>NC_136260.1:1429166-2843333 GCF_053564925.1 Oryzias latipes
GAAAAGCCATTGAAGTTTACTCTGACAAAAAAAAACCATAACTTTCAATGCGGGGGTGTGGTCGTGACAGAGCGGCAAAGTTGGGCATCTCGCTATGCACACAAAAGTTGCTCTCACGTGCACATTCCTTGTCCAATCTCACTGAAATTCAATGGATATGATGAAGCTTCTATTGGGGAGCCGGTTTAGCTCGTGCTGGTTTGCGGCGCCTTCCGTCCGTGAAACTGGGGTTCGAATTCGGGCTGCTCCCTGTTCCCTTCTCTACTTCTGTGCCGGTCCCAAGCCCGGTTAATTCGAGAGGGTTGCGTCAGGAAGGGCATCCGGCGTAAAACTTTGCCAAGATAACCATGCGAATCATCCGCAATGAATAGGCTGATTCGCTGTGGCGACCCCTGATGGGCCAAGCCGAAAGAGAAAGAAGATGATGAAGCTTCTATTCTGAACCCATGGATATGACAATCTTGGACGAGCTCTATAGCGCCACCTAGTTATTGCATTGGGCACATTCTGCCCTGTATTTTCTCTTTGCTTTGTCCGATGTGCATGAAATTAAAACTGGAGATACTCAGAAGGGTCCTCTCTCATCATGTAAAGTTTCATGGGTGTACACCTGACGGTGCCTGCGTAACAGGAAGTGGTCGATTATGTGCACCCAAATAATAGAAATTTATTATAAATCAGCCGTTGGTCTCAGGAAGCTGAGATTTCAGAATTAGATGCCTTTAATAACCTCCAGCTTTGATATGTAACACTATAGGGTCTACGAGAAACTTCATCACTTGATTTTTTTTAATGAAATTTTGGACTGAACAAAGATTTTTAGCATAAATTCTGTTTAGGTTATCAGCACCAAGAATTCAACTTTCATAGGCATTTATGTGCTACTGCTTCCTAAAAAAATTCAGAATTATTGAAGTTACAGGTGAACTTTTAGACATCATTTCATCCAAAAAGGTCCGAAAACGTCTTTTTAGGCAAAACTGCAAACACCTATTTTTTTGCATAACTTATCTTTCAAATATCAGCACAAAAAAATTAAAAACGGTAGGGATCTGTGTTTGCTGCCTTCCATATTTTTTTCAGACTTAAAAGTGTAACAGATGATTTATAAAAAATCCTTTTTCATCCAAAAACCTGTGTTAAATCGGTCTAGACTCCAAACAAACATTTTTTTATGGTAACTTATGTTTCAACAATCGACACCAATTTTCACAGACCTATAGCTAAACATGTCCCATAGCTACCTGAATATTTTCATAGATATAAAATGAACTGGTCATTCTAACATCTGGCATTCTAACATCTAACATCTTACATGTCAAAGCCTCTCTCAGCCTGGCTCTGCTGAAGGAGTCGTGTTACAACCCCGCCCCCTCCTGCTGGGACCCCTGCTATGTAAATTAGCAAGCAGTGAACAGAGAGATGAGGAGTAAGAATGACCATTATTCAGGCATGCATAATCCAAAGACAGCCAGTTAAACACTGAAAGACATATTTTCTCGGTATGTCTTTCATACATCTTTAGTATTAAAAACTCTCCAAGATGAATGTGCCTGACTCCACCTGCAGGTGGATCACAGACTTCCTGACGGACAGACAGCAGTATGTGAGGCTGGGGAAGCTCGTCTCAGATACTCGGACCACAAGCACCGGATCCCCCCAGGGCTGTGTCCTTTCACCCCTGTTACTCTCCCTGTACACAAACAGCTGCACAGCTGGTCACCTGTCTGTCAAACTCCTGAAGTTTGCTGACGACACCACACTCATCGGCCTCATCTCTGACGGAGATGAGTCGGCCTACAGGAGTGAAATAGCCAGGCTGGTGTCATAGTGCAGCGCTAACAACCTGGAGCTTAATGCTCTGAAGACAGTGGAGATGACAGTGGACTTCAGGAAGGCCCCAGCCCCCCTCCCCCCTGTCATCCTCTGTGACTCCCCGGTGACCTCTGTGGAGTCCTTCTGCTTCCTGGGAACCATCATCAGCCAGGACCTCAAGTGGGAGCAGAACATCAGCTCCATCACTAAGAAGGTCCAGCAGAGGATGTACTTCCTGAGGCAGCTGAAGAAGTTTCACCTCCCTGAAAAGATGCTGGTAGACTTTTACACCGCCATCATCGAATCCACCCTCACGTCCTCCATCACAGTCTGGTTCGCTGCGGCCACGGCCAGAGACAAGGCCAAGCTGCAACGCGTCATCCACTCAGCAGAGAAGGTGATCGGCTGCCACCTCCCGTCTCTCCAGGAGCTGCACATCTCCAGGACCTGGAGGCGGGCAGCCAGGATTGTAGCCAACCCCTCTCATCCAGGACATAATCTCTTTCGGCCCCTCCCTTCTGGCAAGAGGCTCCGGTCCATCAGGACCAGGACCTCGCGCCACAAGAACAGCTTCTTCCCCACTGCAGCCAGCCTGCTGAACAGAACCCCAACTCCCCCAGGTGACCCCCCCTCCCCCCCCCGCCCACCAAAGGACTGTCGGTGCCACTTACAGGCCCCACCATCCCAGCCCATCTGTGCTCCCACTTTAATTCACCTTACTCTACTGTATATAGTGTGTTGTTGTTGTTAACTTAATTTTTAACTTATTCTTAATTGCACTATACACCAAGTCAAATTCCTCGTTTTGTAAAGTGCGCTCTACTGAACCTGGCAATAAAACTTTTTCTGATTCCTGATTCTGATTCTATTAATCATTGTTTTTTATTCATTCAAAATTCAATTAAATCAATATTTTATCTTTTTTCTTTTCCTTTTTCTTTTTTTTTTTTATCTCTTATATCCTTTTTTATAATCAATGTTTGAACTTCTTTTCCTTTCTATTGTCATGGTTTCAGTTTGTTGTCTTTTTTTTCGCTTTAGTTCTTGTTCTGTCTTGTTTGGTTCTGTTTCCTGTTTTATTTTGAAAGGTTTCCTGTCTTGTCATGTTTCTTGAGTTTTACTTCCTTTGGTCCCCATCTGCCCTAATCGTGTTCACCTGTGTCTTGTCTGCCCTGTCTGTATATAAGTCTTGTCTCTGCCTTCCTCCTGTGCTGGTCCATTAACTTCTGCTCATGTTGATCACGTCTTCTTGTCTGGCGTCCATGTCCCTTGCCATGCCACAGTAAGTTTTTGTTTTTAGTTTTGTCATCCTGCTCTGCAGTGCTTTTTGTTAGTTAAATAAACCCACTTGCCCTGAACCCGTTTGCCTCCCGTCTCTGCGCCTGGGTCCTACCTGCTCTCGAGCCTCCCCCCCACACGACATCTATACATCCAATGAAATTAAACTACAAATCAACAAACACAACTGATAACAAATGTCTCTAAAAAATGATGTGTATATTTGCAGAACCTTAAAAACACCAAACAAATAACAAATGCTTCCCAATTAAAGCACAAAAAATGGAACACAAAATGTAAAACCCAAGTTAGAAATTGCAATTTGAAAAAGATACTTTTTTCAGCAGCTTTTCAAAATCAATCACCAATTCTACTCTTCTGTGGATGAAACAAAGAACTCCAGAACAATGAAGCCATTTCTCTAAGTCTCTCTCACCTTCAGTTTTAAACAAGGTCTGTGAAAATCCACCATACATTGGTCACATGAACTCAGAGACCTGCTAAAAGTGCACAATTGTAAAAGCTCTTTTATATAGACAACTGTTTGTTTGCTTAGAGCTCTAAATATAAAAAAAATGCTTTTCTATCACCTAGACACAGATGGAGAACCATATCAACTGGATTAATAACAGGGTGGCATGTTTAGACAACATGAAGCTGTCCATCACATTTTTGACCTAAACATGTAAACACATCCTTGGCTCTGCGGTTAGGAAATGGTATTTGGGAATCTCTTTATACCAGGAGCCAGCCTGGCCATTGGAACATCGCCACAGTGCCCATCCAGACTGGGACAGCAACGGGGTCCACTTCAGAGCCGTGAGCTGCTGTGTTTAACTCCAGCTGTCCCAGCAAGGGAGACAACTGCAGCAACATCCACTGACCAAGCTGACAAGCCCTGGCAGAAAAGATCCCCACAAGAAAAACACTGGCTCAGGCAGGCTGGTCAAAAAAAAATAGTTTTGCCATTGTCTTGCAGCTCGCAGATCAAGTGGTTTCGTTTTCCAGTAATGTCAGTCAAGAATGCAAGTTCAGATTCACAATGTTCATATTCACCATATTCAACAGACATCTCCTCCAATAGCACCTTAAAAATCCTGTGCTGTTTTGCTTTGCAGCTGAGGTTGTTTACGATTTTCAGAATAAGAGTCATTATATGTCCAGAGCCAATCACTTCTGCACATAAGGCCTGCTGGTGAATGACGCAGCAGTAATGCAGACATTTTGGAAAGTCTGGGTCAGCTTTACAGTGAGTGATGAAACCTGTTTGTCTATTGATCATAGCAGGAGTCCCATCTGCAGTCACTGCTACCAGCTTTTCTAATTGTACCTTTTTCTGCACAAAAACTCCTTCACCGTGTTATACATTTCAACTCCTCTTGTAGTTGTCTGTTAGGGCAGATGTGTCAGGAGTTCTTCTCTTGTGGAAACCAAAAGCTATGCTGTACTGTTGCCGTCCACAGACTCATCACACTGGACGTTAACCACCTGCACTTTGCAAGATCCCGGTCCAGCTAATTGGCCAAGTTATCAGACATAGCTGACACTCATCTAGACATTGTAGTGGAAATTGAATGAGTTCTATTGTTCTCATCCTTAGGGACAGTGATAGCAATTATCATCATTGCTTGAATTTTTTTCATGCTATATGCAAAAGTCTTTGTCCCTTAAGGCAACAGATTACAGCCCCCCCCCCCCCCCCCCCCAGGCTGCTGTCGTATTAACAATAGCTTGGAGCTCCACAATGGACAAGAAAAAACGACGAGAATGGCTCGAGCAGGGCGTTGCTCACGGGGCGGTCGCTCGTGCCATGCGGTCGCACGTGCTCGGGCCCGCTAAATGCTACTTGTAGCTTTAATTATTATTATTATTATTATTCTACCGAAAGAGTCGCCTTTTTGAGGCCTTTAACATACCCCAAAACTCACCAAATTTGGCACACACATCAGGAGTCGCGAAAAATTTCGTATTTTATAGGAGATTGGCATGGGCGCAGAAAAACGGCTCGATAGCGCCACCTACAGTGACTTTTGTCCCGACGCCCCGCATACGCTTTAACGTACAAGCTTGATTTTTACAGGGCATGTTCTTCAGATGGAGACCTACAAAAAAGTCTGAAAGGACCCACCTGTCACTCGCACAGGAAGTCTGATATATTGAGGTCAATATGTCATTTTTGCTCCATTTTGGACATTTGCAGGCCTCGCTCTAGAACGAACTCCTCCTAGAGATTTGTGAATAATGACTCCAAACTTTGGTTTTGTAAACTAAACACATGTCCGATGTTAAATTGCGAAGCTTTTAAGTTTTTACGGATGTTTGTGACCGTGGCGGCGCGTCGAAAATGGAGGTCATTTTGAAAACACGCCATGAAAAGAAAAATGGCCATTACTCAGCCATGCAAAATCCAATCTGATCCAAAATTGATATGCATGATTGTAGTCTGACTCTGAACACATCAGAAGTGGAAAAATCCAGAACAGGTGTAGCGCCACCTGCTGGTAAAAGGAAATGACATGTTTTACTTGGAGCATCACTGCTCCAAGTAGGATGAGCCGACACACCTCAAAATGATGTCCACCTGTTGAAAAGCCATTGATGTTTACTCTGATTAAAAGCCATAACTTTCAATGCGGGGGTGTGGTCGTGACAGAGCGGCGAAGTTGGGCGTCTCGCCATGCACACAAAAGTTGCTCTCACGTGCACATTCCTTGTCCAATCTCACTGAAATTCAATAGAGGTGATGAGGCTTCCATTCTGAACCAATGGATATGACAATCTTGGACGAGCTCCATAGCGCCACCTAGATATTGACAAATACATTTTATGTCACATTCTGACCTATCTTTTCTCTGTGCTTTGTCCGACATTCATAAAATTACAACAGGAGATACTCATAAGGGTCTTCTCTCATCGTCTAAAGTTTCATGGGTGTACACCTGACGGTGCCTGCGCAAGCCAGTGCCAAACAGGAAGTGGTTGATTGCGTTGCAGTCAGATAATTAAAAATTCATAAAAAATCAGCCGTTTGTATCACGAGGCTGAGATTTCAGAATGAGAGGCCTCTTACATATCTCCAACTTAGATACACAGCACTTGCATGGGTGAACAAAAAACGGCTCAATAGCGCCACCTACCATGTTTGTTTTTGAGAGCCCCGCCATGTTCTTTAACATACAAGCTTGATTTTTACAGGACATGTTCATCAGATAGAAACCTACAAAAAAGTCTCTTGGGACCAAGCTGTCAGTCGCACAGGAAGTCTGCTATATTGGTGTCAATATGTCATTTTTGCTGTATTTTGGTCATTTGCAGGCCTCGTTCTAGAACGAACTCCTCCTAGAGATTTTTGAACAATGACTCCAAACTTTGGTTTTGTAAACTAAACACATGTCCGATCTTAAATTGCGAAGCTTTTAAGTTTTTACGGTTGTTTATGACCGTGGCGGCGCGTCAAAATTTGAGGTCGTTTCGAAATCACGCCATGAAAAGAAAAATGGCCATTACTCAGCCATAAATAATCTAATCTGATCCAAATTTGTTGTGCATGATTGTAGTCTGACTTTGAACACATCTGCAGTGGAAAAATCCGAAACAGGTGTAGCGCCACCTGTTGGCAACAGGAAATGACATGTTTTACTTGGAGCATCACTGCTCCAAGTAGGATGAGCAAACACACCTCAAAATGACGTCCACCTGTTGAAAAACCATTGAAGTTTACTCTGATGAAAAACAAATCTTTCAACGCGGGGGTGTGGTCGTGACAGAGCGGCGAAGTTGGGTATCTCGCCATGCACAAATGTTGCTCTCACGTTCACATTCCTTGTCTGATCTCACTGAAATTAAATAGATTTGATGAAACTTCCATTCTGAACCCATGGATATGACAATTTTGGACGAGCTATATATGTTCATAAATGATCATGAAGCATGATCATTTAATCAAGCTTCATAGGAAATCAGCCGTTTGTCTCAGGAAGCTGAGATTTCAGAATTAGATGCGTCCTACAAAGCTCCATGTTTGAAAAGCAGCACTATACGTACGAGAAACATTTAACCACCTTAATCACCCTATTGTGCTGAAAGCAAATTTTTGGACATTTTGACTCAAGCAAATATTTTTATCATAACTTCTGTTTAGTTTATCAGCACCAAAATAAAAAATATTTACATTTATAAAATGAACTGGTCAACTCTAGGATTTTATTTATTCAATCTTACATCCTCAAGCTTTTCATCAGTCTCCCCTGCTGCAGGAGTGGAGTTAGCCCCCCCCCCCCCCCCCCCAACCCCCGGCTGTGTGCTCACATGTAAATTAGCCAGGAGTGGCAGACAGAAAGTAGAACAGTTAGAAAGCCTAGTTCAACACTAAATTACAGCAATTTCCTTTGTTTTGTTTGTCTTTTATACATCCTTAGCACTAATCATTGCTTTTTTATTCATCCAAAATACAATTAACTTTATATTTTATCTTTTTTTTTTTTACAAACAAAATATATGAATGTGCTCCAAAACAAAACCCAGCCTCAGTACACTCCTACAGATGTAACATCAGACAGTAAATGTCTCTTTTATGCTTTTTTAATCAATGCTGCAACTTCTTTTCATTTCCTTTCAATACATCCAAAGAAATTAAACTACAACGACAACAAACACAACATATAGCAAATGTCTCTAAGAAGATTGTGTATATACAATATGTACCACCTTTAAACACCAAATAAATAACAAATCTTTCTAATACAATCACAAAAAATGGAACACAAAATGTAAAACCCAAATTAGAAATTGCAATTTTAAAAAGATACATTTTTCAGCAGCTTTTCAAAATCAATCACATATTTTACTCTTCTGTGGATGAAACAAAGAAGTCCAGAGCAATGTAGCCACTTCTCCAAAGTCTCTGTCACCTTCAGTTTTAAACAAAGTCTGTGAAAATCCACCATACATTGGTCACATGTATTCAGAGACCGGCTAAAAGTCCACAATTGTAAAAGCTCTTATATAGACAACTGTTTGTTTGCTTGGAGCTCTAAATATAAAAAAATGCTTTTCTATCACCTAGAAACAGATGGAGAACCACATCAACTGGATTAGTAACAGGGAAACATGTTTAGGTTTAAACTTACATCAATAGACAACATGAAGCTGTTCATCACATTTTTGACCTAAACATGTAAACACATCCTTGGCTCTGCGGTTAGGAAATGGTAATTGGGAATCTCTTCATACCAGGAGCCAGCCTGAACATTGGAACATCACCACAGTGCCCATCCAGACTGGGACAGCAACGGGGTCCACTTCACAGCCGTGAGGCTGCTGTGTTTAACTCCAGCTGTCCCAGCAAGGTAGACAACTGCAGCAACATCCACTGACCAAGCTGGCAAGCCCTGGCAGAAAAGATCCCCACAAGAAAAACACTGGCTCAGGGAGGCTGGTCAATAAAAAAATATAGTTTTGCCAATGTCTTGCAGCTCGCAGATCAAGTGGTTTAGTTTTCCAGTAATGTCAGTCAAGAATACAAGTTCAGATTCACCATATTCATATTCACCATATTCAGCAGATATCTCCACCAATAGCACCTTAAAAATCCTGTTCTGTTTTGCTTTGCAGCTGAGGTTTTTTATGATTTTCACAATAGGAGTCATTATATGTCCAGAGCCAATCACTTCTGCACATAAGGCCTACTGGTGAAAGAAGCAGCAGTAATGCAGACATTTTGGAAAGTCTTGGTCAGCTTTACAGTGAGTGATGAAACCTGTTTGTCGGTCAATCATAGCAGGAGCCCCGTCTGCAGGTATGGCTACCAGCTTTTCTAATGGTACCTTTTTCTGCACAAAAACTCCTTCACCGTGTTATACATTTCAACTCCTCTTGTTGTTGTCTGTTAGGGCAGATGTGTCAGGAATTCTTCTCTTGTGGAAACCAAAAGCTATGCTGTACTGTTGCCGTCCACAGACTCATCACACTGGACGTTAAACCACCTGCACTTTGTAAGATCCCGGTCCAGCTAATTCACCAAGTTATCAGACATAGCTGACACTCATCTAGACATTGTAGTGAAAATTGAATGAGTTCTATTGTTCTCATCCTTAGGGACAGTGATAGCAATTATCATCATTGCTTGTTTCTTAATCTGATAAAAACCTTCTTCTACTTGATGAGAAAATGAGCAGGTCTAAACGAGGCTTAGATTTAAGAATTTTTTTTTAATGCTATATGCAAAAGTCTTTGTCCCTTAAGGCAACAGATTATAGTCCCCCCCCCCCCCCCACAGGCTGCTGTCATATTAACATTAGCTTGGAGCTCCAGAATGGACAAGAAAAAACGACGAGAATGGCTCGAGCAGGGCGTTGCTCACGGGGCGGTCGCTCGTGCCAGGCGGTGGCACGTGCTCGGGCCCGCTAAATGCTACTTGTAGCTTTAATTATTATTATTCTTTTTCTTCCGACGGAAGAGTCGCCTTTTTGAGGCCTTTAACATACCCCAAAACTCACCAAATTTGGCACACACATCAGGAGTCGCGAAAAATTTCGTATTTTACAGGAGATTGGCATGGGCGCACAAAAACGGCTCGACAGCGCCACCTACAGTGACATTTGTCCCGAGCCCCCGCATATGCTTTAACATACAAGCTTGATTTTTTCAGGACATGTTCATCAGATGGAAACCTACAAAAAAGTCTCTTGGGACCAAGCTGTCAGTCGCACAGGAAGTCTGATATTTTGATGACAATATGTCATTTTTGCTGTATTTTGGTCATTTGCAGGCCTCGCTCTAGAACGAACTCCTCCTAGAGATTTGAGAGTAATGACTCCAAACTTTGGTTTTGTAAACTAGACACATGTCCGATGTTAAATTGCAAAGCTTTTAAGTTTTTATGGATGTTTGTGACCATGGCGGCGCGTCAAAATTGGAGGTCGTTTCGAAAACACGCCATGAAAAGAAAAATGGCCATTACTCAGCCATGCATAATCCAATCTGATCCAAAATTGATGTGCATGATTGTAGTCTGACTCTGAACACATCTGCAGTGAAAAAATCTGGAAAAAGTGTAGCGCCACCTGCTGGCAAGAGGAAATGACATGTTTTACTTGGAGCATCACTACTCCGAGTAGGATGAGCCGACACACCTGAAAATGACGTCCACCTGTTGAAAAGCCATTGAAGTTTACTCTGACAAAAAAAAACCATAACTTTCAATGCGGGGGTGTGGTCGTGACAGAGCGGCAAAGTTGGGCATCTCGCTATGCACACAAAAGTTGCTCTCACGTGCACATTCCTTGTCCAATCTCACTGAAATTCAATGGATATGATGAAGCTTCTATTGGGGAGCCGGTTTAGCTCGTGCTGGTTTGCGGCGCCTTCCGTCCGTGAAACTGGGGTTCGAATTCGGGCTGCTCCCTGTTCCCTTCTCTACTTCTGTGCCGGTCCCAAGCCCGGTTAATTCGAGAGGGTTGCGTCAGGAAGGGCATCCGGCGTAAAACTTTGCCAAGATAACCATGCGAATCATCCGCAATGAATAGGCTGATTCGCTGTGGCGACCCCTGATGGGCCAAGCCGAAAGAGAAAGAAGATGATGAAGCTTCTATTCTGAACCCATGGATATGACAATCTTGGACGAGCTCTATAGCGCCACCTAGTTATTGCATTGGGCACATTCTGCCCTGTATTTTCTCTTTGCTTTGTCCGATGTGCATGAAATTAAAACTGGAGATACTCAGAAGGGTCCTCTCTCATCATGTAAAGTTTCATGGGTGTACACCTGACGGTGCCTGCGTAACAGGAAGTGGTCGATTATGTGCACCCAAATAATAGAAATTTATTATAAATCAGCCGTTGGTCTCAGGAAGCTGAGATTTCAGAATTAGATGCCTTTAATAACCTCCAGCTTTGATATGTAACACTATAGGGTCTACGAGAAACTTCATCACTTGATTTTTTTAATGAAATTTTGGACTGAACAAAGATTTTTAGCATAAATTCTGTTTAGGTTATCAGCACCAAGAATTCAACTTTCATAGGCATTTATGTGCTACTGCTTCCTAAAAAAATTCAGAATTATTGAAGTTACAGGTGAACTTTTAGACATCATTTCATCCAAAAAGGTCCGAAAACGTCTTTTTAGGCAAAACTGCAAACACCTATTTTTTTGCATAACTTATCTTTCAAATATCAGCACAAAAAAATTAAAAACGGTAGGGATCTGTGTTTGCTGCCTTCCATATTTTTTTCAGACTTAAAAGTGTAACAGATGATTTATAAAAAATCCTTTTTCATCCAAAAACCTGTGTTAAATCGGTCTAGACTCCAAACAAACATTTTTTTATGGTAACTTATGTTTCAACAATCGACACCAATTTTCACAGACCTATAGCTAAACATGTCCCATAGCTACCTGAATATTTTCATAGATATAAAATGAACTGGTCATTCTAACATCTGGCATTCTAACATCTAACATCTTACATGTCAAAGCCTCTCTCAGCCTGGCTCTGCTGAAGGAGTCGTGTTACAACCCCGCCCCCTCCTGCTGGGACCCCTGCTATGTAAATTAGCAAGCAGTGAACAGAGAGATGAGGAGTAAGAATGACCATTATTCAGGCATGCATAATCCAAAGACAGCCAGTTAAACACTGAAAGACATATTTTCTCGGTATGTCTTTCATACATCTTTAGTATTAAAAACTCTCCAAGATGAATGTGCCTGACTCCACCTGCAGGTGGATCACAGACTTCCTGACGGACAGACAGCAGTATGTGAGGCTGGGGAAGCTCGTCTCAGATACTCGGACCACAAGCACCGGATCCCCCCAGGGCTGTGTCCTTTCACCCCTGTTACTCTCCCTGTACACAAACAGCTGCACAGCTGGTCACCTGTCTGTCAAACTCCTGAAGTTTGCTGACGACACCACACTCATCGGCCTCATCTCTGACGGAGATGAGTCGGCCTACAGGAGTGAAATAGCCAGGCTGGTGTCATAGTGCAGCGCTAACAACCTGGAGCTTAATGCTCTGAAGACAGTGGAGATGACAGTGGACTTCAGGAAGGCCCCAGCCCCCCTCCCCCCTGTCATCCTCTGTGACTCCCCGGTGACCTCTGTGGAGTCCTTCTGCTTCCTGGGAACCATCATCAGCCAGGACCTCAAGTGGGAGCAGAACATCAGCTCCATCACTAAGAAGGTCCAGCAGAGGATGTACTTCCTGAGGCAGCTGAAGAAGTTTCACCTCCCTGAAAAGATGCTGGTAGACTTTTACACCGCCATCATCGAATCCACCCTCACGTCCTCCATCACAGTCTGGTTCGCTGCGGCCACGGCCAGAGACAAGGCCAAGCTGCAACGCGTCATCCACTCAGCAGAGAAGGTGATCGGCTGCCACCTCCCGTCTCTCCAGGAGCTGCACATCTCCAGGACCTGGAGGCGGGCAGCCAGGATTGTAGCCAACCCCTCTCATCCAGGACATAATCTCTTTCGGCCCCTCCCTTCTGGCAAGAGGCTCCGGTCCATCAGGACCAGGACCTCGCGCCACAAGAACAGCTTCTTCCCCACTGCAGCCAGCCTGCTGAACAGAACCCCAACTCCCCCAGGTGACCCCCCCTCCCCCCCCCGCCCACCAAAGGACTGTCGGTGCCACTTACAGGCCCCACCATCCCAGCCCATCTGTGCTCCCACTTTAATTCACCTTACTCTACTGTATATAGTGTGTTGTTGTTGTTAACTTAATTTTTAACTTATTCTTAATTGCACTATACACCAAGTCAAATTCCTCGTTTTGTAAAGTGCGCTCTACTGAACCTGGCAATAAAACTTTTTCTGATTCCTGATTCTGATTCTATTAATCATTGTTTTTTATTCATTCAAAATTCAATTAAATCAATATTTTATCTTTTTTCTTTTCCTTTTTCTTTTTTTTTTTATCTCTTATATCCTTTTTTATAATCAATGTTTGAACTTCTTTTCCTTTCTATTGTCATGGTTTCAGTTTGTTGTCTTTTTTTTCGCTTTAGTTCTTGTTCTGTCTTGTTTGGTTCTGTTTCCTGTTTTATTTTGAAAGGTTTCCTGTCTTGTCATGTTTCTTGAGTTTTACTTCCTTTGGTCCCCATCTGCCCTAATCGTGTTCACCTGTGTCTTGTCTGCCCTGTCTGTATATAAGTCTTGTCTCTGCCTTCCTCCTGTGCTGGTCCATTAACTTCTGCTCATGTTGATCACGTCTTCTTGTCTGGCGTCCATGTCCCTTGCCATGCCACAGTAAGTTTTTGTTTTTAGTTTTGTCATCCTGCTCTGCAGTGCTTTTTGTTAGTTAAATAAACCCACTTGCCCTGAACCCGTTTGCCTCCCGTCTCTGCGCCTGGGTCCTACCTGCTCTCGAGCCTCCCCCCCACACGACATCTATACATCCAATGAAATTAAACTACAAATCAACAAACACAACTGATAACAAATGTCTCTAAAAAATGATGTGTATATTTGCAGAACCTTAAAAACACCAAACAAATAACAAATGCTTCCCAATTAAAGCACAAAAAATGGAACACAAAATGTAAAACCCAAGTTAGAAATTGCAATTTGAAAAAGATACTTTTTTCAGCAGCTTTTCAAAATCAATCACCAATTCTACTCTTCTGTGGATGAAACAAAGAACTCCAGAACAATGAAGCCATTTCTCTAAGTCTCTCTCACCTTCAGTTTTAAACAAGGTCTGTGAAAATCCACCATACATTGGTCACATGAACTCAGAGACCTGCTAAAAGTGCACAATTGTAAAAGCTCTTTTATATAGACAACTGTTTGTTTGCTTAGAGCTCTAAATATAAAAAAAATGCTTTTCTATCACCTAGACACAGATGGAGAACCATATCAACTGGATTAATAACAGGGTGGCATGTTTAGACAACATGAAGCTGTCCATCACATTTTTGACCTAAACATGTAAACACATCCTTGGCTCTGCGGTTAGGAAATGGTATTTGGGAATCTCTTTATACCAGGAGCCAGCCTGGCCATTGGAACATCGCCACAGTGCCCATCCAGACTGGGACAGCAACGGGGTCCACTTCAGAGCCGTGAGCTGCTGTGTTTAACTCCAGCTGTCCCAGCAAGGGAGACAACTGCAGCAACATCCACTGACCAAGCTGACAAGCCCTGGCAGAAAAGATCCCCACAAGAAAAACACTGGCTCAGGCAGGCTGGTCAAAAAAAAATAGTTTTGCCATTGTCTTGCAGCTCGCAGATCAAGTGGTTTCGTTTTCCAGTAATGTCAGTCAAGAATGCAAGTTCAGATTCACAATGTTCATATTCACCATATTCAACAGACATCTCCTCCAATAGCACCTTAAAAATCCTGTGCTGTTTTGCTTTGCAGCTGAGGTTGTTTACGATTTTCAGAATAAGAGTCATTATATGTCCAGAGCCAATCACTTCTGCACATAAGGCCTGCTGGTGAATGACGCAGCAGTAATGCAGACATTTTGGAAAGTCTGGGTCAGCTTTACAGTGAGTGATGAAACCTGTTTGTCTATTGATCATAGCAGGAGTCCCATCTGCAGTCACTGCTACCAGCTTTTCTAATTGTACCTTTTTCTGCACAAAAACTCCTTCACCGTGTTATACATTTCAACTCCTCTTGTAGTTGTCTGTTAGGGCAGATGTGTCAGGAGTTCTTCTCTTGTGGAAACCAAAAGCTATGCTGTACTGTTGCCGTCCACAGACTCATCACACTGGACGTTAACCACCTGCACTTTGCAAGATCCCGGTCCAGCTAATTGGCCAAGTTATCAGACATAGCTGACACTCATCTAGACATTGTAGTGGAAATTGAATGAGTTCTATTGTTCTCATCCTTAGGGACAGTGATAGCAATTATCATCATTGCTTGAATTTTTTTCATGCTATATGCAAAAGTCTTTGTCCCTTAAGGCAACAGATTACAGCCCCCCCCCCCCCCCCCCCCCCAGGCTGCTGTCGTATTAACAATAGCTTGGAGCTCCACAATGGACAAGAAAAAACGACGAGAATGGCTCGAGCAGGGCGTTGCTCACGGGGCGGTCGCTCGTGCAATGCGGTCGCACGTGCTCGGGCCCGCTAAATGCTACTTGTAGCTTTAATTATTATTATTCTTTTTCTTCCGACGGAAGAGTCGCCTTTTTGAGGCCTTTAACATACCCCAAAACTCACCAAATTTGGCACACACATCAGGAGTCGCGAAAAATTTCGTATTTTACAGGAGATTGGCATGGGCGCACAAAAACGGCTCGACAGCGCCACCTACAGTGACATTTGTCCCGAGCCCCCGCATATGCTTTAACATACAAGCTTGATTTTTTCAGGACATGTTCATCAGATGGAAACCTACAAAAAAGTCTCTTGGGACCAAGCTGTCAGTCGCACAGGAAGTCTGATATTTTGATGACAATATGTCATTTTTGCTGTATTTTGGTCATTTGCAGGCCTCGCTCTAGAACGAACTCCTCCTAGAGATTTGAGAGTAATGACTCCAAACTTTGGTTTTGTAAACTAGACACATGTCCGATGTTAAATTGCAAAGCTTTTAAGTTTTTATGGATGTTTGTGACCATGGCGGCGCGTCAAAATTGGAGGTCGTTTCGAAAACACGCCATGAAAAGAAAAATGGCCATTACTCAGCCATGCATAATCCAATCTGATCCAAAATTGATGTGCATGATTGTAGTCTGACTCTGAACACATCTGCAGTGAAAAAATCTGGAAAAAGTGTAGCGCCACCTGCTGGCAAGAGGAAATGACATGTTTTACTTGGAGCATCACTACTCCGAGTAGGATGAGCCGACACACCTGAAAATGACGTCCACCTGTTGAAAAGCCATTGAAGTTTACTCTGACAAAAAAAAACCATAACTTTCAATGCGGGGGTGTGGTCGTGACAGAGCGGCAAAGTTGGGCATCTCGCTATGCACACAAAAGTTGCTCTCACGTGCACATTCCTTGTCCAATCTCACTGAAATTCAATGGATATGATGAAGCTTCTATTGGGGAGCCGGTTTAGCTCGTGCTGGTTTGCGGCGCCTTCCGTCCGTGAAACTGGGGTTCGAATTCGGGCTGCTCCCTGTTCCCTTCTCTACTTCTGTGCCGGTCCCAAGCCCGGTTAATTCGAGAGGGTTGCGTCAGGAAGGGCATCCGGCGTAAAACTTTGCCAAGATAACCATGCGAATCATCCGCAATGAATAGGCTGATTCGCTGTGGCGACCCCTGATGGGCCAAGCCGAAAGAGAAAGAAGATGATGAAGCTTCTATTCTGAACCCATGGATATGACAATCTTGGACGAGCTCTATAGCGCCACCTAGTTATTGCATTGGGCACATTCTGCCCTGTATTTTCTCTTTGCTTTGTCCGATGTGCATGAAATTAAAACTGGAGATACTCAGAAGGGTCCTCTCTCATCATGTAAAGTTTCATGGGTGTACACCTGACGGTGCCTGCGTAACAGGAAGTGGTCGATTATGTGCACCCAAATAATAGAAATTTATTATAAATCAGCCGTTGGTCTCAGGAAGCTGAGATTTCAGAATTAGATGCCTTTAATAACCTCCAGCTTTGATATGTAACACTATAGGGTCTACGAGAAACTTCATCACTTGATTTTTTTAATGAAATTTTGGACTGAACAAAGATTTTTAGCATAAATTCTGTTTAGGTTATCAGCACCAAGAATTCAACTTTCATAGGCATTTATGTGCTACTGCTTCCTAAAAAAATTCAGAATTATTGAAGTTACAGGTGAACTTTTAGACATCATTTCATCCAAAAAGGTCCGAAAACGTCTTTTTAGGCAAAACTGCAAACACCTATTTTTTTGCATAACTTATCTTTCAAATATCAGCACAAAAAAATTAAAAACGGTAGGGATCTGTGTTTGCTGCCTTCCATATTTTTTTCAGACTTAAAAGTGTAACAGATGATTTATAAAAAATCCTTTTTCATCCAAAAACCTGTGTTAAATCTGTCTAGACTCCAAACAAACATTTTTTTATGGTAACTTATGTTTCAATAATCGACACCAATTTTCACACACCTATAGCTGAACATGTCCCATAGCTCCCTGAATATTTTCATAGATATAAAATGAACTGGTCATTCTAACATCTGGCATTCTAACATCTAACATCTTACATGTCAAAGCCTCTCTCAGCCTGGCTCTGCTGAAGGAGTCGTGTTACAACCCCGCCCCCTCCTGCTGGGACCCCTGCTATGTAAATTAGCAAGCAGTGAACAGAGAGATGAGGAGTAAGAATGACCATTATTCAGGCATGCATAATCCAAAGACAGCCAGTTAAACACTGAAAGACATATTTTCTCGGTATGTCTTTCATACATCTTTAGTATTAAAAACTCTCCAAGATGAATGTGCCTGACTCCACCTGCAGGTGGATCACAGACTTCCTGACGGACAGACAGCAGTATGTGAGGCTGGGGAAGCTCGTCTCAGATACTCGGACCACAAGCACCGGATCCCCCCAGGGCTGTGTCCTTTCACCCCTGTTACTCTCCCTGTACACAAACAGCTGCACAGCTGGTCACCTGTCTGTCAAACTCCTGAAGTTTGCTGACGACACCACACTCATCGGCCTCATCTCTGACGGAGATGAGTCGGCCTACAGGAGTGAAATAGCCAGGCTGGTGTCATAGTGCAGCGCTAACAACCTGGAGCTTAATGCTCTGAAGACAGTGGAGATGACAGTGGACTTCAGGAAGGCCCCAGCCCCCCTCCCCCCTGTCATCCTCTGTGACTCCCCGGTGACCTCTGTGGAGTCCTTCTGCTTCCTGGGAACCATCATCAGCCAGGACCTCAAGTGGGAGCAGAACATCAGCTCAATCACTAAGAAGGTCCAGCAGAGGATGTACTTCCTGAGGCAGCTGAAGAAGTTTCACCTCCCTGAAAAGATGCTGGTAGACTTCCACACTGCCATCATCGAATCCACCCTCACGTCCTCCATCACAGTCTGGTTCGCTGCGGCCACGGCCAGAGACAAGGCCAAGCTGCAACGCGTCATCCACTCAGCAGAGAAGGTGATCGGCTGCCACCTCCCGTCTCTCCAGGAGCTGCACATCTCCAGGACCTGGAGGCGGGCAGCCAGGATTGTAGCCGACCCCTCTCATCCAGGACATAATCTCTTTCGGCCCCTTCCTTCTGGCAAGAGGCTCCGGTCCATCAGGACCAGGACCTCGCGCCACAAGAACAGCTTCTTCCCCACTGCAGTCAGCCTGCTGAACAGTACCCCAACTCCCCCAGCTGACCCCCCCCCCCCCCCCCGCCCACCAAAGGACTGTCGGTGCCACTTACAGGCCCCACCATCCCAGCCCATCTGTGCTCCCACTTTACTTAACCTTACTCTACTGTATATAGTGTGTTGTTGTTGTTAACTTAATTTTTAACTTATTCTTAATTGCACTATACACCAAGTCAAATTCCTCGTTTTGTAAAGTGCGCTCTACTGAACCTGGCAATAAAACTTTTTCTGATTTCTGATTCTATTAATCATTGTTTTTTATTCATTCAAAATGCAATTAAATCAATATTTTATTTTTTTCCTTTTCCTTTTTCTTTTTTATCTCTTATATCCTTTTTTATAATCAATGTTTGAACTTCTTTTCCTTTTTATACATCCAATGAAATTAAACCACAAATCAACAAACACAACTGATAACAAATGTCTCTAAAAAATGATGTGTATATTTGCAAAACCTTAAAAACACCAAACAAATAACAAATGCTTCCCAATTAAAGCACAAAGAATGGAACACAAAATGTAAAACCCAAGTTAGAAATTGCAATTTGAAAAAGATACTTTTTTCGGCAGCTTTTCAAAATCAATCACCAATTCTACTCTTCTGTGGATGAAACAAAGAACTCCAGAACAATGAAGCCATTTCTCTAAGTCTCTGTCACCTTCAGTTTTAAACAAGGTCTGTGAAAATCCACCATACATTGGTCACATGAACTCTAAAACCTGCTAAAAGTGCACAATTGTAAAAGCTCTTTTATATAGACAACTGTTTGTTTGCTTAGAGCTCTAAATATAAAAAAAAATGCTTTTCTATCACCTAGACACAGATGGAGAACCATATCAACTGGATTAGTAACAGGGTGGCATGTTTAGGTTTAAACTTATATCAATAGACAACATGAAGCTGTTCATCACATTTTTGACCTAAACATGTAAACATATGCTTGGCTCTGCGGTTAGGAAATGGTATTTGAAGACTTCAACCTTGTTTTGGACCCTGAACTTGACAGACTCAGCACAGCAGCAAATCAGCGTACAGGGCGATCTGCAAGTATTCTAAAGCAGTACATGAATGATCTGGGTCTCTGCGACGCGTGGCGCTCATGTCACCCAAGCACTAAAGGGTTCACCTTTTTTTCTCCAGTTCACTATTCACACTCCCGTTTAGACTATTTATTAATCAGTAACTCTCTTTTAAAAAATATTCAAAGCTCCAATATCCATCCAATTATTATCAGTGATCATGCACCAGTCTCTGTAAACATTTCTAGGGAAAAATCCACACCCTCTGGTACAACCTGGAGGTTTAATACGTCTCTGTTAAAGGACCAGGAATTTCTTGAATTCTTTAAAAAAAAGTGGGCAACCTTCTTAGACTTCAACAATACTCCAGACATCCCACCGTGCGTTCTTTGGGAAACAGCAAAGGCAGTCATGAGAGGGAAAATCATTTCTTATTCAACGCACAAAAAACGCAAAGAGAAAGCAGATTTATTAGAATTAGAAAATAAAATCAAAACCCTGGAGACTGCTTATGCTGCTTCTGCACAGGAACACATTCTGGGAGATCTGAAAAATTTAAAGCTGCAGTTAAATGATATCATTAATAAACGAACACAATTTCAAATACAAAGGCTACGACTTGAAAGATTTGAAAACTCTAATAAATTTGGCAAATTTCTGGCTAATCAGCTTAAAATTAATAGAGAAAAATCATCAATCACCTCTATTATGGACCAAACAGGAAATGTCACCCATGACCCGGTCAAAATTAATAATGCATTTGAAAACTTTTATAAAAACCTGTACACACCGCAGATCAATCCGTCAGAGCAAAGTATTGACTCATTTCTTAATAATGTAAACCTACCCAGGCTAAATGAGGATCAAATCACAAACTTAGATTCTCCGCTCTCGCTGTCTGAACTTCATGAAGCTCTGTTACTTATGCTTAATGGTAAAGCACCAGGGCCTGACGGCTTTCCTGCTGAGTTTTATAAAGAATTCTGGGAACAACTGGCACCAACATTTTATAAAACTGTCACATCTATTAATGAGAGCCAATCAATGCCACCTAACATGAACTCAGCCAACATAATTCTTCTTCTAAAACCAGACAAAGATCCCACTAGTCCTTCAAGCTATCGCCCTATTTCTCTAATCAATGCAGATGTAAAAATTATCTGCAAAGCACTAGCACAGAGAATAGAAAAAATCACTCCTCACATAATTCACTTCGACCAGACTGGATTCATCAAAGGCAGACACTCGGATGATAATATCCGTAGACTAGTTAATATAATAGACTTTGCCACCATTGAAAACCAGGAAATGACGGTACTATCGCTGGATGCTGAAAAAGCCTTTGACAGAGTTAATTGGAAGTTCCTTATTGCTGCCCTCCATAAGTTTGGTTTTGGAGAAGCATTCATCAATTGGATCAAAATATTATATCACAACCCCAATGCATCAGTTAGAACTAATAAACAGACTTCAAACAGGTTTTTTCTTGGAAGAGGAACCAGACAGGGCTGCCCACTCTCTCCTTCTCTTTTTGCTATATTCATTGAGCCTTTAGCTGCAGCAATAAGACAGAATGAGAGCATTATAGGAATAAAAACCAAACACAGCCATCATAAAATTAGTCTTTATTTGGATGACATATTACTGTTTTTAAGGAATTTACATTCTGTAAATGAAACAGCAATGATCATAAATGAATTCTCCTCCATATCAGACTATTCCATTAATTGGAATAAGTCTGTTTTATTACCACTCAACAGGAATATGGAACAAAGACTCACAATTCCAGTTAAAACAGGAAATATCAAATATCTGGGTATCTACTTTTCCCCCAAAATTATCAGAACTGGTGCAGCTAAACCACACCCCATTACTGAAAAGCATACAGGACGATCTAACACGCTGGACCAACCTGCCTCTGTCCCTTATGGGCAAGGTAGCCACGGTTAAAATGAAAATCGTACCCAAAGTTAATTATCTCTTCTCAATTATTCCCACACAACCGCCATTAAAATGGTTCAAAACATTAGACTCATCCATATCAAGCTTTCTATGGAACAACAAACCTGCAAGAATTAGTCTAAAAACTTTAAAATCTGCAAAAAGCTGTGGAGGATTAGAACTACCTAATTTCCACAAATACTTTCTTGCAAATAGATTACAATATATCTTAAAATGGTTAAAAAATAATCCAGAAACCAACTCATGGTTAGACTTGGAACAGGCGTTATGTGGAAAGATCAACCTGTCACAGCTACCATTTATTAGCCAAACAGTTAAAAAACAGGATTGTTTCAAAAGCATTAATATAAATGCCACCTTAACAGCCTGGTGGGAATTTCTCAAAATATCAAAATCATCAATTCAACCGTGCAAAATGACACCCATCTGGAACAACCCGGACATCCTTATTAACAAAAAAATGATTCACTTCCCAGCTTGGCAAGCAGGGGGCATAAAACAACTAGAGCACGTAATTATTGATAGAAGATTCATAACTCCCCAGGAACTTCAAGACAAACATGGAATAAATAACTTCTTGGAATATCAGCAACTTAAATCAAGTATTACTAAAAAGTATAAAATTAAAGACGACGATTTAAAGCTACCAGATGTAGTTACCACTCTGATTAATTTTTCAATGAATAGAACTCTCTCCAAAATATACAAACTTTTATGTAATTTAGATAACAATATTGCCCTTCCAACAAAAAAATGGGATGCAGATTTGAGCATCAGCACAGATGAAAGCTTCTGGTCAGAACTCTGTCTAAACACCTTTAAACTGACAAAAAGTCCAAATCTGCAGCTAATCCATCTCAAAACTCTTCACAGAATTTACTACACTGGACAGAGGATGTTCAAGATGGGTCTCAGTAACTCAGACATTTGTCAGCACTGTGACAGTAATCTACCCGACAGTTACATGCACGCACTGTGGTTCTGCACTCCTGTCCAGGCTCTCTGGCAGCAGGTATGTGCCGATTTATCAGTCTGGCTTAAGGTTTCAATCACTGCCTCACCGTCACTTTGTGTGCTTGGTGACATGAGTGCCATCGATATAGAAGAAGGATTAGCATCTATCATTTTCATAACTCTTTGTATTGCCAAAAAAACTATTTTAATAAATTGGAAAAACAAGAAAAATATAAACATAAGTCAACACAGAAATCTGCTGTTTGATCATATCAGCTTGGAAAAAATGTCAGCCCAAAGCTCAAGTAACTTTGAAAGAATTCAGTCTCTCTGGTCTCCTGTGGTTGACTCCATGACTTAGGGGGTGGAGGGCTTGGTCGTCGCTGCTCCTTGCCCTTCCGTGGTTTGGGGTGGGGGTCGGGGCTTCCGGTGCCTGGCGGGGGCGGTGGGGGGCTCCGTTGGTCGGGGGATCGGGTCCGGTGCCTGGGTGGGGCGGGCTGGGGCGCTGCGTGGTCCTCTGGGCTTGGGTGTGGGGGTGCGTGGTGGGGGGGTGGGGTGGTGGTCTGGCTTGGCTTGGGGGGGTGGTCCCTTTGCCTGTGCTGGGGGGGGTTGGCGGGGGGCCCTGCTCGGGTGGGGGGGGCCCAGCGGCGCCGGATGGGCTGCCCATCTGCACCTGGGGCTGGGATCGGCCCTTCCCTGGCTCTGGGACGGGACAACCCTCTCGGGGCCCCCGGTCGCTCTGGGTGTCACCCGCTTCGGCTGCGGGGTCTGGGGTGGGGTGGGGTGGGGTGGGGGGCTTGTCGGCCCTGTCCTGTGGGGGGGCGTTCTGGGGGGGAGGGGGGGCCCATTATTAGTACGGGTTGGGGGGGCTAACGGGTCGGGGTCTCCGCTGAGGCAATCAGTGGTTGCCTCAGCCGGTTGGCCTCGAGGCCTGACCAGAGCTCTTCTAGGGCCCACTTCTGGGGGTGGGGGCCTGGGCTTGCTCCGGGGGGGGCGACGCTTTCTGGCTCCTCTCTCTCTGTGTGGGGCGGGTGGTGCCGGGCCTGGGGTGTCGGCGCCTCCGGGGGTGGGGCCCCTGGGCTGGGTGGCCCTGGCCCCTTTGCTGGGGGTGGGCTGGGGGACGGCTGTTTGACCACCGGGGGACAGTCTACCAGCTGTCCCCAACTTACCCCCTTCCTTATATAACCTCATATTAGGGTGAGGGGGTGGGGGGTCTAGCCTGCGATGCGCCTTGGGGGGGGGCTACTTGGGAGTGGCCCCCCTCCTATGGTTGCCGTATGGAGTGGGCCCCCCCTCTTTCGGTTTTATTTGCACCTTAGACATGTAGGGTCCTTGGTAGGGGGGGTGCTTGGACATCACTGCAAGCAAGCAGCAGATGTCCTCCTGGAACCCTACCCGCCAATTTTAACCGCACCTTAGACATTTAGGGCCCCTTGTTGTGGAGGGTGAGGGGACATCACTGTGAGTAATCAGGAGATGTCCCCTTAGTGCCCTACTCACCAATTTTAACTGCACCCCCCTTAGTACACACACCCCTTCCCCTTCAATATATACATTCAAACATAAACACACACACATGCACACAAACACCCTCTCAAACACCCATACACGCACACACATTTTACAAGGAAGGTGGGACCTGGGTCTTTCTGTCCCCTACCCCTTCCCTGGTGGGGGGTGCGGGCCCCTTGGCGATGGCGGCCGTGTCCCTTGGGTGCCGGCTCCCTGGGCCCGGCGGTGCTCTCTCCGCGCGGTGGGGGGGTTCATATTACACCTGAGCCGGGGGTGTTCGTGTCCCTGGGGGGTGGGTCCTGGTCCTTGCCCCTGGGCGCTGGGCCCCGTCAAACTTCCAACATGGCCGAGCCTGGTCGGGCCATATTTATAACACCCCTTGTGGGCCGCCCTTTTTTCCCCGGGGTTCCCCCCTCCTGGGCGGGGGCGGCGGGCCCCTGCCTTGCTCCTACCTGGACCAACCGTGGGCCGGGTGGGTGGCTGCCTGGAGTGCGGAGCGGGTCTCCCTTGGGGGGTCCTGGCTCGTACCTGGGGTCGGGGCGGGGGGATGCCCGGAACTCCTGGGTGGTGGTGGGGTGCTCGTCTGGGGCTGTGGGCGTCCCTCTCCGGTGGGGCCCTGCGTTGGGCTCTTCCGGCGCGGCGGGGGGCTGCTTTCCTGGCTGGGCTGGGGCGGCGCTCTCTTTCCCTCTGCGCCTCCCTGCTCTCTGGCTCTGGGGGCCTCGCGGCGGTCCTGCTGGCCCTGGCCTGGGTGGCGGTCTTGGTCGCCCGGGGGGCGGTTGTTCCCTGCCTGTTCCTGTGTGGCGTTGGGGGAATTCCGGCTGCCGCTGCTGCTGCGGCGGGGGTCTGGGTGTGGGGGTGGCTGGGCGCTCCTCCTCCTTCTTTTCACATTCCACCATCCATTGTAGAAGAACATAAACACTCACTTGAGCACAGGTGTTAGCTCACCTTTGCACTAATAGTTTGCATGATTGAATGAATGAAAGATTTCACACTAGTTGGTTTAAAGGCATAGGTATGCGTTCGTGAACACTATCTGTTTTGTGTGCATGTTGACATGTGGACATTTTTGCGGCTAGCAGGTGTGTTGATAATATTTGAGTGTGTGTGAACAGGCCCCGCCCTTTCTGTACTACATTTGAACTGTACCGTAACGATAAACAACCAGTAAACCTGTCTGCTCTATGCTGCTTCATGGTCTTACCCACCTTCCCCTCCTATTATCACCCTCCTACCCCCCCCCCTCTCTCTAACGTCCCGCTCTCTTCTTCCCCTCTTTCCTTTTCCGTCCGGTCCAACACCAAAGATTTTCAAACATGATTGAAATTAATAAAGTTTGGCCTCAATTACAAAAGGGGTTTATTCAGACATACCTTTGGTTTGTCTGAAGATGAATAACCCCTCTTGTTAAAATAAAATATGTCAGACACAAGAAGCCCTCAGCTCTCATCTGTTTGCCTAGCTGTTGGACAGGACAAGTTAAAAAAAAAAAAAAAAAAAAAAAAAAAACAAAGGAAATGGTATTTGGGAATCTCTTCATACCAGGAGCCAGCCTGGCCATTGGAACATCGCCACAGTGTCCATCCAGACTGGGACAGCAACGGTGTCCACTTCAGAGCCGTGAGCTGCTGTGTTTAACTCCAGTTGTCCCAGCAAGGGAGACAACTGCAGCAACATCCACTGACCAAGCTGGCAAGCCCTGGCAGAAAAGATCCCCACAAGAAAAACACTGGCTCAGGCAGGCTGGTCAAAAAAAATAAAAAATAGTTTTGCCATTGTCTTGCAGCTCGCAGATCAAGTGGTTTAGTTTTCCAGTAATGTCAGTCAAGAATGCAAGTTCAGATTCACCATGTTCATATTCACCATATTCAGCAGACATCTCCTCCAATAGCACCTTAAAAATCCTGTGCTGTTTTGCTTTGCAGCTGAGGTTGTTTACGATTTTCAGAATAGGAGTCATTATATGTCCAGAGCCAATCACTTCTGCACATAAGGCCTTCTGGTGAATGACGCAGCAGTAATGCAGACATTTTGGAAAGTCTGGGTCAGCTTTACAGTGAGTGATGAAACCTGTTTGTCGGTCAATCATAGCAGGAGCCCCGTCTGCAGGTATGGCTACCAGCTTTTCTAATGGTACCTTTTTCTGCACAAAAACTCCTTCACCGTGTTATACATTTCAACTCCTCTTGTAGTTGTCTGTCAGGGCAGATGTGTCAGGAGTTCTTCTCTTGGGGAAACCAAAAGCTATGCTGTACTGTTGCCGTCCACAGACTCATCACACTGGACGTTAAACCACCTGCACTTTGCAAGATCCCGGTCCAGCTAATTGGCCAAGTTATCAGACCAAGCTGACACTCATCTAGACATTGTAGTGGAAATTGAATGAGTTCTATTGTTCTCATCCTTAGGGACAGTGATAGCAATTATCCTCATTGCTTGTTTCTTAATCTGATAAAAACCTTCTTCTCCTTAATGAGAAAATGAGCAGGTCTAAACGAGGCTTAGATTTAAGAATTTTTTTCATGATATATGCAAAAGTCTTTGTCCCTTAAGGCAACAGATTACAGTCCCCCCACCCCCCACAGGCTGCTGTCATATTAACATTAGCTTGGAGCTCCAGAATGGACAAGAAAGAACGACGAAAATGGCTCGAGCAGGGCGTTGCTCACGGGGCGGTCGCTCGTGCCAGGCGGTGGCACGTGCTCGGGCCCGCTAAATGCTACTTGTAGCTTTAATTATTATTATTATTTTTCTTCTGCCGGAAGAATCGCATTTTTGAGGCCTTTAACATACCCCAAAACTCACCAAATTTGGCACACACATCAGGGGTCGCGAAAAATTTCGTATTTTATGAGAGATTGGCATCTATCTTTTCTCTGTGCTTTGTCCGATGTTCATAAAATTACAACAGGAGATACTCACAAGGGTTTTCTGTCATCGTTTAAAGTTTCATGGGTGTACACCTGACGGTGCCTGCGGAAGCCACCGCCAAACAGGAAGTGGTTGATTGCGTTGCAGTCAGATAATTAAAAATTCATAAAAAATCAGCCGTTTGTATCACGAGGCTGATATTTCAGAATGAGATTCCCCCATACATATCTCCAACTTAGATATACAGCACTCGCACGGGTGCACAAAAACGGCTCAATAGCGCCACCTACAATGTTTGTTTTCGCGAGCCCCGCCATGTTCTTTAACATACAAGCTTGATTTTTACAGGACATGTTCATCAAATGAAAACCTACAAAAAAGTCTCTTGGTACCAAGCTGTCAGTTGAACAGGAAGTCTGCTATATTGGTGTCAATATGTCGTTTTTGCTGTATTTTGGTCATTTGCAGGCCTCCTTCTAGAACGAACTCCTCCTAGAGATTTGTGAATAATGACTCCAAACTTTGGTTTTGTAAACTAAACACATGTCCGATGTTAAATTGTGAAGCTTTTAAGATTTTACGGTTGTTTGTGACCGTGGCGGCACGTCAAAATTGGAGGTCGTTTCGAAAACACGCCATGAAAAGAAAAATGGCCATTACTCAGCCATGCATAATCTAATCTGAACAAAAATTTTTGTGCATTATTGTAGTCTGACTCTGAACAAATCTTCTTTCTCTTTCGGCTTTTCCCATCAGGGGTCGCCACAGCGAATCATCCTTTTCCACCTCACTCTATCATGGACATCTTCTACCCTAACATTAGCCAACTTCATGTCCTCTGTTAAGACATCCATGTATCTCCTCTTTGGCCGTCCTCTTGCCCTCCTGCCAGGCAGCTCCATCTCCAACATCCTTCTACCAATATATCCACTATCCCTCCTCTGAACATGTCCAAACCATCTCAGTCTGGCTTCTCTGACTTTGTCGCTAACACAGGCAACATGAGCCGTCCCTCTGATGTACTCGTTCCTTATCCTGTCTAACCTGGTCACTCCTAAGGAGAACCTCAACATCTTCATCTCCGCTACCTCCATCTCAGCCTCTTGTCTCTGTCTCACTGCTACCGTCTCTAACCCATAGAGCAGAGCTGGTCTCACCACTGTCTTGTACACCTTTCCTTTGAGTCTTGCTGGCACTCTTCTGTCACACAACACTCCTGACACTTTCCTCCAACCGCTCCAACCTGCCTGCACTCGCCTCTTCACCTCTTTTCCACACTCCCCATCACACTGAACTGTTGACCCCAAGTACTTAAACTCCTGCACCTTCTTCACCTCAGCCCCCTGTAGCCTAACGCTTCTACCTTGATCCCTCTCGTTCAGACACATGTATTCTGTCTTACTACGACTGACCTTCATGCCTCTTCTTTCCAGAGCAAACCTCCACCTCTCTAGCTGTTCCTCCACCTGCTCTCTACTCTCACTGCAAATTACAATGTCATCCGCAAACATCATTGTCCAGGGAGATTCCTGTCTTACCTCGTCTGTCAGCCTGTCCATCAGCATAGCAAACAAAAAAGGACTCAAAGCTGATCCTTGGTGTAGTCCCACCTCCACCTTGAACTCCTCTGTCTGACCTACAGCACATCTCACCACCGTCACACTTCTCTCATACATGTCCTGAACTACTCTGACATACTTCTCTGCCACTCCAGACGACCTCATACAGTACCACAGCTCCTCCCTCGGCACCCTGTCATACGCCTTCTCTAAATCTACGAACACACAATGCAGCTCCTTCTGACCTTCTCTGTACTTTTCCATCAACATTCTCAAAGCAAAAATGGCATCAGTGGTGCTCTTACGGGGCATGAAACCATACTGCTGCTCACAGATCTCCACCTTCTTCCTAAGCCTGGCTTCCACTACTCTTTCCCACAGCTTCATTGTGTGGCTCATCAACTTTATTCCTCTATAGTTGCTGCAGTTCTGCGTGTCACCCTTGTTCTTAAAGATCGGAACCAGAACGCTTCTCCTCCATTCCTCAGGCATCTTCTCACTCTCTAAAATCCTATTGAACAACCTTGTTAGAAATTCCACTGCTGTCTCTCCTAAGCACTTCCATACCTCCACAGGTACGTCATCAGGACCAACGGCCTTTCCGCTCTTCATCCTTTTCAGAGCCTTCCTAACCTCATCCTTTCCAATCTCTGCTACTTCCTGCTCCACAACAACCACATCTTCCTCCCTTCTTTCCCTGTCATTTTCCACGTTCATCAGCTCCTCAAAATACTCCTTCCATCTTTTCTGTACACTCTCCTGGGTTGTTAGCACCTTTCCATCTCTGTCCTTAATCACCCTTATCTGTTGCACGTCCTTCCCATCTCTGTCTCTCTGTCTGGCTAGCCTGTACAAGTCCTTCTCTCCTTCCTTTGTGTCTAACCTGTCATATAGCTCATCGTAAGCCTTCTGTTTGGCCTTTGCCACCTCTCTCTTCACTCTACGCTGCGCTTCCTTGTACTCCTGTCTACCTTCCTCAGTCCTTTCTACATCCCACTTCTTTTTAGCCAACCTCTTCCTCTGGACGCATTCCTGTACTTCCTCATTCCACCACCAAGTCTCTTTACCGTCTTTCCTCTTTCCAGATGACACACCTAGCACCTTCCTACCTGTTTCCCTGATAATTTCTGCTGTAGTTTCCCAGTCATCTGGAAGCTCATCCTGACCACCCAGGACCTGCCTCAACTTCTGCCTAAATTCCTCACAAGTTTCTTCATTCTGTAGCTTCCACCACTTGGTCTTCTTTTCTGTTTTCCCTCTCTTCTTCTTCCTGACCTCCAGAGTCATCTTACACACCACCATGCGGTGCTGTCTGGCTACACTCTCTCCTACCACCACTTTGCAGTCAATAACCTCTCTCAAATGACCTCGTCTACATAGGATGTAGTCCACCTGGGTACTCCTACCTCCACTTCTGTATGTCACTCTATGTTCCTCTCTCTTCTGGAAGTAAGTGTTGACTACAGCCATTTCCATCCTCTTCGCAAAGTCCACCACCATCTGTCCCTCCAGATTCCTTTCCTTCACACCAAACCTGCCCATCACCTCCTCATCACCTCTATTGCCCTCACCAACATGCCCATTAAAGTCTGCTCCAATAACAACTCTCTCTCCTCTGGGGAAACTCTGTATGACCTCATCCAACTCACTCCAGAATCTCTCCTTCACTTCTAACTCACAGCCAACCTGTGGCGCATACCCACTGACTACATTCACCATCACCCCTTCGATTTCTAACTTTAAGCTCATCATCCTGTCTGAGACTCTTTTCACCTCTAGAACACTGTTTACAAACTCCCCCTTCAGAATCACTCCTACCCCGTTTCTCTTCCTATCAACACCATGATAGAACAGTTTGTATCCTCCTCCAATACTACGTGCCTTGCTGCCCTTCCACCTTGTCTCCTGCACACACAGTACATCTACCTTCCTTCTCTCCATCATGTCTGCCAGCTCTCTGCCTTTCCCTGTCATTGTGCCAACGTTAAGAGTCCCTATTCTCAAACCTATGTTCCTGCCTTTTCCCTTCTCTCTCTGGCCACGGGCCCTTCTGCCTCCCCTCTTTCTTCGACCAACAGTAGTCAAATTTCCACCGACACCCTGTAGGTTAACAGCATCGGTGGCGGTCGTTGTTAACCCGGGCCTCGACCGATCCGGTATGTCTAAAGTGTTGTGGATGATTCGCATGGTTATTTTGGCAATTTTTACGCCGGATGCCCTTCCTGACGCAACCCTCTCTATTTATCCGGGCTTGGGACCGGCACAGAGGCAACTGGCTTGCAACCCCTGTGGCTAGATTCTGAACAAATCTGCAGTGGAAAAATCCGGAAAAGGTGTAGCGCCACCTGCTGGCAACAGGAAATGACATGTTTTGCTTGGAGCATCACTGCTCCAGGTAGGATGAGCAAACACACCTCAAAATGACGCCCACCTGTTGAGAAGCCATTGAAGTTTACTCTGATAAAAAGCCATATCTTTCAAAGCGGGGGTGTGGTCGTGACAGAGCGGCGAAGTTGGGCGTCTCGCCATGCATAAATGTTGCTCTCACGTGCACATTCCTTGTCCAATCTCACTGAAATTCAATGGATATGATTAAGCTTCCATTTTGAACCCATGGATAGGACAACTTTGGACGAGCTCTATAGCGCCACCTAGTTATTGCATGGGGCACATTATGCCCTGTTTTTTCTCTGTGCTTTGTCCGATGTTCATAAAATTACAACAGGGGATACTCACAAGGGTCTTCTCTCATCGTTTAGAGTTTCATGGGTGTACACCTGACGGTGCTTGCGCAAGCCACCGCCAAACAGGAAGTGGTTGATTGCGTTGCAGTCAGATAATTAAAAATTCATAAAAAATCAGCCGTTTGTATCACGAGGCTGAGATTTCAGAATGAGATGCCTCCTACATATCTCCAACTTAGTGTCCAGAGCCAATCACTTTTACACTTAAGGCCTACTGGTGAATGAAGCAGCAGTAATGCAGACATTTTGGAAAGTCTGTGTCAGCTTTACAGTGAGTGATGAAACCTGTTTGTCTATTGATCATAGCAGGAGCCCCGTCTGCAGTCACTGCTACCAGCTTTTCTAATGGTACCTTTTTCTGCACAAAAACTTCTTTACCGTGTAATACATTTCAACTCCTCCTATATTTGTTTGTAAGGGCAGTTCTGTCAAGAGTTCTTCTCTTGATGTAAAGAAAAACAAAAAAAAAACAAACAAACACACAGCTGCGCTGCATTGCTGCTGTCTAGAGAATCTTCAAACTGGATGCAAAACCACATGCGCTTTGCAAGATCCCGGTCCACCTGATCGGCCAAGTTATCAAACATAGCTGACACATGTCTAGACATTGTAGTGGAAATTAGATCACTTCTATTTTTCACATCTTTAGGTACAGTGTTAATGATTATCATCATTGCTTGATTGACAACTTTTTAATCTGAAAAGGCCTTCTGGTTAGAAAATGAGCAGGACTAAACAAAGCATTGTTTGAATTTTTTTTTACAATATATGCAAAAATATCAGTCCTTAAAGGAAACAGATTACAGCCCCCCCATCCCCACCTTCTGCTGTCATGTTAAATGTGGCTTGCAGGTCCAGAATGCAGAAGGAAGAACGACACAAAACGGCTCGAGTAGGGCTTTGCTCATTCACTCACTCGTTCATGCTATATGCAAAAGTCTTTGTCCCTTAAGGCAACAGATTACAGTACCCCCCCCCCCCCCACCCCCCACAGGCTGCTTTCCTATTAACATTAGCTTGGAGCTCCAGAATGGACAAGAAAGAATGACGAGAATGGCTCGAGCAGGGCGTTGCTCACGGGGCGGTCGCTTGTGCCAGGCGGTCGCACGTGCTCTGGCCCGCTAAATGCTACTTGTCGCTTTAATTCATTTTATAGTTTTACAGTTTTTGTAATCCGGTTATTAACAGATTCTTTTCAAGTTACAAAATGCAGGGCCTATTAATGATTGATTATTTTCAGAAAACATTAATTTATGATTTCAGTAACAGTTACCATTATGTAATAACCATTGACTATTATTAGAACATATTATCACATTAAACCAGTAATTATTGCTACACATTTCAGATCAAGTAAAGAAAATCAATAGCTTGTTAATTGTAATTAAAACATTTCAGTAATCATTATTGCACATTACAATGTAATACTCATTGGTTGTGATTAAAAGATCTTTGATTATTTCACCAAAATCAAGTTCACACATGGATTTGGAATTATTCAAACACTTGTTTATCCATAACTCCTCTTATCTTTATATTTTGAAATCCGAGTTTATTTTTAAATTTTCTTGAATATTCGGATATTTGAACATTGTTTGAGCTCAATACTTAACCTGTTCTAAAGTTTAGTTCCACACAGACACACAGAAACTTTTCTTTGTGGTTCTTATTAATTTGATCTTGAAGTTCCTACATCCCCTCAGTTTATTCCTCCTTCTTTCTTTAAGAACTGTTTCTGGATATTGAATGGTAAGGATTTCCCACCAGCTCAGTATAGAAGTTGCACAGTGTGAAAATTAAAACGTCATGAAGTTTTAAAAGTCTGGATTGATAAAAGAAATTGTATGATCAAGATAGCCTGCTTTATGTACAATTCTGATGCCTTGTTTTTGACATAAAAAAAGGGGATGTATTGAACTCTTATAATTATTCCCCCAAAAAGCTGTGCAAACGACAATAAACTCATTCTGAATTTCTACACAGTAGGTCAAATATGGTAATATTAAGGAGCAGTACAATAAATATTTACTGTTGTATTCTAATATATGTTTAGATCTATTTATGATTGAAATACTTTTTGAGACTTTAGTTTGTATGTGTCTGATGTGTTGCTTCCAACTTAGTTTGTCATCGATAAAACCCCCTAAGAATTTGATTTCTGTAACACTTTCAATTAAGACATTATTTATTTCAATTGAGAGCTCGGTATTGGTGTTGTTACTAAAACTTGGTTTTATCTAGGTTCAAAGATAATTTGTTGTAATCCATCCGTGATTTTATTTTGTTTAACTCTGTGTTCACCATATTGATAAATTCCCTATGATTGTCTGTAGAATAGAATAATTAGTGTCATCAGCAAATAATAGGAGTATCAAAAGCTTTGAAACATTGAATATATCATTAATGTAAATATTGAATGGCAGCAGGCCCAGAATTGATCCTTTTAGAAAACCACAACTTATCTCTATGGTTTCTGATGTAAATAAATTATTCAAACTGAAACTCAAACTTTATTTATTTATATAGCGCCTTTCATTTCAGTTAAAAACACAAAGCGCTTCACATAAAAGCAGATAAAACAGTCATAAAAACCGAAGATTGTTAAAAACAGCAAACAAAGGACAATCACACAAAGATGGGACCCCTCCCTCACCCCCCCCAACCCACCCACCCACACCCCACCTACCCAGTTCCCCCTGTAGAACCCTGAACAAAACCAAAGAACTGCAGCTTAAAGAATTCATTCATCTTCTTCATCATCATCTTCTTCTTCATTCATCTTCTTCCGTTTAGTCCCTTTCGGGGTCAAGGGGCTGCCGGAGCCTATCCCAGCCACTTGTGGGCCAAGGCAGGGGAGATCCTGGAAAGGTCGCCAAGGCCACATATCACACATCCATTCACTCTCACACTCACACCTATGGACAATTTAGAGTTGCCAATTGACCTATGGAGCATATTTTTGGACGGTGGGACGAAGCCAGAGAAACCCGGAGAAAACCTACGCATGCACGGGGAGAACATGCAAACTCCAAACAGAAAAGTTCCCTGTTGATGTTCTGTTTCAGGTCCCCCAGCCGGAACTTGAACCGGGGGCCTTCTTGCTGTGAGGCAAGAGCGCTAACCACTGTTCCGCCGTGCAGCCGTAAATTCATCAATCTTGACAATTTTTTTCATCCCGTTAAATAGCTTTTGACCCAAGTTAGCGCTAGTCCTCTTATCGCACACACTTCCAGTTTGTCGAGTAAGATGTCATGATTGAGAGTCAAATGCTTTTTTCAAGTCAATGAAAATTCCAGCTGCACATTTCTTTTTGTCCAGAGCATTTTAGATTTCCTCCAGAGCATCAATGATAGCCAATGAGGTTGATTTGTTTTCTCTAAAATCATGTTGGTTCTCATTTATAATGTTACATTTATCAATAAATAAAACTAATTTATCATTTATCATTTTACGTCAGGCCATCTGGCAAGTAGTCTGACGGTCCAAGCACGTCCCCTGTGTGTGCAGGCCTAGTGGTTCCCGGCGCATAGGTCCAATCCCCCCTCCTGGCCGAGTGGGAACCTCTCCTTAAGCGAGCGCCTTGTGTCATCAGCTCTTCTCCTCTGCTCTTATATTTTCACTCAATCAGAATCAGAATCCTTTTAATATCATTGTACACAAGAGGCTTGTTACAATGAAATTCGACAATGAAAGTCGATGCAAGGTCTTAGGGATTTATCTTTTTTCTCGCCGAAAAAAAAGCCAGCCCCAGCAGGGGATGAAGAGGGGCGGATGTGTCTCGAAGAAAAAGCCTCCTGGATATACTTTTCCATGGCAACTTTTTCGGGACCGGACAGATTAAATGACCTCCCCTTAGGCAAGGTGGCGCCGTCTAAGAGTTGAATGGAACAGTCGTAGGGCCTATGCGGGGGTAATGAGCCTGCTTTAGACTTACTAAACACCGCGCAGAGATCGTGGTAACAAGCGGGAACGTTACTGAGGTCAATTTCCTCAGGATGGCTGGGAACCGGATGGGCTATGGAGGGAACAGCAGAACAGAGACATTTGGCTAAGCAAAAATCACTCCAGTTATTAATACAGTGATTTACCCAATCGAACTGAGAGTTGTGTCTTAAGCCAAGAAAACCCTAACACCACGGGAGTCTGGGGGGTGTGAGTGATGAAGAATTGTATGTCTTCTCTATGGTTATAGAGGTGATTATGTAACCCGGATCAGGGCCCCACCTGCATTACCAGATTAGAAACACCTGGGTGCTCTTATTTTGGTGGGGCCAGTTCCCTATATTAACATCCGGGTCACATAGCCACTTCCTGTCATCCATGCTCTGGCTGTTGCTGATCTGCTGTGGCTGGCTGCATCCCCTTTGGCTGTCTGCTATTTAAACTTAACACCAAACTTTGTAACATCTCACTGGATCAACCACACTTTGAACTAACTTCTCTTCGGTGGGTTTATGCGATCGGGTCACACACATAGCAGTACATTAGTATTTCAAAGGCTTTCTACCTCACAGAAATGCAATTGCTAGTCTGGCTACATACAGATTTTTGATCATTATTTTTTTTCTCTTGAAATTGGAAATATTTCAGTTAATAATTGTTTTCAGTTTTGTCTGTTTTAGGACTTTTCAACTTGTTTTTGTATTTGTGCCTGGTCGGCCATTTAGGTTTTGAATTCATTCATTAATATCATTCATTGTTTTTTCTCCTGATTTATACTGAATTGATTAATGCTAAAGCTAAATGATTAAAAGTGCACTTTATTTTTGAAATCATTGGAACCAATTGAAACCCATTGATTTATAGGCCTGGAATTTGAAAGTAGGTTTCTACAAATTTTGTTAGGACCTTATTTGATTATTATTTTTCTTACAATTATGACATACAGTTGACTACTGTACTTGTTGTAAATAGTATGTGTTGTAAATAATGTCTTGTAAATAGTATGGTTGTAAATAATGTGTCTAATCCATCATTTGTTTGACCTTGTTTAGGTCAGGGTTTTTTTCCACCCCCACTTCTATCCTTATTGGAAGAACTTTTTGATCTGCACCATACAGGAATGGTGCATGGCGAGCTACCCACGAACTCTCAATGAGACATTGAATTAAGAACCTATGAAAAAGGAACTTTGCAAAAGACGCCATACCCAAAGGAAAAAAGGAACTTTGAAAACCAAAGACTGGAAAAATATCCTTGTGGATCCCTGGACACTCCTTCCTCCACTGTCTCAACTTATTGTTTTGTTATTTGCTTTCTTTGTTTTAATACAGTCAATTGATTGCTTCATCCCTGTGTTGCGTCTTCTATCCACACACTCTGGGCTCCATGAGTCGAACAAAATCTTCTGTAGGTCAGAGCAAGCTAAAAAAGCGCTACAAGTGGCAAGCTAGCTAGGAGCCTGAGTGTGTGGATATTTATTTTTCTGTTTTCTCTTTTTTTTCCCGACACCATGGATTTTATAACTCAATCTGGTGTTGACGTTTCAGTTTCTGTCGTAATCTCGGGCACCGCAAACGCATCACATAATGATGTGCTTGATTGGTTGCGTAGTTATGGAAAATTGAATCGTACATTTTACGTTAACGATCCCAATAGTTCTTTTGATAAAAACCAGGTCTCAGAGTTTACAGACACAGCCGCGTTTTCTGCCTTAAAACCATTGCTACCATACACTTACACTTCAGCTACTACTAACCTTGTGTGCCATGTGACCACGTTAGCCTCAGAGTGCGCCGCCACAGTGGACAGCAGCAGTCAACCCCCTGATTACCTAGTCGAACTAAAAAGACTCGCAGACCGGAGCGGCTGCAGTTTTGAAGAGGTTCTAAGAACAGTGATGACCCAGATCGGCCAGCACCTGGATGCAGCAGGTACAACTCTCAAAAGCTACTCCAGAACCACACTCAATACTGAGAACGAAGAGGTAGAGGATGAGGAGGAAGAGGAAGAAGATGATGGTGCATCAGCACGGTCAATGCCAGCATCCTCCCCACCTTTACCCAGTTTACCCACTTTAAACGCTGGTCTGCAGGGGCCACGCCCTCGCCAAAGTAGAACATCACAACGCATCTCCTTGTCAACAAATCAATTAAACCCACCAGCAGTCCAGAAAGTTGTTGTTGAGCATGTCGTCAAAAACGCAGACCTCACAGCCACTTCGCTGCGTCTTCGCTCTTTCTCTGGAAGAAGTCCAAAACCTAGTAATGAAGTGGACTATGAATCCTGGCGATCTCAAATAAATCTTCTCCTTGCAGATCCAAGTATTTCAACACTCAGTGTCACTCGGAGAATCATAGAGAGCCTGATGTCACCTGCTGCTGATGTGGTAAAAGGTCTGAACCCAGACGCATTGCCCTCTGCTTTCCTGAGTGTGCTTGACTCAGCCTTTGGAACGGTCCAAGACAGGGAAGAGTTATTTGCCCAGTTCCAGAACACCCTTCAAAACTCTGGTGAAAGGTCTTCCTCATACCTTCAAAGACTGCAACTCACCATCTGCTCTGTTGTCAGACAGGGTGGAATTTCAGCACATAAAGTGGACAAACGTCTCCTGAAGCAGTTCTGTCGTGGCTGTTGGGACAATACTTTAATAACAAAGCTACAACTGGAGCAACGCAAGGACAACCCTCCACCATTCCCTGAGTTGCTGCTCCAACTTCGAACAGAAGAAGACCGACAGACTGCCAAAGAGTCTCTCATGAAGCAACATATTGGCACATCCAAACAGAGAGTCAACATACAGTCGCAGAGCACTTGTTCCTGTGACCACAGCCCTCATGCAAATGAAGGGGTGAAGGATATGAAGCTGCAACTAAAGAAACTTCAGCAACAGATGTCACAGCTCCTATCCAGAAACCCACATCTGACTCCCAACTCACAACGCGTCAGCACAAACCCAGTCATCCTGTAACACCACCCGCCAACAGGCCAAAGCCATGGTACTGTTTCAACTGTGGTGAAGACGGTCATGTCTCCTCCACCTGCAGCAACCGATCCAATCCAATGCTGATCCAGCAAAAGAAAAAGTGCCTACGCCAAAAACAAGAAGCATGGGATGTCAAATACAAGCATTTAAACTAGATTCTGCTCCTGTGGTGGGACACTCAGGAGCTGCTCACAACAAAAGTCCCAAGAAGAGGATGCCACACCTGCCAAGAGGTCTTATTGGAGCCAAAAGTACTGGTCAGATTGAAATAGTAGAATCTGTAGTTCCCTGGGTGGTCTAAGTGAGTCAGAGCAGAGTGTAGTGTGGTGAATATGGCGTCATCTGTAGAGCGGTTTGGTTTATATGCAAACTGAAGTGGGTCTAGAGTGGGTGGAAGGCTAGCTTTGTGTTTTGATACAAGCCTTTCAAAACACTTCATGACTACAGGCGTGAAGGCAACTGGCCTGTAGTCGTTGAGACTGTCCGCTACTGGCTTTTTGGGAATCGGAATTATGGTTTAGCTTATGAGGCAGGCTGGGATGCTGCATTGTTCCAAGGACTGGTTGAATATTTTGGTGATGACCTCTGCTAATTAATTCGCACATGCACTCAGTACTTTGCCCATCGGGGCCTGTTGCCTTCCTTGGGTTGGTTGACTTAAGCACTTAAGCTTATGTTCCTGAAGTACTAGTGTGCTGTTGGTGTGGGATGGTTATGCCTGTGGGAGCATCTGCGTATCAAACCTGGCAAAAAAGTGTTATATTCTTTGAGCACTGCAACCTGATGATGACATACCACGCATGCAGGTTTTGCATTCAACTCCATGGACAAATAAAACTATTTCCATTTTCCCAAGAAAGCTTAGGCCCTCCACTTCAACCTTTTTTTTTTTCTTTTTGACAACATTTTGTTTATTAGTGTGTCACTACTGATCATTCTTATAGCAATGCAACAGCGGTGGGGCTCGCGCGGAAAATTTGTGAGGTCGTTTGCTTGGGAAAAAAACAGACATTGATAAATGTAAGCCTGAGCAGAAATACTGTAGCCGAGCGTGCATCTGAACTTGCCACCAATCTAAAAGAACAGCTGATGAGAAAGGGAGAAGATTTTGTTGCATACTCACTTGCTGTGGACAAGAGCAGCGACACCTCCGATACAGCCCAGCTGTCAAGTTTTATTCGTGGAGTGGACTAGAATCTTTGCGTTACAGGGGAACTTTTAGAACTAAAATCCATGCATGGCACAACGACAGGAAAACACGTCTTTGAGGAGGTATCCAAATGTGTCGTGAAATGAAGCTGCCTTGGGATAAGCTTGTGGGACTGACCACTGATGGAGCACCCGCAATGTGTGGTCAAAAGAGTGGGTTGGTCGGCAGGATGTGAGAGAAGATGCGGGAAAAGCAGGCAGGCGAGCTTACAGTTTACCACTGCATCATACACCAAGAGGCCTTGTGTGGCAAAGCCTTGAAAATGGATCACATTATGAACACTGTAACGCAAATAGTCAACTTCATAGAAGCAAAAGGTTTGAATCACCGTCAGTTCAAGTCTTTCCTAGGGGAGTTGGGTGCAGACCATAGTGACATGCCCCATCACACAGAGGTGAGGTGGCTGAGCCGAGGAAAAGTTGCGAAGAGATGTTTTGAGCTGCGTGAGGAAATTTGTCTTTTCATGGAAAGCAAAGGGAAAGACACAACAGAGCTCAGGGATGAAAAGTTTCAATGTGAGTTTGCATTTCTATGTGACATCATGAATCATCTCGACGCGCTCAATCTGCAGCTTCAGGGGCGCGTGCACGTCATCACAGACATGTACAACGCCGTGAGGGCTTTTAGAACCAAGTTGGGCTTTTGGGAGAGTCAGATGCAGCAGGGAAACCTGGCTCATCTTTTGAGCTGCCAAGTCATAAAAGAGCAGACCGCTACCGCCGTGATGCCTTTTGCCCGACGATTTGCCAACTTTGAAGCCCAAAAATGTAGATTTGAACTTTTTAGCAACCCCTTTGCATTTGATGTGAATAACGCACCAAGCAATCTCCAAATGGAGCTTATTGAGCTACAGTGTAATAACACGTTCAAGTCAAAGTATGACTCTGTCGGTGCTGCGCAATTTCCACCTTGCCTCCCTGACACGCTGCCCGAACTCCGTGCCCAAGCTGCACAAATGCTCTCTGTGTTCGGCAGCACATATCTGTGTGCAAGCAACTATTTTCGTCAATGAAAATGAACGAAATACCACATAGGAGTCGTTCATTCATTCAGTCCTGAGGATTTCCTCTGCGCAGAGCCTGACTCCAGAAATTGATGCACTTGCATGTAAAAAGCAATGCCAAGTATCTTGCGTGGACCCATGTGCATCATCAGAGTAAATGGACAATGAAAAAAACTAAACTGGATAAATATTATTTTATTTACTGAAGGCATGGTCTGTTCAAAGTGGAAAGATATTGTGTTAGGTGTTGGCCTTGATGGCCTGTGATGAAAAGATTTAGGTGACAATTAAAATGAAAAAAGTTAAAGATTTAGAGCCTTGATATTCATTTCAGTTTTTGTTTTTATTATTTTCTTAAACCTGTTCTGGGTTCAGTTTTTAAGCAAAAATTCAATTGTAATATATTAAAATGGTTAATACAGTAGTTTCCTGTATCTCAAAGATAATAAAAACATAAATAATGTTCTTCTTTTTAATTTTGGCCCTCTGTGAATTTGAGTTTGACACCCCTGGTCTAGTCGATCTAGATGACCCAACTCCCAATGTTAAAGTGCCTAGGATAGCGCAAGGGTTACACAAGAAAAGTACTTTGTAAAGCTCTATTGTGGGAAGTGTGCATTACTTTTTGTAGCAAAAATGCATGCAGCTGTTGTATAGTTAATATTTTTCTGACAAAAACTTTCCATACAAAATAAAATAAAAAATATGTCCATGAGTTTTAAAAACGATTCATCAAAATCTGAAAAGCCGAAGGCAGGACTGTAGGGGTTGAAAGATGGGGTAAATAATAAAATGAATAAGGATATTAAACGGCTATAGGGGAATGATCTGGGTAAGAGCACACATGCCACCAAAAAGGACCCAAGTTTTTGGCCACAATGACAATTTATTTTTAGTACTAAAAATATGGCTGGCCACTGGGTTGCAGTTGAAAACACTAAAAAGAGGATAAAATCATTGTAAAATTCCAGGGGCAGATTAAAAACTGTAAAAAAAAGATAAAAATCCTGGAACAAGTTAAAACCCAATAAAGGAAGGCTAAAAGTCCTAAGGACAGTTAAAACTGGTTTAAAAGGCAGCTTGAAGGGGGGTCTCGGATCCCAAACCAAGGGGGCGTCCTCTCCCAACCAGACTTTGTTCCCGGAGTCGACTCCTGTTGATCAGAGGATCCCTCTGGTCACGCCCACCAGGACATGGAAGGCGCGTCTTCCCTCTGCCTCTGTGGCTTGCGCGTCAGTCAGACACTCCTCCGTGTCACTTCCAGCTGGCCCTCCGGACATGCTGGAAGTACTGCGAAAACAGACAAGCGGCAGCACAAACCACTCCAAGATGCAGGCTGCAACCCAGTGGCGGTTTTTGATATGGGCCATGTGGGCGGTCGCCCAGGGCGGCATTTGCCGAGCCCGATGCGTGCGACTATATTCAAAGAGGCTACTATATTCATAGAGGAAACTGTGAGCTTTTAATTTGAAATTGCTTCAGCTGCCGACACTTAACACTTTTATCATGACACATCAGATTCTTAAGAATGTCTTCATCCTGTTTCCCCTTCACACTTATGGTGCAAAAAAAAACAAAAAAAAAAACAAGAAATAACTCAGAGTAAAACAACGTAAAACAGGCACATGAAAAGGAATTAGGCAGAACAAACACCCGTGCTCAACCCAATTTCGACAAAAGCAGGCAATGGAGATTATTTCCCACAATTCTTTGCTCCAACACAGCAGACCCGACGCGCACGTGACCACCGCCCTCTGCTGCAAGATGCTTGCGGCCACACCTCTTTGCGGTAGTCTTTGGAACATAAGTCAAAAAACTCGAGAGGGGAGCGCAACACGCCGGTGGCTGGCTGAATCACACTAACAGGTGATTGGGAGTCTTTTTCTATCTGACAATCAACTCTGGGCCGCAGCTGCGCCTCCCGTCATAGAGACGGAGCCGCGTGTGTCAGAGGGAAGGGGAGGGGGAGGGGTTGTTACGGGGGGAGAAGGGAGGAAGCACCCAGGCGCAGAGAGCGAGAGGAGGCAGGAGGTTGCAGGGGAACGGGGGCTTTAATAAACACAACTAAGGACACAAAACCAAAACCACTGCAGACGGCAGGCTAGAACACTAAACACTCGAAACGGGGAGAGCAGACTAACATACTATGGACCAGCCCAGGAGGAAGGGAATGACAAGACTTAAATACATACAGACAACCGAGACACAGGTGAACACAATCAGGAAGGATGGGGAACCAAAGTTAAACTCACAACAAAAACGAAACAGGAAACCCTACAAAATAAAACAGGAAGTTAAACTCAAAACATGCCAGAACAAAAAGGAAACAAACCACAAGGGCAAAGAAACAGAAACCGTAACAGGGGTGGTGGGCGCAGACCATTTTTTATGGATTGAGTTTTTTTGGAGGATTTCTGCTGTTGGTGTTGCACAAATTTAGAGAAATGCCAAATATTTTTGGAGTAATCCCACTGATGAATTCTATGATTTAGTCTTTAATGTTTTATAAGACATAAAATCACAATAAGTTTTTTCTTTTTAGATCTAATCCCTCTGATATGTTTCACAAAGACACACACAGGACGTCACACATTAAGAAATTATTGCTAAAAATGAAGCAGGAGTCCAGCTCTAAAAAAAAATGCTCTAAAAAATGATGAAAGAGCAAAAAAAAAAAAAAAAACGGAAATATTTGATTTGTAATTTCTTATTAATATTTCCAGGCTTTTTTTGTTTTGTTCTGCAGCATGTTCATATTTGTATAATTTTGACAGAATATATTTCTATGGAGAGCAAAATATTACAAGTTATTTAGGGTTTATGTTTTTAACTTAGGCCCCTGTGTGACTGAGTTTGACCCCCCTGTAATACGAGTCTAGAAAATTCATGCATTTTTTGTGTAAAATGGCTAAATAGAAGATAGGGAACACAACAGGATGTTGTCAAATTTTGTATGTGTGCGGGGGGGGGGGGGGGGGGGGGGGCTGTGGGGTTGCTCGCCCAGGGAGTAAGTTAGTGTAGAACCGCCACTGCTGCAACCAATCTGCTAAGTCACGTCTTGCTACTTACAACACAGACAGGGTCCCTGCCCTGCCCCTGCGTGTTACTCGCGTTGCAGACTGTCGGTCCCAGGGCTAAAAGCACTCCCCGTGCTTGCGCCCTGCTGTTGGGGTGCAACCTCTTCCTGCGCTTTCCTCCTCGGGTCTTTTATAACTCCCTTCTAATGAGGAGCAGGTGTTGCTGATCAGCGAGCTGTGTATCAAGGGTGCGTGTCCATAGAAAGCATGCAAAAACAGGTAGCACCACAAAACATGCACACAAGAAAAAATACACACTACAACATGCAATCCCCCCGCATGATCACACTTCCATGAACTGGGATAAGGGGGCCTTCCTGCTCTCTCTGATACCTGGAGTAACATCCTCCATTTGAAAATGGACATCAAGGGGCGGAGTCACCTCTTAAAGTTTGAGAGGTGTTTTTATATATGTTACATCACTACCATTGGACGACTGATGAAGATGGAAGACATCCGTCAAAACATGTAAGGTATGTGAAAAAACACAATCGGATCTGATAAAAGATGAACCAAAGATGTCAATTATTGATCCAGACATTATGAACTTTATTGAACTAATACGAGAAAGTTTTGGACAACTCTCTCTCACCTTTGTTTAACCAGGATAAAAAACTCATTGAGATTAAAAATTTGTTTTGCAGGAGCGTCCTGGCAAAGAGGCAGCAGCACAACAATAACACACATTTATCAATTACACTCACACTCAGCTAACCCTTGTGCTATATCCTAGGCACTTTAACATTGGCAGTGGGGTCATCTAGACCCAACAAGACAGTGCGTTAAAACTTTTTTCTCCAATGATTTGTGATCTTCACTGGTGTCCATGGATTACATGAAATCCTTTATCCACCTTTGTCATGGTAGGGAGAACGCTTCAATGTAAGGATCGGGTCATCAGGACCCCATAGGATAGCACAAGGACTATTATAGAAAGACAGTCTCAAATAAAGCAGTTTCAGCAGCAGACTGAAACTGTCATAACACTGCACCATGGACAGACTTAGAAAGTCTTTTGTCCCACGAACCATCAGACTGCAGAACACTCTGTGTTGAGAGCTTTTAATTTATTTTTTAATTAGAAGGAAATTCTGGGAAACTTGACTAGATTTTAGTTGATTGTTCATATTTGCTTTAAACTTTTTATCCTACCTATCTGTCTGTCTGTCTGTCTGTCTATCTATCGAGAACAGCATATATTTAGTCTTGTTATTGTTTAAAACCAGTTTTAAATGATAAAAGATGTGAAAGTGCTTAGGTTTACAAGATGGTATCATCAGCATACAGGTGCAAGTTATTGATGATACTTTTATCAAGATTGTTTATACGGATGTTAAAAAAGAAGCGGCCCAAGAATCGAGCCTTGTGGAACCCCTGTGGATCCTTTAAGAACATATTTGATTTGAAATGGTTTATTTCAAGCAATCAAATAAGAATAATACACAACAACAATAAAAATCATCAGTTATACTTTCATACAATGACTAATCAAACATAGGATATTTAATTAAATTTTGGTTAGGGTTCACCCGACGGTGAACTCTGACAGCCCAATTCCGCGCTGTTTCCGTTTGAGCTTAGTATGGTGTATCAAAGGCTTTGAAGAGGTGGTTGAAGAGGGTGGCACAGTGAACTTTGTCATCCAGGGATTCTGATATATCATTTAAAACTTTAAGAGCTGCAGTTGTTGTGCTATGTTGCTTTCTAAAACCTGATTGTGATGGGCTTAAAATATTATTTGAAGTGAGAAATCCTTTAATTGTACACTCATGAGACCTTCTAAAACTTTTGCCCAAATGGCTAACTTGGAAATTGGTCTATAGTTATTCAAATTTGTTGGGTCACCACCTTTAAGTAGAGGTAACACATAAGCCGATTTCCATAAATGCGGAATGGTGTTTGTGGACAAAGACAAATTAAATAAATAGGTCAGCGGAAGTGGGATAGAGTCTGCTGCAGCTTTTATGAAAAATAGTTCCAGATCATCAAGCGGCAGAGACAGGTGAGCGTGACGAATCGGCAATGGTTTGGAGCAGGGACTGGAGCTGGGACAACTGCTGTGAGATGGATTGTTGATTATCCGAAAGGCTGTGTATCATTTGTTCATGTCGGTCCATAGTGGTGGCGTGGTAGGACAAAGTCTGGTTTAAGGGGTCCGAGCCTGCTGGGTCCATGATGGTCGGTTCGTTTTGTTAGGTTAGGAGTAAGCTGGACCCAAAAATTCAGACAGGGACTTAGTTTGAAATTGTGAAATTTATTGTAGGATGATGAAGAAGGGTTTGGCTTTGGATCTTTGGCGTAGGTTTTTGGGTTCTTTGACATTGGCTTTGGTTTTTGACGTTGGTCTTGGTTCTTTGGCTTTTGTTCTCTTGGGTTGGTTTTGAGTTCTTTGGCGTTGGCTTTGGTTCTTTGGCTTTGGTTCTTAGGCATTGGCTTTGAGTTCTTTTTTTTTTTTTTTTTTTTTTTTTTTTTAACTTGTCCTGTCCAACAGCTAGGCAAACAGATGAGAGCTGAGGGCCTCTTGTGTTGGACATATTTTATTTTAACAAGAGGGGTTATTCATCTTCAGACAAACCAAAGGTATGTCTGAATAAACCCCTTTTGTAATTGAGGCCAAACTTTATTAATTTCAATCATGTTTGAAAATCTTTGGTGTTGGACCGGACGGAAAAGGAAAGAGGGGAAGAAGAGAGAGGGACGTTAGAGAGAGGGGGGGGTAGGAGGGTGATAATAGGAGGGGAAGGGGGGTAAGACCATGAAGCAGCATAGAGCAGACAGGTTTACTGGTTGTTTATCGTTACGGTACGGTTCAAATGTAGTACAAAAAGGGCGGGGCCTGTTCACACACACTCAAATATTATCAACACACCTGCTAGCCGCAAAAATGTCCACATGTCAACATGCACACAAAACAGATAGTGTTCACGAACGCATACCTATGCCTGGCTTTGAGTTCTTTGCCGTTGGCTTTGGTTCTTTGGGGTTGGCTTTGGTTCTTTGGGGTTGGTTTGAGTCCTTTGGCGTGGGCTTTGGCGTGGGGTCTGTCATGGAAGCAGAAGAACCGACAATGGCTGGATGGCGTGAAGGACCAATATACAGTAGGTTCTCTTAATGCCAAACAGGTGTGAACGATCAAGTCCTCAATCAGGAGTACGAGCGCGACCCTGACACCTGACACAGGTAACCAATGTAGGCATTAATCCTGTTATTGTGCTCTTGGCTATTAGCTCAGTGCTCATTTTGGCTATTAGTTCAGTGCTCATTTTTAGTCGAAATTGCTATATTCAGTGCTGTTTATTGCAGTTTATTTTTTTCCTGTTATCTGGATTAAGGTTAAAGGTCTTCAAATTATCCATGTTAATACGAGGAGTCTATTACCAAAAATAGATCAACTAAGGGCCTGGCTTGTCTACAATAAACCCAGTGTCATCACTATATCTGAAAACGGCTTTTTTCTAATATCTCAGATAGTGTTATTAGCCTGGACAATTACACTTTATACAGAGCAGATAGAAGCTCGAGAGGAGGTGGAGTAGCTACACGTGTCTTCAAACATACAGTCACGTCCTTTTACCCAGAGTGGAACCAGTGTGTTTTGAAGGTCTGTTTATTAAATTAATCTTGCTTGATAAAAACATTTGATAATTGGCAATATCTACAGACCCCCTTATCTCCCTCTGACTCAGTTAAAAATATTGTATCTACTGCTACATCTCTGGGTTGTAAAAGTGAAATGATCCTGTTGGGAGACTTTAACATAAATTGGTTATGTCCGACATCTGCTATTGAACGTAATCTTTTTAATAGCTCTAATTTTTCACAGTTAATTACAAAACCTACAAGAATCAGCACTAATTCCAAATCTCTTATTGACTGGAATGTAGTAATACATCCAAGACAGATTCCAGGACTCTGGCGTCTTATTAGATTGCTTCAGTGACCACTGTATCATATATTGTATTTGGAAAATTAAAACTCTTCATCTTCCCCCAAAATTGGTTAAAGTTCGACAAACAAAAACATTAAATACTAATAACTTTATTGAGGATTTGCCTAACATTAATTGGGCTACACGTAACTTAATACCTTTCAAATGAAGCTTGGGACAATTTTTCTACTGAGTTACTGAATGTTATTGATAAACATGCACCACCGACTGTGATCCGAGTAAAAGGTAAACAGATGCCGTAGGTAAATGGAGAACTGATTAGTCTGTTCAGACAGAGGGATAAAGCCTGGGAGAAATCCCATCATACTCGAGACCCTGCTTATCGGGATGCTTACAAATGTTTAAGAAATATCTGTACAACAAGAACTAGAAATGCTAGATCGAACTATTACAAAGATAGTCTATCTAACAATGTTAATAATCCAAAGCAATTCTGGAGGCAAATTAACAACTTATTAGGAAAAACGGATTCTGCTTCAACTAATATGCTTATTAATAATGTGTGTACAAATGATCCGACTGTTATCTCAGAGGCATTCTGTCAGCATTTCTCAAAATCACCTCTTATTTAATCTCCTTCCCACTCCATTTCTCATTGTGATGACATGTCCAGTGGCAGTTCCTTTTCCTTTAAAATGGTTAACCCGACTGATGTGCAACAGGTCATAAATGAGCTTTCCTCCACCAGTAGCGCTGGACCAGTTGGCATTGAAGCAAAGTTTATTAAACTTGCTTCCTATGTGCTTTGTTTTCCCTTAGCTGCTCTTTTGAATCTCTCTTTTAGCACGTCTGAAGTTCCCTTGGCTTGTAAACATGCAAAAGTTTTACCTCTTCACAAATGAGGGAGTTCTAATGACATGAGCAATTATAGACCAATCTCAATCATTAATAGTATTGTCAAAGTATATGAAAAAAATCCTCTTCAATCAACTTTCGGAATACGTAACAGTTAATAATCTCTTTTCCAATCCAGTTTTCGAAAGCACTTCTCTACTACTTCAGCCTTGTTAAAATTTACCAATGATATTTTCTCTGGTTTTGATAATAACATGTTAACTGGTGCCTTATTTATTGATCTTACCAAAGCTTTTGACATGGTAGATCACTATCTGTTATTGGACAAACTTCATTCCATTGGCCTTGATAGATCCTCTCTCCTTTGGTTCAACTCATACCTTCATCATCGTCAGCACTGTGTGTTTTTTAATGGCACCTATTCCAACTTTCTAAGCGTAGACAAAGGCATTCCAAAAGGTTCCTCACTTGGTCCCCTTTTATTTTCAATTTTCATTAATGACCTTCCAACTAAATGCATTTACAGCAAGATTCAACTCTATGCTGATGATACTGTCATTTACTCATCTAAATTTAATATTTTTGACATTCAGCACTCAATTCAAAATGATTTTAATTCTGTTCAATTGTGGTTACAATCTAATAAGCTCCTACTCAACAAATCAAAATCCTAGTTTATGTTGGTTCAAAGAAGATTACGTCCTATAGCTGCATTCATTCATTCATTTTCTATTCCGTTTAGTCCCTTTCGGGGTCACGGGGATGCCGGAGCCTATTGTGGGCGAAGGCAGGGGACGCCCTGGACAGATCGGCAGTCTTTTGCAGGTCATCTTTAGCCGCAAATGAAATAAATTGAACTTACATGGACATGTCGCCCATTTCGGCAACAGAAAAATTCAAATACCTAGCTTTGTGACTTGACTCCTCACTCTCTTTTAGTGCTCATATACAGTCCATTGTCCATACAATTTCTTATCCTTTAAATTACTTTATCTATCAATCAATTGTTTTAGTTTCTGTTGGAATAATGTATATAGGTCATCTCATATTTGGAACAACAAAAAAGATTTGATCTCCATGACGTAAATTATAAGAAGATTGAAAAGCACTTAGACATTGTTTGAGATATTCTGGGTAACTGAGGTTAATACATTTGAAGATGTACAATAGCCAGTGAAGTTGACGTTGAGAATAGGGGAAGCCAGGACAGTTTCTCAGTCAGGAAGAAAATTATCTCACAACTGATTATCCCGATTTTAGATTATGGTGACATAATATATCAAAACACCACTCTCACTCCGACCACTGAATGTGTAGGTTTATTCTCCGTTGTCCGTTTAGAACTCTCCACTGTCTAATGTATCAGCAACTGGTCTCCAGACGTCAACTTCACTGGCTATTGTACATCTTCAAATGTCTTAACCTCAGTTACCCAGAATATCTCAAACAATATCTAATTGTCAAAAAAGTAATCGGAAAATACTCATTTTATTACAAAGCACCCTCTGACTGGAACTATCTTTGCATTTAAAATTGCCCGTTTAGAACATCTTCAACACTCATGTAACTGTTTTTGATTGAATTTGTCTTCTTTCCTGCTTTTTATTCCCTTACCTTCAAACTAACTGCTAAGGAGTGCCATAAATGTCTGTGTTCGTGTGTGTGTGTGTATGTGTGTGTGTGTGTGCGTGTGTGTGTGTGTGGGTGTGTGTGTGTGCCTGCTCATTGCCTAGTATATGTTACAGTCAGGACCATAAATCTTTGGACAGAGACACATTCGTTCTAATTTAGTTTCTGTACATTACCACAGTGAATTTTTAATAAAACAACTCAGATGCCATTGAAGTGCAGACTTTTAGCTTTTATTCCATGGGTTGAACAAAAAGATTTCATAAAAATGTAAAAACTAAAGCATTTTTTAAACACAATCCCTTCATTTCATGGGCTCGTGAGTAATTGGACAAATGAAATAAGTGAAAACAAAATGGTCATTACTAATATTTGTTTGAACACCCTTTGTTGGCAATGACAGCCTGAAGTCTTGAACTCATGGACATCACCAGATGCTGGGTTTTCTCCTTCTAAATGCTGTGCCAGGCCTTTACTGCAGCGGCTTTCAGTTGCTGTTTGACTATGGGCCTTTCTGTCTGAAGTTTAGTCTTCAACAAGTGAAATGCTGCTCAATTGACCCCTTGAAAACGAGATGACACATCCCAAGGGGCTTATCCTACGAACAAATAAATTGAAATTAAAATTGAGTTTGGGTCCCGATGTGCATTGACTCGCACAGTTTCTGAGCTAGCCTTACTAAAAACGAGCTCGATAGTTAAAAACCAAAACAACTTATTCTAAAAGGCCCGAATGGGCAAATACACTCCACCTCCTGTCTGACAGACAGAGACCGAGTGCGTGCTGCCATCTTGGCTTGCCTAAGAGAGCTCCGACGGCTGGAAAAACTGGAATGTAAATGGGCGCGCCAGAGAAACCATCTGCGATTTAACCTCCCCTGCCGGGATGAAGAGATTATACCAACCAGTCTCAACATAAGGAACCTGATCAGAACCGACAACACAAAATGGATAAATAATAAAGAGCGGAGGGCTTTGGTCAAAGAAAAGATTCGGTGCACAGGAAACAAGATCAACAATATGGAAACACAACTGGGACAGGAAATACAAGATTTAATTCAACAACACTCACTCGACAACTAAACGTGCAAAACCTGAGAGGACATTTCCGCAATATACTCAACAGTGAGTATGAAAAAATGAACCATGTCACATAGCAAAACTTGAAAGGCTAATAGCTAAAGCAGCAAACAAAGAACATAGACAGCATTTATGGCATAGTTCAATCCGTGTGAAAGTGCACTGTGTTCAGCTTCGGTTAGTGTATGTTTTGAAAGACTGCAGATCAAATCACATTCACACGTGAAGAGGAAAAAGACAACACCGTCAACTTTTTGGATATAAATATCACTCACACAGAAAATAAGTAGATACAAATAAAAGTATACAGAAAATTAACTCACACTGATTTTTCATGGAAATCAGAAAACCCTACCGCTCACAAAATATCTGTAGTAAGAACCTTATTTGAAAGAATTGATAACAGACGGAGAGGACGAAAAAGAAGAGAAAAAATACATCCAAAACGCATTAACCAGGTATCAGTATCCTCAATGGGCCATAAAGAAGGTACAAAAACAGGTGGAGCAGAGGAATTTCAAGGAAACAGAGACAAAGAAACAAAGAGGACAGAAAACAAATGAATGGTCACATTGCCATACATTAGAGGAGTAACAGAATGCATCCAAAGGGCCATGAAAAACATCACATCAGCACCCCAGTCAAACCGTCTAAAAAGCTCAGGCAACTACTGGTATATGCAAAAGACAAGACTGAACAAAACAATAAATGCAACCGTATTTACGAAATACCATGTCACACCTGCAACAAAGCATACATCGGAGAAACAGAATGGAACTTCATCACAAGAACAACAGAGCATAAAAAAGAGTCCAAAAAAGAATCAAAGAAAAGAAAGGACTAACAATAGCAAGACAACAACAGGCAGTTCAAGAGAACATGAAATCAGCCATAACAGACCATTGCAAACAAGAAAACCAAATCACAGACTGGGAAAAGGCCAAAGTTCTCTGCACTGAAGACAACAGACACCGCAGATGGATTATGGAGGCTCTGGAGATCTGAAAGTGAGCCCACACTTCCATGAACCGAGATGAGGGGGCCTTCATGCTCTTTAATACCTGGAGTAACATCCTCCAACAGAAAATGGACATCGAGGGGCGGAGTCACCTGTCAAACTTTGAAAGGTGACTCCTGTACATCCATCACTACCATTGGACGACTCTGACGAAGACATCCGTCAAAACATGTTAGTTATGTGAAAAAGCAAAACCGTGTCTAATAAAAGAAGAACTTAAGATGTCAGATTCATCAAAACTTTGTAAAAAGTGCCTCTTTGATCTAAAGCAGGGGTCTCAAACTCGCAGCCCACAGGCTATTTGTGGCCCCCTCCTTCATATGAAAGTTTAACGTTAGTGCGTCCCGCCAGTTTTTCTATGACACTTTTTCAATGATGTGTGTGGAGCTGATGAACCAACCAATCACAGTGGGGTATATGACTCTTGGGGGCGTGGCATTGACCGGGTTTAGAAGCAGGGAAACATTTAAGGCAGGAGCAGGAAATCCTGCCTTTCCTTGCGATGCAAGTTCCTGGATCATCGCGCGCCTTTACATTCCTCAGTTCATGCTAATAATGTCATTCTTTATGAACTGTTGTAGACATTTTAATGACGTTTCTTCATTTTCCATAAATGTATTCTTTGTCTGCCTGTGGTTTAGTTGGTGTCAGTATTTGACATACAGACAGCAGGTAATGCAGGAAAACAGCTGCACTTCATGAGATCATAAATAAACAATCCATCATCTAGAAAAAAAATTAGCACAATGTTTTTTACCTATTTCTTCAGACTAAAAACATTAAATATATTGGTGCTGTTACTGTTTCAAATCAATTTAGATTAACTACTATTTATTAATTGAATTATTTTTTCTCAGCATCAAATAGTTAAGTTGGTCAAATGTTTCTAGTTTAAATAATTTTTTTTTATTTCAGGCACTTTAAGCTACTTTTTTCTGTTTTAGACTATAAAAGGGTTCTTGTGTGGCAAAATCTTCTTTCTCTTTCGGCTTTTCCCATCAGGGGTCGCCACAGCGAATCATCCTTTTCCACCTCACTCTATCATGGACATCTTCTACCCTAACATTAGCCAACTTCATGTCCTCTGTTAAGACATCCATGTATCTCCTCTTTGGCCGTCCTCTTGCCCTCCTGCCAGGCAGCTCCATCTCCAACATCCTTCTACCAATATATCCACTATCCCTCCTCTGAACATGTCCAAACCATCTCAGTCTGGCTTCTCTGACTTTGTCGCTAACACAGGCAACATGAGCCGTCCCTCTGATGTACTCGTTCCTTATCCTGTCTAACCTGGTCACTCCTAAGGAGAACCTCAACATCTTCATCTCCGCTACCTCCATCTCAGCCTCTTGTCTCTGTCTCACTGCTACCGTCTGTAACCCATAGAGCAGAGCTGGTCTCACCACTGTCTTGTACACCTTTCCTTTGAGTCTTGCTGGCACTCTTCTGTCACACAACACTCCTGACACTTTCCTCCAACCGCTCCAACCTGCCTGCACTCGCCTCTTCACCTCTTTTCCACACTCCCCATCACACTGAACTGTTGACCCCAAGTACTTAAACTCCTGCACCTTCTTCACCTCAGCCCCCTGTAACCTAACGCTTCTACCTTGATCCCTCTCGTTCAGACACATGTATTCTGTCTTACTACGACTGACCTTCATGCCTCTTCTTTCCAGAGCAAACCTCCACCTCTCTAGCTGTTCCTCCACCTGCTCTCTACTCTCACTGCAAATTACAATGTCATCCGCAAACATCATTGTCCAGGGAGATTCCTGTCTTACCTCATCTGTCAGCCTGTCCATCAGCATAGCAAACAAAAAAGGACTCAAAGCTGATCCTTGGTGTAGTCCCACCTCCACCTTGAACTCCTCTGTCTGACCTACAGCACATCTCACCACCGTCATACTTCTCTCATACATGTCCTGAACTACTCTGACATACTTCTCTGCCACTCCAGACGACCTCATACAGTACCACAGCTCCTCCCTCGGCACCCTGTCATACGCCTTCTCTAAATCTACGAACACACAATGCAGCTCCTTCTGACCTTCTCTGTACTTTTCCATCAACATTCTCAAAGCAAAAATGGCATCAGTGGTGCTCTTACGGGGCATGAAACCATACTGCTGCTCACAGATCTCCACCTTCTTCCTAAGCCTGGCTTCCACTACTCTTTCCCACAGCTTCATTGTGTGGCTCATCAACTTTATTCCTCTATAGTTGCTGCAGTTCTGCGTGTCACCCTTGTTCTTAAAGATCGGAACCAGAACGCTTCTCCTCCATTCCTCAGGCATCTTCTCACTCTCTAAAATCCTATTGAACAACCTTGTTAGAAATTCCACTGCTGCCTCTCCTAAGCACTTCCATACCTCCACAGGAACGTCATCAGGACCAACGGCCTTTCCGCTCTTCATCCTTTTCAGAGCCTTCCTAACCTCATCCTTTCCAATCTCTGCTACTTCCTGCTCCACAACAACCACATCTTCCTCCCTTCTTTCCCTGTCATTTTCCACGTTCATCAGCTCCTCAAAATACTCCTTCCATCTTTTCTGTACACTCTCCTGGGTTGTTAGCACCTTTCCATCTCTGTCCTTAATCACCCTTATCTGTTGCACGTCCTTCCCATCTCTGTCTCTCTGTCTGGCTAGCCTGTACAAGTCCTTCTCTCCTTCCTTTGTGTCTAACCTGTCATATAGCTCATCGTAAGCCTTCTGTTTGGCCTTTGCCACCTCTCTCTTCACTCTACGCTGCGCTTCCTTGTACTCCTGTCTACCTTCCTCAGTCCTTTCTACATCCCACTTCTTTTTAGCCAACCTCTTCCTCTGGACGCATTCCTGTACTTCCTCATTCCACCACCAAGTCTCTTTACCGTCTTTCCTCTTTCCAGATGACACACCTAGCACCTTCCTACCTGTTTCCCTGATAATTTCTGCTGTAGTTTCCCAGTCATCTGGAAGCTCATCCTGACCACCCAGACCCTGTCTCAACTTCTGCCTAAATTCCTCACAAGTTTCTTCATTCTGTAGCTTCCACCACTTGGTCTTCTTTTCTGTTTTCCCTCTCTTCTTCTTCCTGACCTCCAGAGTCATCTTACACACCACCATGCGGTGCTGTCTGGCTACACTCTCTCCTACCACCACTTTGCAGTCAATAACCTCTCTCAAATGGCCTCGTCTACATAGGATGTAGTCCACCTGGGTACTCCTACCTCCACTTCTGTATGTCACTCTATGTTCCTCTCTCTTCTGGAAGTAAGTGTTGACTACAGCCATTTCCATCCTCTTCGCAAAGTCCACCACCATCTGTCCCTCCAGATTCCTTTCCTTCACACCAAACCTGCCCATCACCTCCTCATCACCTCTATTGCCCTCACCAACATGCCCATTAAAGTCTGCTCCAATAACAACTCTCTCTCCTCTGGGGAAACTCTGTATGACCTCATCCAACTCACTCCAGAATCTCTCCTTCACTTCTAACTCACAGCCAACCTGTGGCGCATACCCACTGACTACATTCACCATCACCCCTTCGATTTCTAACTTTAAGCTCATCATCCTGTCTGAGACTCTTTTCACCTCTAGAACACTGTTTACAAACTCCCCCTTCAGAATCACTCCTACCCCGTTTCTCTTCCTATCAACACCATGATAGAACAGTTTGTATCCTCCTCCAATACTACGTGCCTTGCTGCCCTTCCACCTTGTCTCCTGCACACACAGTACATCTACCTTCCTTCTCTCCATCATGTCTGCCAGCTCTCTGCCTTTCCCTGTCATTGTGCCAACGTTAAGAGTCCCTATTCTCAAACCTATGTTCCTGCCTTTTCCCTTCTCTCTCTGGCCACGGGCCCTTCTGCCTCCCCTCCTTCTTCGACCAACAGTAGTCAAATTTCCACCGACACCCTGTAGGTTAACAGCATCGGTGGCGGTCGTTGTTAACCCGGGCCTCGACCGATCCGGTATGTCTAAAGTGTTGTGGATGATTCGCATGGTTATTTTGGCAATTTTTACGCCGGATGCCCTTCCTGACGCAACCCTCTCTATTTATCCGGGCTTGGGACCGGCACAGAGGCAACTGGCTTGCAACCCCTGTGGCTAGATTTCTTGTGTGGCAAAATAAAGGTAATATTTGTTGAAAGTGGATTTATATAGCTTTTTTCTTTTGTTAATGTTAAAAGATACAATTTTAGGTGTACTTACACAATGTCATGATTCGAATAACGAAGCAGACCCAGATGCTGAAACTCAGGAGATGAGGATTAGAACAAAAAGGTTTATTTTCAAGAACGGAATTTATAGATGAGTCTTGAAGAGTTTTGAGTTCATAATAAGGTGTTATTTGACCAGAGGCTGGAGTCTTGGCGTGGCGGGAGTTTTGGCATGGCTGAAGATGTGGTGTGGCTGAAGATGTGGCGTGGCAGGAGTCAAATCTTGGCAGTAATCTTGGCGTGGCTGGAGATTGGAAGCGTGGAGTCGGAACAGACTGCTCTTGAGAGGATAGACCCCGGACTGGTGGTGAGAAGACCTGAAGATTAGGCGGAGAAACAAGGTAAGCAAACACTATTACTATTACTTGGAAGCCGAGACAAAACTTGGTGACCAGACTAAGCACTATTTTGGGTAAAGAACTGGCGATGAATGCTGGAGCTGGATCTCCTTAAGAAGGCTGGCAGGTGATGAGAGGAGTGTCCACAGTGGGGACCAATCAGGAAAGCAGAGCAAAGTGGGGAGGGGAGGAGAGACTGACAGAGGCACCATGACATAGCCTATATATTGTTATGTTAATATATTATTAGAGTGCTGGGGGTTTGGGGGGGGGGGGGGCGCAAAACACTTTCTTTTTCCTAGGGGGGGCCTTGCCAAAAATAATTGAGAAGCACTGTATTACGGCAACACCATCTCCATCAAATCACTCTGGTCCTCTGCTCACCGTCCATCAAGGCACACAGGTCTCCATGCTAACCACAGGGTCTTAGCTTGCCTTGCTCGCTTAGCTAACAACATGGCTAACAATCTCCCCTGCGTGTCTGTCAACTTCGGTCTCCTGAACATTCACTCCCTAACAACCAAGGGAGCTCTTGTCCAAGATGTCATCATTAATCGTGAGCTGGATTTCATGTGCTTGACTGAAACATGGCAAAATCCCCTGGATTTTACTTAAGTCAATGACGCTACTTGGCTGGGGTTTGTTTACATCGCCAAACCACAACTCCCCGCGGCGGGGGTGGTTACGCAATGATGTATCGCGAGAGCTGGATAGTGCCTGTGTTTGGATGTTTCAAATTATTAGTCTCTCAGTTCTTTGGATCAACTCCAACTATTACTGTCACCTTCTATCACCCACATAAACTTAATAACATAATGATAGTAATAACTTAACTACTGAAGATTTTGTATCCTGTTTAGGCAGTATTGGTATTCATCAACATATCACAATTCCCACCCACGGCATTCTAGATATGTTACCACTACAAATCAGTTTCTGACCATCACCTGAAACATGAAACTTGTCCATTTATTAACAGGTTTCATTTTAATGAAATTTGTGGTCATGTGTTGTAATTGTCGTCACCCCATTGATTGAACGGGACAGGTGACAGGCAGGTGACAGGGCGACACCTGTTTTTTAATTAGACACGGGTGTGTAATTAATCGGTGGGGTGAAATGCACAGCGGACGGCCGACCAGGAGTGCAGAGGAGGATGCGGTCTCACATTTGGATTACCTTTCGTCATAATTTTTGTCACAGTATTATTTCCCAAGAGCTCGGATCATCTACTATGAGGATCAGCCGCAGCCTCATTAACGGGTGAAATGTGTTCCAGTAAGTGAGGCGGAGTGGGTTCCCATAAAATGTATGACTGTCGAGCATTAATTTCTTCCAGAACATTTCGTTTTTGTTTGCAAGACTGCAGGACTTGGGTTTGGACTGTGGGTTTTGTAAACATTATGGAATCAGGTTGTTCGTATTTTGAATGTTGGGCGTGATGTTTATCAGAAAAGATAAACTGCGTCAGTCTGTGTCTGACTCTGTCTTTTTACTCGTTATAAACTGGACCAGCCTGTGTACTGAACTTTGTTTGACTCTGGAAAATAAATCATGTAAGCTGGTGAATGGCGATCGAAACCAACAAAAATTCCCTTTTTGCCTTTCGGGTCAAGCTTTTTCTTGTTTAGTTCATACACCACACAATCTGAACCAAACGTTTTCATTTTTGACAGATTCGGTCTCTTCCCAGTAAAAAGAAAATATGGTGTTTCCCTTGTTCTCTTACAATAACACCTGTTTCTTACAACTGCAGCTGCATAAGGCCACAACTCTTTTGGCAGGCCTGATTCTATCAACATGCAGCGCACCATTTCAAACAATGTGCGCCAGTTCCTCTCTGCAGTCCCATTCTGATGGGGGGAGTAAGGTGCAGATCTCTCATGCTTAATAGATTATAGATTGCTTAATAGATTATATAGACCAACATTAAAACAAAATATTTCCCCAAACAAGAACACGTAATGACATTCATCGTAGTTCAACAAAAATGTTAAAAACATTTCAAATGACAGCATACGTTTGGACTTATAGATGTTCAAGATGCAACAACCAGGTTTGAAAAATGTCCTGTGCAAAACTCAGTAGTCAGAAATTAATTTACAAGAAAGTTTTAATTTAATTGCCATTCTTTTATATTTCTTGTAATATTTTTTTTCACATTAAAGAACAATTAATTTAATTTAGATCATATAGACCAACATTAAAACAAAGTTTAAATAAATTAGATTTTGGTTGTCTAAAGATGATCTCTTGGGAAGGTGAAGTGAGAGATGGAGTACAATTGGTAAACAACTGTAAAACACAAGATGTGAAAAACTGAAGAAGAGCGTATTAGAACAATAAAACTTAGTAAGTCATTAATTCATTCATCTTCTCAACCGGGGTCACAGGGCTAAAGAATCCTATCACAGCCACTTATGGGCAAAGGCAGGGGACATCCTGGAAAGGTCTATAGTAAGTTATGTATGTTTTAATTTGGCCTTTTAGTCATTCCTCCATTTCAGGATGTGCTTTCTTCACAGACTGCTGCCACCCAAGATTTAAATTTAAACTATTATTTTTTGTGGGGATTTTTCAACACAAATCAGCACCATATTCAGAGCAATGGGCCAGCTCAGAGGTAAGTACTTCATACACATTAACAGCACGAAGCTGAACGATGGATTTCTGCCACCCACTGACTCCTGTGAGAGTTCAGAGCTTTGTGTGAAGCGGGAGGGGTTCAGAAGGATAAGTTTAATGGAGCTCAGAAGCGCTCAGTCATGCACCTAGGAGGAGGTGTCCAAAGGCCTTTAAGTGTCTCCACTGATCCCATTCAGTGTATATCACACACACATACACAGACTTTTAGTAAGGAACAAACAAAGCAAATCCTGTGTTAGACAGCACCATCAGACCTCCTGGCGATAGTGTTTTGAGTGTGTGCTTCTTTTGTTTATAGGCTTTGTGAGAGTCAGTTAAATTTATTAAAGGCATGGTTTTCTTTAAAAACACACCTTGTTAGCATTGGTGGGTGTCAATAACTAAAATTAGCTTCAGCAAATATGTGGGGATGTATATTAAGCTATAAACATGCTTAATAATTTTATCTCATGCTCAAATGTACCAATCACAGTTTATTTGTCTATAATTGTATGCCATATTCATTGTACTCAGGGGAGAACTAAATGCATAGACACAATAATTCAAATGATTCTCCTTCATTCAGTTGACATCTTGAGGTTGAGTCATGGCATCTGGACTTAATGACCTGCTTGACTATAATGTTCTATATTTCGTTCTCACCAAATCGATTTACATGTCAGGGGCTTCTAGTTTTAATGTTGAGTCAGCGTAAAGACACTGGAACACAATTTGACAGTCCAAACCAGTACAAATCTGTAATGGCAGCACTTTTCAGGTGGTGTGGAAACCCTTTAAAAATTCTGACAGAAACAGCAACAATTTTCCAGAGTTTAAGTGTCTGAACTCTGACTAAAGTTTGCATCATGCCAAGCAGTCAGAAACTAAGTTTGCCAATTGCCATTTGTGCATTTATGATTTTTTCTAACTTGTCCTGTTCAACAGCTGAGCAAACAGATGAGAGCTGAAGGCCCCGTGTGTTGGACATATTTTACTTTTACAACATGGGTTATGAATCTTCTGGCACACCAGAGGTATGTCTGAATAAAACCCTTTTGCAATTTATACTCAACTTTATTTATAATAGTTATATTTGTAACAGTTTTTTGGTTGGACTGAAACAGCCCCCCCCCCCACAGCAATGGGCCCAAGTCTCCTCAGCCCAGGGACCCCATCTCCGAAGTGCCGAGCCCCCAGGCTCCACACCCCACACAAAGAGGGAGGAACCAAAAAAGCGTCACTGCCCCCTGGAGCAAGTCCAGGCCCCCCGCCCCCAAGTGCCGCCCCTGGAAGAACTCGACGGGACCGAGGCAGCTGAACAGCAGGGGCAACCACAGATTGCCTCAGTGAAGACCGCAAACTGCCAACCCCCACCCCCACCCACCAGGCCAACCAGCCTACCCGCCTGCCACCCCCTTTTGATGACTGCGGTCACACAAGATTATTATTATGGTGAAGTGTACAGTTACATTTGTTTTTGTAAATGTGGCACAAGGTCAACACCACAGTCAACACCCTGTGATTATCTACCACAGTGGTGTCAGAAGTGGGATCTGTTGGTCAAGAGCTCAGGTTATTTCTTCATTCCCTTTTTCTCCAAGAAGCCATTCAAAGAACCTTGAGAAGTGACAAAGCTTCAAGAGGAGATGGATCTAACCAGTCGATGGATTCTGAGGCACAAACCCTGGGGGAAAAGGAAAATGGAGCTTCTGGAGGTACAGATTGCACTGAGGGGCAAGGTAAAGAACCAACAATTATGGATATGTCTCTTCTCCACGCTCACATGGGACAGCAGGAAGCCCGGGAAGCTAAACAGAAAGAGAAGCTGACACGGCAGGAATAATTTAGGGTGCTTCAACATCAGTTCCAGCTTCTTCAGGCGGAAGTACAAGCACGCACTACACGTCCTCCTGATTCCAGGTTAAATCAATCTGAACCACCAGACTTGGACCCTTCGGAGGTGTGTTCTCTCCCCCAAAGTGGCTCTGGCAGCAACCTCATGAATGCCCCATCAGGTCAGTCACACTTCTATGAACCAAGAATGGAAAAGCTGACAGACGATGATGATATTGAACATTTTTTGACAACCTTTGAGTGTATTGCAGCAGCTTGTCGATGGCAGAACGTTGATTGGGTGTTTCACTTAATACCTCTACTTACGGGCAAAGCTAGAAGTGCATACGTACACATGGATGTTGAGGACTCCTCAGAATATGATAAAGTAAAGACTGCTATTACCGGGTATCTGTAAATATAATGTGAAGCCTGAAACGTATAGGCAAAGGTTCCGCTCCTTAGATGTAAACTTTGATGAAAGTCCCAAGGAACTTTATGCAAGATTAAAGGAGCTTCATGTAAAGTGGATCCAGCCGCAGGGTAAAACGACACAAGAAATTGGAGAAAACAATCATAATCTTAGAGCAATATTTGAGAATGCTGTCACCTGAGTTGCAGGTTTGGATCAAGGAGCATGACCCTAAATCAGCTGCAGAGGCTGCAACCCTTGCAGAGGTGTTTGTGTCCGCCCGTAAAAGTGGACAAAAATGGAGCTACATTTTAGTGGGACAAAAAGATAAGTCAATTTTTAAGGCCAGTTATGAGTGGGGGCAAAACTCAAAGGAGTCAGTTGGCTAATAAACCTTCACACCTTTCTGTCAGAAAACTGTTTTCTCTGTGGGATGGACGGTCACACAAAACCTAACTGTCCACAAAATTCTGCCAAAATTACACAGATGTGTGTGGTGCCACGCAATTGTACAAGGCTAGAAAATACATCAGAAGACAATGTAAAACTAACATCAGTTGATGTTAATGGCAGAACTCTGGCTGTGTCCGAATTACCGCCCTAACCCCTATATAGTGCACTATTTAGGGCGGTCGCCATTTTGTAGTGCTGTCCGAATCTAGAGTTCAAAAATCATGTGCACTAGAAATTTCCCAGAATTCTCTACGAAAAACCAGTATGGATCGATGCTCACTCGATCGGCGAATATTGCCCAGAATGCACTGCGTTCATACCAGAATGCATTGCGTGTGACCCACAATACACTGCGTTTGAATTATTCGAAGATGGCGGACGGTTGCGCGAGAAAGAGGACTTAAAAATGTAAGTATATTTAAAAGTATCAAGTATCTGTTGTAAAATATATTTGTAAATACGTAAGATGATGTGTTTAATATGTTATATACCTCAATCAACTATCTACATTGTTTTGAAGCGCATCAATTTTGGTAATGCTAAAGCTAACGCTAGCGCGAATTAGCGCCGAATGCTAAAAAACAAACGCTGTTGATATTACATAAAACATGAGTGAGTTCTAACCGTAGTAATAAGTTATTAACACATTTTTTAAATGTGTTTATATATGTAGGGACTGAAGAGGATAAGGAAAATCTGATCCATCTTTGGATGGAGAAAGATAGCCTGTTTGTTTTCAGGCAAGCTCGTACCGGATGGGAGTAAGAGACACTTGATCAGATTTGTTTTTATTTTGTCATGGTCTGGTCAGTCTCCTCCCCCTCCATCTCAGTTCCACTCCGAACCACCTCCAGCTGTTGCCACTCAACCTCATCAGCCCTGCTGTTTAAAAGGAGACTCAACCCTATCATTCAACGCCAGATCGTTGTCCTCTATGGTGACTACCCTGGTCTCACGTCTAGGTTTGCTCTGCTGTTATCCCGTTCTCGTTCCTGCCCTAACGTTGTTCTCCTGCTACAGGAAGATCTCATCACGAGCGACACCAGCCATCTCTGAACCATCGCCATCTCAAGCAGAAAACTCTCGGAGAGGGATCCAATTAAAACTCTTCTTACCTGTTACTCGCCGGCCTTGTTTCTGGGTTTCAGCACCTGGGTCCGCCACGTACCGGGAATCATGACAGAACGATCTGGCCTCACCCCGGACCCAGCTGACCCGGAAGGGCTCCGTTTTGCCGTGAGTCAACAGGGCATCGCCCTGGGCCGACAAGCTGACACTCTGTCACAGATTTCTACCGCCCAGCAGGAACTGTTTCGACGGTTAGACGGGCTCACGCAATCGCTAAGGGATGTTACCGAGCGGATGGCTACTCCTGCCGCCGCGGCTACACTTCCGGCTCCCTGCAACCTCGTCACTTCCGCTTCCGAGTCGTCTCCGGAAAACTTCCGCCTTCAGCCTGAGCCTTTTTACAGCGATGTGGAAGCCTGTGGCGGTTTTCTGCTTCAATGCAGACTCAAATTCCAACAAGCCCCAAGGTACTACCATTCTGACCTTAGTAGAATAACACTCATCATTAATTCTTTCCGCAATAAGGCTTTACAATGGGCCCAGGCGTTCCTGGCGGCCAACCCCATCTCCCATATTACCTATGAACACTTCATTGGAGAATTCCAGCTGGTTTTTGATTTACCAAAGAAACAGGAGGAGGCCACACGTAAGCTCTTGGCTCTCAAACAACGCAACCGTCATGTAACAGACCATGTCATTGACTTCAGGATCCTGGCGGTGGAAGCAGGGTGGTCTGACCCCGCTCTAAAAGGGGTTTTCTACCAATCCCTCAACGAGAACATCAAGGACCACTTAAGTACTCAACCAGAGACCCACAACTTCGAAGAGCTCGTCACAGCCGCCCTTCGCTCCGACACCCGTCTACGTGAACGACAACGTGAAAGACCCTCTCCACCTCGCCGAAGTCCTGTAAGACCCTTGCAAATTGCTGTGCTGCATTCCTCATTTGGCTTCCCTCCTCCTGAAGGTTCTCCCAGTCAAGCGGATGAACCAATGCAGATCGGTCACTCCAAACTCACCTCGGAAGAACGACGGCGACGTCTTGAAGAGGGTGCTTGCTTCTACTGTGGCAAGACCGACCATCAGATTAATCAGTGCAGGGCGAGGTTAAACTCCAGAGCCCCCCGCTAGACGACAGGCCGCGGGTGGGTGATGTTTCTTCTACGAATAAAACCTTTCTCTACGTACCTGTCAAGCTGTCCCATGCTTCTAAATGTATAGACCTTCAGGCCTTAATCAACTCAGGAGCCAAACAGAGCCTCATAGACCACAGCATTGTAGCCCGTTTGTCTATACCCACTGAAAAACTTCAAGCCCCTGTCAAGGCTGCTGGCTTGGGTGGTCAACACCTATCAGTTATTACGCACTGTACTGAACCCGTTCTGCTAATCACCTCAGGCAATCATAGGTAGTACATCCGGTTTTTTGTTACTCACGCCCCCCAAAATCCCGTCGTGCTGGGGTTCTCCTGGCTTCAGCATCACAACCCTCAGTTCAATTGGGGGCGTCTCAGCCTCACCAATTGGAGTGATTATTGTCTCGCTAACTGTCTTCAGTCAGCTATCCCTGCCATCAATACGCCCACCATAATCGAGCCCGAGAACATTGATTTATCCAACGTGCCGGAATGTTATCACGATCTTTGTATGGTCTTTAGTAAGACCAAAGCCAATTCTCTGCCTCCCCACAGACCGTACGATTGCTCTATCAACCTGTTGGATGGGGCTCCTCTACCCAAGGGCAGATTATTCAATCTTTCCGGTCCCGAGAAGGGCGCCATGGAGACTTATATCCATGAGGCCCTTTCCTTGGGACACATCCGCCCCTCGTCTTCTCCCGTTGGTGCTGGGTTTTTCTTTGTTCAAAAGAAGGACAAAACCCTGCGACCCTGTATAGATTACCGCGACCTCAAACAAATCACCATCAAAGACAAGTACTCTCTTCCCCTGATTTCCTCTGTTTTCGATTCCATTCAGGAAGCCCGTATCTTCTCTAAGCTCGACCTGCGTAATGCTTACCACCTCGTCCGGGTCAGAAAAGGGGATGAATGGAAAACGGCATTTAAGACTCCCCTCGGTCACTACGAGTACCTCGTTATGCCTTTCGGGTTGACCAACGCACCAGCTGTGTTCCAGCATCTAGTCAATGACGTCCTCCGGGACTTCATCAATCGCTTCGTGTTCGTGTACCTCGACGACATTCTCATATACTCCAAAGATCCGGTCCAACGTCAAGAACATGTCCATCAAGTGCTTCAAAGATTATCCGAGAATCAGTTATTCGTTAAGGCAGAGAAGTGCCAATTTCACACCCCCGTTATTCCATTTCCCGGTTATGTCTTCGAAGCTGGTGGTATCCGTCCCGACCCCGCAAAAATTGAGGCCGTATCGTCGTGGGAGCCTCCCACTACTCTTAAAAAGCTTCAGCAGTTTCTTGGGTTCGCAAATTTTTATCGACGGTTCATTAGGAACTATAGCACTATCGCTGCCCCACTCACCCAGCTCACGTCTAACACCAGGTCCTATCAATGGACTGCCACAGCCCATACTGCCTTTGACACACTCAAGAGATTGTTCGTATCCGCTCCCATCCTGATCCAAAATGACCCTACTAGGCAGTTCGTGGTGGAGGTTGACGCTTCCGATTCCGGTGTTGGGGCCATCCTCTCGTAGCGAGAAGAAAAGTCCGGAAAGCTCAAACCTTGTGCGTTCTTCTCCAAAAAACTAACACCAGCCGAGCGCAATTACGATGTGGGGAACCGGGAGCTCCTCGCAATTAAATTGGCTATCGAAGAATGGCGTCATTGGTTGGAGGGTGCGGCTATCCCCTTCATAGTCTGGACAGATCACCGGAACCTCGCTTACTTACGCTCAGCCAAAAGGCTTAATTCACGACAGGCACGATGGTGCCTATTCTTCGATCGTTTCGATTTTACTATTACTTACCGACCAGGAAGTCGCAACGTAAAGCCTGATGCTCTCTCCAGGAAGTACTGCTCCGCTGGCATTCAAGATGCCTCCACCACTAGCATCATCTCCGACACTTGCATTATCGGAAACCTGACGTGGGACATTGAGTCCAAGGTCATGCGGGCCCAAGGTGAGGAAACTAACCATCCTGATCCTCCCGCTGGTACCCTGTATGTGCCTTCCTCCTTAAGGTCTGAAGCCATAACCTGGGCCCACGCCTCACGCATAGCCTGTCATGGAGGCGTGGCTCGAACGCTCAACCTGCTCCGTCGGCGTTTTTTCTGGCCATCCATGGGCAAGGACGTCAGAGAGTATGTTGCCGCTTGCTCCACCTGCGCTCGCTCTAAGTCCTCCAACTCTCCGCCCTCAGGTCTTCTTCAACCTCTGTCCACTCCCAGCCGCCCTTGGTCCCATAATGTGGTCGACTTTGTCACCGGTCTCCCGCTCTCCCAGGGTAACACTGTCATACTTACTGTCATTGACCGCTTTTCCAAGTTTGTGCACTTCATCCCTTTTCCCCAGCTACCCTCCGCCTCAGAGACTGCCGAAGTTTTGGTTCAGAATGTTTTCCGACACCATGGAATACCTGTCGACATCGTGTCTGACCGTGGGCCCCAGTTCGTGTCGCAAGTCTGGAAGGTTTTCTGCTCCGCCCTGGGCGCCACTGCCAGTCTCTCCTCTGGCTACCACCCTCGATCTAACGGGCAGGCGGAACGGGCTAACCAGGAGCTGGAGGCCTCCCTTCGTTGTCTGGCAGACCGCAACTCCACGGACTGGTCCAAATACTTAGTTTGGATTGAGTATGCTCACAACTCGCATCCTTCCGCTGCTACGGGTCTCTCTCCATTCGAGGCTGCCTTCGGATACCCACCACCACTGTTACCTACTCATGAACTGGATTTAGGTGTGCCCTCTGTGCAGGACCACCCCGGAGGTGCCAGGACATTTGGCTACAGACTAGGGCTGCTGTTCTTCGGACGAAGGAGACCAACAGCCGATCCGCCAATCGCCACAGGGTGGTGGGACCCGACTATCAGCCAGGTCAGAAAGTGTGGTTGTCCTCCCGAAATATTCCTGTTCAAGGCCATGTCACGTAAACTCGCCCCACGCTTTATTGGGCCCTATACCATCGACAAGATTATTAACCCCACCTGTGTCCGTCTTCGGCTCCCGGCGGCCCTCAAGATCCACCCCTCGTTCCATATTTCCCAGCTCAAGCCTGTTCTGGACAGCGAGCTTTGCCCTCCTTCCGCTTCCCCTCCGCCCGCCCGGGTCATCGACGGCGCTCCTGCCTACTCTGCCTCTCGGGTTTTGGGCGTCCGCCGCCGTGGTCGGGGTCATCAGTTCTTGGTGGATTGGGAGGGTTACGGTCCGGAGGAGCGCTCCTGGGTGTCCCGCTCCCTCATTGTGGACCGTTCCCTCATTGACGATTTCTATCGCGCCAAACCCGGATCGGCGTCCTGGACCGCCAGGTGGCGGTCGTTGAGGGGGGGGTACTGTCATGGTCTGGTCAGTCTCCTCCCCCTCCATCTCAGTTCCACTCCGAACCACCTCCAGCTGTTGCCACTCAACCTCATCAGCCCTGCTGTTTAAAAGGAGACTCAACCCCATCATTCAACGCCAGATCGTTGTCCTCTATGGTGACTACCCTGGTCTCACGTCTAGGTTTGCTCTGCCGTTATCCTGTTCTCGTTCCTGCCCTAACGTTGTTCTCCTGCTACAGGAAGATCTCATCACGAGCGACACCAGCCATCTCTGAACCATCGCCATCTCAAGCAGAAAACTCTCGGAGAGGGATCCAATTAAAACTCTTCTTACCTGTTACTCGCCGGCCTTGTTTCTGGGTTTCAGCACCTGGGTCCGCCACGTACCGGGAATCATGACATATTTATCATTAAACTGTAATCATTGTCATGTTGGGGTAAAGGTTGTTGTTGAAAGAGGAGAGGAGGAAAGAGCACGAAGGGACAAAGAGTGACAGAGAGTCTGTTAAGCTTACCTGAGTTTAAAATATTGTTCACAAAATGTAACGTTGTCGTTGTTTTCGCAATTTGTTTAATAAATGCAGGAACAAAAATGAAATATTTACATGTATTATTTAAATCTGAGCCATTTTTAACAATCTCAAAAGAATTTTCATATAAATATCAAATGTACATATTTACATTTTCGTTTTATATGTTAACATTTATTTTTATACATTTTAATAATAATCCTGGTCTTCTAGAGTCATGTGTGTCACAGTTGGAGCTGAAAGGAAAGCAGAGATTTGTCCTCGCAGATGGACGCCACTTTACCCGTCCTACTGGTTCCTGGTGTGGCTCAACATCTGTGGCTCCAAGCAGTCCCCTTTGCTGATGCACAGATTGTGCAGAACTGAACTGCAGGCAATGATTTTCATTGCAAGGGTTGGTTTTACTTCCAGTGCCCCCAGAAATATTGCTCTCCTCCTCATCTGCCAAATGATCTCTCTCCACCACAGAGCGTGCCTTGGCGTGGTGCTGGTTGTAACGGGCCTGAACCGCATTCCTCATGGGTTCCCTGTAGTGCAGGGGTCGGGAACCTTTTTGGCCAAGAGAGCCATAAACGCCACATATTTTTAAATGTAATTTCGAAAGAGCCATACATTTATGTAGTGTCCCTTTCCCACACTGAGGCACGGAGACTTAACCTCTTTTAAGGTTCTTTATTCTGGTTACTGTAGACCACAACAAACGCCGTACAATTAATTCAGCAACTCCTGAATCTCTCCCGCCGAGACGAGAGTGCTTCTCCCAACTTTATATTCACCTGCTCCCGCTCCAGCCCTCCCATTTCCCTTATTCGGCCCATAGCTGAACCCCATTGGTCCAAACTACCTGACAACAGCCTGAGCGACAGAACTCAGGGCCAATCAGATCTCTGCTTGATGCGTTTAATGAACTCCAGAACTTTTAACGCGGCCCAACACCCACTCAGTCCAACTCAGATCGCGACAATATGTTTAAAACTAAATATACAAGTGAATGTGTGCATTTGATTTAATTTCAACATTTTTAAAGTACAATAAGTCTGTGGATTCTTTTTAATAACATTGTTATGCTGTTGCTAATAAATGATGAGTATTTCTCGTGGTAGTTCTGCTGATGGTCTAGTCTGGTTGATACGTGGTGAGTTTCTGCTTCATGCAGGCGTTGAGACTTTAAACGTGATCATAGGTCTGAATGTTCTGTAGATGTGACAAAGACTGCTCACCTGCAGACGGGGAGCCAGACACACACCGACGCTGCAGTGAGTGACGGGCAGCGGGTTTTACGTTTTTACAATCCCTGCGCGGTTCACCTTACTGGCCGTGCCCACCCCCACCCCCCACACTGCTTTCTTCCTCACACATCCCGTCCCCGCAACTGCGCGCTCTTTCTCAGAGACGATGATGGGAGCGCGCAGTTTTAGGCACGTCAATTCAAAGGTTTCCGGCTGGTACAAACTCTGTGAAATACTAGATAATAGTAAAGTGACAGTGCTGCCGCAGATTTTGTTCTCCAAGCCCCGCTACTACTGCGCGCCTCTGGCATCGCATCGCGCCAGACAAGGACTGGTCTAATGAAAAAAAAAAGTATAATTAAAGATTTGTCTGCGAGCCACATGTGACCATCAAAAGAGCCATATATGGCTCGCGAGCCATAGGTTCCCGACCCCTGCTGTAGGGTGTCATGATGCAGGGATACCCACCATCACCCAAAAGGATCCTTCAGGTGGGTAATGTTTTATTTACATAAAATGGGCTTTTACGTAGAACCTGTGAACTGTGGACTGATCCTTGATTCCCAACAAAAATATCTCTAAATTTGGCATTAGTCACGTACAGCCTGCAGTTGAATGGAATAAAAAAGCTTCCTGTTAAAATAACAAGCTGCATAACACAAGAGGCCCTCAGCTCTCATCTGCCTGCCCAGCTGTTGGACAGGACAAGTTAAAAAAATAAAAAATAACAAGCTGCATTTTCTTTTAGGGCCTTTATTCTTCAGTGGCAGCCATCAATGCTCCCTACGACCTTTTGGAAGGTGGAAAAAACCTGAGGTGACTAATGGCAGTTCATTCCCACTGGATGCTGGGTGACCCTGCTCATCAGCTGGAGGATGCGGTCTGCCGTCCTGTGGACAACGTCGCTCACAGTGGACCGTGGCATGTCAAAGGCTCTGGTTACCACACCGTAAGATGTGCCACACGCCAGCCAGCCCCCCCCCCCCCCCCCCCAGAGTGTGAGGAACCCGAAGCTGCTCCACCAGATGCTCGATGGTCCTGCGGGTCAACCGATCTGCGGGTCTCCCGGTCTGGTCTTGTGTTGCACTGACCGTCAGCGTGAAGGGCCACGACAGACACCTTTATGTTGGCAAAGCGTAGAGACATGGAAGACCCTGTAAAATAGAAAAATTATTATTTCATTGAGAAAATTAAATCTGATTTTTTTGAATGTTTCATTTTATTCTGATGTCTTACATTTTAGTTTATGACGTATTTATAAATGCTGGAAAATCTCGTGTTTTTTTTTTGGCTGGGTTTTTGGATTTTTATATAAATATTTAAAAATTAAAGTATTTTTGTTTAAAACAAGTTATATGGTTTGACTCTGAATAAAAAATACTAAACTTTGATCTCACAAGTGTTTCATGTAGTTAGACTATACAGTTCATAGTCCAGTGTTGAAAAAGAATGTTAAACTCTTACCCAGCAGACTGTAACCTTGAGCAGAATTAGTAACAAATGCTTAAATTGAACTAATAAAAAAACTTTAATTTTAACTCACAAGTTGTTCATGTCTGGTCAGGGGCATCCAGAGGAAATCGTCTGACACGTCTACTTCTCCTTGCCGCCCTGTGATGCTGCATATCTGCTCGTTTTTGGTTTGATCCCATGAAAAACGGTTGAATTATTGCCAGGAACACGGACAGATTCATATATAAAGCTATTTTCAGTAAGGTAGAAGAGAAAACTACAGAAAAAAAATGCCTTCTCGCAAGAGCCCGTAAATCGTTCGGCGGCACAAAAATAAATATTGCCATGGACTAATGACTTGAGGGTTTATTTATCAACTAATACATAAAATCTACACCAACGTGTTTGTAATTTTATTATTTATAAATCAGCCACGTTTTCCATGATCAGAACACAGCAGATTCATAAGTAGTCTTCATAAAATGTTCATATTTATTGTATTTTTACTTTGACAAATGGGTGTCATTCTCCGGGTTAAATAAAAGTAGTTCCCCTCCAGACCAGGTGGTGGTGGTAATGCGCCACTTTGTTTTCGTGCCAAGCGCCATTTGAAAACACCCGAAAGAGAAAACTAGTGAGCACGGGTGTCCGAATTGCTTTGAAAATTCAGAGAACTATATAGAGAACTATATAGTGTATATAGGGTTTTAGTAGTTAGGGGTTAGGGCAGTAATTCGGACACAGCCTCTGACAGCACTGATGGATTCCGGAAGCGATCAGACTTTTGTACGTAAACAGCATGTCTCTTCAAGTGTTATTTGTACTGACAGAACCATCCCTGTTTTTTGTGTGCATGGAGATGTAAAACCATATCCAACAGCTGATTTATACATCAAAGTGCTTGATCAGACTTATCTCCTAACTGTGGGTGTGGTAGATAATCTTCCATATCCAGTTGTACTTGGTCGGGATCTCCCTGTCCTATTTGATCTTCTGAGTGCTAATCGTGAATGTAATGTTGCAGTGACTCAGGCTAAGATGTTGGAGTAACCCAGTTCAGCTCTCCAGGCGCTGCCATTCTTTCATGCTGACATAGAGAAAGCACCCGGGAAATCTCGTAAGTCGCGCAGACGGAAAAGGTGTGAAAAATTGTGCCACTCTGCTTTGCATAAAAAATCCACCGCTGAGCCTGAACCACCTTTGGGTTTTAAGATTCCTGTGAATTTTGTAGACCTGCACTGTGACGACCCAATGTTAGCACCTCTCTTTTAGCACCTCTCAGAGAGCACTGGAAGGAACACCTAAGACTGGATCAGACCTCTGCACTGTTGAAACCTTTTTTTTAACCAGGGCATGCTTTATCGTAAGCAAGGGTCCCAAACTCAGCTAGTTGCACCACAGGCAGTGAAGGATTTGGTGTTGACCTTGTGCCACTCAATCCCATGGGATGCCATTTTGGGAAACACAAAACCACTTCCCGAATTAAAAAACATTTTTTTTTGGCCTGGCTTGCACTTTGATGTTGCCCTGTTTTGTAAAAGTTGCCACAAAATAGCCAGATGTGTTTCCACTGAAGTCCATAAAGGCAAAATCAGTTGCTTCCTCCCTTGTGCAGTTTTTTTCAAGAGTTGGTTTTCCCCTGGAGATCTTGACGGATCGTGGAAGCAATTACATGTCAAACCTGCTGAAACAAGTCGACAAGCTGCTGGATATCAAAAGTTTAAGGACAACACCATAACACCCACAGACGGATGGCCTTACTGAAAGGTTCAATAAAACCTTGAAACAAATGCTAAGGAAGTTTGTGGATGAAACGGGCAGAGATTGGAACCAGTGGCTACCATATCTCCTTTTTGCTAATAGGCAGGTACGACAGGCATAAACTGGGTTTTCTTCTTTTGAACTACTTTATGGTCATGAAGTGAGAGGCGTTTTGTCACTGTTAAAGGAGACATGGGGAGGTGAAAATGAGGAACACTCTGTAAACCTGCTTTCGTATGTTCTACAGATGAGTGAACGTTTGGAACGGATGAGAGAGCTAGCCGACTCTCATATGTCAGAAGCTCAGCAGTATCAGAAGGGGTGGTATGACAAATCAGCCCGACAGGTCTTTTAATCCTGGGCAAGGGGTCCTGGTGCTGTTGCCAAGCGAAAGCAGCAAATTACTTGCAAAGTGGCAGGGTCCATATGAGGTTCAGCAGAAGCTGGGACCATCAACATACAGAGTGGCAACCCCACCCCTCCGTTCCAACAGGGTGTTGCATGTCAACTTCCTGAAGAAGTGGGTGGAGAGGCCCACAAATATTGCTCTATTAATTAGAGGGGTGCAGGAGGAGGAAGATGGGGAAGAACAGTATCTGCCAGTGACTACCTCAGTGGACTTGGATCTCACCTGCCTCAGGAAAAACAACTTCAGGTGAGAGAACTGACTAACTCAAAAGTGTTTCAAGAAAATCCAGGGAGGACGAATATTGTCTCCCATGACATTGTATTAAAAGAAGGAGCATCGGTGAGACATTTGAGTTACAGAATTTCAGAGAGGTTGCTGATCCCACTGAAGGAGGAGGTTAACCTAATATTGTCCCTTGGAATTATTGAACCCTCAAAGAGTGAATGGTGCCACCCAGTGGTCCTGGTTAGAAAAAAGGATGGAAGCATGAGGTTCTGCATTGATTTCAGGTATTTAAATGCAAACTCAAAATTTGATTCCTACCCAACTCCTAGGATTGATGACCTAGTGGAACGGCTGGGAAAAGCAAAATACCTTTCAACTATAGATCTCTGCAAAGGATATTGGCAGGTCCCCCTTACTGAACGATGCAGAGAACTAACTGCTATCCGGACACATGTGGGTTTGTTCCAGTTCACCGTCATGCCCTTAGGACTTCATGGTGCTCCTGCCACGTTTCAGAGGCTGATGGATAAGGTAGTGTATGATATCACCAACTTCACAGCAGCCTATTTGGATGACATCATTGTTTACAGTGATACTTGGGCGGAACACATGAAACATCTGGAATGTGTTCTGGAGTGTTTGCAGTCTGCTGGCCTGACAGTAAACCCATCCAAGTGTGACTTTGCTAAAGCGGAAACTCAGTATTTGGGGTATGTCATTGGAAATGGGATGATAAAACCTCAGGTGAACAAAGTCTCTGCCATTGAGTCCTGCCCATTACCACTGACCAGAAAAGAACTGAGATCATTTTTGGGTATGGCAAGGTTTTATCAATGTTTTATCCCTCATTTCTCTACCAGGGCAGCTCCTCTTACAGATATGACTGGAACAAAGTGTCCAAACAACATCAAATGGACAGAAGATGCAGTGACAGCCTATAAAGATCTTCAAAAATTCCTCAGTGAGCCCGGTTTTGTATGGTCCAGACTTTGAAAAACCATTCGTCTTGCAAACTGATGCCTCAGAGAGAGGGTTGGGAGCTGTTCTCTGTTCTACAGGGAACATCTGAGGAGCGGCACCCAGTGGCATACGTCAGTCGGAAGTCGTTTCCGAGAGAAGTCCTATATTCTACGGTAGAAAAAGAGACTCTGGCCATAAAATGGGCTTTGGACTCCCTCAGATATTACTTGCTGGGACGAGAGTTTTCACTGGAAACGGATCATAAGGCTCTTCAGTGGCTCAATAAGATGAAGGATTCAAACGGAATCCTTCATCTTGGGATGAAGGATTCTGAAGGTGGTACCTCTCGATGCAGCCTTTCTGCTTTACCCTTCGCCATGTTCCTGGCAAGATTAACTGCATCGCGGATTACCTGTCCCATTCCTGACCAGAGTCCTGAAGGGGAGAGGAGTGTGATGACTGTGGTCACACAAGATTGTTATTAAGGTGAAGTGTACAGTTACTTTTGTTTTTGTATGTATTTTTTGGTATGCTTATTTGTGTATATTGATTCTTTGTTGTTTGAGTTTTTATGTGGAGCTGTACCGGCTTGAGGTGGCCTAGAGAGGGTGCCAAATGGAGAGGCTTTCAAAAGGGTTCTACCATTACCTGGACTCTATGGGGAAGGGAATGGGTTTCTCTGTTCTGCTTTTGTTGTTTTTTGTCTCAACCCCCCTATTGTATCATTTGTGGTTTAACCCACTTATTTTAAAGTCCTCAGGTGTGCGGTAATGAGAGGTCTGTCATTTGAGTTCTTTCCTATGTCGCAAGTTAGTCTAGGTTTGTTGACCTTTTTATGGGCCCTTTTAAAACTGTTCAGTTGGATCCTTGACATAAAAAAATATATATTTTTGGACTAAATATCTGTGCTCGGCGGGGGCTGTGGAGTCCCCACAGCCCCCGCCGGGCAACAGAGGGCCCCGCCCCCGCCCCCAACCACGGCAGGCAGACAAGGAGCAGGGACGCCCAGGCACCCCACCCCCTAAGTCATGGAGTTAGCTATGGGAGACCAGAGATACTGAATTCTTTCAAAGTTACTTGAACTTTGGGCTGACATTTTTTCCAAGCTGATATGATCAAACAGCAGATTTCTGTATTGACTTACATTAATATTTTTCCAGTTTATTAAAATTGTTTTTTAGCAATACAAAGAGTTATGAAAATTATAGATACTAATACTCATTCTATATCGATGGCACTCATGTCCCCAAACACGCATAGTGACGGTGAAGCTGTGATTGAAACCTTAGGCCAGACTGACGGATCGGCACATACAAATCTAGAAGGGGCGGGGCCTGTCCACACACACACTGAAATGTTATAAACATACCTGTTAGCTCCAAAAATGTCCACATCAAGATGTACACAGTACAAATAATATTCACACACGCATACCTATGCATTCAAAACAACTAGTGTGAAATATTTCAATCACGAAAACTATTATTGTAAAGATGAATCAACACCTGTTCTCAAGTGAGTGTTCATGTGCCTCTAAAATGGATGATGGAAAGTAAAAAGAAGAAGGGAGAGTGCCCAGCCATCCCCACACCAAGACCCCCGCCACAGCAGCAGCGGCAGCTAGGTACCCCCCCAAACACTTGCACGGCAGCAGATAGAGAACAACTGCCCTCTAGGCAATCACATCCACCACCCAGGCCAGGGCCAACAGCACCGCCACAGGGGCCCCCAAAGCCCGAGAGCAGGGAGGCATAAGGGAACAGAGAGTATAAGCAACAGCCCAACCACAAGAACGCAACCGCCATGCCGGGAGGGCCCAACGCGGGGCCCTGCCCCGGAAAAGCAGCCCCAGGGGACCCTCCCCACCCTTCAGACAGCCACCCACCTGGCTCACGGTTAGTCAAGAAGAGAGCAAGGCAGGGGCGGCCACACCCGTCCAGGAGGAGGACGGCCGAGAGAAGTGGGGGTCCACAAGGAGTGTTATTAACATGGCCCGACCATGCTCAACCGCAGTTGAAATTTTGGCATGATGTGATGTGACCCCCGGCTCTTGGTGTTGCCAGAGAACTCAGGGATCCCTCTCCCTGCGTGGAGAGAGCCCAGGAAGCCAGCACCCAAAGGACACGGCTGCTGTCACCGAGGGCCTGGTACCCCCCCCTCCAGGGATGGAGGGGGGTACCAAGAGGGTTGCCCCGTCCCTGAGCAAGGTACGGAGTAAGTTAAGACAAATTTCTCACCAGAAGTTTTGATCTGTGTATGCTCAAATCTACATCCCATTTTGTTATCGGAAGTGAAATGTTATTATCTAGGTTGCATGACAGTTTTTCTTTTTTTGGAAAGAGTTTTATCAATTGAAAAATTAATCAAAAGGTCACTAGTTCTTGTAGTTTTAGGTCATTGTCTTTGTATTTAAACTTTTTAGTAATAATGGATTTAAGTTGTTGATATTCCAAGAAGTTATTTATTCCATGTTTGTCTTGTAGTTCCTGGGGTGTTATGAATATTCTATCAATAATTATGTGCTCTAGTAATGTTACACCCCACGGCTTGCCAAGCTGGGTAGTATAATATTTTTTTGTTTGTAAGGATGTCCTGGTTGTTCCAGATGGGTGTCATTTTGCATGGTAAAAGTGAGGAGTTTGAAACTTTAAGAAACTCCCACCAGCCTGTTAAAGTGGCGTTTATATTAATACTTTGGAAACAGTCCTGTTTTTTAACTGTAACAGTCCTGTTTTTTAACTGTTTGCCTAATAAATGGTAGATCTGGTAGATCTTTCCACATAACATCCAAGTCTAACCATGAGTTGGATTCTGGATTATTTTTTAACCATTTTAAGATGTATTGTAATCTATTTGCAAGCATGTACTTGTGGAAGTTAGGTAATTCTAATCCTCCACAGCTTTTTGCAGATTTTAAAGTTTTTAGACTAATTCTTGCACGTTTATTGTTCCATAGAAAGCTTGATATGGGTGAGTCTAATGTTTTGAACCATTTTAGTGGCGGTTGTGTGGGAATCATTAAGAAGAGATAATTAACTTTAGGTAAGATTTTCCTTTTAACCGTGGCTACCTTGCCCATGAGTGACAGAGGCAGGTTGACCCAGCGGGTTAGATCGTCTTGTATGCTTTTCAGTAATGGGGTGTGGTTTAGCTGCACCAGTTCTGATAATTTGGGGGAGAAATATATACCTAGATATTTGATATTGCCTGATTTGACTTGTAGCGAGAGTCTTTACTCTGCATTACTTTTCAGTGGTAATAAAACTGATATATTCCAATTAATTTAGTAGTCTGAGATGGAGGAGTATTTCCCCAAACATCTACGCTGTACTATAAATATGGTCGTATTATGGATGTATATATTAGTAAACGTGCTTTGTGAGTGAGAGTATGGCGCGTTTTTTCCAACACTGCTATGCTTTTAAGCAATTTTAGCTCTGACCTGCTTTGTTTGTGGTTTCCAGCTTGTTTTGTCGTCCAGAATTACTCCAAGGAACTTAATTTCATTCACTCTTTCCAAAACATGATTATCAATGGCAACTTTTATTTCTAAATCTCAGAAAACCATGAAATTAGTTTTGTTAACATTGAGTGACAGGTTATTTTTGTCAAACCATTGTTTTAGTTTCCCTAATTCTTTATTTACTGTTTTTACATTTTCCCTGAGATTTCCAGGAGAATTAAATGACAGAGCCCAGAGCCCCTTCCTTTGAAGGGATTGGATTTATTTGTAGTTGCGTCTGGTTTCTATGAACAGAAACACAATAATACGAACTGATGAGAATAACTGACATCATCAGAAAGAAAATACAGGATGTATATAACTCTTATTCAACCCAACATAGTTTCAGAATGATCAAATAAACAAAAATTGTCAGTTCAGGAACTAATATTGGGTATAAAGTTATTTATAACAGCATCACACACTGTATTTACATATCTGTAGCAACAAAACAAAGTGTCTCAGCTGAGCCTGAGGTGTTATCATTAGCTCTGCCACGCAAGCTAGCAGCTATTTATGCATATTTGTGGTTAAACAGAAACTAAAACTTGTAGTAAATAGTCAAAATACACTCATAATTGAAAGAAACATAACTTGAGTGCTTAATAACTTTACACTTTACATTTTACATTTTTACCAACTAAAGAGTCTGGGTAATTTGTTTTCTCTTTGCGTTTCCTGATGACACTGTTCAGTACTTTTCAAATGTATGTGTTTGATTTATTTTTTTCTAATATTTCTGTGTAATAGTCTTTTTTGCATGTTCTCATGATACTGGTTAGTTTGTTCTTATATTTTTTGTATCGCTGTTCCGCCTCACCAGTTCTGTTTTTCAAGAATTGTTTGTATAAACTGTTCTTTTTTTTTGCATGCATTTCTCAGTCCGGTTGTCATCCATGGGTTTTTATTATGTTGTTTTCTATTACAGAATTTTGTGAGTGGGCAATTTGGTCATACATGGATGTAAACTCCTCCATAAATATGTCATAAGCTGCGTTGACATCATTGCTCCCATAAAGAGTTTTCTAGGTTTGATCTTGTAGTTCTGATTTAAACGCATGTATTGATTCCTCTGTTAGTTTTCTTCTGTAAACTATTTGCTTTTTCTCTTTTATTTCTCTGCAAACACATTCATAGTTAGCAAATACTGGGAAGTGGGCGCTGATGTCTGTCATTAGTAGTCCGCTTTTTATTTTGTTTTCTAGGCAGTTTGTGAAAATATTATCTATCAAGGTTGCGTTTTTTGTTGTTATTCTGCTGGGTTTGTTGATTAATGGATATAGGCTTAAACTGTACATTGTATGCGTAAAATCTTCTGTCGTGGTGTGATTGTTTGGGTTCAACAAATCAATGTAAAAATCACCACAAATACAGGTGACCTTTTTGGAAATATTAGCAAACATGTTTTCAATAGCACTTGTGAAGGTTTCAATGTCAGATGCTATATACGCAGATCGATATACGCAGCTGATTATGATGTTACTCTGTTTCTCCATACTAATCTCTACAGATATTCTATGACATCATCAATACAGCCCGACATTGTCTCCACAACTATGTGTTTAAGACTGTTGTGTATATAAATAGCCACCCCACCGCCTTTTCCTGTTCACATAGTGAAATTCATAGCTCTCAAGCTGGAAGCCCTTTTCTGCCTTTAGCCAGGTTTCAGATATTGCAATTATTTTGAAAGGTTTGTTAAATTGCTGTAAGTATTCTTCAATGGTTTGGTGATTTGCGTATAAGTTTCTGCTGTTGAAATGTATGATTGAGAGTTCGTGATTAGGATTTGTGTTTCTATTGTATTCTTCTGTGTAATAACTGCAGTGGTTCTTCACAAAGTCAAATAAATTGGTATCTGGGTCAATGTCTAAGTCCATAGTTGTGTATTATTTTTTATTCTTGTTAGAGAACACTGTACTTTTGCCGTTTTCTATCAAAATTGATTCAGGTCTTCCATTTCTCTGTGATTGCGATGACTTATGTCTATTCAGGTGGGCCATGTAGTTTGATGAAAACTTTGCAGTTTGTGGTCCACGTTGATTGCATTTTTTTTCTTTTCTGAGAAATCCTGCTTTCCGTGTGATGTCAGCATTTTTTTTGGTTAGATGTTTATACATGTAAACGTTTGATCCTTATTAGTTTTTTTCCGGCTTTAGGAGAGCATTTTTATGCTTTCTATTTGAAAATCACTTTGTTAGTGGGTTATTGTACTGCTTTGCTTGCCTTTTGTTGGTGGCATTGTAACCTGTTACCGCTTGTCAGCTGGGGTCGGTGCTGTTTTCTGCTGCTGGATGTCGACCTTGTTTTGCGGTTAGCATGGCCAGGCTAGCTTTGGTGTCAGTGATCAGCGAGAGGAAGGCCGCCGATTTGCTGATGTTTGGTGTTAGGCCTCACGGGTTAGCTGATTGCTCGCTGGTGAGGGGTCGCCACACGTCGGATATTGGAGGTTAGCCACGAGGGGTGCTGGGTGGAAGGTAGCTCATCAGAGTTGGGAGCTTAGCCACGCCGGGTTAGCTGAAGCTTGCTGAGTTTGGTAGATTACACTACTCTCCGGTTTTTGTTGTTGGTCAAAGTTAAGCCCAAACAACTTAAAAATAAAAGTCTCCAATTTTTAAGATTAATATACCGTGGTTATGTCTAAGTTCATGCTTAGGTTTTTTTTTAGCAGTTGGTGTCGGAGCTATGTCCCACCACGTCCGGTCTTGCCGCCATCTTTGTTCTTTCTAATTGCTGTTGTTTCATTTACAGAATGTCAATTATTGAAAAAAGTAATATGTCATCTGCAGAGAAACTAGACTTTATGATTGCTTTTTTTGGTTTAATTCCTTTAATGATCTTATTCTGTCTTATTGCTGCTGCTAGAGGCTCAATAAATATAGCAAAAAGAGAAGGGGAGAATGGCCAACTCTGTCTGGTTCCTCTTCCCAGAAAAAAATTGTTGGAAGTCTGTTTATTAGTTCTAATTGATGCATTTGGGTTGTGATATAATATTTTGATCCAGTCAATGAATGATTCGCAAAACCCAAATTTATGGAGGGCAGCAATGAGGAACTTCCAGTTTACTCTATCAAATGCTTTTTCAGCATCTAATGAGAGTATGGTCATTTCCTGGTTTGGAATAGTGACAAAGTCTATATATATCTATATTAACAAGTCTGCGGACATTGTCACTTATGTGTCTGCCTTTGATTTAAACCAGTTTGATCAAGGTGGATTATGTCAGGAGTGATTTTTTTCTATTCCCTGTGCTAATGCTTTGTAAATAATTTTAACGTCTGCATTGATTAAAGAAATGGGGCGATAGCTTGAAGGACTTGTGGGATCTTTGTCTTCATGTTAGGTGGTAGTGATTGGCTTTTCTTGATAAATGTGTCCATTTTATGAAACATTGGTGCCAGCTGATCCCAATATTCTTTGTAAAACTCAGCAGGAACGCCATCAGGCATAAGTAACAGAGCTTCATGAAGTTCAGACAACGAGAGCGGGGAGTTTAGTTTGTTATTTGATCCTCATTTAACCTGGGTAGGTTTACATTATGAAGAAGTGAGTTGATGGTTTGATCTAATGGATTGATCTGTGATGTGTATCAGTTTTTATAAAAGTCTTTAAACTATTTATTAATCTTGGCCAGCTCATGGGTGACCATTCCCTGTCTGGTCCATAATGCAACACTTTTAGAGCGTTCTCTGCCTAGCTGCTAACTGTTTTTAACCTATTGTCGTGGGTTCTTCAGGGAATGAATGCAGAGGAGGTAAGGTGATAGTTTTCTTACTTAATTCCAGGAAAAAGAGCACATCAACTGCTCCACACAAGGCCACATCATCATAAGACATCCTCCTTAATTTCATGTAACACTTCCTCTTTTTAAACCATAAGCCCCTCCTACTGGGCGTTGCTCTTCATTAGCTCAACAAAGAAAGAGTTTTACAATGTTTTCCAAAAACATAAATAAACATAGAAAAATAAACATTTTCATTCAAAGAAATATAATCTGTTATTTACAAAAAATCCCATTAATCTACCCTAAAAATAAAAATAAAACAACAAACGTCAGGTGAGTCACATGACCTGGTGGGTCGGTCGCTACCCCCTGGAAAACAAAAGAAACGAATGATGACGCCGTGTTCAGCTGTGACAGAAGAGTGATCAGAAAGGAGACGTGTTAATAGAGCATGATTTGGTCCAATCGAGAGTTGGTCTTGAAACAAAGATAAAATGGATTCTGAGAGAAGGAATTTTGAGGATGAGAGAAGAATGTAAAATCTTTTCCTTGCAGGTTGATGACCCTCCATGCATCTAGCAATCCAAGAGCTGTACACAGATCTGTTGTAGCACGAGAGATTTTGGAAGGAGGACTTTTTTTAGCTGGTTTATGATCTAAGTTAGGGGTTAAGCCACAATTAAAGTCGCCTCCAAGTATGATGTGGCCAGGACATAATGCCGAAATTTCAGCTGATAATTTGGAGTAAAATGAGCTTTCATAGCTATTTGGAGCATAGACACTTCCTATCATAATATTTTCCTCGTACAAAAAACAGTAATCAAGATAAATCGCCCCTCTTTGTCCTGTACAATTTTATCAATTGTGAATGGCAAGTGTTTGTGGATGAGTATTGCCACTCCTCTACTTTTTGAGGTTTGTGAGGCAAAGAAGATATGGCCAACCCAATCTCGTCTGAATATCAAATGTTCTGGGTCAGTTAGGTGAGTTTCCTGTAGAAGTGCTACCTGCATTTTATCCTTTTCTAGCATGGAGAGTAGTTTACGCCTCTTCACCACGTGGTTGATGCCTTTGACATTTAGTGTAAACATTTTTATAAGGTAAATCAATTTTAGCTATCAAATAAAGGTGACTTAGTTTGAGAGATGTAACAGAGTGATACCAAACGACCCCATGTGTGATTGATAAAAGAGTTGTGCTGTCATAAACAAACCTATTCTGAACATCAGGAGATCAAACAGAACCGTTGAAGGTATTCCACCAAAACATGTCGGTATGTTTAACAAAAACAAACCAGTGTCTGATAAAAAAATAATTTAAGTACTAAACCTTTGCATAGGTCGAGGGTGGTGATGAAATTGGCAGCTCCAATCTTCTCCAGCAGATCATCAATGGGTTGTCCATTTTTGAGTCATATGGTATGTTCGATGAGTGTGGTTTTTCCTGGCTGTGCAGAAAAGCGAGATGGAACTTTATGAAACAAGTCAAGTAACTGTGTGGTCTTTTCAGGGGGTAAATGTGACAGAGACGGAGGGGTTCAGTGTGTCAGTGTTTCAAGATCAGAATCCAATTCTTCTTCAGCCTTCTCTCTAGGATGGTCAGCACGTTCTTTTCACTCCTTGAGCAGGTTCACGTGATAGGTTGGTTTTACTTTCTTCTTGTCAGGATGGTGCACCTCATAGGTGACAGGCCCCATCCTGCAAATAATTGTGTACGGCCCTTGCCATTTTGCCAGGAGTTTGGAAGAAGAGGGGAGAATCAGCAGAACCTTCTGACCTGGTACGAGTTCGCGATGACGGGCCCTCTGGTCGTACCACGTCTTCCGGCTCCTTTAAGCTTCTTGCTGGTTGATTTCTGCCTCTTCCCTTTACCGTTCTCTCATTTCCAGGACAAACTGGATCACAGCCCTCTCGGAGGTCTCAGTTGGTTTTTGCCTCCCAGCTCTTCTTGAGGAGATCCAGTGGGCCTTTGGACCTCCCATTCAAAAAGGAGTTCAAATGGAGAGAAACCTGTTGAAGCTTGAGGGACCTCCATGTAAGCAAACAACAGAAATGGCAGCCAACAATCCCAGTCCTTCCCCGTGTCACTCACAAACTTTTTGGATCTCTTCAGGATTTGGTTGAAACATTCCACCAAGCCACTGGTCTGTGGGTGGTATGGTGTTGCCTTGATTGCAGAGATGCCAAGCTGCTGTTTAAACAGTTTCATCAACCGGAAGGTGAAGTTGGTTCCCTGAATTAATGCTCTCATAACTGCAGGAGCTGTAATGGTGCAGTACTTTTGAATATCAGTGTACATGGATGGCCAGAAAAAACGTGAACTAACACAAAGATATGCTTTGTGACGACCCAGGTGACCCGCCCATGGAAGTCTGTGAGCTAAATGCATGATGAGTGGACTTCAGGTGATTGGAATAACTAACAGTCTGTGTTCACCTTCAGCTGCATACAGAACATCATCAACAACAATAAACTGCATACTTCCCAAACATTTCTCACTTTCAGTCGTCACTTTGGCAAACAAAGGTTTCAAAGTTTGATCATCATTTTGTTAGGCTGAAATTTTGCTTTGAACTGCCTAAATGCTGCCACCACACGCTCCTCGGCCCTGAGGACCCCATGTCCTGAGTCACCTAACCTCAGTAAAGTACCTTCTGTTTATACGACATGGGTGAGGTGTTTTGTAAGACTTGAGCAAAATCTCTGCCCCCCCATCGACTGTTCTATAGATCTTCTCCCAGGTATTCAACCACCCAGGGGACACCTCTACCCACTCAGTCCCCCTGTACGAAAAGCCATGGAGCATTATCTTAATGAGAGCCTTGAAGCTGGCATCATACGGCCTTCTTCCTCCCCAGCAGGAGCAGGATTTTTCTTTGTCGGGAAACGTGATGGTGGATTGCGTGCCTGCATTGACTACAGGGGGGTTAAACAACATCACTGTCCGTTGTACTTACCCTCTCCCTCTTCTTCATTCTGCCTTTGATCTGGTGAAAGGTGCCAAGATCTTCAGGAAGCATCTGGTATACGAGAAGGAGACACCCCCAATGGACATTTTGAATACTTGGTTATGCCCTTTGGTCTAACCAATGCCCCTGCAATCTTCCAGTGTCTCATTAATGTCAGGTTTAACATCATTCCTGTTTAGGACCTGTTCTGAAGAATTGTCAAAAGCTTGTTCCAAATGTCAATACAGAGCTGTGAGGTTCCTGCTCTATGGAAAAACTGATAGAACTAATTACCATTCTAAAAATCAGCAGTCCACAGTCTGGAAATGACTTTAGACCTATCGCAATGACACGTATAGCAATGAAGTGTTTGAAAAAAATCATGATTGAGCGTCTTAAGTAAGAGGTGTCACTAGGGCTGTGCCGATGGACGATACCATCGTCCATCATGATGGGTGAGTGACATAAAGATGGAGAGACACCATCGTGATGCCACACCCCCGGCACGTTGCGAGTCGACACCATAAGCCGCGGTTACATGTGCAAAATACTTTGATGGGATCAATGGTCGGATTAGAATCCAACCGTGTACATGGTACAGTAAAATGTTTTCAGAATATAACCAACGTTCACTAAGGTCACACTTTCGGTCGAAATAAATCATGGGTACATGCGCAGTAGGGTTTGAAAAACCGGAAGAGGATGTGAGTTCCGCCAAGCGGCTATTTTTTTTTTCAAACTTTATTGAATGTAACAATTCAATACAAAACAATGTTAAACAGCGCCGAGCGGCTATATACATTGACATGTCAGCTCGGTAATATACGAGACGATCTTCTAAACGTGCTTTTAATAATGTTACGATTATTATATTGGGTGGCGCTGCATCCTGGCTGCACGTAAACGTGGGAATAACAACAGCCTTTATATAGTCGGGACACGACTGGAAACACAAATCCACGTGATTGTTTGAATGTTTTCTAAGGACTGAGCGATATTTCTGCTTTGAAGCTCAAACCACTGTGTGTGCTGACGATCCGAGCTGTGCTCAAAGACACACACTTTTAGACCCGGTTCTGAGTTCTGTAGCTCGTACCCCTAGAGCTGCGGGACGGATCGCGGTCTTAAATCTCCCACGCTCATGTAACAAAGCATCTCCCCCCCCATCAAACACAAAGCTGTAAGTCCGCGCTCCGCCGGTCCACTTGACTAGTTAAGTGCGGGAGCGGACCACTTCTTGTCTATTTTGTTTGTTACTTTTTTTTGTTAAAGTCACTTCCTTCAGTTTATACTGGATCATCGCGGATGAGTCATTAGTTGGGAAATAAAATAAATAATGTAATAAAGTAAAATAACGAATAGCAATTATCTAAGAACAAAAAATGTAAAAATACCCCCCCCCCGACGATATCATCGTCCATCCTGATGGTTGACAGCAAACATCGTCAACGACCAATTTAGGGAACATCGCCCAACCCTAGGTGTCACCATTCTTGGATAACTTGCAATTTGCCTACAAACAGGGCAGCAGCACTGTGATCTGTGATCAGTGCATCTCGTCTCATTTTAAAGCACTTAGAGGCACCTAACACTTATGCTAGGGTGTTATTTCCAGAATTCAGTTCTGCCTTTGATACTGTACGACCAGCGATACTGGTCAAAAAGATGATGGAAATTAATGTAAATCCAGACACGGTTAAATGTTTTTTTCACTCATGACTGATAGAACACAACGATCAAAGCTCAATGGCACACTTTCAAAAGTGTTAAGTTGTAACACCGGCATACCACAAGCGGCAGTGAGTTCACCATTTACTCTTTACACTAACAGCTGCCAAAGCAGCCACACTCAAAACAAAATTATAAAGTTCTCTGATGACACAATTATTGTCAGTGTCCTTTCCGTTTCACATAACCCTTCAATTTACTTTGATGAGGTCAAACACTTCAATAAATGGTGTGAGGATCATAATTTACTCTTGAACACAACAAAAACCAAACAGATCATATTCAATCCAAAATGTGTCACTTCACATATACCTTTAGCAACTGGAAGCAGTCAGATTGAAGCAGTAAACTATCAAATATTTGGGTGTCTGGATTGATAACCAACTGAAGTAGACTGTTCATGTAGATTATCTTTGTGGAAAACTCACCCAAAGACTCTACTTTCTGAGAAGGCTGAGGCTGTTTGGTGTCAGTTTTAAGTTACTGATCACCTTTTACAATGCAGTATTGGAAAGCCTAGCGAGATACGCAAGTAGCTGCGTTTACATGGACAAAAGTAATTAGAAAGGATTCCTGATCGGAAGAAAAATTAGTCATGTAAACACGCCGTTCGGAATAATCTGCCCCGATAAGACTCGTTAGGATCAAAATTTCTTTCTGATCAAGATAGGCGGGGATAGACGGACGGTGCGCTGTTTCAGAAAAAGCATTGGAGCGCATACGGGACTGACCGGCTTCTCCGCGCGAGAGAACTGTGTCTGTGAGCAGAGCAGCCGGAGTTCTAGCTTTGTGTTTGCGGACAGGGGCGGTGGTGCTTTGTTACGTGTGCGCCTTGGGGGGGAGGCTTCCGACCCTCCGCCCTGGCTCAGCAGCTGCCGGACTCAGGAGAACCGTGTGTCCGAGCAGAGCTCGGCCCGCCAGCTCACTCAGTGGCTTTGGGGCAGTGTGTGAGCTTTTCAAAGCAGAAATGTCGCTCAGTCCTTGAAAACCGTTCAAACAATCATGTGGATTTGTGTTTTCAGTCAAAATAAAATAAATCCCGACAAAATAAAGGCTGATGTTATTCCTTCATATTTACGTGCAGCCAAGATGCAGATTGCAGCATTTCCCGCATGGATTTTGTGTTCATGTAAGGCTAATGTTGCTAGCGCGTGTTGTTAGCCTTCTCCTTACCCTGGCTTCTTCCAGCTCCGTTCTTCCACAAAAAAAAGCACTGACCACACGGATTAAAAAGAAAATGATGAGCGAACAGGTGCTTCATAATATTCATAACATTAAGTACATTAAGTACATTTAGAAGATAGTCTCATATATTACAGAGCTGCTGCATAAATGTATATGGCATTTCACTTTGTTTACGGCAGGACTCATTTCCTCTTCCGGTATTTTCAACACTACTGCGCGTGCCCAAATGATTTATTCCGGGCAAAAGTGTGACCATGTGAACGTTCTTTCTAATCGGGAAATGTTTTTCTGGGCCCATGTACACGGTTAAATTCTAATCCGACCATTGATCCGATCAAGATATTTTGCACATGTAACCGCGGCTACTTAGGCTAGCAAAGAAAGTAAAAATGACCCTGGTCACTTTCTGTTCCCAGAATTTGCGCTTTTACCTTCAGGCAGATGATTCAGAGCAGTCAAAGCAGTGTGTGTTGGAGTGTATATTTTTAAGGGGTAAAGGGTGTGTGTACTAAAGGGTGCAGTTAAAATTGGCAGGTAGGGCACTGAGGGGACATCTCCCACTCACAGTGATGTCCAAACACCCCCCAACCCCCTAAAAAGGGTCCTACATGTGTGAGGTGTACTTAAAACTGAGAGGGGAGGGGCCCGTTTCCATACGGGAACCATGTGTGGGGGACCGCTGCCAAATAGCTCCTCCCCCCAAGGTGCTTTGCAGGCTGACACCCCCCCCCCCCCATCCCCCTAATAAGTGATTATATGAGGAAGAGGAACCTATCACTTAAGGGGCCTGTTACCCCAACTGGCTTGAGAATAATCTACGTTCAGGTGTGCTGGTGAAGCAAGAACCTGGCTTAGCATAAGTTTGTCTCTCATGGGTGCTACTAGAGACCAGGTATGGGCCCTAATTGCTACCAGAGCCATGCCTGCCACTGGTAGGGTGCTAGTCTTCGGTTGTGCTTCCGCAGCCTTGCGCACTGGGGCTATCCCTTTGGACCTGTATGTGTGCTCTGGGAACCTGGGGTCCAACAGAAGGGCTCTTAGGTGAGACAGTCAGAAAAGATGACGTTCTGAAAAAACTAAACTGTTCCTCACAAAAACTTTCAGAGGACAAAAATGAATTCAGCTGCATTGATTAGCATGGCGCCGCGTGTGTGGCAGCTTATCTGGGCAGCTCTACCTTTTTGTGTTCCTTACTTTGCGTTTTTTAATATTTTCTTCCACCTGATTTGTGTTTTTTGTATTTTTCAACAACTATTACGAAGTTCTGCGACAAAGGACAGGAACATTATTACTTTTGCTTTTTGTTTTTTTATTTTTTCTCAACTTTTTGAACCGGCCTCGGGGAATCCGTTAGGATGCAGCTCCATTGTTTACACTCGAGATCAGCTGTTAGCTCTTGGTCGAGTTGAGATTCTCCTCGCTGGAAAGCCAGATGTTCCAGCTGAAATACGGAGGAAACTACGAGGCTGCAGAGCTGGAGTTAAACGCCGGGAGAGAAGACGGAGGTACAAGCCATGTTTACCATCCGTTACTATGGGAAACGTCTGCACGCTCTCTAACAAGCTGGACGAGCTAACAGCGCTCATGCGTCTGCAGCGGGTGTACCGTGAGAGCAGCCTGCTGTGTTTCACCGAGACGTGGCTCAACCAGGACATGACAAACTCCGTGGTCTTAGTTACTGGATTCACGCTGGTGCGGGCGGACCGGAGTGCGGCGCAGAGCGGTAAGAAGAAAGGCGGTGGTCTGGCGGTGTTCGTGAATGACAGATGGTGTAACCGGAACCACATGACTGTGAAAGAACAGCACTGCAGCAAAGACATTGAACTGGTGGCAGTCAGCGTTCGGCCGTACTACCTTCCACGGGAGTTCTCCCATGTGCTGGTGGTGACTGTTTACGTCCCTCCGTCGGCTGACGCTGCTGTCGCTTGTGAGCGCGTGCACAGCACTGTGTCCCAGCTGCAGACACAACACCCACAGGCCCTGATCCTGATTTCTGGGGACTTTAACAATGCATGCACCCCCCTCTCCGCCACCCTGTCCAACTTCACCCAGTATGTGAACTGTCATACGAGGGACAGAAAAACTCTGGACCTTTTCTATGCTAACGTCAAGAATGCATATACTTCTGCCCCCCTCCCCCCTTTAGGACGCTCTGATCACAACCTGGTCCATCTCTCCTCTGCGTACACTCCAGTGGTGAAACAGCAGAAACCACAGATTAAAACGGTGAAGATCTGGACTGAGGAGGTAACAGAGCGACTAAGGGACTGTTTTAGCACCACAGACTGGGACTTTCTCTGCAGTCCACACGGGGAGGATATTGACAGTCTTACTGACTGCATCACGGACTATGTGAATTTTTGTGCGGAAAACACAGTGCAAACAAAATCAGTGCAGTGTTTTTCCAACAATAAGCCCTGGGTCACTCCTGAGCTGAAGACCCTCCTAAATGAGAAGAAGAGGGCTTTTCTCTCTGGGGACAAGGAGGAGCTACGCAGAGTACAGAGGGACCTGAAATATAAGATCAGGAAGTGCAAGGACTGCTACAGGAAGAAGCTGGAGCAGCGCCTGGAACAGAACAACATCCGTGATGTGTGGAGAGGTCTGAAACACATCTCAGGACATGCTGAGGCTGGAAATGGTTGCCAGGTCACAGGTGACCATGCCTGGGCAAACGAACTGAATTTGTTCTTCAACAGATTTGATTCTGCTCATCCACTCTCCCCTTCTTCCAAAAGAAGCAAAAGGACCCCCCCCAACGACTCACAGCATCAGACCAGCCACCGCCCACCCATCCTCCAACCCCCCTCTGCCTCACCCTGAATCAGGTTAGGATGGAGTTAAGGAGAACAAAGGCCAGGAAGGCAACAGGCCCAGACAGCATCACCTCCAGGCTCCTCAGGGAGTGTGCAGAACAGCTCTGTGTGGCGATGCTGTTCATATTTAATATGAGCCTCAGACTGGAGAAGGTACCAGTCCTCTGGAGGACTTCCTGCCTGGTTCCGGTTCCAAAGGTACCTCGTCCTACGGAACCGAAACACTTCAGACCTGTCGCCTTGACTTCCCACCTGATGAAGGCTATGGAGAGGATCATCCTCAGCCATCTCCGCACTCAGGTGAGCTCAGCACTGGACCCGCTGCAGTTTGCATATCGACCAGGCATCGGGGTGGATGACGCCATCATCTACCTGCAGCATCGGGCCCTGTCTCACCTGGAGGTCCCTGGGAGCACTGTGAGAGTCATGTTTTTTGATTTCTCCAGTGCTTTCAACACAATTCAGCCATCACTGCTGAGGAGGAAGCTGGAGGTTGCAGGTGTGGACCAACATCTCACTGCCTGGACCATCAACTACCTCACAGACAGGCCACAGTTTGTGAGGCTGTGTGACTGTGTGTCTGATGTGGTGGTCTGCAGCACGGGGGCACCTCAAGGGACTGTGCTCTCCCCATTCCTTTTTACCCTGCACACATCGGACTTCACCTACGACTCCCACCACTGTCATCTGCAGAAGTTCTCAGATGACAGTGCCATTGTGGGCTGTGTATCAGGGGGGGATGAGCAGGAGTACAGGGGGGTCATCACTGACTTTGTTAGCTGGTGTGAAGTTAACCACCTGCTGCTTAACACCAGCAAGACAAAGGAGCTGATCCTGGACTTCAGGAGGTCCTCACCATCACAGTCACCGGTGAACATCCAGGGTTCAGACATTGAGGTCGTGGACACATTTAAATATCTGGGTGTTCACCTGAACAACAGACTGGACTGGTCCAACAACACGGATGCTCTGTACAGGAGGGGCCAGAGTCGCTTTCACCTGCTGAGGAGACTGAGGTCGTTCGGCGTGTGCAGACAGCTGCTGAGGACCTTTTATGACACTATGGTGGCCTCAGTGGTCCTTTATGGAGTTGTGTGCTGGGCGGGGGGCAGTGCAGGCAGAGACTTGAAGAGGCTTAACAAACTGGTTAGGAAGGCCGGCTCTGTCCTGGGCTGCACACTTGAGTCCATCGAGGAGGTGGTGGACAGGATGTTAGCTAAGCTGAGCCATCCATCATGGATAACCCCTCCCACCCCCTACACCAAACTGTAGAGGCGCTGACCAGCTCCTTCAGCACAAGACTGTTGCACCCTCAGTGTAAGAAGGAGCGCTACCGCAGGTCATTCCTCCCCACAGCCATCAGACTGTACAACACCGTGTCAAAGTGACACCACGGTCCCAGGGGTGTTTTTCTGTTTAGTCATTGATTCATTTACTTTTGTTGTAGTTGTTGTTTTTCAATTTTAAATTGTTTTTTGTTCCTGAACAGTTGTTTGTTTTTGTTTTTGGTCTGAACTTCATTAGTTATTTCTGTATTTTGAAAAAATTTGTAATGTTTTTTACAGTTTACATGTTTTGCAGACCGCATGTTTTTTACACTTTTGCAGCTGTATTTATTTATTTCATATTTCATATTTATTTCTTTATTTAATAAGAATCTCATTTTTGATAATAATTTTTCATAATAATTTTAGTAATATTTTTAATTATCTAATATAAATGTCATTTGTGATGTCCTTTATTGATGTTATATTATATAGATTATTTCTGAATGTCGTGTTGCTGCCACAGAAATGAAATTTCCCCATTGTGGGATTAATAAAGTCATCTATCTATCTATCTATCTATTGAGACAAGAAAACTTGAAAATTTTGAAACTGCTTAAACTGAGGGGAAACTCATTATTTCCCCTAGTTGCAGCCTCACATCCTAAAAATAGTTTTTCTTCATTTTAATCTTAACATAAAAAATGAGGAAATTTCCTATGAGTTTCAGAAGGAAATAGTGATTTTCCTTGATACGAAGGAATCAAGAAAAAGATACCTGCGTATCACTAACTTTGGCTTTGACTACTCTATGAAAGTATTGATTACAAATTCATAAACAAGAATTTTTTTTGGTGCAATTTCTAGATATTTTTAGTTATTAGGTGAGTAACTCCAGTGTTTTGTGTTGAAACTTCCTCAGCCTGCAGCCTACTCAACTGCCTCACGTGACCAGAGGGGCTGTGAGTTGTGTATGTTACCCTTAGCAACTACACAACACGGCATGAGCAGGTGATTTTGAAAGAGCAGAGATTAAAAAGAAATGGTCAAAAAAATGAAGCAGTGCATGAAGATATTTTTTGCCAGCTGTCAAAACTTGAGCCAGGTATAAATGAATATTACAAAATAATTCAACACAGCAACAACACAAGCAATCTGTTCAAATACCTGTGTGTGTGTGTGTGTGTGTAAGAGACAGAAGAGAGCGCGTGCAGCGAGGTAGAGAATGAGGGGGGCAGTCGGGGCGCGCATTCATGTTGTGTGTTAGGGAGGAAGAACGGTAATAACAGAAGGCGTCCCCCAGAATAAATTCTATTGACTCTTTATTAACCCGTTCTGGAGAATCTGGGTCCGAACGGGGAAGTGAAGCCTGAAGGAGGATCTGCTTTGGGTCCCCCGCACTTCTGACCACGGTCGGAAAGGGAGAAAAAAAAAGTAATCGTGGGAAAGGTTCAACACCACGCTCGGCCAATTCGCTAGAAAATTTAAAAAAAAAAACATCCGGTTGCGATTAGAACCCTGGAGTTTGGCCTGAATAGAGCTATCACCCCAAATATTAATTCAATCGATGTCCTAGCTTCCCTTCCACTGACTGGTATCAGCAGCATCGTGCTGGTTGATGTTTATGTTTCGTGCCCGCCCACTTCAACGCAGAATAATGACTTTTGTAGCGTATCGATGACGTACGGGTCGTATACATGTGGCCTGGCCGTTCAGATGGAAGTCACATATCAAAAGATCAGATACGTATCGGACTCAGGACCACATACCCAAGTGGCCTGGGTTGCCTTTCAAAAAGATCGGATCTGTGTCATTCAAACTGTCATGAAAAGATCAGATACAGGTCGCATAGGGGCAAAAACATCGGAATTGGGTCGTTTCAGCCTGCGGTGTGAATGTAGCCATAAAGTCACTAGAACTCACTGTCAAGTCATTTCTTTGTATTGGAACCTATTAATCTATGATCATAACTTATGAAAAAGAAAATTGACATTTCAGTTAACTGATGCATCCAGAGGCATCCAGACGAGAAATCTGTTGCACCATATCCGCCCAATGCAAAGGAGAATTAAATCTACTCTGGACTTCCTGTAGGTGACCAAACTCTTCACCACATTCCTAAGGGAGCTTGCTTCTGCTCTTATCTGCTCTGCTCTGAGTCCCCCCCCCCCTCACAGCAAGCAGGTTTTTTGGTAATGCTTTCATTTACAGTACAGTATTTACAGTGTACTTAAGTTGTATTTAAACGGTACTTATAGTGTAACTACTGGGTACCTTCAGGGTATTTGCATGGTACTTTTTATGGAATTTATTGGGTACTTGCAGGGTATTTACATGGTACTTTTTTATGGGACTTACTGGGTACTTTTTTGTGTCTTCTCTTTACTTACATGGTACTTGCTGTGTATTTATGTGGTACTATTTGGTTCATACTTATGTGGTACATACTGGGTATTTATAATATACTTACTGGGTATTTACATGTTGTGCAACGGTGTCTTTTGTGGTACTTGCCACATGTAAGAACAAGGTAAGTACAAATAAAGTACCTTGACCTTTAGGTCTGCACTGGTATGTTTCATGGTATTTATTTACCATGAATTTACCACAGAAACTACCCCTTAAGTACAATGGAAATGGACTGTAAAAGAAAGTCAGCCCTATTTCCACTCTATTACATGGTACTTTCAGTAGTAAATGCTGGGTATGTTCACGTATTACCTTCCTATACACTGTACATACACACTTGGTCTTCTGACTTTACCAAATGAGACAATGCTAACTTGTTGGCAAGGGTAAAGTAACTGAATTGTAAAAACATATTCTGGCCTGATTACTTCTTGTAACATGTGGCAAATTAAAGAGAAACAAGACAGCAGTGAAAACAACAATCTTTAATATGATACACTTCTGCAGCATACAAAGTGACATCACAATGAAATGTGTTTTAAGTTCTCAACAAAACAGTAAAAAGCAGCATTCCAAAAGAACACATTATTTTTCATATTATTTATCTTCTCTTCCAGAGTTTTGTGTTGTTCCAGGAATGATTCACACTACTTTGCATAGCTTATGAGTTTGTCTCCCACCGTGAAAACAGGAAATGGCCCCAGATCCTCACCTTTTCCAGCCAGTCATTTTTGCAATAGCTGCAGTCAAATCTATTGTATTTTTGTCTATATTACACTGACGACATTTGGGGTCGTGCTTTTGTCCATGGAAATTGTTTCAGCAGCGTTTGGTAACGGTGCAGGACTTCTTCAGGGTTTGTAACTACAAGAAAAATCCCAACACAAGCTTAAATGAACATAAAGAACATAATGACTGATAAAATACAAAGTATATTTTAGTTATTTAATCATTTCTGTAATGAGTTTGATAAATCTCTGAATTATTTATTGCTTTGACTGCAATTCTTGAAATCAATCAATTATCCTCATTTAAAAACATGAATAGATGCAAAATAGATGATTGACTCTTTGCAGTGTACTATTTTCTCTCAGCTGTTCTGGTTCACCTGATTATTAACAGTTGTCCAGTTTTGGTGGGCATATAAATGGGCAACAAGTACATTTATATCAAAGGTTTGCACACAACAATAAAGAAGCTCCAGTTATAACTTCTTGATGTTTTGCAGTGACACAATAAAATGCATTTACTATGGATGAATAATATTATTTATATATTTTTTTCTTCTGTGCAGATTGACAGTGATGTCATTGCTTTGATGGATGATGCAGCTCTGGCACATTACGTCCCTTTCTTTGGAGATCATATTGCCCTTTTCAATTTCTGCAAAATTAAGCAGTCACTCTCAAAAAGAAAATTAGTAATTTTTCAAAAACTTCGTGGCAAAATGTCTCAAATGTCGACACAAGACCAAGACATACAAAGAAACACAAAACAACACGAAATGTGGAAATAGGTTGGATGCACAGTGATGGACAAATAACCAAACAGGTGAGAGCCAAACATGGAGGTGGTACCAGAAAAATTCAAATGGCGATAGAGGCAGGATTAAAGGACATTCTTCAAGAAGGAAAAAAATAAAATAGGCTATACATAAATTAGCTAAATTAAAAAGGTGGGTCTTGAGCCTCTTCTTAAAAACCTCTGCAGTCTCTTCAGCCCTGAGGTTCTCCGGCAGGCTGATGGTCCACAGACGAGGACCGTAATGGTAGAACAGTAATATGTCATCTGCATAGAGACTATTTTATGATGGCTGTGTTTGGTTTTAATTCCTTTAATGCTCTCAGCGTCAGGCCACCGCCTCTTTCGGCAGACGGCGGCGTTTCCCTCTCGTGGCGGGCGCCAGCGGAACACGGGAGGATTCGGGCGGCTGGGCCAGTGTCGCGGTTCCAGAAAGAAGAGCAAGCCGGTCAGGCTACAGCAAAGCGGGCCCCAAGCAGCAGACGCTGTTGGACCCGTAGGGGTGGAAGCGGAAGACGTCGCCTGGCTGAGACCAGCAGCAGAGCCGGATGTCTTGGTAGGAGTTCCGCCCGTTGTCGGTCCCTGTGAGCCCGCTCGGGTCACTGACGCCGCAGTGAGGTCTTCAGCCAGCGGGGCAAAGCGGTTGGTCAGCGCTGGGTTCCCCAACTTTCAGTGTCGGTTAGGATCCATTGATCCTCTGGTCGCGACGTGTCACCTCAGCCCACGACTGCTTGGGCGCAGAGCAGAGTGCGGTAGCCCTTGGCCCAGCATCGACCTGGTCTTCTTGAAGGTCCTGTGGACTACTGGACTCCACTGCAGAGCTGATGTTGGTGGTGCTCGGAGCCCCGTCCGTCCGCTCCCACCCGTTGTTTTTACGGCCACATATTTGAATGATGTTGCTGACCGTGGCTGTGGAATGGGCTTCAGGGGGAAATTCTCCAGACCACGAGAGGGTTTCTAGACAGGGAGGGATTGGTCCTGATGGAATGCTGTAGATGTCGGAGTACTTAGAGAAAATTCTATCAGTAACGGCTTCCCAGTCTATCAGAACAGATTTTTCTCTGAGCTCCAGTCTAAGCTTTTCAACAGTGTCCTTAAGTTTGGCAATGTCCTGGGTTACAGTCGTCGGGAGTGCATGAAACTCCGTCTGGTGGAGCGGCAGCCATTTGGGATCTCCTTCAAGCAGCTTTAACCTCTCGTTGCCGGGCTTTTCTCTCTGCCACTGAGCAGCTGCCGTGCCACACCGTGATGCAGGAGGTCAGGACACTCTCCACCACACACCTGTAGAAGGAGGTCAGGTCTGCGATCCCCATCCCAGCGCGCCTGAGCCTCCTCAAGAAATAGAGGCGCTGATGTGCCTTTTTTACCAGGCAGGAACTGTTGGTTCTCCAGATAAGGTCGTTGGAGATGTGCACGCCCCAAGTATCTGAAGCTAAAAAGCGCTTCCACCACGGCCCCTCCAATGTAAATGGGGGAGGCGGGTGTCTGTCTTTCCTGAAGTCCACGATCATCTCCTTGGTCTTCTTCACGTTGATGCAGAGGTTGTTGTCTCTGCACCAGCCCTCCAGATGTTCCACCTCCTGCCTGTAGTCGGATTCATCGTTGTTGGTGATGCATCCAACCACAGCTGTGTCATCCGCAAACTTCACGATCAGACAGCTGGGGTGACTCGCCGTGCAGTCGTGCATGATCAAGGTGAAGGGGAGGGGGCTTAGCACTAAACCCTGGGGGGAGCCCGTGCTGAGGGTGATCGGGGAGGAGCACACGTCACAGATCTTCACAGACTGTGGTTTGTCAGGAAGTCCATGACCCAGTTGCACAGAGTGGGGCTCAGGCTGAGTGTGTGTAGTTTTTGGATGAGGGTCTGTGGGATGATGGTGTTTAAGGCTGATGTGAAGTCCACGAAGAGCAGGCAAACGTATGAGTTCTTGTTCTCTAGGAGGGTGAGGGTTGTGTGGACCACAGAGGAGATGGCGTCCTCTGTGGATCAGTTTGACCTGTAAGCATATTGGTGCAGGTCCTTGGTGACATCGATGGATTCTGTGATGCAGGTCATGACCAGCATATGTGATAATTGAAGTTACAATATTATAAGACAACATGTTGACGTTTTAAGAATTGCCAAAAATGTTAAACTGTCATCTATTGTTTGATCCCAGAGCATTATGTATCTGTTTCTTCATAATAACTGTTTTCATGACTATCGGTGTCAGGGTCACCAGCCGATAGTCATTCAGGCCCGTCACTGAGGATGTTTTGGAGATTGGAATGATGATGGCAGTTTTCAGGCAGGTGGGGAGTAGAAAAGGTTGAGTGTGTCTGGTAGAGAGGGATCCTCGGGGCACTGTGCATCTCTGGCGTTGTGGTCTGTGATGCACTTAATGCCCTTCCACATACTCCGGGGATTATTGGACGTAAAGTGTCCCTGAATATATATGCATATGCGGCCTTGGCCCTCTTCACCCCAGCGTGCAGCTCCCTTCTCGCTGCTCTGAGTGCCATCTTGTCACCAGACTGGAACGCATCATTCCTGTTCTTCAGCAGAGACTGCACCTCTGCATTCAGCCAGGGTTTCTGGTTGGTATAGTCCGTTACAGTCCTGGTGCTGGTGTCATCCTCCATGTACATTCTGATGTACCCGAGGACTCCTGATGTATAATCCTCCAGGTCCACCTCCCCCTCGTGCAAAGCTGCCTCCCTAAAGACCTGGCAGACCTCCCAGTCTGTGTGCTTCCCTGTGTGAAGAATCTCTTCACTCATTGGTCAGGAATTACAAGGGCGCAGCAAAGCAAATATAGACAAAAAGTACAGAAGTCCTGCACTTTCTCGGCATGGTTCATTCAAACTTTAAGTTTTGCTGACCAATTTTAAACACCTGCATTAACCTCAGGCTTAACACTTTGTACTCACTAAATGGCTGTCTGGATTTTATATTGTAAGGAACAGGTTTTGGTCGATGTTACGTGCATAAAATCATGGTGTTTTTCCACTTTTCATCCTAAACTAGAATGTAAATGTATTTCTTGTGAAATTTGGCTTCATGCTGGTTTGCAGCATAGATCTGAAATATTACAGGTCAGTAATGTGTCAGAGCAATTTTGTCTTGTATTGTTGTTAAGGCCTAACTGTTACCTGAATTAAACTGCCAAATGTGTGCATTTGAACAGAAAGAGTTCTGAATGCTTCGAGGAAAAGACTGAGCCATTTTCCCTTCCTTTTCATCTTTGATGTTCAGGGCACAACCTTGAACTATTTAATTCATTTTCAGTATTCAACAATTTTCCAGTAAACTGGTGTCTTTCAATAAGTAAATATTTTTTTCATCTATGCATTTTACTGTGTTCATGCTGTAAACCCCTTGACCTTGTGTGGTGGAGTTGTCAACAGAACTGAAGAGAGGCATTTTACAATTTGTCGGCAGATGACTATAATCTGAACCCTGAAGGCAAAATACACTTGGAGAAATAACCACACATGGCTTTTATTTGAAAAGCAACCTCTTTTTGAATTACTGAAATTGTTGCCTCCCTGGAATTGACAAGCTTAAAATGAGGGAAGCTGGAATTTCTCTCATTTGAATAGCATAATTAAATGTTTTTAACGTAGGGCAATCAATTCTTTATTTGAGCAGCAGTAGAGAGTCAAAGCCGTCTGGTCTGATTGCCTTTCCCGGTTTTAGTCTAGTGAAAGCTGCTTTAATTTCCTTAATTGAAATTGGGTGCGTTAAATTAACATTTTGATACTATTTTAGTGAGGGTAGATTCAAGGCGCTAAGGAAAGTATCGATATAGTTTTCCTCCACAGCTTTGGGTTGTGAGTATAGATTACTTAAAAAGAAAACTTAAACCATAAAGCAATCTTTATTTTGTTTCTGAAATACCTTTTTAATAGTGTTTGATTTTATTTATTGTCCTTTCCTGTTGTCTGTGTAATTTACAGTAGGGCAAAAAAAGTATTTAGTCAGCCACTAATTGTGCAAATTCTCCATCTTAGAAAGTTGAGAGAGGCCTGTAAATTTCCTTATAGGTATGAGACGAAATGAAAAACAGCAAGATTTCTGGTTCTCACAGACCTGTAACTTCTTCTGTGAGAGGATCTTCTCTCCTCCACTCATTACCTGTATTAATGACATCTGTTTGGACTGGTTATCTATAGAAAAGACACCTGTCTGAAACCTCAGTCACACTCCAAACTCCACTATGGCCAAGACCAAATAGCTGTCTAAGGATACCAGAAACCAAATTGTTGATCTGCAGCAGGCTGGAAGACTGAATCTGCAATTGTTAAGTAGATACAAGTTTAATATTCATACCATATTTCATTTTTTAAATAGATAGAGAAACTGGGCAATGGTCAGATAGATCCCTGGTTAAATATAACAGTCTTTTATGTTAAATATATTGACATTAAACATAAAGTAATCTAATCTAGCACAGGATGTAAGGGGATGTCTTAAGAATAGTGGGTACATTTTCTGATAGATGGGTTATGTCCTATCCAGTTATCAATTATGCCCAATAACTCCATATAGAATTTTACTTTTCTAGTTGTTGGGTTACCCTGATTAAGTGGATTGGTAAAATCTAAATCTAAATCAGGTCTACAGGGTCTACGGGCTGCCGGAACCTATCCTGGCCACTTGTGGGCGAAGGCTGGGCCTTCTCTTTCTTTAATTTTCACCACATTTAAAACCCCACTTACATTAAAAGAAAGCAGTTATAATAATTAATTTTGCATAATATGTATGCAAAGGGGGGCCGGCGCTTCAGGCGATGGGGCCCCTGCGCTGGGGAGGCCTGGGCCCAATGTTGGGTGGGGGGCTGGGGACAGTTGACTCACCACCGGGGTCAGTCCTCCAGCTGTCCCTGACCCTCTTCCTCATATAACCATTTATTAGGGTGAGGGTGGTGGGGGTCGGCCTGCGATGCACCTTGGGGGGAGGAGCTACTTGGCAGTGCCCCCCCTTCCCTTGGTTGCCGTATGGAACATGCCCCCCCTCTCGGTTTTAATTGCACTTTAGACATTTTAGGGCCCCTTGGTGGGGAGGGTGCTTGGACATCACTGTTTGCAAGCAGAAGATGTCCTCTCAGTGCCCTCCCTGCCAATTTTAACCACAACCTTCTGTACACACACCCCCTTTACATCACAAAATACACACTCCAACACACACACCCATGCACGCACATACACACGCTCATTAACACACATACATCACACAAGCAAGAGGGACTTCTGATCTTCTGTCCCCTGCCCCATCCCTGGCAGAGGGAACTGGGGGCCTGGGATGCTAGCTTTCTGGGCCCAGCAGCCCTCTCTCCACGCAGGGAGAGGGATCCCTGAGCTCTCTGGCAAGACCGGGAGCTGGGGATCACATCACATCTGAGCCTGGGGGTGTCCGTGTCCTGGGGGTGTGGATTCTGGTCCTGGCCCCTGGGCGCCGGCCTTCTTCATATTTTTCAACTGCGGGTGAGCCTGGGCAGGCCATATTTATAACACCCTTTGGGGACCCTTGCTCCTCTTGGGCGTCCTCCAACTGGGCGGGGGGGCCGCCCCCCGCCTTGCTCTCACCTGGAGTAACCGTGGCATGGGGTGGGGCTGCCTGAAGCGTGGTGGCGGGTCTTCCCTGGGGCCGGGGGATGCTCAGGACTCCTGGGTGGTGGGCCGCCTGTCTGGGGCTTGGGGTGCCCCCCTGGGGAGGCCCCTTGTTGGGCCCCCTGGGTGCGGTGGGAAGGCTGCTCTACAGGTCGGGCTCGGGCTTGCACTTTCTGCCCCCTACGCCCCTCAGCTCTCTGGCGTTGGGGAGCACTGTGGCGGTCCCGCTGGCCCTGACTGGGATTGCGGATGTGGTTGCCCGGTCTTTCTCTATCTGCTGTACTGTGCGGGTGTTGGGTATTCCCGGCTGCCGCTGCTGTTGCGGTGGGGGGCCTTGGTGGAGGGGGGCTGGGTTATCTCCCTCTTTTTACATTCCATCATCCACCCCAGAAGAACATAAACACTCACTGGTGCTATCTCACCTTTGCACAAACAGTTTGCGTGACTGAATGAAATGTTTCACATGTGTTCGTCTGCATGAGTATGCGTGTGTGAATGTTAGTGGTAGTATGTCCATGTGGATTTGTTTGTGTGTGAATGCTTTTGGAGCCAACAGATGTGTTTGTAACGTTTGAGTGTGTGTGTGGACAGGCCCCGCCCATTTTAGATATTTAGTGCATCTTCATCTGTCAGTTGTGATAATAAAGCTCCAGCAACTTGTTGCTTTCTGACGCTTTATGATCTTACCCTCGCTACTATAATCACCCCTCTAACCCCCCCCCCCCCCCCCCCCCCCCCTTATCTGTCATCCCTCTCTATTCTTCCCTCCTCTTCTTTTCCATTCGGTCCAACAAAATGTTTTTTACAAATATAATTAACATGAATAAAGTTTAGCTGAAATTACAAAAGGGGTTTATTTAAATATACATCTGGTGTATCATAAGATTCATAACCCCTGTTGTAAAAGTAAAATATGTCCAACACAAAAGGCTTTCTAAATTGTCCCTAGGTGTGAGTGTGAGAGTGTATGGGTGTGTGATTGTGGACATTCTACCCTGCGACAGACTGGCGAACTGTCCAGGCCTTCGCCCACAAGTGGCCAGGATAGGCTCCGGCAGCCCCGTGATCCTGAAAGGGAAAAACGGAACAGAAAATGAATGAAACAAAAGGCTTTCAGCTCTCATCTGTTTGCTTAGCTGTTGGACAGGACAAGTTAAAAAACAAAAAACGCAAGTTTTTTCTCTATTATAATCCTCTCAGTGAATATTTCATCTGAATGTTGGAGCTTATTCTCACGTTCTGCGACCCTGGTTTCAACTTCATTGAGGCACACCTTGACAGTGTCAGTTCTGTTTTGTCTTCCTCATTCTTGTGTCTCCCAGTGTGCCAATAACTAAAGTTGTATGAATCCTTCTACAATTTCCCAATTAGTTTTTTAACTTTACTGTCTCCAGTTGGAACTTATGAAAATGTTTTTGGGTCTAAAACTAAAATGGGGAGTTCTGATGGAAAAAAAATTCAGCACAGCTGTGACTTAAAGTGAGTAAACTACATACTTTGGGCAAAGTGTACCCGTACAGATCTGAATATGGCATTTGATAAAAATTCAATATCGTCCTTTTAATATAAATTACTTTCAGTGTGGTTTATGTTGTACAATGCTGTTCATTAAAAACAGTCACATGTTATTTTTGGTGCACAAAAAACACTTTCTAACTGGCATGTTTATGTTCTCTCTTTGTCAAAATGTTTCTTTCAATGATAGGATCAGGATGGAACTGACAAGGACTCGTACAGTGAAACTCCAGTGGGAATTCTCTGCCTTGGTCAAGAAAATACCCAGCTCAACCCATCCAGAGTAGGGGTCATCTTGGAAGGGTCTGGGGTAATGGATAATAATAATAATAATAATAAATTTTATTTATATGGCGCCTTTCTAGACACCCAAGGTCGCCTTACAGATAGAAAACAATAAAATACAATTAAAAGAAAGACGCATTAGTTAAAAACAAATAAAACAATGCAATCATAAAATTAATTAGGGTGGGTATGCTTGTCTGAAGAGGTGGGTTTTCAGATTTTTAATGAACTGTGGGAGTGAGTTCATGTTCCGCAGACCTGAGGGAAGTGAGTTCCAGAGCTGGGGGGCAGAGCGGCAGAATGCTCTGCGGTGGGTGAAACAAGCTGAAGTGAGGAAGCAGACCTCAGGGAATGGCAACATGGATAAGGTCAGACAGAAATGGGGGGGCGAGATTATGGAGGGCTTTGAAGGTCAAGATAAGGATTTTATAATTAATCCGGAGAGGCACTGGTAGCCACTGAAGCTTCTTTAGGACAGGTGTGATATGCATAGTTGAGGGGGTTTGTGTTATGATCTGGGCAGCAGAGTTTTGGAGCAGTTGTAGTTTGTGAATAGTTTTGTGAGGGAGTCCAGATAAAAGGGAGTTGCAGTGGTCCAGACGGGAAGTGATGAGACTGTCGACTAGAATGGCTGTGGAGTGAGGACTGAGAGAGGGGCGGAGACGGCCGATGTTTTGGAGGTGGAAATAGGCCGTCCGGATGATGTTATGTACATGGGCAGTAAAGGAGAGAGTGCTGTCGAGGATGACACCCAGACTCTTAACTTGTGGGGAGGGAAGGATGGAGCAGTTATCGAAGGAAATGGAGAAGTTAGGGAGTTTATTCAGGGTGGTCTTTGTTCCTACGATGAGAAGTTCAGTTTTGTTGCTATTTAATTTAATGAAGTTTGCAGTGAACCAGGACTTTATTTCAAGAAGGCATTTGGAGAGGGAGGCAGGTGGAAGAGTGGAGTCAGGCTTGGAGGAGAGGTAGAGCTGGGTATCATCTGCGTAACAGTGAAAGTGGATGTTGTGTTTACGGAAGATATAACCAAGAGGGAGAAGGTAAATGATGAATAGCAGGGGCCCTAGGACAGAGCCTTGGGGCACACCTGCGGAAATTGGAACTGTGGGAGAGGTGAATGACTTTAATTGTATGAATTGCGTGCGGCCTGAAAGATAGGACTGGAACCAGCTGAGGGGTAAGTCAGTGATGCCAATGGTTGAAAGTCTTTCCAGAAGGATGGGGTATGAGATTTTATCAAAGGCAGCAGTCAGATCGAGTAGAAGGAGGATGGAGGCTAAACCAGAGACAGCGGTGAGAAGAAGGTCGTTAGTAATTTTAAGGAGGGCTGTTTCTGTACTATGAAATTGACGGAAGCCAGACTGGAGTTGTTCATATAAATTATTGGAAGAGAGGTGAGTGTGGAGTTGAGAGGTGACAGTTTTTCCGAGGATTTTTGCAATGGGTGGAAAATTAGAGATTGGGCAGTAGTTATTGAGATTGGTGGGATCTGAACCTGTTTTATTCAGTATGGGGGTGACAGCTGCGTTTTTGAGAACAGCAGGAACAGTTCCAGTCGCACTGTCTAGTTGGTCTACATGACCCAACTCCTAATGTTAAAGTGCCTAGGATAGCACAAGTGTTACAAATAAATAGACCACAACCAACTCAGTTTTGCTCCCGCTAATTATTGTAATGCCTTCCTATCTGGCCTTCCCAGAAAAAGGATAAATAACAGGCATAAGATCATCTGAGGAGAGACAGGGTAGTCAGGATCTAGGCGAGAGTCAGGGCAGGCGGCAGGCCACACACAACAGGGTCAGAGACAGAAGATCTGGTCCAAATACAACGCTCTGTAATGAAGGCAGAGTGGCACAAAAAATACTTTGCACGGAGCTCCACTCAGTGCAGAGCTTAAGTATGGTGTGGTTGATGAATGAATGAGAGTCAGGTTTGTGGCATCCAAGAAGTGTGTGCTGGGGTTGCTGGGAGCTGCAGTGTGGCAAGAACTTTGGGGAGGGCCCCCGGCGCTGAGCAGAGGGGGAGACAGAGCTCTGACTTTTGACAAAAAGATAAGAACTGAAACATACAGCGAGGCCTCATTCAGTTTTTATGGACCTCGCCTGTGGAACAGCCTCCCAGAGAGCCTCAGAGACTGTTCGTGTTTTTGAAGGAAGAATCAAGACCTACCTTTTTAATCTAACTTTCAATTGACATTTGGGAATTTATTTGATATTTTAATTATTTTATGTTCTCCTTTTACTAATTTGATATACATGTACATATTGTCGAGTCTTTTGGTCTCCCCCAGCTCCTGTCTGACTCGATAGACCATGTTTTCCAAAGGACATGGAAACAACTCAAACACACATCTACTTTGCTTTGCCTTTGTATTTATTTCGGCAGGTAGCTCTCTGATTTTAGATGAAGGTGATAGGTTGAAAACCTTAAAAGACATAAACCAGAATTTCCATTTCATACATTTCAAAACTTAACATGTCAAACATCAAAATGCTCATGACATTCAAATTATAACCAATAACCAGCATTCAACATAACATAGATTCGTAATTCAATATCAGTCCATACCAGTTGTGTCTTTGGCTTGGTTTCTGGAGCAGGAGTGGAATCAGACCAAACAAAGATGCAGGTGTAAGTTTTTCCAGTGATGAATGAGTGGAGTTAGGTGTGTTTGGTGTTGACATTGGCATATCTGGCCCGGGTGGAGACTGTATGTTTGGCCCGTGTGGAGACATTCCAATAGCTACGATGTTTAACATGACACCTCCCACTTGAGCTCCTGGTTCTTGAACCCAAGGAGGTCATACTTTGGCTTCACCTTCATTTGGGTTAGACTGTTCCTCAACTGGTAGAACTGACTCCACCTCCCCTGCGCGCCTCTAGATGTGCTATCCCCCAGAGCTAGGATGAAACGGGCCCCCAGTGTCCTAGGAAAGGTTATGTCAAACTGGGGCCCTGTGATGAACAGCTTCCTTCTGGTGCTATACCTGTAGTTGCACCACGTAGAATTCAAAAAAGGGCAGTTAGACTGTCCAATCAAAGAAATCTAGTTGATATCCCTTGCAAGAAGGTTTTGACCAGTCCCAAGGAAACTAATCTCAAACTTGCTGCACTCAATGTCAGATCTTTATGCAACAAATCATTTTTAATCAATAATCTTATCTCTTCTTTTAATCTTGATTTTATGTTTTTAACTGAAACATGGCTTGACAAAAACACAGGAAACATAGTTCTAGTCGAATCAACTCCCCCCAACTACAAACATGTATCGGAAATACGAGAAAATAAAAAGGGTGGAGGCGTTTCTGCACTGTTTAGAGATAATATTGCAACCCGCAGACTATCATTTGGTGTGTTTTCATCATTTGAGTATGTGTCCTTTAAGATTGAGTTAAAACAAACTCCTCCCTTACTCTGCATAGTCATGTACAAACCTCCTCAGCACAGCCAAAGTTTCATTGATGATTTCACTGAAATACTCTCAGTTGTGTGCACAGACTTTGATGGTCTAGTCATTACAGGTGATTTTAATGTTCATGTTGATAATGTCAATGACAGAAATGCAAAAGAGCTCAATGCTGTCCTTGAAACCTTTGATCTAATTCAGCATGTAAGTTGCCCCACCCACAGCAGAGGGCACACTCTGGACCTGCTCATCACAAAGGGGGTTAATATTTACAATGTCAGTGTGGTTGATGTCGCCCTCTCTGATCATTTCTGTGTATTCTTTGACCTGTCTGTTGCTCCGAAACCACCGCCTGGCCCTGCAGTTATCCAAAGGAGACAAATAAATGAGAGCACTAGGGCACAGTTTGTAGAAATGATTAACCCTGAAAACGCCTCTGGTGCCAATGTTGATGAAATGCTGAATTCTGTTACTTCTAGCATCTTGAATGTTCTGGATGCCATTGCCCCTATGAAGGTTAAATTGAGAAAACATAGACAGAAAGCTCCCTGGAGGAACGATGATCTAGTCAGGGCACAGAAACAACAGTGCCGCAGAGCTGAGCGAAACTGGCGCAAGTCAAAACTCCAAGTTCATTATGAAATGTATAAGGGGGAGTTGTACGCTTACAACCAGATCTTATGCAGAACAAGGGAAAGGTACTTCTCTGAAATCATTGGAAGTTGCAGCAGCAACTCTCGTGTCCTGTTCACAACAGTAAACAGATTAACTAACCCTCCAACCCAGCTACCAATAGAACTGGTTTGCACACCTAAATGTAATGAGTTTGCTGTATTTTTTTAATGACAAGGTTCAGGGCATTAAAAAAGCCATCAACTCCACAACACATAACTATCGAACGGCCACCTACTCACTCTAAGCTGACTCACTTTGTACCTGTCACTGACCAAACTGTCCAAGAGACCATCACCCGTCTGAGCTCGTCTACATGCTGCCTTGATGTGTTACCCACTAGATTTCTAAAGTCTGTCCTGAACAGTGTGTTGCCATCAATTACTCAAATAGTTAACATGTCTCTTCAATCTGGAATATTTCCAGAGGCCTTAAAAACTGCAGTCATTAAACCTCTCCTGAAGAAAAGCGGTCTTGATCCCACTGTACTGAATAATTACAGACCTATCTCTAATCTGCCATTTTTAGGAAAAGTCCTTGAAAAAGTTGTCTACCAACAGCTCACTGATTTTCTCTTATTAAACAATTCATTTGATGTTTTCCAGTCAGGTTTTAGACCCCATCATAGCACAGAAACTGCTCTTATCAAGGTAACCAACGACATCCGCCTGAACACTGATGATGGCAAAGTCACTGTCTTAATCCTGCTAGACCTGAGTGCTGCCTTTGATACTGTTGATCGTGGGATCCTTTTGCACAGACTCCAAGACTGGGTTGGCATCTCTGGATCTGCCCTAAGTTGGCTCGAGTCTTATCTGGAAGACAGGAAATATTTTGTTGAAATTGGGAGTTGTGTCTCAGACTACATGGCCTTGACTTGTGGTGTGCCCCAGGGATCGATCCTGGGACCCCTTCTGTTCAACCTCTACATGCTGCCACTAGGGCAGTTAATACGCAGTAATAACATATCTTATCACAACTATGCAGATGATACTCAGATCTATGTGTCACTGACAACAGGTGAATATGGGCCGGTGGATTCACTCAGCCACTGCCTCCAACAGATCAGTGCGTGGATGCAGAACAACTTTCTCCAGCTAAACTCAAACAAGACCGAAGTTATTATTTTTGGCCCACAGAAACAAAGAGAAAGTGTCAGCAGCTACCTTCATTCTCTGTCTCTTAAACCCTCAAATCAAGTCAGAAATCTAGGGGTAATCATGGACTCTGACCTGAACTTTAACAGCCATATCAAGTCAGTAACATCAGCGGCATTTTACCATCTGAAAAACATTGCCAAAATCAAAAACATAGTGTCAAAGCCAGACCTGGAGATACTTATTCATGCATTTGTCTCCAGTAGGTTAGACTACTGTAACGGCCTGCTCAACGGCCTCTCCAAACGAGCTGTAAAACAGCTTCAGTACATCCAGAATGCTGCTGCTCGAGTCCTGACCAGAACCAGGAAGTATGATCACATTAGTCCTGTGCTCAGGTCTCTGCACTGGCTCCCTGTACCTGAAAGAATAGACTTCAAAGCAGCTCTGCTTGTGTACAAGTCTCTCCATGGCCGAGCACCAAAGTACATCTCTGACATGTTAGTGCCATATGAACCATCTCGTACTCTGAGGACCACAGGGGCCGGCCTCCTGTTGATTCCCAGAGTCAGAACTAAACAAGGGGAATCAGCGTTTCAATATTCTGCAGCTAAAATCTGGAACAGCCTCCCTGAAGTCGTAAGACAGGCCTCTTCTGTGTTCATGTTCAAATCTAGACTTAAAACATTTCTGTTTAGCCGTGTATATGACTGAAAGGTCCTATCTGCACTTTTCTTTCCTTTCCTTAATTTATTTTTAAATCAATTTTCAATTATTATTATTTTTTCTTTTCTTTTAAAGTAAATTTTGCGTTGATTATTTCTATGATGTATTGTGATTTTAATGCATTTTTCTGTTTTGTGAAGCACCTTGAATTACTTTGTGTACGAATTGTGCTACACAAATAAACTTGCCTTGCCTTGCCTTGCCTAGAATCACAATGATGCGCCTAACATCTCGATGTAGGACTATGGCTGGAATTTTTATTGCAGACTTATTTTCCTTTGGTTTAGCCTTGGTGTTTGAAACAGGATAGCTGGAGAATGTCCTTATATTCACATCTCTGACAACTCCAAACTTGTCGCTGTTTGCCTTGACAACTCTGCCGAGTCTGTACTGACCTCTCAGGGCATTTGAATCTGCAATCCATACAATATCTCCAACAGCCACGTTCCTTGTTTTGGTATGCCATTTGCTCCTAATAAAGAGGTTTAGTCCAGCAAGTTGGCTCCATTTCTTCCAGAATCTGTTCACTTCTACTTGGATGACATTCAGTCTTTTGAATGGATAGCTGGCAAAGTCAAAACTGCAGGAGTCACCCTTAGGACCAGCTCTTCCCAGCAGTAAGGTGTTTGGTGTTATGTAGCTTATACAGTCTTCTTGAGTTTGAGTTCTTACATCTATGGGTCTTTTATTAGTTAAATTGGCTGCCATGTAGAGGAAGGTTTGGAATTCACCCCAAGTAAATATGCCATCCCCACCTAGATTGTGCAGGGCTCTCAGCACCCGGACAGCTGCTTCTGCTGCTCCGCTTCTGTGGGGTGAGTCGGCAGGGTGTATCTTCCAACTCCAATCGGTCCCATGCAGCGCAGCTTCATTTTGGATATTTGACCTTTCCAATCGATCCAAGAATGCATACAGGCGTTCAAGAGTTGGTTTTGCTCCTACGAAGTTGCTTCCAGGATCTGACCAGAGTTTTCTTGGGTGACCTCGGATGGCAGTGAATCTCTTGTATGCTAACAGAAAACCTTCAGTTGACTGATCGCTTACGACATCAGCATGAACAGCTCTGGAAGCCATACATGAAAAGACGATCCCCCATACCTTAAGTCGTACCCTTTTCCTCACTTCATCTTTAACTTCATAGGGCCCAAACAAATCAACTGTGGTAAACTCAAAGGGTTGAGCTGGACGTGTTCTCTCAGGAGGAAGGTCAGCCATGATTTGCTGACATTTTTTGGCTTTATTCTTTCTGCACTCCACAGCTATCAACCACCTTTTTAGCTAGTCTTCTGCCTTTAACAACCCAGGCCTTTTTCCTCATCCTCATGAGTGTTCCAGCAATGTCTTCATGGTTTGCTTTGTGTGTTTCTCGGGCGAGGAGTGTTGACACCCAGGAGTTATATGGCAAAAGGGGCACTGCTGTTTTGTCCTCATCAAAGCTTTGGATTCTTCCACCACAAACTTGAAGTCCCGTTTCCTTGTCCTTGTACACAACAAGTCTGTTCAGAGTGGTATCTTCAAATTTCACCCCTTCCTGTGCAGCGTGGAATGCATCCCTGAGAGCATCTTGGTATTCTTCCACAGTGAGTGTGAGTTTTTTAATTGCATCTCCTAATTCCTCTTTTGAAAGGGCAACTTTGATTTGTCTCCTGTTTGTGTTCTTCAGTTTTTGCTTCCATATTTCAACAACTTTCCAAAGCCAAGCAATAATCCTGACTAATCGCATTAAACTGCTGATTTTGGTCACATCTATGAGTTTTTTCACTGCTGATCCAGCTGAAGGCCTGCGAACATGAGCAATCTTCACTTTGAACTCACAAGATGCCTTTTTTGGACTACTTTGAATCATATTGTCGAGTGCATTTGTCTTGATTTTTGCCGGAGCTCTTGTGATGGCAGAAGAATAAGCTTTTCGTAGGAGTTTGTTAACTCCTTCTTTGGAACCGGCAGCAATTTCTTTGGCTGACTTTATTGGCCATTCTGCCATAAGTTTCCTCAAAAATGGTGGTCCTCTTTGCCATTCAGACTCCTCATGGAGGTTTTCAGGTCCAGTACCTCTTGTAATGCAGTCTGCAACATTGAAGTCTCCTGGTATCCACCACCAATCTTCTATGGGTCCAATCTTTTGGATTTCACCAATCCTGTAAAAGGTTTGGTACCCATAACTGTCTCTCTGAATGGCTCCAAGAACAGTTTGACTGTCCACTAGGTGATACCAGCAGTCTATTTTCATGCGGCTGTGCTTTTCGACGTACAGTCTTAGTCGAGATGCAAAGACAGCTCCACACATTTCAGCTTTGACTGCATCTCCTTTCTGGTTAAGTGGAGTAAGCTTTGCCTTTGACTCAACCAGTCTAACTTGAACGCCTTTGATTGTTTCCCACCTGAAGTAAACCACAGCACCATAGCTTTTGTCACTTCCGTCAGAAAACGTTATTCCGCAGAGATTTCCAACCCAGTCTACTGGTGTGAGGCTCCTGGGAAAAGTGATGTGACTGAGACGTATATAATCTTCAAAAAGCTGCATTGCTTCTTCTCTCAGGTGGTCAGAAAGGGGGTTGTCCCAGGTGTCTGTGGTCTTAGCTCCACTTCCTAATTTTTGGAAGGCTTTCCTGACAAGAATCACCCCTTTTTGTTTTGTAGGTGTGGCTAAACCCATTGGGTCATACAGACTTGCGACCTGGCTAAGTAACTCCCTTCTTGTTAAGGGGTTTGGAGTTTTTCTCCTTACTTCCTCTTCCAGAAGATCTTGTTCAACTCTTATTTTGTATTTTCTTTTTGAGAAATTGATTGCAGTCATTACATACAGTTTATCTTCTTTCACCAGGTAGCCAACTCCAAGAGCTTTATTTTCCTCCATTTTCATCTGATTGGGTAGTATGAGGACTTTGTTTTCATTTGCTGGAGTGAGAGGATCTGAAGTTTCAGTGTGCCTCCCACTTTGGCCAGATCGGATCCATGGTTTGAGGAAAAACCCTCCTGCCTTCAGGATCTCTTCGACTCCCTTTATGTTTTCATTCAAGCTCTTCAAGTTGTTGCTGGACGTCAAAATGTCATCAACATAGCTGTCTTCTTCAACAATCCGTCGTTCCTCTTCTAGGTTGATCAACATTTGAAGATTTGCTGTTTCCCGCATAGCCAGTTGAGCAATACATCCAGCTGGTCGATCACCCATGTTCACTCTGGTGATGGCGTATTCACTGATTTCCTGTTCTTCGTCATCCCTCCAGAGGAAACGGTGAAGATGCATCTCTTTTTCTTCTAACCATACAGAGTTAAACATCTTCTTGATGTCGCCCAGAGCTGCGTGCACTCCTCTTCCGAACCGTAGTAAAACTGCTCGTATGGGATTTAGAACATCAGGTCCTTTCAACAAGAAGTCGTTCATGCTCAGCCCATTGAACTTTTGGCTACTATTCCAGACAAGACGCACAGGAGTAGACATGGAATTTGGCTTTGGTGCAATTAGATGGCTCACATACCATATTGGTCCTTTCCAGCTGTTCAAGTCTTCCTGTGTGAGTTGTTTTGCTGCTCCCCTCTTCACCATGTCATGGACTTAGGCAGCGTAAGTCATCTTCCACTCAGGTTGCCTGTTTAATTGCTTTTCTGTTTTCAGAAATGTTTGCTCCACTCCTTTCCTGTTGTTTGGAAGAGATGATGGATCCACAATCCAGGGATAAATTGCATCCCAGTGTGGTGAGTCGCAATGTGAGTCTGATGAGACATAGGTTAGGCCTTCCTTTATAATTTCAAGTTCTTTTTCCTCCACCAATGACATTTCTTTACCTCCTGGCTGACACTTGCCACACCGACAACCTCCACACTTCGGATCACAAGCAGCTCCGATACTCTCCCAAGTCCACCAGTCCAGGAAGTTACTCGCAGCAACTGCACACCTATGCTGGGAAGATACATTTGAACTGCAGACTTCATTATATTTAGCAGCAACTGTTCTCATAGAACGAGCAAAATGTGTTTCAGACCTGTGAGCTGAGACATCAACATTTTCAAACAGATCAGGGTGAGCTCCACCTACAATTTTCCCCAGAGGACTGTCCCACAGGACTAGATCACCCACCATTTTGAGCCTTTGTGGAGACAGACGCCCCTCTCTGTGACTAATTAGTAGGTCAATTGTGTCTGGTCTCTGTAGGTCTTCTGGTTCAATCTCTGGAAAGAATCTTCTTAGTTGCTCTGGTGTCACAACTTGATGCACCTTTGCAATCTCATCAAGGCCGTAGCATATCAACGGATGTGCCTTTTCAGTTCCTTGAGGGGTTTTAACTCTGATTTTTAGGAAGTATCTTCTTGACTTCACTTTTGTTGACATCCCTCCAACACCATGAACAACCAGTGTGATTTTCTCACTTTTTAAGTTTAGTCTTCTGGCTGCTCTGTGAGTGATGTAGTTCGTGTCAAAAGCCAGGTCTATGAGAGTCCCAATTTTCTGACCTGCATTGGCAGTGACTTCCAACAACATCAGGATGACAGGCAGCTCTTCAACTTTGACCCCACTTTCTTCACGAAAGTTAGTTTTGTCTTTTGTGACTGCAGCAACGTTTGAAAAAGCTCTTTTAAATTGTTCTGCCAGTTCAGGTGAAAGTCCGGCAATTAACTTTTCTTGCTCTTGTGTGAAAGTTGGTCTTTTCTTGATTTCTTTTCTACCTTTTGCAGTTTCACTGGGTTCTTCTCCAAAAGGGCAAAGAAAGAAATGATGGTTTGAAGAACCATATTTCCTACAGTCCCTTTTTCTGCATAGGTAATTGGTTGTCAGACATTGTTCATCCTCAGAGTGACACCCTAAACATTTTTGGCAAGCTCCCAGTTTCTTCACTGCATTTAATTTGTCTGAAGGGTTCAGTGCTTTAAACTGTTTGCAGAAGAATATCTTCTCTCTGTGTTTTCCATCCCCACAAACGACACATCCACCATCCTTTCTGGTAGAGCGGGTGGAAGCATGCTTTTTATCCAGTCTCTGGTCTGACTTCTCTGACACTCCAAGCTGCTCCAACCTCTCAAAGATGTCTTCTTGAGTTTTCAGGAACCCGAGAAGACTGTCAAAATGGCTGTCTGGGGTGATTCTGTTTGCAGGGTTAACCATAAAGACGAGCCAGTCTTTTTTCACAGTATCTGGTAGTTTACTTTCAATGGTTTTAATCATAAGTAGATTCTTCAGGGCTCCTGAATTTCCAAGTTCAGTGAGGTCAGCAAGAGCTTTTTCCACAGTCTGGATTAAATCAATGACTTTTCTGGGTTGATTAGCTTTCACGATTGGCATCTTCTCTAGATCTTATATTATTTCCAGAGCAATGGCTGTTTTGTTGCCGAATCTGTTCTCAAGCACTCTGAAGATGTCCTCTGCTGTGTTGTAAATTGACAGGCGATGTTGATGGCAGATTTTCTCATCTATGCTGTCCAATAACTGGAGCCTTTTTACTTCTGGGGAACCAGTTGGTTCTCCTTGTTTCTGTAGACTATCCCAGTCTTTCTTCCAGCGATGAAAACTTCTTTTACAACCAGAAAATTTAGGCAAATTAGTTGGCCTTAATTTAATGGTTGGCGTCGTTTGCACATTCACCAAACTTGCTGCAGCAGCTACTGCTTGAGATGCACGGTTCTCTTCTGCAACGATTTGTGCTGTGATGAACTCGGACTTTCTTGCTTCAAGACCATTGATCATAGTTTTTAACCTTTTTACTCTGGCTTCAAAATCCCCTTTTTCTGCAATTGGTATCCACAGCTCCCAAGATGTTAAACTCTGTATTCAATCTTGGACAAGTTTCTGCACAATTGTAAACCGTGCTTCATATCCAGCTTTGTTCACAGAAGTTACAGGGATGGCGGCAACATCATCACATGCTTTTTCAGCTTCTTGAACAGCAACACTCATTACCTCAAAACCGTATCTTGACCAGAGGTTCAGTTGAACAACACTTTTCACACTGTCAAACCTTGAATCACAGTCATTTATTGTTTTTTCTAAATCTTCTTCTTGTTGCTTATAAAGTTCCACTTCTTCTGTGTCTTTGCCACTAATTTCCAACTCTGCAAGTAGACCAGCTCTGTAATCATCATTTGCTTCACTTACATTTCTTGCCTCCATTGCGAGTCTTTTGAACTCCTCTTTTAGTTCATTTTCTCCCATACTTCGGGCCCTTCTGCTCAGGTAGTTGGCTTGTTTAGTGAAAGCATTTTTTGCCATGGTTCTTTCTCGCTTCAGTTGTTTTAATGTTCTTCCAAGAGCTTCTTCAGCCATCTTTGTAGATTATGATTTGTTCCTGTGAACTTGCTTATTTCCCACGTCGACAGATGATTTCTCTGACTTTATCAGTTTTAGTTTCACCGTCACACGTTGGTTTTCAACTGTCGAGTCTTTTGGTCTCCCCCAGCTCCTGTCTGACTCGATAGACCATGTTTTCCAAAGGACATGGAAACAACTCAAACACACATCTACTTTGCTTTGCCTTTGTATTTATTTCGGCAGGTAGCTCTCTGATTTTAGATGAAGGTGATAGGTTGAAAACCTTAAAAGACATAAACCAGAATTTCCATTTCATACATTTCAAAACTTAACATGTCAAACATCAAAATGCTCATGACATTCAAATTATAACCAATAACCAGCATTCAACATAAAATAGATTCGTAATTCAATATCAGTCCATACCAGTTGTGTCTTTGGCTTGGTTTCTGGAGCTGGAGTGGAATCAGACCAAACAAAGATGCAGGTGTAAGTTTTTCCAGTGATGAATGAGTGGAGTTAGGTGTGTTTGGTGTTGACATTGGCATATCTGGCCCGGGTGGAGACTGTATGTTTGGCCTGGGTGGAGACATTCCAATAGCTACGATGTTTAACATGACATATGATATGCGTGTATATATATAAAAAAAAAACCTGCTTACCCTTTGCGGGTGGTTTCTCATCCAAGCTCGGTTCCTCTACCAGAGGTCTGGGAGCTTGACGGTCCTGCGCAGTATATTCGTTATGATGTATCTACCTCATAACCAATAATGCCAGTAATGCCGGCTCAGATGTCGCCCGGCCAAACAAGGAGCCTCAAGTGCTGGGGAACCAGAGCACCCTGATGGAAAGTGTGCTACTGGAACAAGATGGAAATGGACTAGACGTGAGATCAAGGTTCTAGTGGAATGCTACTACTCAAGCAATCCCACCCAGAGAGGTTACATGCAGAGAATTTGGTTGCTTCGAAACCCACAATCAAGGCTAACTGCCAAGCAACTTGTAGCTCAGTGTTCTAACATACACAAACGGCAACTCCTATCACAACTTGAGATTGAAGCAGTATGATACAATTGCAACACCACAGGAGAGGCAGAACACCAGGTCAGAAAGGAGGCTATACCACACTCCCACCCTGAGCTTGGATACACAGCCCCAACAACCACAGATACACTGAGCCAGGCAGCAACTGACCTGAAAGACAAGATTACGTCTAGAATGAACAGCAGGCAACCCCGACACCAGCTAAAACGGTTATTCAATTCAATTCAATTCAATATTATTTGTATAGCCCAAAATCAAAATAAGGAAAAACTCCCCAAAAAAACGGATTCCGTAAAAAACGAAGAAACCTCAGGGGTGCCCACATGAAGGAGGGATCCTCCCCCAGGACGGACAGGCGATTTACCAGAACTCTTAGAGAAGAATTAACTTATCTAAATCTACAGCTACATATATAAAGTCCAGCAGACGAGCTTCATCCAGCTGTGGTTGGGGGGACAGTCAACGGCGCGAGTCGAGCCGGAGACTAGAGACAGGAACCACATCCAGGTGTAGGAGCGGGAGCAAAGGCGGGTAGACGGTCAGGAACTGGAGCACGGATGAGCCAACTGGAGTCTGGAAGCACTCCCACTCCCCAGGAGGGGAGAGGGAAAGAGTGACAATACATGAATCTCACTGCACCAAACAGAGGCATGGAGAACTAAATGATGAATAATGATCAAGAATGGAGAAGAGAGAAAGGGTAGAAGTAGAAAAGAGGACAGAACCCCGGAGCACCATAGTTACCCCAGCTTCAACTTCTAGCAGCCTTTTAAAACAAATAGTTACTATTAAGTTTAATTTAAACAAATTAACATTAAGTTAAATAATCTCTGAATACTAACTAGTCTGACAATAAGCCTGTCCAAAGAGGAATGTTTTCAGTCTAACTTTGAATGTAGAAACTGAATCGGCCTCTCTTACATGAGCTGGGAGCTTATTCCATAAAACAGGGGCTTGGTGGCTAAACGCTCTACCTCCAACCGTACTTTTACTAATTCTAGTAACCACAAGCAGTCCTGCATTTAGTGACTGAAGTGTTCTTATTGGATGGTAAGGGACAATGAGGTCCTTAATATAGGACGGGGCCATTCTATGTAAGGCCTTATAGGTTCACAGGAGGATCTTGAACTTGATTCTAGAATCAACTGGGAGCCAATGGAGTGAAACCAACACAGGAGTGATGTGATCTCTTCTGCTAGTTCCAGCTAACAATCTAGCTGCTGCGTTCTGAACAAGCTGGAGACTTCTTAAGGAACTCTTAGGACACGCTGCTAACAAGGAGTTACAGTAATCCAGCTTTGACGTAACAAATGCATGGATGAGTTTTTCAGCATCACTCTTAGAAAATATATTTCTGATCTTAGCAATATTCTGCAGGTGAAAAAAGGCAGTTCTACACGCCTGAGATATGTGAGCCTTAAATTATAAATCCTGGTCAAATAAAACCCCAAGGTTTCTAACTGTGGAATTAGGGGCTATACTTATGCCATCCAGGGAGACTATCTGAGCAGACAGAGCATCTCTGAGGTTTTTAGGACCAAGTATAATGACCTCAGTTTTTTCTGGGTTCAAGAGGAGGTAATTAATGGTAAATGGTAAATGGCGTATACTTATATAGCGCTTTCTACCTTCTTAAAGGCCCAAAGCGCTTTACAGTCACAGTCCCATTCACCCATGCACACACACATTCACACACTGATGGCGGCTCCGCTGCCAAACACTGGCGCCAACCTCCCACCAGAGGCAAGGTGGGGTTCAGTGTCTTGCCCAAGGACACTTCGACACATGGGCATGCAAGGCGGGAATCGAACCTGCAATCTTACGATCATGGGTCGACCGCCCTACCGCTGCACCACGACCGCCCAATTGTCATCCAGGTCTTGATGTCACTGATGCAGGCGTTCAGTTTTTCTATCTGGTCATTCTGGTCAGGCTTCATGGATAACTACAACTGCGCATCATCAGACTTAACAATGAAAATTAATGCAGTGTTTCCTGATTATGTTTCCTAGGGGTAGCATATAAAGCGTAAACAGGATCGGTCCCAAGACAGCCCTGTGGGACTCTTCAAAGTGGCTGTTGTCCTGTAGGTGGCAGTAACGCTGCTTAACTACAACTCTTTCTAGGATTTTAGAAATAAAGGGCAGGTTTGATATCGGTCTATAGTTGACCAAGATGCTAGAATCCAAACTGGGCTTTTTCAGAAGAGGTTTAACAACTGCATATTTAAAAGACTGTGGCACGTAACCCATTTCCAGAGAGGTATTTATCATTGTTAATATGGGATCATTAATTAGGGTTTAGGGTTTCTTTAAAAAGTCTTGTGGGAAGCTAAAGCTAGGGCTTGCTTGACTTTCCCTGCATGGGTTTTGCACCGGCACTAACCCTAAGGGAGGCTCAGAGGAGCGTTTTACACTGCTGCTCTGCGCCTGGGTCTCGTCTCTGGATTGTCAGGTTGACAGACTTAGGCTAGCAGAAATGTTTCTAGAAAGAAGAGCGGCACCGTCCCGAGTGGGATGGACGCCATCTCTCCGCATGAGACCGGGCTTCCCCCAAAACGCGCTCCAGTTATCCACAAAACCAACGCCGTTTTCTGGGCACCATCTAGAAAGCCAGCGGTTAAATGATGAAAAGCGTCTGTACATTTCATCACTGACTAAGTTCGGCAGGGGGACCAGATAAAATTACAGTGTCGGACATCGTCTTAGCCAGTTTACACACCGAAGCTACGTTTAACTTAACCACCTCTGATTGTCTCCGTCGGGCATCATTACAGCCTGCGTGAATCACGACTCGACAGAACCTGGACTTACTCTGACCTAACATCCTAAGGTTCCCCTCGATGTCACCAACTCTGGCCCCCAGATAACACCTGACTGTAGCTGCTGGAAGCTCCACGTTTCTAACTTCAGAAGAGCCTATAACCAGAGTTGAGTGTTCAGCGGGTGTGTCGCTGAGGGGGGAGAACCTATTACTAAGGTGGAGTCTCGGGTGCTCTAAGTTTTTGCGTTTAGCACTATGTTTCCTCCCAACTGGTGCAAACCCCTGACTGTCTCCCGGCTGTTGGGAGGGCGCTGGGGTGCTAACTAAGTTAGCCCTGGTAGCGCGGCCCGCGCTACGAGTAACGACCTGGCTAGCCGGCTTGGCTTCCACTGTGCAGAGCCGCGCTTCTAACTGCTCCAGCCTGGCCTCCAAGTCTAACACAAGACTACACTTAACGCACCTACCGCTATCTTCACTAAAGGAGGCAGGATCATCACTAAACATATGGCACACGGGGCAGGAGAAAAGGGGAGAGGCGGAAAGAGTGGTGGCCATGCTAGGTTCTTTTTTTTTTTTTCTTTTAACTTGTTCTGTCCAACAACTGAGCAAACAGATTAGAGCTGAAGGCTTTTTGTGTTGGACAGGTTTTACTATCACAAAAAGAGGTTATATAGCTTCGAGAAACTAGAGTGTAGATTTGTATAAACCCCTTTTTGTCGTATTATTTTTTATTTATTTGTTACATTTAGTGTGTGTGGGGAGCGAGAGGGGAAGAATGTGAGGGGAGGGTGGAAGAGAGTAAAAGGAAGAAAGGTGAAAAGGTGGGGGATACAAGCACTGATTTGAATAAGTTATTATTTTAAGCTGTAACAATTATACCAGATCTGCTGGAAAGACGAATTTTACATCAAAGGTGAAAATCTGACACTAAGATGAGCGGAAAAAAAAATCTGTCCATCAATACACTGTGGGTAAGGAGGAGGGATGAAGCAGACAGGGAGCAGTGTGGCAGAGTGCACGTTTACGTGGGGACGGAAATACATGCATGCTGCCGACGTGAACCGTGTGTTCATAAGGGGAACCAGATCCTACCCAGCCAGACCAGGCAGCCCGGGAGGGGAGGAGGAGGGGACCGCCCACCCCACCAGCCAGGCACAGAGAGGGCCCCCCTACAGGGTCCCCCCCAATGCCCAGAGGCACAAGCAAACCCAGTGTCCGGCCCCCAGGCCACGAGACAGGAGCGCTTAGCCGTACCAGGCGGCAGCCATGGGGGCCACCGGGCGCCGGACACCGAGACAGAGGCCAGGGACGAAGCCAGGGCCCCCGGGACCCATGAGTCGGCAACCCCCCGACCGGCGCCCCGTCTCCGCAAGCCAGCCCAGTCACGCGACCTAAACAACCCAGGGATCGCCACGCACCCACAGCCACCCCCCATAACCCTACAACCCCACACACTACAACCCCCCCACCCCCGCCATAATATCTGAGCCCCCCTCCCCAACCCTCTCAGTGCCCTCCCCTCTCTGTGATGGGGAGGGAAAGCCCCAGAGGGTCCCAGCAAGCCAGCCCCCAGGTCCGTCCTACCCATGCACTCACGCACACATACTCACAATCATCTGGTTACCCTCCCTCCCCCCGCCGCCACGCAGTAACCCCCCTCCATAAATAAATAAATAATAAAAAAATGAAATAATAATATTAATAATAATCCAATATTAATAATAATCAAATAATAATAATAATAATAATAATAATAATGAAATAAACCCACCCAAGTGAACCCCTTAACCCCTGCTGTGACTGCGGCGTCGACCCCCGGGGGGCCAGGCCACGCGCCAACTACCGGCCACGGGCGAAACACCGGCCATGGGCAGACGACCCCAGGCCCCAGAGCCCCAAGCCCCCCCCCCCAGCCCCCGCCACGGCGACCAGCCACCCAGCACGGCACCCGGCCGCCGTTCCCGGTCAGCCGCACTGCCTACCCCGCGCCCAGAAGGCACCCGCCCAGGAACCCCTGCCAAGTTGCTGGCAGAGTGTGCGCCCCCACCACCACCCCACCCAGGCAACCAGAGCCCCGAGCCGGGAGAACGGCAGGCCCGGCAGAGCCCACCCGCCATGCTAGGTTCTAAGCTAAGGCTAGCGGTGTTTAGGTAAAGAGAAGTGGTTTATTTAGCAAAATGAGAAAGTGAACAGCAATGGGTTTAACAGTAGTGTATTCGCTACTAAAAGGTGCTAGATGTGAATATTAACCCAGATAACCCTTAGAGTAAGCAATAGTAGTCAGGCTAATGCCAAACAAGAGGACAGCAGTCAGACACGACTAGTACTGGGAAAGGCTCACCCGGAAATTACGTCACAGGAAACAGGAACCAGATTGAAGAGCGATGGTTATGTGATGTACCACCTGAAAGTCTCCTGGAAACTGTGAATGAAGCATTGAGGGTAATCCCTACCACAACAATCACAGAAACCTATGAACTGGTTTACACTTCAGCAGCAGTGATCCTTGAGATGCTTGGCTATAAGAGCAACCATGGGAGAAAACATACCCACCACAATCAAGGCAGCTCGGAGGGATGTGAGCCAGCTGACAGAGGCTCAAAGAAATGCAATAAAAAACCAAGTACCTTAGAGATAGAGCCAGATGCCCATACGTGAAGCCCTGGAAACTGCCAAACAAAGGCTCCTTGCATTGAGCAGCCACTTAAAGAGGTAAACAAGAGACAAAGAAGCTAGATGGATAAACAGGCTTGCTGCAAATCAACCTGCAAGGGTGTACGCTCAGTGGCAGGGTCAAAACAGCAGAGCAGACCCACCAAGGCTTGAAACTGAACAGTACTGGAAAAGTATACAGAATGGGAGAAAGAGACAGCACATAACAGCAATATCCAGTGGCTGGTCACTCTGAGAAAAGAAACTAGCAACCTCCCTGAACAAAATCCAGTATCCATCACAGTGGCAGACATACAAGAAAGAGTCTTAGGTATGAAGAACTGGACAGCACCAGGCCCTGACATGATACATGCCTACTGGATAAAGAAACTCACCGCACTTCATGAGCGCCTGGCAACACAAATGAACCAGCTGCTAAGAGATGGGACTCACCTCGAATGGCAAACAGAAAGTCGAACAACCCAGATCCAGAAGGATCCCTCAAAGGGTGCAGTCCCATCCAACTACCGGCCAACAACCTGTCTCTCCACGACATGGAAGCTCATGTCAGGCATCATTGCAACCAAGATAAATAGGCACATGGATCAATACATGAGCAACACACAGAAGGAGCCAAACACCAACTCCTGGTTAAAAGAACAGTCGCTCAAACTAACCTGTGCATAAGTAAATGTTAGTGCATAAGTAGATAGATAGATAGATAGATAGATAGATAGATAGATAGATAGATAGATAGATAGATAGATAGATAGATAGATAGATAGATAGATAGATAGATAGATAGATAGATAGATAGATAGATAGATAGATAGATGACTTTATTAATCCCACAATGGGGAAATTTCATTTATCTGTGGCAGCAACACGACATTCAGAAATAATCTATATAATATAACATCAATAAAAGGACATCACATTGACAAATGATAAATGACATTTATATTAAATAATTAAAGATATTACTAAAATTATTATGAAAAAATTATTATCAAAAATAAGATTCTTATTAAATAAAGAAAGAAATATTGAATATTACATAAATACAGCTGCAAAAGTGTAAAAAACATGCGGTCTGCAAAACATGTAAACCGTAAAATATATATATATATATATATATATATATATATATATATATATATATATATATATATATATATATATATATATATATATATATATATATATATATATTAAAAAAAAATTTCAAAATACAGAAATAACTAATGAGGTTCACACCAAAAACAAAAACAAACTGTTCAGGAATAAAAAACAATTTAAAATTGAAAAACAACAACTACAACAAAAGAAAATAAATAAATAAATGAGTGAATTAAAAAACACCCTGGGACCGTAGAGTGTCACTGTAACACAGTGTTGTACAATTTGATGGCTGTGGGGAGGAATGACCTGCGGTAGCGCTCCTTCTTACACTGAGGGTGCAACAGTCTTGTGCTGAAGGAGCTGGTCAGCGCCTCTACAGTTTGGTGTAGGGGGTGGGAGGGGCTATCCATGATGGATGGCTCAGCTTAGCCAACATCCTCCTGTCCACCACCTCCTCGATGGACTCAAGTGTGCAGCCCAGGACAGAGCTGGCCTTCATAACCAGTTTGTTAAGCCTCTTCAAGTCTCTGCCTGCACTGCCCCCCGCCCAGCACACAACTCCATAAAAGACCACTGAGGCCACCACAGTGTCATAAAAGGTCCTGAGCAGCTGTCTGCACACGCCGAACGACCTCAGTCTCCTCAGCAGGTGAAGGCGACTCTGACCCCTCCTGTACAGAGCATCCGTGTTGTTGGACCAGTCAAGTCTGTTGTTCAGGTGAACACCCAGGTATTTAAATGTGTCCACGACCTCATTGTCTGAACCCTGGATGTTCACCGGTGACTGTGATGGTGAGGACCTCCTGAAGTCCAGGATCAGCTCCTTTGTCTTGCTGGTGTTAAGCAGCAGGTGGTTAACTTCACACTAGCCAACAAAGTCAGAGATGACCCCCCTGTACTCCTGCTCATACTGATACACAGCCCACAATGGCACTGTCATCTGAGAACTTCTGCATATGACAGTGGTGGGAGTCGTAGGTGAAGTCCGATGTGTGCAGGGTAAAAAGGAATGGGGAGAGCACAGTCCCTTGAGGTGCCCCCGTGCTGCAGACCACCACATCAGACACACAGTCACACAGCCTCACAAACTGTGGCCTGTCTGTGAGGTAGTTGATGGTCCAGGCAGTGAGATGTTGGTCCACACCTGCAACCTCCAGCTTCCTCCTCAGCAGTGATGGCTGAATTGTGTTGAAAGCACTGGAGAAATCAAAAAACATGACTCTCACAGTGCTCCCAGGGACCTCCAGGTGAGACAGGGCCCGATGCTGCAGGTAGATGATGGCGTCATCCACCCCGATGCCTGGTCGATATGCAAACTGCAGCGGGTCCAGTGCTGAGCTCACCTGAGTGCGGAGATGGCTGAGGATGATCCTCTCCATAGCTTTCATCAGGTGGGAAGTCAAGGCGACAGGTCTGAAGTGTTTCGGTTCCGTAGGACGAGGTACCTTTGGAACCGGAACCAGGCAGGAAGTCCTCCAGAGGACTGGTACCTTCTCCAGTCTGAGGCTCATATTAAATATGAACAACATCACCACACAGAGCTGGTCTGCACACTCCCTGAGGAGCCTGGAGGTGATGCTGTCAGGGCCTGTTGCCTTCCTGGCCTTAGTTCTCCTTAACTCCATCCTAACCTGATTCAGGGTGAGGCAGAGGGGGGTTGGAAGATGGGTGGGCGGTGGCTGGTCTGATGCTGTGAGTCGTTGGGGGGGGTCCTTTTGCTTCTTTTGGAAGAAGGGGAGAGTGGATGAGCAGAATCAAATCTGTTAAAGAACAGGTTCAGTTCATTTGCACAGGCTTGGTCACCTGTGACCTGGCGACCATTTCCAGCCTCAGCATGTCCTGAGATGTGTTTCAGACCTCTCCACACATCACGGATGTTGTTCTGTTCCAGGCGCTGCTCCAGCTTCTTCCTGTAGCAGTCCTTGCACTTCCTGATCTTATATTTCAGGTCCCTCTGTACTCTGCGTAGCTCCTCCTTGTCCCCAGAGAGAAAAGCCCTCTTCTTCTCATTTAGGAGGGTCTTCAGCTCAGGAGTGACCCAGGGCTTATTGTTGGAAAAACACTGCACTGATTTTGTTTGCACTGTGTTTTCCGCACAAAAATTCACATAGTCCATGATGCAGTCAGTAAGACTGTCAATATCCTCCCCGTGTGGACTGCAGAGAAAGTCCCAGTCTGTGGTGCTAAAACAGTCCCTTAGTCGCTCTGTTACCTCCTCAGTCCAGATCTTCACCGTTTTAATCTGTGGTTTCTGCTGTTTCACCACTGGAGTGTACGCAGAGGAGAGATGGACCAGGTTGTGATCAGAGCGTCCTAAAGGGGGGAGGGGGGCAGAAGTATATGCATTCTTGACGTTAGCATAGAAAAGGTCCAGAGTTTTTCTGTCCCTCGTATGACAGTTCACATACTGGGTGAAGTTGGACAGGGTGGCGGAGAGGGGGGTGCATGCATGGTTAAAGTCCCCAGAAATCAGGATCAGGGCCTGCGGGTGTTGTGTCTGCAGCTGGGGCACGGTGCTGTGCACGCGCTCACAAGCAACAGCAGCGTCAGCCGACGGGGGGATGTAAACAGTGACCACCAGCACATGGGAGAACTCCCGTGGAAGGTAGTACGGCCGAACGCTGACTGCCACCAGTTCAATGTCCTTGCTGCAGTGCTGTTCTTTCACAGTGATGTGGTTCCGGTTACACCATCTGTCATTCACGAACACCGCCAGACCACCGCCTTTCTTCTTACCGCTCTGCGCCGCACTCCGGTCCGCCCGCACCAGCGTGAATCCAGTAACTGAGACCACGGAGTTTGTCATGTCCTGGTGGAGCCACGTCTCGGTGAAACACAGCAGGCTGCTCTCCCGGTACACCCGCTGCAGACGCATGAGCGCTGTTAACTCATCCAGCTTGTTAGAGAGCGCGCGGACGTTTCCCATAGTAACGGATGGTAAACATGGCTTGTACCTCCGTCTTCTCTCCCGGCGTTTAACTCCAGCTCTGCAGCCTCGTCGTTTCCTCCGTATTTCAGCTGGATCACTGAATGCTTGGAACTGTACAACATCAACAGGACTTCATAGGAACCTTGATGAGGCTATGGAAAACCACCCTTGAAACCAATGGCAAACCACTTGCACAAGTGTCCATCAAATGTGGGATACATCAAGGTGATGCTCTGTCCCCACTGCTGTTCTGCAAAGGTCTGAACGCCCTCAGCCAAACAATCAATAAGACTGTCTATGGACACCAACTTAGAAATCGGGGCAACATCAATCAACTCCTCTACATGGATGAAATCAAGCTATATGCTCAGAGCAAGCGTGACTTTGACTCCCTGATCCACACCACCAGGATCTACAGTACTGACATTGGGATGTCATTCGAGCTTGAGAAATGTAGCCGGATGGCGACAAAGAGAGGTAAGTAGTCCACGCAGGAGGGGTCTCACTCACAGAAGGAGCAATAGCAGACATTGAGGACAGTCACAAGTACCTTGGAATTCATACAAATGGCAACATTGAACAGGCAACAGGAAAGCTGTAACAGTTAAATACCTCCAACGAGTAAGGCAAGTCCTGAGAAGCCAGCTCAATGACAAGAACAAGACCCGGGAATAAACCGCTACACACTGCCAGTTATTAGATACCCTGCAGGAATAATAAGATGGCCAAAGAAAGAGATACAGACCCCAGATGTGCAGACACGAAAGCTCCACACCATACATCGAAGCTTCATCCCAAATCCAGCACCCTGAGACTGTATGCTAGCCACAAAGTAGGAGGCCGAGGACTAGTGAGCGTGGAACCCACAATCCAGGATGAAACATCCAAGATCCATGAATATATCAAGCACAAGGCCCCAACTGACTGTGTGCTCAGTGAATGTCTCAGGCAATGGAGAGCAGAGGATACAGTGCTGGAGGACAGATCCTCATGGGAGGACAAACCTCTGCAAACCACCGGACCACAACTAAAGTGGCTGATAAACACCTAGGTAGGACTTGTACACCTAGGTAGGACTTGTACACCAGGTCCTACCAATGGCTAGAAAGGGCTTGCCTAAATGACAGCACTGAAGCACTCATCCTGGTTAAACATCGCTAGAGGGTTGTTGGTGGAAAAATAACAGATTTGTGAGCCTATTTACAGTGGATATCAATAGTCAATAGTCCCATCCGTGTTCAAATGGCAAATTTTTTACAAAGTAAAAAATGAGAGAAAAACAATTAATTTCATAAATTTTTCCACCTTTAAAATGACCTAAAGTATTACATGTACATTGCAAGTGAAAAACAAACTGATCTTTCAGGGAGACTAATTAAAATAAAATAGCTGAAATTTTTTGGATGCATAAGTGTGCAGACCCTTTTTTAACCTGGAGTGTAACTGTGTTCAGTTTGACCAATGACATTCAACCTCATCTTAAACTGGAGTCAGCACACACCTGTCACCAATTTAGGTGCCTTTGATTATCCCCAAATACAGTTCAGCAGATCTAGTACGCTTCTTCTAGTACGCATTCTTGTAGCCACATCTTCCAGCTAAAGCCATAGTCCGCAGACAACTTTACAAGCTACAGAGGGACCTCATCATTGAAAGATATCAGTCAAGTTAAGGCTACAAAAGAATTTCAATGGAATTAAATATACCATTGAAGACAGTGAAGAAGACCATCATTATCAAGTGAAGAAAATACGGCACAACAGTGCCATCACCTAGAATAGGACGTCCATTCAAAATTGATGAAAAGATGAGTAGAAAACTAGTCAGGAAGGCTTCCAAGAGGCAAACAGCAACACTGAAGGAGCTGCAGGAATTTCTGGCAAGTACTGGTTGTAGTACACATTTTGATTTTGGTTTCATCTGTCCAAATAATGTTTTTCCAGAACTGTGCTGGCTTTTTTAGATGCTTTTTAGCAAAGTCCAATCTAGCCTTCCTATTCTTGAGGCTTATGAGTGGCCTGCATCTTGCAGTGTACTCTCTGTACCTACTTTCATGCAGTCTTCTTTTTATGGTAGGCTTGGATATTGATACGCCTACCTACAGGAGAGTGTTGTTCACTTGGTTGGCTGTTGTGAACGGGTTCCTCTTCACCATGGAAATGATTCTGCCATCATCCACCACTGTTGTCTTCCGTAGACGTCCAGGTCTTTTTGCGTTGCTGACTTCACCAGTGCTTTCTTTCTTTCTCAGGATGGACCTCACTGTTGATTTTGCCACTCCTAATACTGTAGCAATTTCTGGCATGGTTTTTTTCTGTTGCTCCTTTCACCTGCATGGAGAGCTCCTTTGACCGCATGTTGTCTGTTCACAGCAAAATCTTCCAAATCCAAGTACGAGTCCTCCAATCAACTCCAGGCCTTTTATCTGCTTCACTCATAATGACATAACAAGGGAATTGCCCACACCTGCCCATGCAATAGCATGGAAGTCAATTGTCCAATTACTTACGAGCCCATGAAATGAAGGGATTGTGTTTAAAAATGCTTTAGTTTTTCACATTTTTATGCAACCTTTTTGTTCAATCCATGGAATAAAAGCTGAAAGTCTGCACTTCAATGGAGTCTGGGTTGTTTTATTTAAAATTGACTGTGGTAATGTACAGAAACAAAATTAGAAAGAATGTGTCTCTGTCCAAATATTTATGGCCCTGACTGTATATAGGATCGGGGAGGGGCAGCCGGTCTTCACCCGCCTGGTCCTCTCAGGGCAGCCTGGCGTGTGGAGGATCCTGTTGGCCGGGGCAGTGGTCGGGCATACAGTGTACAGTGCTGGGGGTCGGTAGGCCGGCGGGGTTACTACGTGGCGACTGGGGGCAACCAGAAGAATGTGTGTGTGCGTGAAAGTGCATAGGTGGGGACAAGCCACCGTCCCTTTTGCTGAGTGGGGAGGGCATCGGGGCGGATACGGGAGGAGGGGTTTCAGGAAGGTGATGGGTGAGGGGGCTCTAGAGGGTAGTGTAGTGTGGGGAAGTAGTTGCGGAGCTGTGGTTGTGTCGTGATCTTTGGACTGCTTGGGTCGAGCGTCAGGGCTGGGCTGCGGTGACGAGGCCACCCCCCACCACCCAGCCGGGGCTCCTAGGCCCTCTGGGTCCTGGCTCTGTCCTTGGCCTGCATCTCGGTGTCCGGTGCCCCCAATGGCTGCCGTCCAGTATGGCGGAGCACGCCTGTCCTGTGGCCCTGACGCCGGGATCGCATATGCTCCCCGGTGCTGGGTGCAGATGAGCCCCCCCCTCAGCTCGGGCTGCGTGGCTCCTGTTACCGGGGGTGCCCCTGGGGGTCTCCCCCTCTCTCCCGGTCTGCTGGTCGGGCAGGCAAGGATCTGGTTCCCCTTATGATCACATGGTACACTTTGGCAGTGTGCATGTATCTCCACCCCCACTTGCACGTGCACACTGCTCCCTGTCTGCCTTATCCCTCACTCCTAACCCACATTGTATTTTATGGACAGATATAATCCGCTTATCTTAGTGTCAGTTTTCACTCTTGGATGTAATATTTGTCTTTCCAGCAAATTTAGCATAAATGTTACGGAGCTGAAAATCATAACATAGTCAAATTAGCAACTCAGCTCGCTCCTCTCCCACCTCCTCTCACACACGCACGTGCGGTCCCAGCACATACACATCCCCACTCCACAACAAAATATATATTTAAAACATAAAATGTAACAAATAAATAAAAAGAATAAAAAAACAAAAAGGGGTTCATACAAATATATACCCTGGTTATCTGTAGATACATAACTTCTTTTTGTAATGATAAAACCTGTCCAACACAAAAAGCCTTTTGCTCTCATCTGTTCGCTCAGTTGTTGAACACAACAAGTAAAAAGAAAAAGAAGAAAAAACATGCTAATATTCAAATGTGTACTGATTTTATCTTAAGTATTTTCTATCAATATTGTTTTGAATGAATTGATGCTACCCAGAAGTTACTCCTGCAAGACTTAGCTACTATCTGAATATTTCTGTTATATGTCAGAATGCCAGAGTACATCTACGAAAGCAAACAGAATATGGACAATCCACATAGAAGGCCTTGCCAAAGTAGTTCTTTCAGACCAAGTATCTTTGTGCCACATTTTGATTACCCAAATCAAGTCACAATGAAATGTCCTTGAAAGCAGGAGTGTGAAGATGTGGAGAGGTATGAAAAAGAAAACTGCTTAGCTGTGTGTAGCTACCTCTTGCTGCTTTCTTTTTTTTTTTTGGTTTACTAGTTTAACTAGGAAGCAAGAAAGAAAACAAGAAATAATAATAGCCTTTGAGTTGAAAGGAAAAAAAAAACCTTCAGACAACTCAGCCTACGTTCCTTGACACATAAAAGACCCAGAATGTCCTTGAGCTTTTCAGCTTTTGTCTTCATTAAAATGGCGATTAGCAGCCGCCGGCTTCTAACGGCAACATTTGTAAGATGATGTTTTGTTATTTCTTTTGCACCCTCACACTTACCTACTAGACTTACTTTAAATTCTAGCTGTCCTAGATGGCCCTCCAAAACAAGAGCTACAAGACCTTTTTGAAAAGCCTGATAGTAGGAAAAGCCACAGCTGCAGTCAAGGCTGGAGGTTGTCTCTAAGGCATCAGAATGAAAGACATTGATGAGGGAAATGACTAAACACCAAAGAAGAATGTGAGAGCATTGTGTGTGAGCAATGAGAATGCAGAGGATGGGGTTAATGGAAGTGGATGATACACAATGGAACTTATTAAGGGTAAGATTAAATAAACAGAATCCCATTTTGATCCCACACTGATAATATCTATTTACGAAATCTCCAAACAATTAATGAGGTGTACAGAATAAAATGATAGCCAACAAAATATCTAATTAACAAACCAGTGATCAGGTGCAAATAAAAAATATATATGCAAAAGAGATATCTATTAAACAAATTTGCAGTTTAAAACAGTATAAAGAATTATTCAAAAATGTCCCAAAATATGTAAAAGTCCTTTGGATGGGGAAGTTAGACTGATTGATCACACAGTCTAAACGCCGTGGGAATAAAGGATCTGCGGTACAGTTCCCTCCTACACTGAGGGTGGATCACAGTGTCAACAGCCTTCCCAGACTAATGCAGAGGGTGGGAAGATAAGGACTTGACTGCAGACAGCTAGATGGTGCCTGACATCATCAGCTGGAAGCAAAAATTACACAACTTTAGGGAGAATGTTGCAGTTCACCTTTCCCGGTCTTGCAGTGCAATTTTGCATGTTTTTTTTGTTTTGTTTTTCAATGCACTGATTTCAGCATCCTGATAGGCTATTGATCATGCCTGTAAAATGTTTCCATGTTGTGTCTCTTGCACAAAATGTGTGCAGCTTTCCTTTGGTTGTAAGCAGATTTTTGTTTTCATTCTATAAAACTGGACTTACACTCACTGCCCACTTGATAAGGTACACCTTGCTAGTACCCTTTTACCTTCAGAATTGCCTTTATCCTTTGTGGCATTGATTCAACAAGGTACTGAAAATTATATTTATATTTACACTGGTAACTGATATTTTTTTACTTCCTTTTTTAAAATATTGTTTGTCCGCCATCCTCACTCTCTTCACCAGTTTAAAATTACATTTGTTTGTTACCCGGAAAGCCATGTTCACATCCCTTTAGGGTCCTTGAAGGTGTGACTAGGACCTCTAAAACGTAGATGGTGTTTCTGACTGACCACTTTCTTCTGTGGTACTAAAAGAACCGTTGCAAAATCATCTTGACGTATGACAATGCACCATCTCATGCTGCAGGAAATACCTCTGCATCATTGGCTGCCATGGGCAGAAAAGGAGATAAACTTACCTCAACCCTATTGACAAACATTTGGAGCATTCTCAAGCAAAATATCTCTGAAGATGGGAGGCAGTTCACATCCAAACAGGATGTGGGAGACTATTATGACAAGTTCAACAGATGCAATTATTTATACAGCACTTTTCGCAGAGAATGACTCACAAGTTCTTCACAATGTTAAAACAATATCAAATCAGAGAAAAAACACAGAATGGCACCGGTAGGTTTAGACACATGACTGACCGAAGTTGAGAATCGAGTGAGCGCTGAGGAGGATAGCCACATCCACCATGAGAATGTACTGAGCTACTTGCTACATAGAGAAGCTAACCTCCCTACCAACCCTGATGACATGGAAAACAGGCTCCGGCGTAACAATATTCAATTGTATGGAATTCCAGAAGAGTCTGAGAAGGATGACATGGTGAATTTTGTCATTTTCTTAAAACTGTTCTGGAAATCAGAGAACTGATCAACATCAAGGTGGAAAGGGCTCACAGAGCCCTCGGAGAAGGGCCAGAAGTACAACAGCACCTCCACGGTCCATGGGAAGTAGGCAAAGTTATAAGGTAAGATGTAAACACCTCCAGGGACATAAACAAACGTTTGTCAGAGACTTTATAATTTCTAAACTAAACTAGCTAAACATGTGGCACATAGGGCAGAAAAGGGGGGTGAAGGCAGAAGAAGTGGTAGCCAAGATAAATGCTAAGCTAAGGCTACCGGTGTTTAGCTAAGGCACATATGTCAAAGTCAAGGCCCGCGGGCAGAATCCGGCCCGCGAATGAGTTATCTATGGCCCCCGGGATGATATTTGATTAGTATTAGAACCGGCCCGCAGGCTGTAGCCGCCCGCTGGTGGTTTGCACGCAACAATACTACGTTTCCCATAATGCAACGGTAACCCGCGAACTCACTGCAGCGCAGCAAGCGGACCTCGGCTTCATCATTCATCCCCGACACAATGGCCGAGCTGCGCATCCAATCTGCTCAGACGCTCTCTATGTTTGGCAGAACATACCTGTGTGAACGACTGTTCTCTTTGATGAAGCTAAACAAAACATCACACAGGAGCCGTCTTAATGATCAGCACCTTCACTCAATCCTGAGGATTACCTCAGCTCAAAGCCTTACCCCGAACATTGAACTTGTACAAAAGATGAGACATCACCAAGTACAGGCCCATCCTCAGACAAGTGAGCATCACAGAGCATTAACGTATTTTTAGTTTTTAATTCAGTTAAATTTTTACATTTGTTTCTACAAGAAATGGGATTTTTCTTTGAAGGACGTATTGTTTTGTCTGTGTGCCATATATTTTTGCATTTTATTTTATTTTATTTATTTATATTTATTTTTCAGTTAATGGACTCAGGGGAAATTGCAGTTAAGAGCCATGAGAAAGAATACAACTGTTTTGATTTATTCTATATTTTCTCATTTTACTATTTGAAGCAGTAATTGGTGGGATAATAGAGCAGCATAATATTTATAGTATTTATACTGCATGCAGTTTCATTTATGCATTTATCTTGATATAAGGAACATATTTTGTTTTTGAAGGAAAATTGCTTTTTTGCTGTTTGCCTGTTGAAAATGTTTTCTCTTCAACTTACTGACAGAGCCATAAGAAAACATTACTTTATTCATTTAATATACAGGACATGTGATTTTTCTTTGAAGGCAGTTTGTTCTTGTCTGTGTGCCTGCTGAAAAATGTTTTCCCAATTATTCATTTAATCATTTAATGATACACTATGTTAGGTCTTGGTTCAATAAGCTACGTGCAACCATTTCAAAATGTTTAATAAACATTGAACCAGTGCGGCCCTCGGCCTCTAGCCAATTTGTTTTTTTGGCCCTCAGTGTGTTTGACTTTGACATCCCTGAGCTAAGGGGAAGCGGTTTACTTTGCAAACTTAGAATAGCGTGGACAGCAAGCAGTTAACACAGTAGTATATTCACTAAGTTAACTAAAGATGCTAATTAAATGAGAATATTATACTACATAACACTTATGTTAGGTAATAGCAATCAGGTTAATGCCAAACTAGAGCACTGGCCCAGTGCTCTGGCCTAGAGCACTGGCCCAGACGAGCCAGGACACTGGCTCGTCTCACACCCCCAGTCGTCCCCCAACTCATCTGGATGAAGCTCATCTTCTGGACTATTTAAACATGTAGGTGTTGAGTTAGATAAGCTATTTCTCTCTAAAATATCTGGTACATTACCTGACCGTCCTGAGGGAGGATCTCTCCTTCATGTAGACACCCCTGAAGTCTCTTCTTTTTTTCCGGAATCCGTTTTTTTTAAGAGGTTTTTCCTTACCCAGAAGGAAGATCTAAGGACAGGGATGCCCAGTTTAGTTTAGTCTGTTTAGTTTAGCCATTACCTATTGAATTCTATGACTTAATGTTCTTTATGATTCATGTTTGTTACACAATCTACCGGTAACTTTGAAGCCCATTGAGAAGACTATTGTTGTAATATTGGGCTATATAAATAAAATTGAATTGAATTAAAATATAGACACATGCATAGTAAAAACCCTTAAAGCTAGAGGTATATTGGGAAAATGGATTCAGAGATATTTCACGATATTTCATTTTGCAAAACATGCCCAGGTCCTTGGTGGAAAAGTCAGTCACCTGTGGCCACTATATGATTACAATGATCTGGCTGCCTACACTCCCCCACACAGTGTTACGTTAACCCTTGTGCTATCTTAGATGACCCTCCCCCTTACAATGACGTGTTATTCCTACCATGACAAAGGTGGATAAAGGTGGAAAGATTTCATGTAATTCATGGATACCAGTGAAGATCACAAATCATTGACGAAAAAGTTCAGTGCGCTGCCTTGTGGGGTCTAGATGATCCAACTTCCATTGTCAAAGTGCCTAGGATAGCACAAGGGTTAAGAGCAGGATGAAGTTGGTCATTGTTGAGTCTGACAATAATCCTTAAATCAGCATGATCTGAAAACTCCAAACCTTTTTTTGTATGCAACCTCATAACCTTTATGTCCGAATGTAATAACACCGGCAAAAAAGAACTTGCTTCAATTGACGGATGTCTTTCTAATGTCTTTCTAACCTTGCTTCTACATTTTTTAAGAAGCAGGCTTGAAGACTCCTGTTTTCACATGTTTGACTTCTTCACCATGAATGCTCAGGCCTGGATGAATGCCTGTTTCTCAACTACAGAAAGTTCATATTACAGTTTTTTTCTGGATTGTCATTTTTCAGCACACCACCAGTGTCTGTACTTCCTCTGTATAGCCCTCAAATAGTTGTTGGAATGCACTGTATGTGCAGAGTAAACAGATAAAAACACAATGAAGACCTGAGGAATTTTAGTGTTCAGGATAATTTTGAAGGATGTGGAGTTTCCCACCCTTACAGGCTGGGGTCTCTTTGTAAAGAATCTCTTTAACTAGAAACAGCTGTAGCCCCTGTATTTTGTTTATTACTTGACTGGGATTAATAGGGTTAAATGCTAAACTGAAATCTACAAATGTATGTTTTGGAGTTATCTATGTGAAGGAGGGCTTTGCGCTGAACTATAGATATGGCAATGTTTGTGGATCAATTAGATTTGTATGCAAACTGCTGCTGGTCCAAGCCAGGCAGAATATAGGACTTTATAGAGTGAAACAACTCAGTCCATTGTGTTTGTCAGACCCAAAGGTCATAAACCATCCAGTCCTTTGAAAATGGGGGGTTTGGTTACTGGTATTAACCAATAAAACCTTAGATGACTAACTCTGTTTTATGTTTTGGAGACAGTAATTGTCAAAATACATAAAGCAAGCTAAAACAGAAAAAAAAATATCTATGTGATTTATGCTTAGCAATATTATACTTAATGCAAAGAAAATTACAAGTTAGGACACTTAAATGATAGTTTGCTTGTTTTTTATAAATGGATCCAAATGAAAGAACCTAAAATGTGTATTTCAATGTAATTCATTAGCAGTCAATTTCCGCTATCTTCTCTTCCTTTTGGCTTTTCCCTTCATGTCTTTGACCACTGCATCCCTAAATCCATAAGTAAAATTTTCCACATTTCCCCCAGAATTCATGTTCCTTAATCATTTATTTTTATTAGAAAGTGACTATTGGCACGTAATTTCCCTAAATGCACACCCTGGGAAGTGAACCCAGGTTTTCTGCACGTACATTAGTACAGGACTGTCACTTATGTTAGTACATATTTTTGAGATTTAACAAGCTGACACCAACTTTCAGTTTTCTCTCAAAAATTGTGATGTGAAAAAAACAACAATAGTTGTAAAGTGCCAAAAAGCTTTCATAGCATGTTTTAATGAATATTAATTTGATTTGGGCAAAAAATATGTAGATGTGTTTACATCGAACACATTTTGATCATGGTGGGATAGGAAGTTCAATCATTCCTCATTAATAGAACCAAATGACACTTTATCAGCTAACCTCTATCAATCGTTTTGTTCACATTCTCTGTGTGAAAACAACAACAATTTTGATTGTTAGACAATGTGACTGCATTATTTTTTTAGACTTTTTTAAAACATTGAAATATTTTATATAGTCAATGATTTTCATTCCAGTTACTATTCGAGCATAATCAGCTGTAATTTTCTAATCCTAGTCATACTGTAGTAATTTAATGTAGTAGATTTTTGCCTTGGACCTCTGCAGTTAATCCACCTATATCTGTTTCATATCTAAACAGATATATCAGAGCAAGAGAGCAAGAACTCTTATTTTCAGATCTGACTACAGCAGATTTTGAGAATAATTAACATTTATTCAAATGTTAAAAGAAAAATCTTGAATGCTCTTTTAAATTGGTCACAGAGGTTGTGAATTGAAATTGTTATCCCTTCTTTTGTTACATGAGCAGATTTAACGAAACAAACACCAAGTGACAGGGGCGTTTGTATTTTGGATGTTTTTCTATTTTGAATTTAGGTGTAATTTATGTATATGAAAGATTTTAAAGGGGTATTTACACAAATAATCCAATTTTGCTGCATTTACACAAAAAGCAATATTCTACATTTATATTCACTTTAGTTCCAATTCTTAGACTATATCACCAAAATGGAAAAAAGAACTCACTTTGAATAAAAGAAATGATGCCGATTTGAATGAACCAGACAGCTTGGACCTGAGGAACACACAGCAAATATATATTTGGTATAGCTCAAAAAAAGGTTGTGCCTGTAATTTTTACAGGCCCTAAAATTTACCTAATTTATCTGCATACTGTGAAGCAATTTTGCACATTTAAATGTTTTCTGCCTTTTATTGACACATGATTTTACGAATTTGGTTTAGGGCTAACAGACACCCTAAACAGTCACTTTTTTCATTAAATAAAAAAATGACTCTGTAACAGCAATATAATAATAATAATAATAATACCATCATGGCTTGATTTCTTATTTTCCTTTTAAATACTTTGAAGCGTTCGTACTTTTTGGTGCAATCTCTGAATGAAGTTACAAAAATTTTTTTTAAAAACGTAATATTTAACAAACTGTCCTTAAAAAACATCCGCTTTGATCAAAATTTGGCAGGAGCACGTGATTGAATATTACAGCCGAACAAAGCATTTTTTAAGCAGCCTAAAATAAATTAGGTCTATATTAGCTAATATTATATAGAAGGAGTTTTTTTATGAAAAGGAAATTAATAAATGTAAACCTAAATGTTTTTTTTCGTTAGAAATGTTACACTTTGTGTTAACGGTGGTCTAAAACAACAACAACAACGCTGCTTGGAAAAAATCCTTTACTTTCTCGGCTTTTGAGTCTGTCCATAAAAATGTTGGACAGTTTAGCGAAACTGGATCCGTTGATTCGTTTCGTACAAACTAGGCTTGTGTCGGTTTTCTTACAAAACAAGATATTGGCTTTTCAATTCCCCCATAATATTTTTTTTAATAGATCCATCCTAAAACGTTAGGCTAAACTATTCAAATGTAGGCATATTCTAATTTCAGAATTGTATGATCATTTTATTTGTTTTCATCTCAAACTAAGCCGAAGGTTTGAAAGGACATCGATCGGCGGAGCACTGCCGTTAAATAAATATATGTATAGATTTCACACTTAGAAGCCTTAGCCAATAATATAAAATGCATTTTAAAAGTTGAATTCAATGTGTTGTATTGTCATCTAAATAATTGTGTTGAAAGTCTGGAGAGCGTCGGTCCTGTTCTCTGCTCCCGTCATTTAACGGAAAAGACATTTCATGAATCTATGCGTAATCTGTGTGCGCTCCTGTGCGGGGGTGGGCTTTTGTTCCGCAGCAGGAATGTGCTTGAACCTTGAATTTATTTAGTTGCTGTGAATGGACATTTTTAAGTGTGAAATAACCGTGTATGCAAATAATTTCATATTTCATAACATAAATGTTAAATCAATTAATATGGGCCAATGTAGAGGCCCGTGAACGAAGCTGGACTGAGTCCCGGAGTGGATGTGTTCAAATATAAATGTTTTCATAGATCTTTTTGAACAAACACGTCCACGTACAAAATGCTGATTTGAAATGACATTTTTGTTTTATAACATGATCCATTTTTATGGTTTCACTCCGTCGTCATCTGATCCATTCGTTAAAGGTTTACTTTTATTGCAAACATGTTCAAATCTGACCTCCGACTCTTGCCAGCTCCTGATGAGGCCGCTGTGCGTCTGAAGCAGGCTACTGGGATGAAACGTGATGTCACGCAAAGCCACAAAGGAACCTGGGATTTAGCAACTTCTTCCCAGTTGAGCAGGAGTCTGACAAGTAAAGAACATCTTCTCCTTCATTCAGCCGCAACAAGCGTCGACAATCAGCTGAGAAGAATTGAGCAAATTATTTACCTTCTAGCTTCTTCCCGGACGGTAACGATCAGCAAGGTCTCGGCTCTCCACACGCAATTATCGAACGAGTGAAGGCCACCCTGAGAGCCGTCAATAGGGAAAGGAACGGAGCAGAGATTTGGAGGAGGGTGGGGGTCTTCGCCACACATGCCCTTTTTTGTGGACCTGTAAGGAACAGCACCGACCCCGAGCCTCTGTCTGTGCTGCTGCAGTTCTCTAAAAGCTGTTGATGCGGAGGTGATGGACGGTTCTTTCTGTCGCCCAGCGGGGGTCCTCGGTTCCCCCCTGGCTTCTGGGAGCCGGCCCGCGGGCTCAGACATCCTCGCCTTTAGCGGGAGCAGCAAGCCTCTCTCTTTTTCCATCGACCGGATTATGGCCAGGACACCCGAACCCAGGTCGATTCCGCTTCCCACCTGGTACCAGCCCGCTCCCGCGGGAAACCCCGATGCGTGCCCGTCTTCGCTCCATTGTATGATTCCACTGGTGCCGCTTGGATACGAAACGGCGCACCGGTTCAGCATACCCGGTCTGGAAGGAAGTCACTTTGACACCTGCTCTCTGCCGGCCTCAGCGGAGATTTTCGGCTTTGGACTGAACTGTACGAACCCACAAGAGGACGCTTCTGTCAGCCAAACTATCGGCCAGTACAAACTCTTCAGACCCCGGGTCGTCAACCAGTCGTCCTTGTCCGCTATGGGGACCGTGTGCTACCTGAACTGCAGCGGAGACGGCGGCGCCTGCACCCAAACCACCGGTCTGGTCAACCTGCACCCAATGGCGTCGTATCTGCTGACCGCCCGTCACAAAGCTCTGATGGTGGAGAAAAGCAAAGCCAGCCTGCAGCCTCCGAGTGAGCGCTTCTCAATCTCAGCGTCTCAGCAGAGCCACGTCCAGAATTACATGAAGGACCGGGATCAGATGCTGAAAGGCTCCGCGGCAGCCGTCCGGCTCGGCGCCTCCTGCCACAACAGCAAGCCCAAAGTTTTCACCTGTGAGGTCTGCGGGAAGGTGAGCGTCTCACTTCTGACCAACGTCAAATGATCATCACTCAACTACCCAGACCTAAAATAAAATGATTTATGAGCAACAGCCTAATATAAACGAAAACTATTAAAAAAAAAGGAAAAAAGAAACTCGTAGCTGAACGAGCATCTTCTGACTGTTTCTAAATCAAATCAAATAAAAAAAAATTAAAAAAAATAGGTCCATTTCATTTTGCATTCGATTCTTATGTTTAAAAAAAGATCCGAGTCGGTAGACTTCAACAATTAAAATTATCAGTTGTATTTTCTCCTTTATGTTGTAATGGATACTCGAGAAATTAATTTCGCTGTTTTCTTTTTTTTAAACAGTCAATAATAATAATATTACTTTTCTGAAAAGGGAGTAGTAGTATTTATTTGCTGGTTTCTTTTTGCAGGTGTTTAATGCGCATTACAATCTGACGCGCCACATGCCCGTGCACACGGGCGCCCGGCCTTTCGTGTGTAAGGTCTGCGGGAAAGGTTTCCGCCAGGCAAGCACGCTCTGCCGGCACAAGATCATCCACACTCAGGTGACACAACGGAAACATTTCCAAGCGTCTCTGTTTAGAAAGAACAGTGTGGGATTCGTAGCCGGCTTTCCATTTTAGTTTAAACGAGATCACGTGCGCCTGGAGAATCGTTATTGTGTGATGTTGCAGCTTTAGGTTTCAGTCAGAAATATAATTTAATTTTCTAAATATCCAATGCATTTCATAACAGATTTTCTTCCGAAAACATATTGCAGGAAAAGCCTCACAAATGTAACCAGTGTGGAAAAGCCTTCAACCGGAGTTCCACCTTAAACACGCACACACGCATCCACGCAGGCTACAAACCTTTTGTGTGTGAGTTTTGTGGGAAAGGATTCCATCAAAAAGGTAAGACCACATTTTAACCAATGTTAGATAAAATATTTATTTCGATCTAAATGTTTTCTGTATTTATTGTCCTGTAGGAACAGTAATGTCTTCCAAGCTACTTAGATTGTTATTTGGAGGAACTTTAGTGAAATTTCTATTTTTCTGGTAAAAACCAACAAAAAAAATGAATTGGTAAAATATTATCTCAGTAACTAATTTAAAAACACTGCAGCAGAGTATTGACAAACTGCATACAGTAATACAGTTTCAAACAAAGTGTAGCTGGTAATGGCTGGGTTTAATACAAAAAATACGTGACTGATATAAATCTATTTTATCTTTTAGGTTGTTTTTTTTTTAAAAAGCCATGTGCAGACAACATTGGCTGAAGTTATAAAACTGTCATAAATCAAAGAGTGCTTTTAAATAAATGTGATAGCCTACTGAAAGGTTTTATAAAAAGTTCTGTTTTTATTTATAAAAATGTTTTAAAGCTATGCTGTTCTTTGACAAGATTATAGGAAAATAATTTTGTCTTACCTGAAAAATGTTATGATAGAAATACATACTTATAAAATCTTGTGAAAATTTCAGTTTGCCTTTTTATGTAAAGTATTTCATTTTAAATGTAACTTATACTTTGCAGGGAACTACAAGAATCACAAGTTGACCCACAGTGGGGAAAAACAATTTAAATGTTCCATCTGCAGCAAGGCATTTCATCAGGTCTACAACCTCACCTTCCACATGCACACGCACAATGACAAGAAGCCCTTTACCTGTCCCACTTGTGGTAAAGGTTTCTGCAGGAACTTTGATCTGAAGAAACATGTCAGGAAGCTGCATGACCCAGCTGGTGGCCAGTCACCCCTGGAGTCTTGAGAGACCTGAACAATCACCCTGTCTCACTTATCCCCTGTTGCCTGTCAGAAATGTGTGAACGTAAACCCTTCTACATCTTCAGGTGTCAGAAAAAAGGGTTAATAAAAATCATATTTCATTTTGTGCATTTTTTTAACACACAACTGATTAATGAAGATGGGTATTGTAAAGTATTTAAACCATAAACCCCAATGCTATGATTTTGAAACATGTCTCCTTATGTTTGTTTTTCTAAAATACAGCAAACATATTAAACCAACCACTTAAGTCATTTTACAGAATTCATAAGTTTAACAATTTTACACGTTTTTTAATTATTGCTTTTCTTTTCTTTTTTTGCTTGCTGGGCTGAGCTTAGTGCTTTTGCCTGGTTCAAATCCCAGCTGGGACCTTGCTGTGTGGAGTTAGCATGCTCTTACCATACATGTGTGGGTTTTCTCCAGGTACTCTTGTTTCTTCCCACAGTCTAAATACAGTCTTCATAAGTTAATTGGTAACTCTAAAGTGTCCCTTGGGATGTACAAGTACGTGTGTGGTGAAGTGTGTTTGCCCTGTGACAGACTGGCAGTCTGTCCAGGCAGTACTTTGCCTTCACCCAACAGTTTAGCCAGGACAGGCTCTGGCATCCCCATGACCCCCACAGAGATATAGGGGCTTAATAAAATGGATGGATGGTTTTTTTTTGTTATTGTAGCATTTTTAATTCAGTCATAAATGTTCTTTAACAACTATATTTCAGTGACTACGTTGACATGTATTCAGAATATTATGAATAAAAAATACCATATTCAGAATACTTAGTTTACCTTCTTTTAAGAATATTTGAGTAATACACTATCAGCAGTTGTGACATCATGAGAGTGCATTGATTTTTTGTTAACAAGTCTCTTAAGGCCAAGAAAATGATAACTGCAAGAAATTGTGTACACATTTATATTTTTACCAGTGCAGCAGTCCAGAGAGGCAGGTGAGGCTGTGCCTTACCTGCAAAATACAGCTTAATAATACATAAATTAAATAAAATGAATATACTTTTTAAAATTACAAATAAAAATCTAAAATACCTTTTAGACATGTCTATTCTTTGATTACTTTTTTTCTGTGTGGGGTTTCAATGCTTCTTTGGTAAAAAAAAAAATGTAGCAAATTCACGGTTTTCCTGTTGAAATACACAAGAAAGCAGCAGGTGAGGCACCAGCCATCGTGCCTACGCAGCATGCAAACTGACTGAGCTGCAGCACATGCATGCGCTTTCTTGTTTTGGTCTTTCCATCATCATAAAAGACGCTTTATTTTTAATTACTACTTTTGCTATATTTCTAGCCAACTATCTGAATACATTGGTGCCAGTCTGTGACCCATGTAGTTTTTTGATCTGCTAAAAATGCGCATTAGAAATACACTGTATGTAGTACTTGTGCCTCAAGGCAGAGGGCGCTAGTGTGACACTGCAAGTAAAGACTGATAGAATTAGTGGTAGCAAGTCAAGTGCAGACGTACAGTTATTGTTTAGCATCATTTTCTAAATGGAGGATTACGTGTCTAAACCCAGGAATTTGTGGAGACACGTCTCTGGCAGTGATCTCCACTGAGACAGAGACTTTTAAAGCTGAAGAAAAGGAACACTTACAAAAACGGGTTGTCGATGTGTGTGTCTTCAGAAGGAGAGGCATATGGACTTCATTTATAAGTAAAAGTAAGTCAATGATAAAAATTTGGGGGATTTTTTTTCCCATGCTACAGTTTGTAAACGGAAGAAAAATGTTAAAAAGAAATTTTAAACAACACACCAATCAAATGGTGAATAAGCTACAATTGTTACAGGGGGGAGGATGAGGAAGTACCCAGGTGCAGAGAGGAGGAGGCAGGACATTTCAGAGAAGAAGGAGCTTTAATAAATAAACCAAAACCTGCAAAACAAAACCACTGCAACACGAACCACACAGGAACACGGGGTATGACATAATATGGACCAGCACAGGAGGAAGAGAAGGACAAGACTTAAATACATACAAGGCAACAAGACACAGGTGGAAACACTCAGGACTGATGGGGAAGGGTAAAACTACAACAAGACAGGAAATACTACAAAATAGAACAGGAAGTAACTGAAACCTATACAGGAAATAAAGGAACCAAACACAAAGAAACTGAAACCGTTGCAACAATGTGGGGATATGTTTGTAAATCTGACTGATGACATTAGTGGTTCACCAGCTGTGAACCTCACCGCACATCCCTGTTTTTACAGATTTAAAACAAATAAGAAAATACTTCATTAGCATATAAGTGAAGGCTTGTTAACGTCCTGATCTACTCAGTTCTACTCAGTGACTTACACATGTTTTTCATTTTTCAAATATGTCTATATGTGGGTACATTCTTGACAAAATTACCATATTCCATTTCTTTCATCCTTAAAATGGTTTTGAATTATTAGAAACAAAAACATGTTTGTATTGGCGTGTGTAAACCTGGTCTAGTAATATGAAGCACAGAAACGCAAAATGCAGCAAGTTAAACTTTCATTTTGAGATTAATTCTGGCAAAGTATAAATAAAAAACAGTTTCTCTGATATTATGATCTGCCGCTTTATATAATGCTGAAGGAAAAAGAAACATAAATTTCAGTCTTCAGACTGATGGAAACTGTAAATTTTCTTCTACAAGCCTCAGGATATATTACTAAATAGTATCCACGTTACTTTTAATAGTCCCAAATTAAAGACAGATTTAATCAAGTCATTTCTGAAGTTGTACTTTTACACTTTAAGAAAACCTTCTGCAGTGCTTCAGCCATCTGGAGACAAAAATGCATAACTTAAAGGGTTAATACCATGCTATTCTTAAGCCTTTTATAGTAAATAATATCAATGTAAATGATAATGAATTACCTTTGGCTCACCTAAGAATGAATTTTTAAGGAAATAATAGTTATTTTCTTTTCCAACCCAGTTGTCAGAAACAAACAACCTTCTAACTTTTACAAAGAAGAATGTGCATATTGTGCATAAAACTGAAAGCATTTAGCTGATCACAGCTAGCTCCACGGAGAAAGTGGGTGTGTGTGTTAGTCTGGGGCGGAGCTGGCAGCGAAGACTCTTCCAGGAAGGGGCTGTTTCTCACTTATCTACGACAGAGAAATGCATGAATGGATCAAAATACCACTTTGGGGTTTCTTTCCATGAGGAATGAACATTATAATACACTTAAAAGCTAAAAAAATGAATTTTGCATTGTATAGGCCTTTACGTTTTCACATATGCCGAAAGAGAAAGAAGATATGCCCCCCCTACAATTAAAGTATAGTTTTCAATTAAAAATTCATCAGAACATTTCTTATTAAATCTTGACCTCTGGTCAGGGCTGCTCAGACATTTGAACTTACTAGTCTTGGCTACTGACACAATAACAAGCAATTATTTAAAAAATAAAGAAAAAGAAAAAAAAGCTTAAATCATTGCTTTATTTATAATATATTTTCATATATTTACACATGACGGTGGAATGTAAGACATATGAGATTGAAGCTCTGACTGGTATGAAATAATAAGTGAAGTTTTTTGTGTGTTATTGTGATCAATTAAAATGGTAACAAAATGTAAAAACTCAAGTTTTAGTAAAACCTTTATATTTCCATAGAGAAAAACGTACATATGAGTATAATACGTACTTTTGAAAGTATGTCTGAGTTGTTTTTTTATTTTTTTCCAAATGAAAATGGGATGCTTAACAAAGTTGAGGAGTTTTTACTGACAGTAAAAACAGTGTAGCAAAAATGGCAGCATAGACTGTTATTTGAACACTTAAAGAAAGACTACACATATAGAGATAAAATAAACTTGAATTAAGAAAATCAAAACTTGAATAAGTCTTTTGTTTTTAGAACTTATGACAAATGTTTGTTTTTTTATTGTCTTTTTAATTGTAATGAATTGCTGTTAGGGTCCAATCATTAAAACAAGCACAAAATACCACTGTGTTTTTCAATGTGTGGTTCTTTTTTTTTCCTATTGAGTAAATAAGTGTGACTGTAAATATAGTAAATGCACATTATGACTTCATCATTGTTGTGACAAAGGTTTCCTTGAACGTAAAGTGGTGCTACACGGGATAAGAGACTTGAATCTTAAACCTGTGACTTTAGACATAGATACGTCTTTTACACTGAATTACAAATGAATTCTTAATATTTTTGATTTGATTTGAAATGGTTTATTTCAAGCAATCAAATAGAATACACACAAAAGCAATATAATCATCAGTTATACATTCATACAGTAACTAATCAAACTTAGGATAATTAGACATAATTAATAAAAATTGCTTGAAAGGGAGTGGAAAGAAGCGAACTTATATAATTCCACCCCGTTATACTATAACCATTTTATTACATGATTTATCAATATCCGGTTCCTAGGTTTTATCAGACAGAATTAAGAATCATAAGGTATCAATAAGGCACGTGCCAAAGATGAAATTACTTAAGTACTACGTCAAAAATAACTTTAGAAATCAACATGGCAAATGCAGCATCTGAAATATATGCAAATTATGTTACTTTTAAAAGTCATTCATATGCTTTAAAACATAATACTATACCAGTAAAATAGACAACACTGTTTCAGGAGTTATCATAGCAAAATTACATCAAGTATCAAAAGTTAAAAACATGTGCAAAATTATGCTACATTAGGAAAGATTTTTGAATCATTTTATCAATTTTAGGAGCTAGTGAAGTAATATCATCAAAAGTCAATCAATTTAACAATTTTCAATAAGTGATTAATCATTTGTTTTACTTTTTTAATTTTTTTTTCTTTTTTTTTTTTTTTTCTTTTTTTATAATAAGGTAATGCTGTAAGGAAAAAAATTAAAAGGGTCCACAATCTGTCGATTGTCCAAGGTTGGTATTTCTTCTTTTACTGATAACAGCTGATCTTCTGGGTTCAAAACAGTTAATAGTTCTCTTCGATATTATGTCTGCAGACATTAGATTCAGGTCCATATCCTTCTTCAGCTGATATCAGCTGCGGTGAAAGTTGAGGTCAAATTGTCTGCAGGTCAGAACTCTCTGCTGTTATTCAGGTGACGTCAGACTTATGGAGAAAGTGAAGATTCCAGGTGTCATATTTCTTGAAATTATTTGGCTCTTTGATTTATTACTCCACGTTGATTCAGACGACCGTGATCAAACACTTCTCAAAGTCCTTCATGGTGTTCACAACCATAACCTTGGTGCGGTCCTCTGGACCGAGTGGTTTGACGTAAATCCTGCAGCCTTTAACCCAAGTGTTCTCAATCTGCTTACGCTTCCTGAGAAGTCGTGCATGTTTTGAGATTTCAGCATTCCTCCTGGTCAGATGGTCGTTCAGATAAGCAGCCGAACCTTTCAGGTTTTTGCGTTGATTCATCAGAGCTAGCTTGTGTTTGTGATTCACAAACCTGATGAGGATCGCTGGTTTATCCGTCTCCTTTCTCCTGGGGAGCAGGTGGCAGGTCTCGATGGTATTGAGATCCAGGGAAATCCCTTTAGATGTGAGAAATGAATGTATTTGCTGTTCCAGCGACGCATCGATCTCCGTATTAGCACTGCTAGCTACGCTAGCGCTAGCATTAGCAGCGCTAGCTCCAGCTGAATTCAGCTTCGCTCGAGGCTTGATTGGTACTCCAGTGAGAATGACATTATTCATCCTTACTTGCTGTTCCACATCGTCCAGTCTTTTCTCCAGAATCTCGACCCGGTTTTCTCCCTGCTCGTTTTGAGCCCGAAATCTTCGGAACTCTTCCATCATCTCCCAGAGCGGCGTTAGTTTAGCCGACACTTGATCCATAAAACTTTTCAGCGTTTCTTGAATAATGTCAAGAGATTTTTTGAGCTCTTCATATTCCTGGGGTTTCTTCGGGGGCATGGTCAGCTCTCTTTTTGGAGAAAATCAACTTCTTAAGTAATTTGAAGATAGTATCCGCAGAGAGCCGCGACCACGCGTCCTGCCTTAACCCCGGAACCGGAAGATTCATATATAAGATTAAAAAATGAATAACTTTAGCATATCAATAGTTAATTTTATTATTAGCATGTTTTTTGTTATCCCAAGTAGCGTACATATAAGTAACACACACAAACTTTACTGAAGAAGTGGGCCAATGTGCAGACCTGAAGGAAAGAGTGCGGCATTTCAGTAATTATTCAAGTAAAAGAAAAAAGTGCAAGATGTAGTCCAACAAGATGCACAATTGACAAACATGACATTAAGTGAGGTGGTGTTAAACTATTGTGTATATATATGTATGTGCATAGCTCTGGTAAAGTTCTTTTACTCATAAATGTGCGAAAGTCGCTTGGAGACAAATTTCTGGAATGCAAAGCAACCCTTGAAGTTTAAATTTGAAGTTTAAATCCAAAGGATTAAACTTTAAAAACAAGAGGAAGAAGCTTTATTAATCTTAAAGGAAATGAATAAGCTGCATGCATTCACCACACACAATCAGATAAACAATTAAAAGAATAAAGCCACAAAAACCATCAATATTAAAATCTATTAGTTAAGAATAGTAACATATTATTTACAATATATCATAAATCAATAAAATATTCAGATATGAAAATCTAATACAATAGAACAATACAAATTTCAAAAATTAAAATTCAATAAGGTTATCGACTTTTGATGCTCTGTCAGGGAGTTGTACTGTCGTATAGCACCAGTGACAGAAGACTTCCTCGGTCTGTCTGTGGAGCAGCGTTGGGACACTAGTCTGCTGCTGAACACGCTCCTCCTCCCGGTGAAGGCCTGGTGCAGCGGGTGTGAGGAATTGCTCACAGTATCCCTGAACTTGAACGAAGTGTTCTGCTCTGCCACGTGCTCCACGGATGCCAGTTTGAGTCCAACCACGGAGCTCGCCGTATGGATTAATTTGTTCCGCTGGGAGATCTTCTTACAGGTGCCACACCAGCATCACAGCAGTATACAGGAGGGCACTCGCTTCTACAGACTGATGAAACATGTGCAGTAGTTTGGAGCACATGTTAAATGAGCGCAGCCTATGAAGGAAGTACAGCCTGGAGTGGCTCTTCTTGTTAAGGTGGTCTGCATTGGTGGTCCAGTGCCGCTTGTTATCCAACCCCCAGGTAGTTGTAGGACTGTACCATCCCTTAATCTATCCCTTGTGCTATCTTAGATGACCCCCCCCCCCTTCCATTGAGGTGTTCTCCCTACCATGACAAAGGTGGATAAAGGTGGAAAGATTTCATGTAATCCATGGACACCAGTGAAGATCACAAATCATTGAAGAAAAAAGGTTCAGAGCACTGTCTAGGGCAGGGGTTGGCAACCCAAAATGTTGAAAGAGCCAAATTGCACGAAAAAAACAAAAAACAAACATGTCTGGAGCCGCAAAATATTAAAAGCCCTGTTTAAGCCTTATAATGAAGGCAACACATGCAATGTGTATCTATATTAGCTATATTAGCCTACTATCAAAATAACTAAGTTGCTAAAAATACATAGAGCATTATTGACGATGAAATGTTTATTTGCCCTGCAGTGCATTCTGCAAAGAACGACGCGTCACGTGACTGCTCTGTTGTGCAAGTTTAACTTCATTACAATATCAATGAATTATGTTTCATTGCTTTGATAAAATTAATGTAATTAAGAAATCCGATTTTTGATGTCATTTTTATTTTGAGGATTCGAACAAAAAACAATAAAATGGAACGTGAGTGATGACGTGCCCCATGACAGTCAGCTGTGCTCGAATGACAGAACAGCTTCAAGCTTTTGTGCGCCTGCAGACTTTCATTCAGCTCATTTAGGTGTTTGTCACAGTCATATCCACCCAAAAGTGCAGCTTTTCCAGCCACTCAGTATCTTCCAGTTGCGGGTAGTTCAGGTCTTTACTTTTCAGGAATGTTTTCACGTGTTCAAAACAGACGACAAAGCGACGCAAAACGTCACCCCTGGACAGCCATCGGACTGTGTTGTGTAGCAGGAGATCAGAATATTCGCTTTCAACTTCAAGAAATGCACGGAACTGACGGTGGTTTGATTTCCATCAGCCACCTGCCTAGCGGTCCGCTAAAAGTAAAAAAAAAAAAAAAAAAACCCTGCTGATAGAAACATGTATCGCAGGCTATGACGCAAATCTTCGTTGACAGAAATGTTGAAATGTAATATTGTAGTGGGGGTCTGTGATGGATCAGACAAACACGGCCAAGAGCACAGATATTTAGTCCAAAAATAAATTCTTTTTAATGTCAAGGATCCCACTGAACAAACAGTTTTAAAAGGGCCCATAAAAGAGGTGAACAAACTTGCGACTTAGGAAAGAACCCAAAGGACTGACCTCCCATTAACACACACCTGAGGACTTTTAAGTAAGTGGATTGAACCACTAATGATACAATGGGGGGGGGGGGGTTTAAGACAAAACACAACACAAGCAGAACAGAGAAACCCATTCCCTCCCCCATGGAGTCCAGGTAATGGTAGAACCCTTTTTGAAAGCCGCTCCATTTGGCACCATCTCTTGGCCACCTCAAGCCGGTACAGCTCCACATGAAAACTCAAACAAAGAATCAATATACACAAATAATCATAGCAAAAAAATACACAACTACAAATGAAAAGTGTACACTTCACCTTAATAATAATCTTGTGTGACTGCAGTCATCACACTCCCCTCCCCTTCAGGACTCTGGTCAGGACGGCGGGACAGGTAATCCGCGATGCAGTTAATCTTGCCAGGAACATGGCGGATGGTAAAGCAGAAAGGCTGCATTGAGAGGTACCACCTGGTAATCCTTCCGTTTGAATCCTTCATCTTGTTGAGCCACTGAAGAGCCTTATGGTCCGTTTCCAGTATAAATTCCCGTCCCAGCAAGTAATATCTGAGGGAGTCCAAAGCCCATTTTATGGCCAGAGTCTCTTTCTCTACCGTAGAATAACGGACTTCTCTCGGCAACAACTTCCGACTGACGTATGCCACTGGGTGCCGCTCCTCAGATGTTCCCTGCAGAAGAACAGCTCCCAACCCTCTCTCTGAGGCATCAGTTTGCAAGACAAATGGTTTTTCAAAGTCTGGACTATACAAAACCGGGCTCTCACTGAGGGATTTTTGAAGGTCTTTAAATGCCGTCACTGCATCTTCTGTCCATTTGATGTTGTTTGGACACTTTGCACCAGTCATATCTGTAAGAGGGGCTGCCCTGGTAGAAAAATGGGGGATAAAACGTTGATAAAACCCTGCCATACCCAAAAATGACCTCAGTTCTTTTCTGGTCTGTGGTAATGGGCATGCCTCGATGGCAGAGACCTTGTTTACCTGAGGTTTTATCATCCCATTCCCAATGACATACCCCAAATACTGAGTCTCCGCTTTAGCAAAGTCACATTTGGAGGGGTTGACTGTCAGGCCAGCAGACTGCAAACGCTCTAGAACACATTCCAGATGATTCATGTGTTCCTCCAAGTATCACTATAGACAATTATGTCATCCAAATAGGCTGCTGTAAAGTTGGAGATGTCATACAGCACCTTATCCATCAGCCTCTGAAACGTTGCAGGAGCACCATGGAGTCCAAAGGGCATGACAGTGAACTGGAACAAACCCACAGGTGTCCGGAAAGCAGTTAGTTCTCTGCATCGTTCAGCAAGGGGGACCTGCCAATACCCTTTGCAGAGATCTATAGTTGAAAGGTATTTTGCTTTTCCCAGCCGTTCCACTAGGTCATCAATCCTAGGAGTGGGGTAGGAATCAAATTTTGAGTTTGCATTTAAATACCTGAAATCAATGCAGAACCTCATGCTTCCATCCTTTTTTGGAACCAGGACCACTGGGTGGCACCAGTCACTCTTTGAGGGTTCAATAATCCCAAGGGACAACATTAGGTCAACCTCCTCCTTCAGTGGGATCAGCAACCTCTCTGGGATTCTGTAACTCAAACGTCTCACTGATGCTCCTTCCTTTAATACAATGTCATGGGAGACAATATTCGTCCTCCCTGGATTTTCTTGAAACACTTTTGAATTGGTCAGTGCTCTCACCTGAAGTTGTTTTTCCTGAGGCAGGTGGCTGAGATCCAAGTCCACTGAGGTGGTCACTGGTAGATACTGTTCTTCCCCATCTTCCTCCTCCTGCACCCCTCTAATTAACAGAGCAATCTTTGTGGGCCTTTACACCCACTCCTTAAGAAGGTTGACATGCAACACCCTGTTGGAACGGGGTTGCCCAGGGGTTGCCACTCTGTATGTTGATGGTCCCAGCTTCTGCTGAACCTCAAATGGACCCTGCCACTTTGCAAGTAATTTGCTGCCTTCGCTTGGCAACAGTACCAGGACCCTTTGCCCAGGATTAAAAGACCTCTGCCGGGCTGATTTGTCATACCACCCCTTCTGATACTGCTGAGCTTCTAACATATGAGAGTGGGCTAGCTCTCTCATCCGTTCCAAACGTTCCCTCATCTGTAGAACATACGAAAGCAGGTTAACAGAGTGTTCCTTATTTTCACCTCCCCATGTCTCCTTTAACAGTGACAAAGGGCCTCTCACTTCATGACCATAAAGTAGTTCAAAAGGAGAAAACCCAGTTGATGCCTGTGGTACCTCCCTATAAGCAAAAAGGAGATATGGTAGCCACTGGTCCCAATTACTGCCTGTTTCATCGACAAACTTTCTTAGCATTTGTTTCAAGGTTTGATTGAACCTTTCCGTAAGGCCATCTGTCTGTGGGTGATATGGTGTTGTTCTTAACCTTTTAATACCCAGCAACTTGTAGACTTGTTTCAGCAGGTTTGACATGAAGTTGCTTCCACGATCCGTCAAGATCTCCAGGGGAAAACCAACTCTAGAAAACAATTGCACAAGGGAGGAAGCAACTGATTTCGCCTTTATGGACTTCAGCGGAAACACATCTGGATATTTTGTGGCGTAATCCGTGATAACAAGCATGTAGCGGTTGCCTGCTTTGCTTTTTTCAAGAGGGCCGACAATGTCCATCCCCAACCGCTCAAATGGAGTGTTTATAATTGGTAAAGGTTGAAGTGGAGCTCTGGGAGGGGTTTTGATAGAAGACTTCTGGCACTGAGGGCAACTTTTACAAAACAATGCAACATCAGAGTGCAAGCCAGGCCAAAAAAAATGCTTTTTAATTCGAGAAGTGGTTTTGTGTTTCCCAAAATGGCCGGCCCATGGGATCGAGTGGCCCAAGGTCAACACCAAATCCTTCACTGCCTGTGGTGCAACTAACTGAGTTTGGGACCCCTGCTTACGATAGAGCATGCCCTGGTTCAAAAAAAAGGTTTCAGCAGCGCAGAGGTCTGATCCAGTCTCAGGTGTTCCTTCCACTGCTCTCTGAAAAAAAGGTGCCAATGTTGGATCGTCACGTTGCAGGTCTACAAAATCCACAGGAATCTTAAAACCCAAAGGTGGTTCAGGGTCTGGGGTGGATTTTTTATGCAACGCAGAGTGGCACAGTTTTTCACACCTCTTCTGTCTGCGTGACTTACGAGATTTCCCGGGTGCATTTTCCATGTCAGCATGAAAGAATGGCAGCGCCTGGAGAGCTGAATTGGGTTCCTCCAACATCTTAGCCTGAGCTCGTGTCACTGCAACATTTCATTCACGATTAGCTCTCAGAAGATCAAATAGGACAGGGAGATCCCGTCCGAGTACAACTGGATATGGAAGATCAACTAACACACCCACATTTAGGAGATAAGTCTGATCATGCACTTTGATGTATAAATCAGCTGTTGGATATGGTTTTACATCTCCATGCATACAAAAAACAGGGATGGTTCTGTCAGTACAAATAACACTTGAAGAGACGTACTGTTTACGTACAAAAGTCTGATCACTTCCTGAATCCATCAGTGCTGTCAGAGTTCTGCCATTAACATCAACTGATGCTAGTTTTACATTGGTTCCATTTTCTGGCCTTGTACAGTTGCATGGCACCACACACATCTGTGTAATTTTGGCTGAATTTTGTGGACAGTTAGGTTTGGTGTGACCCTCCATCCCACAGAGATAACAAATCAGTTTTCTGGCAGAAAGGTTTGAAGGTTTATTAGCCAACTGACTCCTTTGAGATTTGCCCCCACTCGGAGCTGGTCTTTGTTCAATTGACTTATCTTTTGGTCCCACTGAAATGTAGCTCCATGGTTGTCCACTTTTACGGGCGGCCACAAAAACCTCTGCAAGGGTCGCAGCCTCTGCAGCTGATTTAGGGTCATGCTCCTTGATCCAAACCTGCAACTCAGGTGACAACATTCTCAAATATTGCTCTAAGATGATGATGATGATTTCTCCAATTTCTTGTGTTGTTTTACCCTGGGGCTGGATCCACTTTACATAAAGCTCTTTTAATCTTGCATAAAGTTCCTTGGGACTTTCATCCAAGTTAACATCCAAGGAGCGGAACCTTTGCCTATACGTTTCAGGGTTCACATTATATTTACAGAGAATGGCAGTCTTTACTTTATCATATTCGGAGGAGTCCTCAACATCCATGTGTACGTATGCACTTCTAGCTTTGCCCGTAAGTAGAGGTATTAAATGAAACACCCAATCCACTTTCTGCCATCGACAAGCTGCTGCAATACGCTCAAAGGTTGTCAAAAAATGTTCAATATCATCCTCGTCTGTCAGCCTTTCCATTCTGGGTTCATAGAAGTGTGACTGACCTGATGGGGCATTCATGAGGTTGCTGCCAGAGCCACTTTGGGTGAGAGAACCCACCTCCGAAGGTTCCAAGTCTGGTGGTTCAGATTGATTTAACCTGGAATCAGGAGCAGGTGTGGTGCGTGCTTGTACTTCTACCTGAAGAAGCTGGAACTGATGTTGAAGCGCTCTAAATCTTTGTTCCTGGCGTGTCTGCTCCTCTTTCTGTTTAGCTTCCCGGGCTTCCTGCTGTCCCATATGAGCACGGAGAAGAGACATCATATCCATAATTGTTGGTTCCTTACCTAGGCCCTCAGTGCAGTCTGTCCCTCCAGAAGCTCCATTTTCTTTTTCCTCCAGGGTTTGTGCCTAAGAATCCATCCGCTGGTTTGCTCCATCTCCTCTTGAAGCTTTGCCACTTCTCATGGTTCTTTGCATGGGTGCTTGGGGAAAAGGGGAATGAATAAATAACCTGAGCTCTTGACCAACTGATCCCACTTCTGACACCAATGTGATGGATCAGACAAACACGGCCAAGAGCACAGATATTTAGTCCAAAAATAAATTCTTTTTAATGTCAAGGATCCCACTGAACAAACATAGTTTTAAAAGGGCCCATAAAAGAGGTGAACAAACTTGCAACTTAGGAAAGAACCCAAAGGACTGACCTCCCATTAACACACACCTGAGGACTTTTAAGTAAGTGGATTGAACCACTAATGATACAATGGGGGGGGGGGGGGGGGGGGGGGGGGGGGTTAAGACAAAACACAACACAAGCAGAACAGAGAAACCCATTCCCTCCCCCATGGAGTCCAGGTAATGGTAGAACCCTTTTTGAAAGCCGCTCCATTTGGCACCATCTCTTGGCCACCTCAAGCCGGTACAGCTCCACATGAAAACTCAAACAAAGAATCAATATACACAAATAATCATAGCAAAAAAATACACACAACTACAAATGAAAAGTGTACACTTCACCTTAATAATAATCTTGTGTGACTGCAGTCATCACAGGGTCATGTGCATTTTAGGTCTGTTAGCAGCAGGGGATTATGGGAGTTGGTCTCCTGATCTGATTAGGGCTCAGCAGGAGCGTTTCTGTTTACCCACGTTTCTTTTCATATGGCAGTTTTGTTGTTCCACCTTAGTTTATTCTTCCTGCTATGTTTGTTTCTTTATGTTGCACCGTGAGTGTGGGAGGGGGAGAGGTTGTTGACTCCAGTGCAATGTTCAATATGGTGCGTGTTCAAAATAAATGGGCTTGTTGTGCCAGAGAAGAGGCTTCGCTCTCAGCTTCTCTTTCTGCCTCCTCCTCTCTAAGACCGTTCGGTGTCGTGTGGTGGATGGGACACGGACAGTTCTCCATAGCAGCCAGTTGTTTGACAGCTCAACTATTTGGTCAGCTTGGCTCCCGTTTTTCCCGTTGCAAGTGACGTACCTGCTGGGCGTTACAATATTTATTCTACATATTCTACAGCATTGGAAAACGTTAAGAATGTTTGTTTCTTGTTTTTCCTCCCACAGAAACCATATTAAAACAAAAAATATATTTCTCTCCCCCATCTTTTAAAATTTTTAAACATTGGGAGCCAGGGAGCCACTAGGGCAGCGCTAAAGAGCCGCATGCGGCTCCTGAGCCGCGGGTTGCCGACCCCCGGTCTAGTGGGTCTACATGACCCAACTCCCAATGTTAAAGTGCCTAGGATAGCACAAGGGGTACATGGGTTAAGGTGTTGGAAGCTTTCTTCTGAACTCCAGGACCATTTCTTGGTCTTCTGCACATTCAGCTGCAGCTGATTATTCCTGCTCCAGTCCACAAAGTCCTCCACAAGCTGCCTGTACCCCCCCCCCCCCCCCCCCCCCATTTATGCAGGCCACAATGGCTGCATCATCTGAAAACTTCTGATACATGGTCGGTTGAGGTATTATGGCAGAAGTCAGACGTATATAGCGTGACCAGGGCAAGAGACAAAACAGTTTCTTTCAGTGCCCCGACACTGCAGCTGAGGGTATTTGATATGGAACATATTGCAGCCTGTTGGTTAAGAAGTCCATGATCCAGGACATGGATCACATGCCGAGGAGGGGGGAGGAGAGATATCGTGATTAAAAAATGAAGGAGCAGCCTGACCGACTGGACCGACATCAGCTGACTAAAGGGTAGGAGCAGGCAGTGACGAGAGACCAGTGATGGGTTTGGTGCAGATCGGGCTGATATTGGAAACAGTGGGAATGACAGGTGTACCGTTAAACCTGTTAGAATAGGTTTTCAGGTCATCGGCTTTTTCAGTGCTTCCCCTAACCACACCAGTCACCTTTTTGCACCTTGTGATTGTTTTCATCCCTGACCACACTTCCTTGATGTTTTCTTTCAATTTCAATTTTTGTCTTCATTTTTCTCATCTCATGCCTCATTCCAACCTTTGATTTGATGCTCTCTTCTTTTCATTGAGAATCCTCTTTATCCCTCGAGTGATTCAGGGTTTATTATTAGCAAAACAGTGTCCTTTCTTTGTTGGTACAATAATGCAGAAGTTCATGTTATCGGTTATGCACTGAGTTGCTCCCTAAATGTCCTCTCCGTAATGCTTCCAGAACAATCCCTGAGCTCCTCCTCCGCTTCAGGTGTCCCCCTCCTCACTGTTCGTGTTGTTGCAAGTTGCCTCTTCACAAAGGATGTGTAGGTAGGCTTTAAGGAAACCAGGACGTGGTCTGATTTGCAGAGAGGGGGAAGAGGCGTGGCTTGATATGCATCTTTGATGTTGACGTAAAACAAATCAATAGTACTATCACCACCAGTGGGAGAGGATAAAAATTGATGAACAGATGATAGCGTGGAATCCAGGGTGACATGATTAAAGTCCCCTGAGATGACCACGAGTGCCTCTGGGTGCCAGGTTTGGAGCTCTGCCACTGTGTTGATCATGACAGCTGTTTTCATGTGTGCTCTTGGAGGGATGTAAACACAGACAGCTGAGGCATCCCAAGGTAGGAAATACGGACAGATGCTAACGGCGAAAAGCTCACAGTCTCTGCAGCATATATTCTTTTTATGATAAAGTGTCCAGGCTTACGCCACCTATTGTTGATGGAAAATTTGAGGCCACCTCCTTTGCTTTTCCTGCTGCAGTGTTAATGTTCACGCTCCGGCGTCTTTGTCAGCTTGTACCAACGAGAAGGTGGGTAGCACCACATTGATATCAGGTGTGTTCGCTGTTAGCCAAGTCTCTGTCAGCATAAATAAGTAGCACTTTCTGTAGTTCCTTTGACTCCCAACAGACGCAAAGAGTTAATCTGTTTTATTTGGTAAGGCGTTTACATCGTCCATAATCACCGAGGGAGCTGGTGGCTTGTATCTCCGGCTGCGTTCCTTTTTGACGAGAGTCTTTAATTTTAAATTTGCGCCGGCTCTGGTCCCTCTGTATCTCCTTCTCAACTCTTTGGGAATGTCATGCCTCAGTCCAACCTTACTTTTCTTCAGAGCCAGTAGTTCAGTTCTCTCGTAAACAATCTTGTGGGGTTTGGAGTCCCCCCATTCACACTCAGAGTCACACAAAGCAGCAGATCGGCAGCACGTCTCTGGCAGCGGTGCCATTTTTCTTAATTAGTAAAATCACATAGCAGAAGATGAAAAATTGTGATCTGGAAAAGCAAATTTAAACAGATTTAAAAATTCAAAAGGAGTCAATATTAAGGAGGTCTGGGGGTGGGAGTTCCAGAGTTGGGGAGGCGAGCGGCTGAAGGCACGGCTCCCCATTGTGACCATGTGGGCCGGAGGGACAGAAAGCTGAAGGGAAGAAGAAGACCGGAGACAGCGAGGGAAAGTGTTAATATGGAGGAGATTAGGAGGAGGAGATAACTCATCTCTTATGTCAGTGTAAATGCTGTACATGTGACAATAAAAGCTATTCATTCATTAGAAAGATAAGAGGGAGCCAGCTTATGGAGGGCTTTGAATGTATAGAAAAGTTTGAATTGAATCCTGAAAGCTACTAGAAGCCAGTGCAGCTGCTGGAGAATGGGAGTGATGTGATGGAAGGAAGGAGTTCTGGTGATGATGCAGGCCGCTGAATTCTGGACCAACTGAAGTTTATTTAGAGTTTTTTTGGGACGACCAGAGAGAAGTGCATTGCAACAGTCAAGGCGAGAAGTGACCAGACTATGAACTAAAACGGAGCGGTGATGGAGGGGCGGAGACAATTAATGTTGTGTAGATGAAAGTAGGCAGAGAGAGTAATGCTATTGATGTGAGACTGAAAGGATAATGGACTGTCAAGGATGACACCCAGACTCTTTACCTGAGGGGAGGGAAAAACTGGAGAAGAATCAAGGGAAAGTGTCAAATTGGAAACTTTAGAAAAATATATCAATTTATACAATTAAACATTTAGTTTATTCCAAATATATTGGTCATTTTTAGAAATGACCAAGATATTTATTTCCAAACTAAACATTTAAGCTTTGTAAGTAAATATTTTTTTTAAAAAGGAATTTAAGTACATTGATTATTTTGCTTTTTAACTAAATATTTAGTTTGGAGCTAAACGTTTAACTCTTAACTCAGAGTTTCTCAATATTTTTTGAGTCAATGTGCACTTTTTCCTTGACAAAATCCTGCGGCTCACTAGAATCCAAAAATATATATATTAAAAAAAGGAGTCTCCACAGTCCACAGTTTTTTCAGGATAGGTCCAGTTAGTTGTTTTTCCTTCCAGTTTATTAACAAGCAGTTTTATGTAACCTCACAAAAATCAAATGAGAACAATAATATGTTTCTAAACAGTGATTGATTGATTTATTATTTTATATGATTTTATGATGCGTGAAAAATTTTACACAAAAAGAACAACATTTTGTGCATGTTTATTTGTTTTTCTTTTCTCATAATCACAAAGGTAATTTTACCAAAAAAAAAATTTTTCTTTTTGGGTGAATAAATTGTTTCAATTTAGTTGAAATATGTCTGTTGGCCACTTAACCTTGCAGAGTGGGTCTAAACAAAACGAAGAACACAAACAGTTTGGCCTTAGATGGAACTTTATCATCAATGACAATTAAAATAGAAGGCCTTGGGCCTCGTGTCAAGTGGGAGCTATCCACTGAAATTCTCAAAGCTTAAAAAAAGGTCACATGTCATTACTACTTAGGTTTGCATTGTGTCTTGTTTTAGTATGTAGTTTACTTAGTTTCTCATGTTATTATGGTGAATCATCTGTGTTGTTCTCTAAAATTTCATTTTTTTATTACTTTTCAGTTCATCTTTTTTTTATTATCTCATGGTGCTTTCTTTACACTTTCATAAAACCACACTTGACTCATCTTACGACTTGCCGACACACAGAGTGACTTCTTTTTCTGAGTCTCACTCAAAGCTTTTATAAAAAGTTGGCAGCCCTGCGATCATAAAACACAAATTAAAAAGTGCTTATTCTCCATATGATAGCAGGCGGAGCTCATTGAAAAATGCAAGACTACTAAAACAGAACAGCTCTTTCCATTTCAAAGAACAGCCCCCATGCCCACTTCCCGGGACGTGGGACGGGACGTGCCATTTTGTGAGAACCTGCTCGGTTTCGTGGGTTGGGAGGGGCTGGTGCTCAGAGTGCAGGTTTTTAGAGAAAAACTCAGAAATGCATGAATGGATCAAAATACCACTTTGGGTTTCTTTTCGTGAGCAATGAACATTATAATTAACTTAAAAGCTCAAAAAATGGAGTTTGCATGGTTCAGGCCCTTTAAGGATAAAAAAAGGCAGCAAAACAAGCCCTCAGTGGCAGCTTTTAGAAGAAAAGGGAAGGAAGAGGAAAAACGGGCTCAAAGCAGAGGATTGTCTGTCTTATTTACATGATATAGCATGACAATTCTACACTTGTACAAATTTATACACGATGTCTTCCCAAAACTGTTTATATATTTAATCAACTAAAATGTTATGCTGCGTCAACAAATTCTACAATTCATTTATTGTCCAGATGCATTTAGAACATTTATGCAGCCACAAGAGGCGCTAGCTTCTGCAGAGGAGCCGTTATAATAGATTTTAGACCTTTTCTGATGTATTTTTTCTTATTTATTAAATAAACAATGCACATCATGTGAACAATATCGTGCTCTACTCGAAAGGTTTAAGTAACCACACAAGAGGGACAAACTATTCTGAATTGGATATAAGTTGCTGAATATTTGAAACAAATATTCATTCATTCAATCATCTTCTTCCGTTTGTTCCTTTCGGGGTCACAGGGCTGCTGGAGCCTATCCCGGCCACTTATGGGCAAAGTCAGGGGGCACCATGCACAGTTCACCAGTCTGTCGCAGGGCCACAATCATACACCCACGCACACTCACACCTATGGACAATTTAGATTAACCAATTAATCCCTGAAGCATGTTTGTGGACGGTGGGAGGAAACCCACACATGCAGGGGAGAACATGCAAACTCCACACAGAAAGGTCCCCCATTGATGTTCTGGTTCAGGGGCCTCATTTATAAACGTTGCGTACGCACAAAAGAAGGCGTACGCCACTCTCAACGCAATAGTTGAGATTTATAAAAAGCAAACTTGACGGGAAAATGTGCGGTCCTCCACGCAAGCTCTGACCCAGGCGTACGCACAAAAACGGGTGAAATGAGAAACGGCGACACCGTCGGCAGATGGAAGAAACAGGTGAAAGTGACAATCCTGCCTCTCAGAAATAACATGAAGACTTCACAAAGCAAGTCTTACAATTAACAGCTACACCAACACCCGTTTGATCGATCAGCAGTGAAACAAACGAAAATTACAACAGAAATTCAAATGAACACTTATTTGGAAAAAGAAAAGTGAAATTTGTTCTGCAATATTGGCATGTTGTGCAATTCATCCTCATAAATAATATAGTTAACAGAACGAAATAATGTACAAAACTGATATTCTTGTCAATGTGTCCGTCTGGCGGAGCAGATATAGGTGCAGGCGTGCGGACGGACGGACGGACGTACTAATTATCCACTGGGGAAAGTTGTTTTCATAGTAAAACATTTCTTCATAAGCTATGGAATTATGGTATTCATGCATATGCCTTTAGTTTGTTTTATTTTTGATAAAACAATGTATGGCGTATGTCTCAACCATTCAGAAAGCAACAAGAAATTACATTTGCTGATCAATTTCCCATTTCCACGTTGATTATTACCGACATCTGTAGCTTGTCAGATGTAATTAAATGGAGGGAAATAAAATGCCCCATCACAATGCGTAATGACGCACAATGGCTGATCTTACGCTCTTAGAAGATGTGGCAAATGGAAGAATTCGGAGTGAACGCATCTTTAGACAGCAAGAAGACGTGCTGGCAAATGAGGACGAGTGACTTATGAGCCGGTTCTGACTTCCTCCAGCCGTCCTGTTGGACCTCTGCGGGCTTTTGGGCCCGGCGTTACAGAAGAGCACTCGGAGGAACCACGCGTGTCACCCGGTGCATCTGGCGCTCCGGTCCCCCCGGCGCATGCATCTGGCGCTCTGGTGTCCCCCCCCCCCCGATGGAGCGCTGTAGCCTCACAACCTCGAATGGTTGTGAGGCTACAGCATTTACGGCGTCCGCCACCGTTTGCCGCTCACGTGCCTTTTTGGCATTAGTAATGCCCACACTGTTCCCTCCAAACAACGTTTTATCCTCTTTTCCACCTCGCCAACGATAACTTCTACGTCACATTGAGTGAAGTCACGTTTTTTTGATTTCCTCTCTGTGTTTGCCATGGTTCCGCAATCAATGAATATTCATTTGTGGGCGTTTCACGGACTATTTATGGACAAATATGGGCGTGTCATGAAGCCGCAAAAAGCTGCGCTGCATTTAGAATCGGTTGTGATTTATTAAGGGAAAGATGCGTAGGATGTGCGTGCGCACGGTTTTATAAATCCGAATATTTCTTTGCGTACGCACGTCCTATGTTTCATCCGTACGCCATTTCTGACGCAAATCCTACGCAAAGCTTTATAAATGAGGCCCCAGGTCCCCCAGCCAGGACTTCAACCGGGGGCCTTCTCTGAAACAAAAAAAAGAAAAATTGTAATTAATTTTTTCCCAATTTATTTTGAAAAAAATGTCTCTTTGGTAATTGTTTGAAAATCTATATATTTATTTTGTTTAACCCTTGTGCTATTGTGACAGACAGGGCTGTGGGTGGTAGTTTGTCCCTCATGGTGTTCCATAGATGAACATTCATGGCCAGCACCTGTCTGTTGAGCTGTGATTGGCTCACAAGGCTGATAAATAGCAGCAGTGGGAGTTCCATCTAGGTGCTGGTTTCCTGGTTTGGCCTTGGTGGGTGAGCTTGACATGTGGACCTTTTTTACTAAAGCTTTTAATCATTTGAGTCCTTTTAAAGTTTTTAAGCATTTGAGTTTGCAAGATTTTAAACTCTATTCATATTAACAGGTGGTGGCATGAGTTCTGACCCTGGGGCATGAGAGGTAAAATAAGGGTTTGCAAAACATGTGTTTGTCCCAGGGGAGAACTAACTTATTTTTCTTTTTCCAGCAGAGTTGCCACTGCTGTTTTGCTTGTAGTGTTTTTAGTCATTGTTTTTAATGTTTTAATCAAGCTTGACGCCCTTGCTTTTATCCATTTTTAAACTGCTTTGTGCTAATTTTTAGTATCTTGGTGTCTGGACCTGGCTGAAGGTGGCTGCCTCCTCTTATCCTTATGGTAGCTGGTGGGTGCCATATATAGTACTGTGTAAGGGGGACTCCCCTGTTTTCAGCCCATAAATTGGTGGTGACCTGCTCAGGTGCACCTCTTCTGTTTTGTATTTTCTTTTAATCACTGTTTGGGTTGTGGTGTGTTTTTGTGTGCATTTGGGCCCTGAGCAGGTGCTCCTGGTGAGAGTTGGATCAGAGACCTTCCTTTGGTGGAGTTTGTGGCTACCCGCCGGTGCAGTGGGGCTGAGGTGATCTTGGAGGCAGCCGCCCTCATGCAGTGTTGGAGTGCAGTCCAACTGTCCGAGTCCATTTTAACTTTCTCTTTTATGGAATCTGTGTCAAGTTTTTAATTAATTATGTTTTTAACCTATCAAATCCAGTCTCCATTTGGGTTACAAATGTAAGAGGGCGTTCGGTCACACTATCTTAGATGACACCCCCCCCCCCCCCCCCTTTACATTGAGGTGTTCTCCCTACCATGACAAAGGTGGAAAGATTTCATGTAATCCATGGACACCAGTGAAGATCACAAATCATTGAAGAAAAAAGGTTTAGTGCACTGTCTAGTGGGTCTAGATGACCCAACTCCCAATGTTAAAGTACCTAGGACAGCACAAGGCTTACTTAAAACAAATAAATAAAATAATAAAATTCCAATTCATTATAAAATATCAGTGACTGTTTTGTGCAGTCATGCAGCGAAAAATAGCACAACTGTAAGTGAAATGCAAATTCAAAACGTAGATCCAGGTAAGTTAGTAGAAAGGGGCAGGTGCTTGAACAGGTCAGTCAATGGTTTGATCCCTTCTCCCCCGAGTCAACTGTCGTGTCCTTGGGGAAGACACTCCACCCTCCCTGCCTCAGTGTGGCAAAAGAAATAAACATTCAATCAGTTTTTATTACTTTATTGTTTTTTTAATTATATCTTTTCGGTTTAGATCGCTATTTGTTACGTGGTGCAAACATTTGTTTTAACAAGCCAGTGCAGTAATATAGAACATTTAGGCTATATGACCGGAACTTATTTTTTAGGTGTGCATTATCACTGTGGATTACCACTTTTTAATCCATACCCAGCAGCCAATCAGAATCACGCCTGCTTGCCCTGTTATTTCTCTTAGTAGATTCAGGATTCTTAATTTTCATTTCACCACAGGGATAAAACCAAATTTGTATCTCTGGTCCCGGGCCACCTGTTTACAGTGAAAGATAGGAAGAGATATATCAATGTGATATATTATGATTTCTATTGAATATTGCACAGAAGAGAATATATAACAGTATTGCACAAGTCCCATGATTATTGAGTTCAGCAGTCTGACTGCTTTTGGGAAGAAACTGTTCCTCGGTCTGGTGGTCCTGCTCTTTATGCTCCGCAGTCTCCTGCCAGAGGGGAGCAGGGAGAACAGAGGGTATGAGGGGTGATTGGGTTCTTCTAGGATGCGGGAGGCTCGTTTCTTGCATCTGGTATCGTAGATGTCAGTGGTAGTCTGCAGGCTGCAGCCCACAGTCCTCTGTGCAGCTGTAACCCTTGTGCTATCCTAGGCACTTTAACATTGGGAGTTGGGTCATCTAGACCCACTAGACAGTGCGCTGAACCTTTTTTCTTTTATGATCTTCACTGGTGTCCATGGATTGCATGAAATCTTTCCGCCTTTATCCACTTTTGTCATGGTAGGGAGAACACGTCAATGGTCATCTTGACCCCGTAGCATAGCACAAGGCTTAACCACTCGTTGCAGGGCTTTTCTCTCTGCCACAGAGCAGCTGCCGTGCCACACCGTGATGCAGGAGGTCAGGACACTCTCCACCACACACCTGTAGAAGGAGGTCAGGTCTGCGATCCCCATCCCAGCGCGCCTGAGCCTCCTCAAGAAATAGAGGCGCTGACGTCCCTTTTTTACCAGGCAGGAAGTGTTGGTTCTCCAGATAAGGTCGTTGGAGATGTGCAAGTATCCGTGGTGGAAGCTATAAACCACTTCCACCACAGCCCCTCCGATGTGAATGGGGAGAGGGGGGCATCTGTCCTCCTTGGTGTTCTTCACGTTGATGCAGAGGTTGTTGTCTCTGCACCAGCCCTCCAGATGTTCCACCTCCTGCCTGTAGTCGGATTCATCGTTGTTGGTGATGCATCCACCCACAGCTGTGTCATCCGCAAACCTTATGATCAGACAGCAGGGGTGACTCGCCGTGCAGTAGTGCGTGAGCCGGGTGAACGGGGGGGGGCTTAGCATACAACCCTGGGGGGAGCCCGTGCTGAGGGTGATCGGGCAATCGGGAAATAGCAAGATCATTTTTTACCTAGGGCGGTGTGCAGCTCATGGCCAAACCTGCATCTTCCCAATTGTTAGTTTTACTCTGTTTTCAATCATGCTAACAAACCTATGAAGTTGATATTCTGTAAAGGGTAGCAATTCAATTTATTCTGAAGCCACCCGAGCATTGACAGCAGGCATGTGGTCTGCTGCCACTTCATGAGATGATACTCTGCCTCCAAGGCAGACTAAGAGTAGCTTTTGTCCATTTCACAAACATGCTTGGGCTCAGTGAGAGCCTAAAGGAAAGAATAGGGTCCTTAATTTGTATTACCTCAGATATATTCTCAAAGCCCTGCATATAGTTCTTTAAACCTACTCTAAGTTTGTGCACTTCATTCATCTTTTGTTATCACAGACAGCATAATAACTGGCCACTCTCTGGAACATGATGTGTGATTGCCCTCTGGTGGTACTGGTTTGCTAAATATTTTTTTATTGACCATTTATGTGCAGGGATTGTAAATGTCACTGACTAACTATAAAAAAAGCCAAACTTTATTTTGAAATGTATATACTACTAAACAGAGACAACTCTGAAAAAAAACTCTTTGTTTTTGTAATGTTTACAACTGTGACCTCAGCATTTTTGCTTGCATGCGAAAGATGGCAACGCATGGTAGTGCAGTGGCCTTTCATGCTGCCAGCTTCAAGCCTCTTTTTAGTACTTTTTCAGTTGGTTTTGGGGTCAGCTTCAAACCTTCTGCTTTTATTAACAAGTGCACAAAGATGGGAGGAGTGATGCTGTAGTATCGCAAGACCCGACGGAATTCCTACCACAACAATCACAGAAACCAATGAAACGGGTTTACACCTCAGCAGCAGTGATCCATGAGATGCTTGGCTATAAGAGCAACCATGGAAAACAATACCAGATGAAGTACTATAAAAAAGCAATTGCCTAAGAGATACAGCCAGATACCAATACTTAATGGACTGGAAACTGCAAAACATTGCACTTATGGACCCCACAAGTAAGTTTTTTTTATTTTGATTTGATTTGAAATAGTTTATTTCAAGCAATCAAATAAGAATAATACACAAAAACATTACAATCGGCCGGTCTACATTCATACAATGACATATCAAACTTAGGATAATTAGACATATTAATAAGTATTGCTTGAAAGAGAGTGGAAGGAAGCGAACTCATATGATCCCACCCCTGTTCTACCGTAACCATTTTATTGGAATTCGGAACTTTTTTAAGTTTATGGTGAGTTCAAAAGGACACATCAAGTCAGGGTGCATGACTTTTTTTCAGTTTATGGTCAGTTCATATGGGCCCCTCAAGACAGGGCCGGAACTTTTTTTCTTTTTTAGCTTATGGTGGAGTCATATGGACCCCACAGGACAAGGCAGAGACCTTTTTTTATTTTTATTTTTTTGTTTATGGGAGTTCATATGTACAACAGACTTTTAGGGCCACCAAAAAGAGACGCTGGGTCCAGACGGCTGCTCAGCTGCAGCATTGTAACCACTGGCCCCGCTGGAACACCCAGCAACTAAAATAAAATTGTTCTATATTCGTCGGCAGCCGTCCGTCTCGAGAGACGATGGTGTAGCTCCTTGTTGAATCTACCTGCACCGCCGAGAGTGGCTGTGCAGTCCAATTCTGGAATGGCAGTCCCTGCCACACTTTGTACAGGTGAAGGATGATGGCTCTTGCAGCTGCTGCTGCCGCTGCTTCCTCCTAGTTCTTTTCTGTACAGCATTCTCGTTCCGCTTGGCCTCTGCATCTGTTGTACCCTGCCTAACTGCAAGTCTCCAAATGGGGCGATCGTCTGCTTGACTTTCCCATGTGTTGGGGTCAATGGAGCACCACCTCATATCCTTCGTGCAGACGTCTTTGAAGCGCAGCTTTGGATGCCCTCTTGTTCTACAGCCTTTAGCTAGCTCGCCGTAGAGGAGGTCTTTAGGAATGCGGCCTGCGTCCATTCTCATGACATGGCCAAGCCACCTCAGACGTCTCTCACCAAGTGCTGCGTGTATGCTGTTCATGTTGGCTCGTTCCAGCACCTCGATGTTTGGGACATTGTCCTGCCACTTGATCCGCAGCACGCGCCGCAAGCACCTCAAGTGAAAGGTGTTGAGCCTCTTCTCATGCCTTGCTTAGGTGGTCCACGTTTCGCTGCCATAGAGGAGAGTACAGAGCACGCAGGCTTGGTAGACGTGCAATCTGGTCTTCTCAGTGAGGCTGGAATTATTCCACACTCACTGGATCAGTTTGGCCATGACTGCAGCTGCCTTTGCGATTCTGCTGTTGATCTCCGAGTCGATGGACAGCGAACTGGAGATCATGGACCCGAGGCAGGGGAAGTTCTCCACAACGTCCAGGATGTGTCCGTCAATGGCGATTGTTGGAGGAGTTTCAGTGCCCTGGGCCATGACGTTGGTTTTGTTCAGACTGATGGTAAGTCCAAACTCCTTGCAGGCGTGGGAGAGGCAACTGACGAGCTGCTGAAGGCCGCCTTCAGAGTGTGATGTCAAGGCTGCGTCATCAGCAAAGAGCAACTCACGGATGAGTACTTCTTTGACTTTAGTCTTGGCACGAAGACGGGCTAAGCTATAGAGCTTGCCATCCGACCTGGTGTGGATGTAGACACCCTCACTACAGTCCCTGAAGGCATATTGAAGGAGCATGGAGAAGAATATGCCGAAGAGTGTAGGCGCGAGGACACAGCCCTGCTTTACTCCACTCCTAACGGAGAAGGCCTTAGATGTTGCACCATTGTAGCAGACCGTACTGTGCATGTTCTCATGGAAGGACATGACCACTGCAAGCAGGTGTGGGGGGTATCCGATCTTTCGCAGCAAACTGAAGAGTCCGCTTCGACTGACCAAATCGAATGCCTTTGTGAGGTCGATGAAAGCGATGTAGAGTGGCATGTTCTGCTCCTGGCACTTCTCCTGCAGCTGGCGTAGGGAGAAGATCATGTCTAAAGTTGATCGGCCAGTCCTGAAGCCACACTGGGACTCTGAGTAAACGGGGGAGGCAAGGGCCTGCAGGCGGACTAGGGCGACATGGGCGAACACTTTGCTGAGGAGAGAAATGCCCCGGTAGTTGTTGCAGTCGCTCCTGTCCCCTTTGTTTTTGTACAAAGTAATGTTATTGGCGTCTCGCATGTCCTGGGGGATGTAGCCCTGATCCCAGCAGAGGCAGAGGAGGTCATAGAGTGGATGAAGCAGGACTGATTTCCCACTCTTTAGGACCTCTGGAGGGATTCCGTCGCTCCCAGGTGCCTTCCCACAGGCAAGGCCGTCGATGGCTTTGCTGAGTTCTTCCAAAGTAGGTGGGTTGTCTAGCTGCTCCATGGCTGGCAGGTCTGGGATGGAATTGAGAGCTGCATCAGTTACTATGTTTTGTGTTTCATACAGCTCAAGATAGTGCTCTATCCATCGCTCCATCTGCTTATCCTGGTCGATGATCTACTGGCCCGTTTTGGACTTGAGGGGGGCGGTCTTGCAGAGGGTTGGGCCTATTGCCTTCTTAATGCCCTCGTACATTCCTCTTGCATTGCCTGACTCTGCAGCTGACTGTATAATGCTGCAGAGGTTCAGCCAGTAAGTGTTGGTGCACTGGCGGGCGGTCTGCTTGCTGCTTTGTTCCTGGCAGTCTGTAAGGCTTGTAGTGTACTTGGGCTGGGATTTGGCCTTGAAAGCCAGAAGGGCTTTTCCCTTTGCCTCGGTCACAAGCTCCATTTCCTCCCAGTGGGCCTCGTACCAGTCAGCGTTTTTCCTCTCTTTCTTCCCATAGGCAGTGATGGCAGAGTTGTATACAGCATCGCGGAGGTGGAGCCACCTGGAATCAATGGTGCCATCTGCTGCCACTCCCTCGCTGAGGGAGTTTTCCAGCCTGCTGTTGAATTGCTGAGTTTTCGTATGGTTGCTGGAGCAACTGGTGTTGATGCGCGGCCGACCTCTCTTCTTTGAGTGGTGCAACCTCTTCGGCCTTATGTGCACCTTGCTTGCCACAAGGGCATGATCCGTGTCACAGTCTGCGCTGTGGTAACTGCGGGTGAGGAGGACGCTGCCAATGTCCGCTCTGCTGGTGAGAACTAGATCAAGCTGATGCCAGTGGCGTGAACGCGGGTGCCTCCATGACACTTGATGGATCTCTTTGCATTTAAAAAAAGTGTTGGTCACACACAGGCTGTGGTAGCAAGAAAACTCCAGTAGTCTCTGGCCATTCTCATTGATCTTCCCCCTCCCATAGCTTCCGAGGCAGGTGGGCCAGGCCCCTTGGTCAGCTCCAACTCTTGCATTGAAGTCTCCTAGAAGGTAAAGGCCTTCAGTGCTGGGAATCCTGGATATCGCTTCTTCCAGGGCCTGGTAGAAATGATCTTTCTCCTCGGGAGTGGAGCAGAGGGTTGGTGCGTACACACTGAGAATGCTGACTGGGCCAGAGGACGTTGACAGTCGAAGTGTGAGAATTCTTTCTGTTCCTGCAGTGGGGGACTCAGTGTAGCTGACAAGCGTGTTCTTCACCGCGAAGCCAACACCTTGCTGCCTGGGTTGGTCTGGAGATTTCCCCTGCCAGTAGAAGGTGTAGTTTGCTTCTCTGATGTTGCCGTTGCCAGCCAACCGTGTCTCCTGTAAGGCAGCAATGTCGATGTTTAGTCGCAAGAGTTCTCTATCGATGACAGTTGTCTTCCTTGCATCATTGATCTGCTGGAGGTCTGCTGTGAGTCCGGGACACATGGTCCTGACGTTCCAACTAGCAAAATGAAGAGCTGGAGGCTTCTTTCTTAGTGCTTTGGGATTGCCTGGTGCAAGTGTTTATTGGCCCACTTTTCGAGAGGCACCTCTCTAATCCCCATGCACCCAGTGGGGCAGGTAGGCCATGGCGAGACATGCACCTTACTGGCTGGGGGCTGCCCAGCTTGAGGCGGTAGCTGTCCAATAAGGCACAATGACCTCTCCCACCATCAAAGGAGACCCCTGGCGTTCATTTCCTTCGCCAATCGGACGAGCTTATAACCGGTATCTGGCCCCTTTCCGTGTTGTGTCGCCATCTTTCGATGGCGCTGGAGTGTCCTCTCCAGTGGAGCTACTGAGCCTGGGCAGGGTGAAATGGAGGGATAGCTGTTGCCCATGCAGCAGTCCCCCCCTCTCCGCGAAACTAAAGGGTCCAAGGGAAAGACAGAGTCAGTACAGCTTGGCTCCAGCTGCGCCGCAGGAGTTGCCGGTATTGACGATACGATGTCAGACCGCCTTTGGGACTCTGGCTCTTCTGTCAGGGTTTACTCCCTTAGCCTTCCCTGAGAGGGTATACCGCAAGGCAGCGGAGGTTTGTAATCAGAGTTTCCTTCTCCTAGGTGAGCTACCGTCCAAGGTTTGCGAGCCCCACCTGCCCGAAGCAGCTTGTTTTGAGGCGCCAGCAGGCCGCCTTTGCCCCTTCCCCTGTCAGTAAAAACGGTTTCGCCGGGCTTAGTAGCAAAGCCACACGAGAAGGCCAGGAGCTGGACTGGGTTGTCAGAGGCTATATGAGACGCACACAATGGGAGCTTTTTATAGGGAGTGGGTGCTTATCCCCACTACCACCCCCGGTTGTAACAACATTGAAACCAAATATATAACCAAAATGTTCTATATTAATAAACTGTAATTGTGTAGCCTGCATACATGTGACTTGACTGCATTCATTTTAATTATTTCTCTCACCTGTGTCACCCGGTGCATCTGGCGCGTCGGTGTCCCCCTCCGCCTCAGTCACCACTCCACTTAATAGGGATTCCCCAATAATTGCTGCCAGTCTCTCATCAAGAGGGGTCAGCTCCGGTGTCCCCTTTCCCCCACCCGTGGCGGACACACTCTGGCGATGCAGCGCTAGACGTCTTTTCACCTCGACTTTGATGTCCGACCATTTCTTCTTCTTTTTTATTTCGGCCACGGTCCGAGGTTGTGAGGCTACAGCATTTATGGCGTCTGCCACTGTTTGCCACTCAAGTGCCTTTTTGGCATTAGTAATGCCCACACTGTGCCCTCCAAACAACACTTTTCTCCTCTTTTCCACCTCGCCAACGATAACTTCTACCTCACAGTGAGTGAAGTTAAGTTTTTTTGATTTCCTCTCGGTGTTTGCCATGGTTTCGCAATCAATGAATATTCATTTGTGGGCATTTCATGGACTATTTATGGGCAACTATGGGCGTGTCATGAAGCCGCAAAAGCTGCCCTGCATTTAGAAGTGGTTGTGATTTATTAAGGGAAAGATGCGTAGGATGTGCGTGCGCATGGTCTTATAAATCCGAATATTTCTGCGCGTATGCACGTCCTATGTTTCATCTGTACGCCACTTCTGACGCAAATCCTACGCAAAGTTTTATAAATGAGGCCCCATAACTCTACGCCTATGTGATGCTTCCGTCTTAGGAGGAGCACTTTTTTTTGGCATTTCCAACGTTCTAATGCTAATATAACAGACTATTTTCATTCCTCTTTATTGTTATATGTTGAAACAGGACGTTTCATCTGGAGGAGGGGGCGTATGTAACACTGTTTACTTCCGCACTGGTGTTGGGATGACAGGTTCATGACGTAAGGTGACAAATCAACTTCAGGATTTGTGAATGAAAAGGAGAATAAAGGCAGCAGCGGTCCTCTACACCCATACGTGTCTCTGAGCTCCTTATTTTACATATGAAACTCCACTTTACCGACACCGAACCCCGGAAAGCCGGCTACACTGAAAATAATCTGATTTTGAGTCGACAAAAGTTTCAGAATCTCTTTGTTTTTGCTATCATGGTAGGTGTCATATTGACCCCAAAGACAGGGTGTGGAACTTTTTTTTTCTTTTTGTTAGCGTCATAGGGACCCCAAAATGCAGGGCGTGGAACTAAATTTCTTTTTAACTGAATGGTGGGTTCATACGATTCCTACAAGACTTGTTGAGGAAGTTCTTTTTGCTTTTTTTGGGGGGTATTCTGGTGGTTTGGATCCCCAAAAAATTCTACGCCCTGTCTTTTGTGGTCTATATGACCCCACCATGACACAAAAACAGGGCGTGAAACTTTGAACTTTTCTTTTAGTTTGGAACTTTTTTTTTGTAGTTTATGGTGGATTAATATGGACCCAAAAAGGCAGGTAGTGAAACTTTTATTTTTTTTTTACTTCATGGTGGATTCATATGGACCCCAAATGGCTGAGCGTGGAACTTTTTTTTTTGAAACTGAAACAATGTCCAAACATAAAAGAATTTAAGTATAAACACAGACAAATGATCATTGATAAATATGTACAAATACAAAACAATACAGAACATCAGCATTTGTAAATCTGCATGCTTATGAAATAAGATTGTGTCATTTAGTTGTGTGCTTTTGGAAATGAGAATTACATGTGCAGCTGTAACCGAATATCCACTTGGGTAGAGCACTGGAATTTGATGGTGGGTGTACTGGGTTCAGTTGGGAAAGTAATGACTTAAGGTAGAGGGGGTGAGAAAACGATTTTTCTTCTTCTCGCTACCTTTTCGACTTTTATTGTTTATAAAATTTTGTCTTACATATCTTTGTCTTTGTCTTGACAGGGCGAGGGATGTTTTATATCATTTTCTTGTTTTGTACAATTTTGTCTTGTTTTGTCTTATGTTGTTATTCTACACTTGTTTTCACTTGTCCAAAAATATTTTTGGGTTTGAACTCATGGTGGGGTCATATGGACCCCAAAGACAGGTCATGACATTTTTTTTTGTTTTAGTTTTTTTTTCTTTTCTAACTGTATGGTGAGGTTTCGTGTTCCCCAAAGACAGGGCGTGAGATTTCTGTTTTTTGCTGTCATGGTGGGGTCATATGGGCCTCAAACACAGGACATTGAACTTTTTTCTTTAGGTTTATGGTAGCATCGTAGTTTATGGTGGGGTAATATGGATCCCAGAGACAGGGCGTCTAACTTTTCTTTTCTTTTTTTTTAGTTTTCGGTGAGGTCATCTGGACCCAAAAAGGCAGGGTGTGGAACTTGTTTGGTTTTTTTTACTTTATTTTTGGGTCATATGAACCCTATATAGAGGGAATAGACCTCATTTTCCAACATATTTGTTGGGGTCAGATGGACCCCAAAGACGGGGCCTGGAACATTTAACCCTTGTGCTATCTCAGATGACCCCCCCCCCCCCCCCCTTCCATTGACGTGTTCTCCCTACCATGACAAAGCTGGATAAAGGTGGAAAGATTTCATGTAATCCATGGACACCAGTGAAGATCACAAATCATTGAAGAAAAAAGGTTCAGAGCTCTGTCTAGTGGGTCTAGATGACCCAACTCCCAATGTTAAAGTGCCTAGGATAGCACAAGGGTTCCATGTTGTAGTTTATGGTCTGGTCATATGAACCCAAAAGGTTAGGTAGTGGAACTTTTTTTTTACTTCAACAATACCATTTTTTACAACAATATCAGATTAATACTAGACATGATTGATTATAATGAACATATTAGAGATGATAGTTTTATCTTATTTGTTGACTTTTACAAGGCATTTGACACAATTACTCATAATTTTATGACTCAACTTATTAAAGAATTTGGATTTGGTAAAAGATTTTTAAAAGCGATTGAGGTTCTATACCAGTGGTCACCAACCCCGTGTCCGCGGGCGCCCAATTTTTTTTTTTTTTTTTTTAATTGAAGAAAGTATTCAACAAACAATCACGGCATGTCTGTCAATGACAACAATATCAATTCTGAGATAAAGGTGGTCAAAAAAAACAAATATGAAAACAAATATAACTTCAAAAAATTACCAATACAAATAAGGGTCTGTTACAAAATTTGAAATAGATCAAATAAATTACACAACGTCTGGGCATTCTTATGATTCATGTAATGTAAAGTTTTAGAGAATAGGTTGATACGGTTGAGTAATCCATTAATGTGAGGTTTCACCTTTAACCCTTGTGCTATCCAAGGCACTTTAACATTGGGAGCTGGGTCCTCTAGACCCACTAGACCAGACATGTCAAACTCAGGCCCGCGGGCTAATTTTGGCCCGTACTACGATTTATATTTGGCCCGCGAGATGATTTCAAATATGTATTACATCTGGCCTGACGGCCCGTTATACAGCTTACATACCGCTGATACTAAAATTCCCACAATTCTGTCCTGGCGCGTCAGACTCCAGAGCGCGAAAACGCCCCCACCTCTTGTGTTGATGCTCATTAGCAAACCTGCTACGAAGCACACGCTCAAATCCAGCCCTAAGGAAGAATGGCCAAATGAAAAATAGAAAACAGAAGCTTTCAAGACAGATGGGAGACAGACTACATGTTCATCGTGGTAAAGGACAAACCTATCTGTCTTGTATGTGGCGCCAACGTGTCTGTCTCAAAAGAATATAATGTTTCTAATCACTCCTAACACAAGTATAAGGATCTGAATGCAAATGAGAGACTAAAGAAGGTGGAAGAGATGAAAAAAAGGTCTGATGTCACGGCAAACTATGTTCCCCAAAGCAAAATCCCAAAGTGAGGCTGCAGTAAAGGCTAGTTTTATTGTGGCGCAGGAGATCACCAAATCAGCCCAGCCCTTTAATGAGGGAGAGTTTGTAAAAATGTGCATGGTCAAAATTTGTGAGGTCGGTTGCCCGGAAAAAAAACAGGCATTTATAAATGTAAGCCTGAGCAGAAATACTGTAGCCGAGCGTGCATGTGAACTTGCCACCAATCTAAAAGAACAGCTGATGAGAAAGGGAGAAGATTTTGTTGCATACTCACTTGCTGTGGACAAGAGCAGCGACACCTCCGATACAGCCCAGCTGTCAAGTTTTATTCGTGGAGTGGACTAGAATCTTTGCGTTACAGGGGAACTTTTAGAACTAAAATCCATGCATGGCACAACGACAGGAAAACACGTCTTTGAGGAGGTATCCAAATGTGTCGTGAAATGAAGCTGCCTTGGGATAAGCTTGTGGGACTGACCACTGATGGAGCACCCGCAATGTGTGGTCAAAAGAGTGGGTTGGTCGGCAGGATGTGAGAGAAGATGCGGGAAAAGCAGGCAGGCGAGCTTACAGTTTACCACTGCATCATACACCAAGAGGCCTTGTGTGGCAAAGCCTTGAAAATGGATCACATTATGAACACTGTAACGCAAATAGTCAACTTCATAGAAGCAAAAGGTTTGAATCACCGTCAGTTCAAGTCTTTCCTAGGGGAGTTGGGTGCAGACCATAGTGACATGCCCCATCACACAGAGGTGAGGTGGCTGAGCCGAGGAAAAGTTGTTTTGAGCTGCGTGAGGAAATTTGTCTTTTCATGGAAAGCAAAGGGAAAGACACAACAGAGCTCAGGGATGAAAAGTTTCAATGTGAGTTTGCATTTCTATGTGACATCATGAATCATCTCGACGCGCTCAATCTGCAGCTTCAGGGGCGCGTGCACGTCATCACAGACATGTACAACGCCGTGAGGGCTTTTAGAACCAAGTTGGGCTTTTGGGAGAGTCAGATGCAGCAGGGAAACCTGGCTCATCTTTTGAGCTGCCAAGTCATAAAAGAGCAGACCGCTACCGCCGTGATGCCTTTTGCCCGACGATTTGCCAACTTTGAAGCCCAGAAATGTAGATTTGAACTTTTTAGCAACCCCTTTGCATGTAATGTGAATAAAGCACCAAGCAATCTCCAAATGGAGCTTATTGAGCTACAGTGTAATAACACGTTCAAGTCAAAGTATGACTCTGTCGGTGCTGCGCAATTTCCACCTTACCTCCCTTACCTCACCTTACCTGGCCCTCTGGGCCATGAGTTAATGTGTTGTGTTGTGAGTTAATGTGTTGTGTTGTGAGTTAATGTGTTGTGTTGTGAGTTAATGTGTTGTGTTGTGAGTTAATGTGTTGTAAGTAATTGTGTTGTGTTGTGAGTTATTGTGTTGTGTTGTGAGTTAATGTGTTGTGAGTAATTGTGTTGTGTTGTGAGTAATAGTGTTGTATTGTGAGTTAATGTGTTGTGTGTAAAGTTAATGTGTTGTGTGTAAAGTTAATGTGTTGTGTGTAAAGTTAATGTGTTGTGTTGTGACCCTTCTGGGCCACCGTACCGCTCCTATGTGGACAGAATGGTCAAGGCGGCTGCCAGAAAAACTATAAATTAGCCACATCACTACATAAGCCGTAGGGCTGTAAGCGTTTGAAAAAAGTGGCAGTAGGGAATCAGAAAATCCAGATTTTTGTCAATTAATTGTAATCGAATTTTAATTGTACTCCTATTTAAAGGGTTAATGATGGTAGTTTTGGATTTGAGCCAATTTTGAAAAGACTCTTTTACATGAAAACATTCAAAGAAATGATGTTCCACAGTTTCTACATCATTTCCACAAAAGACACAAAGATCACCATCCCAGTTAAAGCGAGAATGTAAAAAATGATTGGAAGGGTAAACGTAATTTAAGGGGAATACTCCAAAAATAGCACAACTCATATAGCAAATCAATATATTGTGGTGATTTGGGGTTAGCCCCGTCTTCAGCTTTTAACACTGATGGGAAGAGGGGAATCTTGGTATGTTAAATCGCTCACCATAAGTGAGGAAGCTGTGAGCAGAAGTGAAGTTAATGTTGTTTGGCTGGTGATGGGTGTGTTCAAAATAAACTGACAGATATGATTGTCCGCTAACTTATGTGAGTGATTTTTTCAAAAAACCGGGGTTGGGCTTAGCATGAGGCATGGGTAGCAGATTTGGACATGTCCAGTGGGGCTGCTACAAAGTAAGAGGATAGTGAATTAAGACTAAGGGGCAACGGTACTTGCCCGGATAGTAGAGGGTGGCGAATCAGTGCTTGCTATTAGTAATTGTGGCAATTTAGTTCTGCTATCGTGAGTATGAAATGGCCTGAAACTTGCTAATCGGCACTCCCGTCTTTCAGAAAGAGGCGTGTGTGTGTGTGAGGAGGAGAAGGGGAGGGGTGGTGGGCGCAGGTTACGAGGTAAAACGGCGCACCATTGCGCAACATCTGGATCATCGGGGGGCTTAAATGACTCAGCTCATTCTAATAATGTAATTCTTCACAAACTATTGCAAACATTTTTAATACTTGTCTGTATTTTCCATATACATTTATTTTTACGGTTGTTTAGTTGGTGATAGTAACGTATAAATAAAGACAGCAGGTAATGCAGGCTGGAAAACAGCTGCACTTTTTCAGACCATAAATAAACAATAGATCATTTGTTTATGAAAGTATTGAGGATTTTGGAGGATTTTTACTGTTTGTGTTGCACAAAATTAGAAAAATGCCAAATCTGTTTGGAGTAATCCCAGTGATGAGTTCTGTGATTTAGTTTTTAATGTTTTGTGAGACCTAAACATGATTTTCACAATAACAGGTTTTTAAATAATCAAATCCCTCTGATATATTTCACAAAGACACACACAGGACCAAAGACACACACAGGACCAAAGACACACACAGGACCAAAGACACACACAGGACCAGAACCACACACAGGACCAGAACCACACACAGGACCAGAACCACACACAGGACCAGAGACACACGCAGGACCAGAGACACACGCAGGACCAGAGACACACGCAGGACCAGAGACACACGCAGGACCAGAGACACACACAGGACCAGAGACACACGCAGGACCAGAACCACACACAGGACCAGAACCACACACAGGACCAGAACCACACACAGGACCAGAGACACACACAGGACCAGAACCACACACAGGACCAAAGACACACACAGTACCAAAGACACACACAGGACCAGAGACACACGCAGGACCAGAACCACACACAGGACCAGAACCACACACAGGACCAGAACCACACACAGGACCAAAGACACACACAGGACCAAAGACACACACAGGACCAGAACCACACACAGGACCAGAACCACACACAGGACCAGAACCACACACAGGACCAGAGACACACGCAGGACCAGAGACACACGCAGGACCAGAGACACACGCAGGACCAGAGACACACGCAGGACCAGAGACACACGCAGGACCAGAGACACACACAGGACCAGAGACACACGCAGGACCAGAACCACACACAGGACCAGAACCACACACAGGACCAGAACCACACACAGGACCAGAACCACACACAGGACCAGAGACACACACAGGACCAGAGACACACGCAGGACCAGAGACACACGCAGGACCAGAGACACACGCAGGACCAGAACCACACACAGGACCAGAACCACACACAGGACCAGAACCACACACAGGACCAGAGACACACACAGGACCAGAGACACACGCAGGACCAGAGACACACGCAGGACCAGAGACACACACAGGACCAGAGACACACACAGGACCAGAGACACACACAGGACCAGAGACACACACAGGACCAGAGACACACACACAGGACCAAAGACACACGCAGGACCAAAGACACACACAGGACCAGAGACACACACAAAACCAAAGAAACACACAGGACCAGAGACACACACAGGACCAAAGACACACACAGGACCAGAGACACACACAAAACCAAAGAAACACACAGGACCAAAGACACACACAGGACCAGAGACACACACAGGACCAGAGACACACACAGGACCAGAACCACACACAGGACCAGAACCACACACAGGACCAGAACCACACACAGGACCAGAACCACACACAGGACCAGAGACACACACAGGACCAGAGACACACGCAGGACCAGAGACACACGCAGGACCAGAGACACACGCAGGACCAGAACCACACACAGGACCAGAACCACACACAGGACCAGAGACACACACAGGACCAGAGACACACGCAGGACCAGAGACACACGCAGGACCAGAGACACACACAGGACCAGAGACACACACAGGACCAGAGACACACACAGGACCAGAGACACACACAGGACCAGAGACACACACACAGGACCAAAGACACACGCAGGACCAAAGACACACACAGGACCAGAGACACACACAAAACCAAAGAAACACACAGGACCAGAGACACACACAGGACCAAAGACACACACAGGACCAGAGACACACACAAAACCAAAGAAACACACAGGACCAGAGACACACACAGGACCAGAGACACACACAGGACCAGACACACACACAGGACCAGACACACACACAGGACCAGACACACACACAGGACCAAAAACACACACAGGACCAAAGACACACACAGGACCAAAGACACACACAGGACCAGAGACACACACACAGGACCAGAGACACACACACAGGACCAGAGACACACACACAGGACCAGAGACACACACACAGGACCAGAGACACACACACAGGACCAGAGACACATACACAGGACCAAAAACACACAGGACCAAAGACACACACAGGAACAGAGACACACACACAGGACCAAAGACACACACAGGACCAGAGACACACACACAGGACCAGAGACACACACACAGGACCAGAGACACACACAGGACCAAAGACACACACAGGAGCAGAGACACACACACAGGACCAAAGACACACACAGGACCAGAGACACACACAGGACCAGAGACACACACAGGACCAAAGACACACACAGGACCGAAGACACACGCAGGACCAGAGACGCACACAGGACCGAAGACGCACACAGGACCAGAGATGCACACAGATTTTTGGGCCAATAAACATGAAATAAAAAATGCAATCAAAGGAATCAAGGACTTCTCTGGAGTCTCTGGATTAGAAATGAACTTTAACAAATCTGTCCTGTTTCCAATAAAAGATTGCGATTCACCAGAAATCAGCAGTATTCCAGTTAAAACTTCACTTACATTTCTTTGTATAATTATGAATAAAAATGAAAAAAATGGCAGTGATGTTTATTTCAAGCCAATAACTGAACAAATGATCAAAAGATATAATATGTGGTTAATGAGAGATCTTTCTCTGAATGGTAGAATTCTGCAATCTAAAGCTGAGAGAATTTTTAGATCTGTCTTTGTGTCTGTCTTTAGAAATGCCAAAACACATCTGAAACCTATTAAACAAAACATTATTTGATTTTTGTTTGGAGGAAAAAATGTCATTACTTAAGGAAAAATGTTTTTTGTAACACCAGAAATTATGGGGGCATGGATGTATTAACCATTGAAACTTTAAAAAAATAAATAAATAAAGGAACATAATAAGGAATATCTGGAGCGCTTTTCCCAACTATATATTTGACACAATGGAAGAAATTAAATTCTTGCTCAAATGCAATTATAAAGTTCAAAAATTACCCACAAAACCTACAAACTTTTATTGTCAAGCCCTGCTGGCCTGGAAACTTGTTTATAAACAATTTTTTTCGCCAACAACTCGTTTTGTTTGGCATAACAGTGATGTGCAACACAAGAATAAAGATGGTATGAAAATGATATTGTTTCAATTAGACAACTTTTCAATTCTCATGGACATCTTCTGACGTATGAAGAATTTCTTTCAAAATTCGGTATTCCAGTTCCACCAAAAGAATATGCAATAGATGCCGTTCCAACCAGTCTACTACAACCGTTTATCCCTTATGCTATCCTATGACCCCACCCTGGGCTTATGCTTGGACTATTTATAATAAATACTGTTTAAATAACAAAATAAGAGAGGTGTCCATTAAAATATTGCATTGTATATATCCTGGCAAAAAAACTTTGAGTAGATTTGCTGTTGACATGGACCTATCGTGTTCATTCTGTGGAACTCAAGAGGAAATCATTTATCACCTGTTTGTGGACTGCAGACATACAAATATGTTTGGGATGGAAGAAGGAAATTATATTGCAAATACAACTACAAAAACTGTAAAGTTTTTGTATAAAGAAATTATTCTGGGTTACCTTAATGACAAAGTAGACAAAGATTGTATCTTTATTACACAATTGTTTTTATCATGAGCAAAATTCCATATTCATAAAGCCATATGGTCGAACTCCAAACCTAAATTCCAGCATTTGTTTTTGAGTGAAATCAATCAGTACTGTACCATTATCAAACATCTGCATAACCAAATGGCAATTCAAACTTTATTAAACCCCAAAAGGTTTTTGGATTGATGTTTCCTTTTCTCTTATGTTGTATATGTATGTGTAAAACGCCCCTCTCACCCTCCATGGGTGGTTTCTCCTCCAAGCTCGGGTCCTCTTCCAGAGGCCTGGGAGCTTGAGGGTCCTGCTCAGTATCTTAGCTGTTCGCAGAAGCAGCTTTCATCGAGATGCAGCTCTTGCTGGGGGAGTGAAGCGGAGAGTCTCTGGGAGAATCGCTGAATGATCTCATGAACTCAAACACGGAAACATGATTACTAGTGTAGAACTCTTGAAAATAAATAAACCTGATATCTAAACATCATCCGTGTCTTCCGTGACTTGCTAATGAGATAAACGCATACACAACTCCATGTAGGGATCAGGCTAAAAACATTTGCTGTTAGCTCCTCCCACACGTGGCTGGGGCATCAAGCTTCAAGAACACATTTTTGGACAGGTGAGGCAGCAAACCCCCAAAAATAGGTTAAATGACAGAACCCAGGGCCCTTAAGCATCCCTGCCTGGTATGTTCAGGGAAATCCAGAACATATTAGTGTAGCGGACTGGGTTGGACTGGGTGGCTGTTTGGTCACGTTCCAAGTTCCGGAGTTCATTGAACGCATCAGGCAGAGACACTGGTTAGCCCTCAGTTCTGTTCCTGAGCCTGTCATTGGGGAGTTTGGACCAATGAGTTATATCACTAGAGGAGACATCACGTGGTTCCTCATGGGAGGAGAGCACCGCCATCTTGGTGAGGTCAAGTTACTGCTGCAGTGAATGCATGTGAACACATTTTTTGCATAATACCAGTTCATTGTGCGGGTTTCAACTGCCAAAATCAGATAAATGAGTCCATGAAGGAGGTAGGTGTATCATTTCACAGGTAAGTATTTTAATTTTTTTCTTTTAAGGCTGCAGGGGCTTAATTAATAGAACACATGTTGACATGCATGATGATGCAGGGCTGTTATCAACATGCTGCATGATGTACATTTATTTTGCTGTCAATATAAATTTACATTTTATTTTGCTAAACCTGTATACAGCATACTAGGCTATTATAGTAATACAGATTTATACATTTCTGACTCAGTGACTGAACTTTTCTTGCAGGTATCCAATGGATTTAGACTTAGGGAAAAAGTGGGCCTTGGCTATCAAAAGAGTTAACCCAGATGGATCACTGTGGTTACCAACTAACAACACAGTCTGGCTGTTCAAAACATTTGTGGAAACAGATTTTGATGAGAGGCCATACTGTTTTTTTTAGGGTAAATCTGTTGTTCACTTTTGGACTTCTTTTGATTATTATTATTATTATTATTATTATTATTATTATTATTATTATTATTGTTATTATTATTATTATTATTATTATTATTATTATTATTATAATAACAATAATATCATTGTTTTTATTATTATTTATTGACTTATTATTTATTTATTGTTATGTATTGTTTGTTTTGACTTAATTTAATTCAATTCAATTTATTTGTATAGCCCAAAATCACAACAACAGTCGTCTCGATGGGCTTTGAAGTAAAACATGAAATCAAAAGGATCACGAATACAAAGAGTTCAATAGAAAAATACTAAAATGAACTAACAAACTGACTAAGCTATACTGGCATCCCTGCCCTTAGACCCCCCTTTGCGGTAAGGAAAAACTCCCAAAAAAACCGGATTCCGGAAAAAACGAAGAAACCTCAGGGGTGCACACATGAAGGAGGGATCCTCCCCCAGGACGGACAGGCGATTTACCAGAACTCTTAGAGAAGAATTAACTTATCTAACACTACAACTACATATATAAAAGTCCAGCAGACGAGCTTCATCCAGCCGTGGTTGTGGGGACAGTCAAAGGCGCGAGTCGAGCCGGAGACAGGAACCACAGCCAGGTGTAGGAGCAGGAGCAAAGGCGAGGTAAACGGTCAGGAACTGGAGCACGGAGTCTGCTGGAGTCTGGAAGCACTCCCACTCCCCAGGAGGGGAGAGGAAAAGAGGGACAATACATGAATCGCACTGCACCAAACAGAGGCATGGAGAACTAAATGATAAATTATGATCAAGAATAGAGGAGAGGAAGGGTAGAAGTAAAAAAGGAAAGAGGACAGAACCCCAGTGCACCATAGTTACCCCAGCTTCAACTTCTAGCAGCCTTTTAAAATAAATAGTTATTATTAAGTTTAATTTAAACAAACTAACATTAAGTTAAATAATCTCTGAATACTAACTAGTCTGACAATAAGCCTGTCCAAAGAGGAATGTTTTCAGTCTAGCTTTGAATGTAGAAACTGAGTCGGCCTCTCTTACATGAGCTGGGAGCTTATTCCATAAAACAGGGGCTTGGTGGCTAAACGCTCTACCTCCAACCGTACTTTTACTAATTCTAGGAACCACAAGCAGTCCTGCATTTTGCGAGCGAAGTGTTCTGATTGGTTGGTAAGGGACTATGAGGTCCTTAATATAGGACGGGGCCATTCCATGTAAGGCCTTATAGGTTAACAGGAGGATCTTGAACTTATTTCTAGAATCAACTGGGAGCCAATGGAGCGAAACTAACACAGGAGTGATGTGATCTCTTCTGCTGGTTCCAGCTAACAATCTAGCTGCTGCGTTCTGAACATGCTGGAGACTTCTTAAGGAACTCTTAGGACACGCTGCTAACAAGGAGTTACAGTAATCCAGCCTTGACGTAACAAATGCATGGATGAGTTTTTCAGCATCACTCTTAGAAAGTATATTTCTGATCTTAGCAATATTCCGCAGGTGAAAAAAGGCAGTTCTACATGCCTGAGATATGTGAGCCTTAAATGATAAATCCTGGTCAAGTAAAACCCCAAGGTTTCTAACTGTGGAATTGGGGGCTATACTTATACCATCCAGGGAGACTATCTGAGCAGACAGAGCATCTCTGAGGTTTTTAGGACCTAGTATAATGACCTCAGTTTTTTCTGGGTTCAAGAGGAGGTAATTAATTGTCATCCAGGTCTTGATGTCACTGATGCAGGCGTTCAGTTTCTCTATCTGGTCATTCTGGTCAGGCTTCATGGATAAATACAACTGCGTATCGTCAGCATAACAATGAAAATTAATGCTTTGTTTCCTGATTATGTTTCCTAGGGGTATCATATAAAGCGTAAACAGGATCGGTCCCAAGACTGAGCCCTGTGGGACTCCATAGTTGACTCGAGTGCACTGAGAGGAATGGCCATTTACATTAACGAACTGATACCTATCAGACAGATAGGATTTAAACCACTGGAGAGCAGATCCTCTGATCCCTATGTCCTGCTCTAATCTATGGAGTAAAATACCGTGGTCGATAGTGTCAAAGGCTGCACTGAGGTCCAACAGGACCAGAATAGAAAGTAGTCCCTTTTCTGAGGCCAATAACAAGTCATTAGAGACTCTAACTAGTGCAGTTTCCGTACTGTGGTGAGGTCTAAACCCCGACTGAAAGTCTTCAAAGTGGCTGTTGTCCTGTAGGTGGCAGTAAAGCTGCTTAACTACAACTCTTTCTAGGATTTTAGAAATAAAGGGCAGGTTTGATATCGGTCTATAGTTGGCCAAGATGCTAGGATCCAAACTGGGCTTTTTCAGAAGAGGTTTAACAACTGCATATTTAAAAGACTGTGGCACGTAACCCGTCTCCAGAGAGGCATTTATCATTGTTAATATGGGATCATTAATTAGGGGAAAAGTTTCTTTAAAAAGTCTAGTGGGAATTGGGTCTAACAGACACGTTGAGGATTTTGAGGACGTAATAATTGATGTTATTTCCGCTTGATCCACAGCAGTGAAGCAGTCCAATGTTACAGAGGTTTCTATGGATGCCTCCATTTCTACCGCTTCAGCCTGTTCTGGGCTGATAGTAGGAATAACTTGATTTAACTTATGTCTAATATTTGAGATTTTACTATCGAAAAATGTAAGAAAATCATCAGAGCTGAGAGAAACAGGAACATGTGGTTCTACTGAGCTCTGACTGCGAGTTAATTTAGCTATAGTGCTAAAAAGAAATCTTGGATTGTTTCCATTCTCTGATATTAAGGTTGAATAGTACTGGCTTCTAGCTCTACGCAGAGCTTTTTTTATAATTTAATAGGCTATGTTTCCAGATATCCAGAGACTGCTCTGAACCGGAGCGGCGCCATTCTCTTTCCAACTTACGGGTTTCTTGTTTAAGAGAACGAGTTTCAGCATTAAACCACGGTGCTACTCGGTTTTGTCTGACGAACTTAGGTTTCAAGGGGGCAACAACATCGAGTGTACTCCTGAGGGCTTGTAAGGCATCATTAACAAAGTGGTCATTTAAACTAGGACTGATACTATGGGAGCTGGTCTCAGAGTATTTTCTCAGAATATCACTAAGTACTGGCTGAACTGTGTGTTTAAACTCAGACACAGAACGGTCAGTTAAGGTTCTTCTAAGTTGTTTCTTATTCACTGGTGCAGAAGGATGTTCCAGTGTAAGCTGGAAGGTAATCATAAAGTGATCAGAAATGATGGGGTTAAGAGGAAGGACACTCAGCTGGCTGATCTCTATCCCATGGGTTAGAACAAGGTCCAGGGTGTGCTTATGACAGTGAGTGGGTTCTTTCACACTTTGGATGAAACCAACATCATCTAATAAAGCTGCAAAAGCCGTTCCTAGGCAGTCACTGGGGTCATCAACATGAATATTAAAATCCCCTAATATTATAATTTGATCAGAATCTAAGACAATAGTCGATAGGAAGTCGGAAAACTCAGTTAAAAATTCTGAATATGGGCCGGGGGGGCGATAAATAATTATGAGTAAAACAGGTTTTGGAGTTTTCCTGTTTGGGTGACTTATAGACAATATGATGTTTTCAAATGAATTATAAGCATTTTTAACTTTAGGGCTGAGAAGTAAGCTAGACTGTGATATTACTGCCAAACCACCTCCTTTCCCTGAAATCCTGGATTTCTGATAGTTAGCATAAGTGGGGGGGGTTGCTTCATTCAATCTAACATAGTCATCCTGATGGAGCCAAGTTTCTGTTAAGGCTAAAAGACTAAGATTGTTATCAGTAATTAACTCATTGACTAAGAGGGACTTGGAGGAAATGGATCGAATGTTTAATAAACCGCATTTAATGACATCATAATTCTGCTTGTGAGAACTGCTGTCTGTCACTTTAAGGTTTCTATGACGCGCTCCTTTCATTTGTCTTTCAGCACATAAGCTAAAGCTAGGACCTGCTTGACTTTCCCTGCATGGGTTTTGCACCAGCACTAACCCTAAGGGAGGCTCAGAGGAGCGTTTTACACTGCTGCTCTGCGCCCGGGTCTCGTCTCTGGATTGTCAGGTTAACAGACTAAGGCTAGCAGAAATGTTTCTAGAAAGAAGAGCGGCACCGTCCCGGGTGGGATGGACGCCGTCTCTCCGCATGAGACCGGGCTTCCCCCAAAACGCGCTCCAGTTATCCACAAAACCAACGCCGTTTTCTGGGCACCATCTAGAAAGCCAGCGGTTAAATGATGAAAAGCGGCTGTACATTTCATCATTGACTAAGTTCGGCAGGGGACCAGAGAAAATTACAGTGTCGGACATCGTCTTAGCCAGTTTACACACCGAAGTTACGTTTAACTTAACCACCTCTGACTGTCTCCGTCGGGCATCATTACCGCCTGCGTGAATCACGACTCGACGGAACCTGGACTTACTCTGAGCTAACATCCTAAGGTTCCCCTCGATGTCACCAACTCTGGCCCCCGGATAACACCTGACAGTAGCCGCTGGGAGCTCCACGTTTCTAACTTCAGAAGAGCCTATAACCAGAGTTGAGTGTTCAGCGGGTGTGTCACTGAGGGGGGAGAACCTATTACTAACGTGGAGTCTCGGGTGCTCTAAGTTTTTGCGTTTAGCACTATGTTTCCTCCCAACCGGTACAAACCCCTGACTGTCTCCTGGCTGTTGGGAGGGCGCTGGGGTGCTAGCTAAGTTAGCCCTGGTAGCGCGGCCCGCGCTACGAGTAACGACCTGGCTAGCCGGCTTAGCTTCCACTGTGCGGAGCCGCGCTTCTAACTGCTCCAGCCTGGCCTCCAAGTCTAACACAAGACTACACTTAACACACCTACCCCTATCTTCACTAAAGGAGGCAGGATCATCACTAAACATATGGCACACGGGGCAGGAGAGAGGAGGAGAGGCGGAAGGAGTGGTGGTGGCCATACTAGGTTCTAAGCTAAGGCTAGCGGTGTTTAAGTAAAGAGAAGTGGTTTATTTAGCAAAATGAGAAAAGTGAACTGCAAGCGGTTTAACAGTGGTGAATTCGCTAATAAAAGGTACTAGATGTGAATATTAACCCAGATAACCCTTAGAGTAAGCAATAGTAGTAAGGCTAATGCCAAACAAGACGACAGCAGTCACACAACTAGCACTGGGAATAGCTCACCCGGAAATGACGTCACAGGAAGTCACGCAGAGAGGCACGCCAGCTGCTATTGACTTACTATTGATTTATTATTATTATTATTATTATTATTATTGACTTATTGTTGGGTTTTTCTAAATAATTTAAATTACATGTCAAAGAGGTTTAAAACTTCTAAATGTTTAGAAATTAATTTTAAAAATTCTTTTTAATATTTTTTTTATTTGTAAGAAGTCCTGCAACACTGCATTTTCATTCAAGTTTGAGCTTTTAAGGCTGACTGTTTCTCTTCTTTAACAACAACAAATGAAGTTTATATATATATATATTATATACATAAAATATAATATATTTATATATATGTATAAAAATATTTAAATCTAAAAATATATACATTTTATAAAAGCTACTTAGACACCACTAAAATCAATAGAAATCAATGTCATGTGGGCGTCGTCGACCTCACCAAGATGGCGTCGCGCTCCGCCACCGTCGGTCAGGCTTCTAAAGCGGGCGTGTCTCCTCTAGTGATATAACTCATTGGTTTGGACTAATGGGGTTAGCTATGGGCCGAGTAAGGAAATAGGAGGGATGGTGCGGGAGCGAGGGAATAAAACGTTAGGGGGGGGGGTGCTCTCTCAGGGGAGAGATATACGACTTTCTGGGCAAGTTGCACTGCGTTCGTTGGTTACGGCCTGCAGTAACCAGAATAAAGAACCTTAAAAGAGTGTAGCGACCTGGGGGTTAGCCCTGCCTCCTGCCCCTAAGGCTCATGGGAAGTGGGGAGTTTTAGGGTGAAACCTTGAGTGAGAGGGTTGTGAATTGAAGTATGCTGTTTGTGTGTGCTTTATTATTATTATTATTTTATCCACCTTTATTTAACCAGGATAAAAAAACTCATTGAGATTAAAAATCTCTTTTGCAAGAGCGTCCTGGCCAAGATACAGCAGCACAAAAATAACACACAACCCTTATATACACTCACACTCAATCATAAAAGACAGTTTTAAATAAAGCATTTACAGTTTGAAAGCTTTGTCTCATGTTCATTTAAAAGTTTTTTAAAAGAGCCCAGGGAGATCAATTCTTTCAATTTAAACTCTTTCTGGAGTTCATTCCAAAACTGTGCCGCAGCAAATCTAAAAGCTTTTTTTCCCATCTCTGTGCGCACTATGGGCACAGAGAGCAGGAGCATGTCATTAGAGCGCAGGCTGTAGCTGCTGTTGCTCTTCAGTTCTACGAGCTGCTGAAGATAAGACGGTACCAACCCAAGAATGCATTTATAAATTAAAAGGTACCAATGTTTCAGTCTGCGCTGGGATAAGGAGGGCCAACCTACCCGAGCATACAGAACACAGTGATGGGTTAGTGACCTCATGTTTGTTATAAAACGCAGTGCACCATGAAAAACAGTGTCCAAAGCATGCAAAGCATCAGCAGAAGCATTCATATAAATCACATCACCAAAATCAAGGACAGACATAAAAGTGGCAGTGACAAGATTCTTACGGGCTTCAAATGATAAACATGATTTGATTCTGAAATAAAAGCATAATTTTAGTTTCAGCCTGTGAGCCAGTTTCTGAATATGTGGTTTGAAAGTTAGACAGTCATCAATTAAAATACCAAGGTATTTGTATTCTGTGACCAGTTCAATTAAATGTCCTTCTTTTGTAATAATTGGGAGCAGGTTTTGGAGTTTGGCTTTGCTTTTAGAGAATAGCATGTATTTAGTCTTATTAGAGTTTAAAACCAGTTTTAAATGATAAAAGGTGTTCTGCAGTTGATTAAAAGCTGATTGGAGCTTTGATATGGCAAGCTCAACTGAAAGTGCTGAAGTGTACAAGATGGTATCATCAGCATATAAGTGCAGGTTATCGATGATACCTTTATCGAGGTCGTTTATATAGATGGTAAAAAGAAGCGGCCCAAGAATTGAGCCTTGTGGAACCCCTGCGAATACTTTAAAAAATATTGATTTTTGGTTCTGAACCTTTACACACTGTGTCCTGTCAGACAGGTAGTTTGCAAACCACCCGACTGTATGCTCTGACAGCCCAATAATGCACAGTTTCTGTTTAAGCACAGTATGGTCCACAGTATCAAAGGCTTTAGAGAGGTCGATGAAAAGGGCGGCACAGTGGTGTTTGTCATCCAGAGATTCGGATATGTCATTTAAAACTTTAAGAGTTGCAGTTGTTGTGCTGTATTGCTTTCTAAAACCTGATTGTGATGGGCTTAAAATATTATTTGAAATGAGAAATTATTTTAATTGTTTATTTATAAGACCTTCCAGGACTTTTGCCAAAATGGGTAACTTGGAAATTGGTCTATAGTTATTCAAATTTGTTGGGTCACCACCTTTAAGTAGAGGTAACACATAAGCCGATTTCCATACATGCGGAATGGTGTTTGTGGACAATGACAAATTAAATAAATAGGTCAGTGGAAGTGCGATAGAATCTGCTGCCCCTTTTATAAAATATGGTTCCAGATCATCAGGATCAGCAGATTTAGTAGGATCAAGGAGTTTAAAAGCTTTTGAGACTTCTAAAGTTGTGAAGGGGGAAAATGAGAAATTATGTGACAAGTCTCTGTGATTGTTGATAAAACATTCAGCTGAGTATTCAGGGAAGGAATACTCAGCTGAATGTTTTATAGAACTAAATAATGATCCAGAGGAAACAAAATGCTCATTAAAACATGAAAGCATCTCTGTCTTGTCTGTTATATTACAAGTGTTTTTCATTATACTTGAAGGGAGCTCAACACCTGAATTATTTTCATTTAGGGACTTAGCTATCTTCCAAAACTTTGAGGGATTATTTAAATTTTCTGTAGTATTTTTCAAAAAATAGTCAGATTTCACATTTCGAATTGCAGTAGTGCAAGCATTGCGTAGTTTTCTGAATGCCAGCCAGTCAGATGCATTATCAGAATGTCTAGCTTTTGCCCATGCTACATTCCTTTCATGTAGCTGCTTAGCCAAATCTGAGCTAAACCACGGGTTATTACGACCTTTCACTTTATAGTGCCAGATAGGAGCATGTTTATCAAGGATTTTTGTAAATACATTATGGAAATAACTCCAGGCCGTTTCAACATTATCAATTTCCATCATCGTGTGCCAGTCAAAATCATATAGTTCCTGACAAGAGGATTGTTCACAAAATTGCTTGACATTGCGCTTTATGATAATGTGTGGTTTGGTTTTGGGCATTTTTGTGTTTCTTGAAGTAGCAATGATACAGTGATCACTTATATCATTTGCAAATACAGCAGCAGTTGAATACTTTGAGGGAGAATTTGTAAGTATCAAATCAATTAGCGAGGATTCATCTGGAAATTTGGAGTTAGGTCGAGTAGGATCATTTACTAATTGAAAGAGGTTCAGGGAATCACAGTAAGATTTAAAATCATCAGAAACAGGTTGCAACCAGTTCCAGTTTAAATCCCAAATTATTACAACTTCATTGTACTTTAAGGAAGACAGCAGTTCCATTAAAGAGGGAAGAGCAGAGCTATCAGCAGAGGGTGCTCTATAGCAACCAACCAGGGTAATATGCAGAGAATTGGAGATCTCCAGATCCAGAGCTAAAAGTTCAAATTTCTTTGCCATTGATGTTTGCGTAAGAACTTTTGCATTAAGTTTAGTTTTAATATAGATGGCTATACCTCCCCCTCTTTTGGGACGATCAGCCCTAAAAACATTATAACCATTGATATGTATGTCAAAGTCAGTTATTGATTTGTTTAACCATGTTTCAGAAACAACAATTACATCTGCTTCAGTCGTAATTGCCCAAATGCGTATCATATCCATTTTAGGCAATAAACTCCTAACATTGTGATGAATGAATCCAAGACCATTACGAGATTTGAAGTCTTCAGGAGTACTAAAAGTAGGACTATCTGGTCCAGGGTTTGGTGGAATATTCCCGGAGATTAACAACAATAAGAAGATGAGGCGTCTTTGAAGTTGTGGTTTCTTACATACTGAATTTGAAGGTCCTAGAGATGGGAACGTTTTTAAGAAGGCTATAGAGTTTATAGTAAAATTCATCTGGAGAGCCATTACACAGCTGAGGTGCAGCAATTCATTTGGATTGTCTGAGAGACACACAGACGCGTAAGCATTATGACATTCATGAATAAAAGTTTTTGTTCCAGCATGAAATACACAACACACTGGATTCACTGGACGGGAGTCATCTGACTCCTGAAGAGTTACGGCAATGCCAAAGTCTCCGATGGAAAATAAGGCCAACGTTAGCAGGAAGAATATTTCAGCCCTTGATATTATTTGCCGGGGACCCTGAAGGAAGGTATTTAAATCTTTCGCCATGGCAGCCTTCAGTCCAGGTTTCTGCCAGAATCCAGTTCGGGATACACCGAACTGGATTCTATGGGCTTGATGTTCAAACAGCTACTTGACTTCTCTGCCAGTTTCTTCCAACCTGAGACTGTCTGGGGTCATGTGATGGGGGGGGGGGGGGGGGGGGGGGGCACGGACAGCTCTCCAATGAAGCCACTGTGATAGCAGCTTGACTTTTGCTACCCTGCTAAAGTGACGGTCCGGCTGGGTCATTACAAGAGATTACGTCTCAGTGTGGGAAAGGAACTCTATTAGCAGAACTTTAACAGCCACTCAGCGTGCTACTATATTTTCATAAGAAAATAAGATTAACCCAAATTATGCCTACAAAGCCCCAAAGCCATTGTTGTCTGCAAATTTAGAACCAAAACTGCCCAATGTGTGCTGACTTGCTGTTGACTGGAATATACCATTGCTGTAGAAGGATGGGGGAGGACCAAACACTTTTACATGGTTAAGCTTATGAGTGATTTTGAGTGTTTTTCATGACAGAGTAGTGAAGGACATAAAATTTATTTTAGACACTTTTATTAAGTGTTCAGCTAGGGGCCCTAGAGTGTTGGGAGCCCCAGGCGATCGCCTACCTTTGCCAAATAGTAAGTCCACCCCCGCATGTAAGAAGGTGGCGGTACATGTCCCTGTTGAGTTCTACATTACTAATTAAGATGTCTTTTTTCTTTTTTTCAATTTTTTTTTGTGTACATAGCTTTGATTTCATACACAAGGGGCTGCAAAAAGGAAGTGGAGGACCCCCCACACACACACCCACGCACACGTGCCCTCCCCCTTGCATCATCATCATCGTCGTCGTTGTCTTCATCATAACACGGAAGCGGTGAACACAACAGGCAGCTGCAGGCAGACAGGAGGAAGACAACGCAGGTGAAAGCAGTCTACTGCAGCTGTGCCGTGAAGAAACTAAAGGCCACGTGGACAGACAGAGAGCACGAGCCGACATGGCGCTGATCCCCTCGCAGGTCCTCCGAGCCGCCATCCTATTATCTTACTTCTCCATCCTCTGCCACTACAAGGCTCTGGACATGCCGGCGCACCAGACCTACGGAGGCAGCTGGAAGTTCCTGACCTTCATCGATCTGGTGAGAGAACGCTTTTGTTCGGTTTTGCCCCCCACCCCACCAGAAATTGCAGCATCGCGCGATCTGCAGGCTCGACGCTTTGTTAGTCAAAGTTCAGGTACGGAGAGCTGTAAGGGCCCTAAAGAAGCACGTGTGCCACGATCCACATTAAAGCTGGTGTGATGCATGCTTGTCCTCATTATTCAAAGAATGTAGCCTACTTTAGAAATTCATTGTTCATTTTCTGTAGTTTCCGAATGTGTGTAAACGTAGATATCTTTTCTTGTAACAGTAAGTCTGTGAATAATATGTGCATCAGGTTTCTTATGAGAGAGAAAAAAGAAGTCATTTCTTCAAAAGCAGTAAAGTATCCGGGGGAAACTGCGGGCAGCAATGTTGTCGTTCGGCTTATCCTGTAGGAATCCCCACTGTGAACCAGTGAAACCAGCTTCATAGAGTTTTTAACCCGAATGTCTTTCCTTAAACAACTATGGAACAGGGAGACCCAGATGGCGCTGGAGCATATGGAAAGGCTCCAACTGTTGTTTATTCTGCTGCCTTCAAAGCTTATTTTTTATGGCTGACACGTTTGACAGCTGAGACCCCTCAAAGGTTAGGTTTAAGAGTTCAAATTGCAGTTATTGATATTTTGATTTTTATTTATTTAATTGCTTTCACCTGCTTAATATAAAAAGGCAAGACTCGTGTTTTTCTACGTGAGCCGTGTAGAATGTCTCATTTTTAGGGACGTGCACATTATTATAGAGGGACAGGGGCTCAAAGTAGCAGCTTTGGGCAATTTATTTTTCAAGCCTTCAAACAATATGGAAATAAATGCACATTCAACAGTGAAACATGATCTTTAAAAAAATGTGTGCAAAATGGAAGTAAATGTGAAAATCAGTCCCTCCTCAAAGCAGTAGCCTAAACTTCTGGGGGCCATGTCCCTGTAGACATTACACCATTGTGGGTCAGGGCAGGGGTCATCAACTGATTGCTGCTCACCTGGATCTGGGGCCTGTTTCAGTTAAGTGTAAACTCTGAGTGCGTTAACCCTGAAATCAGGGAAACCCTGGGTTTTCCGTTTCAGAATGGGAGGTTTGTTAAACCAGAGTAAATAGAGTAAGTCAAACCCGTTTCTGAAAGAGAGGTAACTTATACTCGGAGTCAGTGTCCATGGTTACTTACGCTGTGAACCTAACCTGGTCGGGAGCAGGTTTTATCCTCTAAACTCAAGGTTTCTGCCGGTCCCCTCCCCTTTTTAAAGACGAAGCGGTATTTTTCGCTTTAACCTTCATTGCCCACATTTCCGTCACACAGAGACAAGTGACAAGAATGGCTTGTCCTTTTTGGAGGACCCAATAGACGAGGACGCTGCATTAATTCCTAGAGAATTACATTTACGTCGTGCAAGGATTTTGAGAAGACTTTTTTGTCATTTCCCCATACGTTTTTGTTTGAGCGTTACCGTTTGTCGTTGCAGTCAATTACACATATACAATGAAAACAACATTAGACATGTATTGCTATGTAGATGTTTCATATGTCAAATATTGTCAACATGCCTACATCCATGACATGCTCACATTTGACCTGATTGAATTATGTTTTTATACTTCATTTTTAGCTGCTGCCATGTTCTTTTAATTCCTGCAGGATTGCATCTACATGAAAATGAAATCAGGGACATTGAATTAGATTAATGTAACAATTACTTTTTGGAAACACAATTTGCTAGTACTGCTTACTTTCTTAATCCCATATAAACCTATACCACTTGATCAATACAAGGGTAGACATGAGCTCACTTTTAAAAACACAATTGCATGGATTAATATTAAACTTATCAACGTTTGCAAGAGGGGAAGGTTAATAAAAAAAGTCCTCTAAACATTACCGACGTTAAATGCATTTTTCCCCCAGATTGGTTCTGTACACTATGCAGCATTTCATGCATTTACACCAGCAATAACACTTCAAAAGTACACCTAAATATCCCCATTTTTATTTCACACCTTGCGCTATTTAAAAAGTTATTACAGATAGATGACTTTATTAATCCCACAATGGGGACATTTCATTTATCTGTGGCAGCAACACGACATTCAGAAATAATCTATATAATATAACATCAATAAAGGACATCACAAATTACATTTATATTAGATAATTAAAAATATTACTAAAATTATTATGAAAAATTATTATCAAAAATGAGATTCTTATTAAATAAAGAACTAAATATTAAATAAATACAGGTGCAAAAGTGTAAAAAACATGCGGTCTGCAATACATGTAAACTGTAAAAAAACATTACAAATTTTTTCAAAATACAGAAATAACTAATGAAGTTCAGACCAAAAACAAAAACAAACAACTGTTCAGGAACAAAAAACAATTTAAAATTGAAAAACAACAACTACAACAAAAGTAAATGAATCAATGACTAAACAGAAAAACACCCCTGGGACCGTGGTGTCACTTTGACACGGTGTTGTACAGTCTGATGGCTGTGGGGAGGAATGACCTGCGGTAGCGCTCCTTCTTACACTGAGGGTGCAACAGTCTTGTGCTGAAGGAGCTGGTCAGCGCCTCTACAGTTTGGTGTAGGGGGTGGGAGGGGTTGTCCATGATGGATGTCAGCTTAGCTAACATCCTCCTGTCCGCCACCTCCTCGATGGACTCAAGTGTGCAGCCCAGGACAGAGCCGGCCTTCCTAACCAGTTTGTTAAGCCTCTTCAAGTCTCTGCCTGCACTGCCCCCCGCCCAGCACACAACTCCATAAAGGACCACTGAGGCCACCACAGTGTCATAAAAGGTCCTCAGCAGCTGTCTGCACACGCCGAACGACCTCAGTCTCCTCAGCAGGTGAAGGCGACTCTGGCCCCTCCTGTACAGAGCATCCGTGTTGTTGGACCAGTCCAGTCTGTTGTTCAGGTGAACACCCAGATATTTAAATGTGTCCACGACCTCAATGTCTGAACCCTGGATGTTCACCGGTGACTGTGATGGAGAGGACCTCCTGAAGTCCAGGGGCCTGTTTCAGAAAGGAGGTTAAGTGTAAACTCTGAGTGCATTAACCCTGAAATCAGGGAAACCCTGGGTTTTCCGTTTCAGAATGGGAGGTTTCTTAAACCAGAGAAAGCAGAGTAAGTCAAACCCGTTTCTGAAAGAGAGGTAATTTATACTCTGAGTCAGTGTCCATGGTTACTTATGCTGTGAACCTAACCTGGTCGGGAGCAGGTTTTATTCTCCAAACTCAAAGTTTCTGCCGGTCCCCTCCCCTTTTTAAAGACGAACGACGTATTTTTCGCTTTAACCTTCATTGCCCACATTTCCGTCACACAGAGACGGTCTAAGTGACAAGAATGGCTTGTCCTTTTTTGGAGGACCCAATAGACGAGGAGGCTGCATTAATTCATAGAGAATTATATTCACCTTGTACGAGAATTTTGAGAAGACTCAATTTTTTTTCACTTTTAGCTGCTGCCATGTTCTTTTAATTCCTGCAGGATAGCATCTACATGAAAATAAAATCAGGGACATTGAATTAGATTAATGTAACAATTACTTTTTGGAAACACAATTTTCTAGCACTGCTTACTTTTTTAATCCCGTATAAACCTACACCACTTGATCAATACAAGGGTAGTGTTGCAGTGTGTGTGTGCTGAGCGGGGTGCGAGCCACGAGAGACAAGGGGAGGGGTGATTGCAGGTGCAGATGGGGGGGGGGGGGGGGGTAGAGCGTGGTATATATTGTGTGTTCGGAGGACGGAGCACTTAGTTAAATAAAGAGAAGGTGTCATTCCCAGAATAACTGTTTTGGAGTCATTCTTAATCCGCTCTGGAGGTTGAGGGTTTCCAACGGGAAGTGAACCCCGAAGGAGAATTCCCGAAATCACGGTCGGAAAGACGAGAGAAAAGAAAGGAGAAGTCTTCGCGCAGCGAAAGGTTCAACATTAAACAAAAGTTCACTTCTAAAAACACAATTGCATGTATTAATATTAAACTGACCAACGTTTGCAAGAGGGGAAGGTTAACAAAAAAGTCCTCTAAACATTATCAACGTTAAATGCATCCCCCCCCCCCCCCCCCCCCCCCCAGATTGGTTCTGTACACTATGCAGCATTTCATGCATTTACACCAGGAATAACACTTCAAAAGTACACCTAAATATCGCCATTTTTTATTTCACTCCTTACGCTATTTAAAAAGTTATTACAGCCAATATTTTATAACAATGATTTAAATTCAAACTTAGGCATTAACTTGAGCAGCTATGTTTTCCCACGCTAACTGTCTCTGTTTTGCAGATGCAGCGGTGTTGCTTTTCTTCTGGAATATGTGCTCATATTCACTGTAACTCTGCAGCAGCACGTCAAGTTCAGCTGGCGAAAAATACGCAGACATCTTCTTTTCCATGGTTGCCATTGTGACTCGTAATATCTGCGCTCCATTGATAATGGCTTCTTATAGTCGCGGTGCGGACGCTTAACTCTGAATCAGTCCACTCAGAGTTGATTGACCTAACTCCGATCAGCTTCTCTGAAACAGAAAACTCAGAGTTGTTAATCTCTCGATTGACCAACTCAGAGTTCAAGTTTAACCTCAGAGTTGGTTGAACCTCCTTTCTGAAACAGGCCCCAGGTGTGTTCAGTCAATCAGAAACTGGGCTGATTGAATGCAGGTTATCAGCATCTACGGATTCAGGGTTAGCTGCAAAACAAGCAGGGCTGTAGCCCACGAGGAACACGGTTGGTGACGTCTGGGTTAGGGTGTGGGTATGTTTTTTTCCGTGTAGACAAGAAGGAGATCAGAGAGCCTCTCTTCTTTGAAAAGGCTGCTTAGTGAAATTTTCAGCTCTCAACCGTTGCAGTGGACTCTGGAATTGTGGCATATATTCTCATCAATAGAGTTGAACTAAAATGTATTAAAATTAGATTTGTTGAAAAAGCTGGTGTACTTCTCTATCCAATGAAGACAAACGACAAGTGACAGTTTTGTGACATAATATTTCAGAAAAATGCTTTATTTTAGTCAATGTGTCTGTGTCTTCTACGTAAGCCAAAGTTCAGAGCATAGTGCATCAATTCAGCACATGGAAAGGAATTCTTGTAGACCACAAAATACAAAATAAAACACCAGGTTGATTTTCATAAAAAATTAGACCATGTTTACAACAGGCTCTTATCCGCCTCCCACGAGGTCTGAAGGAATAAGTTTATGGTTTGAAGTACTACTGTGTCGGCTAATCCTTTATAACAACAATAATAATTATTATTATATTAATAATAATAATGAAAAAGCCTCCATCCATCCATCCATCTTCTTCCTCTTATCCGGGTCGCGGGGGCAGCATTCTAAGCAGAGATGCCCAGACTTCCCTCGCCCCGGCCACTTCCTCTAGCTCCTCTGGGGGGACCCCAAGACGTTCCCAGGCCAGCCAAGAGACGTGGTCTCTCAAGCGTGTCCTGGGTCTTCCCCTGGGCCACCGCCCAGTGGGACATGCCTTGAGCACCTCCCCAGGGAGGCGTCCAGGACGCATTCAGACTAGATGCTCGAGCAACTTCAACTGGCTCCTTTCGATGTGGAGGAGAAGCGGTTCTACTCTGAGCTCTCTGCCGGTGACCGAGCTTCTCACCCTATCTCTAATGGAGCGTCCAGCCACCCTACGGAGGAAGCTCATTTCAGCTGCTTGTACTCAGAACCTCATTCTTTCGGTCATGACCACAGGGGAGTATAGGAATGAGGATCAGCTGTTAAATGTATAGCTTTGCTTTCTGGCTCAGTTCTCTCTTCACCACAACGGAACGGTACAGCGACCACATAACTACGGACGCTGCTCCGATCGGCCTGTCATCTCACGCTCCGGTCTTGACTCACTCGTGAACAAGACCCCAAGATATTTAAATTTCTCCACCTGCGGCAGGAACTTTCCACCCACCCAGAGATGGTAAACTACCTTCGGTCAAGAACCATGGCCTCAGATTTAGCGGTGTTGACCCTCATCCCAGCCACTTCACACTCTGTTGCAAACCGCCCCGATGCATGCTGGAGGTTCTGGCTCGATGAAGCCAACAGGACATCATCTGCAAAGAGCACAGAGGAAATCCTGTGATCCCCAATCCAGACCCCTTCCTGGGCCAGAGGGGGCTGTCCAAAAAACTATGAACAAAACCGGTGATAAAGGGCAGCCCTGCCGGTGTCCACATGCACCGGGAACAAGTCTGACTTACTACCGGGTATGCGAACCAAGCTCCTTCTCCGGTCATACAGAGACCGGACAGCCCTCAGTAAGGCTCCCCGGACCCCATACTCTCAGAGCACCCTCCACAGTACCACGGGGGATGCAGTCGAACGCCTTCTCTGAACAGCTCGGAACAGCAGCAAAGACAATGGAGGTGGAAAACATGGTCCCAGACAGCTTAGCTCCTGGGATCACTCGAGCTCCCAAACTCCTCCGAAACGTTAATGGAGAAGCAGACAAAGACAACTGACTCTATCTTTTTCTATTGTAAAATTGTTCCAAGTGGTCTATGAATTATGATTATGCAGTTTTTAGCAAAACTCAAAATGCCTGTTTTGTTTTTTAAGACATATTTTCTGCAGAGCTGCAGGAGCTCATTAGAAATTTGCCTCTGAGTTGTCGGCGGGACTGTTGGTGTGGAACTAACCCTATGTGATGAGTAATAAGTAATCCCAGCATGTCTTTTATTTATACTCTCTCCTACGAGCGAATAAGTTAATGAATCTATTTTTCTGCAAGACAATGCATCAGAAATGTAGCAGAGCAGGCAGACTTTGTCCCGCCCACAACCTTTGCTGTGTCACAAGCCTGAGCTCTTTAAACCGCAGGTTTTAGTTTGCTCATGATCCTTCACAATTTGAATACAGAAATACTCAGAAATGCAGTTTTAATCTTAAATTGTTTACATATGTCCTCCACGAAAGATGTTACAAGAACATGTTAAAAACATGATTCTTATACGAGTGGGTCTTTAAAGGCTGGTTTAGGCAGAGTGCATGGGGGGCAGTGAAACAATGCCGTTTTGGTCCTTTTTTTCAATCAACCATTTTGTTGGGCAAGTTAGCAAATCTAAATGGGGCTTAGTGTGAGCCCCCTTTCATCCACTAACCCGTGAGTTCTGAAAACACCCCGTTTTTTAGGGTTTTGTGCAAACAAGACTGGTGCACTCCGTGTGCAGCCTGCGCCGTAATTGTAAAGGAAACACGCAAAATGCAGCGATTTATGAGGATAAAAAGGATTCAAAGTAATTTCTCTGGGTCTACATCGTCACTGTTGTGGTTAACCTTTCAGCACATACCTTCAGCGATCGCCCGAGTTTGTCTTAGTCCAGATGCCCTGTATTTTCACGGCTCAGAGATCCCAGACAGGCAGCAGTGCAGAGGGGTCTTGTCTAAGGACCTACAATGGTTGCTTTTTAGCAGCAGTGGTGCCATTTCCTGACAAATCTATGCATGACATTTTACCATCTAAACCGAGCATTAACAAAGACATGCATATTAAATGAACAACAAATACAGTACATGGTGGAAATGCATTCATTCCATGTGTCCATCCTGTAACTAACAGGGGGTTAGGTTTTATGATAAAGCAAGTCATTGCTACTAATTTGTATTTTGTTTTTCTCTTTGATGAGCAACAATGTAGTACAAGGTAACCACCAAATAAGATTTTTTGCATGTCTTTCACTCATCGTTTTAAAATTTCAAAAGAATTGGCAGTGAAGACTTAGTGACATTTTCATAAATCACATACTCTGCTCTGCGTCATGTCGATACTTATGTGGCTCCCTTCAGAACTGAACTGAACACGTTTTCCAATGGTAAAAGATTTACTGCTCTAATCTCAGCTCGAAATCCTCCATAAATTAAGCTGCATAGTTTCCTTGTTAGTGTCTTAACAGCGTTGTAAAAACTGAGAAGCAGCATATATTTATCTACATTAACAACATTATAGATTCTCTTCTGAAATTCAATTAAACACTCAACCGTGAACCAACTCTGTGAAAACTAGAGACACAAACACACCCGGCAGTTGTTTCCACAAACAATACAAGCATTCACCATTTCACAAAGACACCATTCTACTGCAGGCAAACACACACGCAGTTTTGTGACTTTTAAAGTTGTTAATGTCAAGGCCTGGGTTTCATTCATCCTATGACTCTCCCACCCATCTAACCTTCAGTTATCTAAAGTGTGATGTTTCGCTTATTTGTGTTTTGCCTTTTCTTTCTATTTGGATCCATCTCATCCATTTCATAATGTTTTCCAAAAGTTCCCATAACAACAAAAATAGAAAAAGAACATAAGCAGAAAGCAGGAAAGCAAATGCTTCCACCAGGAGAACCCATACAATATGATTTCATTTAAAAAATTAAAAAGGTTTCAAACTTAAGCATAGAGTAAAATATGCAGATGTATCTTATAAAAAAAAGTAGCCACAAGAGGGACCGAGCCAGGGTCTTTGTGCCGGCCCCATGCCCGGATAAATACAGAGAGTTGTGTCAGGAAGGGCATCCAATGTAAAATCTTTGCCAAACCAAATATGTGAATCAGATTTATGATATCCATACCGGATTGATCGAGGCCCGGGTTAACAACGACCACCATCTGTGCTGTTCACCGACAGGGTACCGGGGGAAATTGGACTGCTGTTGGTTGAAGGAGATGAAGAATGCGGCATTAGTAGGAAGAGAGAGAAGAGGAAAGTCATGAGAGTTGGACTGAGAGTAGAGACTTTGAATGTTGGAACTATGACAGAAAAGGGTAGAGAGTTAGTTGACGATGCAGAGGAGGAAGGTAGACATACTGTGTGTGCAGGAGACCAGGTGGAAAGGTAGCAAGGCCAGAAGTTTAGGAGCAGCATTCAAGTTGTTCTGTCATGGTGGAGATGGGAAGAGAAAAGGGGGAGGAGTTAACCTAAAGGAGGAGTTTGTTAGGCGTTAGGGCTGGGTATCACTAATAACTTCCAGATTTGATTCGATATGATTGAGGATTATTTTCCGATTATTTGATTCATTCGATTTAATTAGACTTTTGCACATCGTTTCACACATTTAGATTTTATATTTAAAGAAAAATACTAAGGTAATCTTTAATTTACATGGCTACACTTCCAAGATTCCATTTATTATTTAAACAATTATTCCACAACCTGATATAGTTCACACACTTTGAACATTTATTTAATAAATGAGCACATTACATTATTAACACAATAACATGGTTTGTTAAACGGAAGCATCATCTCTACAGCTCACAGACATCAACTCCACAGCTTGGACTATATCACTGTCACAGGGTCTTTATGTGTAATTGTCCACTCTTGTAAAGATTCAGATGGGTCTGCCAGATTTTTTGCCGTGTGACTAGTTTGAATTTGCCCTGTTTGCAAAACATGAGACAAAGGAGCTAGTCCTCATTTATTAAGTGGCAAGTTATTGTCAGATCTGTCGCTCTTGATGTCCATCTGTCACATGTCAAAGCAGCACGTTTTGCTAACTGAAGCATCGTTTTTCACCTCCTCAATGTTTTGGGATGACCACTTTGCTTAGTTCTGTGTTGACAACACGTATCTCAGCTCAAATAAAGTAATTAGACTGCAGAACCCATCATTTTCAACAACACTATATGGTCTAATTATCTTTGCAAATGACAAATTACTGATTGCTTTGGTAATTTTCTGAAAGCTTGCTGCAAACTTGAGGGCATTTTGCTGCCAAATGCCTTTTCTAGTGGAGTTTGGCTGTATGCTGCTCTTGAATTGGTCTAACGATGATCTCGCAATAGATGGTTTCCAAAGTTTGTAGTGTTTCCTCTGTATTTTACCACAATGCGGCAAAGCTTGCATTTGGCTTTTGTTCTGTATACTTTTGTAAAAAAAAAAAAAATCAGAATGGCTGCTTTTCTGTTGATTTGGTCTAAATAGCAACCATTTTATGATTTGGTCTCCTTGGGATATCAAAAAGATCTGTCAGCTTTTTGTGCCTCAATTATTACTAGATATGCCCCGATCATTTCACGTGATCAGAAATTGGGCCTGATTGTGTAGTTGAAGACTCTATTTGAAATTGGATGTTGTCTCCCAATCGATGGGAGATCGATCTGATATTGATTTGTTCCAACTGCCACCGTCAGGCCGGCGGTACAGATCACACAAGGCACGCACCAATAGACTCCAAAACAGTTTTTCCCCAGAGCAGTCAGCCCCCTAAACAAAATATGAACCTTCAAAAAATAAAATCTGTAACAACTGTATACCAATCATGTGCAATATTAGATATGCAATGACTGTTATGTGCCATACATGTATTTAGGTATGTGTAAATGTATATATCCATAGTTTCACATATTCTTCTATTGTTCTTCTCTTTTATTCCATATATTTATATGTATATTATTTTATTTATATTGGCCAAACAGCTGGAGAGCACCAATCCAGATCTGAAATTCAGCAGCTTTTTGTTAGTGAAACTTACCTGTTGTTAAGACGATTGAAAAACATCCTCTGACTTGATGAGAAAGTTCATTTGATGTAGTCATATACTCCATTTGGGTTACTGTGCCGTTTCCTTCTGTCAACAGGTGATCCAGGCCACGTTTTTCGGGTTGTGTGTCTTAATTGATGTGTCTAGTCTGCTCACCAATGGGGGGGACAGCAGGGAGCAGGAGCGGCAGCACAGGAAGCTGATTGGCCTAAGGGACTGGATCATGGCTGTCCTGGCCTTTCCTGTTGGAGCAGTGAGAAGATGAACACACTCACACACACACACACACACACAGACTGCCTACTATGGGCTTTGTTCAGGGAAGTCCAGAGTTCACATCTTCCACTCTATATTCAATAAGATCTTGGTTCTGTGGCAGGATGGGGCTCTAACTCTTCCTTTTTTCTACCTTTCAGTTTGTGGTGTTCACCTTCTGGACTTTGTACCTGTACGACAGGGAGCTGGTTTACCCCAAATTGCTTGATAATTTCATTCCTCAGTGGCTCAACCACGGCATGGTGAGTGATGGCACGGTGATGTCTGTCTGCTTTTTGGATTCTCAAAAGCCTTTGATCCCGTCATGAGGGTAGACATTCAGAAGTCATTGTTTAAAGGGATTCAATAACATAACATAAACTCAATACACATAGGCTACTCTCTCTGCACCAACCAGTCGACCACACGAGCAGTGACCCAGTAGAGTTTCCCTTCATTCAGGTCCACGCGGCCAAGAAAAAAGTTCAGCACTGGGTGTACTTACGTACAACTTTTGAAAAATTCTAATAGATCTTTCTTTCTTTTTGTTTTTTAGATAATGAATCATTATTAAACAAGAAGTAAACATTTGTTTTTTCTAAGTCAGCAGTTGAATGATAAATTTGCTGCATCTTTTTTTAATTTAAGCTTCGTTGAGAAAGCATGTTGAAATTTTACTGCAAAGTCTTAGCCCTGCATATTTTTCATTGTAAATGTATACATTTGTTCATAAGATACTTTTCCTGTTCATTGGGCAGAACCCAAAATGCTTTTTTTTTATATAAGACATGTCTGAAAATGAAAACTTAATTAGAATTTTGTGACAGTATTTTGCCCGTTTTTTTATGTGTTACTGTAATGCAGTGGTTCTCAAACTGTGAGGCGTGCCCCCTGGGGTGTACAAGTCTGGGATGTCAGAATTTTTTTCTGTAGCAGAACATAAACAAACCGTGCTTCCGCATCGCATATCCGCGGGTCTTACGTCACCTAAATTAAACAAATCCTAACTTTGACATTTGAAGACGTTATTATTCTTGTTAACAGCGGTTATCAGATTAGTTGAAGAATGAAGAAAAGCATGTGTTGTGGGATGAGTGTATGTGTGTGCTGAAACCGGTGTCGTGCAGGAAGGGAGGGGGGAGAGCGCGTGTGAGCATGTGGAGCGCATACACCAGGGGTGTCCAAGTCATTTTGGTTCGGGGGCCACCCGTCTGATCCCAAGTAGGCCGGACCAGTAACAAAAAAGCAAAAGTTGGAAAAAATGCCTCAACCAACATGGTAGCCTAATCATTTATTATTACACATTCATTCACAGAGGCAAATGGATCTCAAATAAAATGCATTTCACTTTTTAAAAAATGGTTTATTTTGTGGACTTTTGTGGCAACACCTGCCTTCTTCCTGACCTTTAATGAGCGGCATCAGTGACCAGACTGACATCGCGTGACTAGTTCACTTCAACATAGTCTGGCACTGCAACTAGAGAGCTGACTATGTCATCAGCTGTTGTTGTGTCCATCAACTCAAGAAACTCTGCTGTGACGTCTCTTTAACACCTCTAATAAATATACACAGCTGTATAAATCCGTGATGTCATTGATTTCATCAATAGTGACTGAAAATACAATAAATGACTGGATTCCTTCATTTGGCGGCCAAGTCTCCTCAGAGATGTTGTATCTGTAATTGTAATCCTTGAAAGACTTGTGTTGGAAAAGGTCAACTGCTTTTTGAGGTACAACCCTTCTGCAGCCTTCAGCATTTTTCCATAAGTTCACCATCCGAAAATGGTTTGGATGTTAACAAGGTGTCTGTCACTGCTCCATCACTGATGTAAATGCTGCAGTGAATGCAGACGGTTGTTTTTTCCGTCCAGCTAATAGTTGGTAAATCTTCTCTTTTCTTAACTGCAAATGGTGAAACTTTTCTTTATGGTGAGTCTCATAGTGGTGCTGAATGTTGTATTCTTTGAGCACTGTGACCTGTTGATGACATTCCACGCATGTAGGTTTTGTATTCAGCTCCATGAACAAATAAAACTTCAGGAATCGTTTTTTCTGGAAAGCTCAGCCCTCCACTTTAACCTTTTTTCTTTGTGACAACATTTTGGTCATTATTGTGTCACTACTGATCATTCTTATAGGAATGTAACAGTGGTGAGGCTAACGGGGAACCAAACTGCATCTTACACAGACACAAGCTGTTAATTTTCACTTTTGGCACGTGCAGAGATGAGCTGTTTCACCTGTTTTGCTTTTCCTTTGCTCCCCCTAGTGGCTGAATTGCACATTTTGGTTATTTCTTTAAAAAATCACAACTCACCACAGGAATGTACGGAAGAGGATAAGGGGCAATGGAGAAAGAAAAAAATAAAGGGCATAGAAAATTCTGACTTTAATCTCAGAATTTGGACTTTAATCTCAGAATTCTGCAGAATGTTGCAGACTCCACAGGAAGGGATGTGAAGTGTCATTTCTGGATCCTCCAAAGCAATGACATCACTGTCAATCTGCACAAAAGAAAAATAAATTAGCTTAAAAAAATAATAAATGAGTTTTATTTGATGTCACAAGGAACATATAGAAAACAACAAGTCCAGTAGTATTTCAGAGGAGTAAATAAAAGTGATAAATTTAGCTTCTTTCTTGCTGTGTGCAAACATTTGATATTAATGTACTTGGTGGCCATTTATAATCCCACTAAAACTGGACAAATGTTGTTAATCAGGTGAATGAATCCAAGCGGACTATGAAAATGCAGCTGAGAGAAGATAGTAGGCTACAAAAGAGTCAAATATCTGATTCGGCAGAACTACGGACATAATGATGTAAGGTTCAAGCTTCCCGGTGCTACAAAAAACCCCACCCAAAAGAAAAAAAAAAAAAAAACCCGCCCTGTAAAAAAAGAATAAACTGTACCCTGTAAAGTTTGTAGCGGTGTCGATAGCTTCGCTAATGTGGGTGCTAATGTGCTTTGAAAATAGTAAACACATTGCTGCGGTTCTCTGTTCCACGAAGAAGAAACGGCTGTTGCCGTGGATACGTAACGGTACTCTGAGGCGTCACGTGACTTCCACCTCCTGAGCTTTATTTAAACTCACGCAGATACAAAACAACAAATTTGTGTTGTATTAAATGTTTTGAAAGGTTATGATTCAGTAACAGGGGGCCGTCGTTTGCAGAGTGTTTGTTTGACAATGAGATAATAAAAAGAGAGAAGGTGTCACGTGACGAGAAAGCTGAAAACTGAATTTTATTGTATTAGAGAGTAAAGATCGGTGGGTATCATGCATAGTAAAACACGAACATCTGTTAAACATATGTAGAGAGTATTTTCTGAAGGCTATAACAAACAAGATTATAGATTATAGGGGAGTTGTTGATATAAACGGGCACGACAATCATTTACAAGATCCAGTTTAAAACTATTTCTTTTTTACTTACCTTCTGCTCTTCCATTAGCAAAATGACCTCCTCTGGTAAGCCTTGAGCACGCAAAAAGACACTTACAGACGTCAGTTTTGTTGGTTTCACTCCTGCAGCTCCTCGGACTCTGCAGTGCTAAAGGAAGTGGCTCACATGCGCCAGTAGTGCATAATTCTGAGATCAAAGTCAGAATTCTGAGTTCAAAATCAGAATTGTGAGACTAAAGTCAGAATGTGTGTGTGTGTGCCTGCGTGTCTGTGTAAGGAGAGGAGAGGGGGTGTGTCGGAGAACCGTAAATTAAAAACAAGGTGTCTCCCCCAAAAGTTTTGGAGTCTTTCTTAACCCACTCTGGAGGCTGAGGGTTCAGAACGGGAAAGTGAACCCCGAAGGAGAATCCGCCTTCGGCCCTAGAGGAAATCTCCCGTGCGTTTCTGACCACGGTCGGAAAAGAGAAGTCATCGCGCAGGAAAGGTTCAACACTTGGATCAAACTGTTAGTACAGCACGTCTGCAAACACTTCCTCATTCAAAATTCAGAGAGAGCCGAGCAGCCCTCCTTTTTCCTCTCCCCTCTGGAGCACCCAAGGCAACGCCTCCTTCCGTCGCAGCGTTGCCTCCATGACAACCGCTGTCACACTAAAGTCCGAAGGAGGTCCGCGGAAGGCAGAAATGCTGCTACGTAGTCCTCAGAACGTCTACGTTTGATAGTTTCAGCATTGTATAGTGTAAATTCAAAAATCGGATACGGGTCACTTTTAAAAGATGATGTAAGCGGGTCGTCAAAAAAATCGGATATAGTCAGAAAATCGGATATGGGGATCAAGACCTGCAGTGGAAATGCAGCCTTAGACTTTCTCTAAGCTTTCACACGGGTGATAAAAAAAAGCCCCGCCAATCTTTGATTCTGTACTGGTCGTCGTTAGCGTGTTAGCATGGCTCCTCTAGGTTTATTGTCTTCGGTCTTCAAAAATTACTGGCTTGTGCAACTTTCTTGTGGACTTTGAAGCAAGGCAACAGTGGTTGAATGCAGTTGGCATTGAATGCAGAGAACTGTCTCCTGGTGATGGGATTTGCAATGAATGTTTCACTCACGATAGATGCTAATACTTTATCCTTATTAGCTATGATGCTAGAGTCATCCAACACCGGTCCCTGTTTTTTATTTTATTTTTTTAATTTGTCTGAATTAAATTACTATATTTCTTTTACAGAAAGATTTTTGTATGTTTAGTTTTATTTGTTTTAAACTTTATTTTTTTATTGAGTGTTTTTTCATTTGTCAGTTTTTACAAACATGGGTAATCAACCACAACATAAACAAAAAAATAAATAAAACGCAACAATTGGGCTGTATTTCTTTGTTTTCACAATCCTCTTAGAGTTTTAGTTGTTTTTCACACATAGTGGCACCATTTTTCCCATCTTTTTTGGAAAATGTCTAACTTTAGTTTTAGTTGAAATGTCAACTTTTCCATGGAGTAAATTGTCCATATGATTTTCACCCGGTCATCCTTTCAGGAGGGTCCACCCTACGCCATTTTTTTGTCACTGCTTTCTTGCTTGCCAAGAGTAATATCCTTACCAGGTAAAGATCTTCATTCAATCCAGAGTCTTCAATGTTTCCTATGTACAAAACTATAAATTTGTTTGGCAGATGATATTCCAAAACACTCTTTATAAAAGTTGTTACAGCCTTCCAAAATGATTGTAGTCTGGGACAAGACCAAAATATGTGTGTATGATTCCCTTCCTAACTCCCACATTGTCTCCAACAAGACTGTGAAGTTTGTAGTTGTTTGCTTTTGATTTGGGGCATTATAAAATACCGTGTAAGATTCTTTCATGCAAATTCCTTCCATATTTGAGAGCACTGTGTGAGACACATTTTAAACCAGTCTTCTTCTGTCATTTTTTTATTGAGCTCAGATTTCCATTTACTTTTAATATAGAGTGATGAATTTTTCCTGTTAGCAGTAAAAGAACAGTAAAATGTTGAAATAACCATTGTTTTGCTGTTTTTATAAGCGTCTGATATTACTTTAGTTATACTGTCTCTTTTTTTTGTTCTAGATTAGGTTTAATTTCCTTTGTAAAAAAGTCTTGAATTTGTAGGTATATAAATAAACCTTGATTTCCCAGATTAAATCTATTTTTTAATTCCCTAAAGCTAAGTAAATTGTCCTCTTTTGTAATTGTGTACCATGCAGTTATGCCATTGTCTATCCAGTGTCTAAATGTTGAATCATATCGATTTGGTTGGAAATTTGGGTCATACGCGATCCAATTGAGTATTTTTCTTTCATTTTGCAGTTTGTATTCTTTAACTACTTTTTTCCATAGTTTTGGTTTAAAGGATGTAATTAAGTCAACATTCCTTTGGTTATAGTCCGTCTGTTTAACGTCTCCTACAATCGTTTGTATTGGTATGTTTATGCTTTTAGTCTCTATTTCTTTCCATCTTGCTTCGTATTCTGGTGTACACCAGCAGACTACTGGCCGCAGCTGTGCTGCATAAAAATATTCTTTCAGATTTGATAAAGCCAACCCTTCTGTGTTTTTTTGGTTACTGGAGGGTGGAAAATCTTATCCTAGGCTTTTTTTCCATTCCAGATGAATCTAGATATGATCTTATTCCAAAAGTTAAACTTATGCTGTGGTATTCCTATTGGTAAAGTCTGGAAAAGGTAGACAAATCGTGGGGTGATGCTCATTTTAATGATTTTTACTCTAGAGCTGAGATCTAAGGGGTAGAGTTGTCCATTTTTGCAGACCTTTTTACATGTTTTGTTCAATCTGATCAAAATTTGCTTCATATAGTTTGTCGATCTCTCTTGTAAGTATGACACCCAGATATTTTAAAGTCTTACTTTCCCATTTCAAATTATAAGTTTCTTTAATCTGTTTAGACGGGGAGTCGTTTAGTGTAAGAATTTGGTTTTTTTCTATTTTAATTTTGTATCCTGAGTTGTGACCAAATAGTTTCAAAAAGTCCATCAATATACACTGACCAAAAATATAAACGCAACACTTTTGTTATTGCTCCCATTTTTTATGGTATGAACTCAAAGATGTGAAACATTTTCCACATACACAAAATAACCAGTTCTCTGAAATATTGTATATATATATATATATATATATATATATATATATATATATATATATATATATATATATATATATATATATATATATATATGTCTAAATCTGTGATAGTGAGCACTTCTCGTTTGCCAAGACAATCCATCCCACCTCGCAGGTTTGCCATATCAAGATGCTCATTAGACAGCATGATTATTGCACAGGTGTGCCTTAGACTGGCCACAAGAAAAGGCCACTCTGAAATCTTCAGTTGTATCACACAGCACAATGCCACAGATGATGCAAGTTTTGAGGGAGCGTGCAATTGGCATGCCGATAGCAGGAATGTCCACCAGAGCTGTTGCTAGGGAATTGAATGTCCATTTCTCCACCATAAGCCGTCTCCAAAGGCGTTTCCGAGAATTTGGCAGCAGATCCAACCGGCCTCACAACCGCAGACCACGTGTAACCACACCAGCCCAAGACCTCCACATCCAGCATGTCCACCTCCAAGATCGTCTGAGACCAGCTACTCGGACAGCTGCTGAAACAATCGCTTTGCATAACCACAGAATTTCTGCACAAACTGTCAGAAACCGTCTCAGGGAAGCTCATCTGCATGCTCGTCGTCCTCATCGAGGTCTCGACCTCACTCCAGTTCGTCGTCGTAACCGACTTGAATGGGCAAATGCTCACATGCGATGGCGTCTGGCCCGTTGGAGAGGTGTTCTCTTCACAAATGAATCCCGGTTTACACTGTTCAGAGCAGATGGCAGACAGAGTGTGTAGCGTCGTGTGGGTGAGCGGTTTTCTTATGTCAATGTTGTGGATCGAGTAGCCCATGGTGGTGGTGGGGTTATGGTATGGGCAGGCATATGTTATGGGCGAAGAACACAGGTGCATTTCATTGATGGCATTTTGAATGCACAGAGATACCGTGACGAGATCCTGGGGCCCATTGTTGTGCCGTACATCCAACAACATCACTTCATGTTGCAGCATGATAATGCACGGCCCCATGTTGCAAGGATCTGTACACAATTCTTGGAAGCTGAAAACATGCCAGTTCTTGCATGGCCAGCATACTCACCGGACATGTCACCCATTGAGCATGTTTGGGATGCTCTGGATCGGTGTATACGACGGCGTGTTCCAGTTCCTGCCAATATCCAGCAACTTCGCACAGCCATTGAAGAAGAGTGGACCAACATTCCACAGGCCGAAATAGACAACCTGATCAACTCTATGCCAAGGAGATGTGTCGCACTTCATGAGGCAAATGGTGGTCACACCAGACACTGACTGGTTTTCTGAGTCCCCTGACCCCCTCAATAAAACAAAACTGAAGATTTCAGAGTGGCCTTTTCTTGTGGCCAGTCTAAGGCACACCTGTGCAGTAATCATGCTGTCTAATCAGCATCTTGATGAGTAAGGTGGGATGGATTGTTTTGGCAAAGGAGAAGTGCTCATTATCACAGATTTAGACAGATTTGTGAACAATATTTCAGAGAACTGGTTATTTTGTGTATGTGGAAAATGTTTCACATCTTTGAGTTCATACCATAAAAAATGGGAGCAATAACAAAAGTGTTGCGTTTATATTTTTGGTCAGTGTAGGAAGCTCTTTGTCTGGGTTCTTTAGAAAAATTATTACGTCATCTGCAAAGAGGCCAATTATCTGTTTTTTGTTGCTTATCTCTATTCCTTCTAAGGCACCGTTCTGTTGAAGAGCTTGAGCTAACGGTTCGATGTATAATGCAAAGAGCGTTGGACTTAAACAACAGCCTTGTCTGGTGCCTCTTTCTAATTTTATTTTATTTGACAAATCTCCATCTACTTTTATTCTTGCTGTTGGGGCTTGATATAATGAATTAATAACTTTAATAGAATTTTCATCAAATCCAAATTTTTAAAGCACCAAGTATAAAACTTCCCAGCTAACACTGTCAAAGGCCTTTTCTGCATCTAGGCTAATAAGTGCAGATTTAATTCCCTTCTATTGTACATGGTTAATGATATGTAGACTTTTCCTATATTGTCTTGTGTCTGGCGTCCTTTATTAAAACCTGTCTGGTCTTCATCTGTTAGATCAGACACAAAAAGTTCAAATCTTTTACATAATATTGATGTATATATTTTAAAGTCTACATTCAAAACAGAAATTGGTCTGAAGTTTTGGCATAGTTTTGTATCCTTCCCTTCCTTAGGGATAAGGGAAACAACTGCTTCCTGCCATGAAGGGGGGATATTTCCTTCCCTTAATGTCCAATTAAGGCATCCGAGTAGTAAAGGTGACAGGTCACTTTCGAACATCTTGTATATTTCAGAGGGGAACCCATCACTACCTGTTGCCTTGCAGGTCTTTAGTTTTCCAATAGCATATTTCATTTCTTCGGTCTAAATTTCTGATTGTAATACTTTTGTTTTGAACTTCTCCTATTGATGGTAGATCAAGTGAGTTAAGAAAGCTCGTTGCACTGTCTACACTTGCTAGTAGGGGTTTTGAATATAAATCCTTGTAGAAATTCTCAAAAATGTCTAGTACTTCCTCTGGATCATCTGTTAATTTGTCTGTTCTGGGATTTTTGATACTAGTTATTGTGTTATTAGATTGTTGTTTTCTTAATCGTCTTGCTAGCAATTTGATTGCCTTAGGGCCTGAATCATGATACATTTGCTTAACAACAAACCTTGTTTTCTTTTCTATTACTTCACTCAAAATATCATTTATTTCTATCTTTAGTGTTTTAATTTGTTGTAGGATAGCTTGGGACTGACTTTGCTTGTGCTGTTTCTCTAGGTTGTTTAAGATTGCCACTTTCTGGTTGTATTTATTCTTTTTTTTTCCTTATATCTGGCTGATGCAATGGCTTTTAAATTTCCTCTCAAAACTGCTTTTAACGTATCCCACAGAATATTGGGGTTTACCTCTCCACTGTCGTTTTCTTAGATGAATCTTTTAATAGTAGTTATGGCCCACAGCAGCAGTCACTGACTGCAAGGACCATATTGTTTTCACAGTTGGAACGACGACTTCGCCGCCTTTCAGCGAGAATGTGACCCCCGCCGCATGCTCGAAAAGTCACCAAAACGTGCACACACCTGGGATAAATTGCAAATGAATTTTCCACAAAGTCAACGTCACCCCACCGAAGACGATAACATCACGGCTAGCGATCCCGTCAAAAAAATGAATGGGCCGAAAATCGCGTATGGGGCCCAACAAAATGTACTTCAAAATACAGTCGCGAAACCAAAACACACGTGTCGGGGATATCCCAAAGAAGTTTTGAAATCATTACGGGGCAGCCATACGACCTAGGCCTGGCGGCCATTTTGTGGCGAACTCTGAGAATTGGCGATTTTCGTGTTTTCCCACGATATGGGGAAACGACACTTTTTTGGGGTTTTTTTTTACGCAATTGCACACACTTGCTGCCAGCTCCAGTCTACAAACACCACAGAAGTGTCGTTGACCTTTGACCTTGGGAAAAGGCCGCCATCTGTAATTTTCTCAAAAAAGCACCTTTAGCACCAGATACAAACGAAAACTCGTCGTTGGAATTTTCATCAATCGTCTCGTAACTTTTCGGGCATCAACGGACAGCTACTCTGGACAAAATGTTGGAATTAGAAGTTGTAGATTTTGAACGGCGTGCGCGTGGCAAGCTAGCAAAGTGGCGCACTGTTAAAACTCCCATGCCTTTCAATGCAATACAGTTAAAATTGAATGCATGCATTCATGCCTGAAACTGAATACATTGAAAAACACTGGAAATGGACATATAAGGAATGTGGGCGTGGTTAGCATAAAACCACTGTTGCTAAGGACGACAAAAAGTTTACTTTTACCGATTTGTCCGAACTGACGTCAATCTGTTTGTCTTCTCAAGGGGACCAAAACATAAAATCAGAATCAGAATCCTTTTATTGTCATACGCACAGCTTTTACACCGACATACGAAATTACTTCCAGTGCAACCCGAACAAGATCAGACATACAACAAATACACATACAGTTCGAGTTTTACTGAGGCAGCTGCAGCGACTGCGCACCTTTTTCTTAGGATGGGTAAAGATGGTTACAATAGGTGGGTAGGGTGATGATTGGTGACAAAAAAAGTCGTATCTCAACACTGTGATACAATGTGTAGGTACAAGAAAAAAACACCGTCTGAACACAGAAGCACATATTCTCACAGCCACGCAGTACACAAGGATCACTGGGAGGGTTGGATAGGGGGGTGGGGCCCCCGCCTGTGTTACACTCCGCTCGCAGCTGCTCCTCACGGGCGCTCGCGTCTCCAGGAGTGCTCACTCGGGGGCGGGGGGTGAGTTCCGAGGAATGTCGAGGTCAAGGGGGGGGAAGCAGCAGCATCGGCCTTCAGCACAGCGGCGGTTTTCACACTCTGAGAGCGAATGATGTTTTGGTTGGAGCCAAGGAGTCTCAGCTCGGGGGGGGGGGTGTCCGATTAGATTAGATTTTCCGGCGCCAGCAGGTTGTTTGCTCTGCTGGCTGTGTCCTTGACTGGTCTTGCACTGAGAGGCAGATTGATTCAAAATGTGGGCAATTTAGACCAGTCTAGCCTCAATTCGGGCAGAAACGCGCTCCAAGTTGGTATCCATCTTCTGCACAAGTTCAAAGATCGAGAGCATCCTGCTTAAGTGGGCAAGACAAGCACAGAGCTTTTGATCCACTTGTGAAAGTTTCTCGTACTGAGTCTCTCCTCCCCGAAGAATCCTTCCATAGAGCTCAGACGAATCGCCTCTCTCCGTCTTCTGCTCCCAGACTGCTTGATAGATCAGAAATCCTCCGATCCCAATGATGAGGAATCCAATTATCATGAATCCAAAGAGGTACACATCCTCAACGTCTTCCACAGACAGCTGGGCCAGGCACACCAGCCTCCACTTGCCCCATGGATCGTTGGTGTATCCAGCCGCGTGGGTGCCGTCTGGGCAGGAAGGGTCCGCTTTCCCGTTCCTTAGTGTGGAAAAAACTCTGTCGATCGAATTCAAAGACCAGCTGATCAAATCCATCTTTAGAGTGTAAAAAGAGCAGGAGTAGCAGCAGGCAGAAAGATGCAGCTCCAGGGAAGACAGACAAAAGCTGGGGGGGGGGGCTGATACAGGAGGAGCGAGAAGAAAAGCGTCCGTCCTCGACAAGAGCAGGAAGAGAATGGTTGCTATGGAGATAAAATAAACAAAAAAGCCGCCATTTTGGAGAAAGTGGGTTTTTTATCAACTTATGGCATATGGCTCTCACCAATGGAGGAATGTGTTTTTCTGAGTCAGTTGATGATGCTGATCGCTATGCTAGCACTTTTAGCTATGTTAGCATATTTAGCATAGTTAGCATAATTAGCATTCTAGGTAATGTGTTTTTCTGAGTCAGTTGATGATGCTGATCGCTATGCTAGCACTTTTAGCCACGTTAACATAGCTAGCATAGTTAGCATAATTTGCATTTTAGGTAATGTGTTTTTCTGAGTCAGTTGATGATGCTGATCGCTATGCTAGCACTTTTAGCCCCATTAGCATAGTTAGCATTATTAGCAAATCCAGCCTTGACTAGCTTTTAATTTGTGGGCGGTGAGGTAGGTGAGGACGGCGGTGATGCGTAGAGTTGGCCGTGATGGCGGGTTGCGTCTGCGGGCCATACAACGCCGCTTGCGGCTTTAATTTTTATTTGTTCCTTCACAGTTCCCTTATTTAACATTCCTATGTTTAATCTCCACAACGTATTTCGTTTTCTGTTGTCTATATTAATTGTTAAAACACAGGGCTATGGTCAGAGACACTCATTGTACCAATTTTGCAGGATTTCACTCTATATCTATCACATGTGTTGATCAAGAAATAATCAATTCTAGAATAAACCAAATGTGACCCAGAATAGTAAGTATAGTCTTTTTCTAATGGATGTATTTCTCTCCAAACATAAATAACTCCCATTTCCTCTAAAGTTGTGTTAATAAATTCTGACAAAGGTTTATGCTGGTTCCTAACACTTGTGGTATCCAGGCTCTTTAGAGTTACATTAAGGTCTCCCCTGCACATCAATATACCTTCAGCCTCAAGTGCGAGCAAGATCTGTAGAATGTTTTTTTACTTCCGGGGGGGCATATACATTTATCATTGTAATTGGTTCATTTTGCAGTCTTCCTTTAACTAGTATATATCTTCCACCTTTATCTTTTATCTCTTTGTTACATTCAAATTGTAAGGAATTCGATATAAGGATAGCCACCCCTCTTTTCTTGTTTGGTTCATTAGAGCTATAAAAAGTGTTTCTATATCCCATTTGTTTAAATTTGTTGTGTTCTTGATCGTCTAGCTTTGTCTCTTGTAAAAATAATACCTGCGCATTTTCTTTCTTTAATATTGAAATAACCTTTCTTCTTTTAATGGGATTATTTAGGCCATTTACATTAAGTGTAACCGTTTTTATATTACGACCCATTACTTAATTTCTTCCAGAACTCAGAATGTACAGCCCAAAAAACATTGAACAAAAAGGCCAGAACGTGTGGCCCCAAAAAGAACAGAAACAAAATGATTTGCTTCCAAAACTGGAATGAACATTTTCCCTCGATGTCAGTGAGCCGCTCTCGTAATATTTTTTGTTGCTTTAGCGATTTAGGCCTCCTTCACCTCCATACTCCAGGTTTCCATGTCCGCGATGCGTTCTTCAGCCTCGGCAATCTGGGCTCTGTGCGTTTGGAGAGTTTTATTGTTTGTTGCTAGTTGTTGGTATATTTCTTGTTTTAATTCCTTGATTTCCATCTTGACATCTTCTGTAATTTGCTCCTTCAAGGAGTTCATGTCCTTTTTCATGTCAGCTCTTAGGTCGTGGATTTCCTTGCTAATGGAGTCGAGTCCACAGCGCATGGTTTCAGCTAGCTGGTTAGCTCCAGAGAGTTCGTCTCCGTCTTCTTTGGTTTTATCCACATTTCGTCCTTTCATCTCATCTTGTTTTTTCATTTTTCCTCTGGTTTATACTTCTCCTTTCATTGATCATTTCGCTCTGTTTGTTAATAATGATAATTTTGAGGAGTCTATTTGCTATTTTGTTGGGAGCAGCAAATGGTAAATGGTAAATGGCGTATACTTATATAGCGCTTTCTACCTTCTTACGAAGGCCCAAAGCGCTTTACAGTCACAGTCCCATTCACCCATGCACACACACATTCAGACACTGGCGGCGGCTCCGCTCCACTTGTGCCAACCTCCCACCAGAGGCAAGGTGGGGTTCAGTGTCTTGCCCAAGGACACTTCGACACATGGGCGGGAATCGAACCTGCAATCTTATGATCATGGGTCGACCGCCCTACCGCTGCACCACGGACGCCCGTACACGCCAGCAAATTACACAGGAATCACGTCCGCTTAGTCTGTTTTAATGTTATAAAGTTCTTTTTACAAGCTTTATGCTTTGTGGTTGTTTGTGGTCAAAGCATTCCTCACTTTAGATGAGGTACTGCAAAAAAATGTATAAACTGTTAACAAAGTTAATTAATACATTTATTAAGCTTATAACCAGTTTAGTAATATGGATTTTGAAGACAATGGTCTGACTTTAGATGTTAGTAAATCTTATTAACACTTTCAGGTATTTGCAAGACATCTATAATGCTTATAAATATCTTAGTAGCATCTCACACATTAATAAAGCCTATTATTTGTTAAGTTAGTTAATAAAACTTATGAAGCCTATTAACACTTAGGCTTGCGTGAGACATTTATAATGCTAATAAATGTCATACTAGAACCCCAAACAATAATAATACTTCTTAATTTATTAACAAAGGTTGTTAATAAATGTTATTAAGTTTATTAACACTTACACATTTGTTAGGCACCTATAATGTCAAGAAATGTATCATTAGCATCTTAAAATCATCCTAAAAATAATGCTTGTAAATGTTTTAACTAAGTAATTTAATTAACCTTATTGAGCCGGTTTAGCTCGTGCTGGTTTGCGGCGCCTTCCGTCCGTGAAACCAGGGTTCAAATCCGGGCTGCTCCCTGTTCCCTTCTCTACTTCTGTGCCGGTCCCAAGCCTGTTTGCTTTGAGAAGGTTGCGTCAGGAAGGGCATCCGGCGTAAAACATTGCCAAGTTTACCATGCGACTAGTTCGCTGTGGCGACCCCTGTTGGGAAAAGCCGAAAGAGAAAGAAGAATTTAATTAACCTTATTAGACTTATTGCTAATAAATGTCTTACTAACAGCCTAAAAATTCTATTATAATGCTTTTTAATGTGTTAACAAAGCTTGTTTTTTTTGTTTTTTTTTAACAAAGCTTGTTAAGGAATCTTAATATGAAGTATTACCGGAAACTATAACCTTAACTATGTGAACAAAGTAAACAAAAAAGGTGGAGGAGTCGCAATTTATGTTAAAAAAATACAAAGTTTACAGAAATTGATAAATTGTCAGTTGAAGTAGTTGGAATACTGGAATGCCTTACAATTCAAATATTAAACCAATCAGGGAAAAATGTCATCATAAGCTGTGTTTCTAGGTCGCCAGGGTCAAGCTTAGAAGTGTTCAGTGACTGGATGGAAAAGATGTTTAGCTCTCTAAATAACAAAATATTATACATCTGTGGAGATTTCAATATGGATCTGATAAACCCCAGCAAACATAAAGCCACCGACGACTTTATCAGCAGAATGTATGGAATGAGTTTCTATCCAACCATAACAAGACCCAGCAGAATCACTACTCAAAGTACTACTCTAATTGATAAGATATGTAAGGGTTAATGGCCGACGAAGTGTGGGTTATTACTTTCTTTTTTTTTTTTTTTTTTTTTTTTAACTTGTCCTGTCCAACAGCTAGGCAGACAGATGAGAGCTGAGGGCCTCTTGTGTTGGACATATTTTACTTTAACAAGAGGGGTTATTAATCTTCTGACAAACCAAAGGTGTGACTGAACAAACCCCTTTTGTAATTGAGGCCAAACTTTATTCATTTCAACCATGATTGAAAATCTTTGGTGTTGGACCGGACGGAAAAGGAAAGAAGGGAAGAAGAGGGAGGGATGTCAGAGGGGGGGGTGATAGTGAGAGGGGGGGGTAAGACCATGAAGCAGCATAGAGCAGACAGGTTTACTGGTTGTTTATCGTTACGGTACAGTTCCAATGTAGTACAAAAAGGGCGGGGCCTGTTCACACACACTCAAATATTATCAACACACCTGCTAGCTGCAAGAAATGTTCACATGTCAACATGAACACAAAACAGATAGTGTTCACACACGCATACTTATGCCTTAAAACCAACTAGTGTGAAATCTTTCATTCATTCAATCATGCAAACTATTAGTGCAAAGGTGAGCTAACACCTGTGCTCAGGTGAGTGTTTATGTTCTTCTAAAATGGATGGTGGAATGTGAAAAGAAGGAGGAGGAGCGCCCAGCCACCCCCACACCCAGACCCCCGCCGCAGCAGCAGCGGCAGCGGCAGCCGGAATTCCCCCAACGCCACACGGGAACAGGCAGGGAACAACCGCCCCCTGGGCGACCAAGACCGCCACCCAGGCCAGGGCCAGCAGGACCGCCGCGTGGCCCCCAGAGCCAGAGAGCAGGGAGGCGCGGAGGGAAAGAGAGCGCCGCCCCAGCCCAGCCAGGAAAGCAGCCCCCCCCCGCCGCGCCGGAAGAGCCCAACGCAGGGCCCCACCGGAGAAGGACGCCCACAGCCCCAGACGAGCACCCCACCACCACCCAGGAGTTCCGGGCATCCCCCCGCCCCAACCCCAGGTACGAGCCAGGACCCCCCAAGGGAGACCCGCTCCGCACTCCAGGCAGCCACCCACCCGGCCCACGGTTGGTCCAGGGAGGAGCAAGGCAGGGGCCCGCCGCCCCCGCCCAGGAGGGGGGAACCCCGGGGAAAAAAGTGTGGCCCACAAGGGGTGTTATAAATATGGCCCGACCAGGCTCGGCCATGTTGGAAGTTTGGCGGGGCCCAGCGCTCAGGGGCAAGGACCAGGACCCAGGGACACGAACACCCCCGGTTCAGGTGTAATATGAACCCCCCCACCGTGCGGAGAGAGCACCGCCGGGCCCAGGGAGCCGGCACCCAAGGGACACGGCCGCCATCGCCAAGGGGCCCGCACCCCCCACCAGGGAAGGGTTAGGGGACAGATGGACCCAGGTCCCCCTCTTCCTTGCAAAATGTGTGTGCGTGTATGTGTGTTTGAGAGGGTGTGTGTGTGCATGTGTGTGTGATTATGTTGGAATGTATATATTGAAGGGGGAGGGGTGTGTGTACTAAGGGGGGTGCAGTTAAAATTGGCGAGTAGGGCACTAAGGGGACATCTCCTGATTACTCACAGTGATGTCCCCCCACCCTCCCCACCAAGGGGCCCTAAATGTCTAAGGTGCGGTTAAAATTGGTGGGTAGGGTGCCAGGAGGACATCTGCTGCTTGCTTGCAGTGATGTCCAAGCACCCCCCCCTACCAAGGACCCTACATGTCTAAGGTGCAAATAAAACCGAAAGAGGGGGGGCCCACTCCATACGGCAACCATAGGAGGGGGGCCACTGCCAAGTAACCCCCCCCCCCCCCCCCCCCCCAAGGCGCATCGCAGACTAGACCCCCCACCCCCTCACCCTAATATGAGGTTATATGAGGAAGGGGGTAAGTTGGGGACAGCTGGTCGACTGTGCCCCGGTGGTCAAACAGCTGTCCCCCAGCCCCCGCCCCCCCCCCCCCCCCCCCCAGCAAAGGGGCCAGGGCCACCCAGCCCAGGGGCCCCACCCCCGGAGGCGCCGACACCCCAAGCCCGGCACCACCCACCCCACACAGAGAGAGAGGAGCCAGAAAGCGTCGCCCCCCCCCCCCGGAGCAAGCCCAGGCCCCCACCCCCAGACGCCGGCCCTAGAGGAGCTCTGGTCAGGCCTTGGCGGGACCGAGGAGGCCAACCGGCCGAGGCAACCACTGATTGCCTCAGCGGAGACCCCGACCCGCTAGCCCCCCCGATCCGTACCAATAATGCCCCCCCCCCTCCCCCCCAGAACGCCCCCCCACAGGACAGGGCCGACAAGCCCCCCACCCCACACCACCCCGGACCCCCAGACCCCTTTCTAACGCACGCCGTGGAAGCCTATTGCTTCCGCAAAGTGCGTTAAAAAGTAATAATGCACACTTTGAAGGCCATTAACCCACTTATACCATGGTCACTTACAAAAGTAATACATATTAACCAGTTTTTAGTCCTTTATTCTTGTTTTTTCCCCGATTTGGATCGCTTTTCTCACAAAAGGCGGACTATTTGTTACGTGATGCGGCGCATAGATGTTACTCATTATGTAACGTCTAAATAAGCTCTGTGCTTGGAGCGGAACAACTGGACCCAAACGGCCACCGTAGCCGGTCGTCACATGATGTAAACAGATTAGGAAAGTAGCAACCAAGCCACAGACAAATGTAAAGCAACAATTGTCATATTTTTGAAGAGGAAAAAGGAGTCCAACTGTTTATTTGTTAGAATGTTTATTTTAACACGGCTGAAAACGTTTCTTACATGCTTTTTGGTGTCTCGTTATGAGGCATGCACCCTGTGCTGCTGTGACATCACCCTAAAAGCTACCTCGTAGTTCCTTAACAAGACAATGCCATAAAACCACAACAGATTAACCGGAGACAGGTCCATGGTTTTTTTTGCACGGTGGCGCAGTGGTTAGCGCTCTTGCCTCACAGCAAGAAGGCCTCCGGTTCAAGTCCCGGCTGGGGGACATGAAAAAACTACATCAACAGGGGACCTTTCTGTGTGGAGTTTGCATGTTCTCCCCGTGCATGAGTGGGTTTTCTCCGGGATCTCCGGCTTCCTCCCACCGTCCAAAAACATGCTACAAAGGTTGATTGGCAACTCTAAATTGTCCATAGGTGTGAGTGTGAGAGTGAATGGATGTGTGATTGAGGATATTCTACCCTGCGACAGACTGGCGACCAGTCCAGGGCATCCCTTGCCTACGCCCAAGTGGCCGGGATAGACTCCGGCAACCCGGTGACCCTGAAAGGGAATAAACGGTTAAGAAGATGAAAAAAAAGATCCATGGTTTGTCTCATTTTTTATTTTATTTTTCAGCTTTCTGCAAGGAAAACTAGTAGCTCTTCAGTGTGAGTTTTGCCGCGCCGTGGGTGGGAGTAGTGGGGCGATGGGGGGGTAGAGGTGGAGCACCAGGAGGGAGGGGTGTGGCACCTGTCACATTAAATTAGATGAAAAGGGTCTCCAGTTTGGGGGGAGGGGGGGGGCACACCTGTTACCAGTCAAAGTTTGATTTTCTCTCTGATGTCTTTGAGTCACTGGCTTTCCTCTACTGACTGCTTCCTGTTTGTTCTGTGTTCCTCGGCTTATGCTCACCTTTTGGATCTGCTTTGCTGACTGTTTGTCTTTGTTTGTAGTGAAGTTTGCCAACAGAAACCACTTCTACTGTGTTTTCTGAAAAATCCTTCTCCATTTCCCCTTCTCCTCCCAGCATACCACCGTTCTGCCTTTTGTTATCATCGAGATGAGGACGACTCACCACAAGTATCCCAGAAGGCTGTGGGGTCTGGTGGCAGTATGTGTCTTCAGCATGGCCTACATCAGCTGGTAAGGAGTTTCTTCCACATTTCCACCCAGAAGCCAGGACTGGATGATCACATTTACTGAAGTGAAGTCTGCTGCACTTTACTGTTTTGTTGTTCCTCACACTGTTGTGAAAAATGCTGAAATTGAGTTCACATGTAAATGTCCAACTGGTGCATCTAATGCAGTGTTTCCAAAGCCTGGTCTTAAGGCCACTGTCCATGCTTCCTTCTCAAACACACTTTATGTAGCCTATCATCCACCAATGCAGAGACCTTAAAGCAGCCATTGTGAGGATTGTGAATTTCTGTTTGGTTTTCGTCATGATCTGTTTTGAGTTGTCCCACAGTCACACCAGTTTTAGCTTTGCCACGATTCACAGCTGTCTTCATTTCAGTTAATTGCCCTCAGTCTGTTCAAGTGGTTTTCAGTTCTTACTTGTCAGGTCATCTGTTCTGTTCTAGTCTGCTTTGTCACCCTTTTTGATGCTCCCATGGTTTTGTCATGTTTTAGTTTATGTATCAAATGTTTTAGTTTCTGTCACCAAACCTGGTCTCCTGCATTTTTGGTGGTTCTACACCACCAGTTCCTGACGTGTTTGGGCTGCATAACAAGGAGAACCTGAGAACCAAGGTTCACAAACACTGAGCTGTGTTTGTGATGTGATCCAGACTATTTCATAATTTTAGTTTAACATGCAACCACCCCCACCACCACTAACAAGTCTGTATGAAACACTGACACAGAGCTATGTCTGCTTTCAGGACCTGCTGGGTGCACCATGTGACTGGTGTGTGGGTGTACCCAGTTCTGGAGCGCGTCTCCTCCATTGCTCGAGCTGCTTTCTTCGGGACCATGACACTATTGATCTTCATTCTCTACGTCCTGGGGGAGATCCTCAACAGCTACATTTGGGAACAGCCACAAAAAGGCATGCATATGGCAACAGCAGCAGAGACTGGCTGAGCTTTAAGTTCAAAGAACATACACGTGCATAAACACGCACATGTACAAAGACATTCAGACACACACACAGGTCTGCAAGTAACCTAAAATCTTTGTCTTGTTAGATTTTATGGACAGTGTAAAACAAGAACATATCAATCACACTTTGCTCGTTTTGCAGTGTCTTATTTTTCATTTTTCTTTTGTGTCTTTTACAGAAAAGGTTAAAGATGAGTGAAGCCTCCCCGAAAGCAACAAAGGAAGACAAGTTTCGCCCACTCGGGACTGCAAGAACAAAGCCAAATGTGCAAGATGTTTATAATCCAAAAAACTAAAACAGAAAAAGAACTGTTTTTTTCTCCAGGAGTCTCTGCATCAACATAAATACATGTTGTAAGCGCATAAATACAATGGGGAAAAAATATTTGATTCTCTAATGATATTTTCATATTGAATCTGCATGCTGTCTAAAGATTAGAAAAGTATCCAATGCTCATAGATACACTGTCAGAGACAGAATTTTAAAAGAATCCAGGAAATCACATTCTTTGATTTTTAAAGAATTTATTCTTATAATAGTGCAGAAAATAGGTATTTATCTCCTAAAACCTAACAAGAACCGACAACAAGCTTCTCACAGACCTATTGCTTATTCTTTTAAGTCCCACGCCAATCATCTTTTGATCTATTTTAAATTTGTTCCTAGAGGTCTTTTAATTATGATTGTGACGTTTTTAGCCTAAATTAGAAAAAACTGTTGTTGCTTTTCATCAGTTATTGCGGAGCGGTAGTAGTTCATTAGAAATCAGAGTTGTAGGCAGAAAGTAAGCCCGCCCCTACTTCAGTCCCTCACACTCCTTAGGCTAAAATTTGTGGTGCAACAAAAATGGCGAGCAATATTGGAACTACCCAGCCAGCCAGTTTTGAGCTAGATGCAGCTCAGACAACAAAATGGAAGACGTACATGGATCAGTTGGTCTGACAGTGGATGCATCTGAATGGAGCAGGGCAGAGAGCTTGTGACTCGCGGTTGTAGCTACTACGTCACAGCTACGAGCTTTTCGAAATGGCATTTTTTCGTCTGCTCCTGATTGTCAACAATTTGAACAAAGAAATATCCTGAAATAGGTTTTCAAGCTCAACATTTTCTTTATGTGTGTCCTACATTATTTTTTATTTTTATTTTTTTTATACACTGTATTTTATCCCACGAAGGGAAATTCTGTCTCCGCATTTGACCCATCCCCCTGGGGAGCGGTGAGCTGCAGCCGAAACCGCGCTCGGGAGGCAGTAGCGTTAAGGGTCTTGCCTAAGGACCCTCACTGGGTGATGTTAACTGCTCGCCATTGATATGGTATTTGCCCCCAGTACCATTGCTCATTCCCCTCCGGGAATCAAACCCTGGTTTCCTGCATGGTAGCTTCCCACCTTACCAACCGAGCTACCCAGCCGCAATTTTTTATCCCCCTTCGTGGGATAAAAAATACATTATGAGAAAAATGCCACAAAAACCTGTTAAAATGACCAGAAACACAATTTCCATTTGCATGGGTCTTTAAAGACCCATTCAATCTGTCCCGTGTTATCTCTATAAATGGCCCCTGTCTACACTTAAAGGGCCTATACCATGCAAAATCTTTTTTTGAGCTTTTAAGTGTAATGTTAATTCCTCACTAAAAACAACCCCAAAGTAGTATTTTGATCCATTCACGGATTTCTGAGTTTTCCTCTAAAAACCTGCTCTCTGAGCACCAGGCCCCCCCGTCCATGAAAATGAGTTCTCACGAGCTGACCAGTCAGAAAACAGCACCTTCCAGAAAGAGTCTGCACTGCCAGCACCGCCCCCAGGCTAACTGACACACCCACTTTCTCCATGGAGCTGGTGGTGATCAGCTAAACACGTTCCTTCTACATGCACAATGTGCACATTCATCTTTGCAAAAGTTCAGATGTTGTTGGTTTTCATGGACAAAAACGCAGACATGTTGCCAAGGCCGACTCTAGCACTGGGTGGCACCCACAAGGACAGAAAGGGGAGCCTTAGAGATTGAGGAGTCCTTGGGGACAGCTGTTTGACCACCGGGGGACAGTCTACCAGCTGTCCCCAACTTGCCCCCTTCCTCATATAACCACATATTAGGGTGAGGGGGTGGGGGGTTTAGCCTGCGATACGCCTTGGGGGGGGGGGGGGGGGGGGGCTACTTGGCAGTGGTCCCCCTCCCATGGTTGCCGTATGGAGTGGGCCCCCCCTCTTTCGGTTTTATTTGCACCTTAGACATGTAGGGCCCTTGGTAGGGGGGGTGCTTGGACATCACTGCCAGCAAGCAGCAGATGTCGTCCTAGCACCCTACCCGCCAATTTTAACTGCACCTTAGACATTTAGGGCCCCTTGGTGGGGAGGGTGAGTGGACATCACTGTGAGTAATCAGGAGATGTCCCCTCAGTGCCCTACCCGCCAATTTTAACTGCACCCCCCTTAGTACACACACCCGTCCCCCCTCAAAATATACATTCCAACACAAACACACACACATGCACACACATTTTGCAAGGAAGGTGGGACTTAGGACCATCTGTCCCCTACCCCTTCCCTGGTGGGGGGTACGGGGCCCTTGGCAACGGCGGCCGTGTCCCCTCCTGGGCCCGGCAGTGCTCTCTCCGCGCAGGGAGAGGGTTCACATTACACCTGAGCCGGTGGTTCTGGTCCTTGCCCCTGAGCGCTGGGCCTCGCAAAATTTCCAACTGTGGCCGAGCCTGGTCGGGCCATGTTTACAACACCCCTTGTGGGCCCCCCTTTTCCCCGGGGTGCTCCCCTCCTAGGCGGGGGCGGCTGGCCCCTGCCTTGCTCCTCCTTGGACCAACCGTGGGCCGGGTGGGTGGCTGCCTGGAGTGCGGAGCATGTGGACATTTTTGCAGCTAGCAGGTGTGTTGATAACATTTGAGTGTGTGTGTGGACAGGCCCCGCCCTTTTTATACTACATTTGAACCTTACCGTAATGATAAACAACCAGTAAACTTGTTGCTTTATGCTGCTTCATGGTCTTATCCCCCCCTCCTATTATCACCCTCCTACCCCCTCCCCCCCCCCCCTCTCTCTAACATCCCCCTCTCTTCTTCCCTTCTTTCCTTTTCCGTCCGGTCCAACACCAAAGATTTTCAAACATGATTGAAATTAATAAAGTTGGCCTCAATTACAAAAGGGGTTTATTCAGTTTACTATGAAATGCTTAAGAAAAGCATGATAAAGGCCCTTCAAAGAGTCACACTGCAACCTCTCCTGCCGTGACCAAGACCAAAGAGCTGTCTAAGGAACCGGGGACAAGAGCATATACCTATCAAGATTGGCACGGACTACCGTAATATACAAGAAGCAACAACTTGGTGAGCAGAGATAAAATGTTGGAGGAATTATGAGAAAAGGAAAAAAACAAAAAACAATCTCTCTCCACCTGAAGCTCCATGCAAGATCTCATCTGGTGGGGTACAAATTATCTAGAGAACAACACGGAAATAGGGTAGAGGCTTCGTTAATTGTCAGAATTAACAAAGCCTCTTGGATAAGAAGTGAAACGTCTTCTAACTTTAAAAACTAAGTCCAGATGACAGCCCCTAAACCTACTACTACGATGTTCTTGCCTATCCAAATTTATTCAAGTTATAAACTGACCAATCAGTGGCTTCAGTAAAAGAAGGAAGTAAAAAATGCAACGGATTGTTGATGTGTAGAGGTCAATCAAATATGCAAGCCCCCACTGACCAAAGATACTTTCATTGAATCCACAACAAAGAGGCTAATAGCTCTGTTTTTGCTAATGTAAGTATCATTGTCTTTTTATTCATCCATCTTCTAAACCCGTTTGTCCCTTTTGGGTCGCGGGGCTGCCGGAGCCTATACCGGACATCCCCGGATGTCCCCTGCCTAGTCTGTTAGGGCCACAAATTACACACCCACAACACCGGGAGCCGGGCATCACGTCACAGCCTGGGGGTGTCTGTGTCACTGTGGTGTGGGCTCTGGCCCTTATCTCGAGCACCAGCCTTCTCCAAAGTTTCAACTGTGGGTTTGCCTGGTCGGGCCCTGTTTACAACACTACTTGTGGACCCTCACTTGTCTTGGGTGTCGTCCTCCTGGTGAGGGGTGGCTGGCCCCTGCCTTGCTCTCTCCTGGACCAACCGTGGGCTGGGTGGGTGGCTACCTGAAGCGTGGGTCGGGATTCTCTTGGGGGGCTTGGCTTGTGCCTGGGGTTGGGGTGGGGGATGCTCGTCTAAGGCTCGGGGTGCCCTCCTGGGTGAGGCCCCACGTTGGGCCCTCCTGGCACGGCGGGGGGGCTGCTCTCCTGGTTGGGCTGGGGCTTGCACTCTCTGTCCCCCCCATGCCTCCCTGCTCTCTGGCATTGGCCCCTGTGGCGGTCCTGCTGGCCCTGGCCGCGGTGGCTGATGTGATTTCCCGGTGGGCGGTTGTTCTTTATGTGCTACCGTGCGGGTGTTGGGGGGTCCTGGCTGCCACTGTTGCTGCGGTGGGGGCCTTCTTTTTACACTCCATCATCCACCTTAGAAGAACATAAACACTCACTCAGGCACATGGCCCTGTTCCAGAAAGCAGGTTATGCTAGCTCCCACGGTAAGTTTGAGGCTAAGGAAGCGGATAACCTCAACTTTCGGTTCCAAAAATGGAGGTATGTTTCAGGCTATGTCAAGTTGCCATGTCAACTCATGCTCTGAACATAACCTGGTCTGGAGCAGGTTTAGTTGAAGGTTAGTTTGTTTCAGAGGTGAAGCAGCATGGCGTGTCCATTTGAAGATGATTTAGTGAAAGAAGAAGCTCAGATAATACTTTTTCCACCGTGAGAGGGTGATAAGACCACATATAAATGTTGGAAACATAAACTTTTTTACTTTGATCTAACTTAATTATTTGCTTCAGTTAAGATAAATATTTTTTGGAATTCAGTCAGCCTAAAAATAACACGTAGTTATCAGACAGTTATTATACTTTCATTCAAATTAATCAATTAAGTAGGTGTAACTTTGGTGCTGCTGTTAGTTCGGCACCGCAAGGGATTGTGGGATACCATTCCCTTTGCCTGTCTGGACGGATTTGGGTTTAAGTGTGGGTTTTTGACCAAATGTGTTTAGTTGTTTAGCTGTTTTACTGTGTTTTGCCGAGTTATTTTGTCCTGTTATCTTTAATTCTTTCTGCACCATGAGTGAGAGGATGATGAGGATATATACCAGCCCTACTGGTTATTGGAGTAATGATAAATTCAGAGAAATGGTATAGTTACAAGTTCCAAAGCTGTCTTGTTTCATTTATTTTATTGCTATAAAAATGTCTGTCTGGACGGATTTGGGTTTAAGTCTGAGTTTTTGACCAAATGTGTTTAGTTGTTTAGCTGTTTTACTGTATCTTAGAGTCATTTTGTCCTACTATATTAAATTCTTTCTGCACCATGAGTGAGAGGTGGATGACCAAACCCCCTGTGCTAAATAACGTTGCAAGAGCAGAAGTTAAAGTCAGAGTCATGAACACTTGCATCATTTATTTTAATGTTATAAAAATGTGAATATCTGCGGGCTTAAAATGAGAAATATGAGAGTTCAATAACTTAAATAAATTAAGATGGATAAACATTAAATTGAATATGAGTAAGATGACATTTAGTTAGAAAAATATCTAAATTTGAGTTGTTTAAACAATTATTGAGTTATATAGACATAAGAAATTAGGTTGTTCCTCCTTTTCTTTTCCGTCTGGTCCAACAAAAAAATGTTAAAAATATAATTAAGATGAATAAAGTTTAGCCTAAATTACAAAAGGGGTTTGTTCAAATATACAACCCCCTGTTGTAAAAGTAAAATGATGTCCAACACAAAAGGCCTTAATTTCTCATCTGTTTGCGCAGCTGTTGGACAGGAGAAGTTGAAAAAACAACAAACAAAAAATCACACACCCACATTCACACCTAGAGACAATAGGCTCCGTGCACGAAAGAAGGCAGTTCTACTTCCGCCGCCTTGAGTGTGAGGCCGACCATTTCCGGCTTGCGACTTCTATAGCAGCGACACGGCAGATTTTGATTGCGAAAGATGTTATATTTCACCCGTTTTCTACAAGGTCTCCCGAAAATCGACGTGAACGACATCTACAGGATTGTCGACCAGTGCGTGGTTACATGGGCAAAATATCGTGTCTAAAATATATAGTGTCGAAAATACCGAAAGGAAATCTGTCCCGTTGTAGACAAACCTGTGCTGTCACATATTTATGCAGCAGCTCGGTAATATACGAGGCGATCTTCCAAACGTGCTTTTATTAATTTTATGAATATTATGAAGTGCCTGTTTGCTCATCATTTTATATTTAATCCTTGTGGTCAGTGCTTTTCTTGTGGAAGAAGAACAGAACTGAAGAACAACCCAGTGTTAGGATAGGCTAACAACACGGGCTAACAACATTAGCCTTTTGATGGAGACAAAATCCAGGACAAACCATGTGGGAAACGCTGCAATCTGCATCCTGGCTGCACGTAAATGATCAGCCTTTATTTGTCGGGGCACAATTAGAAACACAATTCCATGTGTCGTGATTTTTTTGAACAGTTTCTAAGGACTGAGCGGCATTTCTGCTCTGAAAAGCTCACACACGCTGTGTGCTCTGCTCTGTCCTCGCGAGTCCGGCAGCCGCTAACCCAGAGCGGCGGCTCGGCTTTCAGTCCGAATTCTCACACACAACAAAACAATAAAACGCACACGTAACAAAGCATCTCTCCCCTCAAACACATTAATAAATCCGGCTGCTCTGCTCAGAGAGGTTCACTCGGTCCACTGGCACCGGAGCCCGAACGCAGAGCTCGGATGCCGGGTCCAGACGTCAGTGGACACGCATCCCCCCCACATCTCCCTCGTGAGGGGGGAAAGAGAGGGGAGAGCCAGCGGGGCGAGAGCGGAGCGGGGCTTTTCACGGGGCGTCCGTAGAGCCGCTGGTCGGTCCCGTATGAGCTCACTAGCTTTCTCTCAGCGAAACACCGTCTATGCATGACGTAACCCAGAGCAGCAGTGACACACAATCGGAATGAACCGTTTACATGAACAACGATCGGTATACCCAGCTATCTCGATCGGAAAGAAATTTTGATCCGAACGAGTCTGACCGGGGCAGAATATTCCGAACGGCGTGTTTACATGACGCATTTTCCTTCCGATTGCTGCAAATACGAAACACGACTCGTCTTGCTTGGGGTGAAGTCCTCCCGCCGTGTTCACCATCCATTCGGCTCTCACCGACACATATACTGGAAAGCTATGAAAGCTTATATTAGTACTGTTGTACTTTGACAAATTCGCACACGGGTACACAACAATGTTGTGATGTCTTTGTCACGCGTTGAAACACCAAACGCCTTTCTTTTACCCGAAATCCGCTCCTATTTACTCAAAACTAGCAACTCAACAAAACTCCCCACAACAATAACACGACCAACAGGAAGTTGTCGGCCTCACACTCGAAACACGGAAGTTAACCGGAAGTTCTATCGTGCACGTAGGCTGTGAAGCAAGAGCGCTAATCACTGGCCCACTGTGCAGCCCTTTTAGTTTCACCTTAATAGAAGTACATGAGAAAAATACAGAAATCACCTAGAAAATGGCACCACTATATCATTTTCCTCACTTATGTTCAACCCCATAACAATCGTCCCCTTTTTATTAGTAATGGTTTAGTCCAACTTAAGCACCCAGGAACTGACAACATTAAATATTTTGCTCACTCACACTGTCATGTTTGCATACTTTCTTACCTATATTCCATTGTCCCATTGTCATCAAGCTCTACCTTTTAACTCTGTTACATGCAGAAATTATATTTACTGTTGTTTTAAGAAAAATAACAATTGTCTTGGAAAACTATAAGCTATTGATTTCTTGTTTTCCTCGTGTCTTATGATGCTCCATATTCTATCTAGGCCTGCATCTAGGTCCAGCCCAAGTCTTCAACTCCATAACAAAGTACTGTGACTTGGTTGAATCATTGTTGCAAGGCTGAAGGTTAAACTTTAATTTAAATAATTTAGAATCAAAGAAAATATACTTATAATTGTATACACAAGGGACATGCGATAATCAAAGCAATGGAAAGATCTGTTTTTGATGCGTTTTAAAATAATAGTCATTAACAAGTCAGATTAGCCTGTGTCCTGTGAGTAAGATTGTCCTGGGAATTTAAAACAGCGTTACCAATTAATCTCTAATAATATGGTGGGAATGCCTATTTTCTGTTAGGTTAAAAAAGTCCATCGCGTAGAATTCACAGGATCCATGTGAAAAAGAGTGAATGGATGAATGGAGCCATATAAAGTGAGAATTTGGGCAAGAATCTTCCATCAGTGCATTAAGGCTGAAATGACCGTAACCCTTGTGCTATCCTAGGTACTTTAACATTGGGAGTTGGGTCATCTAGACCCACTAGACAGTGCTCTGAACCTTTTTTCTTCAATGATTTGTGATCTTCACTGGTGTCCATGGATTACATGAAATCTTTCCACCTTTATCCACCTTTGTCATGGTAGGGAGAACACGTCCAAGTAAGAGGGGGGGGGTCATCTAAGATAGCACAAGGGTTAATCTAGTAGAGGGTGTTGAAAGTCTGTATTTCCCAGCAACAGCCCCAAGACATCCCAATTCTTGAGAAGATCTGGATAGAGGAATAGACTAAATCATCAGCTACAGTGTGTGGACACCTGTTGAAGACTTACAGGAAACCTCTGTCATTACCAACAAGAGTTACAATACAAAGTATTGAGGTGAATTTTGTTGTTCACCAAATATTTATTTGGTGCAGAGGTAGAGCGATCGACTTCTGCACAAGGAGTCGCATGCTCAGTTTCTAGCTTTCCTGCCTGTGTCAAAGTGTCTGTGAGCAAGACACTGAACCCCACAATACTCCTGATGGTTGAGATTCGCTGCATAAGTGTTTGAATGAATGTGCATCTGACTGTAAAGTGCTTTGGGCTTTAAGGTAAGATAAGAATATTACCCTTTTATTTTCAGCTTTATTATACAAATAAATACTTTCAAATGTATACAATACATTTTTATACATTCTGTGTTGAAGTGTATCTATGATGAACATTTTCCTCTTTTTAAATTGGACAACCTGCAGAATTGGTGGCTGTCAAATGCACTTTTGATCCACTGTATGCTGCAAAAACAGAAAAATGCAGTAAACATGCAGTCGTGCAACAATAATAATAAATAATAATAAACTTTATTTGTATAGCACCTTTCCAGAAAAAAATCACAAAGTGCTTCACAGTACAACACGATAAAACAACAGTAAAACACAGTAAAAACACATGTTAAAAAGAAATTAAGAAAAAGCCATTTTAAAAAGATAGTGTTTTCTTTTAAAAAGCAGCTAAAAACCTGAGTCCACAGATCTGAGGCTGAGAGGAAGAGAGTTCCAGAGGGATGGGGCCACTGCGGCAAAGGCTCTGTCTCCTTTAGTTTTTAATCGGGTTCTCTTAACAGCCAGCAGACCCTGGTCACATGACCTCAGTGACCTGCTGGGAGTGTATGGCTGCACCAGGTCTTTTATGTAGACTGGTGCTTGGTCATTAAGAGCTCTGTATGTTAAGACCAGGATTTTAAAATGCACTCTGTAGTGAATGGGGAGCCAGTGCAGCTGCATTAACAACGGGGTGATGTGTGAGAACTTGGATGACTTGGTTAAAAGCCTAGCAGCAGCGTTCTGGACAACCTGGAGCCGTTCTAGAGATTTTTTACTTAAACATGTGAAGATGGAGTTGCAATAATCAAGACGGGAGGATATAAAACTGTGAATGAGCATCTCCATCTCAGAACGCGACACAATTGGACTCAGTTTTGCAATGTTTTTAAGATGATAAAAGCAAGAGCGAACAAGTGACCCGACATGAGAGTTCAGGGATAAAACCGGGTCTAAAGTTACACCTAGGTTCCTGACAGAGGACTTGATAAAAGAAGCAAGTGGACCGAGCTCATGGATTATCTGGGGGAGACAACTGTCAGGAGCACAAACTAGGACCTCAGTTTTGGGTTCATTGAGTTGGAGAAAGTATTTATTCATCCAGCTCTTAACTGAATCCAGACACTTTTGTAAACTCTGTATTTTAAAAACATCCTGGGGTTTAAAAGACACATAAAGCTGAATATCGTCAGCATAAAAGTGATAAGACATGTCGTTAAAAGAACTTAAAATATGCTGTAAAGGCAGCAGATATAAAATAAACAATAAAGGTCCCAAAACTGAGCCTTGGGGCACACCAGAAGTGAGCGGAACAGAGGAGGACTTAAACTTGGAGAAAACAACAGAGAAAGATCTGCCAGTCAAATATGAGGAGAGCCAGTTTAAGGCTGATCCGGAGACCCCAACCCAGTTTTTCAGCCTGTCCAAAAGGATGTAATGGTCCACAGTGTCAAAGGCTGCGGTCAGGTCCAACAACAGTAACACAGAGCATTTTCCTGCATCACTCTGCATCAGGATGTCATTAGTGACTCTGAGAAGGGCTGTTTCAGTGGAGTGAGCTCTGCGAAAACCTGACTGAAATTGATCGAATATCCCATGACTGTCGAGAGCAGCTGTAAGTTGTTTGGCAACAACCTTTTCTAAAATTTTAGACATGAAAGGAAGGTTAGAAATAGGTCTAAAACTGCTCAAGAGGGAGGGGTCAAGCCCAGGTTTTTTAAGGAGAGGAAGAACAACAGCTTCCTTAAAGTGCTCAGGGACTTGACCAGACAGCAGAGACGAGTTCATTATTGACACGACACAGGGACCAATGGACTGGAAGACATCTTTGAGCAGAGAAGTTGGCAACGTGTCGAGGGAGCAAGAGGATGACTTCATTGTCCCAACTAATCTGACTAGCTCAGGGAGGGAAACAGGTGAGAATGTGTCTAAAATCACAGGACGAGGCGGACTAGGAATAGAGCCAGAGCCAGGACCAGCTGTGTGACACAGAGAGCTTCTCACAGATCTGACCTTTTCAATAAAAAATGATAAAAACTTTTCACAATCATCATTTGAATGGATGGGAACAGCAGGTGAACTGGGCATAACAATATCACTCATAGTGTTGAACAGCACTTTAGGATTACCTCTGCTTTTGGAAATGAGATTAGTGAAATATGCAGCCCTCGCATCTCTAACAGCATTGTTAAAAGAGACTAAAAGATCCTTAAGATGAAGGAGATGAACATCTAGGTGAGTTTTTTTCCATAAACGTTCAACTTTTCTACATTATTGTTTCAGACGGCGAATACTGTTGTTAATCCAAGGGGAAACCTTAGTGACAGGAGCCAGTCTAGTTTTAACAGGACAGACTTCATCCAAGATGGAAAGACAATAACGGTTAAAGTTACATAATAAAGTATTAACATCGGTACACGGAGAAAGAACCAGGTTAAAAGCATTAGAAAAGACCTCAGCTGTGGAGGAGTTAAGGATGCGAGAGCTGACTTCTCTGCGTACAGGCAAGAGCGACACAGAAAAAGATAAATAAAAAAAAAATGCAATGATGGTCAGAAATAAAAATGTCCTCAGAAAAGATAAAATCAACATGCACACCCAAGGTAAAAACAAGATCGAGTGTACCACCTTAAACATGTGTGGATCCAGACACATGCTGAATAAAGTTAAAAGAGTCCATTAGGCTAATAAAACCTCTGGCAAATAGGTCAGAGTCATCATTAATGTGCATGTTAAAATCACCAACTATCAGGTTAGACAGCTTCATAGTGGAAGAAAGAAAGTCTCTGAACTCCTGTAAAAACACACCATTTGATCCAGGTGGACGGTAGACAACGGCACAGAAAAGAGGGTACTTATTCCTGACTTTGAAAATGCAAAAGTGCATCATACAGACAAACATGCAGCAGGCGTACAGCAAACTTTCAAAAGTCGTATGAGGGGTTTTTCCAGGCTCATCCTTCAGTGTAGGTTCTGCAGGGCTTCAGGTCATCTCTCTCTCTCTCTCACTCTCTCCGCCCCCCTGCAAACCTACAGAGCTTCATCCTTCCGTCTCTGTAGCTGCAGTCGGTGTTTCTGCTGGGCTGTGTGTAAACCCAGAACAAGAGTGGAGTGAGTTTTTCAGGCTTTATCCCATGTTAGGAAACGTGGAGATTTCAGCATCTTCATGTTTGAACTTTGAAACAGTCCAGCAGCTCTCCTTCAATCCATATGATTAGTTCTCAGTGATCTACTGGAGCAAATTCCTTCAGATGACCCACTCCCCTCATGACCGCAACAGTGAGAAGACAGACCACAGAGAATAGACATGTATTTGAAACAAATGTCTTTGAAACAGATTCAAAATACCCAAAGGTAGTATAGAAAACATTAAGTTCAAAATAGTATCAGTCAATAATGAGCTGAAAGTTGTGCCTTGAGCCTGTTTATAAACTCTGCAGCATCAGGCTCACTCACTGACCCAAGGCATTACAGTGGAGGAAGAGGCTTCATGATGGGTTTGAATTAGACTCTGGGAGCAGCTAGAAGGCTGGAGATCCTGAGGGTCAATATGGGACAGCTCCTGAATGAATGGACTTCTGGCAAATTCAGTTCAGGAAAGTCCACTGGTCCCCTTCATTGAGGGATGGGCTTCTTCAGTGGCTGCCCATCACACATCGGATTACGTACAAAATACTTCCCCTGAATTTGAAATCTATCCACAACCTTGACCCTCCATACCCGTCAAACCTTTTTCATGTTGCAATACCCAGCCGTGACCCCCACCCCCAAAACACTCTTCCTTTTTCAACTTCCACCACTTGATCCTCTGCTCTGGCCTTGTCCTCTTCATCATCCTCACCACAGTCATCCTCACACCATCTGCTGTCTGGCTATACTCTCCCAAGACATCACTTTCCAATCACTGATCTGTTTTAGAATCCGTCTGCTCAAGATGTAATCAGGTGTGTGCTGAGGAAAAACTTTAGAACAGTCAGTCAAAAGTAATTTCCAGGTTTTTAAGCTCATTTAACGATTAAAGACCAACTCCAAAAAAATTGTGTTTTTAAGATGTTTATGTAGCATTTTCCTGTGATAGAGGACATATTTAAGATTGAAACTGCGTTTCTGAGTATTTCTTTATTCAAAGTGTGAAGAATCAGGAGGAGTTAACAACCCGTGGTTTGAAAAAGCTCAGCTTTGTGACGCAGCAGCTGCCATGGGAGGTTTAAAGTCTCCCTGCTCCGCTCCAATTCTGAATCCTCCACTTAAAAACAATCACAGTAGATCCATTAAAGTCTTCCTATTTGTCTTCTGAACTGCCCTCTGGCTCAAAACTCCAAAATTGCTCGCATTTTTTATTTTTGCTACACTAATATTAGCTTGGGGTTGTGAGAGGCTGTAAGCTAGCAGGCGAGATCGTGAACAAAGGAATGCTGGGATATCACTGTAGGGTTACTTCCAAACCTACAGTCCCGCCCACAACCCAGAGGCGAATTTCTAATGAGCTCCTGCTGCGCTTCAGAAAATATGTCTTGAAAAACAAATTAGGTTTTTTGATTTTTGCTAAAAACGGCATAATCCTAATTAAGAGCACTGGGAACACTTTTACAATGGATACTAATATAGTTGAATTGGAACGTTCTGCTGGTTTTTTGGTTTTGGCTTTAGGACTAATTTTTAAACTGCCAGGGTCTTTAACATTTATTAAAAGCTTTTAACCAGATACTTCCAATTACGTTTTACAAATGGGTGAAATGTGTCCCTGATTTATGAGGGAGAGAACTGTATTATCTGCAAAAAGAGGAGCACTCCTGTTGTGAGATGTCTACTTACAAAATGCACTCAACGTTTTAGTCAACATGCTCCACTTATAGACTTGAACTATTACAATTGAACAAGAGCTTCTGTCATTTTTGAAGTTGATTTAAAACTTAACTGCAGCCAGATAAGTTCAACAGGTAACTTCTGGAGGGCTGTAAGTACGTCTTCATTTCCCCTCAGTGTAAATCGAACCCTGGAACAGGATAACATCCAGTACAAGTCAGTCTTTGTGATTCATCTTTTACTTTGTCTTTGAGACCAGATGTACTGCTCCTGCATGACATCAAAGAAACTCGGAGAGCTCACGTGGTTGTATTTAAAACAAATCTTCACAACTGATAGAAAGCTTCCAAACATCACAAATGTATTTTTATTTAACAAAACATTTATTTATTTTTGTATTTTTAATATAAACAACTAATCCAGCTGCATCACACCTGTAGAGCTGCATCTGTCCTTGTTTTGGGTTTGGGAGCTGAAAGACAGAAAGAAGATGAGCAACATACTGTCCATTCCTGTGCAGCATCAAAACCATCTCCTGTACACTGTATTACCAAAAGTATTCTCTCCCCCATCCAAATGATCAGAATCAGGTATCCTGATCACCTGGCCACAGGTGTATCAAATCAGCACTCAGTCATGCTCTGTTTTTACAAAGATTAGTAAAGAATGAGGCGCTCTCAGCAGCTCAGTGAATTCCAGCGTGGAATAGGGCTGGGCGATAAAACGATAAATAATTGTAACACAAAAGAACTTTACACTAAACTTATTTTGAAAGGTCAGAAATGAACACTCGTCTGTTGCGAGCATTTTCTCCTCTTTGGGCAGAAAAAGTTAGGTTAGTCACCACAAGGCGAGTAAACGTTTGTGTAAACTCAGTCATATTCATTTACTCTCCTTCAGGGGGGTATTCCAGAAAACAGGTAATGCTAGGATGATTAGACCACATATGGATGTTGGAAAGATGAACTTTTTTACTTTGATCTAACTTAATTATTTGCTTCAGTTGAGATAAATCAATTATTTTTAATTAAGCCAGTTTAAAAATAACATGTAGTTATCAGACAGTTATTATACTTTTATTCAAATTAATTCAATTAAGTAGGTGTAACTTTGGTGCTGCTGTTAGATCGGCAACGCAAAGGATTGTGGGATACCATTCCCTTTGCCTGTCTGGACGGATTTGGGTTTAAGTGTGGGTTTTTGACCAAATGTGTTTAGTTGCTTAGCTGTTTTACTGTGTATTGTCTAGTTATTTGTCCTGTTATGTTTAATTCTTTCTGCACCATGAGTGAGAGGGAGGAAGAGGATGATGAGTTTATTTAGCAGCTCTACTGGTTATTGGAGTAATGACAAATTCAGAGAAATGGTATTGTTACAAATTGGAAAGCTGTCTAGTTTCATTTATTTTATAGTGATAAAAATGAAAATATCTGCAGGCTCAAATTTAGACATGAGTTCAAGAATTACAATAAATTAAGATGAAAAACTTTAATAGAATTGGACTAAAATTACATTTATTTAGATAAATATGTAAATTTGAGTTGAAAAAAAATATTTTATATATTTGGTGTTGCCCATGTTGGTAGATAGCCTTCTGACTGATTGTGGGGGGGCACAGGTGCCTTTATGCAAGCTAACCACCTCAAACAGGTGCCACTCATTTAGAATCATGAGCAGAGTGGAGTTGGACTATTTCAAAGCAGAACAGCAGGTCTTTGCTGGTCAGAAATCTATCTGATAATCAAGTGATCAAATACTTTTTGACCTCACTGTGAGGTCAAAAAGTATTTGATCACCCTGTGATTTAGAAAGTTCTCCCACTTAGAAAACATGGAGGGGTCTAAAATTTCCATCATAGGTGCATTTCCACAGAGAGAGACAGAATCTGAAGAAACATTCAGAAAACATGTTGTATGCTTTTTTTTAAACAATTTATTTGTACCCAAGTGATCAAATACTTATTTGTCACAGTAATATACAAATAAATTGTTTAAAAGGCTTGAAAAACAGACTGAACAATTTTGAAAATTATATCCCACCGTTTGGGTTCTGCTGTTTGTAGAAAGTTTTCAGAATCTCCACAGCTTCATCTGCTCTGTGGCCTGAAATACACTAAACACAAAAACACAAGCTGACACAAAAACATCTCCACATCAGGGCTGCACGACATGAGGAAAACTCAAGATATGCCATATTAGTCATCAATATTGCGATGACGATATAACTTGCGGTATATGAACAAGTAGCAAAACAACCAAAAACCTAATTTCCATTTCACTGAAACAGTATACGGTAGTTTAAATAAGAGTTAACCCTAGTCTACATAGGAGGCCAACATCTAACAAAAGAGCTCCATCCGATTGGTCTATAATATGAAGGCGTGCATCTGGTTGGTCAAATGCATAAATGGATTTATTTGATTTGTTAAATACTTCCAACTACCATAAGATTTTTAGTGATCTTATGGCAGCTTGCAGGTAACAATTTATTGCAATTTTTGGCATCTTTTGCGATATGCGTATTGCACAGCGTGATATTGCGATAACGATAAATTTGGGATGTATTGTGCAGGCCTACTCCACATAAACACATTCATCAGGAGTGAATGCTGACCTTAAATGTGGTCCCAGTCTGCAGCAGGTCGGCAGAGGAAATGTCCAGAACAGAGCCACAGCCTCCAAACCGCTCATTCCAGCAGCCATACACGACCAAAGCCATGTCTGACAATCGGCTCAGAAATGACACTTCAAACTGAGGTTACATCCACGTCAGACAAGAATGCTCCTTAGGAGAAATGCATGTCCCCTAAGGACCACAAGGCCGAGAGGAGAGCCACACAGGAGCAGACAGGATACTGAGCAGGCGCAGGGCTGCAGCACACATGATGCATGGTTCCACCGTGACGTACAGGACTGTGTGCTCACACACGCTTCTCAAATCCAGGTTGCTATTGCGACACCAGTCCAGAAGCTCATCCAGAGCGACCAACTCAGCGTGACGAGTGGCCTGAAAAACCAGAGAACCGTGAGAAGCTGCTCATACTAATGCCGCATCAGAACAAAACCTCGAGTTAAAATCCTGTTTACACTTTAGAATTATTCCTACATTCTTAGTCTTGTTAACTTCATTCCTTCCTTTCCCAATTGCTTGATCTTTGTAGACCATCAGACATCCGACAGCCACTTCTCCATTCTGCAGAGCTTCTCTGGCCTGCAGAAACCTCAGTGACTTACTCAGGCGTGTGTGCACATCTGGGGTAGAAGGACTGACATTTTCAGACAGCATGTTGTCCTCAAATAAATACATCTACTTTCATATAACTTGACTCAAGAAAAAAAGTGTTTCATAAAGAAATGCACCAATGAGAGTTAAAAGTAACGTCTTTAAATGTCGTTTTTTTACCTATGCACTTATTAGCGCAATAATGGTAAAGCACTGTTGGGTCTTTCGCCTACAGAAAAGCTGGTCATTACGTTCTAAGGAATAAATTAACACACAAACCCGCTGTAACGTGGACCACTCACCATTTCAAACGCGCGAGACATCCATCTCTCGATCTCCTGATCGTTCGGACCGAACTTCTCCATCGAGCCGAACTTCTCCATCGAGCCGAACTTCTCCATCGAGCCGAACTTCTCCATCGAGCCGTGCTGTTTCGGGTTGTTTTCCACTTTTTTGTCACACTATGGACACCATCACACCGGAAACGAACAGGGGAAGAAAATATTGAACGGACCGACCCTCCGTGTTTCCGATTACGTGTTTTCATTGTTTGTGTGTGTGTGCGCGCGCGCGTGTGTGTTTTTTAAAATTGAAATATAATCATTACAAACTATCGCAGACAAAACCACACAATGATGCAAGACACAGCTCTCAAATAAAAAAGTAACAAACAAACACGTATAAATAAAATATAGAAATCTTTCAGCATAAATTAAATTTCAAGGCAATCATAACCTGGAGCATAGATCAGTAATGATCCTGTAGAAGTGTTACAAATGTCATCAATAAAAGGATTTAAGCTCTGAATGTGTGAAGGAATTTGTTTTATTATTATCATTGTTTAAATGTATTTCTTTAAATGTTAACTCAGATTGACCTTTTTACCTCTTCTAAAAACAGTTCTGTGTGTTTGGTCATCTGCTTCTCATGCCCAGCCAGGAACAGGGGGGTTTTACGACACACTGTCCTCAGCTGATAAGTGATACTGTTTAAACTTAGAATCCAACCAAAGGGGTCATTGTACGACACCCCCTAATGAACTTTTTGTCTTTGTCTTGAATTGTTACCTCCCACTTGTGTTCTTAATAAAAGCAGCACAGGGAGGGGCAGACCTTTGAGAAGAGAAACGTGGTGGACCTTTTCCAACACATTTGCTCCTCTCCCTCGTGCATGAGAAACTTGATTCTTGTTGTGGTTTGTTGTTTATAATTGTGTTTTTCTTTAATGTCTAGATGCATTTATCTGACATTCTTTGGTCCATTCGAGCCGGATGACAACATATCTGCGTCCTTGGGGGAGGACCATGCCGATTGAAGTCTGTGCACAGCCCGTGAGACTAGGTCTCCGGAGGAAAGTCCGTCGTAGTGAATTCTACGCCGGCCAATCGACTGGTCTGATCCCTGGGTCCGGATTGACGTTATTCGTTAACCAGTCAGACCACAACGACAAGGCAAGTACAGCGCTTTTTCAGGGGTTCGAGTCCCCGAAGTGGCCCAGAATTCTGAGGGACAGGTTCAAGTCCTGTTGCCTAAAACACGTGTGGGTTTGGAGTCCCGGAAAAGTCCAGAATTCTAAATAAAGGTGTAGGTTCGAGTCCTGCAGCCTAAAACGCGTAAGAGGGTTCAAGTCCCTAAAAGGCCTAGAATAACAACAAAAATAAAATAAAAAAAGTTTTTTTTTGGTGTGAATGTATGTGCATGTGTGAAAGGAGTGAACTTGTTCGAAGCAGTGAGCAGCTGGAAACCTTGCGGTGTTAACACAAGGCTGCTTGTTGGGGTAGAACAAGATTTCATCTCATAAGGCTTTAGGTGAAAAGAACCCAGAGTCTAAAACGGGTTTTGCTCCTGGGAGGACCCTAAACGTGTGACCGGATCAGACAATAGGTCTGACCTAGAAGCTTGTTGCACGGGGAGTGAAATTCGGTCCTGAGAGAAATTCTCTGTTGGTTCTGATCACACTCTGTGACTAACGTAAATAAAAAAAAAATTGGAAAAATTAAAAAATGGGGGAATTCAAATAAAAAAGTTGAATTGACATGAGATTAAAAATATATGGAAAGAGGTTCATCCAGGTTCAACTACAATTTTAAGGGGAATGTACTGAATTAGTTCAAAGGTTACAAATTAAAAACAGAATTAAAAACTAAAAAAGAAACAAAAAAATGGTGAAGAATTAATTTGTGCAAAACTGTGCTTAAATGAAGCAACGAAAAATAAAGAATGGCATTCAGAAAAGTAAAACTAGAGAAGCATGTCTGATTCCTAAAAAAGAAGAGGATAAATCAGTTGTGAGACTCAGACCCCTGCAACAGCAGGCTGCAGCAGGCTGCAGACCGAGCAGGAGCAGGATGAAAGGGGGGGAGAGCAGAAACCAGCTGATTTCTCACCTCCTCCCTACCAGGGGACAAATGCTCCTCTGTTGACGGGTTTTTACCCACCAGTGACTGATTTAAATAAACCAGAAAAAGGAAAAATAATGTTAGGAGGAAAAGGGAAAAAAAACTTGAATGGAGTAAAACTATGGGGGTTGGTTTGGAAGAAGCTGGAGAGTCATCTGAACCCAATGATTGAAGTGTCCAATCCTAGAGCTGGAGAAGATGGCCAGAGGCCTACACTTCTTTTGCTTAGCACCTGGACATTAGAGGATGTACGGAAGGCAGTGAGGGGAGTTATCTCTCACGGGCAAATGATGGAAGTTCAGAGAGCTTACCATCTGAATGGCATTGAATGTCAGCAAGCATGTATGACTGCTATGAAAGCAGACTGGGCAAAAGTAAAGGAATCCTATGAATGATGACAATCCACCCAGACCTCTTCCGCATAACAGTCTAAGAGTTAATTCAAAGTCTTACACTTTTAGGACAAAGAATTAGAGAAGCCTTTCCAATGAGACCTGATTATGGAAAGATTGGTCAAACTAAACAAAAAGATGGAGAGTTAGTGTCTGATTTTAGAGTCAGATTTGAAGAAGTTTTAAAGCTAATTGTGGACTCAGAGATAATGATGATGGTCCCTATAGACAGCAGCTGAAACAAGTTTTACTGCAAGCTATGAGACCAGAGATTGCAGACTAGATAAGGACACTTTACATAGATCTACCAACAGGAGCACTACAACAGTTTGTGAATTTTGCTGTTCATGCAGAAAAAATTGATGGTGAATAGAAAGAAATTTAGGAATCAAAGTGTAGATACATTTTGGCAGGAAGAAAGTAGTGATGTGTTTTTTGGAAGGAATGTGAACAGAGGGAGAAATTGTGGTCGTGGAAAAGGAAATTTTAAAGAAAATTTTAGAAGAAGGTCTAGAGGAAGTAGCAACAGAGGGTCAGAGCAGGTTGATGATGGATGTTGGATTTGTGGACAGAGAGATCATTGGGAGAGAGATTGTCCTGAAAGGAAGAAATCAGATTGACTAGATGGTAGAAGTAATGTCAAGATTAACAATGAATCTGAACCAGAAATTCAACGAATTTGTGATGAATTTTTAGATCTCACTGAAGTTTGTCTTATGGAAAAGCCAGAAATAACTCTTTATGTTCAGGGACAATCGTTTGTTTTTCTTTGTGATTCAGGGGCTTGTAGAACTGTGATAAGAAGTTATTACAATGATTTTCCTAAGTCAAATAAAACAATACAAATGAGATCTGCAGATGGTCAAATTGAAACTAAACATTAGAGTAAACCAGTTTGTTTTGAAAATCCTGACACTAATGAAACAACAAGCATTCCTGTGGTTTTAGCACCAAACTGTCCTTTTAATCTTTTAGGGAGAGATGTCATGATAAGATTAAAGTTAGGAATTTACCCCACCAGAGAAGGGGGGATGCAAGCACGACGTTGCCCCGATACAGACATCTGTGTGCTAGAAGGCAGAGGTGAACCACACTATTATTGGATTTTAGATCTACCTAAAACTGATCTTGGACAGACTGCAAAAAACTTAATGGAGAAAGCAAAAGCCAGAGTGTCACCCCATGCAGATTTTATGTCTTCAGACATTCTGTATGTCATGTTAAGATGCAAAAAGTCTCCTGGTCCTGACAGGAGATATGACGAAGCAGTGAGTAAACTAGGATTTCAAAAATGTACAATAAATGATTTTTATTGGAAAGATGAAACTAGTTTCTGTACTGTGACAGTTACACCAGAAGCAAAAAACTTAATGTGTACAGAAAGAGTGACAAGTTGGAAACAAATGGCAGATGCAGTTCCATTTATTTCTTGTTCTAAAGGTTCACGAGAAAAATGGGAAGAAATGAAAGAACATGTGCAGGAAGTGACCTATACTTTGGACTGGCAGACTGATCCGGAAACTGGAATTTCTACCAATCCTGAAACTTAGTTTAAAAGGATTGCATTAAACTGGGTAGTGATTACACAGGCTAATGTGCATCTGACTGACAGAAGTAGCTGAGTGAAAATTATGTTGACAGAGGAAGAGGAAGATTCTCTTAAAGACCTTCCACAGTCACTTTGGACTAAAGAGCCAGCAGATGTAGGGTTAATTACAGGATGCCCACCAGTGGTCATTAGATGGAAGAACAGAGGGTTTAAAACATCAACAGGAAAACCAGTAACACATGTAGACTTACTGAAAGAATTATTAACTGCTGTAATGTTACCATCTAAAGTGGCAATATGTAAATGTGAGGGACACACACAAAAAAAAACAGATCATATTTCTAAAGGAAATGCCTTTGCAGATGCAACAGCAAAGCAAGCTGCAACAAAAGATGTAGAAATATGCACAAATGAGGATGTGACTGCAGATGCAACCACTGATGTTTTAAAGGAAATGCAACACAGTGCACCGAAACAAGAAAAAGATTTATGGTTGAAAAAGGAGCAAAGTTGAACAAGGTCTTTATGTCAGCACAGAAGGGAAACCTATTTTACCAAAATCCATGTACAAATGGGCAGCAATTTTGAGTCATGGGCTTTGCCATGTCTCAACAGGGGGGAGGATGAACTTATTAGAGAAATATTAAACAACTTGTGGATTTATGCTCTATAAACTCTATAAAAAAATTTTTTTGTAAACAATGTGTTACATGTATGCATCATAATCCCCAAGGCAATGTTAGACCTAAGAGAGGAAAATTTCCTGAACCACCTTTTCCTTTCCATACAATCCATATGGATTTTATTGAATTGAATAAAAGTAAAGGATTGAAATATTGTTTAGTGATTATTGATGCATTTTCCAAATGGGTTGAAATTTTTCCATGTGCAACACAAGATGCTATTACAGTAGCTAAAGCTATTTGTAAAAGAATAATCCCAACTTTTGGCATACCACAAGTGATAAGAAGTGATAATGGTACAGATTTTGTAAATCAAGTGATAGACAAAATGGCTCAACATCTTTGTATTGATTTAAAGAGACATTGTAGTTATCACCCACAGAGTGCAGGATTAGTTAAGAGAACTAATGGCACTATCAAATCAAAGTTAAAGAAATGCATGGAAGAGACAAACAGACAGTGGCCTGACTGCATAGACTTAGTTCAGCTAAGCATGCGTATCACACGCACAGCAGGTCAACCTTTAACGCCTTTTGAAATGTTGTATGGACGTTCTTATAGGTTACCAGACATTGATCCTACACAGCAACATTCTCCAGATGATGATGCAAATTTAGTGGATTATTTGAGAAAAATGTTTACCACTAAAGATGTACAAAGGACAAATCAAGTGCCAGATTCCTTCTTATCTCCACAGGACACTTCACCAGTGCAGGTTGGTGACTGGGTGTTTGTGGAGGCCATAAAAAGGAAGTGTTGGTCCAGCCCACGGGGGGAAGGGCCATTCCAAGTCCTGCTGACTACACCAACAGCTGTAAAGATTGCTGAAAGGACGTCTTGGATCCACCTGTCACACTGCAAGAAAAAGCATCTGGGTGAGGCTAATTCCAACTGCTAGGTGGGGAAGTCTGACTACAAAGGGAGGCAGCTGTATAGAAGCTGCTTGTCTCAACGTCAGCGAAGCCGAGACATCCACCTAGTCTTAGGGAAGAAAGCACACCAGAACTCTTTTGCACTACACGGATCCTACACTGTTAGAGGACTTGAGGAGGTGATGTGCTAGTAACCTCTCCCTCCCGAAGATAGGTACATATCCACCATGGCGTGTCCAACTGGGCTAAGAGACAGTTTATTTTGTTTACTGTTCCTGCTATTCCTGACAGGAGCCACCACATGGATTTGGTTCTTTTGGAATCATTATCCACCCGCAAGAAGAACCACCAGTGAGGAAAGAAACATTTCTCGACGATGGCTGAGTATTGATGAACATGATGTTTTGAATAGTCCAAAAATGAACATAACTCACCTGTATATGACAAATTCTTGGTATAGGTATGTTATGTTACTGACTGACTAAAGAATAGATCGGATTGCTATGTTTGTTCTGTAATTGAAGCTTCATCCCTACATCCTAATTTGCAGGCAAAGCAATTTTCTGAGTGGAAAAGCGACTGTGTTATTGAATATAGTACCAGAGGGTATATTAGTACTGGAGCCGTCACCACTTCAAATGGAACTCTTGTAAGACCGAGTTGTAAGAGTTTGTATCAGTTTAAAAAACTGAAATTGACAAAATCATTAGCTCCATATGCTAGTGTGGAACCAGGAACTGTGTTTCCACATTGCGTAACTAACAATGGCACAGAGTTTTTAGGAACTTTGCCGACGAAGATGTGTCATGAACTTCTTGTTCCCTTCACAGTCCAGATAATCAATGACAGAGTTTCCCATGGTTATGCAGTTCCCTGCCCCAGAGGACGTTGTGTTGGATCTAATCCAGATTTAATTCCAGGTAACAATGGTACTTATGTGGTTGATCAAATGTTTTGGTTATGTGGGCAGGCCCTCTACCTCAGTCTGCCTAGAGACTGGAGTGGGATTTGTGCTCCCGTAAAGGTCACAGATCACACTTTCATAGTTTCTGCAGTCCATGAGCCTCACCTGCGCCACAGACGTAACCTTATTGATGTCAAGCCACATGATTCCATTTGGGGATCAGATGTACCTGGAGACCATAAACTCTGGAATACGGGGCAAAAGGTAACTATGGCATTGTTTCCCTGAGTGGGAAATGCTAAAAACGCTCTCAGAATTGAGACCATTGATTATTGATTAGGTTTATTTTTGAACGCTGAATTAAAGCATTTAAAGTCTATAATGAAGAAATGTCAAGCATGAGACTTAAGGTTCTACAGAACAGATTGGTTTTGGACTTATTGGTTGCTCAGGAGGGATGTGTTTGTAAAATATTAAATGATACCTGTTGTACATTTATTCCTGACAACACAGATGAAGGTCACAGCATCACTGAAGCATTACATCAACTTGAATAGGTTCAACAGGCAATGCAGGATGACAGGAAACCCCAATCTTGGGATTTCTTCTCCTGGTTTGCTTTTGGTTCCTGGTAGCAACTTTGTTAAAAATAGTGACACCTATTCTTATGGTACTGATCATATGTTGTGTGTTCACTATGTGCATTTTTCCTTGTATTCAATCTATGATTTCCAGAGCAGTGAATGGTGGAGTACAAAGTGTTCTTCTGAGTCAAGAATACAACTTGTTATTAAAGGGAGAACAAGATGACTGTAATGATTTTGAAATTGAAATGACTTGAAAAAAAAAAAAAAAAAAAAAAAACGTCTCATCTGAGTGTAAATTGATAGTGTTATGAAAATGAAGATGTCACAGAAAACTGAAAAGGGATGTGATATTGGATGTGTGATTTTGACATTTATCAATGATAAATAGGAGGGAGTATGTGAAGGAATTTGTTTTATTATTATCATTGTTTAAATGTATTTCTTTAAATGTTAACTCAGATTGACCTTTTTACCTCTTCTAAAAACAGTTCTGTGTGTTTGGTCATCTGCTTCTCATGCCCAGCCAGGAACAGGGGGGTTTTACGACACACTGTCCTCAGCTGATAAGTGATACTGTTTAAACTTAGAATCCAACCAAAGGGGTCATTGTACGACACCCCCTAATGAACTTTTTGTCTTTGTCTTGAATTGTTACCTCCCACTTGTGTTCTTAATAAAAGCAGCACAGGGAGGGGCAGACCTTTGAGAAGAGAAACGTGGTGGACCTTTTCCAACACATTTGCTCCTCTCCCTCGTGCATGAGAAACTTGATTCTTGTTGTGGTTTGTTGTTTATAATTGTGTTTTTCTTTAATGTCTAGATGCATTTATCTGACAGAATGCATTTCAATGGGTATAAATACAGTCTGATTTCATTTTTAAAACAGAAATTTTTGCCGATCTTTTTACCATTTTTGTGTAATGAATATGATATTTTCCCCAAATCAGGAGAATGTTCACTAAAATTGTTTTTTTTTAATAACTTACTGTTATAGAACAATATATCTTCTTCTGTGAATTTTATGAGGTTAATATTCTGACTAAGCCAGTAATGAAAATCTGAAGCTTCTGGCATGGTAGGGAGAACACGTCGATGTAAGGGTGGGGTCATCTAAGATAGCACAAGGGTTAATCACCCTGCTATGTTTCTTCCTTTTATAAAGGCAGATTGAAAACTATCCTATACTTTGTCTAGAACCAGTTCGCATAGACCAGTGCCAATAGTGTATAATCATTACACAGCAGTGTGATGGGCCTCCAATTATCTAATTTTGTCAAGTCCTTATTTGGACTTATGTGAACCAAAACAATGGTAAATGGCGTATACTTGTATATTGCTTTTCTACCTACAAGGACAAAGTGCTTTTACAGTCACCGACCTATTCACCCAGTCACACACTGGTGGCCAATCTGCTGTTAGCCAGAGGCAAGGTGGGGGTTCAGTGTCTTTCCCAAGGACACTTTGACTCATGGGCGTGCAAGGTGGGAATTGATCCTTCAATATTAAGGTCATGGGTCGACCGCCCTACCACTGCACCACGGCCGCCCCAGTCATTTCAATAAGTCATTTCTAGTGAACAAAGCAGAGCACAAACTGATTATAAAGTTATGGCTTTGATATTTGCTAATAGTATCAAAGAAGTTATGGATATAATCATTGATGAAACACAGTCAGGCTTCATGAAAAACAGGCATATCTCTAATATCAGACTACTTTTAGATCTTCTGGATTACTCTGATTTGGTACCCGATGATGGCTTAATTCTTTTCCTGGACCTTTATAAGGCATTTGACACAATTAGACAAAACTTTATTTTCAACTCTTTAGAATTATTTTGTTTTGAAGAATTTTTGCAGTAATACCTTGTACTCAAATAGTAACAGCTCTATTAAAAAGAGACATGGCTCCATTCCTAGATTCGACCCGAAAAATCAAATCAAACAGAAAATAAAACAAAAAAACATAATCAATGACTACACAGGGACTTATCTTTAGGAGGTAGCCTTCTGATAACCAAGACTCAATTTTTTAGACTTCAACACTCAATAATACTCTTAAAATTAATTGGGCCAAACATTTTCCTACGAGCCCCACTTCTATCTTGAAAATTATACCATTTTAGGTTTTCTTCCGTTTTGGAGGCTTTTACTTTATTTTGAACTATAATGTTGAGAAACTCCCAGTAAAACTCCCATCCTTCTATAAGCAGGGGCCTCATTTATAAAACTCTGCGTAGGATTTGCGTCAGAAGTGGCGTACGGATGAAACATAGGACGTGCGTACGAACATATCAGCAGCGCCGCTAACAGACCATTGTAGCGTAATCTTGTACATTAAACCCAAAAACAGTATAAAGTACTTGAATAAGTGCTGGAAATTCAACTCCAGCCTTATTAAAAATATTGATTATTGCCAAGAAATTAAATCACTGATTTCAGAAATAGAGACATCTGAGGAACTTGATTCCCCATCAGAAAATGTGAATACCTTAAATACAGAATTCATAAACTCTCAATTTACTTTAGTAAAAAGTTAAAATCAAATCTGGATAAAAAAGAGCTGGACATAATAGAACAGCTGAATGATCTTTGTTGTAAATCTAACCCGTCTGAGGATGAAAGACAACAGATATTAAACCTACAATCTAAATTAGATGAGCTTTATACTCAGAGAGCCCGAGGAGCAGACATCAGATCCAGAGCAAGATGGATAGAAGAGGGCGAAAAATTCAGCATATTTTTGCAGCCTGGAGAAGAGAAGGCAAAAAAGGAAAAGCCTAAAGTCACTTCTAGTGAATGATATGGAAATTACTGATGAAAAAGCTGTATCCTCAGAAATGTATAGATTTTATAGCCACCTCTACAGCTCTACATTTTCAGGAATAGACTGTAACAATTATTTAAAAGAGATTGCGCAACACATCCCCAAAATAGACAACAATTTTAAACAAACGTGTGATGATCAACTTTTAATCTCTGAGCTTGATGCTGTCATTAGTCGACTCTCTCTTAATAAATCTCCTGGTTCAGATGGGTTCACATAGGGAACTTTTATAGACACTTTGGGAAGATTTCAGAAATTTACTGTAAAAAGTCCTGGAAATGTATGAGACCTGCACACTTCCAACTACAATGAAACATGAAATGAACAAGAAATTCAGACTACAAATTATTGACATACATTTTCGCTTCTCGTCTCCAGACGGAACTTTCAGAACTTATTACAGAAACACAATCTGGTTTTCTGAAGGGCCGTTCAATTCATAATAATATCAGACTGGTTATGGACATCATTGAATACTGACATCTTATAGAAGATAATGGTTTTATTCTCTTTCTGGATTTTACAAGGCCTTTGATTCAGTGGAGCATCCGTTTATGATGACAGGACTGGAGAATGTTGGGTTTGGCACTAAATTTAAGAACCTGGTCTATATCAGAATATCAACAGCTATGTTATCCTTCCTAATGGCACCACCCTAAGTTTCAAAGTTGATGTAGGAATCCCTCAAGGTTGTCCTATCTCTCCATATCTGTTCTCATTAGCTACTGAGATGTTGGCCATTTACATTAGGAATTGTTATGACATCAAAAAGTTCAATGTCTTGGGCACAGAGATCATTATTAGCCAGCTAGCAGACGACACAACACTGTCTTTAAAAGATGAGCATCAAATGACAGCAGCTATTGAAAAAGTCAAACACTTTTCCGAAACATCAGGGTTCAACTTAAATTTAAAGAAATGTGAACTATTGGCCATTCATGACACACCTTTAAAAGAAATCAATCATATCCCCATTAAGTCAGAAATGAAGTACCTGGGCATCCACATCAACAAAGACCAAAAAATAAGCCAATCGAGGAATGTGGGTGAAAAACTTGATGAATGTAAGACGAGGTTGAATACGTGGCTCCAAAGAGACACATGGCTGCTGGATCTGTCTGACAAAGATGGAGGGTTTGTACAGATTTATTTACTCATCTTACTCTAATGCCATCTCAAACAAAGTGATAATATCCATCAACCAAATGAATTTTGACTTTATTTGGAGAAACAAGCCTCATTACATGAAAAAGAACTACATGGTCAAAGAATTTAAGGATGGGGGTCTCAAAGTTATTGATTTTGACTGTCTTAACGGAACCCTGAAGATAAACTGGTTGAAATCGTGGATCAAACACAACCAATCCTTCTGGTTTTGTGTCCCAAATCATTTATTTAACAAATTAGGCGGGTTAAAGTTGATGCTTATTAGTGATTTTGACATTAATAAGCTCCATATAGCATTATCAGAGTTCCACAAACAAATTCTGCTATACTGTAAAATATTATATGTGCATAATTTCTCGCCACACTCAAATATTATTTGGAACAACAGATACATCCTCCACAGAAACAAATCTTTGTTTTGTGCTGAATGGTTTGACAGAGGTGTCTGGTCGGTGTCTGATCTGATGGATACGGAGGGAAATTTATTAGACTATGAACTATTTTGTTTAAGACATAACTTTAATCCTCCTATTTCAGAATTCTTAAAAGTCAGTAATTCTCTTCCTCGAGAATTTGTATTTCTAACAAGGAACACAATGACACACGTAATGATAAAACCACAGTTGGCCACATTATCGATTGAAGGTTGCCCTCTTATGGACAGAAAATGTAATAACTCTTTCATCAGAAATTGGTTCATAGAAAGGTTTTTTCCTGGTCGACAGAACAAAAATAATATACTGCAAAAATGTGAACAAAATGTTGTTACTAAATTAAGAACCGATTTCATGAAACTTCCTATTCCCCCAAAAGTTAAAGAAACACACTTCAAAATTATGAATGATATTTATCCTACAAAAGAATGACTTAGATTACGTTTCAACATTGATGACAACAGCTGTTCCTTCTGCCAAACTGCTGTTGAAGACATCGACCACAGATTCTTCCTGTGTGATGTTGTTCAAGTGTTCTGGTTGGATGTTTACAAATGGTTAAAAATAAATTCCCATTCATCATGGACTTCTTTTCCAAAGAAGTAATAATCTTTGGCCTGTCACTACACAACAATGTAAATAATGTATGTATCAATACTGTGTTATGTTTAGCCAAGTTTTTTATACACAAAAATAGGTTACAGAAATGTCACCCCAGCTTTAACTTCTTTAACAATGAGATCAATTTATACTTAAAATCTATAAAGTTAATCGACTCACCTAAAGCCATAACAATTTATGACACCCTGAGTGATATTCCAAGTATCTGAGACAATTTATTTTTCTGTTGTATCCCCCTGCATTTTGTAACACTATCCAACTCGCGCACGCACATCCTACGCATCTTTCCCTTAATAAATCACAACCGATTCTAAATGCAGCGCAGCTTTTGCGGCTTCATGACAAGCCTATAGTTGCCCATAAATAGTCCGTGAAACGCCCACAAATGAATATTCATTGATTGCGAAACCATGGCAAACACAGAAAGGAAAGGAAAAAAACGTATGTACTTTTTTTTTTGGGTGGCCCTAAAACTCCGTCATACGAAGGTCTTATTTTTTTATATTTATTTTAATAATTAATGTATTAATTCTTCAGGTGAAATACTACATACATGAATGTTAATGTAATAAGAAAACACCATACTTCCCCCAATTCATCAAAGATTTTTATATAAAATCAGTGTCATACTCCACCAGCAGAAAGGCCCTCAAAACTAGTGAAATCTGTCAATCTTTGCAGATATTTATGTAATCACCCCTATTGTTATTTAATATAGTCTATAGTATATGCTGTGTACATTCCTTGTACATTGTACATTGAATGGTTCTTTCTCGTGTTGTGTACTTGTATTTTGTTCAAAAGAGTTTTATTTAAAAACCAAATTATGCAGCTTTCTGGAACAGGGCCCGGGTGGTGGCGGTAATGCGTCCATAAAACTACACAAGAAAAAGGAGAATGACGTCATTTCCGAGGCCTTTTTTTCCTCTTCCGTTACAGTGTGTGCAGCTCGTGTGAGCGGCTGAAATGTAAATAAACTCCACGTCGGATGTTTTTTATATTATTTTTTTAATTTAGAACTTCTTCGACTTCGCAAAGATGTTTTCCTCTGTGGGGTCCTTTATTAAACGCCACAAAAGGAAGTTTCTTTTCACGGGAGCTGTGGTTGCAGGTACATTATTCTGTTAGCCTGTTTGCTAACAGCAGCATTTTGTAGTCTTATTACGTTAAACCGATACATTCATATTTAAAATACGTAGAACTGGGGAGGTCCGTCTGCAGTAAATAACCTCTTACGTCTCCGATGCAAAAAACTCGTTTTCTTGAAGTTACTTTCCAACTAATATTAATAACGTTCACGGCGACTGTTGAATTGCCAAGTAGTATAGTGAGGTTAGCTTATCTGCATCTTAGTGTCTGTTTTTGTAATGTGATATTATGGGAATGCTGGCTGCAGATCTGAAGGAACAGACTTTGTGGTTTCAGCTTGTTTGCTGCTTGATCTGTGGGGGTTTCTGTGTTAGTAATTCAAAAGAACAGTTTGCTCAGACAGACCACTCCCCATTCCTTTAAGGAGTTTACCTGCTGGGAAAATATGCCCAGAAGAAGTTGAAGGAGGTCCAGGAGAAGGAGGCTGCAGAGTACATCGCTCAGGCCAGGAGGCAGTTCCACTTTGAGAGCAACCAGAGGACCTGCAACATGACGGGTAAAGGCCCGTACACACCGGGACGAATATTCGCCAGGCGTTATTCGCCAGCGTTTTTCGCCACGTTTTTTGTGTTCACACCCAGGCGATTTTCGCTGACGATGAGTGGAGTGAACATGCAATTTCATTCCCTGACATTAGATGGCGCTTAATGTAAAACAGAAATACTCCTGTACACAAGGTGGCGCTGCGCAACTTTACGCTTCTTAAAGTCGCTTTTCACTCAGAAGAAGAGAGCAAGTATTTACACGCTTGTCAGAATCAAACAAAGAAAACATGAATATTTCAAGCACCAGTAGCTCCAACTGGTGCTTGGTTCGGGGATGTTTTAGAATGTCCGTCATTATTGCTTCGCGGCTGTGTAGACGCTACTTGGGGTCTATCTTCTTCGCTGGTATGTGTGCTCAGCAAGGCAGTTTTGTGTTTGAGCGCCCCCAAGTTGTGTTTTACTGTAACTTCAGAAGCTCCAGACACGTGAGCAAAAGCGCCATTCTCATTGGTCGAGTAGATTTCGACGCGACGCGTCGAAAAAAAAAAAACGAACCCGAGGCGTTTTTTTTTTCTGACGCTTTGTCGCGTGGCGTTTTTTCGCGTCGGTGTGCACACTCTCATTGGGGCCCTTTGTTTAGTCACGAGGCGTTAAACGTCGGCGAAAATCGCCGACGAAATTCGTCCCGGTGTGAACGGGCCTTAAGGCAGCTGTCCCTCACTGATGTGGGACGGGGACAGTGCTTCATGGCTCTCACACAGGTTTTTGTGTTGCAGTGCTGTCCATGCTCCCCCCACTCAGAGAAGCCATTATGACCCATCTGGACTCAGAGAGTCTGACCACACTGCTGAAAACCAAGTGAGCAGAAGCTTGAATGAAGGCTGGAGATGAGTGAAGTGTGGAGGTTCACCCTCTGTGTTTGTCTCACAGACCAGCCAACAAGTTGGAGATCTGGGAGGATCTGAAGATCATTAGTGAGTGTTTGAAGGTTCCAGAGGGTTAACCAGTTTCACGTTTGTCCAAGTTCATCTGTCTCGTTTCTAATCTCCTTATTGCTTATTAAAAGTAAAAAAAGTTCTGAATCTTTCAGATGTAGGTGGTAAAAGCATTTCTTCAGTCTCAAATGTCACTGGTTTGGTTAAAGAGGAAGCTGTTTTTGTTAATGCTGCTGCCCTTCTCTCTCACAAACTGCTTCATTCAGGTTTTACACGGACCATAGTGGCTGTGTACAGCTCCTGCATGCTGGTGGTTCTGCTCAGAGTCCAGCTCAACATCATTGGGGGGTACCTGTACCTGGATAACTCTGCAGGGAGGAGCCCAACGGTAAGGAGTGCACATAACTGATATGACTTTAGCCCTTCAGGCTATTTGCACATACACACACATTGTGACACACTGAACCCTAATTCAAGGGTGTCCAATTCAGCCTCGGGGGCCAGTGTCTGACATGTTTTCGAGCCAGCCTGCTAAGTGAAGCAACTTATTGGCTAAACAGACCTCATCTAGGTAATCGACAGCAGATCCTCTGGGTTTCTGGAAAACCATCGGGAGGCCGGCCCTAAAGGCCTGGGTATAGACCCCCCCCCCCCCCCCCCCCCCTGACTGCAGGCTCCTTGAGCAGAGGTTGCTGAGTCCCTTCTACTCTTTCAGGACTCTGACGTCAGAAAAAAATGTATTTTAGTCAGAATTAACTTTTGCATTTACACTATACAATGCTGAAACTATCAAACATAGACGTTCTGAGGACTACGTAGCAGCATTTCCACCTTCCGCGGATCTGAGCACGGATTAAAAAAAATATGAGCGAGCAGGCCCTTAATAATAATCATAACAGTAATAAAAACACATTTGGTCCAAACGGCAAACGTTTAGCCTGGCAACCCCCCCCCCCCCCCCCCCCCCCTTTTGTTGTGTTTTTTGTGTGACTGCGGTTGTCATGGAGGCAACGCAGTGACAAAGGAGGCGTTGCCTTGGGCGCTCCTGGATGAGGCTGGACGGGGATGCGCAGGAGAGGAAAAAGGGGGGCTGCTCGGCCATATGTGCTCTTTCTGAGTTTTGAACGAGGAAGTGTTTGCAGACGTTGTTCTGCACTAACAGTTTGCTCCAAGCAAAGAAATAAACGGCTTCTAGCGTGTTCCAGAGCAACAGTGTCCCGCCACATGAGAGGAAAAAATCGGGTCACTTGAACCATGCAGTGTAAATGCGGCCATAGAGGCAGACAACAGGATGTGGAAGAACCTCCCAAGCCTGAAAAAGTTCAGCACAGGTAGTGCTGTGAGGGTGTGGGATTTTTGATCAGCGCGGTGATGAAGCAGTAGGAGTCACGGTTACCCCCCCCGGCAAACACAAAGTCCCCCGGCGGCCGCGTTGGAAATGAATACAATTCACAATTACAACGCAGTATTCTTTATTAACAAATAACAGTAACAACTAACTACTAACTATATAGGTGTTGTAGAATGAGTATGTGTGTGTGTCAGCACGCTGCGTGTGTAGGAGGAAGGAGGGCACACCACGCGAGAGTGAGTGAGAGCGTGTACAAGTGTTGGGGGTGTTACAGTGGAGGAGAACAATAATAAAAGGTTTCCCACAGAAGTAGTTTGCAGTAGTTCAAATCACGCACCATATGCAGAACTTTCAATAAATAAATGAGGTGATTAGATGATCACGTTTGCAGTTATTGTCTCACCCCTAAGCACAGAGCTCAGCATGAATGAGTACAACCCACTACATTTGTCAGAAAAGCTTTAGTGTCCTGTCAGAATCAACATTTTCTGTAAAATACTAAACTACAAAATAAACCTACAAAGGATGGCCATTGATTGCAAACACCATATGTTCATTTGCACACACAAAAAGGGGATTTTCCTACCAAATGAATGTTGCAAAAAGGAGAACACGCAGTCATTGGTTGTGTCCGAATTCCTTCACTGCTCACTATATAGTGTGTTCGCCATTCTGTAGTTCTGTCTGAATCTACTATTCCCAAATCCAGTGCCCTGCAAATCTCCCAGAAGTCTCTGGGAGAAACCAGTGTGCATCGATGCTCACTAGATTGGCAAATGTAGACCACAATGCATTGCTTCTGAACAACTTTTGTTAATGTTTTGTTAAAAGAAACATTGTTGCATAATGAGGAAATAAAACACTTTATGTTCTTAATTTGTTATTTATTTATTTATTGTCCTCAAAAAGTATTGGTAAGAGTTTCGTTAATATATGGGATCGATAAGCTGTATCAATAAGAGTAGTAGTACTGTTAAAACCTTAACGATACCCATCCTTAGTACTGTCCTTTAAAACCACAGTCCTCATTCAAAATACTAGATGTAGTCGTTTTTGTTGCTATGTGCATTCATTTTATTTTTTTATTCAACCAATGTAAGTAAAACTGAAGATGATGTGATCTGAGTTAGATCAGGAACGTTATTTTCATGGAGTTAAGAATGTGTTCAATAAAACCTAATCTTGTTTGGAAATGTTTCTTTTGTTCTTTGAGCTACTGTTTAAATTCGTACTTTTTAGAGGGGGTGTCCTCATTTCTGCTGAGCACTGCAAACCCCTGAACACAGACACTGGGGGGGGGGGGGGGGGTTCTAGGCTGGGAGGTGTGAGGGCATTTGAAGGGAGGGAGTAGCGACGCCCCCTCCCTGTTGTGGCCCTTATAGCAGTATCATTCCAGAAAAGGCTCAGACATGGAGTGGGGTGTGAGTTTAGAGTTAGACTGAGCGTCATCATCTGTTTCCCCAGACGCCTCTGGCTCCTCCAGATGTCCAGCAGCAGTACCTGTCCAGCATCCAACACCTGCTGGGAGATGGTGAGGGGCTCTGTCAGCCACACCTGCAGGACTGCTGCGGCCCCCAATGTCTGACAGCCTCTGTTTCTGCAGGTCTGATGGAACTGATCAGTGTGGTGAAGAGGGCCGTGCACAGCTCCTTGGGGGGGTGAGCATCAACCTGAGAGGTTTCCACGTGGTGGGCGTGGCTGTGATGCATCCGCTGCTGTTTCAGTGTGTCCCTGAAGCAGACTCTGTCTCTGCTGGATGTGGAGCAGCAGCTCAGCTGGATCAGAGCTGAGGTGGAGGGGGCGTCCAGACACCCGCTGTCCTGGTACCTGCTGTCTGATGATGAGAGTGCCCTTGCTGATCAGGTGTGTGACACGGACCCCCCCCCCCCCCCCCCCCCCGCCCTTCGGGAGCAAACATTTTCTCAGTCTCCTCTCTGCCCCCCAGGCATGCGGACTCACTGAGAACGACGTCATGACCATCAGACTGTTAAACGAGACACGGGACATGCTAGACAGGTGAGCTTCACCTGCGCAGCAGTGTTAGTGCAGCAGTCACCCAATCCATATGTGTGTGTGTGTGTGTGTGTGCAGTCCAGACTTTTCGGCTGTCCTTGCCGCCTGCCTGAACCGTGCTTTCTCCCGTCTTCTTGACAACCTGGCAGAGTTTTTTCGCCCACCTCTGGGTGGCTCCGCCCCCTCTTCTGCACCTGACAGGTAATCTTTGTACTTTGCCATATTTTGCTCCCAACAACTTAGAATGCTACGAAGAACACTTGTTGAAATTCTGGACAGAGTGAGCACCTTTATGCGTTTTATCCTCCACGTCTTTCCAAACAGCTGGTCTTAGGTTGAGATTGATCAGAATAATCAATTATATTCTTTATATAGCACTTTTCATCAACATGCTATCAAACACAAGGTGTTTAGAAACAAAGTCTTAAGAACATTAGATATAAAGCAACAATAAAAAGGACATAAAAAGGAAAGAAACACTGGCTAAAATTTGAGGAGGCAAATGTACAAATGATAAACCAAAAGGCATCAACTACTTTGAAATAAAACACAGTATTAGAAAAATGTTACTGTGAGGACATCTGCAGAGCCATTCTTACCTGTACCTGTCTCTGCTCAGCCTGTCTGTGGTCAGTCTGCCTCTGGCGAAGATCGTCCCTATTGTCAACGGTCAGATCAACAGCATCTGCAGCGACGCCCCCAGCCCCTTCGTGCAGGTATACGCCTCTGCTGCCGCGTTGACGTCCTTCAGTAGAAATCTGATCTCAGGATCTTCTCTTCCTTATTCCCTTCAGGAGCTGTTGATGAGCGACCACATGAAGAAGTTTGCAGCCAATGTTTATGAGACCTTCAGCACACCACAGGAGCTGCAGAAATGACCGAAAGGGGGAGGAGCTTTGGCAGGAGTCCTGCTGTACATGCCGCCCCCCTCTTTTTTTTTGACGATCACCCTGAACGGGAGACGGTCTGTGTTTGAAGCAGAGCCTGCAGTCGTCCTCCCTCTGCTTCAGAAACGGTGTGTGGGGAGGCGCAGCAGTCACCCCCCACCCCTGAGCGGGGGCGGATCGGTCATCTGTCCTGCGGCTCATCAGACCTGCACCCCTGCAGACTGTGGTTTTCATGGCAGCTGCTGCTTCAGGGCTCTGACTGCTTTAAACTTTGGAGCCGACCTGGATTCAAATTCTGATGAAAACAGTTGAAAGAAACGTTCAATTCCCAGCCTCAGAGCTGTGTGGAGCTGTGCCGCAGCGGCCTGTTGGAGTCTCCGAGCAGTCGGCCACCCACTGTAGACTGCGCCATGATGGGAGGGGGTGAGGTTATCTGTCACATCTGTTCGGAATCAAAAGCAGATTTGTGTCTTTTAATAAAGTTTGGACTGTATTGGTTTTACTGTTAGTGCTTCTCCTCCAGTAGAGAGTTCTGGTCCTGATTCAGATCCTGCCCCATCTTCTGGTTCAAGTCCTGCTAAGCAGGTGCTTTGAGTCTTTTCTCAGCTTTAGGTACTGGTTCAGCTCTTTTCTCAGGCTGTAGTCCTCTTATTGGGTCTTTTTTAAATCTTGGTATGGGTCTTGGTTCAGATCCAGCTCACAAAGACTCAGCATTTTGGCGTGTTCCACATCTCTTCTGTCGAACCATCTTTTCCCTCCTGTCCACTTTACTCCAGCATTTGAAGGTTCCTGAGGCCCGCAGCTTTCTCTGCCCATCTTTTTCTGAGGCAGTTACGTTTTCTGATTCCTTAAGAAATCAGAAGAGAAACTAAAAGAGCAGGAAGAGCAACTGTAACCAGACTAACACATTTGTGGAAGACAACACAGACACAGGGGCAAATGTGTCTCACTGAATCTTTACAAATTTGTTCCTGTTCCCCAAACTTTTAGGTAAAAGACTTTACCTAAAATATAAAGCGCATTCTATTTTTTATTTTTATTTTTTTTAACTTGTCCTGTCCAACAGCTGGGCAGACAGATGAGAGCTGAGGGCCTCTTGTGTTGGACATATTTTACTTTAACAAGAGGGGTTATTCATCTTCAGACAAACCAAAGGTATGTCTGAATAAACCCCTTTTGTAATTGAGGCCAAACTTTATTAATTTCAATCATGTCTGAAAATCTTTGGTGTTGGACCGGACGGAAAAGGAAAGAGGGGAAGAAGAGAGAGGGACGTTAGAGAGAGCGGGGGTAGGGGTGATAATAGGAGGGGAAGGGGGGTAAGACCATGAAGCAGCATAAAGCAACAAGTTTACTGGTTGTTTATCGTTACGGTAAGGTTCAAATGTAGTACAAAAAGGGCGGGGCCTGTCCACACACACACTCAAATGATATAAACACACCTGCTAGCTGCAAAAATGTCCACCTGTCAACATGCACACAAAACAGATAGTGTTCACACGCATACTTATGCCTTAAAACCAACTAGTGTGAAATATTTCAGTCATTCAATCATGCAAACTGTTAGTGCAAAGGTGAGCTAACACCTGTGCTCAGGTGAGTGTTTATGTTCTTCTAAAATGGATGGTGGAACGTGAAAAGAAGGAGGGAGAGTGCCCAGCCATCCCCACCCCAAGACCCCCACCGCAGCGGCAGCCGGAATCCCCCCAACGCCACACGGGAACCGGCAGGGAACAACCGCCGCCCGGGCGACCAAGCCCGCCACCCAGGCCAGGGCCGCCGCAAGGCCCCCAGAGGCCAGGGAGGCACGGAGGGAAAGAGAGCGCCGCCCCAGCCCAACCAGGAGAGCAGCCCCCCCGCCGCGCCGGGAGAACCCAACGCAGGGCCCCACCGGAGAAGGACGCCCACAGCCCCAAACGAGCACCCCACCACCACCCAGGAGTTCCGGGCATCCCCCCGCCCCAACCCCAGGTACGAGCCAGGACCCCCCAAGGGAGACCCGCCCCGCACTCCAGGCAGCCACCCGCCCGGCCCACGGTTGGTCCAGGGAGGAGCGAGGCAGGGGGCCCGCCGCGGTCAGCGATCAGCAAAGAGGGCCCACAAGGGGTGTTGTAAATATGGCCCGACCAGGCTCGGCCACAGTTGGAAATTTGGCGGGGCCCAGCACCCAGGAGCAAGGACCAGAACCCACCCCCCAGGGACCAGACACCCCCGGCTCAGATGTAATGTGAACCCCCCCACCGCGCGGAGAGAGCACCGCCGGGCCCAGGAATCCGGCACCCCGGGGACACCGCCGCCGTTGCAAAGGGGCCCGTACCCCCCACCAGGGAAGGTGGGGGGTACGGTCCCACCTTCTTTGCAACATGTGTGTGCGTGTATGTGTGTTTGAGAAGGTGTGTGTGTGCATGTGTGTGTGTTTATGTTGGGATGTATATATTAAGGGGGGAGGGGTGTGTGTACTAAGGGGGTGCAGTTAAAATTGGCGGGTAGGGCACTAAGGGGACATCTCCTGATTACTCACAGTGACGTCCCCTCACCCTCCCCACCAAGGGGCCCTAAATGTCTAAGGTGCGGTTAAAATTGGCGGGTAGGGTGCTAGGAGGACATCCGCTGCTTGCTGGCAGTGATGTCCAAGCACCCCCCCTACCAAGGGCCCTACATGTCTAAGGTGCAAATAAAACCGAAAGAGGGGGGGCCCACTCCATATGGCAACCATAGGAGGGGGGCCACTGCCTAGTAAACCCCCCCCCAAGGCTCATCGCAGGCTAAGCCCCCCACCCCCTCACCCTATTATGAGGTTATATGAGGAAGGGGGTGGTCAAACAGCTGTCCCCCAGCCCCCCCCCAGCAAGGGGGCCAGGCCCACCCAGCCCAGGGGCCCCACCCCCGGAGGCGCCGACACCCCAGGCCCAGCACCACCCCCCCACACAGAGAGAGAGGAGCCAGAAAGCACCGGCCCCCCCCGGAGCAAGCCCAGGCCCCCACCCCCAAACGCCGGCCCTAGAAGAGCTCTGGTCAGGCCTCGACGGGACCGAGGCAGCCAACCGGCCGGGGAAACCGCCGATGGCCTCAGCGGAGACCCCGACCCGTCAACCCCCCCTGCCCCGTACCAATAGTGCCCCCCCCTCCCCCAGAATGCCCCCCCCACAGGACAGGGCCAACAAGACCCCCCACCCCACCCCACCCCAGACCCCGCAGCCGAAGCGGATGACACCCAGAGCGACCGGGGGCCCCAAGAGCCAGTGAAGTCCCGCCCCAGTGGGAAGTGCCGCCCCAGAGCCAGGGAAGGGCCGATCCCAGCCCCAGGTGTAGATGGGAAGCCGATCCAGCGCCGCTGCCCCCCCCCCCCCGAGCAGCGCCCCCCGCCAACCCCCCCCAGCACAGGCAAAGGGACCACCCCCCAAGCCAAGCCAGACCGCCACCCCCCCCCCCACCCCCCACCACCACACACCCCCACACCCAAGCCCAGAGGACCACGCAGCGCCCCAGCCCGCCCCACCCAGACGCCGGACCCGACCCCTCGACCAACGGAGCCCCCACCACCCCCCGCCAGGCACCGGAGGCCCCGACCCCCACCCCAAACCACGGCAGAAGGGCAAGGAGCAGCGACGACCAGGCCCCCCCCACCCCCTAAGTCATGGAGTCAGCCACGGGAGACCAGAGAGACCGAATTCTTTCAAAGTTACTTGAACTTTGGGCTGACATTTTTTCCAAGCTGATATGATCAAGCAGCAGATTTCTGTGTTGACTTATATTTATATTTTTTTTGCTTTTCCAATTTATTAAAATAGTTTTTTTAGCAATGCATAGAGTTATGAAAATGATAGAGCCTAATCCTCATTCTACATCGATGGCACTCATGTCACCAAGCACACAAAGTGACGGTGAAGCTGTGATTGAAACCTTAAGCCAGACTGATAGATCGGCACATACCTGCTGCCAGAGAGCCTGGACAGGCGTGCAGAACCATAGTGCATGCATGTAATTGTCGGGTAGATTACTGTCACAGTGCTAACAAATGTCTGAGTTACTGAGACCCATCTTGAACATCCTCTGTCCAGTGTAGTAAATTCTGTGAAGAGTTTTGAAATGGATTAGCTGCAGATTTGGACTTTTTGTCATTTTAAAGGTGTTTAGACAAAGTTCTGACCAAAAACTTTCATCTGTGCTGATGCTCAAATCCGCATCCCATTTTGTTGTCGGAAGTGAAATATTGTTATCTAAATTACATAAAAGTTTGTATATTTTGGAGAGAGTTTTATTCATTGAGAAATTGATCAGATTGGTAACTACATCTGGTAGCTTTAAATCGTTGTCTCTGTATTTAAACTTTTTAGTAATAATTGATTTAAGTTGCTGATATTCCAAGAAGTTATATATTCCATGTTTGTCTTGAAGTTCCTGGGGAGTTATGAATCTTCTATCAATAATTATGTGCTCTAGTTGTTTTATGCCCCCTGCTTGCCAAGCTGGGAAGTGGATAATTTATTTGTTTATGAGGATGTCTGGGTTGTTCCAGATGGGTGTCATTTTGCACGGATGAATTGATGATTTTGATATTTTTAGAAATTCCCACCAGGCTGTTAAAGTGGCATTTATATTAATACTTTTGAAACAATCCTGTTTTTTAACTATTTGGCTAATAAATGGAAGATCTGACAGGTTGATCTTTTCACATAATGCCTGTTCCAAGTCTAACCATGAGTTAGTTTCTGGATTATTTTTTAACCATTTTAAGATGTATTGTAATCTATTTGCAAGAAAGTAATTGTGGAAGTTAGGTAATTCTAATCCTCCACAGCTTTTTGCAGATTTTAAAGTTTTTAGACTAATTCTTGCAGGTTTGTTGTTCCATAGAAAGCTTGATATGGATGAGTCTAATGTTTTGAACCATTTTAATGGCGGTTGTGTGGGAATCATTGAGAAGAGATAATTAACTTTGGGTAAGATTTTCATTTTTACCGTGGCTACCTTGCCCATAAGGGACAAAGGCAGGTTGGTCCAGCGTGTTAGATCGTCCTGTTGTTTTTTTCAGTAATGGGGTGTGGTTTAGCTGCACCAGTTCTGATATTTTGGGGGATTTAACTGGTATTGTGAGTCCTTGCTCCGCATTACTGTTCAGTGGTAATAAAACAGATTTATTCCAATTAATGGAATAGTCTGATATAGAAGAGAATTCATTAATGATTGTTGCCGTTTCATTTACAGAATGTATATTACTTAAAAACAGTAATATGTCATCTGCATAGAGACTAATTTTATGATGGCTGTGTTTGGTTTTAATTCCTTTAATACTCTCATTCTGTCTTATTGCTGCAGCTAGAGGCTCGATAAATATAGCAAAAAGAGAGGGGGAGATTGGGCAACCCTGTCTGATTCCTCTTCCAAGAAAAAACCTGTTGGAAGTCTGTTTATTAGTTCTAACTGATGCATTGGGGTTGTGATATAATATTTTGATCCAATTGATGAATGATTCTCCAAAAAAAAATAAAGCGCATTCTAAATAAAACGTATTATTATTATTAAACTGAGTGAAAGTGAAGAGCAGTTTTGAGCAGCAGCAGCAGCCCAGAGTCCTGAGGAATGTGGATAGATGGGCGTCACCTGCAGACTCGTGGTTCTGACCTGCCACAGAGATAAGCTAACTTCATCATCCAGTTAGTTCAGATCTCAGCTGCTCGCTTCAGAGGCCAGAAGAAAAAACTCCCACTACTCCACTTTTAGGCTCTTTGCTGCCTGTGGACTCTAGAACTGCTTTTTGGATTGTTCTTTTTTGTTTTTAAAGTCCCACTCCAATCATATTTTGATCTATTGTAAAAGCGTTAAATGGTTTCTGCAAAGCGGAGGGAATTCATCAGAAACTCACCCCTGAGTGTCTGATGAATTCCCTCCGCTGATATCCCATCATTCCTTGGGTTTTTACACTCTCCCTCTAGCTTACAGCCCCTCACAACCCCACGCTGATACAGGAGTTATATAGCTATACAGTTTTGAGCAGATGCCAGCTCAGACGAGGAAAATGAAGATGTTATATCTGTTTGTCTGCAATAGACAGATGGATGAATTCCATGTATCTGTGGTCACTCCACTCCATCAGGATGGACTGAAGCAGAGAGACTGACCCGCCCAATTCAGTTACTGCGTCATAACAGAACTTTTTCAGACAGCATTTCGTCATATGCTCCTGCATCACATTTGGAATAAAGAATACTGTGAAACACAGTTTAATCTTGTAGAAAAATGCTACAAGAAAATATAAAAACACCATTTTCATTGGAGTGGATTTTTAAACCCATCAGATCTTTCACCTTACAGAGTTTAAAAGGTTATGAGAAAAAAAAGTTGATTACAGGCCAATGAAGCCAAGCAGTGACAGTAATGATTTTTCATGAGCACTAGTAAAACGTAAGCTGCAGGAGAACAGTTCATGCAGAAAGTTCCATTCAGGGTAACGATGAACTGTCATTTGGAACATCCATTGTGTACAAAGGTCAGTCAGAATCAAAGCCACTTAGAAGGAGTTTTTTTTGTGCCTTAGCACCAATCAGGTATTGTGAGCAGTTGGCTGATGTTCAAGGCTTTTTTTCGGACCACACTTTATGGCTAACATCATAACTGTACCTGTCCCTGTTGTGGTGGGAATAGACACTCAGACCTGCTGACAAAGTACCACATCAGAACCCAGATGGACTGAGCTGAGCAGCTTCCAGAGCGTTACTCCAGTGGTGACTAACAACTGTGACTCATTCTGACACTGAGATCATCCGCTTCTCACTTTTCATCCTTTCCTCTCGTTCTGTCCTCTCTCTCTCTGCCCCTTTCCTTAACCCCCACCCCGCCCCTACAGCCGCTGCTTGGTCGCTAGCAGAGAGATGAGATTTTTTGATGAGGCAACAGGTGAGCAGATGATGTCATCTCATGACCAGTCCAAATGATGGATGGATAAATAGACTGAAGGATGGAAGAATGAACATATAAAATGGATGAGCAGAAGGAAGGATGGACAAATGGATGGAAGGATGGACAGAAAAAAACTGTAGGTTTCTATTTTTTTTGTGAAAGGCTGCTGGCAAAATGACCTGATTACTAGGGCTGCAATGATTAATTTTAAAAGCTATTGGATTCATACATAATTTGTAGTGGCTGAACAATCCAATTTAATCTGATTCACTGACCAAAAATGATCTAGGACATTTCTAGCCAAAAATTCAAGCTGTCTGACTCAAAAATAAATACACTATATTACCAGAAGTATTGGTTCACCTGCCTTGATTCACATATGAACTGAAGTGCCGTCACATTCCTAATCCATTGAGTTTAATATGATGTGGCTCCAGCTTTTGCAGCTATTACAGCTACAACTCTTCTGGGGAGGCTGTCCACAAGGTTGGGGAGTGTTTCTAGGAATTTTGGACCAAAAGGTCATTGGTGAGGTCACACACTGATGTTGGTGGAGAAGGCCTGGCTCTCAGTCATTACTCTAATTCATCCCAAATGTGTTCTATGGGGTTCAGGTAGGGACTCTGTCCAAACCAGTCAAATTCATCCATGTCTGTATGGACCTTGCTTTGTGCACTGGTGCACAGTCATGTTGGATGAGGAAGGGGTCGCTCCAAACTGTTCCCACAAGGTTGGGAGCACGGAATTGTCCAGCGGCGGCGGCGTGCTTTCCACCACTGTATCAACGCTTTGCATTCCACTTGGTGATGTGTGGCTTGGATGCAGCTGCTCGGCCATAGAAACCGTTCCATGAATCTCTCTGCATGCTGGACTTGGACTAATCTGAAGGTCTGTTTGGAGTTCTGTAGCAATTGACTGCAGAAAGTCCTCGACCTCTTTATGCTTCAGCATCCTGACTCCTTTCCATCAGTTTATGTGGTCTACCACTTGGTGGCTGAGTTGCTGTTGTTCCCAAACTCTTCCATTTTGTTCCGATAGAACTGACAGTTGACGGTGGAAGATTTAGGAGAGAGGACATTTCACCACTGGATCTGTGGTACAGGTGGCATCCTATGACAGTTCCACGCTGGAATTCACTGAACTCCTGAGAGCGGAACATTCTTTTACAAATGTTTGTGAAAACAGTCTGGATGACTGAGTGATGATTTGATACACCTGTGGTCACATCACGTGATAAGGACACCTGATTCTGATCATTGGGATGGGGGAACAAATGCTTTTGGTAATATAGTGTAACTGGGTACTGAACAGTGCAGGTGAGGTTTTCCAGATTCTTTGTATTTCTTTCAGGATGATCAAGTATAAATTAAATATGTGTGAAAAAAAGAAAAGAAAAGATAATTGATGACAAATCCATTCACATTTTAGTTTTTTGAAGTCCAGCCCACTGTTTTATTTTCCACATCAAAATAATAGAAACAGAACATAACCTGGGGCCTGTTTCAGAAAGGAGGTTAAGTGTAAACTCTGAGTGCGTTAACCCTGAAGTCAGGGAAACCCTGGGTTTTCCGTTTCAGAATGGGAGGTTTGTTAAACCAGAGTAAACGGAGTAAGTCAAACCCGTTTCTGAAAGAGAGGTAACTTATACTCGGAGTCAGTGTCCATGGTTACTTATGCTGTGAACCTAACCTGGTCGGGAGCAGGTTTTTATTCTCTAAACTCAAAGTTTCTGCCGGTCCCCTCCCCTTTTTAAAGACGAAGCGGTATTTTTTGCTTTAACCTTCATTGCCCACATTTCCGTCACACAGAGACAAGTGACAAGAATGGCTTGTCCTTTTTTGGAGGACCCAATAGACGAGGAGGCTGCATCAATTCCTAGAGAATTACATTTACGTCGTGCGAGGATTTTGAGACCTAGACTCGATTTTTTGTCATTTCCCCATACGTTTTTGTTTGAGTGTTACCGTTTTTCGTTGCAATCAATTACATATATACAATGAAAACAACATTAGGTATTGCTATGTAGATGTTTCATATGTCAAATATTGTCAACATGCCTACATCCATGACATGCTCAAATTTGACCTGATTAAATTATGTTTTTATACTTCATTTTTAGCTGCTGCCATGTTCTTTTAATTCCTGCAGGATTGCATCTACATGAAAATGAAATCAGGGACATTGAATTAGATTAAAGTAACAATTACTTTTTGGAAACACAATTTGCTAGTACTGCTTACTTTCTTAATCCTGTATAAACCTATACCACTTGATCAATACAAGGGTAGACATAAGCTCACTTTTAAAAACACAATTGCATGGATTAATATTAAACTTATCAACGTTTGTGAGAGGGGAAGGTTAATAAAAAAAGTCCTCTAAACATTACCGACGTTAAATGCATTTTCCCCCAGATTGGTTCTGTACACTATGCAGCATTTCATGCAATTACACCAGGAATGACACTTCAAAAGTACACCTAAATATCCCCATTTTTATTTCACACCTTGCGCTATTTAAAAAGTTATTACAGTCAATATTTTATAACAATGATTTAAATGCAAACTTACGCATTAACTTGAGCAGCTATGTTTTCCCACGCTCACTGTCTCTGTTTTGCAGATGCAGCGGTGTTGCTTTTCTTCTGGAATATGTGCTCATATTCACTGTAACTCTGCAGCAGCACGTCAAGTTCAGCTGGCGAAAAATACGCAGACCTCTTTTTTTTCACGGTTGCCATGGTGACTCGTGATATCTGCGCTCCATTGATAATGGCTTCTTATAGTCGCGGTGCGCACGCTTAACTCCGAATCAGTCCACTCAGAGTTGATTGACCTAACTCCGATCAGCTTCTCTGAAACAGAAAACTCAGAGTTGTTAATCTCTCGATTGACCAACTCAGAGTTCAAGTTTAACCTCAGAGTTGGTTGAACCTCCTTTCTGAAACAGGCCCCAGAACAGAAACTAAGACAGGGTGCTGCTGATGGATCAACAAAAGACATTGTCATCATTCTACTGAGGATGGAATGAAGACAAATCAAAGATGATCATTATTTCCCCTGAACCTCCACAACAGAAGATCTATTCACTGCCACAGTTATAGCAGCATCTGGTTTATTCCAGCAGTGCAGGACATTCATCTCAATATAAGTTATTACATTTTCTTGATAACAATAATAATCAGCTATAATAATAATACATTTTATTTTACAGCCCGGGACAAATAAGTGCAAACGACGTTAACAAGCAGAAAGAGTTACAGTTGGTTTGACTGTAAGCCAGAAAGTGAGTCAGTTTCTCATTTGTCTGACACTGTTCATGAAGGGAGGGGGTGAGTTTCAGGCAAGATCAAAGTCTTTCTGGAAGTCCCAACTTCCTCCCTGCACTAACGTAGTTATCACTTGATAAGGTGGCCCCCCCCAGCACTGCTCAGACATGTCTCTGGTTTGTGACAACATTCCTGTTTGTGTTTCTGATCTGGCCTCAAACTCTGGTTTTGAACCATAACTTTGTACAGAAGTGAGTCAAGTTTCTCCATAATTTCTGTCAAACGCATTTATGTTGAATGTGAAAAAGTTGGAGGAACAACAATGAGTGAAAGCTGCGATTTCATCAGAGAGCAGCAACATGAGACGCTGGAACAGCGCTGACTCATAGTTATCCGATCATAGGTTGTGTGATGAAAAATGATCTGAGAATGTGTAACAGGGTCACATGTTCTTGTGCTGTGTCATGCAGTGAGAGAAGGAAGGAAAGTGAGACAAAAGCAAGCTGCTGGGAAAGAGTTCAGGCAGAGAGCAGCCTGTCCTGCTGAGAGCAGCCAACACAAGAGGCAGGAAGCAACCGCAGTAAAGACGGACATCTCATACTGAAAGTTTGACCTCTTCAAAACAGACTTTAGATCCAGTTTATGCAACCATGAACCAGTTTTCTTAAGAAAAAACATTAAGTGGTAACAAAAAGAGAAACATCAAACCTTTTAAAATTATTTTAATATCATTTAAATTCAATCATTGGATCATTATAATTATCAAAATTGTATTTAGTTATAGTTAGAAACTGCAGAGATCTGAAGAGAGCCATGTTACCCAAAACTCAGATGAAGGATAATCTCAGTACCAACGGCTCCATCAGGTTGATGCTGCTTTCATGTCAAAATGAATTGTTAGATGTCAACATCTTCATTCAGAGTCTTCAAACCCTGATGATCAACCTGCATGTGCCTGCAGGTTAACCCTTGTGCTATCTTAGATCAGTGTTTTTCAACCTTTTTTGAGCCACGGCACACTTTAACCTTGACAAAAATCCCGCGGCACACCAGCGTCCCCAAAAAAAAAAAAAAAGCAGAAACTCATGGTCTGTTTCCCCCGGGCAATCTGACGTGCATTTTTGTGATAATTGTGGCAGAAAAAGCAGGAAGTTGCAGATGTTTTTTCTAAAAGATGTAATAAAAGTTAAGTTACATACAAACTGACTATGTTCGTTGTGGTTTCAAGACGTGAGCCGCTGTCCCTTTAAGCCAATGCATCATGGGAGATGTAGTGAAAATACTGCTAGATAACGGCAGAAAGACTCGCGTCTCTGAGGTTCATGGTTTTTTTCACTTGTTCCACGGTCTGATACCGGATTCTGTGGAAAGCTACCCCGCTAAAGACGAGCTTTAGCTGGTGTTTTTGTTGGAACTGAGTGAGTTATGAGCTAAATTGGAACAAGGAAGTGAAGACTTTAAACACTTCTGATTGGTCAGACTGATGACATGTGATTAAGCCTTCTAGAATGATTGGTGGAGTCGTGGAGACAGTAAAAGCTGCTGGACTTTTCAGAAAAGAGTTATAGCTGCAGATAAATCGCGGTGCCGTCATTCTTATCAAAATGTCTTTAATAGAATCAATTAAACACAAAGAAAAAAGTATTTTATGATCTTTCATATTCCTAACTCCTCAGTGTTTTATCAGGACCTGTTTGGATGAACAAAGAGCTGAAATCCTGGAGATGGAAAATGTTGTTAAATCAGGTAATGAGGGCAATTTCCTAAGGCACACTTGACAATCTCCCACGGCGCACGGCACACTGGTTGAAAAACACTGATCTAGATCAGTGTTTTTCAACCTTTTTTGAGCCACGGCACACTTTAACCTTAACAAAAATCCCGCGGCACACCAGCATCCCAAAAAAAAAAAAAAAAAAAGCAGAAACTCATAGTCTGTTTTGATCTACAGCCCCCCCCCCCCCCCCCCCCCGGCAATCTGACGTGCATTTTTGTGATAATTGTGGCAGAAAAAGCAGGAAGTTGCAGATGTTTTTCTAAAATATGTAATAAAAGTTAAGTTACATACAAACTGTATGTTCGTTGTGTTTTCAAGACGCTGTCCCTTTAAGCCAATGCATCATGGGAGATGTAGTGTGAAAACTGCGACAAAACGGCAGAAAGACTCGCGTCTCTGAGCTTCATTGTTTTGTTCACTTGTTCCACGGTCTGATACCGGATTCTGTGGAAAGTTACACTGCTAAAGACGAGCTTTAGCTGGTGTTTTTGTCGGAACTGACTGAGTTATGAGCTAAATTGGAACAAGGAAGTGGAGACTTTAACCACTTCTGATTGGTCAGACTGATGACATGTGATAAAGCCTTCAAGAATGATTGGTGGAGTCGTGGAGACAGTAAAAGCTGCGGGACTTTTCCTTACACAGTTATAGCTGCAGCTATTTCGCGTTACCGTCATTCTTATCAAAATGTCTTTAATAGAATCAAATAAACACAACGAAAAAAGTATTTTATGATCGTTTATATTCCTAACTACTCAGTGTTTTATCAGGACCTGTTTGGATGAACAAAGAGCTGATTTCCTGGAGATGGTTAATGTTTTTAGATCAGTTAATGAGTGCAATTTTCCACGGCACACTTGACCATCTCCCACGCACACTAGTGTGCCGCGGCACACTGGTTGAAAAACACTGTCTTAGATGACCCCCCCCCCCCCCCCCTTCCATTGACGTGTTCTTCCTACCATGACAAAGGTGGATAAAGGTGGAAAGATTTCATGTAATCCATGGACACCAGTGAAGATCACAAATCATTGAAGAAAAAAGGTTCAGAGCACTGTCTAGTGGGTCTAGATGACCCAACGTTAAAGTGCCTAGGATAGCACAAGGGTTAATCAGAAGCTGTTAAAATGCTGCTTCTTGTTTTTTTCAATCAAAACATATTCATCTAACTCTTCAGATAATCCTTATTAGGAATTGATACAACATCACTTATAAGGAAAAGCTGTCTTGAATGAAAAAACTCAAATATCTTATTGACTTCACAAGGAAACTCCAGAGTTTAAGAACACTGGAAGGTACTGCAACAATATTATAGCAGTCTTTTTGTACAGCTTTTCCATTGACATAATACTAGAAGAATGCTTGTCCGTGTTTACAACCTCATGTATTTATGCACAGAAGCAAATGTATACCTGGGAGATATTTTCAACAGCAGCCCTCGCCTCTTCCTCATTAATGATTTCTCATTTATGTGATGTATTTTTGCATCACTTCTGTGATCAGGATAATGAAAGGGTTTCTATTTCACTGTTTCTAAAGCTGCTAGGGCCATAGCGTCTCAATCATGTCTGATATATGATTTATATATGATTTAGCAGCTCTTAGTGGACAAGGATGTGACGCCACCTCCAGCTGACAAAGATGAGGCAGATCTGGGACCTAGCAGACAGAGCGACAGCAATCCAGCCAACTCTGGGGGAAAAGATGCGTCAAAGAAAACACTTCAACTGTCAAAGCAAATTATCTTAAACCTAAAAATACGACTTCAAATGATCGAATAGCAACCCAAGAAAGAAACCTAAGTCATGTGTAGCTTTTGCTCCCTGCACTTGTTCTCTAAACATTTTGTCAGTCTGTTTCCTAAACCATGGTGGAAAAGAAAGATGATATGTGTTTCAAGCAGCAGTTTTTGCATTCAACAGATGCCTATGAAGGCTCCTCAAAAACTCTGCTGTGTGAATCATGAAAAAGTTTGGAAATGTCTGCTGGGTGTTGTAGTGAGGAGCTGCAGGGGCTTCTTCAGAGATGACTGGGACCAACCTTGAGTTAAAGTGACCATCATTCAATTCAAAACAATCCAATTTTATTTATATAGCCCAATATTTACAACAATAGTCATCTCATTGGGCTTCATGCCGGTGATTGTGTAATAAACATGAAGTCATGAAAAACATTAACTCATAGAATTCAATAGCTGAATTGAACTGGGCGTCCCTGCCCTTAGACCCTCCTGAAAAATTGATTCCGGGGTGTCCACATGAAGGAGCGATCCACCCAACAACCAACAGGCGATGTACCAGAACTTTTAGAGAGAATTAGCTTGTCTACAACTACATGTTTAAATAGTCCAGCAGATGAGCTTCATCCAGATGGAGTTGGGGGTCGGCTGGGGGGTACGAGACGAGCCAGAGAGGGTCAGGTACAGGAACATGGAATCTGGAATCACTCCGACTCCCCCGGAGTAGTGCAGCCTACTAACAAGTAATTGTTATTATTATTAAGTTTAATTCAAACATGTTAACAGTAGATTAAATAATCTCTGAATACTAACTAGTCTGACAATAAGCCTGTCCACAGAGGAATGTTTTCAGTCTAACTTTGAATGTAGAAACTGAGTCGGCCTCTCTTCCATGAGCTGGGAGTTTATTCCATAAAACAGGGGCTTGGTGGCTAAACACTCTACCTCCAACTGTACTTTTACTAATTCTAGGAACCACAAGCAGTCCTGAATTTTGGGAGCGACGTGTTCTATTTAGATGGCAAGGCACTATGAGGTCTTTGATAAAGGATGGGGCCATTCCATGTAAGGTCGTATAGGTTAACCCTTGTGCTATCCTAGGTACTTTAACATTGGGAGTTGGGTCATCTAGACCCACTAGACAGTGCTCTGAACCATTTTTCTTCAATGATTTGTGATCTTCACTGGTGTCCATGGATTACATGAAATCTATCCACCTTTATCCACCTTTGTCATGGTAGGGAGAACACGTCAATGTAAGGGGGGGGGGGGGGGGTCATCTAAGATAGCACAAGGGTTAACAGGAGGATCTTGAACTTGATTCTAGAATTAACCGGGAGCCAGTGAAGTGAAACTAACACAGGAGTGATGTGATCTCTTCTGTTAGTTCCTGCTAACAATATAGCTGCTGCATTCTGAACAAGCTGGAGACTTTAATACTAAACCACATTTAATGACATCATAATTTATCTTGTTGTGATTGAGAGTACTAATGTTTGTCCCTGTAAGGTTACTGTCTCTCACTCCTTTCACTTGCCTTTCAGCACATAAGCTAAAGGTATGAACTGCTTGACTTTCCCTGCATGGGTTTTGCACCAGCACTAAGGGAGGCTCAGAGGAGAGTTGTTCTGCTGCTCTGCACCCGGGTCTCGCCTCTGGGTTGTCAGGTTGCACGACTAAGGCTAGCAGGAATGTTTCTAGAATTTCCAAGGACCAGAGATAAATGTTGGTGGTCACAAATGATAGTTTCCAATTCTGAACACAGAAATACATAAACTATCCCAATAGACCTAAAATTGAGCAAGTTATTAACATCTTACGTCTAGCTGATCGCCTTTGTTTTGCGGCTAGAAAACAATGAGAAAACTTGGTAATCACAGCTAGACACATCAAGGATTTTTGGTCTTTTTTGATACTAGATCTTCCCTATCTGTGCTGTAAACACCATCAATTTGTAACATGACACGGTGAAAGGGATTCTGAAGGTTTGAAATTTTTTTTAGAAAATTGTTCATTTAGTGTTATAACATGCTTCAAGTCCTCTGGCTGCAGTTTATTATGCCATATTAAGGGCTTGAACCCGTGGCCGCTCCTCACCGCGCTTATTTACATTGTTTGTCATGATGTGATCATGATGTGTCAGACTTGGGTCTGCAGCGACAAATGCACCACGTTTCGTCAAGTTTCCTTAATGTTTAGGGGGTGGTTTTGGGGACCTTATTTATCTTGTATCTTTCACAAAGCTGTGAAAGTGATCCAAAGTCGTGAGAAAGTTGTCGTTGGCTCACAAATGTCCACTAAGTCTACTTTACCATTTTTCGATTCGAAATCTAAGTATAAGCTATCCCAGTAAGCACCGCAACGCATACTTTAACAGCGTTGATTTTCCAATGCGAAAACTAAGTTTTTCAATGGTGAAGCAAACATGAGCGAACGGCATGCGCAGTGACACCCTTTGCGGTCCCTAAAGTTTGCACACCGATTTTACGTTTAACTTGAGAACCTCTGATTGTCTCCGTCGGGCAATGTTACTAAGAGTCTGGCGATATGATACATATCCCGATATTGTACTGGAACACATTTTCTTTCTTTTTTTTTTTAAATTAAATATGACTTAGAAAAAACTCTACCTGGATTTCAGCACGGCCTGCGCTACATGTAATGACCTGACTAGCCGGCTTGGCTTCCACTATGCGGAGCCGCGCCTCTGACTGCTCTAGCCTGTCTAACACAAGACCACACTTAACACACAACCACTATCCTCACTAAAGGAGGCAGGATCCTCACTAAACATATGACACATGGGGCAGGAAAGTTGTAGGGCAGCAGTGGAGGTTGAAGCCATGCGAAGTGCTAAGCTAAGGCTAGCAGTGTTTAGCTAAGTAGAAGCAGTTGCAAGCTTAGAGTAGCGTGGACAGCAAGCAGTTAACACAGTAGTGTATTCACTTGTATACTAAAGATGCTTCTTAAAGGATGTGAAAATTATCCAGAAGAAACTTAAGTCAGGAAATAGCAAGCAGGCTAATGCCAAAGAGGAGAAACAGTCAAACAACAATCAGGAACTGGTGACGCTCACCCGGAAATGACGTCGCATCAATGAGCGACGTCAGTGAGCCCTTCTATGATTCCAGGGGGGTATTCCAGAAAGCAGGTTATGCTAGCTCCCACGGTAAGTTTGAGGCTAAGGAAGTTGATAACCTCAGCTTTCAGTTCCAAAAACAGAGGTATGTTTCAGGGTAGGTCAAGTTGCCATAGCAACTCATGCTCTGAACATAAGCTGGTCTGGAGCAGGTTTAGTTGAAGGTTAGTTTGTTTACAGAGAGGTGAAGCAGCATGGCGTGTCCATTTGAAGATGATTTAGTGGATGAAGAAGCTCAGATAATACTTTTTCCACCGTGAGAGGGTGATAAGACCACATATGGATGTTGGAAAAATAAACTTTTTTACTTTGATCTAACTTAGTTATTTGCTTCAGTTAAGATAAATCATTTGTTTGTTAAGTCAGTTTAAAAATAACACGCAGTTTTCAGACAGTTATTTTACTTTCATTCAAATGAATTCAATTAAGTAGGTGTAACTTTGGTACCGCAAGGGATTGTGGGATACCATTTCCTTTGCCTGTCTGGACGGATTTTGGTTTAAGTGTGGCTTTTTGACCAAATGTGTTTAGTTGTTTAGCTGTTTTACTGTGTTTTGCCATGTTTTGCTTAGTTATCTTGTCCTACTGTGCTTACGTCTCTGCACCATGAGTGAGAGTGAAGGTGAGGATGATGAGTTTATATAGCACCCCTACCAAGTCTTACTGTAATGATAATGATGAAAATTCTTTAATGAATTTGTGCGTAACGTGCATTTTTTCCCCCGTCCTTTTTATTGTTATGAAAATGAGTATATCTGCCGGCTCATACTTAGACATATGAGAGAACAAGAAATATAATTATTAAGATGGAAAAAATATTAATTGAATTGGAGTAATATGACATTTAGTTAGATAAATACATAAATTTGAGTTGTAAAAACAATTATTAAGTTTTATAGACGTAAGAAATTTGGTTGATTAAATTTAACTCAGTTATTTGTTACCAATAGAAGTAATTCATTTAACCACCGAAGTGCTTTCTTTTTTTCCACGCGTTTCCATGGTGACTCCAGAAATCTGCGATCCATTGAGAATGTCTTTATGTACTTGACATGCACGTGCATTAACCCAGGGTTACCAAGTCCAGCGTAATTACGCCAACTCATATCCAGTCTTCTGGAACCGACATACCCAGAGTAAGCAAGTTCAGGCGGATTTCAGCCAGAGTTCAGGCTTAAAGTCAGGGTAGTTTAAACATGCTTCCGGGAATACCCCCCAGGACCTACTCACATTCGTTTTGAACCTATGTAAACATATATTTGATAACAGGCACTGAACAGTACTGTGTGCTAATGTTCGACCAATCGAGTGTCTAAAAATAGATCTCAAGGATGATCACGAATGGCATAGAAGAGGTCACTTCCTGTCTGATAGTTTGATCCTGGTGTTGTGCTTTTGTTTTCTAAACTAAACAGGCCTGAATGGACAGTTTTCACAAATGTCCCTCCCTAAAGTGGGAGGGACATTTTTTGATTATGGGTAGTGGTCATGTCCTGAAGGTTTGGTCCAGTGACCCAGGCTGCTCACTTAGAATTGTGGCAGGATTTTATTGTGGGGGGGTGGCTGGTGGAACGTGTCATCTAAACCTACTGTCCCTCCCTAACTGGGGGTCGTCCATTCTTCAAACTACTTCAGTCACCTCATCCGTGCTCTCGAGTTGTGGCTGTTGTGGCAAGCGTTACTGCTATCTCTCTAAGCGTGGCTCAAAATGATGGGGGGGGGTTCATGATTGTAATCCAGGAATGGTGTCCCCATCCTCATATTATATTCCTCTCTCTGCTCCCTCCTCCCATGCTTACTTCACCCCCACAACCTCCCCCTTGTTGCTTCAGTACTCAGACAGGCTCCATGGCAGCAGCCAAACATAAACAGAAGAGTTTTAAAGTCCAAGTGAGATCAGAGAGGATTCACTCAGAGTTAATAATGGAATAGCGTCTCAGCTGGAAAGGAGATCCCCTGACACTCCCCTACAAACACATAACTGCAGAGATGCTGTAAATCATATGTGAACTATTTGGAGTATTTACGAAAACAGGACATCCTCAACTTCCATATAAAATGCTGTTTTCTGTTATTCCTGTTAAAGTCCTGTCCCTTTCTTCTCGTTTCAGCATTTTTCTCCTCACTTCAAAATAGACATTAATGGTGATGAATGTTTTATTTTCACAAACATGAGATTGAACGGACATGGTTTTTATTAGGGCTTCATACAAATACCAAATCCAATCCTATACTTTTCTAAAGCATTTAAAAATATTTTTAAAAACGGTACATTTGATAGTTATGAATATGGCTATTTTGATTTTATCAACCTCCTTTTATCATTAAGCACTTAAACAGAGCTTGAACAATCAAGTAAAAATATTGCAACAATCAGCAAGAAAAAAAAATGTTGACTATAATCTAGTAAAAATAGGTGGTCATTAGTCATGTAAGAAAGTTTGGAAACTGTAGTTTCAGTTTTTCTTTTTTTTTTCACTTGTCCTGTCCACCAGCTGAGCAAACAGATGAGAGCGGCCTCATATTTTACTGTTACACTAAGGGGTTATGAATATTCTGACACACAAGGTGTGTATTTATATAAGCCCCTTTTGTAAATTAGGCTGAACTTTATTTAATTATATTTGTAATAATTTTTTGTTGGACCAGACGAGAAGAACACCTGTGCTCTACTGAGTGTTTATGTTCTTCTAAAATGGATGGTGGAATGTGAAAAGAAGGAGGGAGGGTGTCCAGTCATTCCCACACCAAAACCCCCGCTGCAGCCGCAGCAGCAGCGGCAGCCAGAACCCCCCAACACCTGCACGGTAGCAGATAGAGAACAACCGCCCCCAGGGTGATCACATCCGCCACCCAGGCCAGGGCCAGCAGGACCGCCACAGGGGCCCGCAGAGCCAGAGAGCAGGGAGGCATTGGGGTACAGAAAGTGCAGCTCCGGCTCAACCGGGAGAGCAGCCCCCCCGCCGCGCTGGGAGGGCCCAAGGAGGGGCCCTGCCCAGAAGAATGCCCACAACCCCAGAAAACCACCTCATCACCACCCAGGAGTTCTGGGCATCCCCCCGCCCCAACCCCGGGTACGAGCCAGGACCCCCCAATTGAGACCCACCCCGAGTTCCAAGCAGCCACCCACCCAGTCCAGGAAGGAGCAAGGAAGGGCCAGCCGCCCCCGCCCAGGAGGAGGACACCCAGGGGAAGAGGGTGTCCACAAGAGGTGTTGTAAACATGGCCCAACCAGGCTCGCCCAAAGTTGGAAATTTGGCGAGGCCCAGCACCCGGGGTCAAGGACCAGAACCCACACCACAGGGACACGGACACCCCCGGCTCAGGTGTGATGCGATCCCCGGCTCTTGGCCTTTCCAGAAAGCTCAGGGATCCCTCTCTCTACGTGGAGAGAGGGCCGCCGGGCCTAGTCAGCCAGCACCCAGGGAACACGGCCGACGTTGCCAAGGGCCCAGTATCCCCTACCAGGGATGGGGTAGGAGAAAGATGGTCCGAGGTCCCACCTTCCTTACGAAATGCATGTGTGTGTGAAGGTGTGTGTGTGCATGTATGTGTGTGTGTGTTGGAATTTATATGTTGAAGGGTGAAGGGTGTGTGTACTAAGGGGGTGCAGTTAAAATTGGCGGGTAGGGCACTGAGGGGAGACCTCCTGATTACTCACAGTGATGTCCCATCACCCTCCCCACCAAGGGGCCCTAAATGTCTGGGGTGCAGTTAAAATTGGCGGGTAGGGTGCTAGGAGGACATCTGCTGCTTGCTGGCAGTGATGCCCAAGCACCAAGTACCAAGGGCCCTACATGTCTAAGGTGCAAATAAAACCCAGAGAGGGGGGGCCCAATCCATACGGCAACCATGGGAGGGGGACCACTGCCAAGTAGCTCCTCCCCCCCAAGGTGCATCGCAGGCTGAACCCCCCCATCACCCTAAAAAGAGATTATAAGAGGAAGAGGGTAAGTCGTCTTTAAACTACGTCAGCTTCTGTGGTCCGGATGACAGCCCTTCAGTCAGCTGATCCGCTCCAGCTGTCCCACCTCTCAGCTGATCAAGTCGCTGAAAGAGAGAAGAGAGAAACAAACAGGAAGTAAGTAAGTAAGGCCTTAACTTTAAGCCTCTGGTAAATATCATAGACATTAGTTATGTAAACCCCTCATGGACTGTCGCTGCCTTTCTGGAGGTGGCGTCTCGGCGCGCCGCCATCTTGGAAAGGTATAAGTGCCCCCGCAGTGCCATTGTTTCCATGAGGAATGTGTATTTAGTCAAAAAAAAAGTTTTATTATGCTTTCTAACATAATCTGACATAAGATACAGCTTGTTAATAAAAAAGTAAAATGTTTAAGAAGTAAAACAAGGATGACGATTATTTGTAAATTTTTTATTTTTTTTATTTCTCTCCTTTTTCTGCAGTGCTGGGGAGCCAAAAACCATTGGGGGAAAAACTGAGACATGTATTATGTAATATTAATAAAAAGAATGAAAAAACTTTCAATTGTAATACAAAAGAGAAATGACCTTTCAATTTTTCAAAAGATGACTAAAACGTGTTGATAACAGTAACAGATCTAACTACAGGCAAACATAGTTGTAAGAAAATATTTTTTTACAGATCTTGTCACAAAAATCTGATATTTGGTAAGCAATTTAATAAAATAAACAAAACAAATATTTTGTATTATAGATTTTCAAAACATGGCCTAATTATAAATAAAAAATAGATCAGTAGAATAACTTTGGAAGTCCTCCAAGTGACTACGTGGAAACGTGTTCCCAGTGGTATTTTAATTATGATTATGCTGTTTTTAAAGGAAATTTTTAAAAACTGGTCATTTTCTAATTATTATATCCCAACCATCCTATCGAATTAATCTGTCTGAGAAAAGTTGCTAATCAAATGGATTCCACTTATTTCATTATAAAATCTTTTCAAAATGAAAAAAATGGTTATAATCAATATCAGAAAATACCATTTGGATTGAGGGACGGTAGGTTTATTTTATGATAACGTAAAAACGACAAAGTACCATCACAGTGGACAAAATACATGAGATGTCAGCCAAAAAGCTGACATCAAGCTAGCATTACGGCAGGCGACAGTAGCTGCAGTTACACATGCAAAATGTATTTGATCGGATCAACGATTGGATTAGAATTGGACTTTGTACATGGGTCCAGAAAAACTTTATCTGATTATAACAAACGTTTACATACGCCACACTTTCGATTGGAAAAAGTCATTTTGACTTGTGCAGAACTTTCTAAAATACCAGAAACAGCTGCAGTAGAAGAAAAAACAAATAATGCAGCAGCATGGAACGCGATGGTCCTCTAAACGTGATTTTATTATTGTTAGGACTATTATTAAGTGCCTGTTCGGTCATAATTTTTTTTAATCCGTGTGGCCAGTGCTTTTTCTTTGGCAGCACAGAGCTGGAAGAAGGGTTAGGGTGAGGCTAATACTACGAGCTAACAACACTTAGCCATAGAGGCAGTTTAAATTCATGCGGTCATTGCCGCGATGTGCACTTTGGCTGAACGTAAATACGTTGCAATAATGTCAGCCTTACTTTAGTCTGGACACGATTGGAAACACAAATTCACATGATTGTTAACACTGCATTTCTGCTTTGAAAAGCTGCCTCTGTTAGCTCACACCGTCCCAAACCGGTCCTCTGCTCAGAGACACCGTTTTACCGGGAGACACAGTTCTCCTGAGTCCAGCAGCTCACTCACGCAGAGCAGCCGGACAAACTGTGGTCCGAAGCCTTCTCCGGAGCGCATGCCATAACAAAGCACCTTCCCCAGCTCACAAACACAAAGCTACTAGTCCGGCTGCTCTGCTCTGAGACATGGTTTGCAGCCGGCCGCTCCTGTTTGCACTCCAAGTCCAAAGACTCCTTCAGAGCACCACACCGTCTACGCATGACCTACACCAGTAGTGACCCACGATCGGAATAAACTGTTTTACATGCACCACCATCTGATCAACAATCGGCATAACCCACCTATCTCGATCGGAAAGAAGTTTTGATCCGAATGTTAACATGACATATTTTTATCCCAATTAGGTGTTTATTCCGATTACGTTTGTTCATGTAAACAGAGCTACGAATTGGTCCAGGTTGGCCTGAGTCAATGTTTCTATGGCAACTACATTTTCTAGTCAGGAGTAAACTCCTTTGAAGTCCACACCCCAGTCTGGCAATCAAATGTGGTGTGGGCCAGTGGGCACTACATGGTATTATTGAGGCATCTGATTGGTCAGTTATAACTTGGAAAAAAAGAAAAAATATCATAAAAAATATGGATTGGCAAGAAAATGTTAAAACAAAAGTATTCGAACAAGAATAGCTATTTCGACAAGTAGAATGAGTAGCAGCTCGTCATTTCTCAATAGAAGTCTGTGGGATTTTAGCTTCTTGGAGACAGTAGCTACTTCCTGTTTGGAATGCTAGGGGAGAGGGATCAATCAAAGTGAGCTCCAGAACCACCGGTCATTTGGGGTACTGCAACGTTTTGCCACGTGCTGGACGGGTTCACCCTCACCCACCCACCCCGTCTGGAAAAGTTACTGCTGTGTCAGAATCCGCTTAAATCCTAGAAGTTCACATGCAGCCTTCCTCAGAGGGATGGCATCATCATCAGCTCAGACAATTACCGGAAAGCTCGAATCACTCAGATCAGTGCAAAGGACCCTACTGGGCTGCCGTAAGACTTAAAGCTATAAAGCCACATTAACGTGTCCGTAATCATGCTGTGCAGCAGCGGGCGCACGAGAAGAAACAGAAGGAAGGTGGGGGGCGGGGTAGTTACTGAACACGTAGTGACTGAGATGGAGGAGGAAGAGCTGCAGCTTCCCGGAAAGGATGATGCAACACAGGAAATAAACACTATGTATGCTGAATCTGAAGACTCTTTCTCCAGTTTTATCATGACCCAACAAAGCCTCACAGCGGGTATGTGATGATGTTCTCTTCTTTGTAATTCTGCTTTATTAGGAATACATTCTAATTTGTTATATGAGGGTAAATTATGCTTTCTTTTTCTTTTGTTTTGTCTGTGCAGAGTTTGAATGGAAGAAGCCCAGTCCTCCTCCTCCTCTTCTGCCCATCTCTGCTTCCCTGCAGAAGCAGATTACGTCACCCTCTTGGTTCCGGGAAATTAAACCCCTGATGCTCCTGGTGGCTTTATTGGGAAGCAAGCATGGACCCAGGAATTATCAGCATAAATGCTGCGAACGCCTTCTAGAAGTCTGGATGGAAATTTGAAAATAATTTTTTCTTACTACAGTTTTTCTCAGTCGCTTTAGTACAATTCTCAGATCAGAATTGAAGTTTGCAAATACGTGTGTGCATTTCTCAAAACAATTTGTACAAACAGCAAAACACAATGGTTTTCTTGCAAAAGCCTGTAACTTGCTCAAAATCTTTAGTTCATCTCTCCAAACTAAGTCTTTATGTCATTGAACATGTCAGTGCCATCAGAATGTCAAGTCCTTGTGTCATTGTCTACGAACAAGACAGTCAAATGACTTAGTCATGTTGTCAATATAACTGTGTACTTTAGAGGGAGGTTCTGATGGAAACTATGGCTAAAGTTTGGATGACAATTATTGTAAAATGGAAGTTACACCTTTTTTGTTTGATTGCAAGAGACTGGACAAGATTCACATTTACACTTTTATTGTTCTTATTGTAATTTGTTGACAGACCATGTCATACCAACATAGAAAAAACCCACTGCAAACAGTAACACAAAGGGAAAAAAAGATAGGACAATATTCTGTCCAACAGTACAGGAAGTGCAGTAGGAATTGGTGTGGTCTTCCTACACCTCTTGTCGTTCCTGTTTGTTAGGACACAAATTCTCATCCACATCACAGCGAATATCCTCTCCAGCAATGCAGCGAAATATGTTTGTCACATTATGACAACTCGGTCAACCATTTTGCAGTTAATGACGATGAACTAATGACTAGGTGTTTTGAGGAGTAAGACTATTGCACAGTGAACTATATAATACATTTTGATCAACATGACATAAACAATTGATAATGTAGCAAAGAGCAGAGAATTGTACAGAATCATTTGCATGGATGTACCAAAGCAATTGCAACTTGTTCAAAGAAGTGAGAAACTGCTTATATGATGTGCACAAGTGACAACATGATGTGAAGATTGAACAAATAGTTTGGGGAATTTCATTCTGATCTGAGAATTGTACTAAAGCGACTGAGAAAAACTGTAAAGCAGTGAGCAAACATGCAATCGCACCCTCCAACTCCCACTGAAGATTTGCTGTGGCTTCAAAAGACTTTAAGAAAGTTAAACAAAAAGAACTACATCACCTGACCACGTGGAAATTCTAGCAGAAAGGTGTTTCACTTTCCCTTTTCTGATTCTCAGAATGAGACTCCTGCAGTTGTGTCACAGTGAAACCAGAGGGGAGCAGCTGGCCTGCTGTGAACTCCTGCTCACTCGTCCTTTTTTCACATCTGTTTTAGGCACAAGATTCGAGACATACAATTGCTGGTTTTTCTTTAAAAACAGCAATTGTTCTGAAATCAAGTCAAACTTCTGTGTTCTGCTGTTTTGAGCTTCCCACATAAACGACTCCGACACCAGAACCTGCAAAAGTTTTTAGTGCAGGTGGGGAGCTGTTGATTTCGACTGGTGATATTGTCGAGCAGTAGAAGGAAAACTTCCAAGAACTTCCAAGATCTCCTCGATCCTGCTGACACACCTCCTCTTGAGGAAGCAGGGGCTGAGGACTGGGGTGGGGCTGTCCATCACCCAGGCTGAAGTCATTGAGGTAGTCAATGAGCACCTCGGTGACAAGACCCCGGGAGTGGATGAAGTCCGCCCCGAGTACCTTAAGTCTCTGGATGCTGTGGGAGGGTCTTGGCTGACACGTCTCTGTAGCATCGCGTGACAGTCGGGAACTGTACCACTGGACTGGCAGACAGGGGTGGTGGTTCAAGAAGGGAGACCGGAGGGGGTGTTCCGACTACCAGGGAATCACACTAGTGTCACTAGTGACAGTGTCACTTTAATTAATTGTAAAGGTGATTTGTTTTTGTTTTTTTGGTTTTGTTCAGGAAGAAGTTGCCATTTTGTATGACTTACAATGTTAAGTAAAGTCCAGTGGAGTTTAGAAACAAAGGATTTGTATGTTTGTGTCAGTCTGGGGGGGCTTGAAAATATTCTAATCTTCAGAAAGGGGGGCCCTGCAGAAAAAGTTTGGGAACCACTGCACTAGACAGTGAACCTTTTTTCTTCAATGATATGTTATCTTCACTGGTGTCCATGGATTACATGAAATCTTTCCACCTTTATCCACCTTTGTCATGGTAGGGAGAACACGTCAATGGAAGGGGGGGGGGGGGGGGGGAATCTAAGATAGCACAAGGGTTATTCTCTCCATTCCTGCAGAAATGCCCCAGCTCCGTCTACATATGGCTCCACCTTTGTGCATGTTTGGATGCACATTTCTGTGAGAGAAGCTCTTCTCAGTGATGAAGACTAACTAAACAGCAGACAGCTGTCGTCTCACTGATGATCACCTGCAGTCCATCCTGAGAATCTCCACAACACAGAACCTCACAGCAAACACAAACCAACTGTGTGACACAAAACGATGCCAGACGTTCAGCTCTGATCAAATGACACAGGAGTAAAGAAAACAGAATGATATGATTTGTAAACGCTGAATTTGTATAATTTGGGCAGGATATAATCTTATGGAGAATAAAATCTTTTGGGATATTTACAATTTGAACTTAATTTTTGTATAAAATGACATGTTTAATGAAATTTGAATTTTTTTCTTTAATATTTACTTTATTTCTATCTTGTTTAATTTTGAGAGTAGAGCAAAATAAAGTTATTTAGAGTTTAAGTTGATTTATTCTGGAACAACGTTTTAGATTTATGTTTTAAAAAGTTGTAAAAGTTTACATTTTTAAATTTTAGTTTACAACAGTAGTGACCCATTTACAAACGGGGGGGGGGGGTGCAGGAGGAAAACAGATCTCTAAAGAGAAAAAAAAGGAAAGTGATCAAAAAGAATGTTTTAAAAGTTAAAAGCCATTTAATTTTATGTATTTACCTGAATCTATATCTATCTATCTATCTATCTATCTATCTATCTATCTATCTATCTATCTATCTATCTATCTATCTATCTATCTATCTATCTATCTATCTATCTATCTATCTATCTATCTATCTATCTATCTATCTATCTATCTATCTCAGGTGCTTTGGGGGGAGAAGGGGACCCCCGTTTTGGTCCTTGGGTGGCATCATCACTGGATCAGAGTCTATAAATAAGATGATGTCATCCCCCTCCCCACCCCCACCCCTCCTACCCTCGCAGTCTAGTAGGATTCCTAGGTACTGCGTCACTAAGCCCCGCCCCTGGAGTTCCTATAAGTGGGTGATGCAACGGGAGAGACGAGAAGCGCAACTCAGTACTGCGGAACCGAACGGAGCAGTCCACGCCGGAACCAGAGCCGGAACCAGAACTTTCAAAGGTGCGTTCCTGTCTTGTGCTGGAGGCGGGGAAGGGGGGCGCTTTTCCGCCGGTCCGGTCCGGTCCGGTCCGGCCGTGGCTCTAAACAGAAAGCAAACTGTTTGTAGGTGCTTCTCGTTGAAAGACTTAGTTTCTGTTCATGGAAGTGTTTCTATTTGAATCCTCCGCTTTAACCTTCGTTTTCTGCTTACCAGTTTACCTTCAGTCAGTAAATAACACTCAAAAACGCCTTAGGGAGGGAATCGAACCGGTGTGATGATCAGAAGTTCTTCTTCCGTTGTAGCCGCGGATGTTCCTCTGAAGGAGCAGAACCTCCTTCACCTGCTGTTACACAACAAATGTGTTGACTCTTTATCTTCATGATGTCATTATTACTCAGCAGAATCTGTCCTGGAAGTCTCTGGTTAGCAGTCAGAGATCTTTAGGGTTCATGTGGGCGTTTCTGCCTGAATGTAGTCAGTTAGTTTATGCTACTGGAAACCTGTGTGGAAAAACATTGATACTACACAAATACTAGATAAAAAAACACCAAGCCACATATAAGTGCAACATTAGCTAAAAAAAAACTAAAAAAGTTCCAGAGCAAAGTATTTCTTGTAAAAAGCAGAGGGCGTGTTCAGGAAGGGGCTAAAGAAAGTCCAAAACCAGAAAGACAAATGGTGGGAGGGGGGACGCTGAGCCTGACTGTGACTGAAAGTCTGCCGTGTCTCCAGAATGATGCTGCAGCACCTGGGACCGTCATTGGCTGACATCAGCTGCTCAGCCCTGGTCCCCTGCCTGTCCCCCCCAGGAGAACTCACTCTAGAAGACTTCACCAACTTCACCCCCATAGTGAAGGAGGAGCTCCGTCAGGTCATCCAGAACAAGCGACTGTCCTGCGGGCTCAGTGCAGACGCCAGTTCTGACAGCGCCAGCTCTGCCTCGGACCAGGCCCCGCCCACCCACGAGTCAGGGGTCAAGAGAGAGGTGAGGCAGGTACTCCCCCCACGCCAGTCTGTTGCTGAGTGGATTCTTTATTCAGAACTCTGTGTGGGTTTCAGCTGACGCTAGAGGAGCACGACAGGAAGAAGAGGAGGCGAGAGAGGAATAAGATTGCTGCTGCAAAATGCCGCAGCAAGAAGAAGGAGAAGACTGAAGGTCTGCAGAAGGTAAACTCTGTTTTCACCAGGCTGTAACCAGGAGCTCTTTGGAGGACATGCATGAGACCAAGTGTCTTACTACCATCACAGTTTACTCATTTAGCAGATATGTAGCTTCTGTGTGCTTGAAACGGAAGCCTGAAGGTTGCCTCTGTGAACCTTCATCATTTCTGATAATGCAGATTATTCTGCTTATACTATGGTCACTTCCCAAAGAAATATTTAGTACTTTATTCTTGTTTTTTTTTTTAGGTTTTCACAAAAATCAGACTAAGTTATATGCAGTACGTTGTCATGGTAATGGCCATAGAGACTGCAGCGGCAAAAGAAAGTGATTCATATGCTGATGGGTTGAATAAAGCATCAGTTCAGTGTGAAAGTTCACGTCTTACTGCTTCTTTTTGTCCAGATGAGGAAGTTAAAGTTTGTTTCAAAGAAACTAACTGTAAAGTCTAAATAGTTCAGTTCCTCCTCTTGTCGTATTTCTTCCTTCTAGATCCACTTCTCTCTCGTTCTCTTTTGCTGCAGTCTCTAAAAAGATCAAATTAACCAAACAGGTGAAAGGAAACTATAAAATCACTCATGTTTTCTACTGTCTTACTGTTGTAATAATCTGGAATAAGGCATGACAAACTATGTTTGTTTATGTTTTAATGGTGATAATCGGAATACCGACTTGTGTTTAGGCCACTGCAGTGATAAGGAACATTTGGGGGGTGTGACTGGAACTTCTTTTTTAGGTGTGGGATATCACTTTGAAATATACACACTGCAACCAATCAGAATTAAGTATTCACCTGGACAATGGTATAGAGACTTAACAGATTCTCTGAGGTGGAATTAGTCTTTCTAGAAAAAAGATCTGAATTTGAGGCATTTTACAAATGGAAATACAATTTCATGAGGAAAAGAAGATAAAAGTTTGGTAAGAATTAAAGTTGTCAAAAAACATTTATCCTCAAATGAAAAGCGTGTCCCGGATCTTGGTTTCTCTTCAGCAGCTTCTTTTGGTTTCAGACCTGGAACTTTTTTAACCAAAGCAGCTTTCTGATCCCTCCACCTGATGTTCCAAAAGACTGAGCCCCGTTTGTTCTGCGTCTGCTCCTGTTAGGAGTCAGAGAAGCTGGAAAGCATCAACGCTGACCTGAAGGCTCAGATCGAGGAGCTCAAGCAGCAGAAGCAGCAGCTGGTCTACATGCTGAACCTGCACCGACCCACCTGCATCGTCCGGGCCCAGGACGGACAAACCCCAGAGGACGAGAGGAACCTCTTCCTCCAGCACATCAAGGAGAGCAACTTCCAGCTTCACAGCCTCACCTCCACCACAGAGGGCTTGCTGGGGGGGGGCCCGCTAAGCCTTGACCACATTTGCTGTCCCGCTGATCTATGACTGAGCAGAGGCTGCCCCCTACCAACATCAGAGACTAGCTGAGTGTTAGCCTGACCTGAACAGGCCTGACCCAGAAAGGACTGCGGGCCACACTTGGCTCACACAAAGCTGCAAAAACCTGACTATGCACTGAGGGTTGTGAGGGAGGGGGACATCTGTCATGCATTTTTTTTGACATTACACATATCAAAGCTTTCCTGATGGTTATGTTGGTGTGTTGCACTGAAGTCAGATTTCAACAAAGCACTTTTTCTGTTGGCTCAGCCCGGCCTGCACAGCAGCAGCACCAAAGTGAGAACAATTACTGAATGACTGCTGTATGTTCCGATTTTCCCAAACAACCTGGCTCTGTCCGATGTCAGGAGAAAGATCCAACTTGCTGCTAACCTCCACTTAGGACGTCACTTATTATTTCAAGTTTTTGTTGTTGATTTAGTGACCCACCACAGACCAAGTCCTGGTTATCAGCCCTGAACCAGCTGGGAACTGTGAATCTAAACAGCATCTGCCATGCCGCTGTTTAGATTGCCTTTGACAGTCATTTTTGTCAAAATGTTCATTTTCTTTCCTCATTCTCTCTAAATCTGAGCGACTTGAGAGCAGTGTTTTCAGAATCACATACCTCCCCTGATTTATTTATCTGCTTTAACCCTTTCACTGGTTGGTGGAAGTGCTCAGTTACCATCAAGCTCTCGATTCGAACGATTTATTTTTCGCTTTACCAAAATGTCTTTCTTCTAATAGCCAGTGCTTCAAACGGACTAAGGTAGAACTTGTCTTTCTGAAAAGTACTAATATGTACATTCAATCAAACTGAAAAGCATTGTTTGCTTGCTTTCTGGAATATAATCATTGGCTTTCAGTTATATCATTATATATTATTTGTTTTTGTTTTCAAACTCAGTTTTGCTCTGAACTTACTGCTGTCTCTCTAAAAGTCAGTGGTTTCATTTTGAGTTGCAGTCTTTGTTTTTTTCTTGACATAAAGGAAATATTCCAATGATTGCAGAAAAATGACTTTTGAAATATTTTGATAAAAGAAAGTTTCCGACCTACCGACACTTGCATTTTTTTCTGAGCTACTGTCTCTCTCAGGTTGCAGAATATCAAGGGTTTGATGGTAATGAGAGCTAAACTTTCTTTTTTGAGATGAGTAAACAATTGTTTGTGGTTTCTTAGTTGTCAAATATCAAAAGATGCAGGCGTCTGTGTATGTGTTGTTGTGTGTCCACTGCTCGTCTGTGTTCTTCCTCTATTGCTATCTGTCAAGCTTTGTTTTTGATACTTACATTAAAAACACCATTAGCCAATGAAACCTGCTGTCCTTCATTACTTTATCTCACTTTCATTCAGCTACTGAAACCAGAAAATAGTCACTGTGCATCATGACTGCTGCTGTTTATGGTTATGGGAAATGTGAGCTCTGGACAGGACTATGTCAGACTCAGAGTACAACTGTGATCTAGCACATCAGTCTGGGTGGATAGGTCTGAACAGGCAATAGGCAATACTGGTGGAGACTCTGGTTGCTCAGGAGTTCTCATACTGGGCCTGAACAGCTGCTAGTGCTCCAAGGCCTATGTCAAGCCGTCACATCTTTAACCTTTGTGTTATCCTAGGCATTTTAACATTGGGAGTTGGGTCATCTAGACCCACTAGACAGTGCTCTGAACCTTTTTTCTTCAACGATTTGTGATCTTCACTGGTGTCCATGGATTACATAAAATCTTTCCACCTTTATCCACCTTTGTCATGGTAGGGAGAACACGTCAATGGAAGGGTGGGGTCATCTAAGATAGCACAAGGGTTAAGAGTGAAAATGTAACATTTCACATCAACTGAGATTTCATATTAATCCTCGTCTGACGTCCATCAGGCGACTGATCGTCCAGGTCTGGTGTTCGTCGATGACACGAGGAGGCGGAGGCGGGGGAGCGGTCTGATGGAGACTACTCGTGGAGAGGGGCTTGATCTGGGACACATGGACACGCATTGTCCGTGGCAAACGCAGCTGGACCGCCACAGGATTGACCACCTTCACAACCTCGAACGGACCGATGAACCGAGGCGACACAGCCAGTGCGGCGGTCTCCACGGCAGAGGGCAGCTTCTTTAGGGCTATGAAATGGGCTGCTTTGGAGAACCGATCCACCACCGTCATGACCACGGCTCTCACGGGTGTGAGCCTCCCTTAATAGTCCTCTCTAGTTGCCAGGTGACAGCACCCAAAACATGGTCAGCTGGGATCACGGTAGTGGGCTCCCGCTCCTCTACAACCGGTTCCTGCTGCTGAGAGAGGGCATCAGGCTTAACGTTCTTGGAACCAGGACGGTATGACACCAGAAAATCAAAACGGGTTAAAAACATGGACCACCGAGCCTGCCTAAGATTCAGCTGCTTCGTGGTCCGGATGTATGAAAGATTTTTGTGATCCGTCCAGACCACAAACGGCTGAATCGCCCCTTTTAGCCAGTGGCGCCATTCCACCAGAGCCAGCTTAATGGCTAGTAGCTCCTTGTCCCCTACGTCGTACCCCGCCTCCGTTGGGGTAAGACGCCGAGAAAAGAAGGCGCAGGGGTGGATTTTACCGTCGGTAGCAGAGTGCTGGGACAAAACAGCCCCTACCCCTGTGTCGGAGGCGTCTAATTCGACTATGAACTGACCGGAGGGGTCGGGTTGGATCAAAACCGGCGCAGTGGAAAACAATGACTTTAAACGTAGAAAAGCAGCATCAGCAGCATCTGTCCACTGAAAAGGTACGGGGAGGGAGCTAAGACCCGTCAGAGGTGAGGCGACAGAACTGTAATTACGAATGAATCTAGGAGGAAATTTGTAGGAAATTTGCAAACCCCAAAAAACGTTGAAGCTGCTTCCGGTTAGTGGGAACGGGCCACTCCACCACTGTGCTCACCTTGGCCGGATCGGATCGCACCTCCCCCTCGGCAGTGACAAACCCCAAAAAAGAAACACAAGAGGAGAGGAAATCACACTTCTCGGCCTTGACATACAGTTTATTCTCTAACAACCGCTGGAGGACCAGCCGAACATGCCCCCGATGTTCGTCCGGGTTCAGCGAAAAAATAAGGATGTCGTCTAGATAAACAAACACAAAATGATGAAGAAAAACGCGGAGCACATCATTTATCATGCCCTGGAACACAGCAGGGGAGTTAGACAGGCCAAAAGGCATCACCAAATACTCGTAGTGACCCAGCGGGGTGTTGAATGCGGTCTTCCACTCATCACCCTGCCTGATCCGCACCAGGTGGTAGGCATTCCGCAAGTCCAACTTGGTGAAAATCCTAGCCTCCTGCAGGGATTCGAACGCCGAGTTCATCCGGGAAAGAGGAAAATGATTTTTAACCGTAATGCCGTTCAGCCCCCTATAGTCAATACATGGCCGCAAGGAGCCGTCCTTCTTACCCACAAAGAAAAACCCAGCTCCCATGTGGGAAGAGGAGGGACCCGCCTTCAAAGAATCAGTCACATACTGTTCCATGGCCTCCCTCTCAGGCCTCGACAGATTGTACAGTCAGCCCTTAGGCAGAGGGGCGCCCGCCCGCAGTTCAATGGCACAGTCATAGGGCCTGTGCGGCGGCAAGGAGAGAGCCTGGAATTTAGCAAACGAAAGCGTCAATAAGCGCCGAGGGATTCCATGCGCTCTCGGCCGCGAGAGTCCGGAAGTCAATAGCGTAATCCGCCACTCGGCGCCTCCCCTGGCGCAGCCGCATCAGTGCCCGGGCAGCCTCCCTACCCGGCCTCGTATGTTGAAATACCTGGGTGAAAGCCTCCAGGAAGGCTGGGAGCGAAGCGCAGGAGGCGGACCCGCGCTGCCACTCCGCCGTGGCCCAAGCGGCGGCTCTGTCGGTAAGATGTGAAACGATGAACGCCACCTTGGGGTGATCCGTGGGGTAGGCGGCCGCTTGTAGCTCGAAGCGCATTTCGCACTGCGTGATGAACGCCCGACAGTCCCCAGACGCACCGGAGAACCTCTCCAGTCGGGCCAGCGGAACCGTGGGAGCGAAGGACGTCTGGCTATCTGGGCGGATGCGGAGGAGGGCGGCTGCACCGGCGGCGGCTGCTGGAGCTGTTGCGCCAGCTGATCGATGCTGCTCCTGACGGTTGGCCATCTCCAGCATACCCCTGCGTAAGTAGTTCATCTGCTCCTCCTGCTGGCAGAGCACTCTCTCCTGGTTGGAGGACTCTGAACGCGAACTGTCTATGTCTGCTGGGTCCATGGTGACCCATGGCGCAGACGCAGGGACTCGTAGTCAAATCGTAGGTTTTAATAACACTCACGATCGTAACAATAATCCAAAATGAACCCGTGACAGGGACAGGATCAGTGTAGGCTAAATACCCTCCAGGTGATTCAGCAACAGGTGAGACCAATAAGGTAAAGACAGAACGAACGAGCAGAGACAAAAAACCGGAAGTGTCAAAAAGAAAAAACCCAACAACCGCCCTGGCCCAGAACCTGACAGATAGAGGGAGGGCATTCCAGAGTCTGGGTTATTGCCTGGAACGACTGGTCACCTCTGGTTTTATACCTGCTCTTAAAAATCTTTAAATGATTTTGATCCGAGGATCTAACCAGGAAAGTCCCATTGAGATTAAAAACCTCTTTTCCAATGGATTCCTGGCCAAGAGGCAGCACATTTCAATACAAAAAATACATAAAAACAAACATTATTAAAACCACATACATCAGAAAAAGCAGTTGCACATTATTGTTTCAGCCTCTGATGCTTTGAGCTTGTCCTTAAAAACATTTAAAGATACCAGTTCAGTCAGTTTCCAGTCTTTCTGCAGCATATTCCAAGCAAAAGTAGCAGAGTTCTCCCAGCTCTGTGTGGGCAAATGGAACAGAAAGCAACAACTGGACTTTAGATCTTAAGGAGTAAGATTCCACACTTCTCCTTTTAATTAAAGAACAAATGTAGGGAGGCAGTAATCCAAGCAAGGCCTTGTAAATAAAAGTGTACCAATGTCCCTGCCTCCTAGTGGCCAGAGAAGGCCATTGTACTCTTGAATATACGTCACAATGATGCGCGTCATTGATCTACAGTTGGTAATGAACCTCAGAGAAGCATTATTGTCCAGTTTGTCCAGAACCGGCTAGAGAGGATGGTCTGGGTTGTCCATGATGGATGAGATCTTGTTCAGTGACCTCCTCTCCATCACTGCTTCAAATGATTCCAGTTTGCAGCCAATGACAGAACCCGCCTTCCTGATCAGCTTCTTCAGTCTGTTGGTGTCACTGACTGCAATGCTGCTTCCCAAGCAGACCACAGAGGAGAAGAAGGTGCTGGCTACCACCGACTGGAAGAAGATCTCCAGCATCTTGCTGCAGGCCTTTCTGTGCACAGCAGTACTGTGGCTCCTCCAGCTCAGTCTGTTGTCTGTTGTTGATAGTCACTCCTAGGTATTTGTCCTCCTCCACCACTTCCACATCCTTGCCCAGGTTGCAGAGATGCTGCAAGACTGGCCTCTTCCTTCTGAAGTCGATCACCATCTCCCCGGTCTTGTCCACATTGAGCAGCAGGTGATTCCCTCCAGCCCACTCCACAAATCCGTCCACCAGCCTCCTGTACTCCTCCTCCTGTCCACCGCTTATACACCCCACAACCACAGAGTCATCAGAGAATTTCTGTAGGTGACATGACTCTGAGTTGTGCTGAAAATCTGAGGTGTACAAGGTGAACAGAAATGGAGAGAGCACAGTGCCCTGTGGGGCTCCCACACCACTCAGCACCACGTCAGACAGGACGCCGCCCAGTCAGAAACTGTAGCCTGTCTGTCAGGTAGTCAGTGATCCAGGAGACAGTGGACGCACCAGCACCCATCAGCCGCAGCTCATCACCCAGTAAAGAAGGCCGGATGGTGTTAAAGGCACTGGAGAAATCAAAGAAGGTGATTCTCACCATGCCTCCACCACCATCCAGGTGTGAGTGAGAGAGCTGCAGCAGATGGATGACAGCATCATCCACCCCCAGGCGCGGCCGGTAGGCAAACTGTAGGGGTCCAGAGAAGAGCTCACCACCGGTCTCACTTGAGCCAACACCAGCCTCTCCAGCACCTTCATCACGTGAGAAGTGAGGGCAACTGGACGGAAATCCCCGGGGTGAGATGGAGAGGTCTTCTTGGGTACAGGGACCAGGCAGGAGGTCTTCCAGAGAGGGGGGGCACCTTCTCCAGTCTGAGGCTCAGGTTGAAGAGATGCTGGAGAACCGCAGACAGCTGGTGGGCACAGGTCCTCAGGGTACGAGGGCTGACGCCATCCGGGCCGGCTGCTTTGTGCTGGTTAAGTTTCTCCAGCTGTTTCTTCACCTGGCAGGCTGTTACAGTCAAACAGGGAGGGAGGGGGGTGGTGGTTGGACTGCGGGCCCAGTAGGTGTGGTGTGGTGGAGGGGGGAGAAAGGTGAGGAGGTGAAGGGGGTTCATGAGGGTGGAAGTGCAACAACTGAGAGGCAGCAGGAGCGGGGGGGGGGGGGTATGGTGGAGGTGGGGGGGAGGAGGCTGAAGCATTCAGAGAGCTAAACCTATTAAAAAAGGTGTTAAGCTCGTCAGCTCTCTCTTTGCTGCCTGTGATGGGTCTGCTTCTCCCCCCACAACCTGTCATCTTCTTCATTCCAGACCACACCGCTCTCATGTTGTCTTGCTGGAGTTTGGATTCCAGCTTCCTCCTGTAGGAATCTCTCCCATTCCTCAGTTGATCCCGTAGTTGGTGCTGCACCCTCTTCAGCTCCTCCCGGTCTCCAGACCTGAAGGCTCTCTTCTTCCTGTTCAGGAGGTTCTTCAGGATCAGCAGTGGCTGATCCAGGGTTTGTTGTTGGGGAAGCATCGAACAGTTCGAGTAGGCACAACAGACTCCTCACAGAACTTAATATGTTCCCTAATGCAGTCCGTCATGCCATCAATGTCCTCCCCATGAGGCGTGCAAAGAGCATCCCAGTCTGTGGACTCCAGACATTCCTGCAGTGCCTGCTCCTTTTCTGGAGTCCACCTCCTCACAGACTTTTTGTGGACACGTTTCCACAGGGCAATAGAGACATTGTTCGGGATAAGGTGAACCAGGTCATAGTCAGACCTGCTGCATTCTTTGCATTTGCATTCAGTAGATCCAGAGTTTTATTCTCCAGAGTGGGACAGATTACATATTGATTGAAGTCCCCAAGCATTCTGTCTATGGTGAAGTCGTTAAAGTCTCCAGTGATAATGCAGAAGGAGTTAGGCTGCTTTGTCTGCAGGCGGGAAACGGTGGTAGTGATGACGTCAGCGGCGGTCTCAGCATCGGCAGATGGAGGAACATAAACATTCACCACCACAACCGATGTGATCTCCCTCGGCATATAATAAGGCTGTAATCCGACGGCCAGCAGCTTCAAAAGTCATAACAAGGGGCTTATTTTCATCAGAGTTTGCTTCATCTACGTTAAATCACATAAAGGCATTAAATGTCCAAAAAGGCATTGAATATACATAGAATAAACAATTTGTGTAACCCTTTTGTTATCCTAGGCACTTTAACATTGGGAGTGGGGTCATCTAGACCCACTAGACCAGAGGTGGGCACTGAGGGCCGCATTCCTGCATGTTTTCCAGCATACCCTGCTCTGGCATGTTCTGATTGGCTGGACACACCTGAACCAGGTAATCAGCCACGAGTAGGGCAAGACTATCTGGAAATCATGCAGGCACACCGGCCCTCGAGGCCTGGAATTGCCCACCCCTGCACTAGACAGTGCTCTGAACCTTTTTTCTTCAATGATTTGTGATCTTCACTGGTGTCCATGGATTACATGAAATCTTTCCACCTTTATCCACCTTTGTCCTGGTAGGGAGAACACGTCAATGGAAGGGGGGGGGGGGGGGGGGTCATAGGATAGCACAAGGGTTAAAGAGAAGAAGTACGGGTCCCCACAATATACACTTTCTTTATCAGGGCATTGTATCACCAGTGGGGGCAGCATTTCAAGTTAACTTTAAGTTTTAGCCATTTCAACAGAGAAATACATGTGCAGTCTATACTGACATAAAAAAGAGGCATACGTCCCACCACGTTTTCAAAGACGCCCTGGGACACTGCTGTGAAAAATGACAAAATGTTCCTTTACATCAGAATTGACAAAGGACTTCTCTGATGCAACATAACTGCTAAGTGATCTTCAACTAAATCCCAGCTTTGTTACTAATAATGGCGAAAGGCTAACAGCTACCACATCATTGTAGGTGCGCGCAACACTTCCATAGTTGACAGTCCTTAACAGAAAATATTTGTTAACTGCTCTTTCCATTTAAATGCTCCTTCACAAAGTGAGTGTAGTGTGCACACTTAAAAAATGAGGTTGTTATTATTGTTAGCAAAGCATCGCATTGTTTTGCGTAAAGTACAGCAAATGACAACCTTATGGATCCAAATATAACAAAAGTGAAATGCATGTGTTAGGAACAGAACTTCATCCTCACATGGTGTTATCTTCTACACCCTGTTCACCCACGACTGTGTGGCGTCTCACAAGGACAACATCATCCTGAAGTTTGTGGACGACACTGCCGTGACAGGACGCATCACTGACTGGGACGAGGCAGCCTACAGGAGGGAGGTGGCAGTCTGGTGACTTGGTTTGAGGACAATAAGCACACAGTGAAGGTTCAATGGACAAAGGTGTGTTTTCTTGCAAGATAGTTTAATACATATATTTTTTGTGATTTTGTTTTGTAATGAAGGAGAAAAAGTAAAAAACAGAGTATTTCCAAAGACTAAAGTAATTTGGACCCAACTGAAAAACTAAATGAACGAATCAAGCGGAACTAAAGTGACCAGACTCAGCCTCCCAGCACTGAAACTGGAGAAGCTTTATAGAGCGAGACAGACCATACTGGACACAGGGTTTTGGGAACCCTGAGAGAGCCAGAGCTTGTGGCTTTTCATCACAGATAAGCAGAATATTACAACACTGGTCACAACAACAACCTCCAGCCAAGGGCTCAACTGCAGCAGCACAACAACCCCAATCAGATTTGACTTGAACCAACAGCTAGCTGCACTGTCCCTGGGTCTGTCGTTACAGGCCTTGGATCCATCTGTGGCCCCAGCAGAGAGCTCGGAACCAGAAATACTACCATCTCCGTTTCTTCCCCCCATTTTCACCCATGGCCCCACCCAGCCATCTTGATAACCTCATCAAATCAGGAATTACGATGGCTCCCCTAACACCTGTGGGCCTCACACCACACAGGAGCTCTTCTACCCAATGCTCAGCAAAAGGCAGTTAGACTGTCTAATCAAAGAAATCTAGTCCACATCCCCTGCAAGAAGGCTATGACCAGTCCCACTGAAACTAATCTCAAACTTGCTGCACTCAAATCACAAATCTGAAATACGAGAAAGTAAAAAGGGTGGAGGCGTTTCTGTACTATTTAGAGATAATTTTGTAACCCACAGATTATCATTGGGCGCATTTCATCATTTGAGTATGTTTCCTTTCAAATTGAAATAAAACAAACTCCTTCCTTACTCTGCATAGTTATGGACAAGCCTCAGAACAGCCAAAGTTTCATTGAGGATTTCATTGAAATGCTCTCAGTTGTGTGCACAAAATAAAAAATATGAAGGAAAAGATCAAGATAAATCCAACAGTTTTTAGGGTGTAACAGTTCTCTTGTTGTGACTGGTCAGGAGTTCACCAGAGTGGCAGCTTGGAGGAAGGAGCTGACTTTGTGGCGAGTGGTTCTGGCGCACATAGTTCTGAAACGCCGCCCTGACAGAAGGAGACTGAAAAGATTGTGTCCGGGATGTGAGTTGTCTGTCGAGATTCTGCCAGCCCGCTTCCTGAACCTGGACCGGTGCGGGTCCTGAGACGGATGAAACCAATAATCCTCTCAGCAGATCTGATGATTCTCTGCAGTCTGTCCCTGGTTGCAGGTCCAAACCAGACCGTGATGGATGTGGTCAGGACAGACTGGATTATTGCAGTGTAGAAGGTGGTCTGCAGCTCCTGAGGCAGGTTGAACTTCTTGGGCCTTTTTCCTGTAGTGAGTCAACGTGGTAGGTCCACTTAAGGTCCAGTGTGTTGTTTTTTTAAAAGATCCTTTTGTGTCGAACTTTTATATATATTATATTATTCTCTGGATGTTCAAAACGAGGCCTCAAGAAACATCAAGTCAATTTGACACAGCTTTTGATAGACAACAAGGAGCTTTTAAAACACTAAGTTTTCTGGAGTTTCCACATATTAATTCCACTGTTCTGAGAGTGGAAGACTCTTCTGGTTCTAAATGGAAAAACTTTTTTTTAATGTTCTCATCTTCTCTTCTTTGTCTTTCTGCTGCTCCCTTTACAGGGTGCCCTATCCTTTATAATGTCCTCTCTCACACCAACCACCCTCATGTACCCCTGCTTTACATCCATACACATCCTCTTTGGTCTTCTTCCAGGCCTCTTTCCTGATACCTTCAACATCATCTTTGTTCCTCTTCTCAATCTGTCCAAACCAACTCAATCTGCTTCCCTGCATTTATCTCTAGAACATCTACCATGATCTGTCCCCCTGATGTCCTCATTCCAGATCCAACCTGTTCTCTCTCAGAGAACCTCAACATCTTCATCTCTGCTACTACTGCCTCTTGTATCTTTCCCAGAGTCTCTAAAGTCTCAAGAATTTCTTTTCCTGTCATTCTGGTTACTCTTTGGCCACACATCACAATATTTGAAGGTTTTTCCATAACATTTTTGAAAATGAGTGTTATTATTCTAATTGTTTTGCTGAAAAATGTATTTTCTCTTACCAGCAGGGGGCGGCACAGGCACTCCTTTACCACTGCCGGTTGGGTGGTTCTTCTGGCAGATAAAAGTTTTACTTTGAAGCAATGTCAGTGTTTTTCTGTTTGCCTTGAAAACATAAGAAGGAAACGGAAAATCTAGCAGAACCAGAGGATTTTCTTTCATTTTTATTGTAGTCTGTTCTCCACAAGCAGATGACAAAAACCATGTCAAAGGTGAAATGCAGAGCTGTGCTGATCATTTTTCCTAATTTTTATCCATTAGGAAAAAATGACATAACATTTTTAACTTTCATAACCATAATCACATGCTCTTCAAAGTTGGTCTTATTATTTGGTGCATAAAAGCTTTCAGTATTTTCAGTAACAGAACATTTTGAGACAGTTACAGAACGGACGCCACTTTCACTGCATTACTAAAAATAGAAATCGTGAAAACTTGATCATGTAATTTAGACAACCAAGCATTTAAGTCAGCTGCAAATGTCAAGGATGTTCCATCACAGAGATGAGGTTACCCTGAGACAAACCTTTGGAACTTAGCAGGAACCTCTGCTCTGAGTGTCAAAGCGCCCTCTAAAGGCTGCCTAGGGCATTGCAGTGCTCAGTTCTGACGGGGCCAGCAGGCTGGGGTCATCTTCACTCACAGAGAGCGGGCAGCCATGTTGTCAGGCTGCAGACTGGCTGAGTTGAAGGAGCAGAGTATGCTGGGACAGAAAGGCTCATGGGCTCTGAGGGCTTCAGTGAGGAAATGCTGCTCCTCTGACAGAGACTCCACCTGCAGTAGATCACTGTTAGGCTGGTTTGGACAGACAGTTACATGAAAGCTTCTCTCTACACATCTGTTCTGAATGTGCTGCAGCTTTAATTCAAAATGTTTTACAGCAATAAATGATGTCTGCGACAGACTGGCCACCTGTCCAGGGTGTCCGTGCCTTTGCCCGCCAGTGGCGATAGGCAGCCCCGTGACCCCGAGAGGGAACAAACGGATTAAAAGATGAAGGAAGGAAGGAGGGAGGGAAGGAAGGAAGGAAGGAAGGAAGGAAGGAAGGAAGGAAGGAAGGAAGGAAGGAAGGAAGGAAGGAAGGAAGGAAGGAAGGAAGGAAGGAAGGAAGGAAGGAAGGAAGGAAGGAAGGAAGGAAGGAAGGAAGGAAGGAAGGAAGGAAGGAAGGAAGGAAGGAAGGAAGGAAGGAAGGAAGGAAGGAAGGAAGGAAGGAAGGAAGGAAGGAAGGAAGGAGGGAGGGAGGGAGGGAGGGAGGGACGGACGGATGTATGAATGGTTGAATGATGTAATTCTTAGTTCAAACCGGGGTGGGGGTTCTTAAGTAGAGATCAAAAATAAAACACAGATTTACTTTACTGTATTATAGAGGGTTAAGTCACTGATGAAACCTGATGTTTTTTTTATTTACAGTAAAAAGAAAATGGAACATTTTTGTTGTTGCAGAGAAACTATTTTTGGAAGGTTTTCTTCAAAAGAACAGGATAAAGTTCATTAGTTCTCACCCACCAACTTAAAGTAAGCATGAAAGCAGAGTTTGGGTGGAGCAGCCAGGTGGTTGAGAGATGACCCTTTAAATTTAGGCTTAAACCTGATAAAGTTAGCTTCATTTGACCAGCAGAGCAGCTGAAAGCAGCTTCAGCCCTTTTGTTAAAACTCAAGGTTTTACAGCTGACCACAGCACTTTGATATGCTAGATTAGTGGATGACGTTTGGATCTGATAAGTTTTTAGGTCTCACACCAAACCAGCATCTGCTTCATTGCCACCGGTAGGTCTGTTGCTACGAGCTTGAGAGCAGAACAGATGTCATCAGTTCTCCTGGTTCTGACCCAAACTCTGGATGAGGTGCAACCGTTTGAAAACCGTCCAGTTCCAAGCATTGTTGAACTGAAAGAAGTTATAGAAGTGCTTTCACCCATAAATCAAAGTAGTATTCAGTTCTCAATAGACAATTCAATTTGTAACTTGAGCTTGCAATCTGAAAATACGTTTTGCTATGTAAATAATTTAAAAATTTTCTTACATTTTTAAAAATAAAATAAAAACAAAATCAGTTGCATTTTAAAATGTCACAGGTTTTTTTGACACCAGATTTAAAATATATATATATATATATATATATATATATGGCCAGCGTCGAGCGTCACATCCTCCGTGATCGACGTATTAATAATAATAATAATGACAGTTGTATTTTTCTAGCTTGTTACTGAAAGGTCGTGAGTTCAAATCCAGGCCGAGTCATACCAAAGACCCAAAAAATGTGACCCAATGCCTCCCTGCCCTCAGCGTTAAGAAGTTGGATTGGGGGGTTAAACCACCAAATGGTGGATTGTGGGTTAGGGTTAGGCTTAGGCTGTGTCTGTAGCTCACCGCTCCCCCAGGGGAGGGGTCAAATACGGAGAACAAATATTACACACCTAGATGTGACAGCTAATGGTACTTTAACATGACTCCTGGTGTTTAGTCTGACTCCTGAACTTTGGAGGGATTCTAACTACCAACCAAAACAGACACCCGCTGATTTTTGGAAAACAATAAGTGGGACAATTCTTCTCTTGTGGTGCCGCAGCGGGCGGGAAGACTGTCCCAACACATCACACAGGTAGACACGCTAGCAATGTGAAAGTTATGTGAACATCTTTCAAATTTCTAAGAACTTCCCAACCACTAACATGACCCCAAAAATAAAGCATAGTTTGGTTTATTCATCTTTTGTAACATTATGAGACAGGGCCTGAGTAACTTAGGATGTAAAAAATCATTTGTTCTGGATCGAGTCCACTTGTGTTTGGTCTGTATTCAGTGTCATCAGCCATTCCTGTTCCGGACCAAAACTTGTAAAGAAAACAACGTGTCTAAAGATCTCTCCAGTCATTGGCCAGGAGTTACGAGGGAGGAGCAATGCAACTAGAAGCAGAATTGATGGAAGTGCTGCACTTTGCAATCCTTGTCGTAATAGTTCACTTATTCAAACCTTATCTTTTGCTGATCAATTTTGAACGCCTTCATCAGCGTCACTTTCTATTGCTACTTTGGTATGGTGGAGACATGCTGCAACACGATAACCAACAGCTAAGAAAGTACGCTGATAAATTTGTTCAGGTTTATCGGGTGAAACAAACTCTGGTTCACTTTAAGCAAACCAAATGTGTCCAGTCTGAATAAACCCTAACTGTAAGTTAATTCTGTCATGGTGCTTTTGATGCATGTAAAATTAAATGTTTTTTACTATTTCATTAATGTGCTAATTAGAATAATATCAATTTCCTGCAATTCTGCAAAAACCATGCCAGAAATTGCTACAGTGTTAGGAGTGGCAAAATCAACAGTGTGGTCCAGAAAGAAAGAAAGCACTGGTGAACTCAGCAACGCAAAAAGACCTGGACGTCTACGGAAGACAGTGGTGGATGATGGCAGAATCATTTCCATGGTGAAGAGGAACCCGTTCACAACAGCCAACCAAGTGAACAACACTCTCCAGGAGGTAGGCGGATCAATATCCAAGTCTACCATCAAAAGAAGACTGCATGAAAGTAGATCCAGAGGGTACACTGCAAGATGCAAGCCACTCATAAGCCTCAAGAATAGGAAGGCTAGACTGGACTTTGCTAAAAAGCATCTAAAAAAGCCAGCACAGTTCTGGAAAAACATTCTTTGGACAGAAGAAACCAAAATCAACCTCTACCAGAATAATGGCAAGACAAAAGTATGGAGAAGACGTGGAGAAGCTCCTGATCCAAAGCACACTACATCATCAGTAAAACACGGTGGAGGCAGTGTGATGGTCTGGGCGTGCATGGCTGCTAGTGGCACTGGGACACTAGTGTTTATTGATGACGTGACACAGGACAGACGCAGTCCAATGAATTCTGAGGTGTTCAGAGACAGACTGTCTGCGCAGATCCAGGTGAATGCAGCCAAACTGATTGGACGGCGTTTCATAATACAGATGGACAACGACCCAAAACATACAGCCAAAGCAACTCAGGAGTTTATTAAAGCAAAGAAGTGGAATATTCTTGAATGGCCAAGTCAGTCACCTGATCTTAACCCAACTGAGCAGCATTTCACTTGTTGAAGACTAAACTTCAGACAGAAAGGCCCACAAACAAACAGCAACTGAAAGCCGCTGCAGTAAAGGCCTGGCAGAGCATTCAGAAGGAGAAAACCCAGCATCTGGTGATGTCCATGAGTTCAAGACTTCAGGCTGTCATTGCCAACAAAGAGTTTTCAACCAAATATTAGTAATGACCATTTTGTTTCCAGTTATTTCATTTGTCCAATTACTTACCAGCCCATGAAATGAAGGGATCGTGTTGAAAAACTGCTTTTGTTTTTCACATTTTTATGCAATGTTTTTGTTCAACCCATGGAATAAAAGCTGAAAGTCTGCACTTCAATGGCATCTGAGTTGTTTTATGTCAAATTCACTCTGGTAATGTATAGAAACTAAACCAAATAATTATGGTTCTGACTGTGATATTGTATGTCAGTGTAAAAGCTGTGCATATGACAATAAAAATGATTCTTATTGATAAATAATAAAACCCTTTGTAGGAAACTTCAAAAGTTATCATGCATTTCTCAAAAATGTCGCTTCAAAAGCGTATCCAAATGTTTAGAGGACAGACATTTTAAAAACATTATCGTGATATGTAAATGTGACCCACTCTGGCTGCTTTAAATTGAATGGCTTATTATTTTTTATAAATCATTATTTTATTATTATTGTTCTGGACCATCTTTTTGTTCCTGCACTCAGATGTTACACCATATAGCCTCCTTTACCAGAATAATGAATGCTGTTTGATTCAGTGGTGCAATAAGTCTGTTGTTATTTTCTGGTGACTTTTCATGAAAACCAACACAATTCATTGAAACAACTTCAGAGGGCCTTACAGTGTGACCCAGCAGCGTGGTTAAACCCAGCTAAACTTCTGTAGGAGTTGTGTCAGTTACCTCTCTCTTCAGGCTTTTGTTCCTCTGCTCCAGCAGCTCACAGGCCTGATGGGGAGGAACATACAGCATTGTTCAAACACTTCTCTAATCATCAGTAAGACGCAGACGTGCAGGTGTGTCCGTGTGATGGACTAACCCTTCTCTCACACACCTCATGCAGCAGGTCAGCTCTCTGCATTTGTCTCTTCCGGCTCCTCTGAGCTGCAACTCTGTTCTTCTCTCTCCTCTTCAGCCTCCTACCTTCATCCAGTGTACACTGACACACACGTCAACAAACACATGCATGAGCCTCGACAAAAACACATACACGGGTGTCAACAAACGCAAAAACAGGTGTAAACAATCATGTAAATGTAATAAACATATAGGAAAGAACGGACAGACAGAAAGAAAGAACACTAATGGTCCTACATGGGAGATCCTTGTAAACACATATGTAGGTGAACACACATATGCATACAGATACATTTAAGCAAACACAATCTATTTGATGGTAAATCTGCTTCTTTATCAATGTTTTTCCTGGAACTTCCCCTTTTTCTGCTTCAGATTCTGCACCTTTCTGTCATCGCTGCAATCTCAAAAACAATAAAAAGCACAAACAAATGCTAAATAAAACAAATGACCCCCTAATGGTCTTTTCTGCATGCAGCAGCCATTAAAGACAGAGAGTTTACCTGTTGAACCTGCCATCCTTCACAGAACTGCTCCTTTACCATCATCTCCTGAACAGACTGGAGGGACTCTGACATTGTTGATGGCCAAGCTGGAAGAGTTCAAGTGGAAGTGCAGCATCTGATGCAGTGGGTCAACAGTCCAGACAAGTTTAGAGCACCAAAATAAAAACAGGCTGCACTTTCGCATCAACTTTCTTTGACTTCTCACTTTCAATGCCTTATAAGGAGAAGTTGTGGGTTTAGTTTCCAATAAGTTCACATGAATTCTGTCCACAGCCCAACATTTGTGGAGTGACAGATGGTTTTAGTGGTTTCTTCTTCTTCATGATTTTGCTGCTGATACTCTGCAGTAACTACAGCAACTCTGTGGCTAGATGCTGCACTCTCTGAATGGGGAGGAAATGCTGCTATCCACTCCAAGAACTCATGGTCTTCCAGCTCTCTGAACATCCGAGTCAGTCTTCCAGCCTGGTGCAGGTCAACAATGTGGTTTCTGGTGTCCTTAGACAGCTCTTTGGTCTCTGACATAGTAGTCTGGAGTGAGACTGTTTGAGTGTTTGGACAAGTGTCTTTTCTATGGATAAAAGTTCAAACAGTGGCATTAATACAGGTAATAAGTGGAGGACAGAGGATCCTCTACAGAAGAAGTTACAGGTCTGAGATCCAGAAATGTTGCTTGTTTGTTGGTGACAAAATACTTATTTTTCACTATAATCTACAAATTCTTTCAAAATCAGAAAATGTGATTTTCTGGATTGTTTTACTCATTTTTTCTCTCATAGTTGAGATTTACCTATGATGAAAATTTCAGGGCTCTCATCTTTTTGGAGAACTTGCACAATTGGTGGCTGACTGAATCCTTTTTGCCCCAGTCTAGGTGAAGGCACTAAGCTTCTGGCTGAACAACTGGAACCACACAGGCAACGGATGTTCAAAAGTTCCAATTTTGTTTTATTTCATGTCTCTTTATTTTTATGAGAGGAGGAAAACACTTTTCACCATGACGTCCATGCAGTTATTTAGTCATTTTAAAGGCAAGCAGGTTTTCAGTGCGACATGGCAGCATGCTCATGGTTCTGCACAAGTCTCTCATCACTGCAAACAGGTTTTTTGTTTAGGGGAGAGTAAGCCTGTTGGGCTGCTGCCTCCTCTATGGCTCTTTTGATTGGCTGCCTGTTCCTGGCATGTGCTGCTTCAGAAGGTTCCGGCAATTCTTCTGGGTCAAAGCCAAACACCTCTCTGTGGATCTCCAGGGAGGCCTGGGTGGGTTTCCTGTTCAGGATCTCAGAGAGGCCTTCAACCTGGACTTGCAGAGTAGTGACTGACTGCAAAAAAAGACAAAACCGTCATGCACTTATGCAGAACTGTGCAAACATGCAGATGTCCAGGTAGGGCACCTTTATAACCTGGATGGCTTCTCTAACCAGCCCAGGAGCTGCTGCTGACAAATCCTTCATGAGACCCTCTGCTGAAACAAACAGGATCAGAACAGCCAGGATATCATCTGTGAGCCTGAGCTTCTGCTGAAAACACGAACAAACCCTTGTGATGCATTTCACTCTCACTTTCAGAATAGGCTCTTCCTGATTTTCAGAAGCTGAGTAACAGCCGAAGACATCAGCCAAAGAGCCAGAGCTTAGCTCAACCGAGTGTGTCTGTATTTATGCACATCTGTGTGCACCTGCTTTGTAAATGTGTGTATAATTGTGTGTGGCTGTGTGCACGTCTCTTTCTGTGCATCTGTGTGTGTCTCTCTGTGGATTTGTTTGTGTGTCTGCGTGGATCTGTGCTTATTGGTGTGTGTGTGTGTGTGTGTGTGTGTGTGTGTGTGTGTGTCTCTATGCATGCTTGTCTGTGTGTTTCCACCTTGTTCAGGGTCTTTGATCAAGTCCCGGGGTTGAACGGCAGGCTCATACAGGCCCTGAAACAGCAGATGACGGAGTCAGCTGATGATCCGCTCAGTTCTGTAACACACATGAACATGTAGGGCGACGGCAGTGCTGAGCTGAGCTGAGCTGAAGTGGGACAGACCAGAACTGGGGTGTTGGGTTGTACCCTTCTTTCAGCTGATCACTGAGGTCTGCTGGTCGGTGAACTGAAGCATGAACCCCTTCATGGTGTGGACCACCGCTTTCTTTACAGAGACATCATTATGATAATAATAATAATAATAATACATTTTATTTATATGGCGCCTTTCTGGGCACTCAAGGTCGCCTCACAGTACAAAGTAGGTAAAAACATAAAAATACAACAATAAAATTCCAGAACACAAAATAAGTTAACAGTTAAAAACAGCAATTTAAATATTATGAGCTAAAAGCATGACGGAAAAGGAAAAAAAAATTGGGATGTCTGCAGAAGTGAACTTCTCTGAGCTGATTCTTAAAGACAGACGGATGGCAGAGGATGTTTCTATAGAAAGAGATCTTTCTATAAATAGTTTTAACTAAACAAATCAAAGTTTGACAAGTTAACCATTTAACATCTGAGCTTCACCCCAGTGTTGACATTCTTTTGACTAGAATAGAAGAGAATAGAACAAAACTTTTTTGAACCCAAAAAAGGGAAATGAACTCTATTGGCAGATAGATGATTGAAAAACATTTTAAAAAATGTAACAGAAAATGTTATTTTCCTGGTTCTATGAGGTGTTGTAGAGTGTAATAGCCGAGGAAAGGTCTGCAAAAGTTCTCCTTCCTAGCGGTGTCAAATTATCGCGCTTAACACAAGTATTTCATTTCAGACTAAAAAGCCCTTTATTGGTTCTACTCGCATTATTCTTATTTTTTAATTTATAACTGTTAACAATTATGTAAGGAATAGTGCCACGATAAGGTGTCTGTTATCAAAAATTACTGTTAAACGCAGAAACCTGATGGTATCTTTTTTTTTTTTATTGAGAGAGGGACATTGCATTTTAATGAACAATAAAAAATCAAATGTAAATATGCCTGTGTTTAGCCACAGACTCATTTCCATCTGCAGCTCCCTGGCAGGTCAATGTTATTAAAGACATTAAACAGATTTTAAGAAGAAGAAACTACACATAATATAAAACAGAAGTAAAAGCCAATATACAAATGGAAATAGAGCATAACACTAAACCAAATATAATCTTTAAAAGGGCATATATCATGCTTCTCTTAAAGGTAAACTATATTTATATGATCATTTATATTATCTATATCTTTGGCACTCTAAAGATCAATTTCTTTTAAGGAAATACGAGTTATTTTCACCGTTAATTTTCCTACCCGGAAATAACACGACTCAATCTCTGAGGCTCCGCCTTTCGCTCCTTGTGGGTGCCGCCTATTTAATTTTGTTTTGTTCTACTTGTCCTGTCCAACAGCTGGGCAGGCAGATGAGAGCTGAGGGCCTCTTGTGTTGGACATATTTTACTTTAACAAGAGGGGTTATTAATCTTCTGACAAACCAAAGGTATGTCTGAATAAACCCCTTTTGTAATTGAGGCCAAACTTTATTAATTTCAGTCATGTTTGAAAATCTTTGGTGTTGGACCGGACGGAAAAGGAAAGAAGGGAAGAAGAGAGAGGGACGTTAGAGAGAGGGGGGGGTAGGAGAGTGATAATAGGAGGGGGGGGGGGATAAAACCATGAAGCAGCATAAAGCAACAAGCTACTGGATGTTTATCATTACAGTAAGGTTCAAATGTACTACAGATCTCAAAGGGCGGGGCCTGTCCACACACGCTCAAATTTTATAAACACACCTGTTGGCTCCAGTAATGTACACAATACAAATATTGTTCACACACGCATACTTATGCCTTCAAACCAACTAGTGTGAAATATTTTATTCAATCCCGTAAACTATCAGTGCCAAGGTGAGCTAACACCTGTGCTCAGGTGAGTGTTTATGTTCTTCTAAAATGGATGGTGGAATGTGAAAAGAAGGAGGGAGAGTGATAAAAGTGAAAGCATTTAGCTGATCACCGCTAGTTCCACGGAGAAAGTGGGTTCATTCTTCACTAAAAAAGAACCCCAAAGTGGAATTTTAATCCATTCATGCATTTCTGAGTATTCCTCTAAAAACCTGCCCTCTGAGCACCAGCCCCTACATATCCATGAAAACGAGTGACTTCTCATAAGATGACCCAGACCAGTGACAACACTCACTTTGAGGAAGAGTCTGCACTGCCAGCACCGCCCCCAGACTAACACACACACACACACATTTTCTCCACAGAGCTAGCGGTGATCAGCTAAATGCATTCATTGCACAATATGCACATCCATCTTTGTAAAAGTTTGGATGTTGTTAGTTTTTCATGGGTGAAACGCAGACACGCCCTCGTTGACGTTATGAAAGGGGCAGCACAGAGCAAAAGGCGATGCCTCAGAAATAAGAGTTGTTATACTTCATGTAATATTGATGATTCAGGACTACAGACTTAGTTTGAACAGGCTTTATTGTGGCTAGATCAGGGGTTGGCAACCTGTGGCTCTGGAGCGGCATATGGCTCTTTCATCCCTGTGGTTTTGTAAAACAAATGTTATTTCCCAAGATTGTCGTGGTGCCTTTAACACCGTCGGGATGTGCGAGTTGGCAGGAGGAAGAAAGCAGCGTGAACGTGCGGAGGAGACGTGAACGCTGACCAGAGTCTGTTATGGGATGGAATGTTCCTCTAAAAAGACAGTACATGTTGAACGAGGTTGAATGAGAAGTGAATAAAAGCTAAATCCTTCAGGTCGTCTGTCGTCCAGCTGTTGTATTTTTGTGAGCAGGTCTGAACCAGGAGCAGTTTCATGGTTCACAAACATAGTTTTAAAAAACATCAAACAAACGGGCTGAATATTAGGTTTTTAAAATAATTTAAAAGTAGACATTTTCTAAGTAAACTTCTACAGTATGTGACTATCAACCTGAGTCACGACTCCCGCCGGCATGTTATCCCAACAATGTTCCACCCAGGTAGGACAACGATGGAGAATTTACAGAAAATTGAAGTTCCTGTAGAAAACAGCATGTTTAATGACACCTGGGCAGAATTGTTTGCTTGCTACGACTTTACCAGTATGATTCATATGTAATGAAGAATTAGCAAACAACAAAGTCTCAAAAGTGGCGAGACATCCCAAAATAACACCCAGCTAAACACGCAGCTTTGAAAAAAATCTATTGGAGAAGTGGATTTACTGCTAGTTAGTTATGAAATATTTGCCAGTTTTGTGGGGAAATAGTTCTCATCAGAACCCATTAAATGACAGAGGATCTAAATAAAAGAATTAGTATCTTAAGCATTGTGTTTTCCTAGTCAGTTGATGATGCTGATTGCAATGCTAGCACAATTAACGTTTCTTCAGGAAATTTATAAACGAGTGACATGATGCCATTCACTGGAAACACCGGGTTTTCCAAAGTAGAGGTAAGATCAGGCCTATAAAATCCAGCCTGACCCGACCCAGGCCCACGGGCATTAAAGCCCAACCCGGCCCGAACCAGACCAATTAACTTTCCAGGCCCGAGCCCGAAGCAAACCCGAAATTTCAATTTATCCCATAATATTTTTGGCAGAAGAAAACGCTAAATTTCTTAAGGTTAAAATAATCTACATATTTCTATGATCATGATAAATGCATTTGCACAAAGAAATAACGCTGGAACACAGAATAAGATGCCAGACAAAGAGAGTGAAAGAGAGATCTTGATGCGCACTCGCTTCATTACGCAGAGAAATACTGCAGCCACGGCGGTGCGTGTTTGCCTTTTCAGTTCCCCTGTCTTAAGTTTATCCTTGACTTCTTGCTGCTCCATATTGGGGATACCTAAACAAAATAGATGCAGACTTACGGAGGGAAGATTACATTCAGGACACGTGCGCAAAGCGGGCCCTGGCTCTGCGTCTGCGCTTGTTTAGTAGTAGGTATATAGCAATGACCTTACAGCGCCTTCTCTGTTTTAACCAAATTATTTATTTATAAGAAGTATTCCTTAGTTTAGTATCCACACATCATTTTAGTATACATTTTTATAAACATATTGTAACGACCCAGAGTTTGGACAGAGCTGCGGGTGGCCGGGGCCCCCCTCTTTCTGCCAGTTGCTGGACCACACTGTATGTCAATCAACGGTGGGCTGGTGACTGGGGGGCGGGGTCTACCTGTGTGGGTGTGTGTGTGTGTGTGTGTGTGTGCGTTCGGTGAACGTTCTCCCTCTGAGTAAGAAGAAGCTGGCTGTGCCTTTCGGTTCGTGCGGTAACCGTTCTGACATTCAGGATTAACAAAGAGCTGTTTGACAACCGCCCGCCTAAGGAGCTTCTTTGCAGCCATTACAATATATTTATTAAAAAAGTCAGCGAGAGAGAAGCCCGGCCCGAACCGACCCGAACGTAATGATTGTCATTTTAGTCAACGACCCGACCTGAAATTCGGGTCAAGAACACAGACCAATAATTGGCTGCTAGTCCTGATCTAGACCTACACAAGAAACGACTCTCACTACAGACGGAGCTTGATCTCATCTCGACCAAGGCAGGTCAGAACGTCGCTACTTAAATCAGGACAACGTTTCTTCGTTTAATATAAATGAGATGTTTGCAAAGTTCTACTTGACTCTTTATACATCCGATTGTCCACACTCCCCAGATCCTGCACTGGATAAAATTAACTTTACACATTTCGCTGATGCTGAAACTCCAGGGGCCTCATTTATAAACGTTGCGTACGCACAAAAGAAGGCGTACGCCACTCTCTACGCAATAGTTGAGATTTATAAAAAGCAAACTTGACGGGAAAATGTGCGGTCCTTCACGCAAGCTCTGACCCAGGCGTACGAACAAAAACGGGTGAAATGAGAAACGGCGACGCCGTCGGCAGATGGAAGAAACACGTGAAAGTGAAAATGACAATCCTGCCTCTCAGAAATAAAATGAAGACTTCACAAAGAAAGTCTTACAATTAACAGCCTACACCAACACCCGTTTGATCGATCAGCAGTGAAACAAACAAAAAAATCAAACGAAAATTACAACAGAAATTCAAATGAACACTTATTTGGAAAAAGAAAAGTGAAATATGTTCTGCAATATTGGCATGTTGTGCAATTCATCCTCATAAATAATGTAGTTAACAAAACGAAATAATGTACAAAACTGACATTCTCGTCAGTGTGTCCGTCTGGTGGAGCAGATATAGGTGCGGGCGTGCGGACGGACGGACAGACGTACTAATTGTCCACTGTGGAAAGTTGTTTTCATATTAAAACATTTCTTCATAAGCTATGGAAGTATGGTATTCATGCATATGCCTTTAGTTTGTTTTATTTTTGATAAAACAATGTATGGCGTATGTCTCAACCATTCAGAAAGCAACAAGAAATTACATTTGCTGAACAATTTCCCATTTCCACGTCGATTATTACTGACATCTGTAGCTTGTCAGATGTAATTAAATGGAGGGAAATAAAATGCTCCATCACAATGACGCACAATGGCTGATCTTACGCTCTTAGAAGATGTGGCAAATGGAAGAATTCGGAGTGAACGCATCTTTAGACAGCAAGAAGACTTGTTGGCAAACGAGGACGAGTGGCTTATGAGCCGGTTCTGACTTCCTCCAGCCGTCCTGTTGGACCTCTGCGGGCTTTTGGGCCCGGCGTTACAGAGGAGCACTCGGAGGAACCACGCGTGTCACCCGGTGCATCTGGCGCTCCGGTCCCCCCCCCCTCCTCACAACCTCGAATGGTTGTGAGGCTACAGCATTTACGGCCTCCGCCACCGTTTGCCGCTCACGTGCCTTTTTGGCATTAGTAATGCCCACACTGTTCCCTCCAAACAGCACTTTTCTCCTTTTTTCCACCTCGCCAACGATAACTTCTACTTCACATTGAGTGAAGATACGTTTTTTTGATTTCCTCCGGTGTTTGCCATGGTTCCGCAATCAATGAATATTCATTTGTGGGCGTTTCACGGACTATTTATGGGCAACTATGGGCGTGTCATGAAGCCGCAAAAAGCTGCCCTGCATTTAGAATCGGTTGTGATTTATTAAGGGAAAGATGCGTAGGATGTGCGTGCGCACGGTTTTATAAATCCGAATATTTCTTTGCGTACGCACGTCCTATGTTTCATCCGTACGCCATTTCTGACGCAAATCCTACGCAAAGTTTTATAAATGAGGCCCCAGGTCAGGGGTGCTCATTACGTTGATTGCGATCGACCGGTCGATCTTCAAGCATAAGATGGTAGATCGCAGGTCATCAAAGATAAATAACAAAAAAAAATTACTCCAAAAAAATCCACCAGCCAATCAAAATCCTCACCGAGAAGAACGGGACATGATTGACATGCAGAACGGCCAATCAGACATACTATGACATACGTCACTACACAGGCGTGTTTAAATTCACTGAGCACAAATTCTGTCTGTCATCAGAAAGTCGCTTTCTGTCTTGTCAAGTCAACGGGAGAAGACCACTCCGGACAACCGAGGGGTTTATTGAAGCCGCCCCGCGTGTGTCCTCCTGCTATCGGCTCTGCAGTTCCAGCTCAATAATTACAAACTCATTAAGGAAGCTGTTTTTTTCCGTGGCACGCGCTTCGTACGGAGCCAGCAGCACTTTAAAATGCCACGCTCCCCGCTTTGCACGGTTTACAACAGAGCATGACAAACGATAGTAACTGCTTTCTGTTTCTGTAATAAAACGCCTCATCTGTTCATACAAAACTATTTTTGTGTAATCTTACTATGTAGTTTTTCATCATCAGTATAGAAACAACAATGTTCAAATAAACATGTAACAAATAAACAAACATTTAACAACAAACATTTATTTCATGATATATGTAAGGGTTAATGGCCAACAAAGTGTGCAGTTAGTACTTTTTAACGCACGCTGTGGAAGCCTGAACCGGAGGACGGTTTCTTCCGCGAAGTGCGTTAAAAAGTAATAACTGCACACTTCGTAAGCCATTAACCCGCTTACACCATGGTCAGTTACAAAATTAATACATATTAACCAGGTTTTAGTCCTTAATTCTTGTTTTTTTTCCGATTTGGATCGCTTTTCTCACAAAAAGCGGACTATATGTTACGTGATGCGGCGCGGCGCGCCGCACCACCGCTGCAGTCAAGTTTCGGTGATATATATATGCTGATCGTCCCGATGGGTTGAATAAAGCATCAGTTCAGCAGGGCTCCAGACTAACTTTTTTCACTAGGAGCACTGTGGCCCCTAAATGAAAATTTTAGGGGCACAACCAGAAAATTTAGGGGCGCACACCGTAAATCAACATGCTAACCGAATCTGCTAATTTCCACTGTATTACTAATAATACAGTGATGCAACAAGGTAAACTGACAGCACCATCGCTGTCATGACAGTACAAATAGTAAAACAAATACCATACATTCAGAAGGGAAAAAAAGGGCTTAGTAAGAGAAAAGCTCCAAAACTGATTGAAATTTATGTTGGTGACACCAAATAAGTGCAGCCAAGATGCACAATAAGCGTGTTTGAGATCACCCAGGTGGAGGAAACGCTGAGCAGATACCCTGGTGTGTGATCTTTTTGCTCCAACATCACCTGTCAATCATCACAAAAATATCACAAGAAAGGGGCGGGAGCAAGGCCCCAACCTACGTGAACACAGCTGGAAATTTAGTAATGTGCTGACTGAAAAGCGGCCCTATTGACTACAAAACAATGCATTATGGGACATGTGTCATGATGGGTTTTTGTAGTTGGGTGATCAATTAAAATAGTTTAAAATACGAATTGATTAAAAAAGGCTGCATACATTACAAAACATTCAAATCAATATAAAATATATAATAACACAGATCATACTAAGAGGAAGAGGCATATTAAAACTAAATTGAATGTTAAAGACAACTCCAACTTCCTGTTCTCACTCAGTCTCGCTGCAGAAAACTCTGTGATTTTGGCTAATCTGACGAAGATCACTGAGGTAAACGCTGCTGATATAAAGGACTGTAACTCCAAAGTGCATAATTTGTAAAAAGTAATTTCTGTGCTGAAAAAAGAAAATGATGACTTAAAAGAGAGCAACAGCACACATCGGTCTTGGAAATGGTTGTGGATACAGTACATCGCCTGGAGGAGAGAAACTGGGAGGCACCGGCAAATCATCATCCAGTTCTCCATGAGGCACTACCGCGACATCTTCAGGAAAGGTTTCTAAGGATGCAAAGGTTTGTAAAGAGCTGGGAATCTTCTTCAAGCAGGATTTCTGCAAATCTGACCGAGAAGCAAGAGCTGCTGTCTGGCCCAAAATGGAGAAAGCGAGAGCTGCGGGACAGAACGTGTACTATCGGGGCCATATCGGGTACGCCAACGGAGTCCGTTTGTTTCCAAACTAGCTGTGTTTTATTTATTCTTCTTTATACGTTTGGAGTTAATTACCATAAATGCTTTGTTATTTAAAGCATAAACTTCATTTGCTCCGTTTTTTCCACACCTTAAGTTCACAGAGGAAAGTGAAACTCTGTTGTTGTTAACTTGAAAGTTATAAATTATAAAGTATTTTTCTAAAAGTTTGAGGTCTAGTTTTGCATTACAATGTTGTTTGGGATCTGAATTCCAACCGCTCACTTTCACCTTCAGTAACTAGCTAAGTAAGTAACTTTTTGTTCATTTTTGTGTTATTGTTTTTTTGCATTTCATCCTTAATTTTAACTTTGTTTCTTTAAATGTTAGGGGTTCATGAGACAATGTAAAAAGAAAATCCATGTTCCTATTCTGTAAAAATGTGAAAGCCAGCTGCATTCTACTGCAGGAAACTCATTCTGTTAAAGCAGACCAACAGTTTTGGTCTAATCAATGGGGAGACAAAATCCTATTCTGTCACGGTACAAACAAATCTTCTGGAGTTGCTTTGCTCTTTAAAAACTGTCTGTTCAAAGTGATTACCCGTATCTCTGATAAAGACGGCCACTGGCTCATCTGTGTTCTTAAAACTGATGATGGTTTTCTGATCCTTTGCAATGTCTATGGCTATAATATTCCTAGTCAAAACAAGTCATTATTAACAGAAATTGCAAAACATGTCAAACTTCTCAATCATAAGTACTGTACAAATACTGTAGTAATTGGTGGTGATTATAACATGGTTCTAGATGAATGGCTGGATAGAGGACCCTTAAAGTTCAGGACCCATCATATTAATCCAACTTTACGGGACTTTTGTCTTGATCTTAATGTTTCTGACCCCTGGAGGATTAAAAATCCTCTCAAACATTGTCTTGGTTCAAGCCAAATGGATCTTCAAAATCTCGGATTGACTTCTGGCTAGTCTCAAATAACCTTCTACAAAACAAAATAGACGTTAACATCTCAGCAGCTCCCCTGACTGATCACTGTTTGATTGAACTTAATGTCAGCTCTCAAATCCAAAAATCCTTTGGAAGAGACTACTGGAAATTTAATTCTTCACTTCTCAATAATGAAACTTTCTGTAATGCTGTTATGGAATTATTAGAAACAATAAATAGTGATTCAACCCTAAAATCTTACACTGATAAGTGGGAAATCTTTAAATTCAAAGTACGTCAAACTGCCGTTAAACATAGCAAATTAATTGCAAAACATTATAAGCAAAAAGAAACTGAAATACTGACTGAGTTAAATCAGATTTGTTCCAAGCCTGTTTTCAATGAGGATGATAAACAACGCAGAAGCATTTTACAGTGTTCCCTTGTCGATATTTATATTAAAATAGCGAAAGGAGCCTTCATCAGATTCCGAACAAAGTGGGTGGAGCTTGGTGAAAAGAGTACCGTAAATTCCAGACTACAAGCCGCTACTTTTTTCCTGCGCTTACAGCCCTGCGGCTTATTCAGTGAGGCGGCTAATTTGTAGATTTATTTGGCAGCCGCCTTGAACGTACTTTTGATCTTGGAGCTGGGGTTGAATGCGTAATCCAGGGGTCGGGAACCTTTTTGGCCAAGAGAGCCATAAACGCCACATATTTTGAAATGTAATTTCGAAAGAGCCATACAATAATGTAGTGTCCCTTTCCCACACTGAGGCACGGAGACTTAACCTTTTTTAAGGTTCTTTATTCTGGTTACTGCAGACCGCAACAAACGCCGTTCAATTAATTCAGCAACTCCTAAATCTCTCCCGCCGAGACGAGAGCGCTTCTCCCAACTTTATATTCCCCCCTCCTGCTCCAGCCCTCCCATTTCCCTTCTTCGGCCCATAGCTGAACCCCATTGGTCCAAATTACCTAAGAACAGGCTGAGCGACAGAACTGAGGGCCAATCAGATCTCTGCTTGATGCGTTTAATGAACTCCAGAACTTTTAACGCAGCCCAACAGCCATCCAACTCAGTCCGCGACAATATGTTTAAAACTAAATATTCAAATGAATGTGTGCATTTGATGTAATTTCAACATTTTTAAAGTACAATAAGTCTGTGGATTCTTTTTAATAACATCGTTATGCTGTTGCTAATAAATGATGAGTATTTCTCATGGTAGTTCTGCCGATGGTCTAGTCTGGTTGATACGTGGTGAGTTTCTGCTTCATTTTTTTTCCTTTTTTTTTTTTTTCTCGTATACTTTATTTATCCCTCAATGGGGAAAGTCTTCTCCGCATTTGACCCATCCCCTGGGGGAGCGGTGAGCTGGCGTTGATACTTTAAACGTGATCGTAGGTCTGAATGTTCTGTAGATGTGACAAAGACTGCTCACATGCAGACGGGGAGCCAAACACACACTCACACGCTGCAGTGAGTGACGGGCAGCGGGTTTTACATTTTTACAATCCCTGCGCGATTCACCTGCTGCCTGTCCCCACAACACCTCAGCCCCACCCTCTGCTTTCTCCCTCACACATCCCGTCCCCGCATCTGCGCGCTCTTTCTCAGAGACGGGAGCGCGCAGTTTTAGGCACGTCAATTCACAGGTTTCCAGCTGGTACAAACTCTGTGAAATAATAGATAATAGTAACTGATAGCGCTGGCGCAGATTTTTCTCTCTAAGCACCGCTACTACTGCGCGCCTCTGGCATCGCATCGCGCCCGAGAAGGACTGGTCTAATGAAAAAAAGTATAATTAAAGATTTGTCTGCGAGCCACATGTGACCATCAAAAGAGCCATATATGGCTCGCGAGCCATAGGTTCCCGACCCCTGGCGTAATCCAACTCCAAGCAGCAAGCCAATTATTTATCTTGATTACAGCATGGACCTGACTTCAGGTCTTAGACACTTCAGTCTTGGTTCAACAAAAAGAAACACGCATGCCCAGCCGCATCCCACAATCCTTTGGTGCCATTAGACCCAACGTGCACGTTATCGCCACTAAAATATGGTGCAGCTTTCAAGTTAAAAGCAGTGTGAAAAAAATCCACCATCACCAACGGGTTTGGAAAAGCCGGTCAGCTGCGTGACGGAGAGAACAGCGCAAGCTCAGGAGTGAATTTACCTCTGAGTCAGAGTGACACTAGCCCGTCTATTAGCAGCTCCGTAATATATGAGATGATCTTCTAAACGTGCTTTTATTATTATGTTATGGTTATTATGAAGCGCCTGTTCGCTCATTTTATTTTTAATCTGTGTGGTCAGTGCTTTCTAGAGGCAGAACGAAGCCGGAAGTATGGTTAGGTGAATGCTAACAAGCGCTAAAAACATTTAGCCTGGATGAACATGAATCGATGCGGGAAAAGCTGCAATCTGCATCTTGGCTGAACGTAAATATGTGGGAACAACATCAGCCTTTATTGTGTCGGGACACGACTGGAAACACAAATCCACGTGATTGTTTGAACAGGTTCTAAGGACTGAGCGGAATTTTACTTTGAAAAGCTCACACCGCCCCACAGCCGGCGTGTGAGCTGGAGACATGTTCTCCTGCTGCTCGTTCACATAGAGCTGCGGGACAGATGGCAGTCTGAAGGCTCCCACACGTAACGACGCATCCTCTCTCGCCCCTCATCCACAAAACGTACAGTATTAAGTTCGATTGCTCTGCACAGACACTCCGTCCACCAGCAGCCACGCGCAGCGACCGGGCGCCGCGCAGGGGCGCGTGTATCGTGCTGAGGCGCACGCTTTTCAGTCGCCGTTTCTTTATTTTACTGGTGTGTTTTTTTAACCAGCCCAGTTACTACCATAATGCTGCCGCGACACAGGCGGAAGGAAAACTGCTCTCCCGTTCGCCCATCCCACCACTGCTGCTCCTTGCTCATTCTTTAAACACTGACAACAGTGTGGTGACCCGGGGAATAGCCCCACCTTAAGCCCCTAAGACTCATGGGAAATGGGGAATCGCGGATGTAAATTTCCTCATCATAACTGAGGGAAGTAATGTTGATTATGTGGTTACTGTTTGTAATTTTATGTATGATGCCTCAGTTGTCAATAAGTAAAAAAAAACTAAACACACACAAAAAAAAACCATAACTGAGGAACTTGTGAACAGGAGTGAGGTGCATGCTGTTTGGCAGATGTGGGTATCTTCAAATGCATGAGCTGACGCTAAGCTGACTCCTCCCACAGTTAGGTTAAAAACAACAGTCAGTCTTGGAGTCAGGACATGCTTTGACAGTCTGGCCACATTGCTTGTTGCATGCAGCTTGTAAACTGATGTGGTTTATGTATGTATGAAGGAAGCTTAACATGTGAAAATGAGAGGGTACGGCTCTATAACCCGGAATTTACGGTACTTCTTACTTCAGCAATCTAGAGAAGAAGAGTGCCATAAAGAAACTTCATATTAATAATCAATTATGCTCTGATCCTCAAATGATCTCTAAAGAAATAAACTCATTTTATAGTCATTTGTACTCGTCATCTTATTCCGAATCCCACACTGATACATTTTTCCAGACAATTAAAGATTTAATTCCTAAGATTGATGACAATTTTAGAAATTATTGTGATTCAGAAATAACTTTGCAGGAATTAGAGAAGGCTTTAAGCTGTCTGTCTAATGACAAAGCTCCAGGATGTGATGGACTGACCAGTAACTTTTATAAATTCTTCTGGGAGCATATCAAAGATTTAATTTTTGAAATGTTTACAGACGGTTTTATTCTATTCTTAGATTTTTACAAGTCCTTTGATATGATTGTGCATAATTTCATGTTTCAAACTCTGCAATTCTTTGGTTTTGGTAACAAATTTATTAATACAGTTAAAACCTTTTATTATGAAACCAGTATTTCTGTTTGTTTACCTCAGGGGACGTCTCACAGATTTAACATTAGCAAAGGTATAAAACAAGGTTGTCCTCCTTCACCCATTCTTTTTATTGCAGCAGCAGAAATGTCGTCTTTGCTCATTAAACACACTGACTTTGGTAAGCTGTCAGTTACAAATGCTGAATTTTCAATAAGCCAACTGGCCGACGATACAATTTTCCTGAATAATCTTCATGACATCCCAAGATTCTTAAAACTATTGACATCTTTTCAAAAGCTTCAGGCCTCAAATTGAACCTAGACAAATGTGAGATCTTACCCATTAAACCATGTACATTATTGAATGCTTATAATATTCCCATTAAATCCACAGTTAAATATCTCGGAATGCATATAACTAAAAACAAAACAGACTTGGAAAAACTAAATGTTTGTGATACACTAGAGAAATGTTCGTCTCTGCTAACTAACTGGGCACAGAGAGATCTTTCTATTTTTGGTGGAATTTTCCTCACTAAAATTGAAAGCATATCAAGATTCATATATCCCACCTATTCTATAGGTGTCCCTAAACAAGCCATTACATCTGTTAATCAAATCAATTTTAACTTCCTATGGAAAAGGAAAACACACTATTTTAAACAAGGTACGCTGACTAAAAAATATGAAGACGCAAAGCATGCTGGGAAACGTGACGTACTGCTATTGTTGCTATGCTACGAGCTAAAGGTAAGTGCTTTAGGCGAAGCAGCCAGCTTAATATGATATTTTTCAGATTTTCATCAAGACAATAACAGATCGACCATTCTTGCTTTTATTTTTACCCCTATTGAATGCTCACAGAGACACGGAAGTAGCGGCAGGAAGCGGCTTTTGCAGCAAGATGACTGAGGGCGTACCATCAGGGTGATCATGTGAATGAATGTGAATCCGATGGACGCTTTTGTGCTTTTTAAAATAAATAAATCTGTTCTCTAAACATCTTCCGTGTCTTTAATGCAATGTAATGAGTCGCAAACAGACAGAAATGTGAGGGTATCTGCTGTAAATCTATGACGTAAATCAATAACAGGATAAATGATCGGCTAGTTAGTTAGCATGTAGCCTAATAGCCTTCGAATGTAAAGCGACTGACTGCTAAAGTTAATAAAAGACAAGTCCTGAATATTATTATTCCTGTTCGACCTTAAACTACAATATCAGCTGTCTGTCAACCGACCAGCCAGTTGCCCAAATGCCGGCATACATCAAAGAGCTCTGCGGCGGAGCTAGTAGTAGCCTAGCAGGAGCTATCGTATGACAAAGCAGCCTAGTTATCATAAATCTTTTGATATTTTTCTTATATTCATTGAGACAGCTATAAAGTGATCATTTTTGTTTTTCATGTTCCTTTTTTGAACGAATATGGGTCACAGAGACACGGAAGTTACCGCTGAAAGCGGCTTTTGCCGGCGTACAGACAGCATATCCGCGTGAATGACTTATGACGTGAATAATTATTGCGTTCGAACTGATTAATTATTGCGTTTAAACGAAATAATTATTGCGTTCGCACGAGTTAATCATTTCGAGGGAACGGAATAGTATTTCGTGCGAACAAGATAACAATCTGTGGGAACAAGATATATTTTAATATGTTAATGTCAAGACACGGGCTCCGTACAATTGTCTTTATCAATAAAAAAATAAAAAATAAGAAAGGGGATGACCCACCATGATCTTGCGCTCTGCTTTGAGCGAGCGGACTGCATGGGGGAGGATTTTCATGGGAAACACCCGACGCCTTCTGGTGGCTTCAATGATAGTTTCATCAAGAAGACTTTCCACATCCACGGCCTGGTCTTCTACGGGTCAGGAAACACAGACGGTCAGAGTAAGGAGCGTCTGCTCCGCCAAACTCACCATCACACAAAGTTACCATGTGCTGCAGGAGCCTCCCCCCAAAGAAGTCCATCTATTAGTACGTTCCCCTGAACAGCAGCCTCAAAGTCCTGCACAAACAACCACAGTCACGCAATGGCATAAAGACATGCAACACAAACACACAAAAAAGGTGTCCTTTTGGTATGTTAGTGACTTACAGAAGTACATTTACTGTTATTTTTCGTAACTATTAAATTAGAATAGAATAACATTTTTTACCAGACTCTAGGTGCAAATCTCAACAAATCTCTTTGCCCCCCAATTGCCCAATTCATGCCGGGCTGCTCAAATCACCCTGCTGTCAGACCTTCAGGCCACGTCCACCACACAAATCGCGCCGCAGGTTCTCAGATCGCGTCTTTACCATGGACTTACCATTGAAACTGGCCGCCTCTGTCACGCAAATTGCATGTGATGCGAACAGAGCTTAAAAGGCTCAGACAGTTGTAAAGGAGGCAGAACTGTTGAGAAATGCTACCGGCAGCTAATCTCTTTCCAATAGTTTTTATCTTTTGATAATAAATTACCAGGTTTACAATCTTGGAACAACAAACATATGTTAAAAATACAAGTTTCGGAGTGAATTTGATTCAAATTACAAAACTGTTGAAATGTGGCCACGCAAACAAAGTGACGGAATATTTGTGTAACCGCAAACTGATCGGATAGACGTTACAAATGAGGTAGCGGCTCCGCCCACAACCCAAATGGGAATTTATAATGAGCTCCTTTGGCTCTGCTCTGCAGAAAATGTTTCTGTTTTTCAAATATTATTATGTAAAAAAAACAGTCCAAGCATAATTAATAGACGACTGGGAACGTTTTACGATAGAAAAAATATATAGTTTGAGTGGGACCATAGACTGTTACTGTCAACGAGTGGGACTTTTCCAGAAAGCGACTGCAGCTGAAAGATTTGAGCGTAAGCTCCGTATCTCTGAGACGACGCTTAAGTTGGCTTCCTATTCACAGCTTCTGATTGGCGAGGGCACTAAAGGAACATTCCTCTGCATTTTTCACACTAAGACCACCAGGCTGGGTCCTGATCAAAGACCACAGGACCTGGGGCCTCATTTATAAACGTTGCGTACGCACAAAAGAAGGCGTACGCCACTCTCTACGCAACAATTGATATTTATAAAAAGCAAGCTTGACGGGAAAATGTGCGGTCCTTCATGCAAGCTCTGACCCAGGCGTACGCACAAAAACGGGTGAAATGAGAAACGGCGACACTGTCGGCAGATGGAAGAAACACGTGAAAGGGAAAATGACAATACTGCCTCTCAGAAATAACATGAAGACTTCACAAAGCAAGTCTTACAATTAACAGCCTACACGAACACCCGTTTGACACCAGTTTTTTCTACTACAGAAATAAATCTTGTCTAAGCCTAGTGTGAGGAAAAGACTTGTTCAAAGCACTTTCCTCCCAATTTTGGATTACTGGGACATTCTGTATATGAATGCTGCCTCCAACTCTCCGTAGTCTGGACACAGTTTATCACAGTGCCCTGCGTTTCATCACAAACTCTGCATACAGAACCCACCATTGTGAACTGTACTCTCTGCTCTCTTGGTCTTCACTCAAAGTCAAGCGACAGAAACACTGGCTAATATTCACCTATAAGGCCATTCTCGGCAAACTACCTCATTATCTGTCCCGTCTTCTTTCTCCTGTTAACAACATATATAACTCTCGTTCCTCACTCAAATTGCTTCTTTATGTCCCTAGATTCCTCAGTGAATTAGGAAAAACAGCCTTTTCCATTGCTGCTCCGCTTCCCTGGAATAATATTCAAAACTCTCTGCATTTAAGTGACCTTATTCCATTGAATTGTATTAAAGCAAAACTTTCTGAGCTTTTAAAAGAAACATGCACATGTCACCCTTGACCTATCTGTACCACTTTTTAATTAATCCTATTAGTCATTGCCCTACTGTTCATTTCAATTTTAATTGCATCTGTATTTTGTAATGTATTTTATTTCAGTTGTTTTTTAACTGTATTTATTTTGTATTGATGCCCTTTGGCCCAGGTCTTCCTTGAAAAAGAGATGCAGTCTCAATGGAATTTCCTGGTAAAATAACATAAAATGAAACTAAAAAACTTGATCCATCAGCAGTGAAACAAACAAAAAAAAAATCAAACGAAATTACAACAGAAATTCAAATTAACACTTATTTGCAAAAAGAAAAGTGAAATATGTTCTGCAATATTGGCATGTTGTGCAATTAATCCTCATAAATAATATAGTTAACAGAACGAAATAATGTCCAAAACTGATATTCTCGTCAATGTGTCCGTCTGGCGGAGCAGATATAGGTGCAATTAGACAGACAGACAGATGCATTAATTGTCCACGGGGGAAAGTTGTTTTCATAGTAAAACATTTCTTCATAAGCTATGGAATTATGGTATTCATGCATATGCCTTTAGTTTGTTTTATTTTTGATAAAACCATGTATGGCGTATGTCTGAACCATTCAGAAAGCAACAAGAAATTACATTTGCGCGGAACAATTTCCCATTTCCACGTGGATTATTACCGACATCTGTAGCTTGTCAGATGTAATTAAATGGAGGGAAATAAAATGCCCCATCACAATGCGTAATGACGCACAATGGCTGATGTTGTGCTCTTGGAAGATGTGGCAAATGGAAGAATTGGGAGTGAACGCATCTTTAGACAGCAAGAAGACGTGCTGGCAAATGAGGACGAGTGGCTTATGAGCCGGTTCCGACTTCCTCGAGCCGTCCTGTTGGACCTCTGCGGGCTTTTGGGGGGGTGTCACCCGGTGCATGTTGCGCGTCGTGTCCCCCTCCGCCTCAGTCACCACTCCACTTAAAAGGGATTCCCCAATTATTGCCGCCAGTCTCTCATCAAGAGGGGTCAGCTCCGGTGTCCCCCCCCCCGGTGGCAGACACACTCTGGCGATGGAGCGCCAGACGCTCTTTTTGCCTCGACTTTGATGTCCGACCATTTCTTTTTTATTTCGGCCACGGTCCGAGGTTGTGAGGCTACAGCATTTACGGCGTCTACCACCGTCTGCCACTCACGTGCCTTTTTGGCATCAGTAATGCCCACACTGTGCCCTCCAAACAGCACTTTTCTCCTCTTTTCCACCTCGCCAACGATAACTTCTACTTCACATTGAGTGAAGTTACGTTTTTTTTTCCTTTCCTTTCTGTGTTTGCCATGGTTTCGCAATCAATGAATATTCATTTGTGGGCGTTTCACGGACTATTTATGGGCAACTATGGGCGTGTCATGAAGCCGCAAAAGCTGCGCTGCATTTAGAATCGGTTGTGATTTATTAAGGGAAAGATGCGTAGGATGTGCGTGCGCACGGTTTTATAACTCCGAATATTTCTGTGCGTACGCACATCCTATGTTTCATCCGTACGCCACTTCTGACGCAAATCCTACGCAAAGTTTTATAAATGAGGCCCCTAGACTGCTCAAACCTGGATCAAATTATGATTTCGATACATTAAACACACTTTCGGATTTGTGAAACCTTTGTCTGATTTGTGAAAATTACAGATAGGATTTTATGTTGTTGATAAATTTAAAATGATGGATCTTTGTTTGTACATCAGTCTGCCCATTGTTGTGGGGTGAGCTGTATTGTAGGCAGACGACACAAATTCACAAGATGGGAGGTAACACAAGTTCCACACAACAAATGTTTATTTTTAAACACAAAGCGCTGCGAGCAGGAAAGCAACAAAAAAATAAACCTATCATAAAGTAAAAGTGATCAAACCAACTTGTAAGATTACGTTTCTCTTTTTGGACCCTGACATTTTAATGTTTATCTCTTCCTTTTTCAGTTCCACCCTCTGTCGTCCACACTCTCCTCTCTTTAGTTCTTCGTATCTCTCCCTTCCTCATTTTCACAAATCAGAATAAAGATTCACAAATCAGAAACTGTGTTTCATGTGTTCTTTACTATCTAAACCATGCTTTAATCCAGGTGTGAGGAGTACAGGTCCTGTGGTTTTTGAACAGGACCCGGTCCGGTGGTCTTAGTGTGAAAAATGCAGAGGTATGTTCTTTTAGGGCCCTGCCTATGGGACGCTTTTTTAAAGACTTACTGACAAACAACATATAACAACGACATGGCTGCATTTCCACTGCATGGTTCAAAGGCCCAATTCTGATTTTTTCCTCTCATGTGGCACAGATCAGATATGACTGGTGACCGGGTAAGCAGGACAAAAGCGCATGGATTCCGATTTTCTCAGATCGGATTCAGGCCTCACTCATATGTGGAAATAAATCGGATACGAATCGGATGCGTCCATTTGCGTGTGTCATGTAAGCAGACAAATCGGATATTCCCCAGTAAATGTGAGTCATATGTCAGTGACGTCAACTCAGGAGAGCATCAACTGAGATCACATGACTTATTAAGGTGCTTTTGTGCGCTGATTTTGCGGTCAGCGTGTTACCTTTCAGCCTCAGCCTTCAGACCGTAGTCGGAAACCGCTGTTATTCACGACGCTGAAGTTAGCTTCCGATTCGCGAAGGCACTAAAGAAACATTCCGCTGCATTTTTCGCACTAAACCACCCAAAACCGGGTCCTGTTCAAAAACCGCTGCACCTGGACTGCTCAAACCTGGATTAAATTATGCATTGGATACTAAATAACACATTAAACACAGTTTCTGATTTGTGAAAATGTGAAATAGGTTGATTTTTATCCCATTTTACACACTGAATCCACTTCAGACCAGGTCCTGGACCTGGACTGCTCAAACCTGGATTAAATTATGCATTAGATACTAAAGAACACATTAAACACAGTTTCTGATTTGTGAAACCTTCCTCTGATTTGTGAAATAAGTTGATTTTTATCACTTTTTCTCAGACCAGGTCCTGTTCATGAAATTTGGGTGGAAATGTATTTTTTTATTCCTTAACACTTTTATTTTTTATACTGCATTGTACTATTGTATTTGTTCACACAGGTACGAGCCGGTGGCCCTAACATATCACCTGGGTGACCAAAATCACTTTGTTGCATTCCACAGACTTCTGCCCAGACAAAAGCTGGCACTTTTACGATGCACTACAGGAATCCAAGAAGGCTAGACGAGGCGACATCTAAATCTCAACATACAAAAGAAACTGGGAAACAGATGTCAGATTGGACAAATAGTTATGGTCATGGTTAGCATGTACCCCTGACTTAAGTTTTGTTTTTTTGTTCAATATTTCTTGGTTTGTTTTCTGATTTACTTTAAAGTTCCTGTTATGGTGTTTTCCTTAAAGTTGTCCTTCCCTTGTCCCCATTATCCTTAAATTCTATTTCCCACAGCGGTTTTTGAACAGGACCTGGCCTGAAGTGGACTCAGTGTGCAAAATGTGATAAAAATCAACCTATTTCACATTTTCACAAATCAGAAACTGTATTTAATGTGTTCTTTACCATCTAACGCATAATTTAAGTCAGGTTTGAGCAGTCTAGGTCCAGTGTTTTTTGCAGGACCTGGTCTGAAGTGGACTCAGTGCGTAAAATGCGATTAAAAATCAACCTATTTCACATTTTCACAAATCAGAGGAAGGTTTCACAAATCAGAAACAGTGTTTATTGTGTTCTTTACTATCTTAATTATAATTTAATCCAGGTTTGAGCAGTCCAGGTCCAGCGGTTTTTGAACAGGACCCGGTTTTGGGTGGTTTAGTGCGAAAAATGCAGCGGAATGTTTCTTTAGTCCCCTCGCGAATCGGAAGCTAACTTCAGCGTCGTCTGTTATTCCCGGTCCGGTCCCAGTCGGGACACAAACGGTAACTAATGAAGCGGGACACCGTTGCTCTGGAACAGGCTAGAAGCCGTTTGTTTCTTTCCTTGGATCAAACTGTTAGTACAGCACATCTGCAAACACTTCCTCATTCAAACCTCAGAGAGAGCACATATGGCAGAGCAGCCCCCCTTTTTCCTCTCCCCCGCATCCCCTCTCCTGCCTCATCCAGGAGCGCCCAAGGCAACGCCTCCCTCCGTCGCAGCGTTGCCTCCATGACAACCGCAGTCACACAAAAGTCCAAAGGATGTCCGCGGAAGGTGGAAATGCTGCTACGTAGTCCTCAGAACGTCTACGTTTGATAGTTTCAGCATTGTATAGTGTAAATTCAAAAATCGGATACGGGTCACTTAAAGATTATGTAAGCGGATCGTTAAAAAATCTGACATAGTAAGAAAATCGGATATGGGGATCAAGACCTGCAGTGGAAACGCAGCCTATGTGAATGTCTCAGGGGCAAAAGGTGTACAATTTGCAGAAAAAACAAGCACAAATGTATTTATACATATACAAACAGACATATACAATATATGAGAAAAAGAACCATCAACTCAATAACCTATGGGGTATAAATCGGCTCTTACCGCCTCTCTAGCGTACTATAGACTCACCGCCTGAAGCTCCCGCACCAAAGCCTGCCGCGTCTCCTCGTCCACGGCGGCCTGTCCGTCCAGCGCGCTGCTCAGGAGCTGCTTACCCCTGTCGATCAGCTCCATGACTCTTCCCTTTGACCTGACCGACACTCTGCTCTCCGGCTCGGAGTGTTGCTGTGGAGGAGTCCAAGCCGCCATCTCTCCCGCCAAATGATACAAACATTTTCAAGCTGCCACTGAGCGATGGCGTAACTTCCTGTTTCCGCCTCATCACTTTTTTTCCCCCAAAACTTTATTAAAAGTATAAACAATTCAACGGAGAAGAGAAAACACTGTACTTTACATACTGTGCAACCTGCATGTCAACAATCAGCATTATGATTTTGTTTAATATGAAGTTTCTGAAAAACATTTAATATGACTGTAGTCTTTATATTTTGTATTTGTTCAAGAGTTTTTTAAATATGATTTAAAGTCCAAATGAATACAGTAAAACAAACTTGTGAGTTGGAAAATTTATATTTCGTGAATGTGGAATTTGCCCAAGATAATAAAGAAGGATTACATTTTTTGTTAAACATTGTGATTCTACGACAGGTTTTAGGGCCACCCAAAAAAAAAGTAATATAATGAGATTAAAGTGGAAGTGAGCATACAGAGCAGCAAGTTAACACCGCGCAGCAGCAGAGCAGACCCACTAAACTTAGTTGAGCCGGGGGGTATTCCAGAGAGCAGGTTATGCTAGCTCCCACGGTAAGTTTGAGGCTAAGGAAGTTGATAACCTTAATTTTTCGGTTCCAGAAATGGAGGTATGTTTCAGGCTATGTCAAGTTGCCATAGCAACTCATGCTCTGAACATAACCTGGTCTGGAGCAGGTTTAGTTGAAGGTTAGTTTGTTTTCAGAGAGGTGAAGCAGCATGGCGTGTCCATTTGAAGATGATTTAGTGGATGAAGAAGCTCAGATAATACTTTTTCCACTGTGAGAGGGTGATAAGACCACATATGGATGTTGGAAAGAGAAACTTTTTTACATTGTTGATCTAACTTAATAATTTGCTACAGTTAAGATAAATCATTTTTTGTTAAGTCAGCTTAAAAATAACACATAGTTTTCAGACAGTTATTTTACTTTCATTCAAATTAAATCAATTAATAGGTGTAACTTTGGTGCTGCTGTTAAATCGGCACCGCAAGGGATTGTGGGATACCATTTCCTTTGCCCTTCTGGGCGGATTTGGGTTTAAGTGTGGCTTTTTGACCAAATGTGTTTAGTTGTTTAGCTGTTTTACTGTGTTTCGCCATGTTTTGCCGAGTTATTTTGTCCTACTATGCTTATTTCTCTGCACCATGAGTGAGAGTGAAGGAGGGGATGAGGACTTTTTTTTGTCTTTGTTAAGAAGTAAGATGGTGGTCTGAGGCAGTGTATTGACTACTGCAGCCTTAATAATGCGACTGTGAAGTACCGTCATCCCCCGCCTCTGGTTCCTGCAACCCTGGAGCAGCTTCGCACAGCTCGCTTCTTCACAAAGTTGGATCTGAGGAGTGCCTACATCTACATCTGCATTCAAGCAGGGTTAGTGAATGAGTGAAAGACTCATTCACGCATTCACTAACCCTTTCACCTACCACAGGACACCATGAGCACCTGGTCATGCCCTTTGGTCTCTGTAAAGCCCCCTCCATGTTCCAGGCTTTCGTAAATAACATCTTCCGTGACATGCTGCAGCACTATATTGTTGTATACATCGACGACATCCTGATCTGCTTTGACACATTTGAGGAACACGTTGCACATGTCTGGCAGGTGTTACAGCGGCTGATTTCTGGGCTATGTTATCAGTGCGGGGAGCATGGCAATAGACCAGGGTAAGGTGGCGGTGGTGAAGCAGTGTTTCCTGCCGACCTCAGTGAAAGAGCTGCAGTGGTTTTTCAGGTTCGCCAACTTCTATCTGCATTTCATTCATAGCTTCAGCACAGTGGCTCTGTCCTGAAGGGCGCTCCCAAGCGACTGCTCTGGACTCCGGCAGCCACTGAGGCATTTCAGACGCTGAAACAGTGCTTTACCCAGGCGCCAATCCTGATCACCTGGACCCAGCCATGCAATTTATCGTGAAGGTGGATGCCTCTAGCACATGGGTTGGGGCTGTGCTCTCTCCATGCCATGGTCAGCCAGCCAAGACGTTCCCATGCACCTACTTTTCCAGGAAACTTAACAACGCAGAGCAGAACTATGACGTGGGCGACCAGGAACTGTTGGCAATGAAGGAGGCATTCTCCGAGTAGAGGCACATGCTTGAAGGGTCATCTCAGCCCTTCCTGTTTTAACCTGACCTTAAGAACCTAGAATACATAAAGTCCGCCAAACGGTTGAACCCACGACAAGCATGTTGGTCCCTGTTCTTTTCACGCTTTCATTTCCAAATCACATATCACCCAATCTACAAGAACGGAAAGGCTGATGCGCTGTCTCGTCTTTTCGACACCTCGGCTGAAGAACCTGTTGCACCAGTTGCTGTGTCCTCGACATTGATCCTAGGTCCTGGACAGTGGGACACAATGACAATGTTGACTTTACACAACGGCTCCACCACTGTCCTGTCCGGCTGATAGGGTGTACCTTCCTCCGTCCCATCGGCAACAGGTCTCCACCTTGTACACGACTTGCCTGCAGCCGGAGACCCAGGTATGGCCAGCACGCAAGCTTTAACTGCAAGCTCTTTCTAGTGCCCTACCCTGCACGTTGACGTAGCCCAGTACGTAATCCGATGTGCATCCTGTCAAATGGCTAAGTCTCTGCGACAGATGACACAATGTCCCTGGTCACACATCACTGATCTACCCCGTTTAAGAAGTAACCCCACCATCCTCTCTGTCATTGGTCATTTTTCAAAGTCATGCTAGCTGATTCCTTTGCCCAAGCTGCCCATAGCTCTAGAAATAACAGGGTGAGTTAAACAAGATTATGTAATTATCTATAATGAATCATTTTTTTCAGGACCTAGTCTTTGTGACTAAGGTGGAGTACATCTTTGTTTTTGGTCTGACACATGCAGCTCATGTCAAGGTAATCTTGGCTGAGAGAAGGTTGGTAAGCTCTGATCCACACAGGTCTTACTTTTGCACAGTGAGGTCACTAAATGTCTCTTTAAATAAAATGAGGACACTAGGGAAATGGATGCAGAATCAGATCAATGTGATACACATGGCTCCTCAAAGCAGATAGAAATAAAGTAATATTGTTAACAGCTTTATTTGTTAATTGATAAATAAACCTGTTAAGAGAAAGATGATGATTATTTTCTACAGTTGTTTTTAAATGTCGGACTCCAATGGGCCACTTAGATAAATGACGTGGGTTTATCTTGTCAGATAAACCTTCATCTGTGGGCTCGAGAAGCTTAAATTGAGGACAGATGTTTTCACATTCCACCTTAAGCTTCTCTCAGCAGGACAGCTTGACTTTGTTATCTATCTGACTGTATCCACATCTGATGGATGCAGAAATAATCCCCATGTCAGCAGGGGTGCATGCAGTTTAGCAGCATGAGGTCTCAGGTAAACCTGGTGTCCTGTTGACTTAGAGGAGAGTGGAGGCATCTGTCAGGATGTGAGGTGTTTCCATGTACAATAAATAAGACAGAAGAAGATAATCCAACCACAAAGAGAAGAAGGTGCAGCAGCAAGAACAGCTCACAACCTCTTACCAAATTATAAACCCAGCATGAGAGGCACAAACCAAATATTTGTTGGCCTCTAGTGGTTACAGAACAATAAATGTGGCCAGCTTGAATGTATAGCCAGAGATAACACTTATGTCTAAACAAAAGTGTGTGTGTGTTTGTGTGTGTGTGTGTGTGTGTGTGTGTGTGCGTGTGTGTGTGTGTGTGTGTTGGATAAGGTCAGTATGAGCAAATACTACAAATTTCCAGCACATCTGAATGCAACAATAGTGAGCTCTTACTGAACACATATAAGTGCGGAAATTCCATGCAGCCCCTGAATGCACCTTCTGCTGCCGTCCATAAATCTGCATGATAAAGTTTGAATTCATTGTTCGGACGAACTCTGGGATGGATGTTTGTGGTGGCCAAGTGGGGGGAGGCAGACAATTGGTCATAGTTGTGAGTTTGAGCCCTTTGTCAGAGATGCTCAACAATGTCTCACCTGCCAAAGTGGCCAGATGTTTTTCTACCCGCCAAATTGAAGTTTGACCCACATTTTCACAAAGCTTTGATTAAAGAAAAAGGACTTTCATGTAAAACTTGACAGAGAAAAGCAGCTTTGCGCTGCAGCTCTACATCAGTAATGTGTTGCACTGGAGTAACCCTCTGCTGGTCTCTCAGGATATCTTCATTTATTCTCTCCTGCTAGCTTACATCCCTCACAACCCCAACCTGACATTAGCAGAGCAACAAAAATGGTGAGCAGTATCAGAGCTATCCAGCCACACAGTTTAGATCCAGACTCTACCTCAGTCGAGGTGGCTCAGGAGGTTGAGCAGGTCGTCCAATGATCAAAGGGTCGGCGGTCTCTCTCAAAAGTGAAAATTGTTCTTGTATTTTTACTTGTCATGAACTTAGATGAGGCAAAATAAAAGCACATTCAGGACATGGTTTATTAAGAAAATTGAGCTCAAATTGCATTTTTTGAGTATTTCTTTAATTCAAGTGTTGTGAATCAGGAGCTACCTGCTTCCTCTCTAAAACGTTCTTGTACAATTTGGAGGTGTGTTTTTGGTCATTGCCCTGTTGTAGGATGACATTGGCTCCAATCAAATGGAGTGATAGGCCTCCTTACTTAAAGTCTCCTTTAGCCTGAACAAATATTCTACTTTACCAGCACCAAAGCAACCCCAGACCATCGAAAATTTAAATGTGAATTAAGTGTCTTTGTATGTTTTTTCTGTTTTTTTATCTATGAATTTTATATTTTCTGAAAAGAGTTTGATAAATCTTTGTGAATTATTTTATTTGATTGACTACAATTCTTGAAATCAATCAATCACCTTACCCTCACCTTGCTTGACAGATGGCGTCAGGCACTTTTCCAGCATCTTTTCAGTTTTTCTGCGTCTCTCAGTTGCTTTTCTGATCCAAACACCTCAAACTTCGATTTGTCTCTCCATGACACTTTTTTTCAATCTTCCTCTGTCCAATGTTTGTCTTCTTATCCCCGTATTAATCTTTTTCTTTTGGTAGCCAGTCTCAGATAAGACTTTTTCTTTGACACTCTGCTCTGAAGGCCAGCACCCCTAGGTCGTCTCTTCACTGTAGACGTTGAGACTGGTGTTTTGCGAATCTATTGAGACAGTCTTAGAATAAACTAATAGATATAGTCCTGTGTGTGCTTCTAGTTTGGGTTGTCCTACTTACAACATTACAATTTCTAAGAACAATAATACTGTTGCGTTTTACATGAAAGTTATTTTTCTTTAATCAAAGCTTTATGAGTCAGGAGGAGGCGCTGACAGGGCTTACCTGTGACAGAAAACACACTGTGGTGCCCACAAGCTCCCTGCCCCCCCCCCCCCCCCCCCCCCCCCCCCCCCCCCCCCCCCCCCCCCCCCCCCCCCCCCCCCCCCCCCCCCCCCCCCCCGCCCCTCTGTAGCCCACTCACGTTCAAGAGTGTGTGTGACGAGAACAGAGATGAACAAAAATCAACGCCTTTGAGCTGTAGTAGGTTGCAAATCTAAGAAGAGTTATATGGCAGTAATATAGATGTGTGAGGGACGTAAGTTTGTGGGAAAGTGCGTAAACAGAGCTTTCAGCAACAGAGAGAGGGAGTAGGTCTGCGCCATGGTCCTGCCCACAACTTGGAGGTGAATTTCAAGTGAACTACTGACAGAAACAGTCCAAGAAAACGACACCTTTTTTGATTTTGCTAAAACCAGCATTATCATAATAAAAGACCATTAGGAGTTATGGCCTGATTTAAACAAAAGCGTGCTGTTGATGCATGTTTTGGAACCCTAAAGAAAGTCATTTTTACTCAAGAAAACAACAGTTTTTGATGACTCTAGGACAACACAAATCATTACTTGTGCCTTTTTAACAATACTTCAAAAACTATTTATTTTGGCTATCAAACCATTTTTGTTACACGTGTTATGAATCCTCTTGGCTCAGCGTTGCCCTGCCCCCAGAGGGACAGCCACAGTCAGTCAGTTAGGGAAATCCTCCAACTGCCTATGAAGCTTCTCTGAATCCACAGAATCCTCTAGAGGCAGCACAGGCTACTTTTGCATGAAATCGTCTTACTAGTCTGCTCAGATAGTCTCCCTGGATGGCATAAGTTTAGCCCCGAATTCCACAGTTAGAAACCTTGGGGTTTTATTTGACCAGGATTTATCATTTAAGGCTCACATATCTCAGGCGTGCAGAACTGCCTTTTTTCACCTGCGGAATATTGCTAAGATCAGAAATATACTTTCCAAAGTGATGCTGAAAAACTCATCCATGCGTTTGTTACGTCAAGGCTGGATTACTGTAACTCCTTGTTAGCAGCGTGTCCTAAGAGTTCCTTAAGAAGTCTCCAGCTTGTTCAGAACGCAGCAGCTAGATTGTTAGCAGGAACAAGCAGAAGAGATCACATCACTCCTGTGTTGGTTTCACTTCCCTGGATCCCAGTTGATTCTAGAATCCAGTTCAAGATCCTCCTGTTAACCTATAAGGCCTTACATGGACTGGCCCCATCCTATATTAAGGACCTCATAGTCCCTTACCATCCAATAAGAACACTTCCATCGCAAAATGTAGGACTGCTTGTGGTTCCTAGAATTAGTAAAAGTTCAGTTGGAGGTAGAGCGTTTAGCCACCAAGCCCAGGGGTCGGCAACCTTTTTTACTCAAAGAGCCATTTGGGACCGCCCCTAATGAAAAGAAAGCACCCAGAGCCACAACCCGTTTTGACATTATTATATTTATTATGCATGTATACATTATATCAAGGGTGCTCATTACGTCGATCTTCAAGGACATGAGTGTAGATCGCAGGCCAGAAAAGATTAAAAAAAAGTACTTCTTAAAATCCACCAGCCAATCAAAATCCTCACTGAGAAGTACGGGACTTGATTGACATGTAGAATGGCCAATCGGACATCCTCTGAAACATACATCACTGCAAATGCACATTATGTTCTTAAAAGGATGATACCGCTGTCGCGTTGGGAGGAGCCACCAGTTGAAGTTATGGTCTGATCGCTGCATGGAGCGATGTGTTTGTCAATGCATGGTAGACACTGAGAATGTGCAGAGATCAGGTTTATTATTTTGAAGAGTTCTACTTGGTAATCATGTTTCCATGTTTGAGTTCATAAAATCATCCCAGAGAAAGTCTCTGCTTCAACTCCCGCAGTGAAAGCTGCGTCTCAATCTGACGCCTGTGTTTGCATCTCTGACAGAGTTTGAAGCCAAAGCCCCTCCTCCGCCTCTCCATCTGCTTTTGCACTCTACCTATTCAGCTGTTAACATCCTCTGCAGCTGAGAGTTGGTTTCCCCCGCGCTCCTCAGTGTGTCCTACCCAGAGAGCGCAAAATACGATAGTCGGGGCGCTCCAGAACCGCACAAGGAGGAAAGAGCTGGACGCAGGTTAGCGGGGATGGAGCGGGTTAAGCAAATGAATGGAAGAAGGCGGCCCGCTGAAGAAATATTCAGTATTGTACAGATTTTATTAGTCAGAACTATCTTTTATTTAGAAAAATCTTTTCTTTTTCTTTTTTTTTTTTTTTTAACTTGTCCTGTCCAACAGCTGGGCAGACAGATGAGAGCTGAGGGCCTCTTGTGTTGGACATATTTTACTTTAACAAGAGGGGTTATTAATCTTCAGACAAACCAAAGGTATGTCTGAATAAACCCCTTTTGTAATTGAGGCCAAACTTTATTAATTTCAATCATGTCTGAAAATCTTTGGTGTTGGACCGGACGGAAAAGGAAAGAGGGGAAGAAGAGAGAGGGACGTTAGAGAGAGGGGGGGTAGGGGGTGATAATAGGAGGGGAAGGGGGATAAGACCATGAAGCAGCATAAAGCAACAAGTTTACTGGTTGTTAATCATTATGGTAAGGTTCAAATGTAGAAAAAAAGAAAAAAAAAGAAAAAAAAGGGGCGGAGCCTGTCCACACACACACTCAAATGTTATAAACACACCTGCTAGCTGCAAAAGTGTCCACCTGTCGACATGTACACAAAACAGATAGTGTTCACACACATACTTATGCCTTAAAACCAACTAGTGTGAAATATTTCAGTCATTCAGTCATGCAAACTGTTAGTGCAAAGGTGAGCTAACACCAGTGCTCAGGTGAGTGTTTATGTTCTTCTAAAATGGATGGTGGAACGTGAAAAGAAGGAGGGAGAGTGCCCAGCCATCCCCACCCCAAGACCCCCACCGCAGCAGCAGCGGCAGCCGGAATCCCCCCAACGCCACACGGGAACCGGCAGGGAACAACCGCCGCCCGGGCGACCAAGCCCGCCACCCAGGCCAGGGCCAGCAGGGCCGCCGCAAGGCCCCCAGAGCCAGAGGCCAGGGACGCACGGAGGGAAAGAGAGCGCCGCCCCAGCCCAACCAGGAGAGCAGCCCCCCCGCCGCGCCGGGAGAACCCAACGCAGGGCCCCACCGGAGAAGGACGCCCACAGCCCCAAACGAGCACCCCACCACCACCCAGGAGTTCCGGGCATCCCCCCGCCCCAACCCCAGGTACGAGCCAGGACCCCCCAAGGGAGACCCGCTCCGCACTCCAGGCAGCCACCCGCCCGGCCCACGGTTGGTCCAGGGAGGAGCGAGGCAGGGGCCCGCCGCCCCCGCCCAGGAGGGGGGAACCCCGGGGAAAAAAGAGGGCCCACAAGGGGTGTTGTAAATATGGCCCGACCAGGCTCGGCCACAGTTGGAAATTTGGCGGGGCCCAGCACTCAGGAGCAAGGACCAGAACCCACCCCCCAGGGACCAGACACCCCCGGCTCAGATGTAATGTGAACCCCCCCACCGCGCGGAGAGAGCACCGCCGGGCCCAGAAAGCCGGCACCCCGGGGACACGGCCGCCGCCGCAAAGGGGCCCGTACCCCCTACCAGGGAAGAGGCAGGGGACAGACGGACCCAGGTCCCACCTTCCTTGCAAAATGTGTGTGCGTGTATGTGTGTTTGAAAGGGTGTGTGTGTGCATGTGTGTGTGTTTATGTTGGGATGTATATATTGAGGGGGGAGGGGTGTGTGTACTAAGGGGGGTGCGGTTAAAATTGGCGGGTAGGGCACTAAGGGGACATCTCCTGATTACTCACAGTGACGTCCCCTCACCCTCCCCACCAAGGGGCCCTAAATGTCTAAGGTGCGGTTAAAATTGGCGGGTAGGGTGCTAGGAGGACATCCGCTGCTTGCTGGCAGTGATGTCCAAGCACCCCCCCTACCAAGGGCCCTACATGTCTAAGGTGCAAATAAAACCGAAAGAGGGGGGGCCCACTCCATACGGCAACCACAGGAGGGGGGCCACTGCCTAGTAAACCCCCCCCCAAGGCTCATCGCAGGCTAAGCCCCCCACCCCCTCACCCTATTATGAGGTTATATGAGGAAGGGGGTAAGTTGGGGACAGATGATAGACTGTCCCCCGGTGGTCAATCTTTTATTTTTCTAAATCAGTCCAGTGCGGAAAAAAACATCAACAAAAGTTGTGTTGGGCGGTTTTTGGCTGGGTCTGGCGGTTTTCAGATGACTTTTGGGCTGGAAAACTGTACCTATCTGGCAACACTGGCGCGAACTCTCTGTCATCAGCGAGTTACTCTCTGCCCCACGGCACGTCAAGTTCCCGGCAGAAGATCACTCCGGACTGTGTGTGTCCTCCTGCTATCAGCTCTGCAGTTTTCGCCCGATAAAAACGAGCCCATTTAGGAAGCTGGTTTTGACTTGGTACACGCTTCGTACGGAGCCAGCAGATGAACAAAATAAATAATTAATTGGTCAAAATAAATAAATAAAATTTAATTATTATAAAATACTCATTATTTTCCAAAGTCACAGGGAGCCACAACAAAAGGATGAAAGAGCCACGTGTGGCTCCGGAGCCACGGGTTGCCGACCCCTGACCTAGCCCCTGTTTTATGGAGAGGCCGATTCAGTTTCTATATTCAAAGTTAGAGTGATATCATTCCTCTTTGGATAGGCTTAATGTCAGACTAGATAGTATTCAGAGATTATTTAACTTAATGTTGATGTGTTTAAATGAAACTTAATAACAATTAAAGCCGCAAGCGGCGTTGTATGGCCCGCAGACGCAACCCGCCTTCCACGCCCAACTCTACGCACCACAACCGCCTCCCTCACCGCCCTCACTGCCCACTTTTGATAAAGGCTAGTCAAAACGGCATTTGCTAATTATGCTAACTATGCTAGCTATGCTGATTTGTGTAAAAGTGCTAGCATAGCGATCAGCATCATCAACTGACTCAGGAAAACACATTTTTCTTCTTCTTTCTCTTTCGGCTTTTCCCATCAGGGGTCGCCACAGCGAATCATCCTTTTCCACCTCACTCTATCATGGAAAACACATTTTTAAAACTGCTAATTATGCTAACTATGCTAGCTACGCTAATGTGGCTAAAAGTGCTAGCATAGCGATCAGCATCATTAACTGACTCAGAAAAACACATAACCTAAAATGCTAATTATGCTAACTATGCTAGCTATGCTAATGTGGCTAAAAGTGTTAGCATAGCGATCAGCATCATCACCTGACTCAGAAAAACACATTACCTAAAAGGCTAATTATGCTAATTATGCTAGTTATGCTAACATAGCTAAAAGTGTTAGCATAGCGATCTGCATCATCAACTGACTCAATTGGTGAGAGCTATATGTCATAAGTTGATAAAAAAAAACACTTTTTCCAGAATGGCGGCTTTTCTGTTGATTTCATCTCCATAGCAACCATTTTATGTTTTGGTCCCCTCGGGAGGACGAACAGATTGAAAAACACTGGATATGGACATATAAGGAATGTGGGCGTGGTTAGCATAAAACCACTGTTGCTAAGGACGACAAAAAGTTTACTTTTACCGATTTGTCCGAAACTGACGTCAATCTGTTCGTCCTCCCGAGGGGACCAAAACATAAAATGGTTGCTATGGAGATAAAATCAACAGAAAAGCCGCCATTTTGGAAAAAGTGGTTTTTTTATCAACTTATGACATATAGCTCTCACCAATGGAGGAATGTGTTTTTCTGAGTCAGTTGATGATGCTGATCGCTATGCTAGCACTTTTAGCCACATTAGCATAGCTACCATAGTTAGCATAATTAGCATTTTAGGTAATGTGTTTTTCTGAGTCAGTTAATGATGCTGATCGCTATGCTAGGATTTTTAGCCACATTAGCATAGTTAGCATAGTTAGCATAATTAGCATTTTAGAAAATGGGTTTTTCTGAGTCAGTTGAGGATGCTGATCGCTATGCTAGCACTTTTAGCCACATTAGCATAGCTAGCATAGTTAGCATAATTAGCATATGCTGTTTTGACCAGCCTTTATCAAAAGTGGGCAGTAAGGGCGATGGTACGTAGAGTTGGGCGTGGTAGGCGGGTTGCGTCTGCGGGCCATAAAACGCCGCTTGCGGCTTTAATTATTATTATTATTATTATTCCGCTTTCTTATCACGCCTTTGAGCTCAAATTTGACCCCCGCCACATACCCGAAAACTCACCAAAATTGGCACACACCTAGGATAAATTGAAAATGAATTTTCTGCAAAGAGAAAATCACCCCCCCCCCACGATGATGACATCACAACAAGCGTTCCCGTCAAAAAAATGAATGGGCCGAAAATTGCTTATGGGGCCAAAAAAAAAAATATTTCGAAATACAGTTACGAAACCAAAACACGCGTTTTGGAGATATCCCAAAGAAGTTATGAAATCATTTTGGGATGGCCACACGACCTACGGCTTGGCGGCCATTTTGTGGCGAACTCAGAGAAATGGCGAATTTCGAGTTTTTTGACAATATAGGAAAACGACACTATTGTATGAGCGATTTTCACGAAATCGCACACATATGCCGCCAGCGTAATTCTACAATAACCAAAGAAGTTTTGTTGACCTTTGACCTTGGCAAGGGGCGGCCATTTTGAATTTTCATTAAAAAGCACCTTTAGTAACGGATACAAACGAAAACTCGTCCTAGGGATTTTTTTCGATCTTTTTGAAACTTCTAGGGCATCAATGGCAAGCTACTGTGGACAAAATGTTGGAATTAGAAGTTGTAGAATTTGAAACGCGTGCGCGTGGCGAATTCGCAACCGTCGCCATTTTAGCTAGCTCACACATATTTTCTCGGAATAGCCTGAAACTGAAATATTCGATTCCCTGACCCACACTGAAAAAAATTATGTCACATACGACTAAATCGATAAAGGAATGTGGCCGTGGTAAACAAAAAACGATCGCAAAAAAAAGTGCTGACTCGGATAATTTCGGCTAAAAAAGAATTTTAAGAATCGGCTAGCGAAATCCAGATAACTTTGTCGGGTATATCCAAACAAAGTTTTGAAATGTGAAAAGGTAATGTGTTTTTCTGAGTCAGTTGATGATGCTGATTGCTATGTTAGCACTTTTAGCTATGTTAGCATAACTAGCATAGTTAGCATAATTAGCATTTTAGGTAATGTGTTTTTCTGAGTCAGTTGATGATGCTGATCGCAATGCTAGCACTTTTAGCCACATTAACATAGCTAGCATAGTTAGCATAATTACCATGTGCAGTTTTGACTAGCTTTTATCAAAAGTGGGCGATGAGGGCGGTGAGGGAGGTGGTGCGTAGAGTTGGGCGTGGAAGGCGGGTTGCGTCTGCGGGCCATACAACACAGCTTGCGGCTTTAATATTTTCACTGTATTGTATTGAAATGCATGGGAGTTATAACAGTGCGCCAATTTGTTAGCTTGCCACGCGCACGCCGTTCAGAATCTACAACTCCTAATTCCAACATTTTTTCCACAGTAGCTTGCCATTGATGCCCAAAAAGTTTCGAGACGATCGATGAAAATTTCAACGACAAGTTTACGTTTGAATCCGGTGGTAAAGGTGTTTTTAACAGAAAATTAAAGATGGCCGCCTTTTCCCAGGTCAAAGGTCGACGAAACTCCAGAGGTGATTGTACACTTACGCTAGGGACATGCGAGTCAAATTTCGTGAAAATTGCTCGAAAAAAAGTTCATTTTTCCATATTGTGTAAAAACGCGAAAATCTCAAAATGGCAGATTTTGGCACAAAATGGCCGCCAAACCGTAGGTCGTGTCGCCTTCACGTAATTCTTTCAAAATTTTGTTTGGGTATACCCGACAAAGTTATCTGGGTTTCGTTAGACGATTCTTAAAAAAAAATCCGATTTTTTTGTTTTTTTTTTGCCGAGTCAGCACTTTTTTTTTGCGAATTCGCCACACGCACGCCTTTCAAAATCTACAACTTCTAATTCCAACAGTTTGTCCACAGTAGCTTGCCATTGATGCCCGAGAAGTTTCAAGAAGATCGATAAAAATCCCTAGGACGAGTTTTCGTTTGTACACGTTACTAAAGGTGCTTTTTAAAAAAAAATCAAGAACGCTGCCTCTTCCCAAGGTCAAAGGTCAACGAAACTTCTTTGGTCGTTGTAGAATCATGCTGGTGGCATGTGTGTGCAATTTCGTGAAAATCGCTCAAACAAAAGTGTCGTTTTCCCATATCGTGGGAAAACACAAAAATCGCCAATTCTCAGAGTTCGCCACAAAATGGCCGCCAAGCTGTAGGTCGTGTGGCCGTCCCATAATGCTTTCAAAACATCTTTGGGATATCCCCGACACGTGTGTCTTGGTTTCGCGGCTGTATTTTGAAGTACATTTTGATCGGCCCATACGCGATTTTCGGCCCATTCATTTTTTTGACGGGATCGCTGGCCGTGATGTCAACGTCTTCGGGGGGGTGACGTTGACTTTGTGGAAAATTCATTCGCAATTTATCCCAGGTGTGTGCACGTTTGGTGACTTTTCGAGCATGCGGCGGGGGTCACATTCTCGCTGAAAGGCGGCGAAGTCGTCGTTCCAACTGCGAAAACAAAGTGGTCCTTGCAGTCAGTGACTGCTGCTGCGGGCCATAATAACTATTTGTTTTAAAAGGCTGCTAGAAATTGAAGCTGGGGTAACTATGGTGCACTGGGGTTCTGTCCTCTTTTCTCTTCTACTTCTACCCTTCCTCTCCTCTATTCTTGATCATCATTTATCATTAAGTTCTCCATGCCTCTGTTTGGTGCAGTGCGATTCATGTATTGTCACTCTTTCCCTCTCCCCTCCTGGGGAGTGGGAGTGCTTCCAGACTCCGGTTGGCTCTTCCGTGCTCCTGTTCCTGACCGTTTACCTCGCCTTTGCTCCTGCTCCTACACCTGGCTGTGGATCCTGCCTCTGGCTCGTCTCTGCTCTGTACCTGACCAAGTACTTCGTCTCTGCTCCCGCTCCTACACCTGGCTGTGGTTCCTGTCTCCGGCTCGACTCGCGCCTTTGACTGTCCCCACAACCACAGCTGGATGAAGCTCGTCTGCTGGACTTTATATATGTAGTTGTAGTGTTAGATAAGTTAATTCTTCTCTAAGAGTTCTGGTAAATCGCCTGTCCGTCCTGGGGGAGGATCCCTCCTTCATGTGGGCACCCCTGAGGTTTCTTCGTTTATTCCGGAATCCGTTTTTTTAGGAGTTTTTCCTTACCGCGAAGGGGGGTCTAAGGGCAGGGATGCCAGTATAGCTTAGTCAGTTTGTTAGTTCATTTTAGTATTTTCCTATTGAACTCTTTGTATTCGTGATCCTTTTGAGTTCATGTTTTACTTCGAAGCCCATCGAGACGACTGTTGTTGTGATTTTGGGCTATACAAATAAAATTGAATTGAATTGAATTGAACTAGTCTAGTGTATAGACTGAGATTAAAGGAGGATCTCAGCTCATCCAGCAGTGTTTATCAAAGGCGATGAACCAAGTGGTTGGGGGAGGAATGGACAAGCATCATGCTGTGGGTCAGGTGACAAACGGATCAGAGCGGATCAGGCTGAGCAGATGTACTTGGAATTGATCCACAATCTGTTTTGCCACTTCATCTAAGTTTGTTGCTTTTGTGAAACTTGAGGTTGATTAAAAATGTATTTTCAGATTCAGAAGAAGAATTGTGAGCTTCGTCTTTTTATTAAAAGATTATGCAAATGAATATCCAGGCAGCCTGATTTTTATATTTCAGGCTTAAAACCTGAAATTAGGTTCCTCCTGAGCCGGAGCTGCATTTCAAAATAAGAGATTAATTTGCATTACTTGCACACCATCCGTTGACCTAAATTAACATTTAGAAATATAGAATTCCATTTACAATAACGTCCCCCCAGTGTGGGCTGTCCTTATGACCAGGAAGTGAGTTTGTAGTTCATACTGGAAATCTAAACTCCACAGACAGCAAAGAGACTCAATGAGACTTCTAAACACAGAAGAGCAGACTTGGAGAAAACTGTTCCATCTGATCAGAGAGCAGCTTAAAGACCCACTCCAATAAAAATCATTTTTAACACGTTCTTGCAGAATTCTTCTTGTACTGGAAGACTTAAAAGACATTAGGATTAAAACTGCATTTGAGTATTTCTTTTTAAATCGTAAAGGATCAGGAGAAAAAAAAAAGGCTCAGATTTGTGACATAGCAAAGTCTGCACCAAAGTCTCCCTGCTTCTCTCCAATTGACAAATTGTAGACAACCAGTGTACGCTTTGGGTGTCTAGGCATAATTTGAGTGGTCAGTTCAGCTTTTTCTTTTTTCTCATGAAAATATAGTAGCGGACTAAGTTAGGCCAGGAGGCTGTTGGAGTTCCACTAAGCTTCTATGTACTGGAGCTCTATGAATGCACCAGGCAGAGACACTTAATGGCCCTGGCTCTGTCATTTAACCTGATGTTGGGGGTTCACGCCCTGCTCCGCCTGTCCAAAATTGTGTTCTTTCAAGCTTGAATCGCGGCACACGAACCTGGTGCTCAATTGCTCTAAAACAAGCAAAAACGTAGTCGTAGATGTTTGCATCTTCTGCAGCAATTATCAAGCTGAGCATTTCAAAAGTGTTATAAACCAGTGTTTTTCAACCAGTGTGCCGCGGCACACTAGTGTGCCGTGGGAGATGGTCATGCCCTCATTAACTGATGTAAAAGGTCTTTGTTCATCCAAACAGGCCCTGATAAAAACCTGAGTAGTTAGGAATATAAACGATCGTAAAATACTTTTTTCTTTCTGTTTATTTGATTCTATTAAAGACATTTAGCTGCAACTAAAGCCGTATTCTGAAAAGTCCCGCCCCTTTAACTGTCTCCACCAATCATTCTTGAAGGTTTAATCACATGTCATCAGTTCGACCAATCAGAAGTGGCTAAAGTCTTCACTTTCTTGTCCCGATTTAGCTTGTAAAGTCTTTCAGTTCTAACAAAAATAGCAGCTAAAGATCGTCTTTAGCGGTGTAGCTTTCCACAGAATCCGGTATCAGACCGTGGAACAAGTGAACAAAACAATGAAGCTCAGAGACACGAGTCTTTCTGGCGTTCGGCGGCTGTTTGCACTACATCTCCCATGTTGCATTGTGTCAAAGTAACAGCGTCTCAGCGCACAATGAGTTGCCTTTATTAAATGTCTTAAAACCACAACGAACACACATCAAACAGTTTCTAAATCTTCTAACTTAACTTTTATTACATCTTTTAAAAAAACAGCTGCAACAAAAAATCTTTTTCTGCCACAATTATCACAAAAATGCATGTGAGATTGTGAAGGGACTGTAGATCAATACAGACTATGAGTTTCTCCTTTTTTTTAATTTTTGGATACTGGGTGCCGCAGGATTTTTGTCAAGGTTGAACTGTGCCGTAGCTCAAAAAAGGTTGAAAAACACTGATCTAAAATCAAAATGGCGTCTGCTGACAGATTGTTTGTCTCTAATTGATCCGCTAATGTCAGCAAAGCCGAGCGGATGTCGCCGAAATATGTCATCTGTCTGACGGAAACACAGCAGAGCAGGTCTCTAGGAGTGCGCGATTTCAAGGGGTCAGGTGATGTGCGTTTAGACCCCACCCACTTTCACTGATTGACAGACTCATTCTGCTGAAAAACTAATAAAATAAATAAGTCATTGTGAAAAACAGCAATGTGACATAAAAACAAACCTACTTTGGAAAATATTGATTTTGAAATCCAAGCTTCTGAAAAAAGACGTAGAATTATAATAATATTCACCATGATTAAAAATGATTTTTTTAAAATGCTGTTTTAGAATAATGAACAGATTTTTAAAGCAACGAAATATATTTCATAATATAATGGCTAATTTAAAATCTGTATGCAGGTTTTTCTCAATTTCATGATCTTTTAAAATATTTATGAGAGATTTATTGTTGATTGTGTGATTGCACAAGGTCATATTTATTTATTTAATTATGAACAGGGATATGCTTCTTAGCATTGATGCCAAACTATCCAGCTTCGACAGCCGTCTTTCCCTCCTGGAAGTTCTTCACCGGGAATTTCAAGAGATCAAGGATGCTCTAGAATTTTCCCATAAACAAGTGTAAACCCTGACCGCGGAGAATTCAGCGCTGAGGGAGTTGGTAAAGTCCATCACTGATGGAATGAGCCAACTCTCTGAAGAAAATAAGAAGATCAAGGAGTCCATTCTGGATCTTCAATCAAGATCCATGAGAGATAACCTGGTGGTCATGGGAATACCAGAAACGCCAGAAGAAAACGCCGAGGAAAAAATTAAAAACTTTATTCAAACCCAGCTAAAGCTTCCAGAGGAAAAAGTTAAAACCATAAACTTTCACCGTGTGCATCGCATGGGAGCAGTGAGACCTGGGAACCGCAGGCCCAGACCCATCGTGGCCAAGTTTGTCCTTCACAAGGAGAAGGAAGAGGTGAGGCGCCGTGGCAGGGAGCTCCGGGGAACCGACTTCAGGATGGATGATCAGTTCCCCAAAGAAATCTTGGAGCGCCGAAGGATCCTGTTCCCCATCAGGAAGAAATTTCTGAATGAAGGGGCCCGCGCTGTCATCTCTGTGGACCGGCTCTATGTAAACGGACAGCTCCACCGCGACCCAAACGTCACTCCCTGGCTCTTCTAAATCAGATATGTATCCACACCCTTTACACTCTCTGCACAGGTGTTAGTTTATGCTTATATGTGACACACTGGGCATAACTCACGGGGCATAAAGGTTTTCCACTTTAGGTAAAATCACCACCAGTCTCCTCAGCAGCTTCAAGCCTGTTCATGATAGGTTTGTTCTATTTCTACCCTCCCTGTTTTCTTAGTTATCCCCCCCCCTGCACTCCTTTCCCTTTTTTCTTTTTTCACACACTATTCCCTTCCGCTCACCTAAGCTGCCACTTAACTCAGCCACTCTACAATAGTAATGATCTGCACAACACACTCAGACACTCAGGATGTCCAGCATTACATCACATGCACTGTACATTACACATAAAGCCTCATAGCAACATCAAGCACACCATTATGTGTACATATAAACTCATTTTTGCCTCAATCAATAACATACAGTTTCTTGCATTCACCTCAACAGCAGAATGTCCACCCTAAGGTTAGTTACTTGGAATGTGCACGGAGCTGGAACCAGAGAGAAGAGACTGAAAATAATGAGCAAATTAAAAGATCTCAAAACTGATTTTGCGTTTCTTTTTTTTTTTTTTTCTTTTTTTTTAACTTGTCCTGTCCAACAGCTAGGCAAAAAGATGAGAGCTGAGGGCCTCTTGTGTTGGACATATTTTATTTTAACAAGAGGGGTTATTCATCTTCAGACAAACCAAAGGTATGTCTGAATAAACCCCTTTTGTAATTGAGGCCAAAATTTATTAATTTCAATCATGTTTGAAAATCTTTGGTGTTGGACCGGACGGAAAAGGAAAGAGGGGAAGAAGAGAGAGGGACGTTAGAGAGAGGGGGGGGTAGGAGGGTGATAATAGGAGGGGAAGGGGGGTAAGACCATGAAGCAGCATAGAGCAGACAGGTTTACTGGTTGTTTATCGTTACGGTACGGTTCAAATGTAGTACAAAAAGGGCGGGGCCTGTTCACACACACTCAAATATTATCAACACACCTGCTAGCCGCAAAAATGTCCACATGTCAACATGCACACAAAACAGATAGTGTTCACGAACGCAAACATATTCCTTAAAACCAACTAGTGTGAAATCTTTCATTCATTCAATCATGCAAACTATAAGTGCAAAGGTGAGCTAACACCTGTGCTCAGGTGAGTGTTTATGTTCTTCTAAAATAGATGGTGGAATGTGAAAAGAAGGAGGAGGAGCGCCCAGCCACCCCCACACCCATACCCCCGCCGCAGCAGCAGCGGCAGCCGGAATTCCCCCAACGCCACACGGGAACAGGCAGGGAACAACCGCCCCCCGGGCGACCAAGACCGCCACCCAAGCCAGGGCCAGCCAGACCGCCGCGAGGCCCCCAGAGCCAGAGAGCAGGGAGGCGCAGAGGGAAAGAGAGCGCCGCCCCAGCCCAGCCAGGAAAGCAGCCCCCCGCCGCGCCAGAAGAGCCCAACGCAGGGCCCCACCGGAGAGGGACGCCCACAGCCCCAGACGAGCACCCCACCACCACCCAGGAGTTCCGGGCATCCCCCCGCCCCGACCCCAGGTACGAGCCAGGACCCCCCAAGGGAGACCCGCTCCGCACTCCAGGCAGCCACCCACCCGGCCCACGGTTGGTACAGGTAGGAGCAAGGCAGGGGCCCGCCGCGCCCGCCCAGGAGGGGGGAACCCCGGGGAAAAAAGGGCGTGTGTGTGTTTATGTTTGAATGTATATATTGAAGGGGGAGGGGTGTGTGTACTAAGGGGGGTGCAGTTAAAATTGGCGAGTAGGGCACTAAGGGGACATCTCCTGATTACTCACAGTGATGTCCCCTCACCCTCCACACCAAGGGGCCCTAAATGTCTAAGGTGCGGTTAAAATTGGCGGGTAGGGTGCCAGGAGGACATCTGCTGCTTGCTTGCAGTGATGTCCAAGCACCCCCCCTACCAAGGACCCTACATGTCTAAGGTGCAAATAAAACCGAAAGAGGGGGGGCCCACTCCATACGGCAACCATAGGTAGGGGGCCACTCCCAAGTAGCCCCCCCCCCAAGGCGCATCGCAGGCTAGACCCCCCACCCCCTCACCCTAATATGAGGTTATATAAGGAAGGGGGTAAGTTGGGGACAGCTGGTAGACTGTCCCCCGGTGGTCAAACAGCCGTCCCCCAGCCCACCCCCAGCAAAGGGGCCAGGGCCACCCAGCCCAGGGGCCCACCCCCGGAGGCGCCGACACCCCAGGCCCGGCACCACCCACCCCACACAGAGAGAGAGGAGCCAGAAAGCGTCGCCCCCCCCGGAGCAAGCCCAGGCCCCCACCCCCAGACGCCGGCCCTAGAAGAGCTCTGGTCAGGCCTCGACGGGACCGAGGAGGCCAACCGGCCGAGGCAACCACTGATTGCCTCAGCGGAGACCCCGACCCGCTAGCCCCCCCGACCCGTACTAATAATGGGCCCCCCCTCCCCCCCAGAACGCCCCCCCACAGGACAGGGCCGACAAGCCCCCCACCCCACCCCACCCCAGACCCCGCAGCCGAAGCGGGTGACACCCAGAGCGACCGGGGGCCCCGAGAGGGTTGTCCCGTCCCGCCCCAGAGCCAGGGAAGGGCCGATCCCAGCCCCAGGTGCAGATGGGCAGCCCATCCGGCGCCGCTGGGCCCCCCCCACCCGAGCAGGGCCCCCCGCCAACCCCCCCCAGCACAGGCAAAGGGACCACCCCCCCAAGCCAAGCCAGACCACCACCACGCACCCCCACACCCAAGCCCAGAGGACCACGCAGCGCCCCAGCCCGCCCCACCCAGGCACCGGACCCGACCCCCCGACCAACGGAGCCCCCCACCGCCCCCGCCAGGCACCGGAAGCCCCGACCCCCACCCCAGATTTTGCGTTTCTTCAAGAAACTCATATGTCTAATTCCTCAGTGAATATTCTCGCCACAGCAGATTTTCCCAACGTATATTCAGCCTGTTATAATTCTAGACAGAGAGGAGTAACAATTATGATAAATAGGGAAATTAAATTCACAGAAACTAGTACAGTCATAGATCCAGTAGGAAGATTTATAATAGTCACTCTTTCCACCCAAAATATGCAGCTGTGTTTAGCTAATGTGTACGCCCCCAATGTAGATGACCCTAAATTCTTTCATTCCTTCTTCTCTGCGCTATCTGAACATACAGACAAAACGCTAATCATTGCGGGTGACCTCAACATGTGTTTAGATCCAGAGATGGATAGGCTAAATAACACAGGAAATCTTAGAATCTGGCAATCCACAAACACTGTTAAACAGTACATGGAGGATTTTGGTCTTTGTGATGTTTGGCGTTTATTCCACCCCACAAAAAGAACTTATACCTTTTTCTCCACAGTTCATCAATCATACTCCAGGTCAGATTATTTCTTGGTTAACAGCTCCTTGTTGAGCATAGCTACGGAAGCACAGATCCACCCCATTACTATCAGCGACCACGCACCAGTTTCCCTGACTCTTAAAAACAAAACATCACCACCTTCATTAAGGAGCTGGAGGTTCAATACATCGTTGCTCAGAGACCCTAACTTTAGAGATTTCTTTGCTAAAGAATGGTCCTCATATCTTCAAAATAATGACCACCCAGGTATTTCCTCGTGCCTTTTATGGGAGGCCGGGAAAGCAGTCATGAGAGGAAAAATAATCGCCTTCTCATCCCACAAAAAAAGAAAAGAAAACTCTAAACTAGTGGATTTAGAGCAAAAAATCAGACTGTTAGAGGAAACCTACAGCAACTCTCCGGATGAACAAACTCTACAACAAATAAGGAAAGTAAGAATTGAATTAAATGAAATAACTAATCAAAGAACACAGTTTTTATTACAGAGACTACGCTTGGAGAGGTTTGATCACAGTAATAAATCTGGGAAATATTTGGCAATTCAAATCAAAATAAACAAAGAGAAGACAACTTTTTCATCAGTCATAGACCTAACAGGAAATGCAACACATGATCCAGCTGCAATAAATTCAGTTTTTAAAAACTTTTACCAATCTCTCTACTCATCCCAAATTAATCCTTCTGACAATGACATCAACAGTTTTCTCAACAGCATAGATTTGCCTAGACCAACAGAGGAACAAATCACAGCCCTGAAGTCCCCTCTTACTAAAGAAGAGCTACATAAAGCATTAACCAACATGCCTAGTAAAAAAGCCCCAGGACCAGACGGCTTCCCAGCAGAATTTTAGAAAGAGTTTTGGCAAATCTTAGCTCCCATTTTTCAATAGAAATTAAGGACAACAATTATCTACCTTCAAATATGAATTCTGCTAATATTATCTTACTTCTGAAACCTGGGAAAGATCCCACATCACCATCCAGCTATCGACCCATATCGCTGATTAATGCAGATCTTAAAATAATCTGCAAAGCTTTGGCAGGAAGGCTAGAGAAGGTAGTTCCCTCTCTAATACATCCTGACCAAACAGGTTTTATAAAGGGTAGACATTCATCTACCAACATGCGCAGATTAATCAACCTCATAGATTATACAACCATCAACAACCGAAAAGCAACCATTTTGTCACTGGACGCAGAAAAGGCATTTGATCGGGTCAACTGGAAATTTTTAATAGCCACCCTGAACAAATTTGGCTTTGGAAAATCATTTATTAACTGGATTAAAATATTATATGCCTCTCCTAATGCTCGTGTCAGAACAAATGATCAAACATCTCTAAGCTTTAATTTACAAAGAGGAACCAGACAAGGCTGTCCACTATCTCCGTCTGGGAGGGGTATGCTGGCGGGGCTCACTGGGGATGCCCCTCTCTGGGTTCTCGTTAGCACCCGCCCTCCTCCCCGCTTTTTACTTGCATATTAGACACTCTGATTCATCTAGGGCCTTGTGGAGAGGGTCTGGTGGAGGGGGGCATGGTGAAACATCCGTGCTCACCTTTCGCTGGTCCCCCCCACAATTTAAACTTCCTCTGTAGACACACACACTGCATGCTAGCAGCACACACACAGCAAATACACACCACTCACAGAGGGACCCCGGAGTGGGGGGCTTTGCGGCTTGGCAGGGGTGGAGCCCCCCACACTGGGGACCTCCTATTTTACCTGCAGCACACAGACAGCACTCCCACACCTCCATACATGGGTGGGGTCGGGGGGGGGCGGCTGGTCTTCACCCGCCTGGTCCTCTCAGGGCGGCCGGGCTTATGGGTAACCTGTCGGCTGCGGGAATGGTCGGGCATACGGCGCTGGGGGACGGCCGGCTGGGGGGAGGGGGGGGTTACTGCGTGGCGGCGGGGGTGGGGGGGGTAACCAGATGATTGTGAGTATGTGTGCTTGAGTGCATGGGTAGGACGGACCTGGGGGCTGGCTCGCTGGGACCCTCTGGGGCTTTCCCTCCCCATCACAGAGAGGGGAGGGCACTGAGAGGGTTGGGGAGGGGGGCTCAGATATTATGGCGGGGGGGGGGGTTGTAGTGTGTAGGGTTGTTGGGTTATGGGGGGTGGCTGTGGGTGCGTGGCGATCCCTGGGTTGCTTAGGTCGCGTGCCTGGGCTGGCTTGCGGAGACGGGGTGCCGGTCGGTTGGTGGCCGGCTCATGGGTTCCGGGGGCCCTGGCTTCGTCCCTGGCCTTTGTCCCGGTGTCCGGCGCCCGGTGGCCCCCATGGCTGCCGCCTGGTACGGCTAAGCGCTCCTGTCTTGTGGCCTGGGGGCCGGACACTGGGTTCGCTTGTGCCTCTGGGCATTGGGGGGGCCCCTGTAGGGGGGCCCTCTCTGTGCCTGGCTGGTGGGGTGGGCGGTCCCCTCCTCCTCCCCTCCCGGGCTGCCTGGGTCCGGATGCTGGGGGGGCTTCTGGCCTGGGGGGCTCTCCTCCCCTCTCCTGGTCTGGCTGGTCTGGCTGGGTAGGATCTGGCTCCCCTTATGAACACACGGTTCACGTCGGCAGCATGCATGTATCTCCACCCCCACGTGCACGTGTACACTGCCACACTGCTCCCTGTCTGCTTCATCCCTCCTCCTTACCCACAGTGTATTGATGGACAGATTTTTTTCGCTCATCTTAGTGTCAGATTTTCACCTTTGATGTAACATTCGTCTTTCCAACAGATCTGGTATAATTGTTACAGCTTAAAATAATAACTTGTTCAAATCAGTGCTTGTATCCCCCACCTTTTCACCTTTCTTCCTTTTACTCTCTTCCACCCTCCCCTCACATTCTTCCCCTCTCCCTCCCCACACTCACTAAATGTAACAAATAAATAAAAAATAATACGACAAAAAGGGGTTTATACAAATCTACACTCTAGTTTCTTGAAGCTATATAACCTCTTTTTGTGATAGTAAAACCTGTCCAACACAAAAAGCCTTCAGCTCTAATCTGTTTGCTCAGCTGCTGGACAGAACAAGTTTAAAAAAAAAAAAAAAAGAAAAAAAATTATGAACAGTTTGGGGCTCCATATTAGTCATCATTATTCTGTCTGTTATGGAATAAACGGCGGGGCTACTAAAGGCAGATACAGGAATGCACATCCATCTTTGTGAAAATTTTTGATGTTTGTTTTTCATTGGAGAAATGCAAACACACTGCAGAGGCTGACTCTAGGTTTGCTCTTGCCATGAACATGGCAGCTGAGGTGTAATGCAGGGGACCCCTAACAAAAATAGGTGTACAACAGCCCCCTATAAGAGCCTGTATGGATGACCTTACCTTCACAACGTCATCGGTCACAGGGAGCAGGTGGATCTTACAAGGACTTCAGAGACTCTTTACCAGGGCAAGGATGAGATTTAAGCCTTCAAAGTCAAGGTCCATGGTGCTGAAGAGGGGGAAAGTCACAGAACAACCGGTTAAGAGTTTGGGGAGGTTTTTCGACTCCAGCCTGAAAGACGTTGCCGCCATCCAGAAGTCTAACAAAGAACTTGGAGTATGGCTCACAAAGGTTGACAAGTCTGGTCTGCCGGATAGATTTAAAGCTTTGATCTGCCAGCATTCCATCCTGCCCTGAGTCTTGTGGCCCTTGCTGGTCTATGCAGTCCCAATGACAACAGAAGAGTCCCTAGAAAGAAAGATCAGCAGCTTTCTTCGGCGGTGGCTGGGCCTTCCACGGTGTCTTACCAGCGCTGCGTTGTATGGGATGAGTAATATCCTGAAATTGCCCTTCAGTGGCCTCACGGACGAATTCATGGTGGTACGCACCAGGGAAGTCCTACAGTAAAGGGACTCCAGGGATGGCAAGGTGTCAGCAGCCGGTATTGGAGTGAGGACAGGAAGAAAATGGAAGGCTGGAAAAGCAGTGAAGGAGGCAGAATCACGCCTCAGACGAATGGCACTGGTGGGCACCGTGGCGACAGGCAGAGCGGGCTTGGGCTACTTCCCAAAGACATTGGTCAGCCAGGTCCATTTCAAGGAAAGACACCGTCTACTCCAGGAAGAGGTCCGAGCAGGTGTGGAGGAAGAGCGAGCGAGCAGGTTGACGGGTCTTCGGCAGCAAGGAGCATGCACTAGGTGGGAGAGTACACTGCAGCGCAGGATTGCCTGGGCAGACATCTTGCAGGCAGACTTCCATCGGGTCCGTTTCCTGGTACAAGCTGTCTATGACGTCCTGCTAAGCCCAGCAAACCTCCATGTCTGGGGAAAGAGTGAAACACCATCCTGCCTTCTTTGCTCTGGGAGTGGCTCTTTAGAACATCTCCTTAGCAGCTGCCCAGGGGCTTTGGCTGATGGTCGCTACCGCCGGCGCCATGACCAGGTGCTCAAAGCACTTGCTGAGAGTTTAGCCTCAGCCATTAAAACCAGCAAAAATCATCGTGCTCCAAAGAAGGCAGTCTTCTTCATCAAAGCTGTAGAGAAACCTCAGGCGCGGCTACAATTAACAACAGGCCTCCTCCACAAAGCCTCGGACTGGCAGCTGCAGGTCGACCTAGGAAATCAGCTGAGGTTTCTTCAGCACATTATAAGTACATATCTCCACCTAGATATGACAGTAATCTCTGAGGTTTCTAAACACCTGGTCATGCTGGAACGTACGGTGCCCTGGAGGAAGCAAATGAGAGGAAACGCGCTAAGTACCAGGAACTGGTTGAGGGTTGCAGGGAAAGAGGCTGGAAAACCTTCTAGGAGCATGTAGAAGTTGGCTGCAGAGGCTTTCTTCAGGCTTTCTACGTTCTCTTTGCAAAGTCCTCTGCCAATTAGGCATCACAGGTGCGGCCAAGAAGAGGGCCATCCAATCCGTGAGCAAAGCCGCAAAGAAGGCTACGAGGTTTCTTTATGTTGCACCATAAGTGTGGGAGGGGGAGTGGTTCATGACTCCTGTGCAATGTTCGATGTGGTGTGTGGTTTAAATTAAGAGGCTTGTATTGTCAGAATGGAGACAATGCTCTCGGCTAGGCTTTCTGCCTGCTCCTCTGTGAAGCTGTTCGGAGACGTGTCTTGTACGGGGCATGGACATTTCCCCAATGCGGTCAATTGACTGACAGCTCAACTTCCAGATAGCTTGGCTCCCGTTTTGCACTCTGCAAGTAACGTACCTGCATGGCGTTACAAAGTTTTTTCTACGCATTCTTACAGCATTGGAAAACGTCAATAATGTTTGTCTTGTTTTTCCTCCTACAGAAACCATATTAAAACAAAAAATATATTTCTCTCCCCCATCTTTTTACATTTTCAAACATTTTTGAAAATGCTCCAGGGAGCCACGAGGGCAGCGCTAAAGAGCCGCGGGTGGCTGATCCCCGGGTTAGGTTATATGGACAGTGTTTAAGTCCTAATGTATAGTTGCCCAATCCAATATTTCAAATCCAATTCCCCCATAAATATGAATAAATACACTGCAATTTTTGGATTTTTCATTTCAAGAAATTAAAAACTTTTATGCTCCCGCGGGCCACATAAAATGACATGGCGGGCCACATTTGAGCCCCGGGCCTGCAGTTCGACACGTGCCCTGTGATCAACCTCCTATCCCCCCCTCTTTAACATCCCTTTCTCTTCTTCTTTCCTTTTCTTTTCCGTCTGGTCCAACAAAAAATGTTACAAATATGATAAAGTTTGACCTAAATTACAAAAGAGGTTTATTCAGACATACCTCTGGTGTGTCAGAAAATTCATAAACCCTGTTGTTAAAGTAAAATATGTCAAACACAAGAGGCCTTCAGCTCTCATCTGTCAGCTCAGCTGTTGGACAGGACAAGTTAAAAAAAAATAACAAAAAAAACCTAACACCTATGTGGTGGTTTGAGGCCCAACCACCACTCTCTCCCCCTCCTTCGGACTTTCCCGATGGCAGCGGGAAAGATAGTCAGCAACAATGTTTTCTTTGCCAGGGATGTGGACGACTCCAAAGTTGAAAGGCTGGATCGCCAGGTTCTAGCGGGTTGTTCTGCTTTTGGTGTCATTTATGCCTTCCAGACATTTCTTTATTTAGGCTTTATGGTCTGTCTCTATGGTGAAGGATCTTCCTAAAAGGTAATATTTGAAGGAATATAAGGCCCATTTCACCACCACACACTCCTTCTCGATGATAGAATAGCAGGTTTCTCTGGGGTGCAGTTTGCGCCTGATAAAAGTAACAGGGTGGCAATCTTTAAGAAGTCCTTGGAGCAATACCGCACCAAAACCCTGGTCTGAAGCATAAGTTTGCAATATGAAAGGTTGTTGAAAGTCAGGACACTTCAGAACAGGATGTCCACTTAAGGCTTGTTGAATGTGTCTGTCCATTCCAGCTGGCTGGGGCCCTTTTTACTTCTCATGACTGTAAGTAAAGCTGCTCTAGTTGAAAAATCAGGGATGAATTTGTGATACCAGCCGGACATTCCAAGGAAAGATCTTAATTGTTTCTTTTTGAGGCAGGAGCTGGTGGTGGAGGACCCAAAATGCAGGAGACCATGCTTGGTGACAGAAAATAAAAGTTTTAAGAACCAAACTGAAACATAACAAACCCACGGGAGCAACAAAAGGGTGGCAAAGTAGAAAAGAGCAGATTACTTGACACTGATGAACTGAAAACCAGATACTTACTGACTTACGTCGCTAAATGAAGACCAGCTGTGGATGAACAACCTGGATCTGGTATGACACACAGGGCAAACCAAAACATGACCAAAACAGCATAAAAACCAAACTAAGCAACAGAACCCTCACAGATATGGTCCCCATGGGGTTCTATAGGCAGTCAGCTCCCTGGACCTGGTCTAAATGGGACCTGCAAATATACTTTGGAGAGAACAATTGTTGACAGATATTTTGCCTGACCAAGGCGGTCAATGAGTTCATCAATTCATGGTGTAGTGCAGGGGTCGGGAACCTTTTTGGCCAAGAGAGCCATAAACGCCACATATTTTTAAACGTAATTTCGAAAGAGCCATACAATAATGTAGTTTCCCTTTCCCACACTGAGGCACGGAGACTTAACCTCTTTTAGGGTTCTTTATTCTGGTTACTGTAGACCGCAACAAACGCCGTACAATTAATTCAGCAACTCCTGAATCTCTCCCGCCGAGACGAGAGCGCTTCTCCCAACTTTATATTCCCCTGCTCCAACCCTCCCATTTCCCTTATTCGGCCCATAGCTGAACCCCATTGGTCCAAACTAGATAACAACAGGCTGAGCGACAGAACTGAGAGCCAATCAGATCTCTGCTTGATGCGTTCAATGAACTCCAGAACTTATAACGCGGCCCAACAGCCACCCAGTCCAACTCAGTCCGCGACAATATGTGTATCACTAAATATACAAATGAATGTGTGAATTTGATGTAATTTCAACATTTTTAAAGTACAATAAGTCTGTGGATTCTTTTTAATAACATCGTTATTAGTAGGTTGATACGTGGTGAGTTTCTGCTTCATGCAGGCGTTGAGACTTTAAACGTGATCTTAGGTTGGTCTGAATGTTCTGTAAATGTGAGAAAGACTGCTCACATGCAGACCTGGAGCCAAACACACACTCACACGCTGCAGTGAGTGACGGGTAGCGGGTTTTACGTTTTTACAATCCCTGCGCGATTCACCTTGCTGCCCGTGCCCACAACCCCCCCCCTTGCTTTCTTCCTCTAACATCCCGTCCCCGCTACTGCGCGCTCTTTCTCAGAGACGGGAGCGCGCAGTTTTAGGCGCGACAATTCACAGGTTTCCAGCTGGTACAAACTCTGTGAAATAATAGATAATAGTAAACTGATAGTGCTGGCGCAGATTTTTCTCTCTAAGCACCGCTACTACTGCGCGCCTCTGGCATCGCATCGCGCCCGAGAAGGACTGGTCTAATAAAAAAAAAAGATTAATTAAAGATTTGTCTGCGAGCCACATGTGACCATCAAAAGAGCCATATATTGCTCCCAAGCCATAGTTTCCCGACCCCTGGTGTAGGGTATGAATCAAACTTAGAAACAGAGCTGAGATAATGAAAATATATGCAAAACTGTATTGTTCCATACTTTTTTGGCACATAGCCAGTAGCTTGTTCCCCACCGTTGGCAGCGTCACCAACACTTTCTTATCTGGGTAAAAACTTCTGGTGCGAGCAGCTTTATCACACCAGGTTTTCTGGTTGGTTTAAGAGATCACCATGTGCTAATGAACAAGGGAAGACATCTTCTCCAACTTTTTTCTCATCTTGATGACATAAGCAGCCACACTTGCTTCTCTCCACTGGGCCCATAATGTCCATTCCAAGGCGTTCAAAGGGGGTGCTGATGAGTGACAAAGGCTGGAGAGGAGCTTTAGGTGGGAATCTGCTTGAAGTCTTCGGGCACTGCAGGCAACTTTTACAGAAGTTAGTGACATCTTTCTGTAGACCAGGTCAGTGAAACCCCCTCTTGATATGAGCCAAAGTTTTGTTCTTCCCCAGGTGGCCAGCCCAAGGAATTGAATGGCCCAGGGATAACTTTGTGTCTCTGACGTCATGAGGAACCATTAGTTGTTTCACTCCTCAGTGCTGTCTATAGAGGATGCCATTTTCAATGCAAAGGTCACTCCTTGCACTTTTGCATTTGTTCAGCTTTTTAAAACAATCCGCTTATGTTTTATCTTGGCGCTGCAGCTTACCAATATTACTAGGGATTTAGTAACCAAGCAAAGTGTCAGGTTCTGGCAGTGCTGCAGTTGACGCTACATTATGCAGGAACTTCTCTCGCCTTCGCTGTTTGCGTGATTTATGCACTTTAGTCACCCCAACTTCTATGCCTGCATCATAGAATAGCATTGAGTTCAACATTTTGACAGTCACACATTTTTGTTTAGCTTGGGCCAGAGTTACAACATTACATCCTGGAGTAACATGCAATAACTCCAGTAGTAGAGGTAAATCATGCCCCAACACAACTGAAGAAGGCTGAATTGGTGTTGAAGAGCTTTAAACCTCTGATATCCCACATAGCCTGTTGTGCTCTTTATTGTCCAATGTGGGTTTGCAGAATGTTTCCAAGGTCAGCTAAGCTGGGCTCCTTACCTTCTTCACCCACAGTGCCACCCACAGCTCCACTCTTCTCAGCGTCAGAGTCGTTTTGTACATCTTTGTCTGATGATGACAGGTTTGAAGCTTTGGCTCCTCGCATGACTTAAACTAATGTTCAAGTGACTATCCCACTTCTGACACCAATTGTGAAGGTTCACATTGAGTCAATGGAAAAAGGTGGTGTTTCTTGCAAAATTGTTTTATATATTTCATTTTCTGTTGTGTTTTTGTTATTTATTTATTTCGTAAGGGAGGAAAAAAAGTAATTTGGGCCCAACTGAAAAAATAACTAAATGAACCAAACAAATGGCACTAAAATGAACAGACCTGACCAGACTCACCCACTGCACTAACACACTAGGGAGGCTTTATAGACCGGGACAAACCATACTGGACACATGAGGGTTGGGGAAACAAACTAATCAAACTTCCAACTAATTATTATTGCAAAACAGGAAAACAGAAAAAAGAAACAAATTTTATACACCGTATTTTCATGACCATAGGGCACACTGGATTATAGGGCCGGTTCCTGTGACATCATTTCCGGGTGAGCGTAATCCAGTGCTGGTTTTGTCTGACTGTTGCTCTCTTGTTTGGCATTAGCCTGACTACTATTACTTAATTTAAGTGTTATTATGGCCCGCAGCAGCAGTCACTGACTGCAAGGACCATATTGTTTTCGCAGTTGGAACGACGACTTCGCCGCCTTTCAGCGAGAATTTGACCCCCGCCGCATGCTCGAAAAGTCACCAAAACGTGCACACACCTGGGATAAATTGCAAATGAATTTTCCACAAAGTCAACGTCACCCCCCCGAAGACGATGACATCACGGCCAGCGATCCCGTCAAAAAAATGAATGGGCCGAAAATCGCGTATGGGGCCGAACAAAATGTACTTCAAAATACAGCCGCGAAACCAAGACACACGTGTCGGGGATATCCCAAAGATGTTTTGAAAGCATTATGGGACGGCCACACGACCTACGGCTTGGCGGCCATTTTGTGGCGAACTCTGAGAATTGGCGATTTTCGTGTTTTCCCACAATATGGGGAAAAGACACTTTTGTTTGAGCGATTTTCACGCAATTGCACACACTTGCTGCCAGCTCCAGTCTACAAACACCCCAGAAGTGTCGTTGACCTTTGACCTTGGGAAAAGGCCGCCATCTGGAATTTTCTCAAAAAAGCACCTTTAGCACCAGATACAAACGAAAACTCGTCGTTGGAATTTTCCTCAATCGTCTCGTAACTTTTCGGGCACCAACGGCCAGCTACTCTGGACAAAATGTTGGAATTAGAAGTTGTAGATTTTGAACGGCGTGCGCGTGGCGAGCTAGCAACCGTTGCCATCTTGGCTAGCTCGCACATTTTTCATCGCAATGTCGTGAAGAGGACATATGCGATTCCTTGGCCCGCGCTGAACAAAACGATGCTACGCACGACAAGATCGATAAAGGAATGTGGGCGTGGTAAGCAAAAAACCGTCGCAAAAAAATGTGCCGACTCGGCAAAAACGAAAAAATTCGGAACTTTTTTTTTGAGAATCGACTAACGAAACCCATATACCCTTGTCCGCGATATCCAAAGGACGTTTTGAAATCATTACGGGATGGTGACACGACCTACGGTTTGGCGGCCATTTTGTGCCAAAATCTGCCATTTTGAGTTTTTCGCGTTTCTACACAATATGGAAAAAGGAACTTTTTTTCGAGCGATTTTCACGAAATTTGACTCACATGTTGCTAGAGCCAGTCCACAACTACCTCTGGAGTTTCGTCCACCTTTGACCTCGGGAAAAGGCCGCCATCTTGAATTTTCTATAAAAAACGCCTTTACCCCTGGATTCAATCGTAAACTTGTCGTTGGAATTTTCCGCGATCGTCTCGAAACTTTTTGGGCATCAACGGCAAGCTACTGTGAAAAAAATGTTGCAATTAGAAGTTGTAGATTTTGAACGGCGTCCGCGTGGCGAGCTCGCAAAGTCGCGCACTGCTATTCCTCATACCTTATTATGGCCCGCAGCAGCAGTCACTGACTGCAAGGACCATATTGTTTTCGCAGTTGGAACGACGACTTCGCCGCCTTTCAGCGAGAATTTGACCCCCGCCGCATGCTCGAAAAGTCACCAAAACGTGCACACACCTGGGATAAATTGCAAATGAATTTTCCACAAAGTCAACGTCACCCCCCCGAAGACGATGACATCACGGCCAGCGATCCCGTCAAAAAAATGAATGGGCCGAAAATCGCGTATGGGGCCGAACAAAATGTACTTCAAAATACAGCCGCGAAACCAAGACACACGTGTCGGGGATAGGGCATCATTACCGCCTGCGTGAATCACGACTCGACAGAACGTGGACTTACTCTGAGCTAACATCCTAAGGTTCCCCTCGATGTCACCAACTCTGGCCCCCGGATAACACCTGACTGTAGCCGCTGGAAACTCCACGTTTCTTACTTTAGAAGAGCCAATAACCAGAGTTGAGGGTTCAGCGGGTGTGTCGCTGAGGGGGGAGAACCTATTACTAAGGTGGAGTCTTGGGTGCTCTAAGTCTTAGCACTATGTTTCCTCCCAACTGGTTCAAACCCCAGTGTGTTTCCCGGCTGCTGGGAAGGAGCTGAGGTGCTAACTGGGTTAGCCCTGGCAGCGCGGCCCGGACTACGGGTAACGACCTGGCTGGCCAGCCTAGCTTCCACTGTGCGGAGCCGCGCTTCTAACTGCTCTAGCCTGGCCTCCAAGTCTAACACAAGACTACACTTAACACACCTACCGCTATCTTCACTAAAGGAGGCAGGATCCTCACTAAACATTTGGCACATGGAACAGGAGAGAGGGGGAAAGGCGGAAGGAGTGGTGGCCATGCTAGGTTCTAAGCTAAGGCTAGCGGTGTTTAGGTAAAGAGAAGTGGTTTATTTAGCAAACTGAGAATAAAGTGGACAGCAAGCGGTTAACACAGTAGTGTATTCGCTACTAAAAGGTGCTAGATGTGAATGTGAATATCAAACTAAATTAAAGCCGCAAGCGGCGTTGTATGGCCCGCAGACGCAACCCACCTTCCACGCCCAACTCTACGCACCACCGCCCTCACCGCCCTCACCGCCCTCACCGCCCTCACTGCCCACTTTTGATGAAGGCTAGTCAAAACTGCATATGCTAATTATGCTAACTATGCTAGCTATGCTAATGTGGCTAAAAGTGCTAGCATTGCGATCAGCATCATTAACTGACTCAGAATAACACATTACCTAAAATGCTAATTATGCTAACTATGCAAGCTATGCTAACGTGGCTAAAAGTGCTAGCATAGCGATCATCATAATCAACTGACTCAGAAAAACACATTACCTAAAATGCTAATTATGCTAACTATGCTAGCTATGCTAATGTGGCTAAAAGTGCTAGCATAGCGATCAGCATCATTAACTGACTCAGAAAAACACATTACCTAAAATGCTAATTATGCTAACTATGCTAGCTATGCTAATGTGGCTAAAAGTCCTAGCATAGCGAGCAGCATCATTAACTGACTCAGAAAAACACATTCCTCCATTGGTTAAAGCTATATGTCATAAGTTAGTAAAAAAAACCACTTTTTTCAAAATGGCGGCTTTTCTGTTGATTTTATCTCCATAGCAACCATTTTATGTCTTGGTCCCCTCAAGAGGACGAACAGATTGACGTCAGTTTCGGACAAATCGGTTAAAGTAATATTTTTGTCGTCCTTAGCAACAGTGGTTTTATGCTAACCACGCCCACATTCCTTATATGTCCATATCCAGTGTTTTTCCATGTATTCAGTTTAAGGCATGAATGGATGCATTCAATTTTCACTGTACTGTATTGAAATGCATGGGAGTTATAACAGTGCGCCACTTTGCTAGCTCGCCACGCACACGCCGTTCAAAATCTACAACTTCTAATTCCAACATTCTTTCCACAGTAGCCTGCCATTGATACCCAAAAAGTTTCGAGACGATCGATAAAAATTCCAACGACAAGTTTACGTTTGAATCCAGTGGCAAAGGTGTTTTTTATAGGAAATTCAAGATGGCCGCCTTTTCCCGAGGTCAAAGGTCAACGAAACTCCAAAGGTAATTGTAGACTTATAATACGGACATGCGAGTCAAATTTCGTGAAAATCGCTCGAAAAAAAGTTCCTTTTTCCATATTGTGTAGAAACGCGAAAAACTCAAAATGGCAGATTTTGGCACAAAATGGCCGCCAAACCGTAGGTCGTGTCACCATCCCGTAATGATTTCAAAACGTCCTTTGGATATCGCGGACAAGGGTATATGGGTTTCGTTAGTCGATTCTCAAAAAAAAAGTTCCGAATTTTTTCGTTTTTGCCGAGTCGGCACATTTTTTTGCGACGTTTTCTTGCTTACCACGCCCACATTCCTTTATCGATCTTGTCGTGTGTAGCATCGTTTTGTTCAGCGCGGGCCAAGGAATCGCATATATTCTCTTCACGACATTGCGATGAAAAATGTGCGAGCTAGCCAAGATGGCAACGGTTGCTAGCTCGCCACGCGCACGCCGTTCAAAATCTACAACTTCTAATTCCAACATATTGTCCAGAGTAGCTGGCCGTTGGTGCCCGAAAAGTTACGAGACGATTGAGGAAAATTCCAACGACGAGTTTTCGTTTGTATCTGGTGCTAAAGGTGCTTTTTTGAGAAAATTCCAGATGGCGGCCTTTTCCCAAGGTCAAAGGTCAACGACACTTCTGGGGTGTTTGTAGACTGGAGCTGGCAGCAAGTGTGTGCAATTGCGTGAAAATCGCTCAAACAAAAGTGTCTTTTCCCCATATTGTGGGAAAACACGAAAATCGCCAATTCTCAGAGTTCGCCACAAAATGGCCGCCAAGCCGTAGGTCGTGTGGCCGTCCCATAATGCTTTCAAAACATCTTTGGGATATCCCCGACACGTGTGTCTTGGTTTCGCGGCTGTATTTTGAAGTACATTTTGTTCGGCCCCATACGCGATTTTCGGCCCATTCATTTTTTTGACGGGATCGCTGGCCGTGATGTCATCGTCTTCGGGGGGGTGACGTTGACTTTGTGGAAAATTCATTTGCAATTTATCCCAGGTGTGTGCACGTTTTGGTGACTTTTCGAGCATGCGGCGGGGGTCAAATTCTCGCTGAAAGGCGGCGAAGTCGTCGTTCCAACTGCGAAAACAATATGGTCCTTGCAGTCAGTGACTGCTGCTGCGGGCCATAATAAGGTATGAGGAATAGCAGTGCGCGACTTTGCGAGCTCGCCACGCGGACGCCGTTCAAAATCTACAACTTCTAATTGCAACATTTTTTTCACAGTAGCTTGCCGTTGATGCCCAAAAAGTTTCGAGACGATCGCGGAAAATTCCAACGACAAGTTTACGATTGAATCCAGGGGTAAAGGCGTTTTTTATAGAAAATTCAAGATGGCGGCCTTTTCCCGAGGTCAAAGGTGGAAGAAACTCCAGAGGTAGTTGTGGACTGGCTCTAGCAACATGTGAGTCCAATTTCGTGAAAATCGCTCGAAAAAAAGTTCCTTTTTCCATATTGTGTAGAAACGCGAAAAACTCAAAATGGCAGATTTTGGCACAAAATGGCCGCCAAACCGTAGGTCGTGTCACCATCCCGTAATGATTTCAAAACGTCCTTTGGATATCGCGGACAAGGGTATATGGGTTTCGTTAGTCGATTCTCAAAAAAAAAGTTCCGAATTTTTTCGTTTTTGCCGAGTCGGCACATTTTTTTGCGACGGTTTTTTGCTTACCACGCCCACATTCCTTTATCGATCTTGTCGTGCGTAGCATCGTTTTGTTCAGCGCGGGCCAAGGAATCGCATATTTCCTCTTCACGACATTGCGATGAAAAATGTGCGAGCTAGCCAAGATGGCAACGGTTGCTAGCTCGCCACGCGCACGCCGTTCAAAATCTACAACTTCTAATTCCAACATATTGTCCAGAGTAGCTGGCCGTTGGTGCCCGAAAAGTTACGAGACGATTGAGGAAAATTCCAACGACGAGTTTTCGTTTGTATCTGGTGCTAAAGGTGCTTTTTTGAGAAAATTCCAGATGGCGGCCTTTTCCCAAGGTCAAAGGTCAACGACACTTCTGGGGTGTTTGTAGACTGGAGCTGGCAGCAAGTGTGTGCAATTGCGTGAAAATCGCTCAAACAAAAGTGTCTTTTCCCCATATTGTGGGAAAACACGAAAATCGCCAATTCTCAGAGTTCGCCACAAAATGGCCGCCAAGCCGTAGGTCGTGTGGCCGTCCCATAATGCTTTCAAAACATCTTTGGGATATCCCCGACACGTGTGTCTTGGTTTCGCGGCTGTATTTTGAAGTACATTTTGTTCGGCCCCATACGCGATTTTCGGCCCATTCATTTTTTTGACGGGATCGCTGGCCGTGATGTCATCGTCTTCGGGGGGGTGACGTTGACTTTGTGGAAAATTCATTTGCAATTTATCCCAGGTGTGTGCACGTTTTGGTGACTTTTCGAGCATGCGGCGGGGGTCAAATTCTCGCTGAAAGGCGGCGAAGTCGTCGTTCCAACTGCGAAAACAATATGGTCCTTGCAGTCAGTGACTGCTGCTGCGGGCCATAATAAATAACTTCTTGGAATATCAGCAACTTAAATCAAGTATTACTAAAAAGTATAAATTTAAAGACGACGATTTAAAGCTACCAGATGTAGTTACCACTCTGATTAATTTTTCAATGAATAGAACTCTCTCCAAAATATACAAACTTTTATGTAATTTAGATAACAATATTTCACTTCCAACAAAAAAATGGGATGCAGATTTGAGCATCAGCACAGATGTAAGCTTCTGGTCAGAACTCTGTCTAAACACCTTTAAACTGACAAAAAGTCCAAATCTGCAGCTAATCCATCTCAAAACTCTTCACAGAATTTACTACACTGGACAGAGGATGTTCAAGATGGGTCTCAGTAAATCAGACATTTGCGAGCACTGTGATAATAATCTACCCGACAGCTACATGCATGCACTGTGGTTCTGCACTCCTGTCCAGGCTCTCTGGCAGCAGGTATGTGCCGATTTATCAGTCTGGCTTAAAGTTTCAATCACTGCCTCACCGTCACTTTGTGTGCTTGGTGACATGAGTGCCATCGATATAGAAGAAGTATTAGCATCTATCATTTTCATAACTCTTTGTATTGCCAAAAAAACTATTTTAATAAATTGGAAAAACAAGAAAAATATAAACATAAGTCAACACAGAAATCTGCTGTTTGATCATATCAGCTTGGAAAAAATGTCAGCCCAAAGCTCAAGTAACTTTGAAAGAATTCAGTCTCTCTGGTCTCCTGTGGTTGACTCCATGACTTAGGGGGTGGGGGGCTTGGTCGTCGCTGCTCCTTGCCCCTCTGCTGTGGTTTGGGGTGGGGGTCGGGGCTTCCGGTGCCTGGCGGGGGCGGTGGGGGGCTCCGTTGGTGGGGGGGTCGGGTCCGGTGCCTGGGTGGGGCGGGCTGGGGCGCTGCGTGGTCCTCTGGGTTTGGGTGTGGGGGTGCGTGGTGGGGGGGTGGGGTGGTGGTCTGGCTTGGCTTGGGGGGGGTGGTCCCTTTGCCTGTGCTGGGGGGGGTTGGCGGGGGGCCCTGCTCGGGAAGGGGGGGCCCAGCGGCGCCGGATGGGCTGCCCATCTGCACCTGGGGCTAGGATCGGCCCTTCCCTGGCTCTGGGACGGGACAACCCTCTCGGGGCCCCCGGTCGCTCTGGGTGTCACCCGCTTCGGCTGCGGGGTCTGGGGTGGGGGGCTTGTCGGCCCTGTCCTGTGGGGGGGGCGTTCTGGGGGCGAGGGGGGGCCCATTATTGGTACGGGTCGGGGGGGCTAACGGGTCGGGGTCTCCGCTGAGGCAATCGGTGGTTGCCTTGGCCGGTTGGCCTCCTCGGTCCCGTGCCTGACCAGAGCTCCTCTAGGGCCGGCGTCTGGGGGTGGGGGCCTGGGCTTCCTCCGGGGGGGGCGACGCTTTCTGGCTCCTCTCTCTCTGTGTGGGGTGGGTGGTGCCGGGCCTGGGGTGTCGGCGCCTCCGGGGGTAGGGCCCCTGGGCTGGGTGGCCCTGGCCCCTTTGCTGGGGGGGGGGCTGGGGGACGGCTGTTTGACCACCAGGGGACAGTCTACCATCTGTCCCCAACTTACCCCCTTCCTCATATAACCTCATATTAGGGTGAGGGGGTGGGGGGCCTAGCCTGCGATGCGCCTTGGGGGGGGGGGGGGGCTACTTGGCAGTGGCCCCCCTCCTATGGTTGCCGTATGGAGTGGGCCCCCCCTCTTTCGGTTTTATTTGCACCTTAGACATGTAGGGTCCTTGGTAGGGGGGGTGCTTGAATATCACTGCAAGTAAGCAGCAGATGTCCTCCTGGCACCCTACCCGCCAATTTTAACCGCACCCTAGACATTTATGGCCCCTTGGTGTGGAGGGTGAGGGGACATCACTGTGAGTAATCAGATGTCCCCTTAGTGCCCTACTCGCCAATTTTAACTGCACCCCCCTTAGTACACACACCCCTCCCCCTTCAATATATACACTCAAACATAAACACACACACATGCACACAAACACCCTCTCAAACACCCATACACGCACACACATTTTACAAGGAAGGTGGGACCTGGGTCCATCTGTCCCCTACCCCTTCCCTGGTGGGGGGTGTGGGCCCCTTGGCGATGGCGGCCGTGTCCCTTGGGCGCCGGCTCCCTGGGCCCAGCGGTGCTCTCTCCGCATGGTGGGGGGGTTCATATTACACCTGAGCCGGGGGTGTTCGTGTCCCTGGGGGGTGGGTCCTGGTCCTTGCCCCTGGGCGCTGGGCCCCGCCAAACTTCCAACATGGCCGAGCCTGGTCGGGCCATATTTATAACACCCCTTGTGGGCCACCCTTTTTTCCCCGGGGTTCCCCCCTCCTGGGCGGGGGCGGCGGGCCCCTGCCTTGCTCCTACCTGGACCAACCGTGGGCCGGGTGGGTGGCTGCCTGGGGTGCGGAGCGGGTCTCCCTTGGGGGGTCCTGGTTCGTACCTGGGGTCGGGGCGAGGGGATGCCCGGAACTCCTGGGTGGTGGTGGGGTGCTCGTCTGGGGCTGTGGGCGTCCCTCTCCGGTGGGGCCCTGCGTTGGGCTCTCCCGGTGCGGCGGGGGGGCTGCTTTCCTGGCTGGGCTGGGGCGGCGCTCTCTTTCCCTCCCTGCTCTCTGGCTCTGGGGGCCTCGCGGCGGTCCTGCTTGCCCTGGCCTGGGTGGCGGTCTTGGTCGCCCGGGGGGCGGTTGTTCCCTGCCTGTTCCCGTGTGGCGTTGGGGGAATTCCGGCTGCCGCTGCTGCTGCGGCGGGGGTCTGGGTGTGGGGGTGGCTTGGCGCTCCTCCTCCTTCTTTTCACATTCCACCATCCATTTTAGAAGAACATAAACACTCACTTGAGCACAGGTGTTAGCTCACCTTTGCATTAATAGTTTGCATGATTGAATGAATGAAAGATTTCACACTAGTTGGTTTTAAGGCATAGGTATGCGTTTGTGAACACTATCTGTTTTGTGTACATGTTGACATGTGGACATTTTTGCAGCTAGCAGGTGTGTTGATAATATTTGAGTGTGTGTGAACAGGCCCCGCCCTTTTTGTACTACATTTGAACCGTACCGTAATGATAAACAACCAGTAAACCTGTCTGCTCTATGCTGCTTCATGGTCTTGCCCCCCTTCCCCTCCTATTATCACCCTCCTACCTCCCTCCCTCTCTCTAACGTCCCTCTTTCTTTTTCCCCTCTTTCCTTTTCAGTCCGGTCCAACACCAAAGATTTTCAAACATGATTGCAATTAATAAAGTTTAGCCTCAATTACAAAAGGGGTTTATTCAGACATACCTTTGGTTTGTCTGAAGATTAATAACCTCTCTTGTTAAAATAAAATATGTCCAACACAAGAGGCCCTCAGCTCTCATCTGTCTGCCTAGCTGTTGGACAGGACAAGTTTAAAAAAAAAAAAAAAAGAAATGTCACAGCGGAGTTTCTGGAGTTGATGGACACAACAACAGCTGATGACGTAGTCAGCTCTCTAGTTGCTGCACTTGACAATGTTGGAGTGAACTGGTCACGTGATGCCAGTCTGGTCACTGATGGCGCCCATCAAAGGTCAGGAAAAGGGCAGGTGTTGCCACAAAATTCAGGCAGAAACCAGGAAAAGATTCTTGGACATTTCATTGTGTTTTCCACCCTTGAATGACAGTAAATGCGTTGCTGAACAGGATCTGAATCCTGATATTGACGGCCAGGTGAAGTTTAAGGAAATAAAGGAGGTTAACTCCAAATTCTTATGTTCACAAATGTTTGCAGGTTTAATTTAGTTGAACTTTTCATTTATTCGCACATTTACATTTTAGGCAGGTGTTTCATTTTCTGTAGCCCCTCTCAAGTTTATTATTGGGATTGCTTCAGTGTCAGATGTAAAATATTGAGTCTGTGTAAAATAGAATAAACCAATTTTTTTTTAAGTGAATTGCATTTTTTTCCCATCCATTGGCCTCTGTGAATAAATGTGTAATAAAAAGTGATTAGGCTACCATATTGGTTGAGGCATTTTTTCTGAGAAAAAAAAAAAGCTGTTGTTTGCTTTTATGTTACTGGTCCGGCCCACTTTGGATTGTTTGCCTTGAATGTGGCCCCCGAACCAAAATGAGTTTGACACCCCTGCACTAGACTTTTTAAAGAAACCTTTCCCCTAATTAATGATTCCATATTAACGATAATAAATACCTCTCTGGAAACGGGTTACGTGCCACAGTCTTTTAAATATGCAGTTGTTAAACCTCTTCTGAAAAAACCCAGTTTGGATCCAAGCAACTATAGACCAATATCAAACCTCCCCTTTATTTCTAAAATCCTAGAAAGAGTTGTAGTTAAGCAGCTTTACTGCCACCTACAGGACAACAGGACAAGTTATTGGCCTCAGAAAAGGGACTAGTTTCTATTCTGGTCCTGTTAGACCTCAGTGCAGCCTTTGACACCATTGACCACAGTATTCTACTCCATAGATTAGAGCATGACACAAGGATCAGAGGAATTGCCCTCCAGTGGTTTGAATCCTATTTATCCGTTAGGTACCAGTTCGTTAATGTAAATGGACATTCCTCTCAGTGCACTCGAGTTCCACAGGGCTCAGTTTTAGGACCTATTCTGTTTATGCTTTATATGCTACCCCTAGGAAACATAATCAGGAAACACATCATTAATTTTAATTGTTATGCCGACGATACGCAGTTGTATTTATCCATGAAGCCTGACCAGAATGACGATATAGAGAAACTGAATGCCTGCATCAGTGACATCAAGACCTGGATGACAATTAATTACCTCCTCTTGAACCCAGAAAAAACTGAGGTCATTATACTTGGTCCTAAAAACCTCAGAGATGCTCTGTCTGCTCAGATAGTCTCCCCGGATGGTGAAAGTATAGCCTCCAATTCCACAGTTAGAAACCTTGGGGTTTTATTTGACCAGGATTTATCATTTAAGGCTCACATATCTCAGGCGTGTAGAACTGCCTTTTTTCACCTGCGGAATATATCTAAGATCAGAAATATACTTTCTAAAAGTGATGCTGAAAAACTCATCCATGCATTTGTTACGTCTAGACTGGATTACTGTAACTCCTTGTTAGCAGCGTGTCCTAAGAGTTCCTTAAGAAGTTTCCAGCTTGTTCAGAACGCAGCAGCTAGATTGTTAGCAGGAACTAGCAGAAGAGATCACATCACTCCTGTGTTAGTTTCACTTCACTGGATCCCAGTTGATTCTAGAATCAAGTTCAAGATCCTCCTGTTAACGTATAAGGCCTTGCATGGAATGGCCCCATCCTTTATCAAAGACCTCATAGTCCATTACCATCCAATCAGAACACTTAACTCACTTAATGCAGGACTGCTTGTGGTTCCTAGAATTAGTAAAAGTACGGTTGGAGGTAGAGCGTTTAGCCACCAAGCCCCTGTCTTATGGAATAAACTCCCAGCTCATGTAAGAGAGGCCGATTCAGTTTCTACATTCAAAGTTAGACTGAAAACATTCCTCTGTGGACAGGCTTATTGTCAGACTAGTTAGTATTCAGAGATTATTTAACTTACTGTTAATGTGTTTAAATTAAACTTAATAACAACAACTATTTGTTTTAAAAGGCTGCTAGAAGTTGAAGCTGGGGTAACTATGGTGCACTGGGGCTCTGTCCTCTTTTCTCATCTATTTCTACCCTTCCTCTCTCCTCTATTCTTGATCATTATTCATCATTCAGTTCTCCATCCCTCTAGTGCAGTGCGATTCATGTACTTTCCCTCTTTCCCTCTCCCCTTCTGGGGAGTGGAAGTGCTTCGAGACTCCAGTTGGCTCATCCGTGCTCCTGTTCCTGTCCGTGTATCTCGTCTCTGGCTCGTCTCTGCTCCTGCTTCTACACCTGGCTGTGGATCCTGTCTCCGGCTCGACTCGCGCCCCTGACCGTCCCCCCAACTCCGTCTGGATGAAGCTCGTCTGCTGGACATTAAACATGTAGTTGTAGAGTTAGATAAATTAATATTTCTCTAAGAGAGAAAATTTTGAGAAATACCAAAACCTATGCGGTGGTTTGAGGTCCAATCAGCAGACCCCTCTTTGCATTTTTGGTTTACCTATGTCACAGAATGAGTGATGTTGAAGTAGAAAATGAAAAAGCATTTTGAAGGATTGATTTTTTTTTTTATTTATTTGATGCAGTTGCATTGTGAAAATGAAAAAGCATTTCTGTTAATCCATTTTAATTTTTTTCCATTTACCATTTACCAAATGTCAAATTAGATGTTTCTAATTAAATTGAGATATACATTTAATAGAGAACTTTTTGAAAACTAAATGTCAAATACCATTTTCTCCATTGTTTTAATTAAGTGGCAGATTGAGCTGTGTTGAGGAAGAAAAAGAAAAGGCAGTTTGTTAGATTGCTTTTTCATTTTTGAGTCAACAAATGCAGCTTTTTGAAAACAAAAAGCATTTCTGGTATTGACTTTTATTTTTAGTTCTGCTACAGAAACGTAGTTCTCATACAAGAACTGTCATTATATTTTATGTAGAAACAAATCAATATTTGGCAAAAATTGGATTAATAACGGTATTTGGTCATTATTACACATTATGAGTTATAATGGAAACATTATCTCATTTGAAACTTTTTCCACTAAGTTTCCTTTTCCTATTCCTATTCAGTTACAAAAATACTTCATATTATTTGGAGTAGTTTCTGGTGATAATTTATTTGATTTGGCATTTAAGACTTTATTAATTTCTGGGAAATTCTTTTCTTTATTTGTAAGAGCATATTTTCAAAAACCAAACCATTATTTAATACATTTAATAAAGAGATCCGTTTATATGTTAAATCACTGAAATTCATGAAAAACAAAAACGCAATAAAACTGTCCATTTTCATTGAAGATCACATGTTGTATGACAATCCCTATTCTAATTGTAATGTTTTTATTTTTATTTTATTCTTTTCCTTTTATTTCTTTCTGTTGTAGTTATGTAAATGTGTGTATCATCCTTTGAAGTTCCAATACAGAAAAAATAAAAATAAACTTTTTGCGCCACTGGGTGCAGCCCCCTTGCTTCTCCTTTCCCTGCAGTTCGGAGAGCCTGCAGTGAAGCAGGTCCCCTCCGTGGTGCGTGGAACAATGCTGCACCTTCTGTGGGTGGGAGGGCGGGCCACGCGTGGCGTGTCTGCCCCACAGCGAACGTTACCCCTGGAGTTTTCTGCAGGATTTTCGTCTTGTTTGAAGACATTTGATGTTTATTGTTTCCTTTCGGGATTTTTTTATTATTCATATTTTTTAATAAATGAGTTTTACTCCATTTATTTTAGATTTAAATATTGTATTTTTATCACATTTCCTGGTTTTAGAACTTCATTCTTGTGCAGAACTGTGGTTAACATCATTTGGATTGTTTCTTATTGTGAAATAAAGAATGACAGTTCATGAAAAAAATAAAAAGGTTTTAAGTACAGTTAACGAGTACATCGAACTTGCTTCGTTGTTGCGTCATCACTTAATGCTCGTGCACGCGCAGACAGCTCCGCCTCTCTTCTATTGGCCACTCAGCATTGGAGGGCCGTGCGTCAGCTCAGAGGAGCGCGCGCCGTGCCGGCACAGGAAGCCGGGTGGTGAAAGACGTGGATCTGATCTGATGGGGCAGCCCGCCTGAGCTGCTTGTCCGGGCATCACTGCCGAAGGACAACGGATCCCCCCCTCACCGTGCCGCCGCCAGGTATCGCTCCACTTCCCGGAGGTGGCGCTGCAAAGCGGCACCATGGTGGCTGGAGAGCTCATGCAGGACCTGCACCTGCGCGCGGATGCCGGCGCGCCGGACCACATCACCGTCGATACAAAGAGTCCCGAACCAGAAGATGCTGAGCTAGAGGCAGACCCGACAGTCAGAGCTCCGCCGGCTGGAGGAGCGGATGGCTTAGACACGCTCCCGGGCTTTGAACGTGAACAGGAGCCCCCCTCGGATGAAAGAGAAGCGATGCTGCCCAATGGAGGGGGAGCAGGGAGCGAAGTGGAGGCGCAGGTGGAGACGCGACTAGAAACACGGCTGTACCTGAAGCGGTTCGCGGTTCTGGCCGTGTTCAGCCTGTCCTCGCTGGTCAACGCGTTCCAGTGGATCCACTACAGCATCATCGCACACGTCTTCACGCGCTACTACGGCGTGAGCAACAGCCAGGTGGACTGGCTCTCCATCGTCTACATGGTGGCCTACGTGCCGCTCATCTTCCCAGCCACCTGGCTGCTGGATCGGCGGGGGCTGCGGCTGACGGCCATGCTGGGAGCCGGCCTCAACTGCGCCGGCGCGTGGCTAAAGTGCGCCAGCGTGAACCCCGAGCGCTTCGGCGTCACTGTCACTGCGCAGGTCGTCTGCGCCGTGGCGCAGGTCTTTATCCTCGGGCTGCCGTCCCGTGTTGCCTCGGTGTGGTTCGGACCTCGGGAGGTTTCCACCGCGTGCGCCACAGCCGTGCTCGGAAACCAGGTAAGGGGGCGCGCGTGCAACAGGTTTGAAGTGCTGCGAGTTTCTTCTGAACCAACCGACTCTGATCATCTTTGGTGTTTTGTTGCATTTTGAGCCAAAACTGTGTGAGAACAACAGTCACCCCCCTGCTGTTCTTGTGTGTAGCTGGGCACCGCCATCGGCTTCCTGCTGCCTCCAGTTCTGGTTCCGACAACTGACGATGTGGACCTGACGGGTCACAACATCAGCATCATGTTCTATGGCACCGCCGCTGTGTCTACGCTGCTCTTCATCCTCACCGTCACAGGTGCCCTCATTATTACACTCCCACCTGCTTTAGTCAGGTGTGCTGCACAGGACGTTTGCGTGCACAAGCATGAGGGAGGTGGGATTTTGACTGATCACTCTGTTCTGTGCTTTGACACAATTATTTTTTGTGAACCGTGCCATTATCGGACGGATTTCCAAACAGAGGTTCTGTTTGGGACAGAACCTCAAATGTAGTACCAAAAGCAGCCACAAGGGCTGTGAGGATTGCTGTTCCTCCTGCCCAGCTGAAAGCTAAGCACAGGGTGACTCGGCTGACTTTCACATGGGGGCATACCTGACACCCTTCTGCGCAGGTTAAGGAGCCATGGGGGCAGCTGAAGGTGTTCCTGTCCTTCACATGGAAAATCTTCCTCTTTGGTGACTCTTCGCTTCTAACTTCAGATGTTTCCCACAGTCATACAGGACCGACCTCCTCTGCCCCCGAGCCAAGCTCAGGCCGTCTTACCAGACCTGCTGGAGGAGTACTCCTACAAACAGTCCATCATCAATCTGGTAAAGAACAAAGCCTTCATCCTGCTGCTCATCAGCTACGGCAAGTCAAACAGAGACATTTCACATGACACTCATTTACTAGAACACTGTCTCATCAACAGATTAGGCTTTACTTTGAGCCGGATCAGGGGTCAAGTATAGACTCCTGCCGACTCAGCAGACGTAGGTTTGAATGAGGCTGTGGTTGAACATCAGAGTGGCTGAACCCACCTTGCACTGGTCCAAACGGGCCAAATTTCTGTTTTGGGGGTTCAAACGTGCTGCATTCACTGCTGTCCTTAGCACCTTCCAAGCTCTCCTATGACATACATTTGCCCAGCTCTGTAACGTTGCAATAATCAGCAGGTTGAAGTGTAGCCTGGGGCAGCAGGTGATGTTACTGGAGATCAAATGCTGAAATATTTTTTTTTTCTAAATGGATTTAGACCTTCTGTGATTGACAGCTCATTTGCATTTTAAGGAGATCATGAATAAGGTTCCCCTTTAGACCTGGAAGACTTTTTCCTGAGGGGAGAACGCTCACAGAGCTCCTCAGTGCCATAAATGAGCTATAAAGAAACAAATTGGAGTAAACAGTTTAGGTTTTCATTATTTTTGAATTGTGCTAAATCCGACATTGTTAATGGAGGCAGAGGTGCAGTTGAGAACTGAAGAAGCCTCGAGTCTGGAGGAACTGCTTTGAAAAACCGAATCCTGCTAACATGACCTGGACGACTGAGAATCTCCATTGATCCAAAGCTCTTTGCTTTGTTTTCAGGCATCCTGACAGGAGCCTTCTACTCCGTTTCCACTCTCCTCAACCAGATGATCATGACCTGCTATGTGGTAAGACCATCCATCTTATGCCCCCCATTGAATTCCTTTTGGGGTAATGGGGTTACTGGAGCCAACCCAGCTACTGCTGGGCAAAGGTGGGATCTGTTGCAGGGCCACACACACACACACACACACTGTCATGTATAGGGTTGGGCGATGTCCCCTAATTTGGCCGTTGACGATGTTTGCTGTCAACCATCGGGATGGACGATGACATCGTCGGGGGGGGGGGTATTTTTACATTTTTCGTTCTTATATAACTGCTATTCGTTATTTTGCTTTTTTCATTTTATTTCCCAACTAATGGTTAATCCGGGATGATCCAGTATAAACTGAGGGAAGTGACTTTAACAGAAAAAGTAACAAGCAAAATAGAAAAGAAGTAGTCCGCTCCCGCACTTAACTAGCGAAGTGGACCGGCGGAGGGCGGATTTACAGCTTTATGTTTGATGGGAAGGGGGGGGGGGGGTACATGAGCGGTATGTGTGGGAGATTTAAGACTGCGATCCGTCCCGCAGCTCTAGGGGTACAAGCAACCGAACTCAGAACCGGGTCTAAAAGTGTGTGTCTGAGCACAGCTCGGATCGTCAGCAGACACACAGCGGTTTGAGCTTCAAAGCAGAAATGTCGCTCAGTCCTTAGAAAACATTCAAACAATCACGTGGATTTGTGTTTCCAGTTGTGTCCCGACTAAATAAAGGCTGATGTTATTCACAGTATGCAGCGCCACCCAAAGCTAATGTTGTTAGCCCGTGTTAGCATACTGCTAATCCTGGCTACGTTCAGAAAAAGCACTGACCACACGGATTAAAATTCAAATGATGAGCGAACAGGTGTTTCATAATAACCGTAACATTATTAAAAGCACGTTTAGAAGATCGTCTCGTATTTTACCGAGCTGACATGTCAATGTATATAGCCGCTCGCCGCTGTTATCGTTTTGTATTGAATTGTTACCTTCAATAAAGTTTGGAAAAAAAGCCGCTCGGCGGAAGTTGTATCCTCTTCCGGTTTTCAAACTGCGCATGTGCGAATACTGCGCGTGTGCGAATGATTTATTCCGACCGAAATTGTGACCTTAGTGAACGTTTTTATATTCTGAAAACATTTTTCTGGGCCCATGTACACGGTTGGAGTCTAATCCGACCATTGATCCCATCAGGATATTTTGTACATGTAACCGCGGCTTATGATGTCGACGCGCAATGTGGCGGGGGCGTGGCATCACGATGGTGGTCTCTCCATCGGGATGTCAGTCACCCATCACGATGGACGATGATATCGTCCATCGGCACAACCCTAGTCATGTACAACTAGGGGCCATTTAGAGTCATTAGTTACCCTGAGAGGCATGTTTTTGGACCGTAGGAGGTTCTGCTTTGGCAGCTGTGTGTGTGTAGGGGCGAACAAAGATAGGGAGATGAAAACTTTGATGGAACGAATAGTTCAAGCGTCATGTTGCTGCTTTGGGCACACATGCACAAACACGTGTAAACACATTGACAGACATGAAAACTTACACACACAAGGGTAAAAATACATATAGACAGACATGAGCAAAGATCTGATACATTTCTCTGATACTTGTCTGCTCACCTCACCAGGATCAGGGCCAGGAACTAAATGCTGGAAGAATCGGTTTGACTCTGGTCATTGCCGGGATGGTTGGCTCCATCCTATGTGGGGTGTGGCTGGACCACACCAAGACGTACAAGTAAACACTCACACACACACAGAGACAGAGTCCCAACGACCTGATAAGGAAGTCTGACACTTCATCATCAGTGCTTCTTAACTGCTCCCCCACTCTATACTTCAGTGTGTCAGCATGTGTGTGTTTCTCTGGAAGGTGACATTGATTAGTACAAAGATAATGTTTGAAGTTTTTCTCTGCCGCAGGTCCACCACCTTGGTTGTGTACCTTCTGTCCTTTGTGAGCATGCTGGTCTTCACATTCACCTTAAAGGTGGACATCTACCTGGTGTTCTTCACTGCAGGGCTCCTGGGGTATGTTCCTCGTAGTTTTATTGTCTTTGTGCGTACAGCGGTCCCTCAATTATCGCAGGAGTCACATTCTAAAATATGAAATCCACAAAGTTAGATATGGATGTTTTAAGGCTGTATCTCACTCCACACTCTGCACTTTTCTCAGACAGACATGAACATTCTCACACTGTCCTCTCTTGTTTAACTCTCAAAGTTCAAACCCCGATAGAAAATTACCAGTAAGTCCAGGATTATAGAATGAAAACAAAGATGAAAGAGGCTGACAGTCCTGTCTGGTCCCACCCCCACAGAAAGTAATCCTGTCCCATCCCGCTGCTGCTAGTATGACTACCACTCCCATCCCACTTCCATTCAAAATGACTTCTGTTCCTGTGGCCATCCCTAATGTTTTTTTCTTTAATATCAGAATCAGAATCAGCTTTATTGGCCAAGTACAGAGCATGTACAAGGAATTTGGCTTCGGTGTCTTGTGCTCTCGTGCAAACTAGAAAGATGTGAAAAAAGTTTAAAGGAGTAAGACAGAAGAGGATAAATAATAAAAAGAAAGTACTATAAGGTAGATAACCGCATCACTGCACTTTTTTTTTAAAGTTTTTTTTTGTTTAAGTTCTGCATTTGCTGCGTGATTGGAACTATAATAAACAATGAAAACATTCATCTTTGCTGATAATGTACTTTTTCTGCTAGTCCTGTGTTCAGACTTCAGGGGTTTCTGGGGGAAACCTTTTATTACTGTTCTCCTTCACCCCCTCTACGCGGCTCCCTCTACTTACACACACGTGCGCAGTTTCAGACACGACACGGCCGCCTGCCGGAGGATTTTGTGTTGGGGGGGGGGGGGGGGGGGGGTTATTACTGTTCTCGTTCACTCTGTAACACCAAACATGAACGTTCATTGTTAGATTTCTATGAATGTCACTACATGTTTTGTTTGTTAACTATTTTGTGCAGCACAATTTTACGTGTCTGTATAAACAAAGGGGGAGCCTTCTGCCCCGCGTTCTTCATGGGTGTCAGGCTTCATGGCTAGCAGAAAGGTGACAGTGTCTGCAGGGGACATGCGGTTAACTGCGACACCGCGCCCCACTGCTAGGTTCAACTCCAGGTGGTTCTGGCTCCAGAGGACTAGCCGCTCCACTTCTCCTCTGTATGCAGTCTCATCACCGTCCCGGATGAGCCTAATGACTGTGGTGTCGTCTGCAAACTTCAAGAGTTTCACAGGGGGGGCTCCTGATCTGCAGTAGAGGGAGAAGAGCAGAGGGGAGAGAACACACCCCTGGGGGGTGTCAGTGTTAAGGATCCGGATGCTGGATCTAAAGCGTCCCAGTTTCACCTGCTGCCTCCTGTCAGTCAGGAAACTGGTGATCCACTGACAGGTGGGGAGAGGCACAGTGAGCTGGGACCGTTTGTGGTGGAGGAGCTCTGGGATGATGGTATTAAATGCAGAGCTAAAGTCCACAAAAGGACCTGTGCATACGTGTCTGCAGAGTCGAGGTGGTGCAGGATGTAGTGGAGAGCCATGTTGACTGGAGAGCCATATGGTCACCATGCAACCCATTACATGTTGTTTTATCTGTTCTCATCCTTTTTAAAAGCAGATGAGTCAGTTTGTTTAGATTTTGCATACCAGTACACCATGTCTTCCATAGTTAGACTACCAGTAAATCAAACATAAAACTGCATTTGACTTATTCATTGAACATTTTTTTAATGGACATGTTAACCATCTTCATCCAACATGTTTTTACATAATAAGTGCAGTTTCTATGTTGCTGTGTAGGAACAAAAATGCATCCACATTTTATGGAGCTCTTTTGTGAAGATGTGCGGCAGATGTGAAGACAAAACTTCACATGTGAGGTCAATATCTGTTGGATGAACAAAGAGATGCTTGGCTGATTCTTTCCTGAATTTGCTTTGTAAGTTTCTTTTCAGGAATCCCAAAGAGACTGGTGTACTTTACTATGATAAGACGTGTTCCACAAGCTTCACATGACGTGGTATCACCGTCGCACTCGACTCAATATATCCAACTTTCCTACAAGCTCCTTGAACTATAGATATGTCTTTGTTGTTCTTATGTCAATTTTTCCTTAATCAAACTAGCCGTGGATGGCGGCTCCCTCCATTGCTGCACTTAGAATTACAGCGAGAGAAACCGTGAATAAAAGCACTGGGGTCTTCTGGTTGATGTGCATTTTTAATGGCTTAAATTATTACCAGAAAACTAAAAAAGGCTCTGTCTTTACTGTTTTGTTGCCTTGCTTATTGGTTGGCCCCACTATTTTAACCTGTAGCGTCCCAACTCTGTGGTTAGTGAAACGGATGACTACCATCCCACAGGAATCCCGTGACCCATGGGATTCCTGACAAAATGTTAGTCTCTAATATACAGCAGAGTTCTGTTTTATGTCATTTTTATAACTAGGTAGAAAATGATGAACGGTTAACGTTGGTTCTCTGCCCAACCTCCTGAAGATCTCCTTCAGGAGTTCAAACATGAGGATTTTAGGCAACATTTCTGCAGACACTCTTAACTGAACATGAACTGAACAGTGTTTTATTTTTTTATTCAAATGCTGTGGGTGGATGTCGGTTGCTTGAACAAAAACTGGACTAACAGGTTCTGAGTCTGTTCTCCTCTTAAATATAAAAGCTGTGGCATGAAGCATGTGGTTTTCTTATTTTCATAAATCAGGAGCTCACAAATGGGAGATGTAAAGGAAAAAGACGGATACATTCTATTTTGATCAAGGCCCAGAGTCCCATTCATCCACACACACTCATACACTGATCAGATAAAGATACCTTATTGGTTGGTCCCAGCTTGGGAAATTCGGTGATGGCGGGTCCACTGCTGAACACTGGCACAGACCTATAACCACCATGGGCAACGTGGGATTCAGTGTCTTCCCAATGAAACGTTGACACAGAGGCGGGAGCCGATCCCGCAAACCTCCGTCCTATCAGCGGTTGACCCCCCTGTACCACAAAACTGACATCAGAAAAATGGTCCTGTGTTTCAGCTTCTTCATGACGGGATACTTACCACTCGGCTTCGAGTTTGGAGTAGAGATCACTTACCCAGAGTCTGAAGGAACGTCTTCTGGCCTCCTCAATGCTTTTGCTCAGGTACGTGTCTTACCTGCAGAAGATCTTCTAATTTTGTCTGAAACTATTCTGAACTTTGTAAAAAGAGATGTCTTCTAAGGAGCCAAGAGACGTGTTTCAGATAAGCTGTAAATGTCTCCTGTGTGTGTTTATTTGCAGATCTTTGGGATCCTATTCACTCTCATTCAGGGCAAACTGACCACAGACTACGACCCACTCACTGGAAATCTCTTCCTGTGCGCCTGGATCTTTGGGGGAGCTATTCTCAGTGGTGAGCTGTGTGTGTATGTGCACATGTGCGTGCCTGTCACAGAAAATGCTAAAGCTGCCGCCTGCCTTCCTATTCCAGCTTTAATCAAGTCGGACCTGAAGAGACACAGCGTGAACGTGGGAGCTGGCGGCGCTGTGAGCAGTGAGCTGCAGATGGTGAGTCTGCAGAGAAAGGGCCTCTTCAGCTTGTTTCTGTCTTCAGCAGGAACCCTGAAAGGTCAATCTGTGCAGTGAAAGCGTTCATGTCTCTGTGTGAGCCCTCCCTGACAAATTGATTCATGACATTCGTAAAAACGACATTAAGCAGAACTTTTTCTGAGTCACAATGACGAGTTCAAAGAATCATAAATATTTTTCAAAACACTTTTCCCAAAAACAAGCAAAATTCTCGGGAATTAAAAAAATGTGTCCAGTGTTTACATACACTATCTACAGTGCAGGAATGGGTTTTAACTCATGGCGCATTATTTACACAACTGGATTTAGGTCTGATCAAGTGCTGGTTCTGTTCCTGGTCTGGTCCTGGTCTAGTTCAGAGCTTATCCTGATTTGATCAAGGTCTGGCCCAGGTTTAGTCTTGGCCTGACCCCTATCTGGTCCAGTGCTGGTTATAGTCTGGTCAAGAGCTGATCTTAGTCAGATCCAAAGCCAGTTTCTGGTAATGGTCCTGCTTTAGCAGGTTTGAAGGTTCATCTGAACTCTGGTTTGGACCAAACAACAGGACCCTGTGGTCTCTTTGTGCTCCTGAGGTAAAGTTCTGCTGATTACTTGTTGAGAAACTGCTAATTTCTTCCAACAGCCCCCTCCTGAAGAAATAAAGACCAGGACAGTCCTCCTGGAGCCATCTGTCAGCTTTTCCTGTGAAACCTCGCTGTGATCTGTGGGGGGCGGAGCTTTCCTGGAAATGGCACAAGCAAACAATCTGGGGCGCCCTTTTTGTATGATCACCTGGACAACCGGCGGCTCATCTGAGTCTGGGTCGGATCCCTGCAGGGTGATCACACGCTCACATGTCCCCCTTCATCTCTGCTGAGGAAGACAATGGGCTCAGGTGACCTCTTCTGGTTTTACTGCAGCTGTGGCGCAAAATGATCTGAAGCATAAGACGATCACATGACCAGTGTGTGGTGTGATCTCTGTAAGGAGGAGGAGGACTTTGGAATTTTCCTTAGCTGTTCCTGTTAAATGCAGCGTTATGTCTGAGCTTCAGATCTTCAGCTGCACCTGAGAGTCTGGGCGCTGGACGCCATCCTGCACAAAGATCTTCATGACTGAAACCTGGAACATGAACAGAAATGCAGTTGTTTTTATCAAAACCTGTTCTTAATGGACCAAACACAATGTGAAGTAGTTTGGCTCACAAAGATGCACAACTTCAGGCTCAAATGCACAAGTTAGGTCTTTATGTTGAAACAGTCAGGCTCTGATGGACTTCCAGTTTTAAGGCCGTGTCAGACAGCCACTACTTCCATTTTGCTTATTGTCCACATATGACATTTCTTTCCTCTGTAATCCATGCGTGATCTACATCATTCATAAGTGTTTCTTGCGTTTGTCGTTCAACAATGTGCGCAGATGTCCGTCAAAGATGTCAGCTGATGCGTCTTTATGTGAGCTCCGTTTTGCACTGTTCCACAGTTTTGGTTGGTTGAGAATAACACAGTCATTTCATAAATTCTACGCATTCTACGTGCGTGATTTTTGCGAGATGCATAGGCAGATTTGTGGCTTTCCACAACTGTTCCACGCATGTCTCACATGCTTTTAATGCATGTACCATCGATGTATAACTTTTATATCACGTACACATAACACGCTAAATTTACGTAATTGACACACCAAATAATTACAAATAAACAGCACAATAATCATGCACAATTGGAGTATCGTGTGGCTTTTACGTTGGTTAACGTGTTCTTTGCGTGATTTTGGACCAATTTTCATCCGTGCAGTATGTTCAAAATGTATGTAGTGGCTATGTGACATCATCTTTACGTCTTCATGCTGATAATTATGTTTGACATGTTTGCGTGTTTCACTGAGATGCTGCCAGAGCTCATCAAAGAATCGGTTTGACTGGAACTCCACTGACCCAGCTCAGAACCGCCCCGGTTCTTTAGGATCCTTCCAAAAGCAGCTTGTTTTTTGGGGAAGAAAGCAGCATGTCTGCCAACGTAAAGTCAGAAAACCTTCAGGGTCTCCTGGAAACAGCTGCTGAGGAGCAGGAGTTTAAGTCCACACTGCTGTCATGTCTGTCTGAAAAGTGATGCTTTGTTTTGTTTTTCCTTTAACTTTGCTGTAACGGTTCTGGTGCCAGATGTTTCACCCACTTGCTTCCTTTGTGGGGTCAGCTTATTTTATTTCAAAGGGAGCGTAGCTGTTGGAGCCAGTTGATTTCCAGATTAACAACGAAATTCCAGGATTCCCAAACTCCTCAAGGGGTGTGAACGCACCTCTGTGACCAAATAAAGGATCAACCAAGAACTTTGTGTGCCTAATGTTGCCCTAATCTGTAACGTTGCCTCAGATTATTCAGTAATTTAACCCCTTCATGTCTGACTTTATTTCAAAGATTTGAAAAGATGTTCTTCAGTGGAATCCTGGTTTTAATGGTACATTGTGAATTAAGGAGATGTGGCATAAAGGGGTTAACAGCTAACATTTACACAAAAACCTCTGTTGAGTTTCATATTTCACACCTCACATTATAAAGACATCTCAAATTCAGAATGTTCAGTTGAAGAAAAAACATTAATCCGAGAGTAAATCAGGTGTTATATGAAGTCTTCTTATCACATCCTGCAGAGATTCATCACAGCTGTGAGGAAGATCTCCTGCAGCTAAATAAGGTTCTGACTGAAGACGCTTGAGTTATCGTGTTATGAAGATGATGGTGGAGGTTTTCCACCACGGTTTCAATCTAATGAAGGCTCCTTCTTTGGATGATCAGCTCTAGAGCAGCATCCAGAACAGAGCCAGACCTTTTCATCACTTTGTTCAGCCTCTTGAAGTGGTTGATGCTGCTGCCTCAACAGGTGACCGCAGAGAATAATCCGCTTTGTCACTTCGTTAAAACAGCATCACTGTTGGGTCTCCAGTCCAGCCTCTCATCCAGGTTAACACCAAGGTGCTCATACTCCTCCCCCACCTCCACTTTCTTCTCCTTGATGGAAACAGTGTTTGACATCCTGCTGCACCTCCCTCCCACTGTTATGATGACACTTCCTCCAAATTTTCTGGTGCACCTCCATGTTGTTTCTGATCTTTAACTTGTTCCTGAATGCTTTAGAATAATTTCCAGTCTCCCTAAAAATAAACTTTTTTTCTTAAACCAATTTTTTTAGCCACTGCTGATCCACAGTTTGTTGTTGGGGAAGCTTCTCACTGAATCGCTAGGGGGGATGCTGTCCACAGTTAGTCAGTCAGGCACAGAGTGCTTCCCAGTTTGAATCTTCAGAACAACCTGGCAGAGTTTCTGCCTCCTCCTCTTCCTCACAGCTCCTCACAGTTTGCCTCTGAATGATGGTTTTCACTCAGAGCAGAGAAAGACTAGATTGGGACCCCTCTTTCCGACAGCAGCGAATGAAGAGAACTGATGTTAGCAAAAACCAAATCAACGTGGATTTTCACTGGTAGAGACACTGTTGAAATGGATGGAGTCTAGAAAGGTAAGGCATAGTTTAAAGCTCCATGTTGGAGTAGCTTGGCAACAGCAGAGCCGACAAGGTTACATGCAGAGTGCAGATAGATGCCTCTGCTGCTTTTAACATGCTTTGTCACTGAAATTCTGTTTGTTGAACTAAAAGGCTTGGCTCTTGTACCTTTGAATTTTTCAGTCTGATACAGCCTAGCAGTGATGGGAAGATCTGGGGCCTCATTTATAAACGTTGTGTACGCACAAAAGAAGGCGTACGCCACTCTCTACGCAATAGTTGATATTTATAAAAAGCAAACTTGACGGGAAAATGTGCGGTCCTTCACGCAAGCTCAGGATCAGGGGCTGGATCAGGGACTTAAGGGACTGGACTCTCATCTCAACTACTGGAAACTTCTACAGAGCCACCATAGAAAGCATCCTCTGTCTGAGGATACTCCAGACAGGAAGGACTTGGCCCGGCTGGTGAAAACGACTCGACTCAGTGTACGACAGCCGGGTCCGACGGAGGCTGGTCGTATAGCTGCAGACTCCACCCACCCAGGACACCAACTGTTTTGACCTCTTTCCTCTGGGTGGGTGTGTGTGTGTGTGTAGGTGTGAGTATGGATGGATGGATGGATGTGTACGTACGTATGTATTGTTTTGTATTTCTTTATCTGATTTTTCTTCTTTTATGAATTTAAACTAGATTAATGATCGTTTATTTTAATATTCCTTATTTCAATGTTTTATTGTTTATTTTTATATTGCTTTTATCAGTATGTTTACTTTTTATTCTCATTTTTATTTCCGATGCTTCCTCAGCTTGAACCTCTCCCTCTGGGTCGGCTGCTGTTCAGTCGCTGCAGCTCTAGATGGGGACCTGCATCGCCCCCGCCTGTGGTGAGGCTGGCCCCCGGCTGTGGTGAGGCTGGTCCCCGCCTGTGGTGAGGCTGGCCCCCGCCTGTGATGGGACTGGTCCCCACCTGTGATGGGGCTGGCCCCCGGCTGTGATGGGGCTGGCCCCCGGCTGTGGTTAGGCCGGTCCCCGCCTGTGATGGGGCTGGCCCCCGCCTGTTATCGGGCTGGCCCCCGGCTGTGATGGGGCTGGCCCCCGTCTGTGGTGAGGCTGCCCTCCCCCCCTGTGGTGAGGCTGGTCCCCGCCTGTGATGGGGCTGGCCCCCACCTGTGGTGAGGCTGGTCCCCGCCTGTGATGGGGCTGGCCCCCACCTGTGGTGAGGCTGGTCCCCGCCTGTGGTGAGGCTGGCCCCCGCCTGTGATGGGACTGGTCCCCGCCTGTGATGGGGCTGGCCCCCGGCTGTGGTTAGGCCGGTCCCCGCCTGTGATGGGGCTGGTCCCCGCCTGTGATGGGGCTGGCCCCCGCCTGTTATCGGGCTGGCCCCCGGCTGTGGTGGGGCTGGCCCCCGTCTGTGGTGAGGCTGCCCTCCCCCCCTGTGGTGAGGCTGGTCCCCGCCTGTGATGGGGCTGGCCCCCACCTTTGGTAAGGCTGGCCCCCGGCTGTGGTGAGGCTGGCCCCCGCCTGTGATGGGGCTGGTTCAGTTTTCAGTTCAATTTTAGTTTTGAACTTTGCACACTCCACCAACTTTAAGACAATGTACCTAAAGCATTTAGGTGTACTCTTTGGATTCTTTACCTTGGGCTCTGAAAGTACCCCGTATCATAGCCCCATCAGCACCTTGACCTCTGACGTTATCCATCTTCAGGTCATTTTCGTCTAGAAGAGCCATCACTTTTCAAGTGCCTCTGCAGTTGTTGACTTCTCAGTCCACACTGGCTTTTACATGAGTCTGTTATTTTATCAGCCATACTTGACGACACTGACACTATGTCCGAATTCCCACCCTAACCCCTATATAGTGCACTATATAGTGCGTTCGCCATTTTCTAGTGCTGTCTGAATCTACAATTTCAAAATCCAGTGCCCTGGAAATTTCCCAGAAGTCTCTACGAAAAATCAGTGTGCATCGATGCTCACTAGATTGGCAAATATAGACCACAATGCATTGCGTCGCAACAATTTTTACAAAAAAAATGTCTTTAAATGTACTTTTTTGATAAACCATCAATGTTTTGATCTTCAGAATACAGTGGACTCATAAATAATCGTCGCAAAACGCTAATTTTAATTCGTTTTTAACTTCCTGAAATTGATATCATATTTGTCGTTGAAACAAAGAAAGTAGTGAGCATGGTTCCGAATTGATTTGAAATTCACGGCACTACATAGTTTTTTTTAGTAGTCAGACACAACCTGAGATTGTATTAATTTACTAAATCTAAACAAAAAAACAGAAACTAAACTGTTTCTTTAAATTAAAAAATAAATAAATACTTAGGGTTTGGAAAAAAAAATGTTACAAAATTTTCTACAATACAAAACGGAACTGCAGTTTTTGAAAAAATAATGGAAAACTACAAAACTTTATTAACTTTGTACATCACTGATGCAATTTTAATGGTTATAAAAAATAACTGTATAGATCAGAGACAACAAAAACCACTGGTGTGAGGTTTCACCCGCCAACCTCTGCATATTTGTTGATGAGGAAGATGAATTCATACAACTAAAGATATCAAACTTGGAGAATCACCTAATATAGTCAACAAAATCCTAATCTTAGTTAAAGAAATGGCTCCAAAGAGATTTAAAACTTTTTGGTAGAATTAATCTAACCAAAATGGAATCACTAGCTTGATTCATATATCTAGCATATTCAGTGCTAACATTGCAAAAAAAATACATCAAAGCTATCAATCAAAATAACTTCTTAAATTAACTTCATCTGGAAAAAGCAGAGATTTTAAAAGACTTTTATTACTTTTATTTAAGACTTTTTAATTCTTTTTAAGTATCAAAATAGTATCTTTTATTGTCTTTCTTACGGGTTATTACAAAAAAAATGGAAATGATTCAATTTGTCCTCTAAAGTGATTTTTGTGTTCCAGCAGAGGTGGCTGTACCGACAGGTCTCTAAAGTGTAGCGATGCCCTGAGGAGAAGTCTGTTTACAAAGAAACCTGACCTTAAAAACTCTATTATTGAGCAGTTTTGTGATGCAGATGTTATACAACTCTAAAAACAAATGACCTATAATACCCTTTAAGCCCTAAGGCAAAAGAAAATCATTATAAAATTCTTACCAATATTTTTCTATCCAAATAATTGCTAAAACAAAGATTCAATCTGGACGATAATCATTGTATTTTCTGTGATTGAAATGGCACACCAATTATTCTTTTATTGTATTTTTTCCTAAACCTTCTGGGAAGACCTACAAAACTAGTTATCAACCAAATCTTTTCTACCACACACCATCAAAAGAGAGGACATCATATTTATATTTTCAAATATTGGAAGAGGACTAATAAATACCCCCCCCCCCCCCCCCCCCATTGATATGACTTATTGTTTCCTTTTTTTCCAATACAATTTTTCTTTCATTTTTTTTTTCCAATACAATTTAGCTATTTTTCTGTTATTGTTATTATTGTCACCATGTATCCTCAATCATATGGTTTTTTGTTCACATCTGGGGGGGTATTCCAGGAAGCATGTTTAAACTATCCTGACTTTAAGCCTGAACTCTGGCTGAAATCCGCCTGAACTTGCTTACTCTGGGTATGTCGGTTCCAAAAGACCGGATATGAGTTGGCGTAATTACGCTCGACTTGGTAACCCTGGGTTAATGCACGTGCACGGAAGGTACATAAAGACATTCTCAATAGATCGCCGATTTCCGGAGTCACCATGGAAACGCGTGGAAAAAAAAAGAAAGCGCTATCCTTCAGTGAGACGGAGTCTGACATTTTAATGACGGCGTATGAAGATTATACGTCCATCAAAAAAGTAACACGGCTGCATCATCATCAAAAGAAAGAGTTTCTATGGAGAGAAATTAGACTCAGTCAGATTTGTGCGTGCGTAATTCTTGATTTGTGCGTAAATTAGGATTTGTGTATGCATATTCTTGCTTTGTGCTGCGTTAATTAGGATTTGTGCATAAATTTGGATTTGTGCGTGATTTGTTACTCACATAGTTCGTTTAGTGTATAAGTTAAAAAATTATAAAAAGAAAAAAATACAAAATGCAATTTACGTATGCACAAATTAAGATTACAACAGCTTGAAACTACTTACACACACACACACATCTTTAAAAAACACGCACGAATCCCTTGTTACGCACACAAGAAGCCAAAGTTACGCACGGATCTACCGTGAGACTGTTATCACGTCTCACAAATTCGTACGTAAGTGCTGCGTTTAAAAACCAATGGAATGCTCGGTCGTTAAAATTTTCCTATCAGCCTTCCCTTCTAAACGTATTTCTTTCAGTGGGTGTAGCAGGGCTTAAAAACTGGCCTCCTGTTGATTCCCAGAGTCAGAACTAAACAAGGGGAATCAGCGTTTCAATATTCTGCAGCTAAAATCTGGAACAGCCTCCCTGAAGTCGTAAGACAGGCCTCTTCTGTGTTCATGTTCAAATCTAGACTTAAAACATTTCTGTTTAGCCGTGTATATGACTGAAAGGTACTATCTGCACCTTTCTTTCCTTCCTTTCTTTTTAAATCTTTTTTTTTTCTTCCTTTTCTTTTAAAGTAAATTTTATGTTGATTATTTCTATGATGTATTGTGATTTTAATGCACTTTTCTGTTTTGTGAAGCACCTTGAATTACTTTGTGTACGAATTGTGCTATACAAATAAACTTGCCTTGCCTTGCCTAAAAAAACTTTAAAGGAAAATAAAAATTATTATCTGAGAATATGAGGTTCACTTTTAAACACTAATATATATGTTAAAAGTATATCATTCTCCGAGACACCGAATTGATACAAAATGCGTAACAGGAACGACCAGTAGGGGGCACTGTTTTTTTTCTACCGGAAAAATCAAAGGCAGTCAGACTGAGAGTCACGGGAAGAATGGTGGCCCATCTCGGTGGTCAGCGCCTATGGTGTCAAATTAGAGTCTAAAGTATTGCGCATCAAAACAGTAAAACCGCGAATCAAAACCCCAAATCTGCGAATCAAAATGTATAAATGGAGAACCAAAACCCACAATTTGCAACCAAAAGCCTTTCCCCAAAGCACAATCCTATTTCTCAGCTGCCGTTTTTTTTTCTCGCCATTCTGAAATCCTGTTTTTGAGTTGCAGTTTTATTTTGAAATTATCTTTTTGAGTTGCGCTTTTATTTTTTGAGTTGCGCTTTTATTTTTTGCGGTTTTGATTCTAAAACCTATCGACACGTAAAAACAGCGACATGTCAGTCAAGGGGAGGGGAGGCGGGACATCCCTGATATCCAGAAGCTCAATGGCTGCCAAATAACACAGAGTCTTACATCAACAGACCAGTTTAGAATGTGCCGGTAAGTTTTTCATGTTTTTCAAATCTTTTACTATATTAAACGATCAAACTTGTACTTTATTTAACCAGAGGACGCCAGCACAGTCAGATGAGAAGCTCCACCAGTAGCTGCTCGTGAAAAAAGATGTTAGAAAGTTAGATGTTGCATGACAAACTATCACCATTGTCCTCCCGTGTTAGCATGCTAGCTAGCTCAATGCTAGCAGGGTTTCCAGCTCTTTTCATGACTTTTATGGATTAAACAAAGTAGATTTTTTACCACAGTGTCAGGATTGGTCATGTCAACCTGGGAATAATTGCCCGTGGATTGTCACTAGGGTTAATCAAATAGTTTTTTAAGGAGTACATTCATGTATATATAAGGTTTCTCAATGTTTCCTTAGGGCAGTGTTTTTCAACCAGTGTGCCGCGGCACACTAGTGTGCCGTGGGAGATGGTCAAGTGTGCCGTGGAAAATTGCCCTCATTAACTGATCTAAAACATTAACCATCTCCAGGAAATCAGCTCTTTGTTCATCCAAACAGGTCCTGATAAAACACTGAGTAGTTAGGAATATAAACGATCATAAAATACTTTTTTCGTTGTGTTTATTTGATTCTATTTAAGACATTTTGATAAGAATGACGGTAACGCGAAATAGCTGCAGCTATAACTGTGTAAGGAAAAGTCCCGCAGCTTTTACTGTCTCCACGACTCCACCAATCATTCTTGAAGGCTTTATCACATGTCATCAGTCTGACCAATCAGAAGTGGTTAAAGTCTCCACTTCCTTGTTCCAATTTAGCTCATAACTCAGTCAGTTCCGACAAAAACACCAGCTAAAGCTCGTCTTTAGCGGTGTAACTTTCCACAGAATCCGGTATCAGACCGTGGAACAAGTGAACAAAACCATGAAGCTCAGAGACGCGAGTCTTTCTGCCGTTTTCTCGCAGTTTTCACACTACATCTCCCATGATGCATTGGCTTAAAGGGACAGCGTCTTGAAAACACAACGAACTTACAGTTTGTATGTAACTTAAATTTTATTACATCTTTTAGAAAAACATCTGCAACTTCCTGCTTTTTCTGCCACAATTATCACAAAAATGCACGTCAGATTGCCGGGGGGGGGGGGGGGGGGGGGGGGGGGGGGGGGCTGTAGATCAAAACAGACTATGAGTTTCTGCTTTTTTTTTTTTTTTTTGGGATGCTGGTGTGCCGCGGGATTTTTGTCAAGGTTAAAGTGTGCCGTGGCTCAAAAAAGGTTGAAAAACACTGCCTTAGGGATTACAGATGGATTGAACAACAAAGCAACATATTGCTGCAAGAAAGTGACACCTTTCCTACTTAGGGATCAAGTTAATCCCTATTTAAAAAAATAAATAAAAGTACAATTATGATTCAGAAACACAATTTTATTTATAACTATTTTATTTGAGGTACCAGAGCAAATTTCCCAGGGGTGGGATCAATAAAGTTTTTCTGATTCTGAACTGTATTCCAAAACCATACAGTTAAAATGTGTGTGTATATATATATATATATATATACACACACATTTTAACTGTCTTAAATACATTTTTCTTTGTGTGCAGGATGCTGTGGATATTGGACGACAGTCTAACTTAAACCAGGCAGAGCAGGAAACTGTTGGAGTTGTTGTTCCCTCTGTGGCTTGTCCTCTCTCCTCTCAGACCTGTTCAACCCTTGTGGGGCATCGGAAAACCATGGTCAAGACATTAACATTTATGTACTGATCTATGCATGTCATCTCAGCAGGATGTAACAAAAACTAACAATGTGAACAGGGGCCTGTTTCAGAAAGGAGGTTCAACCAACTGAGGTTGAACTTGAACTCTGAGTTGGTCAATCGGGAGATTAACAACTTTGAGTTTTCTGTTTCAGAGAAGCTGATCGGAGTTAGGTCAATCAACTCTGAGTGGACTGATTCAGAGTTAGGCGTGCGCACCGCGACTATAAGAAGCCATTATCAATGGAGCGCATATATCACGAGTCACCATGGCAACCGTGAAAAAAAAGAGGTCTGCGTATTTTTCGCCAGCTGAACTTGACGTGCTGCTGCAGAGTTACAGTGAATATGAGCACATATTCCAGAAGAAAAGCAACACCGCTGCATCTGCAAAACAGAGACAGTGAGCGTGGGAAAACATAGCTGCTCAAGTTAATGCCTAAGTTTGCATTTAAATCATTGTTATAAATATTGACTGTAATAACTTTTTAAATAGCGTAAGGTGTGAAATAAAAATGTCGATATTTAGGTGTACTTTTGAAGTGTTATTCCTGGTGTAAATGCATGAAATGCTGCATAGTGTACAGAACCAATCTGGGGGAAAAATGCATTTAACGTCGGTAATGTTTAGAGGACTTTTTTGTTAACCTTCCCCTCTTGCAAACGTTGGTCAGTTTAATATTAATACATGAAATTGTGTTTTTAAAAGTGAGCTCATGTCTACCCTTGTATTGATCAAGTGGTATAGGTTTTATATGGGATTAAGAAAGTAAGCAGTACTAGCAAATTGTGTTTCCAAAAAGTAATTGTTACATTAATCTAATTCAATGTCCCCGATTTCATTTTCATGTAGATGCAATCCTGCAGGAATTAAAAGAACATGGCAGCAGCTAAAAATGAAGTATAAAAACATAATTCAATCAGGTCAAATTTGAGCATGTCATGGATGTAGGCTTTGTTGACAATATTTGACATATGAAACATCTACATAGCAATACATATCTAATGTTGTTTTCATTGTATATATGTAATTGACTGCAACGAAAAACGGTAACACTCAAACAAAAACGTATGGGGAAATGACAAAAAATCGAGTCTAGGTCTCAAAATCCTCTTGAGTTAAGGGAATAGGACCTGAGAGCACCATTTTGTTCAACATCTCCAACTCTGCTTTTTCGCTGAGAGTGCATGCCATGGATCCTGAATCTAACATTCCCTGTACTTCAAATGTGTTGTTCAACTTGACAGTTGTGTAAAACAGTTCATCATAAGAACCCAATCGCTGCGTGTTCTGCACAATAACCTTAGCACCAGCTGGTGCTACACTGCAAGCTTTAACGTAGTGTTCTTGCATATCACCACTTTCGAGGGTATTATTACGAATGCCCACACATTCCCTCACCCAATGCGGGCCAGCTAGTTTAAAGGCGGGGTGTTCTGCTGGGTGGATGTGCCTGATTTTTGGGTGGCTTTATCGTTAGGGCAGTTCCTCTTTATGTGGTTTGGTTCAAAGCATGCTAAACACAAGCGCTTTTGTCTGCAATGAGCAAGAGTGGAGTGCTCTTGGGACTGGCAAACTCTGCATGAGCGTCGCTGAAAATGATCAGGTTTGATAGAATCAGAAACTGCATGGTTATTCTGTGATAGTGCACGATCAAAAATAGTCATTAATGTCTTTAGACAGTCGTCGTTACATAAGGGATTAAGGTTATCCTTCTGTTTGACTGGCTCTGCTGGAGGAGTTGCACTTTCTGACGGGCTGGGTTCAGGCATTTGGACATGAACTGTAACAGGACGAGTGTGTTTATGCCTAGAGAGGGCCTGCTCTTTTCTTTCAACCTGGAAACGATCAATGTGCTCTTGGACTTCACTAGCAGTCCATTTGTCTGGGGCTTTGAATCTGAAAATGGATTGAAGTGTGGGATCCGGGCAGTGTTTAACAAACATCATGGTTGCCTCCTGACAAGGGTCTTCCATGTGCTTCCCTAGCCGCTTTAACCCCTCCTCAGCAGCATCTACAGCTTTATTCAGTCGAAACCAGTACTCAACTGGGGCCTCTCCTGGCACCGGGACTGTGCTATAAAAATCGGCCATTGGCATACATGAGTACGTCACATCACTGAAGTGCTGTCTGAGAATGTCATAGATGAGTTTGGGATTTTCCTGAGGCTTCATGGATGGACTGCTGCGCAGAGTTATCCTTACCACATCTTTAGCTTTGCCTGTTAGCTTAGACATTATTTCAGAATGCTGTTCACCAAGAGGTATGGTTCTTTTTCTGAAATAAGTTTCCATTAACTCTTGCCACTCGCACACTGTGTTCTTGTCCGAACCATCTCCCCTGAAGACTGGAGGCTCTTTCGCATCTGGTTGGAGAACAAATTTTGCACCGGACAAATTCAGGTGACTGGGATCACGAAACGGCTGACTCACACAACTCTGGTCAGGTGTCTCATTCAATCCTTGTCCCATCTCACTTTTTAACTGATCCTTTATAGTCTGCCCTACCTGCTGAGCAATATGCGTTATCAACGAGTCTAAACTTGAGTCAGTAACAACAGGAAAACTTGAAACAGTTTCATTTTGGTTAGGGCCAGTAGGTACACTCCCCAAGATGCGGGTGGAACAAAAGGCTGGTGACCTAGTATCTGCATCTCTGACCGGAGTTTGGAGTAACTCACTCATATGTCTCCCTCTACCCACACCGAAAGAAAATGTCTGAGTAGGAACTATAGGGTTTTCCTCCCTCATCATCAAAAAATGCCATTTTGAAATGTAGTAATCAAATTACCTGAAGTTAAACAAAATACTGTACAAACTCTTAAACCCAAAAAGAAAAGTGTCTGGTAAATAATTCTTTGCTTAAGTAGAAAATAACCCCTTTTGGGGCGCTCTGCAGCAACCTCTGGTGACCAAGCTGGCGTTGATCCACAGCTCCAGGAACGATGTAGAACCACTCTGAGCGATGTGGATCCGGGTCACGGCACCAATGTAGCCGGGCGCACTCTTGCTGCTCGGCGAGTGCAGCATCAGCTAAAATCTTCTGCGTTGTGTCTTCAATGAATAAAGAGTCTCACACAGGGATTGCCATCCATTTAAGGGGATTTACTGTGTGAAAACAAAAATACAGCACATAAACGTCGCGTCGGGTCTCACTCTTCCACACACACCTCCTCTCGGCAGTCCTCACAGAGACTCCACATATTACAAAAGTACATATATAGCACACTTCCGCTCATTGAATGGCATTTTTGTATCATTTCAAATTACAAAACATCAATACAAATAACACTGTGTTAAAATATACCCCAAACAAATATAAATCAATTAATAAAAAGCAAAAGGTAATGAAATATATCTGATGAAAATAAATGCTCACATACCTGTGTGAAAACAAAAATACAGCACATAAACGTCGCGTCGGGTCTCACTCTTCCACACACACACCTGAGGAAGGGGGAGAAAACCCCCAGTCACATGTGAGACCATAAATGCTAGCTCAAGTCCCGTCAACAAGGCTAGCATACCTCCGAGTGCTGCATTTGCCCATAACAATATATTTCACACGATAAACAAAAATAGAAATGATGTGAGGAAAGTTTTATCTTGTTAACATTTTTTTATTTTTTTTAACTTTAACTAAACTCCACTTTTACCCAAACTGGTTAGAGCAAAATCTGCTGCTTACCTCCTCTCGGCAGTCCTCACAGAGACTGAGGGGGATGCCGCGAAAAGAGAGGAAGTAGCAGCGAACCACCAAAATAAAAGTCTCCGCTTAAAACATTCCCATAAAAACAACAAAATAAAGACAACAAAAGCGATTTTGGTGAAATTAACACAAAACATATTACATGGGCTACATCTACATAAACCTATCTATATTCATAAACAGTTTAGGGAGAAATTAGGGAAAAGTATAGCATATAGCATAAGAAAACAACAATTTCAGAGTTGGATAGTGTTACAAAATGCAGGGGGATACAAAATATAAATAAACTGTCTTAGACATCAGGGGCCTGTTTCAAAAAGGAGGTTCAACCAACTCTGAGGTTAAACTTGAACTCTGAGTTGGTCAATCGAGAGATTAACAACTCTGAGTTTTCTGTTTCAGAGAAGCTGATCGGAGTTAGGTCAATCAACTTTCAATCAACTTAAAATGCATTTAACGTTGGTAATGTTTAGAGGACTTTTTTGTTAACCTTCCCCTCTTGCAAACGTTGGTCAGTTTAATATTAATACATGCAATTGTGTTTTTAAAAGTGAACTTTTGTCTACTGTTGAACCTTTCGCTGCACGAAGACTTCTCCTTTCTTTTCTCTCGTCTTTCCGACCGACCGTGGTCAGAAGCGCAGGGGAGATTTCCTTCAGGGCCGAAGGGAATTCTCCTTCGGGGTTCACTTCCCGTTGGAAACCCTCAACCTCCAGAGCGGATTAAGAATGACTCCAAAACAGTTATTCTGGGAATGACACCTTCTCTTTATTTAACTAAGTGCTCCGTCCTCCGAACACACAATATATACCAAGCACACACCTCCGCTCCGTGCTCACCCCCCCCCCCCATCTGCACCTGCACTCGCACCCCGCTCAGCACACACACGCTGCAACACTATCCTTGTATTGATCAAGTGGTATAGGTTTATACGGGATTAAGAAAGTAAGCAGTGCTAGAAAATTGTGTTTCCAAAAAGTAATTGTTACTTTAATCTAATTCAATGTCCCTGATTTTATTTTCATGTAGATGCAATCCTGCAGGAATTAAAAGAACATGGCAGCAGCTAAAAATGAAGTATAAAAACATAATTCAATCAGGTCAAATGTGAGCATGTCATGGATGTAGGCATGTTTACAATATTTGACATATGAAACATCTACATAGCAATACCTAATGTTGTTTTCATTGTATATATGTAATTGATTGCAACGACAAACGGTAACGCTCAAACAAAAACGTATGGGGAAATGACAAAAAAGTCTTCTCAAAATCCTCGCACGACGTAAATGTAATTCTCTAGGAATTAATGCAGCCTCCTCGTCTATTGGGTCCTCCAAGAAAGGACAGGCCATTCTTGTCACTTAGACCGTCTCTGTGTGACGGAAATGTGGGCAATGAAGGTTAAAGCGAAAAATACCGCTTCGTCTTTAAAAAGGGGAGGGGACCGGCAGAAACCTTGAGTTTAGAGAATAAAAACCTGCTCCCGACCAGGTTAGGTTCACAGCCTAAGTAACCATGGACACTGACTCCGAGTATAAGTTACCTCTCTTTCAGAAACGGGTTTGACTTACTCTGCTTTCTCTGGTTTAACAAACCTCCCATTCTGAAACGGAAAACCCAGGGTTTCCCTGATTTCAGGGTTAACGCACTCAGAGTTTACACTTAACCTCCTTTCTGAAACAGGCCCCAGGAATATCACTCAGGGTGTCATAAATTGTTATGGCTTTAGGTGCGTCAATTAACTTTATGGATTTTAAGTATAAATTGATCTCATTGTTAAAGAAGTTAAAGCTGGGGTGACATTTCTGTAACCTATTTTTGTGTATAAAAAACTTGGCTAAACATAACACAGTATTGATACATACATTATTTACATTGTTGTGTAGTGACAGGCCAAAGATTATTACTTCTTTGGAAAAGAAGTCCATGATGAATGGGAATTTATTTTTAACCATTTGTAAACATCCAACCAGAACACTTGAACAACATCACACAGGAAGAATCTGTGGTCGATGTCTTCAACAGCAGTTTGGCAGAAGGAACAGCTGTTGTCATCAATGTTGAAACGTAATCTAAGTCATTCTTTTGTAGGATAAATATCATTCATAATTTTAAAGTGTGTTTCTTTAACTTTTGGGGGAATAGGAAGTTTCATGAAATCGGTTCTTAATTTAGTAACAACATTTTGTTCACATTTTTGCAGTATATTATTTTTGTTCTGTCGACCAGGAAAAAACCTTTCTATGAACCAATTTCTGATGAAAGAGTTATTACATTTTTTTGTCCATAAGAGGACAACCTTCAATTGACAATGTGGCCAACTGTGGTTTTATCATTACGTGTGTCATTGTGTTCCTTGTTAGAAATACAAATTCTCGAGGAAGAGAATTACGGACTTTTAAGAATTCTGAAATAGGAGGATTAAAGTTATGTCTTAAACAAAATAGTTCATAGTCTAATAAATTTCCCTCCGTATCCATCAGATCAGACACCGACCAGACACCTCTGTCAAACCATTCAGCACAAAACAAACATCTGTTTCTGTGGAGGATGATTCCTCACATCTGTCAGCACAGGTGAGCGTTGTTGGCCTTCCTGATTGGTTTAGTTGTGCGCCTGCGCCACAGATGTATAAAGATCTCTTCTAGTTGGCATTTCAGGCTGCAGCTTCTCGCGGTGCTGCCCACGCGTGCCCCACTCATACACGTGCAGTGCGTTCGGCTGAACAAAGAAGCCACGGTAACGAACGGGTGACGTCACATCACTGGATGATCGAGTCTTTTTTGACGCACGTGTTTCCGTCTGGCCTCCGAACCGGGATAGCAGACTTCCGGCGTCAGGACTAATGAGGAGGCCTGGGAGCGCATGTGAGGTGAAGGCGCATGCGTAGTAGAACGTGTCTGAAAACGAGCATCGAAACTACGCCTGATGCTGCAGGCTCAGTCCACACAGAGGGCATATTTAATGGCATAATATTTAATGCTAAGGCTTCTGTTGAAGGTTAAGTTGAAGAAGAAAGAGGCCTGCAGTTCAGAGCCGGACTAAAGCTGTTGAGGAACTTTGGGGAAATGCTGCAAATCACTTCTTGTGTCCACTGGATCTATGCAGTTTTTGTTTCATACAGTTATTAATTAATATTTTTTTAAAGATTAACTTTGACCTGGAGTAACTTCTCAAACTATGCTCTAAAATGTTTCCAGTGAGAATATACAAAACTAAAACTAATGTTTTCCAAGCAGAACAAGTAGATTAAGTCAAATTCCTAAAAGGGTTACATTTTTGAAAGTCCTTTTTTTATCTATTTAAATGCTGTCCAGTGAGGTAGTCCTCATACACCAGGCTGCCAGCATCCCTGAGCTCTTCAGCTCTTGTGGGTGGCTGTGGTGCAGTGGTAGGGTGGTCGACCCATGATCTTGTTGGATTCCCGCCTTGCACACCCATGAGTCGAAGTGTCCGTCCTTGGGCAAGACACTGAACCCCACCTTGCCTCTGGTGGTAGGCGGGTGCCTGTTTTTGGCAGCGGAGCAGCCACCAGTGTGTGAATGTGTGTGTGAATGTGTGTGTGACTGGGTGAATGGGACTGTGACTGTAAAAGCGCTTTGTCCTTGTAGGTAGAAAAGCGCTATATAAGTATACGCCATTTGAACAGTTCATTTCTTGGAACCAGAACACTAAAAGCCTTAAAACGGAGGAGGAGCCGCAGCTGAAGGAGAATCCTCGCCGCTTCGTCATCTTCCCCGTCCAGTACCACGACATTTGGCAAATGTACAAGAAGGCTGAGGCGTCTTTCTGGACGGCAGAGGAGGTAAGTGTTCTGCTGCTTTAGACCTCCTTCAGTGTTTCTGGATCTTCTGAACACGTTTTGTGTGTTTAGGTGGATCTGTCTAAAGATCTGCAGCACTGGGAGACTTTAAAGGACGATGAACGCTTCTTCATCTCCCATGTGCTGGCCTTCTTTGCAGCCAGTGATGGAATAGTTAACGAGAACCTGGTGAGAAGCTGCTGCTGGTTAATGCTTGCTTGTGTTTTAGTCAGCTGGATATCTCAGTTCTCTTTTTGACCACCAGGTGGAGCGGTTCACACAGGAAGTTCAGGTGACGGAGGCCAGGTGTTTTTATGGTTTCCAGATAGCCATGGAGAATATTCATTCAGAGATGTACAGCCTCCTGATCGACACCTACATCAAGGATCCAAAGGAGAGGTAAGCTGCAGGTTCTGACAGACAGAGTTTAGAATATTCAGTCAGAGTGGTTGTATTTTCTACTCTATAAACGTCCTTTGATAGCTCATGTTAACTGAAGTTTTCAAGATAAAGAATGCAGAAACTGAGCCACACCTCCTCCTCCTCAGAGAATACCTGTTTAACGCCATCGAGACTCTGCCGTGTGTGAAGAGGAAGGCGGACTGGGCCCTGAACTGGATTGGAAACAAGCACGCCGCCTATGGTGAGCCGTCTACCTGCGTGGTGGTGCTGCCCCACGCCCTGGTACTGACTGTGTTTCTGAACATTCAGGGGAGAGGGTGGTGGCCTTTGCAGCGGTGGAGGGGATCTTCTTCTCTGGTTCCTTTGCTGCCATCTTCTGGCTGAAGAAGAGGGGCCTGATGCCCGGCCTGACCTTCAGTAACGAGCTCATCAGCAGAGACGAGGTGAGTGCCGCTGTGCTCAGACGGGAACTGCAGGCCGCAATGCCGTCGCCGTAATGGCTCTGTGCTGCCTTCAGGGACTCCACTGCGACTTTGCCTGCCTGATGTTCAAACACCTGGTGAACAAGCCCTCCTCAGAAACCGTCACAGAGATCATCAGGAACGCTGTGGAGATCGAGCAGGTTAGACTGGCGGCGTCTCTGTAGTTCTGCTCCCGTTGCCTTCAGCTCAGCTGATTAACCTTCTGCTCCGCAGGAGTTCCTGACCGAGGCTCTGCCCGTCAAGCTGATCGGGATGAACTGCGAGCTGATGAAGCAGTACATCGAATTTGTAGCCGACAGGCTGCTGCTGGAGCTGGGCTTCTCCAAGGTGAGGGGGGGGGGGGGGGGGGGCATGGGGCGGAGGGGGCATAGACCGTGCAGGCATGATGAGAGGCGCAGGGGTACGGACCTCAGCCGCTGATGGGGGCTGAGCGCTGCTGCACGGGCTGGCAGGAACACGTGGTTCACTGTCAGACGGGAAGCAGCGCGACACAGACGCCACACTGACCTGCATCCGCCGCCGCGGGCCTTCCTGCAGCGGGACACAAGCCGGACTTCTGACCCTTCTGTCTGTTCACAGATCTACAGAGCAGAGAACCCCTTTGACTTCATGGAGAACATCTCTCTGGAAGGAAAGACCAACTTCTTTGAGAAGAGAGTAGGAGAGTACCAGAGGATGGGGGTCATGGCGGGCCCCACAGACAACACCTTCAGGCTGGATGCTGACTTCTGAGCCTGCAGGGGTCATGAAGTGCAGTCAGGCCACAGTGTGCTGGGATGTGCACTACATCCTTAGTGCAGCTTCAGAGTCTTAAACTAAAATATCTGCTCTTAGAATATTTTCCTTTTATTCTTTTAACTTCCATTTGTAATAAAGAATTCATTGGTTTTATCAGTTGTAATGGTTTAGTTGTGGCTCTTTCAGACTTCATTTAGTCCTGCCCCTAATGCTAAAGGAATTTTTAGATGTCTTTTTGAATTGATTATTTATTTTAGTTTCATTCCTCAGACTGAAGCTGGTTGGATGAGTGACATGAAGGTCTAAACTTTTTCTGGATGAATGCGTGTTCATGTGGCTGAAGGTAACTGCTGCTGCTGGAGGAGCAGCAGTAACTGAACGATGCTTCAAGTGTTTTACACATTAACCAAACTGTAAACCTCTTTCTCTATTGACCTGCAGAAATTCTGAAATCATTGCAGGAAAATGAGAATTAGTTTTTCTTAATAATAAACAGCCATGTATACCTTTGGCACAAGGACTTTTTTTATTTTCCTCCTCTGGAAATGTCTCATTTGTTCTGATGCACTGGGACTGAATACAGAATTTCTTCAAATGAGTTTCCAAACCCAAATTTATGCAAAACAGATTTTTTTCAATTCTCCCTTTGCTAATAAAATTATGGTTTTCTGATTTTAGAGGCAAAGTCTTAACCATTTTCAGTTGAATGTCTTCAATCCATTTTGATCAGTGAATTGTGGGGAGTCATCTTGTCTCCCAAGTGCTTTACATATCATTAGGTGCATTGATCAGAGATGTGGGGGGGGGGGGGTCTTTCTGGCTTGAATCATATTAGCTGAGTTCATATTTGCTGGTAAGGAGTTATATAGTAAATATAATTATTTTATTACAAACTGGCACCAAGAGGTTCCAAAATTCTTTGGAAATGTTCATCAGTTTAACCAAAGTCATGGCATTCATGTAGGAAGAGGATTCATCCCTTAGTTTATTTAACTTTATTTTACAAAGTCTGTAGAATTAGAAATTTGTCAGTGCAGATGCATAACTTGGTGGCTAGCTGTGTCTGCAGAGCAGGACTCCAGGTATCGGGGGTGGATTCACCGTGTTCGGCCTGGAGCCCACTTCCTGTCCTTCATCACAGGAGCTCAAGATTGGCTCACAGGTCTGTTCCAGTGAAACAGTCAAGTGGAATACTTCCACCCCCCATTAAAACAGGAAGCTGGTACTGATCTTTGACAGAAACAGTGTTCATTTGAAAGGAATACAGGCAAAAGGTTTTGCCAACTGAAAAACGTGAGCAGAAAGAGGCAGCTTCTTCACAGCCACAAAGCAGAGCGGCTCTGGTCCAACCAGGACGACCACGGAGATGAGAACTACACTGTTTGTTTCAGTGCTGGTTTGTGACGCCGCCTGGACTTAATGCATCCTGACGGCGAGCAGCCGGATGTCCCCCAGCACCTCCAGCATGTCGATGCAGCTCAGGTCCTGCACACGGTGCCGGTACTGCAGCTGGTGCTGCCCGTTTACAGCCAGCTTGAAGTGCTTGCAGTCACAGAGGATGATCATCTACACAGACATGAAGGTCAGTACATTCACAGCAGCAAAATCACAGCTCCTAAAGTAACACCTCCAGCTGTGTGTGTGTGTGGGGGGGGCAGAGATCACCTCAAAATACTGTCCTGCAGAAAAGGGAAAGCAGTCCAGCTCGGTCTCCTCAGGGCCCCAGCACTCAGACAGGAAGGAGTTCCTGACAAAGACGCCTCTGTTCAGATGGGGGTTCAGGTGGAGAGCAATGTCATTGTGGCTCCGCCCCCGCAGGTTCACACTAAAACTGGAAAGGGGGAGAGAATATTGGGTCTGTCATCTATAGAAAATGTAAACACTTCATACTTATGACTAAAGAGAAAAATCTGTTCATCTGGAATGAAGTCTGTCAGTTTGGAGGATATGATGTCATCCTGACAGGAACAATAGAGAATGATCAGATATTTGACAGTAAAAACAACCAATAGGTGTTCTTTCCCTTATCTGTGGTCAAAATGCTCAGACGTTTTTTTCCCCGAGTCAGAGGAATTCTGAAACCCTCCCAGGAGAGAAGATGGACCTGAACTCTTGTATCTTTGAGATAGGAAGAAAGCAGTTAAACAGGACCAGAGAGGCCCAAACGTCTCTGCCTGTTCAGTCAAATATTCTGATCTATTGTATCAAACGCTGCACTCAGATCCAGTAGGACCAGGACAGGCAGTTTCTGCGTGTCCAGGTTACATAATAATGTCCTTAACTATTTTGAAAAGGTCTGCATGACTGCTGTCCTCATTCTGTCTTTATCTGCACCGACCCGTGTGTCTCTGAATCAGCCACAAATCTCTTCATAGTACGATGATCACGCTGAAGTTTTAGTGAAAATTAAGAAAATGTTCATTCTCCTTATCTGGTTCAGACTCCAGGTGACTGACTGAGCGTGCTCTCCTCATGGGGTGGGGGTGTTCACAGGGGGGCTTTGTAGCTGTGCTAAAGAGGACAGAAGCGACTCATTTGTGATAGACTTTAGGAAAAACACTTCCTGGACAGTGAAAACAGCAAAAGCAGAGAGAAAAGACGGATTCACAATCAATGAAGGAGTTTAGCTAGAAAAATGTCTTTGAAAATAATGTTGTAATGACTTCCTCTCTGTTTACATTCAATATAATATCATTTTATGAAACATTGCTTCTCGGTAAAATCCTGTAATATTTAGCAGGTGGATTTTTTCCTCTTCTAGTGACTGCAGGTCAGTGGAGCAGTGACTTCAAGCTGCAGCATCAAACACACACAGCTGAATCTATAGAGGCTGTTGTTAGCAAGAATTTGTTTCTACACCTAAAACAAACTCTGTGGAGGGGGAGAAGTATTTCTCTTTATGAAATACTCCCAAACATCTGATCTACAAACATTAATACAGCTTGGATTTAGATGAACTTTGGTTTTGAGCATATTTTCAAAAGAGATGTTAAAGTAATTTATGTTAAAATATTCCATCATTTGTAATTTTTGTTAAAGAAAATAAACTTGATAGTTTCATGAACAGATCAGAAACTCTAGTGTTTTATGAGAAGAAGGAATTCTCATATGTCTGAAGCTAAAATTCAGCATTCAAATCCTTCCAGAATACCCCCCCACACACACACACACAGTGTGTGTGTTGTTGGTCCGTTTCTGCACCTCGTAGTACACAGGCTGTGAGTTCATCTTTCTGAAATCTTTTCTCTTCTTCCCTTCAGATCACAGACAGACATGCGTCATGTGGGCAGCCTGCTCAGTGTTTGTGGTCTGGGGGTGTTTTTAGCTGTTAAGGTAGAGACCTTTACCTCTTTGAGGATGGTCTGGTTTCTGCCTGGATGACGATGCTCCTCCCCACGCTGAGCCCTGGGACCAGCTGCCCTCTGAAGGGGACGCTCTGCAAACAGAATACCTGCTCAGGACACAGCCAGCTTTAGTTAAGCTTGCGTACGTCAGCAGAATCTGAGAAGATTAGCTGCCGCCGCCCGATTTTTATGGAAATCGTTGGCGTGGTCACGCCTGCATGTGGTCACGCCTGCATGTGGTGGCAGTCAGTGAGGCGGGGATTACGTCATCGCAAAAGTGGGCGACATCTGGGAGTCACAGCCGGATCGCCGACCGGCTGCAGCTCTGACTGGACGATGTGTGAATGTCTCCGGACGGCTGCCGTCCATACCAAGTGCCGCGCTGGGGAAGGGTTCTCTGTGTGCAATCGCGCAGTCTCAGTGCACAAGAAAATATGTGCAGCGCACAAAGTCTAATGACACACTACTGAGATACACATATATACTATTTGCATCAAAAACAAAGTTACAAAGTCAAATTCAGCAGAGATGTGGCGTTCACCATTGAACAGATGGTTACCATGAAGGATGTGAATGGACTCTGTCGGCTGGGAACTGCTCTTTATTTTCTTCTTTGTTCCTCCATGAGTTTCACATGTTCACATAAATGCTTAAACGAGCAGAAGCAAAAGAAGAGGACGGCCTCAGAGGGGCAGGGGGGGTCTCTCACAGGGGTCCTCAGGGAGCTTGTATGTGTGCATAGACAGGAAAAATCCCAGGGAACCTTCCTGCCATGGGATTGCCACTGCACCACCTCCAAATGTGCCATGGCGGTGGCTGACCCATGTCAAAAAATAGTCCAGTCACCGCTGAATTTCAACTTTTGCTTAAAACCTTGGCGGCCGCCGCACGATTACAAGTGCTGGCTCACGGCCACCTGCCGGTTTGCTGAAGAATTGGCATTTAGTTCATATGCCACCGTAGCTTTAACTGACCGCTGTATGAGGACAGGTACAGCTCTGCTTAAGAGAATCAGAGGGACTGATGCCTTTTCAGTGCTTTAATCTGGGCTCAGTCTGATGTCACGACTGGAAGCTGAAGGGTTAGAAACAGAAACGGAACGGCACTGCCTGCAGGTCGCTCCACCCACTTCCACAACAAACTGAAAATGATGATTGGACAAATTTAAACTTTACACTCAGTTTGGTCCATCAGCCTGCCAAATAAAGAACAATCACCAAAAATGCCTGGAAAAAATATGCTAAGAACATATGAAATCAAATTTTTAAACTTGGAAGTCAATTTTCATAACCGGACTCCTGTGGTCTTTTAAGGAACTGACACGTTCTAAGACAGCCGAGTTCCCCAAATAGGCCGTATTTGGACAGATGTTGATGTGGGTGGAGCATTCTGATTACTACAGGTAACCTACTTCAGGCTTCCTTTTCCTTCTTGTGAATCCATTTTGTGACTGTTTGTGGCATTTGTAGCTTCAGGAAAGAGCAGCAGAGAGAATCTGTAACCACAGAAGCAGCACCGCCAATCACTGGCCACACAGAAACTCACCAGGTCACCTGATGCAGACACAATGGCCTAGAAGAAGAGCAGACAAAGAATCAGAGGTTGCATTCTCCAGAAGTGTGCAGGACCATCAGGGACTCTCCTCACCAGTGAGTCCTTCCTGCTCCCACTGTCAGAGGTAGAAGCGGAGCTCTGCAAGCAAACAAACGGCCTGAGACTAGTTTTCTTTTATTGACTGAAGACAAAAACGAAACAAAAAAAACTGACAGAGTTCGGAGGGACGATGCCCAGAGCCTGAACTTGAACGTCTCCTGAGATGCAGATGGTGTCGACCCGATCCAGCTCCATCCGGTGTTTGTATTCCAACAGGTGAGACCCGTTCACAGCCACCTGGGAACAGAACAAGTCATTTTAACCTCAATCTTAGACTTTTTGGAAAGGTTTTTGACGGTTCCCAGTACATTTGAATATTTTCAATTCTATTCAAATCAGTACATTTCAAATCTTTTCTACAAGTACAAAAAAGACTTTCCCATTTTCCTATCTGCAGCTGCTATAGCAACATGAAATGCTCTGTGGAATTAATAAAGGATTGTCTAAAGCTGTCAAATCCAGCAGACTGCACTCCTGTCATGAAACAGACAAACTCTTACTTTGAACTTGTCTTTCAGGATGAGGATGATGACCTCAAAGTCCACTCCGTGCCTGAAGGGCATCTTGTACAGGATCTCCTCGCGGCCCCACCGCTCCTTCTGCAGAGTGTTGCAGACGATGCACATCTTCTTCATTCTAGGGTTGAAGTGAAACGCCACGTCAGCGCGAGGCTTCACGCCGCTGCCACAGGTGAAGTCCACCTGAAACCTGTGCACACAGGAACCCGTCACCTTCTAAAACTCAGAACAAGAACATGTTTTAGTTGTCATGTTGTCCATTTCACCTGACAGCACCAGGCGGCACAGAACCCTGCAAGACCACCATTTCTCCTGGAACCAGGCCACCCAGAACTGTCCCGGCAAAGGGGATGATCTGTGGGAAACATGGACAAATAATGAAAACACTTGACTGGGAACACTAGCTGCTAGTTTATTTTCATTTGAAGATGCCTGCAGAATGCAAAAATTCGTAGTGAATCCAAAAGAACTGCATTTCCTAGAGAGAAGGCGTGTGTGAATGCAGCCATGATGAAGCTGAAAGAAAACTGAAAAAACATTTCTTACTATTTCAAAGAAATCAGCGGCACAAACAAAACTTGCACAAGAAAAGAAAATGCCCAGAAATGGTTGAATATAATTACGTTGACAAAGATGCATAAATGATTTAAATCAAAAGTGAAACCTTGAAACTTTTTGAACCTGGCTTTATGTAAGGAATCAAATATGGAGAATTAAATGGATTATCACAATTCTTCACAGTTGAAAATGTATTTGGATGCTTCAAACAATAAATAAAACATAGAAGTTCCAGTTGCCAGGATGTCTCATCAAATCAAGGTGCTGTCATGACGTCATCCGCTGTGACACACTGGGCTCCTGACTGTAAGAAATGTTTAAACGTTCAGAAAAGCCACTGGTGTTTCTGAGAATTATGTAAAAACAATTATACCAAATAAAGGGTACATAAACGACAGGAATGATCTTGTTTCTCAACTACTCACGTAAGAGCAGCGAGTAAAAAGAAAAGCTTAACTTAAGTCGCAGTAAAGACTAGAGTGAAGCTAACAGGGCAGCACAGATCTGTACAGGAGGGGTAGATCTGTGAATAATAACAGCAGTTCCTAAAAATGTCTGAACTGATGACCAACAAAAACAGAGAATGGTCTTTACCAGATCTGAAAACACTTGTCTTGTGCTGGAAATGGACATTTTCGATGTGAAAACTTGCAGCCGCGTCTTTTCGTTGTTTACTTCCGTATATGACGACAGAGAATCGCCCATGTCAATCATAGTGAAAATATCGCGAGAAAGGGGCGGGAGCAGGGAGCCCCCCTCTTTTCTGTCTTGTTTGTTTGTTGAGAAAATAGGCGTCTTCTCTTTCGTTGTTCAACCTTCAAGACTTTCTGGAAAAATCTACATTTAAAATCTGGAAAAATCTTATTAAAGCCTCAAAATGGGAAAAAAAGTACCGCCTAATTTAACTTGAATTCCCTAAATGCTTTTCTGAACGTTTAAATTGGGGCGGCCGTGGTGCAGCGGTAGGACGGTCGACCCATGGTAGGTGGGCGCCAGTGTTCGGAAGCGGAACTGCGTGATGTGTGTGTGACTGGGTGAACGTGTGTGTGACTGTGTGAACGTGTGTGTGACTGGGTGAACGTGTGTGTGACTGGGTGAACGTGTGTGACTGGGTGAATGTGTGTGTGACTGGGTGAACGTGTGTGTGACAGTGTGACTGGGTGAACGTGTGTGTGACAGTGTGACTGGGTGAACGTGTGTGTGAATGTGTGTGTGACGGTGTGAACGTGTGTGTGACAGTGTGAATGTGTGTGACTGCGTGAACGTGTGTGTGACAGTGTGAATGTGTGTGACTGGGTGAACGTGTGTGTGAATGTGTGTGTGACGGTGTGAACGTGTGTGTGACAGTGTGAATGTGTGTGACTGCGTGAACGTGTGTGTGACAGTGTGAATGTGTGTGACTGGGTGAACGTGTGTGTGACGGTGTGAAAGTGTGTGTGACTGGGTGAACGTGTGTGACTGGGTGAACGTGTGTGAGATGGTGTGAATGTTTGTGTGACTGGATGAACGTGTGTGTGACTGGATGAACGTGTGTGTGACGGTGTGAAAGTGTGTGTGACTGGATGAACGTGTGTGTGACAGTGTGAATGTGTGTGTGACTGGATGAACGTGTGTGTGACGGTGTGAATGTGTGTGACTGGGTGAACGTGTGTGACTGGGTGAATGTTTGTGTGACTGGATGAACATGTGTGTGACTGGATGAACGTGTGTGTGACGGTGTGAAAGTGTGTGTGACTGGATGAACGTGTGTGTGACAGTGTGAATGTGTGTGTGACTGGCTGAACGTGTGTGTGACAGTGTGACTGGGTGAATGTGTGTGTGACTGGCTGAACGTGTGTGTGACAGTGTGACTGGGTGAAAGTGTGTGTGACTGGATGAACGTGTGTGTGACTGGGTGAATGTGTGTGTGACTGGCTGAACGTGTGTGTGACAGTGTGACTGGGTGAATGTGTGTGTGACGGTGTGAACGTGTGTGTGACAGTGTGAATGTGTGTGACTGGATGAACGTGTGTGTGACTGGGTGAACGTGTGTGTGACAGTGTGAATGTGTGTGACTGGGTGAACGTGTGTGTGACGGTGTGAATGTGTGTGACGGTGTGAAAGTGTGTGTGACTGGGTGAACGTGTGTGACTGGGTGAACGTGTGTGAGATGGTGTGAATGTTTGTGTGACTGGATGAACGTGTGTGTGACTGGATGAACGTGTGTGTGACGGTGTGAAAGTGTGTGTGACTGGATGAACGTGTGTCTGACAGTGTGAATGTGTGTGTGACTGGATGAACGTGTGTGTGACGGTGTGAATGTGTGTGACTGGGTGAACGTGTGTGAGACGGTGTGAATGTTTGTGTGACTGGATGAACATGTGTGTGACTGGATGAACGTGTGTGTGACGGTGTGAAAGTGTGTGTGACTGGATGAACGTGTGTGTGACAGTGTGAATGTGTGTGTGACTGGGTGAACATGTGTGTGACAGTGTGAATGTGTGTGTGACTGGGTGAATGTGTGTGTGACGGTGTGAATGTGTGTGACGATGTGAAAGTGTGTGTGACTGGGTGAACTTGTGTGACTGGGTGAACGTGTGTGAGACGGTGTGAATGTTTGTGTGACTGGATGAACGTGTGTGTGACTGGATGAACGTGTGTGACTGGGTGAACGTGTGTGAGATGGTGTGAATGTTTGTGTGACTGGATGAACGTGTGTGTGACGGTGTGAAAGTGTGTGTGACGGTGTGAATGTGTGTGACTGGGTGAACGTGTGTGAGACGGTGTGAATGTTTGTGTGACTGGATGAACATGTGTGTGACTGGATGAACGTGTGTGTGACGGTGTGAATGTGTGTGACGATGTGAAAGTGTGTGTGACTGGGTGAACTTGTGTGATTGGGTGAACGTGTGTGAGACGGTGTGAATGTTTGTGTGACTGGATGAACGTGTGTGTGACAGTGTGAATGTGTGTGTGACTGGATGAACGTGTATGTGAATGCGTGTGTGAGACAGTGTGACAGTGTGAATGTGTGTGTGACTGGATGAACGTGTATGTGAATGCGTGTGTGAGACAGTGTGACTGGGTGAATGTGTGTGTGACAGTGTGACTGGGTGAATGTGTGTGTGAATGGATGAACGTGTGTGTGACAGTGTGAATGTGTGTGACTGCGTGAACGTGTGTGTGACTGGGTGAACGTGTGTGTGACAGTGTGAATGTGTGTGACTGGGTGAACGTGTGTGTGACGGTGTGAATGTGTGTGACGGTGTGAAAGTGTGTGTGACTGGGTGAACGTGTGTGACTGGGTGAACGTGTGTGAGATGGTGTGAATGTTTGTGTGACTGGATGAACGTGTGTGTGACTGGATGAACGTGTGTGTGACGGTGTGAAAGTGTGTGTGACTGGATGAACGTGTGTCTGACAGTGTGAATGTGTGTGTGACTGGATGAACGTGTGTGTGACGGTGTGAATGTGTGTGACTGGGTGAACGTGTGTGAGACGGTGTGAATGTTTGTGTGACTGGATGAACGTGTGTGTGACTGGATGAACGTGTGTGTGACGGTGCGAATGTGTGTGTGACTGGGTGAATGTGTGTGTGACGGTGTGAATGTGTGTGACGATGTGAAAGTGTGTGTGACTGGGTGAACGTGTGTGTGACAGTGTGAATGTGTGTGTGACTGGGTGAACATGTGTGTGACGGTGCGAATGTGTGTGTGACTGGGTGAATGTGTGTGTGACAGTGTGAATGTGTGTGTGACTGGGTGAACATGTGTGTGACGGTGCGAATGTGTGTGTGACTGGGTGAATGTGTGTGTGACGGTGTGAATGTGTGTGACGATGTGAAAGTGTGTGTGACTGGGTGAACTTGTGTGACTGGGTGAACGTGTGTGAGACGGTGTGAATGTTTGTGTGACTGGATGAACGTGTGTGTGACTGGATGAACGTGTGTGACTGGGTGAACGTGTGTGTGACGGTGTGAAAGTGTGTGTGACTGGATGAACGTGTGTTTGACAGTGTGAATGTGTGTGTGACTGGATGAACGTGTGTGTGACGGTGTGAATGTGTGTGACTGGGTGAACGTGTGTGAGACGGTGTGAATGTTTGTGTGACTGGATGAACATGTGTGTGACGGTGCGAATGTGTGTGTGACTGGGTGAATGTGTGTGTGACAGTGTGAATGTGTGTGTGACTGGGTGAACATGTGTGTGACGGTGCGAATGTGTGTGTGACTGGGTGAATGTGTGTGTGACGGTGTGAATGTGTGTGACGATGTGAAAGTGTGTGTGACTGGGTGAACTTGTGTGACTGGGTGAACGTGTGTGAGACGGTGTGAATGTTTGTGTGACTGGATGAACGTGTGTGTGACTGGATGAACGTGTGTGTGACGGTGTGAAAGTGTGTGTGACTGGATGAACGTGTGTTTGACAGTGTGAATGTGTGTGTGACTGGATGAACGTGTGTGTGACGGTGTGAATGTGTGTGACTGGGTGAACGTGTGTGAGACGGTGTGAATGTTTGTGTGACTGGATGAACATGTGTGTGACTGGATGAACGTGTGTGTGACGGTGTGAATGTGTGTGACGATGTGAAAGTGTGTGTGACTGGGTGAACTTGTGTGATTGGGTGAACGTGTGTGAGACGGTGTGAATGTTTGTGTGACTGGATGAACGTGTGTGTGACAGTGTGAATGTGTGTGTGACTGGATGAACGTGTATGTGAATGCGTGTGTGAGACAGTGTGACTGGGTGAATGTGTGTGTGACGGTGTGAATGTGTGTGACTGGATGAACGTGTGTGTGACGGTGTGAATGTGTGTGACTGGGTGAACGTGTGTGAGACGGTGTGAATGTTTGTGTGACTGGATGAACATGTGTGTGACTGGATGAACGTGTGTGTGAATGTGTGTGTGAATGGATGAACGTGTGTGTGACTGGGTGAACATGTGTGTGACGGTGTGAATGTGTGTGTGACTGGGTGAATGTGTGTGACTGGTTTAACATGTGTGAGACGGTGTGAATGTTTGTGTGACTGGATGAACGTGTGTTACTGGATGAACGTGTGTGTGATGGTGGGAATGTGTGTGACTGGGTGAAAGTGTGTGACTGTAAAGCGCTTTGAGCCTTGAAGGTAGTATATTTAAAATGTATGCTTGAGCCGCCTAAAGACTACAAACGATGCATTGTGGGAAACTGTCTTGTAGTTGGAAGTGATGCTGAACAGAAACAGCTGGCGCTCAATGAGGGAAATCTGTATTTTGTAACTCCTATAGTAAATCACTGATGACAAACTAAACAGGATCTGTTTTTACAAATGGTTGTAATTGAATCCATCATTCAAATTACTTTATTAGAAATTATTTTACTGGAAACATTTGATACATCGTTTTGGTTTTAATGCTAAACATGTTATTTGTCTGCACATTAAATGAACCCAGCAGCTATTTTTCATTTATTGTCCCTGGACAAATGTTAAACTTAAACTTTCTACCTACAAAGCTACCAATAAATAAAATGTCAGACAATGAGTTGAAATGGCTATTGATCACCGTTGTACCTAAACCCCAGAAAGACAAACATCTCCATGTTTGTTAAAATGGACCAAAGATCTTTGCAAAAAGTCTTCAGCTCTAAATTCATTCATTCCAGACACCATCAGGAGTATAGACACTCCAAGAAGTCAGCTACCCGATGACACCAAGTTTCCTGAGCTCTGGTGTTAAAGTCAGCAGTTTCTTTTTGGTTTTGACTGCATTATTGACAAAAGCATTTTCTAAATTACAGTAATTTGTTACCGGACAGCAGCATCACCACAGAACCTTGCGGGTAAACAGATGCTGGTTTAGCCTGTTGTTGCCATCTTTTCTTAGCTTGTTTTTTAACCAAATTATTCTCTTAATTTTACAGCAAATGTGTCAATATTTAGTACCATTTATTCAAACCCAATATCTCAATAAAAGTGTTAGACAATGGGGAGCTGAATCTTTAATTTAAACACTTGAAAAATATCCAGTTCAACAATAAAATGTATTACAAAAAATAAAACGTCGTTAAAAACAAAAATTACTATATACACATTTTCAGTTTGTAAACAGACTGACAGCAGTCGCCTGATTAGCTGAAGCTTCAGATTTAGTGCACATCCCAGCACACTGTGGCCTGACTGCACTTCATGACCCCTGCAGGCTCAGAAGTCAGCATCCAGCCTGAAGGTGTTGTCTGTGGGGCCCGCCATGACCCCCATCCTCTGGTACTCTCCTACTCTCTTCTCAAAGAAGTTGGTCTTTCCTTCCAGAGAGATGTTCTCCATGAAGTCAAAGGGGTTCTCTGCTCTGTAGATCTGTGAACAGACAGAAGGGTCAGAAGTCCGGCTTGTGTCCCGCTGCAGGAAGGCCCGCGGCGGCGGATGCAGGTCAGTGTGGCGTCTGTGTCGCGCTGCTTCCCGTCTGACAGTGAACCACGTGTTCCTGCCAGCCCGTGCAGCAGCGCTCAGCCCCCATCAGCGGCTGAGGTCCGTACCCCTGCGCCTCTCATCATGCCTGCACGGTCTATGCCCCCTCCGCCCCATGCCCCCCCCCCCCCCCCCCCCCCCTCACCTTGGAGAAGCCCAGCTCCAGCAGCAGCCTGTCGGCTACAAATTCGATGTACTGCTTCATCAGCTCGCAGTTCATCCCGATCAGCTTGACGGGCAGAGCCTCGGTCAGGAACTCCTGCGGAGCAGAAGGTTAATCAGCTGAGCTGAAGGCAACGGGAGCAGAACTACAGAGACGCCGCCAGTCTAACCTGCTCGATCTCCACAGCGTTCCTGATGATCTCTGTGACGGTTTCTGAGGAGGGCTTGTTCACCAGGTGTTTGAACATCAGGCAGGCAAAGTCGCAGTGGAGTCCCTGAAGGCAGCACAGAGCCATTACGGCGACGGCATTGCGGCCTGCAGTTCCCGTCTGAGCACAGCGGCACTCACCTCGTCTCTGCTGATGAGCTCGTTACTGAAGGTCAGGCCGGGCATCAGGCCCCTCTTCTTCAGCCAGAAGATGGCAGCAAAGGAACCAGAGAAGAAGATCCCCTCCACCGCTGCAAAGGCCACCACCCTCTCCCCTGAATGTTCAGAAACACAGTCAGTACCAGGGCGTGGGGCAGCACCACCACGCAGGTAGACGGCTCACCATAGGCGGCGTGCTTGTTTCCAATCCAGTTCAGGGCCCAGTCCGCCTTCCTCTTCACACACGGCAGAGTCTCGATGGCGTTAAACAGGTATTCTCTGAGGAGGAGGAGGTGTGGCTCAGTTTCTGCATTCTTTATCTTGAAAACTTCAGTTAACATGAGCTATCAAAGGACGTTTATAGAGTAGAAAATACAACCACTCTGACTGAATATTCTAAACTCTGTCTGTCAGAACCTGCAGCTTACCTCTCCTTTGGATCCTTGATGTAGGTGTCGATCAGGAGGCTGTACATCTCTGAATGAATATTCTCCATGGCTATCTGGAAACCATAAAAACACCTGGCCTCCGTCACCTGAACTTCCTGTGTGAACCGCTCCACCTGGTGGTCAAAAAGAGAACTGAGATATCCAGCTGACTAAAACACAAGCAAGCATTAACCAGCAGCAGCTTCTCACCAGGTTCTCGTTAACTATTCCATCACTGGCTGCAAAGAAGGCCAGCACATGGGAGATGAAGAAGCGTTCATCGTCCTTTAAAGTCTCCCAGTGCTGCAGATCTTTAGACAGATCCACCTAAACACACAAAACGTGTTCAGAAGATCCAGAAACACTGAAGGAGGTCTAAAGCAGCAGAACACTTACCTCCTCTGCCGTCCAGAAAGACGCCTCAGCCTTCTTGTACATTTGCCAAATGTCGTGGTACTGGACGGGGAAGATGACGAAGCGGCGAGGATTCTCCTTCAGCAGCGGCTCCTCCTCCGTTTTAAGGCTTTTCTGTGAGGTTTGAAGTAGGGTCAAGACCAAACAAAACATCTGTGACTGTAGTTTCAATAGTTTCTTTCAGCAGTTTTTATATCCCTCAGCTTTTCCTGATTGAAGCCAATTGTGCAAAATGGTGCAGTGGAAACTAACAAGTAGAAATGTTCAAGTGGTCTTTTTTGTCCAGATTTGAGTCAGAGCGTCTAGAATGATAGAAATGACCGGGTCCTGTTCAAACCAGTTTCAAACCTGAGCACTTAAAGTGACAGTAAATATATTTACACCATCTAATCAACTCTACATCCTTCGATGAAATTGAAAAGAATAACTTCTGTGTTCTGAAAAAAAGGTAGTTGTCGGAAAACAACGCAGCATTTGCTGATGGCGATGGAGGCCATTAAGCTCAATCAGACTTACGGCGTCGCTGAAAATCTTCCGCGCCGTTTTGGACCCGAGGACGCGGCTGCTGTTCAGACTGGGCGGCTGGAAGCAGAAGACAAAGCCCGACATGAGGCGGCAGAGCGAGCTAAGGCGGAGTGAGGCTTCACCGCTGGATATCTTACCGTGTTTTCTTTGTCGAGCGCCATGCTGCTCATCTTAACGTTAACGCTGTTTTCAGTCTTCATTGAGAGGGGGGACCGCGCGGACAACATGTTGGCTTCAGCAGGAGAAAATACGACGGCACAAGTTGAAGATTAGCGTGACCAAACACGGCGCCGGAGAGCAGACACAAGCGGCGACGCAGAATGGAACGCTTTCTGAAAGACGTTCGCCTTTTTATTGAAATGTTGGCGCGTGAACCGAGACAGCCAATAAGAACACGGCTTGTCGAGTCTCTTTAAAGAGCCTTGGTGCATAAACCAATCAGAGAAGAGAACCGCAGTCACATGGTACCAAACTACAGCGGGAATTTCTAACGCTTGAAGTTATGAAACGGACTCAAAACCGGTTACAAAACCAAAATTTAAACACGAAAGCATTACCAAACGATTCAAACTAGTAACAATTTACCCATCCGAGATCAAAACTAAAAATGAAAACTGTTTAACAAATGTTAGAAGTACGTACTGTTGCTGTTTTAAAAAAGGTTTCTGTTTATTTGTCAGTCAGTAATTTAAGGTATTTCTCCAGAAACACGGGCATAAAACAATGAAAAGTTTTCGGCTAAAAATGAACAAATTACTTTAATGATTATAAGATGAAAATGTATTTATTACAATCTATTTTAGAGAAACACTGTGAATGTGTTCGCGGTTTCCCGCCACTACTTTCTTCTACAGGCATCAGATGACGTTTTGAAGTGAAACAACGGCCCCAACCGCATCTAGAAAACAACCATCGATGCTGTGTGTAGCTGCGTTTCTCGTGGATTTTAGATTCTCCGATTATAGACTCGGAATCAAAACGTTTAACGAGTTTTAGTGCCGAAAGGTTCCAATGAAGAACAAACAAAGGCGCACACAAAATCCGCGCGTCTTCTCAGCGCTTTTAAATGAGGTTTAGTTTCTGGAAGATTCTGTGCCTTTACAAAGTCAAAACTTGATCGCACCCGGTTTGACCACTAGCTTTACTGTTTTCCCTCTAAAATCAGACATTTGTTCAGTCTATTCCAATACAGACAATACATACGTCAACTGCTTCCGGGCAAATGTCATTCCAGCGCAGGCGCGCTGACCGGCAGTTTCACGTTACACCGCCTCCTATCGGCAAGGGGGACTAACAAGCGAAAGAGAAATACCTACATGTTATCATTGAAGCAAAGGAAATACATAAATCAGGTTTTATTGAAACCAAATAATACCATTGGTTGTTTATTGATAATCCATATGTAAGAGCAACTGAGGTAATCTGTTCCTAGGAAGTCCACAAAAGGATAAGCATAAGCAAATACTTCTAAAATGCCTTTTAGTTTAGTTTCACACTGATTAAAATTAGTTTTGGCTTTCTTTGTTCCCTTTTATTTTGGTCCAGACAGAAAGGTCTGAGCATGCTGAGCACAGCTGATGGCTACTTAAGGAATTTGAAAAATTCCATCCATCCCTGTTATAAAACCATTTTATCCCTTACGGGGTCATCAGGTTGCCAAGTGCTTAACCTGGCTACTGTTGGGCAAAGGTGGGGTACACCCTGGACAGGTCCAATGCAGGGCTACAATCACACACCTATTGATACCTAGGAGCAATTTTTAGTAATCAGTTCACCTATGCTGCATGTTTTTGGACTGTTGGAGGAAGCTGGAGTCCCCGGAGGAATCCCACAAACACACAAGGAGAACATGCAAACTCCACACAGAAGGGTCCCTTCTGGGACTTGAACTGGGGCCTCTCTCTTGCTGTGAGGTGAGAGCGCTGACCAGTGTGTCACCTGACAGCCCATATTGAAGCAGTTTTCATGATTAAAAAAAAAAAAATCATGCTACTTTTTCTTCCTATCAGTTCACATTATAATAACAAACCTCCTAAAAATAACAAAGGTTTTTTTTTAAATAAAAGCCTTCAAAGTCAATGTTCCACATTATTACACACAACAGAGTTCCACAACATGTTATAGATTCTAAAGAACTGAAAATGGTCATTTGTTAAATTTGCTCCATTGAAATGGTGAGTTGTTGGAGAGTTTCTGCTTGGGTTTATTTGCAGGATGTCAGAATATTCTCCCACATCCTGTTTGGATGTGAACTGCCTCCCACCCTCCAATGATGAAGATGCTCCAAAGGTTCTGAATAGGGTTCATGTCAGGGGAGGATGGGGGCCACACCATCAGTTTATTTCCTTTTCTGTCCATAGCAGCCAATGATGCAGAGGTATTCCTTAGAGCAGTGTTTTTCAACCAGTGTGCCTAGTGTGCCGCGGGAGATGGTCAAGTGTGCCGTGAGAAATTGCCCTCATTAACTGATCTAAAAGCAATTACCATCTCCAGGATATCAGCTCTTTGTTCATCCAAACAGGCCCTGATAAAACACTGAGAAGTTCTTCTTCTTTCTCTTTCGGCTTTTCCCATCAGGGGTCGCCACAGCGAATCAGCTTTTTCCACCTCACTCTATCATGAACATCTTCTACCCTAACATTAGCCAACTTCATGTCCTCTGTTAAGACATCCATATATATGATAAACTCTGTTTTGAACCCAGGAGATCAGCTGTTATCAGTAAAAGAAGAAATACCAACCTTGGACAATCGACAGTTATGGACCCTTTTTACTCTTCCCCTACAGCAGGGGTCGGGAACCTATGGCTCGCGAGCCATATATGGCTCTTTTGATGGTCACATGTGGCTCGCAGACAAATCTTTAATTATCCTTTTTTTTCATTTTTTTTCATTAGACCAGACCTTCTCGAGCGCGATGCGATGCCAGAGGCGCGCAGTAGTAGCGGTGCTTGGAGAGAAAAATATCAGTTACTATTATCTATTATTTCACAGAGTTTGTACCAGCCGGAAACCTGTGAATTGCCGTGCCTAAAACTGCGCGCTCCCGTCTCTGAGAAAGAGCGCGCAGTTGCGGGGACGGGATGTTAGAGGAAGAAAGCAGAGGGTGGGGGGTGGAGTTGTGGGCACAGGCAGCAGGTGAATCGCGCAGGGATTGTAAAAACGTAAAACCCGCTACCCGTCACTCACTGCACCGTGTGTGTTTGTGTTTGGCTCAGCGTCTGCATGTGATCAGTCTGTCTCACATCTACAGAACATTCAGACCAAGATCAGGTTTAAAGTCTCAACGCCTCATTTATCAGCAACAGCATAACAATATTATTAAAAAGAATCCACAGACTTATTGTACTTTAAAAATGTTGAAATTACATCAAATGCAGACATTCACTTGTATATTTAGTTTTAAACATCGTTGCTTACTGAGTTGGACTGGGTGGCTGATGGGCCGCGTTAAAAGTTCTGGAGTTCATGGAACGCATGAAGCAGAGATCTGATTGGCTCTCAGTTCTGTCGCTCAGCCTGTTGTTAGGCAATTTGGACCAATGGGGTTCAACTATGGGCCGAATAAGGGAAATGGGAGGGCTGAAGCGGGAGCAGGGGAATATAAAGTTGGGAGAAGCGCTCTCGTCTCGTTGGAGAGAATAAGGAGTTGCTAAATTAATTGTATGGCGTTTGTTGCGGTCTTCATTAACCAGAATAAAGAACCTTAAGAGAGGTTAAGTCTCAGTGCCTCAGTGTGGGAAAGGGACACTACATTATTGTATGGCTCTTTTGAAATTACATTTCAAAATATGTGGCGTTTATGGCTCTCTCGGCCAAAAAGGTTCCCGACCCCTGCCCTACAGCATTACTTTATTATAAAAAAAAAATACAAAAAAATATTAAAAAAAGTAAAACAAATGATTAATCACTTATTGAAAATTGTTAAATTGATTGACTTTTAATGATATTACTTCACTTTCTCCAAAACTTGATAAATTGATTCAAGAAACTTTCCTAATGTAGCATAATTTTGCACATGTTTTTAACTTTTGATACTTGATGAAATTTTTGCTATGATAAATTCCTGAAACAGTGTTGTCTGCTTTACTGATATAGTATTATGTTTTATTCATATGAATGGCTTTATAAGTAACATAATCTGCATATATATCTGCATTTGCCATGTTGATTTCTAAAATAGTTATTTTTGACGTAATACTTAAGTAATTCATCTTTGTCATGTGCTTTATCGATATCTTATGATTTTTAATTCTGTCTGATAAAAACTGGGAACCTGATATTGATAAATCATGTAATAAAATGGTTACAGTATAATCGGGGTGGGATTATATAAGTTCGCTTCCTCCCACTCCCTTTCAAGCAATATTTATTAATATGTCTAATTATCCTAAGTTTGATTAGTTACTGTATGAATGTATAACTGATGTTTATATTGCTGTTGTGTATTATTTCTACTTAATTGCTTGAAATAAACCATTTCAAATCAAATCAAATCAAATCAAATCAAATCTCCTCTTTGGCCATCCTCTTGCCTTCCTGCCAGGCAGCTCCATCTCCAACATCCTTCTACCAATATATCCACTATCCCTCCTCTGAACATGTCCAAACCATCTCAGTCTGGCTTCTCTGACTTTGTCGCTAACACAGGCAACATGAGCCGTCCCTCTGATGTACTCGTTCCTTATCCTGTCTAACCTGGTCACTCCTAAGGAGACCTCAACATCTTCATCTCCGCTACCTCCATCTCAGCCTCTTGTCTCTGTCTCACTGCTACCGTCTCTAACCCATAGAGCAGAGCTGGTCTCACCACTGTCTTGTACACCTTTCCTTTGAGTCTTGCTGGCACTCTTCTGTCACACAACACTCCTGACACTTTCCTCCACCCGCTCCAACCTGCCTGCACTCGCCTCTTCACCTCTTTTCCACACTCCCCATCACACTGAACTGTTGACCCCAAGTACTTAAACTCCTGCACCTTCTTCACCTCAGCCCCCTGTAACCTAACGCTTCTACCTTGATCCCTCTCGTTCAGACACATGTATTCTGTCTTACTACGACTGACCTTCATGCCTCTTCTTTCCAGAGCAAACCTCCACCTCTCTAGCTGTTCCTCCACCTGCTCTCTACTCTCACTGCAAATTACAATGTCATCCGCAAACATCATTGTCCAGGGAGATTCCTGTCTTACCTCGTCTGTCAGCCTGTCCATCAGCATAGCAAACAAAAAAGGACTCAAAGCTGATCCTTGGTGTAGTCCCACCTCCACCTTGAACTCCTCTGTCTGACCGACAGCACATCTCACCACCGTCATGCTTCTCTCATACATGTCCTGAACTACTCTGACATACTTCTCTGCCATTCCAGACGACCTCATACAGTACTACAGCTCCTCCCTCGGCACCCTGTCATATGCCTTCTCTAAATCTACGAACACACAATGCAGCTCCTTCTGACCATCTCTGTACTTTTCCATCAACATTCTCAAAGCAAAAATGGCATCAGTGGTGCTCTTACGGGGCATGAAACCATACTGCTGCTCACAAATCTCCACCTTCTTCCTAAGCCTGGCTTCCACTACTCTTTCCCACAGCTTCATTGTGTGGCTCATCAACTTTATTCCTCTAGCCTTCCTAACCTCATCCTTTCCAATCTCTGCTACTTCCTGCTCCACAACAACCACATCTTCCTCCCTTCTTTCCCTGTCATTTTCCTCGTTCATCAGCTCCTCAAAATACTCCTTCCATCTTTTCTGTACTCTCCTGGGTTGTTAGCACCTTTCCATCTCTGTCCTTAATCACCCTTATCTGTTGCACGTCCTTCCCATCTCTGTCTCTCTGTCTGGCTAGCCTGTACAAGTCCTTTTCTCCTTCCTTTGTGTCTAACCTGTCATATAGCTCATCGTAAGCTTTCTGTTTGGCCTTTGCCACCTCTCTCTTCACTCTACGCTGCGCTTCCTTGTACTCCTGTCTACCTTCCTCAGTCCTTTCTACATCCCACTTCCTTTTAGCCAACCTCTTCCTCTGAACGCATTCCTGTACTTCCTCATTCCACCACCAAGTGTCTTTACCGTCTTTCCTCTTTCCAGATGACACACCTAGCACCTTCCTACCTGTTTCCCTGATAATCTCTGCTGTAGTTTCCCAGTCCTCTGGAAGCTCATCCTGACCACCCAGGACCTGTCTCAACTTCTGCCTAAATTCCTCACAAGTTTCTTCATTCTGTAGCTTCCACCACTTGGTCTTCTTTTCTGTTTTCCCTCTCTTCTTCTTCCTGACCTCCAGAGTCATCTTACACACCACCATGCGGTGCTGTCTGGCTACACTCTCTCCTACCACCACTTTGCATTAACCTCTCTCAAATGACCTCGTCTACATAGGATGTAGTCCACCTGAGTACTCCTACCTCCACTTCTGTATGTCACTCTATGTTCCTCTCTCTTCTGGAAGCTTCATTGTGTGGCTCATCAACTTTATTCCTCTAGCCTTCCTAACCTCATCCTTTCCAATCTCTGCTACTTCCTGCTCCACAACAACCACATCTTCCTCCCTTCTTTCCCTGTCATTTTCCTCGTTCATCAGCTCCTCAAAATACTCCTTCCATCTTTTCTGTACTCTCCTGGGTTGTTAGCACCTTTCCATCTCTGTCCTTAATCACCCTTATCTGTTGCACGTCCTTCCCATCTCTGTCTCTCTGTCTGGCTAGCCTGTACAAGTCCTTTTCTCCTTCCTTTGTGTCTAACCTGTCATATAGCTCATCGTAAGCTTTCTGTTTGGCCTTTGCCACCTCTCTCTTCACTCTACGCTGCGCTTCCTTGTACTCCTGTCTACCTTCCTCAGTCCTTTCTACATCCCACTTCCTTTTAGCCAACCTCTTCCTCTGAACGCATTCCTGTACTTCCTCATTCCACCACCAAGTGTCTTTACCGTCTTTCCTCTTTCCAGATGACACACCTAGCACCTTCCTACCTGTTTCCCTGATAATCTCTGCTGTAGTTTCCCAGTCCTCTGGAAGCTCATCCTGACCACCCAGGACCTGTCTCAACTTCTGCCTAAATTCCTCACAAGTTTCTTCATTCTGTAGCTTCCACCACTTGGTCTTCTTTTCTGTTTTCCCTCTCTTCTTCTTCCTGACCTCCAGAGTCATCTTACACACCACCATGCGGTGCTGTCTGGCTACACTCTCTCCTACCACCACTTTGCATTAACCTCTCTCAAATGACCTCGTCTACATAGGATGTAGTCCACCTGAGTACTCCTACCTCCACTTCTGTATGTCACTCTATGTTCCTCTCTCTTCTGGAAGCTTCATTGTGTGGCTCATCAACTTTATTCCTCTAGCCTTCCTAACCTCATCCTTTCCAATCTCTGCTACTTCCTGCTCCACAACAACCACATCTTCCTCCCTTCTTTCCCTGTCATTTTCCTCGTTCATCAGCTCCTCAAAATACTCCTTCCATCTTTTCTGTACACTCTCCTGGGTTGTTAGCACCTTTCCATCTCTGTCCTTAATCACCCTTATCTGTTGCACGTCCTTCCCATCTCTGTCTCTCTGTCTGGCTAGCCTGTACAAGTCCTTTTCTCCTTCCTTTGTGTCTAACCTGTCATATAGCTCATCGTAAGCTTTCTGTTTGGCCTTTGCCACCTCTCTCTTCACTCTACGCTGCGCTTCCTTGTACTCCTGTCTACCTTCCTCAGTCCTTTCTACATCCCACTTCCTTTTAGCCAACCTCTTCCTCTGAACGCATTCCTGTACTTCCTCATTCCACCACCAAGTGTCTTTACCGTCTTTCCTCTTTCCAGATGACACACCTAGCACCTTCCTACCTGTTTCCCTGATAATCTCTGCTGTAGTTTCCCAGTCCTCTGGAAGCTCATCCTGACCACCCAGGACCTGTCTCAACTTCTGCCTAAATTCCTCACAAGTTTCTTCATTCTGTAGCTTCCACCACTTGGTCTTCTTTTCTGTTTTCCCTCTCTTCTTCTTCCTGACCTCCAGAGTCATCTTACACACCACCATGCGGTGCTGTCTGGCTACACTCTCTCCTACCACCACTTTGCAGTCATCAACCTCTCTCAAATGACCTCGTCTACATAGGATGTAGTCCACCTGAGTACTCCTACCTCCACTTCTGTATGTCACTCTATGTTCCTCTCTCTTCTGGAAGTAAGTGTTGACTACAGCCATTTCCATCCTCTTCGCAAAGTCCACCACCATCTGTCCCTCCAGATTCCTTTCCTTCACACCAAACCTGCCCATCACCTCCTCATCACCTCTTGCCCTCACCAACATGCCCATTAAAGTCTGCTCCAATAACAACTCTCTCTCCTCTGGGAAAACTCTCTATGACCTCATCCAACTCACTCCAGAATCTCTCCTTCACTTCTAACTCACAGCCAACCTGTGGCGCATACCCACTGACTACATTCACCATCACCCCTTCAATTTCTAACTTTAGGCTCATCATCCTGTCTGAGACTCTTTTCACCTCTAGAACACTGTTTACAAACTCCCCCTTCAGAATCACTCCTACCCCGTTTCTCTTCCTATCAACACCATGATAGAACAGTTTGTATCCTCCTCCAATACTACGTGCCTTGCTGCCCTTCCACCTTGGCTCCTGCACACACAGTACATCTACCTTCCTTCTCTCCATCATGTCTGCCAGCTCTCTGCCTTTCCCTGTCATTGTGCCAACGTTAAGAGTCCCTATTCTCAAACCTATGTTCCTGCCTTTTCCCTTCTCTCTCTGGCCACGGACCCTTCTGCCTCCCCTCTTTCTTCGACCAACAGTAGTCAAATTTCCACTGACACCCTGTAGGTTAACAGCATCGGTGGCGGTCGTTGTTAACCCGCGCCTCGACCGATCCGGTATGTCTAAAGTGTTGTGGATGATTCGCATGGTTATTTTGGCAATTTTTACGCCGGATGCCCTTCCTGACGCAACCCTCTCTATTTATCCGGGCTTGGGACCGGCACAGAAGTAACTGGCTTGCAACCCCTGTGGAACCCCTGAGAAGTTAAGAATATGAAATATCATAAAATTATTTTTTTCTTTGTGTTTATATGATTCTATTAAAGACATTTTGATAAGAATAACGGGATACCGCGATTTAGCTGCAGCTATAACTGTGTAAGGAAAAGTCCCGCCCCTTTAACTGTCTCCACCAATCATTCTTGAAGGCTTAATCACATGTCATCAGTCTGACCAATCAGAAGTGGTTAAAGTATTAACTTCCTTGTTTCAATTTAGCGCAAAAAAGTCTCTCTGTTCTAACAAAAATACCAGCTAAAGCTCGTCTTTAGCGGTGTAGCTTTCCACAGAATCTGGTATCAGACCGTGGAACAAGTGAACAAAACCATGAAGCTCAAAGACGCTGGTCTTTCTGCGGTCGGCGGATCACGGGCACTACATCTCCCATGATGCAGTAAAGTGACTGTCTTAGCGCACAATGAGTCTCTCCTCTGAACGTCTTAAAACAACGAACACACATCAAACAGTTTTTGAATCTTTTGACTTAATTTTTAATACATCTTTTAGAAAAAACAGCTGCAGCTTCCAGCGTTTTCTGCAACAATTATCACAAAAATGCATGTGAGATTGCAGAGCAGCTGTAGATCAATACAGACTGAGCTTTTTCTTTATTTATCTATTTTTTTGGATGCTGGTGTGCCGCGGGATTTTTGTCAAGGTTAAAGTGTGCCGTAGCTCAAAAAAGGTTGAAAAACACTGCCTTAGAGCATGAGATGGGGAATTGATGCTGTCCAATAGTGGAAAATTTATATTACAATAATCAGCATTCTAATGGAAAAGTAAAAACATTTCATATTACATGCAATAAACACACCATCACATAATTAACTTAAATGAAGTAATAATAATGTTACAAAAGAGGAATAAACCAAAATATGCGTATTTTTTCATGTTATTTCATGTGAAATTCCTTAGAAATGGTCTTTTGTTCTGACGTATCTAATCCTATTGCTGTGGTATGACATACAACAAATCCAGTACTATTGGTTTTAAAAATAATTGCAATACTATTCCATTTTTGACCTATTTTACTTGTGCAATATTTTTATGAAAGCAGTTTTTTAAGTTAATGCCAAATTATGTTTTAAAAAGTTATTTGATCTGCTGCTTTTGAATTAAATAAAATGTCATATATATTGGAAATGTTTTTGTATTTCTTTGTATTAGAGTTCACATTATAGTCTGTGATAGCACCGTTGTTAAGGAGAAATGTTAAATAGGTACTTCATGTCATAAACCTAGCTGCTAGCGCTCTGCTCTGGAGGATCCTCCACCTTGATGTTGGTGGGACTCCAGAGACTCCAGCAGCTTCAAACATGTGCTTGCTGCTTTGTAATGCTATTTCAGCAGCTGCTCTCTTAATCTGATGGATCTGTCTGGTAGAAACCTTCCTCATTCTGTCTTTATCTGCACCAACCCGTGTGTCTCTGAATCAGCCACAAATCTCTTCATAGTACGATGATCACGCTGAAGTTTTAGTGAAATATCAAAGGTTTTTATACCTAGTTTAAAACTTTTAACTATTACACACTTTCAGCAGCAGAGATCCTTTTTCTTTCCCAATTTTATCTTTTTGAAATGTAAATACGGTTTGCATAATACTTTGGAACCACTGTAATCCCTAAGAATATTATCTTCACTGCCACTTGCGTACCAGTAATGAAAAAAAACAGGTACACATCTTTTACTAAGTCAAATGTCAGAGTCAACTATAAAATCAGAGTGGCTACACTGGACAGTAGAAAGGCACCTGTCTTTCTTCTTTTTGAGAACCTAATTTTTAAATTTAAATGTATTTATTTTTCACACTGTGTTTATTGTTACCCTCATGTTTTTGTTTTGTTCTATCATCTTTTTCCTTCTAAAATTTTAGCCAGCGATTTCACAAACTCTAAATGATCATTTAAAACTCCATCAAAGGGGAATTTGGAAAGTTGTTTTTCCTACAGAATCCAAAAACTGAAAAAGATCAAATGCCCTTTTGAGTCAACAATTTGTTCCGTACTAGTTTAGTGTGCTTACACGCCCAAAATATGTGCAGTACTGTTTCTTCATATTGTTTACAAAATGTACAGTTTTTATTGAAATCTATTATGAACCTTTGCGTGAAGGTTGAAAGAACAAAGAAGGAAGAAAAAGAAACCCGAAATATTTTCGTTCCTAGTTTGTTTCTGGCCGGTGCTATTATGCAGACGGATCACATCAACATGACGGTTGTAGAAGAAGAGGGGAGCACCGAGTCGCGAAGAAGAACAGACAGCGACGGAGAAACCGACGTGCAGATGCTGACAGGTGAGTCATGTGAGCGCAGGTAAGGCTGTTTCCCCCGCGAGAACAGCGGAACCACGACAGCAGCAGCGTGTGCGCCTGTGGAGTGTGGATGGTGTCTGAGGTCACGCGCTGCAGTTCTACTCAAAGCCAGAAGGAGGCGCTAAAGTCCCCCAAACATTTCACAAAAAGTCCGGGTGAAACCTGCGCCTCTGTGATCAACACGGAGCTGATGTTCTGGTGATGGGAAACGTCTGTAGATCAGAGCTAGAAAATGAAGAATTTCCGATGGCTCACCTGACCATCTGTCACGGAAAACACTGATCCAAAATAGCCTAATGTTTTCTGGAATGTGTCTGTTTTTCATGAAGCCGGATTGAGGTTCATCAATTATGGAGTTTGAATCTTTTAGCAAGAATTGCAGACTGGAAACTGATTACATGTCAATGAGAACGAATCCTTTTTGGTTTAGGAATAAGACTTGTTAGACTTTAAAGTAGAAGGACGGACTCTGGTTTCAGCATTCAAGACTTCATGCAGGAAAGAAGCTAATTCAGAAGCAGTTCCAAGACAGGTAACTGATTGTTTCTGGGTGTTCTTGTGTGTGCAGTTGGGATCAATAGTTTTATTGATGCACTGATTAGTGGGATAGATTCAATGTAGAAGCTCGTTGGAGACATTTCTCCTCTTATTATTCATAATTCTGATGCAAAGACTTCACCATGGCAGCTCAGGGATGAATTGTTTCCAACAGCAGAGACCTGAGAGTCTTCTAAACAGAGCAGATCCACACTGAGAAACCAGATCAGCTCCTCAAAACTCAGACACTTGCTATTTCTAAATGCCAACCTTCAAACCAGGGGTCCTCAGAGTTTTTGTGGAGGGCCAAATTAGGAACTCAACATTAGACTGGGGGCCAATTTTGGTGAAAAAAGTGGATAAAGACAAAAAGTTGTTTTTACTAAATTTAATGACCGAGTGTCATTTGTCCAGTTAACCAGAACCTCCAGATGTTTTCCAGAGGTTGCTGTCTAGATCTTCTACTTGTTTAGTATTTGCATCATTTGACAGAATCGTTTCTTCAGACTTTTCTTTTCTCCTCGCCAACACAATGTTTTTCCTCAAAAGAACCTGCTCTGCCTCTCTTTTATTGAGGGCCACAACATTTTTTAAACGGGCCCCCATTGGCCCCTGGGCTGCACTTTGAGAACCCCTGCTTTAGACATTCATCATTCAGTCATCATCGGTTTTTAAGAGTTTGAAATGAAGATTTTCAAACTAAAGTCACTAACCTTTCCCACATGACTCATGATCACCTATGTTTACTAGATAATACTTCATTTTGTTTACTACTCAATAGTTGCACTATTTTGTTGCCTCTGAACTGGATTCCTCTAAGGATTAACAGACTTGTGTTAATTTGATTTCGTTGAAAAGTGAAACCCAAAGATTTAGACCTGACATTATTACATTAGTCACTAATGACTCATTCAAAGCTTGAAATGGAAAATGTAAAAGAACTGAATGGGAACTCATTTCTTTATTTCTACATACTTGTGAAGATGACCTCTGTTCTCTACCGCTGGTGTTGCATTGGGGGACAGACTGGGCTCTGAGGGGGGGGTCGTGTCTGTCTGTGCTTAACCAGCTGTCTGCGCAGGCGCAGTGTTCCTGACCATGGCAGCCTCTGCAGGGATGGTCGCTGGTTTCGGCTCCACAGTAGCGCTGGCCAAAAAGAAGAGTCCAGAGTGGTTCAGTAAGGTCATTACTGCACATGCAGCATTTTTGGTGTTTTCTGTGGAGGGGTGGCGGATGCCATGGAGGGATGGTCATGTGAGGCTTTGGTTTGTGTGCAGGGCGTGGCAGCACAAGGAAGCGGCGCCTCTCTGGCCCTCCGAGCTCTGGGTTGGGGCTCCCTGCTGGCCTGGTGTGGGGTTGGTCTGCTCAGCGTCACGGCATGGAAGGCTCTGGGGGTCCACAGTGTATGTTCAACTCCCCATTCTCTGGTTAGGAAGGTTTGAAGACAAACCTCCAGAATGGACTGAACGGTCTGTTCTTTACATTTGATGTGAACCATGAGTGAATTTGGATGGAATAAACTAGAAGTCTGTCTCTGATGCTCTTGTGTTCTTCTCAGCTCGCAGAGTTCAGGCAGAAGATGCAGAGCTTCTTCCCGTCCATCCCAAAGACCCCGGAGGGGGCTTCTGGCTCAGAACCTGTGGACTGGGATTCTGTCTTCAGGTCCAAGTGATCCTTTTTCAGGTTTAAAGGACCAGTTTGGCTAGTTTGTTCCCCACCTGGCTGCAGCATCAGGTTCTGGACTGATGTGAAACATCAGGATCCAGCTGCTTGCTTCTGTGAAGTTCGAGCTCCTGGACCTAAATGTTGAAAAGGGAAGCACAGATGTTTATCAGAATGCTCCCCCCTCTCCCCCCGTTGCCATGATGGATCAGAGGACAGCAAGTTCCACTTGGACACAGTCAGTTTGGATGTGCTGGCTGTGTTATGAACGTGTTCTTGTGGTGTGGCTGTGGCTTTGCTCAGTAAACACACATGTGGAGCGCTGCTGTCACCTGCTTCCACCTCCACTGATGCTGCTCACAAGGTCACCGCTTGTTGCAGCACAACAGAAACAGATTGTAAAAACAAAAGTAGATGGGATTCATTGTTGACAGTGCTGATGAATCTGCGAAACAACCAACCAGGGAACCATGGCGACGTGGACCTCCAGCTTTTTTCTTTAGGACTGATGACTTTCTCCACTCTGTAAATGTGTTTTTTCACAGTTTGTGAACTTCCTGCACCATGACCACATGCACGAAAACTCACCAACATTTCAGCAGTGGGCCCTGTCGGGGGGAGGACTGGGGGGGGGGGGGGGGGGGTGCAGGACCTTGGCGAGCTGAGGTCTCCGCTGAGGCCTCTCCCCCATCTGGTGGTGTTGTAAACGTCCAAGCAGGACATGTGTCCACGGTTACAGAGGAAATCCTGTGGTCGGTGTCTTCAACAGCAGTTTGGCAGAAAGACCAGCTGTTGTCATCAATGTTCAGACGGAACCCAACTAATTCTCCAGAGGGATAAATATTAGTCAGAAGAAAAAAATAAAGAAATATCATTCATAATTGTGAAGTGTGTTTCTTTGAACTTTTTTGGGAATGGGAAGTTTCATGAATTTGGTCCTTAATTTAGTAACAATATTTTGTTCAAATTTCTGCACTATATCCTTTTTTTAGAAATAATCTTTCAATGAACCAATTTCTGATCAAATAATTCTTAAATTTTTTGTCCATAAGAGGACATCCTTCAATTGATAATGATGCTAATTGTGGTTTTATGATGACGTGTCATTGTGTTCTTTGTTAGAAATACAAATTCTCAAGGAAGAGTATGAAGTACTTTAAAGAATTCTGAGGTGGGAGGATTGAAGTTATGGTTTAAACCAAATTCCTCAGAATCTAATAACTTACCCTCTGTGTCCATCAGATCAGTCACAGACCAGACACTTCTGCCATGGAGGATGTATCTCTTTTTCCAAATAACATTTGAGTGTGGCGGGAAATTATGCAATATTCATAGAATATTTTCCAGTGGAACTCTGATAATGCTATAGGGAACTTATTAACATCAAAATCCCTAACAAGCACAAACTTTACACCCGCCTAATCTGTTAAATAAGTTATTTGGGACACAAAACCAGAAGGATTGGTTGTTTTTGATCCAGGATTTGAACCAGTTTATCTTGAGGGTCCGGCAATAACTTTGAGACCACGACCATGTAGTTCTTTTTCATGTAATGAGGCTTGTTTCTCCAAATAAAGTCAAAATTCATTTGGTTGATGGATATTATCACTTTGTTTGAGATGGCATTAGAGTAAGATGAGTAAATAAATCTGTACAAACCCTCCATCTTTGTCAGACAGATCCAGCAGCCATGTGTCTCTTTGGAGCCACGTATTCAACCTCGTCTTACATTCATCAAGTTTTTCACCCACATTCCTCGATTGGCTTATTTTTTGGTCTTTGTTGATGTGGATGCCCAGGTACTTCATTTCTGACTTAATGGGGATATGATTGATTTCTTTTAAAGGTGTGTCATGAATGGCCAATAGTTCACATTTCTTTAAATTTAAGTTGAACCCTGATGTTTCGGAAAAGTGTTTGACTTTTTCAATAGCTGCTGTCATTTGATGCTCATCTTTTAAAGACAGTGTTGTGTCGTCTGCTAGCTGGCTAATAATGATCTCTGTGCCCAAGACATTGAACTTTTTGATGTCATAACAATTCCTAATGTAAATGGCCAACATCTCAGTAGCTAATGAGAACAGATATGGAGAGATAGGACAACCTTGAGGGATTCCTACATCAACTTTGAAACTTGGGGTGGTGCCATTAGGAAGGATAACATAGCTGTTGATATTCTGATATAGACCAGGTTCTTAAATTTAGTGCCAAACCCAACATTCTCCAGTCCTGTCATCATAAACGGATGCTCCACTGAATCAAAGGCCTTGTAAAATCCAGAAAGAGAATAAAACCATTATCTTCTATAAGATGTCAGTATTCAATGATGTCCATAACCAGTCTGATATTATTATGAATTGAACGGCCCTTCAGAAAACCAGATTGTGTTTCTGTAATAAGTTCTGAAAGTTCCGTCTGGAGACGAGAAGCGAAAATGTATGTCAATAATTTGTAGTCTGAATTTCTTGTTCATTTCATGTTTCATTGTAGTTGGAAGTGTGCAGGTCTCATACATTTCCAGGACTTTTTACAGTAAATTTCTGAAATCTTCCCAAAGTGTCTATAAAAGTTCCCTATGTGAACCCATCTGAACCAGGAGATTTATTAAGAGAGAGTCGACTAATGACAGCATCAAGCTCAGAGATTAAAAGTTGATCATCACACGTTTGTTTAAAATTGTTGTCTATTTTGGGGATGTGTTGCGCAATCTCTTTTAAATAATTGTTACAGTCTATTCCTGAAAATGTAGAGCTGTAGAGGTGGCTATAAAATCTGTAAATTTTCTGATGGGGAATCAAGTTCCTCAGATGTCTCTATTTCTGAAATCAGTGATTTAATTTCTTGGCAATAATCAATATTTTTAATAAGGCTGGAGTTGAATTTCCAGTATTTATTCAAATACTTTATACTGTTTTTGGGTTTAATACACAGAATTACGCTACAATTGTCTGTTAGCTGCGCTGCAGATGTGTTACATTTAATCTCATGACATAACAAGTGATTTGAATTTAACCAATGATCAATTCTTGATTTTAGAGTAGAACTGGAGTTGAAGACTGTGAACTGAATTATACCTGGATTAAAGTGTCTCCATGTGTCAGTTAGGCCTTAACCGTCACAGAAATTGTTAAATGTTCCTTTAGGGTGACTAGAATCAAAGTTAGAGGGAAATCTGCATCCAGTTATCTTGCACTGGATTCAAGTCCCCTCCCACTGTGATATTATTGGATGAATATGCTAATCTGAGTCACTGTAAAAAAAAAAAACGTAGTTTTTACGGTAAAACGCTGGCAGCTGTGGTTGCCAGAAAAATACCGTAAAAACTACGGTGAAACATTTTTTCATTTTACGGCATGAACGTATTTTTTTTGTAGATTTTACGATCAAAAACTGTCGTACAGTCAATATTTCACTGTGGAAAAAAATGTTTTTACTTGACGAAAAATCAAAATTTCACTGTAGAAAAAAATGTTTTTACTTGATGAAAAATCGATATTTCACTGTAGAAAAAAATGTTTTTACTTGAAGAAAAATCAAAATTTCACTGTAGAAAAAAATGTTTTTACTTGATGAAAAATAAAAAATAAACCATAATTTTTACGGTAAAACGCTGGCAGCTGTGGTTGCCAGAAAAGTACCGTAAAAATTACGGTGAAACATTTTTCCATTTTTACGGCATGAACATATTTTTGTTGTTGATTTCACGCTAAAAAAAAACTGTCATACAGTTGACATTTCACTCTAGAAAAAAAATGTTTTTACTTAAAGGAAAAAAAAAATCAATATTTCACCCTTAATAAACAATAAAATAAAGCTAAGTCAATAAAAACAAAAATTTCTCCCTGTAAAAGTTACAATGAAAATGATTTTATAAAAGAAAATTCTGTAAAATTACTATAACTTTAACTTTTCTTAATGCTAATTTTATGATAAAATCCTGGCAGCTTAAATGACAAATTATTTATGTATAGAATTTTTTTTAAATAGAATTAAAATATCTAACCAACTTTGTAGTTTAATTGCCGTTATCAGAAACTACAAAACTTTTCATACATTAGTACTTTTAGTCATTCTCATCTGCAAGCCTAATACACGAAGTATAGATTATTTAATACAGCACAAGTCAAAATGTCCACGTCAGATTTCAATTTAAGTGTTTTATTTAATATCTGAAGAAGAACATCAGATATTTGGATTTTTCCACAATAAACCAAATAATTTTCTCATTGACATCAAGAATAAGCAATTAAAAAAAAAGTTCTCTTACTTGTGGAAAACCAAACTAGAAGCATAACAATACACCCGCTCAGAGATGTAACTGCACATAAGCAGGTTCAAAGGTATATATATATATATATATATATATATATATATATATATATATATATATATATATATATATATATGCAACTTCCATCAATGTAGTTAGGGTGCTGCTGCTAATGTCTGAGTAGAGGAGTTGCCAATCACAAAAGTGTCTCCGCCTTGTCTGGTTTGATTGAAAGACAGACTCATTTGCTGAAAAAGCTCATTATGGAACAAATGTGGGACAGCAAAACATAGAAACACAGCGGAAGCTGCATTTGGTTTGCTTTGTCAGAGATTCATTCATTCTGATCATTTCGTTTAGTTGGAAACATGCAGTATAAATGTATATTTCATAATTCCAACTGTAGGCCATTTATTTATTTATCATGTATGCCATTATGGTTTTATACTTAAAGGAATTCCAAGTAAGGAACTCTCAAAAATAATAGCATTAAAAGTTCTTATTAAGTCCAGAAGGACATAAATTGTAAATTTTACCATACTCTCAAATTTCTGCAAAAATCACAACATATCCCAGTAACTGCACATTAACATTTAACCTTAAAAACCTGTGCTTTTGTCAATAAAAACTTGTAAAAATAACAGTGTTTGACTGTTATACGCATTATGGAAAATTTCCGTTAAAATAACAATGTCCAAGTGATTTACGGTAGGATTATGTATTTTTCCAAAGAAATTATGTACTAATTACAAATTTTACCTGTGAACTGATTAACAGGAACTTTACGTCAAAATAACAGTTTTAAACAGTTTTATAGTTTACTGGATTTTCCTGTCATGGTTTTACGGTTTTGTACTGTTAAATATACAGTTTTTTTTACAGTGGTTGATGTAACTGTAATGTAATTTGCTCTAACAAATGTTTATTCTCTTTAATATTATTGTAGCCATATATGTTAACCAGGCTGAATTTAAAATGATCAATATCTGCTATGATGATCAGCCAGTGACCGTGTTCATCTGCTATATGGGACACATTTTTGCCCTGGAAGTTTTTGGGAAGTATAACGACCCCTGCAGCTCTGGGACTGCCATGACTGAAAAAAAACCTTGTCCCTCCATAGCTGAGACCAAATAAATTGTCTTCCTTTGAGTGTTTCTTGTGGAAAAACAAAATCAACATTCTTCCCTTTACAAACTAAAAAAAAAACGTTTTCATGACACAAAACAGTAATCTTAACAGACTTAAATGAGGCTGAAAATGTTAGATCAAAAACTTTAAGGCAACAAAACCTTGAATTTACAGTATTCATCTTGAATTACTTGCAAGACTAAATGGTGTGACTCTCTGACCATTGATGAAAGCACAAGGACCACGAAACACAGTCTTACAACCACTCGCCTGTTCATGTCTTCTTTGATGAGGTCTTCTGCAAACCGAATGTTGAGGTCTCTACAGACAGGATGGTGTTCAGTCATTCCTCACAGCTCGTCTCTGGATCTCCTTTCTGTGAACTGAATGCTGATTTGACGGGGCGGTTGACATCCATTGGGCCCAGCTGGTGTACTGTGTCGAGGTGTCCAGGGTGGTGTGATCTTTGTGATGGTATCTGCCACAATCGCTGGGGTGTCTTCACCTTAACACCATTTAACCTCAAGTTCCATCTTTTTGTATCTTTCCTATTCTAACGTTTTCTTTTCCATCTCTGACGCTCTTTTCTCTAACTCCGTGTTTCTCTCTCTCTCAGACTTTTCACTTCTTCTGTTTTTTATTTCTATCTTTACATTCTTGGATTTCAGCAGTCAACACGCCATCTTGATGGCACTTCCACAACGGAAGTCCATTGTAGAGCCGACTGTCTTTTGTGCTTTGGTGTCCTCTGCCTTAAGTACTTTTAGTAGGACCTAAAGTCTGAGGTGCTCTGTGCGCGCCTGATAAAAATGTTTTTGAATATTTATTTACATTTATCATGGATGCATATCATCTTTCATTTTCAGTGGTTATGTGGAACTTCTACTGTGGATCTGGCGTATACCTGCGTATCACATACACTACACCGCTGCCTAAATGTCTGTACACGCACACCCTTGAGCACAGTTTGTGTAAAGATGGAATCCTTTATTGTAGATTCTACCATTGGCTGTATTGGTGAACTGGACTGAGTAACCCCTCCCCCCTTGCGTTCCAAATAGGAAGTTTCTGCTGGGTCCAAGATCCTATAAACTTCTATGGCGAAATAAACAGCTCTTTGTTCTATTTGCCAGAATGACCATTCTTGCTGTACTATCTCTTTTTCACATGTTCTCCTGATCGTTTCTGGTCAGTCAGATGCCTCGTTAAAGCATGTGGTGCCTTCCGGCCCCCACCTTGAATTTGTGAAATGCTTGATTGACTGACTCTCTCCAGCCCATTCTCAGTGGAAGGAGTGTGGACTCAGACCGAGGACCAATCATTGCTCACTAAAAATGTAGTCTGGTTCAAACCTTCTTTCTCTTTTGGCTCTTCCCATCAGGGGCCGCCACAGCGAAACAACCTCTCTTTTGAGGATGAGTCGCATGGTTAAACTGGCAATGTTTTACGCCGGATGCCCTTCCTGACGCAACCCTCTCAATTTATCTGGGCTTGGGACCGGCACAGGAGCAGAGAAGGGAATAGGCAGCAGCCCGGAGTCGAACCCTGGTTTCACGGACAGAAGGTGCCACAAACCAGCACGAGCTAAACTGAAACATGGTAAAAACCATTTAGCAGAAAAATGGTGACTGAATTGGCTTCATTTCGTTGGAACCAGAAGTAAGGCATTTTCTTTGAGGGACGTCACACTCGCTCTGTCCAGTTCTCTTTTACAGTCAACAAGTGAAATGTGTGATTCAGTGTGCTGACGGAGCAGAACCTCGTGTCAACGTCATCTCTGCTTTTTGTTCTTTTCCCTCTTTAGAAGTTTTAACCAGTTTTTTTTTACTGAGTATCTGGTTTTTATTTATTGGTTTTTTCAACTAATACATAAGTTCACAGATGTCAAACAGAAATGCTGTAGCTAGCAGCTGTTCCAGATGTTCACTGTGTTTCAAAAGAACAAAAACATGGAGAGCTTTTACAAACAAGTTTCCTTCCAGTGTTCTTTCTTCCTAATGCTCTGCACTGGAATCAGAGAAATGAACAATATACGAAGAATGGACATTTAGAGCACAGCTGCATTCTGATAAAGATCAGTGAGGCTCTTGAAGGTGCTTCAGGTTCTATAGATATGTCACCACCTCTCTCGATTCTGAAATTGAATAACGAAGCTGTCTCAATGTTTGACACAATCAGCTCCTGTCTTCATCAAACTCCACATATCCACAGTCTATAACTGAAGCGCGCAGCCAGCTCAGCACCAGCATGCAGTCTGAAAGTGTCTAGCTTGTCCAGATGAAGCAGGAAGTCTTCGGTCTGACCCCCCCAACCCTACGTCGGTGCAGATCTGTGCTGAAGAGATGAAGAATAACGGAACTAGAGCTGTTGTTTAAGAATTTCATCAAAAAGCACCTTGAGCTATCTTTAAAAATATAGTTGTGTGGTGAAAAACAGCAGGAATAGATTTGACCTCAGCAAAAACATGTTTTCCTGGAGATTCTGGAGTCCGGCAGCAGCAGAAGCCGTCTGCTGTGAAAACCTCAGAAATGATTCTGCCGATGCAGAATGAGTGTTTCTCAACTGCAGCCCTGTTCTTCAGCGTGCTTCATCAGCATGAAGGGTCTGAGTTGAAGTGTGGGGGCTGCAGCTGATGCACTGACTTCTCATACACACAAGCTGCTTTTTGATGTTTAAGGTTTTCCTTAAGGGAGGGGGGGGGGGGGGGGCATTCAGTTCTGGAGAGTGGCAGAAGTGATTGACAGTTCATTCAGACTGGACGCCCCCCCACCACCACCACCAATCCACACACACATACATACCTGTCCATAGTAACTAGTAAGTTACAGCCTGAAACTGACTGCATGTCCTCTTGTGCCGCTGAGCCAGGCTGCTGGGGGAGGGGGCATGTGCATCCATGTGTGGAGATGGGGTAATGGGGAGGCAGAGAACATCATTACCTCTTTTCACGCAGCACTGCTCCTCCGCCTCCCCCAACCGCTGAAAGACGGGCTGGGTGTAGTCACCTTCAAGTCCCTGATCTGAACTTAGCAGATGAGTCATTTCTGCTGGACACTTTTATGTGACACTTCTGATGCAGAATACTATCCATTCATCTGTGAGAAAATACGCTTTTAATTTTTAATTTGGAGCGACCTGTGGCATGTTGATCCTTTGTGACAGTTGAGCCATTTGTGTGATATTTTACATGTGATCTTAAAAATTAAAGACAAATGCTTGAGTTCAGCATCTACTGTGATGCGTTTAAAAGTGTGGTACTCTTCAGCATCAAGTTCTTGCTCCACTTTGATGCGTTACCTGCACAGTTTGTGCAAATGAACTCCACAACTCATTTGGTTCTTGTATTTATTGGAAACTCTTATTCAGTCCAGCAGACCCGTCACTTTATGCTGCCGTTTTAAACCTTGAGGTTTCTGTTCCAAAAGGAAACACGGCGTTTCCTTTAAATCTCCACGTCATGAACGACACACAGCAGTACTGACTGAAACCTACATGTGTGCATGTATTCGTGTGTACACACCAGGGTTCACAGTAATAATTGAGACTTTGGCTCCGCCCTCAAACAACAAAGGGGGGGGGGGGGGGGCATCCACCTCTCCAGCTGTCAAATCATGAACATAGGCTTGGGGGGCTCAGAGTTTGTGGATGTATTTTCTCTGCATCTCAGTTCAGCAGAGCTGCAGCAGTGATGCGGACAGTTTCTTAAGGGGACCCCCCCCCTGACTACATTTTTTCTTTCTCCGCAGTTTCTCCTCTCTATTTTGAGTCTATAGTTATTTCCAACTACCCCCCCCCCCCCCCCCCCCCCCCCCCCCCATCACTACAAGAGTCAGACGGACTTGTGGGGGTTACACGTATTCCTGGAGACTGTAGCTGTCCTTGAGGTCTTCTGAAGAGTGTCTGCAGGGGGGCGGGTGCTCTGGCTCCCCCAGGTTAGGCTCGTCTGTCTGCAGCTTGACATTTTTCGTTTGCTTCTCTCGCAGGCGCCCCCTCCTTTGGTCGTTCCTGTCAGAAGAGGTTGCCTGGTCCGGCCACCTTGATCTTTTTCCAGGACAGGACAGGCAGAAAATGACCCCTCCAGCCAAAAGAAATCCAGCAGAGACAAATGTGATGCACAGAGCCCCCCCAGGCTGATATTTGCTGCTGTCCGGCAGGTCTGTGGTCAGGAAGGCGGTGATGACTTCGTTGGTGAACCAGGATGCAGGAACCAGGCAGAGAAGGCTGGAGAGGACAAAACATCCCCCGGCAGCGATGGCTGTGTGCCCCTTGGCTCGATAGCTGCCCCCCCAGCGGGTACATTTTAGTCCAAGGGAGGCAAGGCAAAGTCCGAATGTGGCCAGCATGCAGCAAAGAACCATGGCGGCCCGCGTGGCCTGAAGGGAGGCGGGCAGCGTCAGTGGTGAGTTCTTCATGGTGCAGCTGAACACCCCCGCGCTGTAGCACACACAGTCCATCCACAGACCCTGCATCTGGGAGGTGGGGGTCATGATGCTCGTCCACATACTCATGCTCACCTTCCAGTTGGGCATCAGAGTGGCCACCGTGGCACCGAGGACACCCAGCAGCGCCAGGCCAAACGCCAGAATCTGAATGTCTGCGGACAGCATGGCTGAGCCCCCCCCGTAGAGATGGAGTCTTGGAAGAAGATAATTCCCTAGCTCAAGCTCCGGTGAGCTGAAACCAGAGCAGAAATGAGAATGAAGGAGAGCGTGACGGGTTCACAGCTGAGGCTGCCCCCCCAGACTGATGAACTGATCACTGACAGTGATGCTGAAGCTGCAGTGCCCCTCCCCAGGATATTCCAGAGGTTCACAGCAGATCCCCAAGTCATTTCCAGGAGGTCCTCAGTTCTCTTGATGCAGCCAACTTGCAGCAGACTGAGCTGTTCTTACCTGGGGGGTGGATCTCCTGAGCGTGAAGAGGGGGCTCGTCCCGAGGAGAGTCCTGAAACAGAGAGGCAATGTGGATGAAGGAGCAGCTTTTGTCTCCTCACCGTCTCCTTGGAAACCGTACAAACAGATCCATCCCATTCTGCATCCTGAAAAAGAAGACAGTTTTCTTCATTTGAATCCGAAGACCTGCAAACCTTTAAGAACCAGGTTCTGGTCTCTGAAGGTCATCTGCTCCAAAGGAGCCGCAGAGCAGCACTCTTATCTGATGACTTGATGGTGGGGGTACGTCAGCTCTGCGGCGCCCAAACCTGAAGCCTCTGTTTGGTAGAAAAGCAGGCGCTTACCTCGCATCATGTCTGCAGACTCGCTTTGTCTTCTTGACTTTTATGTATGGATGTTTAAAAAACCTGGCGGAAGAAAAAAAAAGCGAGGAGGAGGAGTCTCATTTGCAATGATCACTGATGGTTTCCCAATCAACTGCGCCGCAAACTGCTCCTGGTTTTGGAGATAAAGCCGCTGTGGTGAGTGGAGTTGTAAAGAAGTGGCCACTGCAATGTGCTGATAAAAGTCCACAGCCCGCCCACCCAGCTGAGTGACAGGACAGGCAGCCTGTTATTACCATAATCCTGCAGTCTCCAGCTGGAAACTGTAAACACACATTTGAGAGCGGCAGGTTCTGTGGGAAAACAGCAGTTTATAGGAGGTGCAGGTATCCTCCTGTGTTTGCAGAGGAGATGACAGCAAAAGCCAGCTGAGTATTTCCCAGGACTCAAGCCAGGCCCTGACGTCAGAACTCGACCTGGTTCAGTTTCAGCCCGAAGTAATGGAAGCGGAAGAAAAAGAGCACTTCAGGTTAGTTTCTAAAACCAAAAAAATCCTTAAATGATGTCAATTTGATTTGAAAAAAAAAATGTTCTAGAGAATGACCAAAAGAATTTTGATTTTTCTGCCAACATATTTACTGACTTTGTCAGTTAATATCTGACAAAAAACAAATTTGTTTTAGGATTTGTTTTGATAATTGCATTGCTTTTATTTCAACATACATCTTTGGTCATTTTTTCACATTTTTGTCAATAGCTATTTTGCAGTTTATAGGGAAAATATGAACATCTGTGTTTTTAAATGCAGAGAATGAAGCTGTGAATAAATTCACGGATCAGTTGATATTTGTATGAAATGTTTGGATCAGTCAGTCCTTGACAGGTGTGGTTCTAAAGCGTTCAGGGTCACAGGGTTGACCCGCATGCTGAGCGTCCCATTCAAAGGCTTTTAATGCATCAGTCAGCGTCCCAGAGCACAGCGGGGCTCTGTCGGGGTGGGTCTCTGGGGGTTTGGCTGTGGGTCCTGGAGCTAAATGCTCCCAGCTCCCACATTGGATTCTTTTTCTTTTACTTACCTGAATTGTTCTGTTGTTGTTTTTGTCAATATTTTGTCATTTTTAAAGTAATAGTATTTATTTTTCTGTTAAAAACTTTGTGCAGAATAGATGTTAATATCTGAAGTAAATTTTCTGTAAGTCTTTTGTTTATTCATGTTTTACATTTTTGTAGATTCTTTTTATCTTTTTCAAATGTTCTGATGTTTTCTGTTTTTTGTTTATTTGCTTATGTGGTTCAAACACTCTTTTTAATGGCGGAGACCTGCCATCACAGCAAAAAAACAGTCACTGCTAATAGAAAAAAAAGGAACTATATAAAGAAGAAATAAAGAACAAATAAAGAAAACTGCTGCAAATAGAAATAAATTATGTTGCAAATAAAAGAAAAGCTCCAAATAAAATGAAGCACTGAAAATTAAAAAGCCACAACGAAAGTGACTTATCAGGGATGGTTTATGGCCATGCACTGCTGTGAGAAGAAGGAGAAAAAAAGAACAGGACTAAAATAGGAAAATAAACAACAAAAGTGTCACAAATGTCACTATGTGTAATTTTGAAAGGTTCTTAGGCTGTGCTTTGAAGGTAAACTGGAAGATGCCAGGTTATTGTTAGCTTGGGCTAAACATAAAAAAAAAACGTGCAGAAAGGCACTGACAAGAGGAGAATGAGTTCTGTAGTTTTACTCCAATATTACACTGATCAGTTACATGTGTCACCGCACAGACTCACTCCAGAACAGTCTTCCCCAGACAAACACAACTGATGACAATTACTGAGAGCACGGAACGAAAACTGGAAACAAATAACAGCTAAATACATCCAGCAGCTTATTCCTGTGGTTGTTGGTATTTTATCATTAATAATCATGCTGATAATAATCTAAAGTGTGGTAAAAGTAGTTATATGGATGAATGTGAAGTTTGCTTTTATTTGTAGCACTTGTTTTCTTGACATGATTTATTTTCTTTGCAACAGTGTTTCTTTTTTTATGTATATTTACTTTCTTTTGGTGCGATGATTGTTTTAAAAAGAATGCATGGAGAAAGATTTGTGTGAGTGTGTTTTTAAATTCATGAAGACAAACTCTTAACAGTATAAATTAGAGTAATGTTACGTTAAGGAGTTAGGACATGCATTATCTTAAAGAAATTCTGTATGTGCACAGACATGCTTGTTTTTGTTACCATATTAGGATGCTGTCTTACATACAGGCATTCAAAGAGAAAAGGCAGTTTTGTTGCTCCTGGAGACATGTAGGAATATATACTAAGTGATAAGACCATAGACACAAACGGGAGCGACTTACACTTTACACTATACAACATTGTCTTAAATAAACACACAATTAAGTCATTATTTAAACAAGAGTTATGTTTACTCAATATTAATTGATCAACAAACATCTACTTAAAGTTAAACCCCGAAAATGAACCAAAATACAAATTAGAAATCCCAGCATCCCCCTCTTCCTCTGACAGCAGTGGTTAGGTCCTATCAATGAGTGGCAGCATAAAAAGCAGCTTTACCGTCAGCCACAAAAATAGAAATAAGGACACTAAATTTAAAAATTGAATAAAAGTCACAAACAACAACATAAGAACAACCACATTTGTGTGGTGGATAGAGAAAAGCCTGCTGCACTAAAAAGTATATCAACATGTATTGCGTGCAAATCAAACAAATCCGAGCGGCAGGAGGCGCCATTACTCACACATGACGTCATTAAAACGCGTCAGGTGACAAATCAGGAAGTGAGTGCCGGAGTCTTCGGGATCAAGTCTGTTCTAAATCTGGGTTTTCCGATGAGATCCATACGGGTATAATCTGCGGTACAGAAGGTAAGAGTTTATGACAAACGAGCGCGTGCACGAGACCACGCAAGAAAGGCGCGCGCGCGCGTACATGACTGGTGTTCATGAAAATCCCTTAACAGACGACTCTACCTTGTTGAATGTGGCAGACAAATGCATACTATTTCAGCGTGCTTGTGTATATGGGATTTAATTAGGTTAACTCTCTCCACTAATCTGCTATCCTATCCTATTTCTAAAACCCAGATTAGGATGTTTTACATTTATAATTTTAATATCTATTCTTTTAGAAAATATATTTCTCCAGAATAGAGGAAGTAGCTGCGACAGATTATTTTAAGGCTTCTCCTTGTGTTGCCATCCGTTATGAAAACAAAGGCAGATGCAGCTCAGCTACATTTTGACCGATCAGACAGATGTTGCCTTGATGATGCTGTGGGACAGAGGCGGACGTTTGACCGTTCAAATACTAGTCTCAAGAGGACTTTATTTAAGGCTGCAAAACAAAACTAAAGTCAAGCGTTTTCAAAAGCATCTTGAGCTGTTGCAGCTGATTGCAGTTTGCTCGTGTGCTGGGACATCTCAGTAAATACCAGAGATGGACAAATCAAATCAAATCAAACTTTATTTATAAAGCACTTTTCAGATAAAAATATAACACAAAGTATTTTACATTAAAACACAACAAAATATAAAAACATAAAGAAATGAAAATAAATAAATAAAAAGGGCCCCCCTCCCCGTACCTAGCCTGATATCAGGTGAACTACTTCAGCATTTTAGTCTCCATTAATGCCAGATTTTTCAAGTCCCCCCATTTTGACACACTATAACACCATGGTTTCTAGAAATGGGCAGAATTGTAAGACAGTCATTTTTTAGGACATGCCTACTAAAGCTACTGATGAACTATTAATCACAACATGCCTCCTTTAAGAGTGTTTTAAATCAAATCACCTCAGTATAGCTTCCTGTAATGTCACATCTACCTACAGAAGTACAACGTATGGATCAGTAATAGGGGTGTGTATCTGTCCCTCTTCCCACTCCAATTTAATATCTGCATGCTCCCACTGGCCCAGGTTATAAAGAAATACAACATTAGTTTCCATAGCTACGCAGATGACACACAGATAAATATTACAGTGATACCAAGTAATTTTTTTTTTTTTGGGGGGGGGGGGGGGGGGGGTCTAAAGAGAAACAGTTGGAATTCACTTCAGAGCTTCAATCCAGTCATCTAAAAACCACCAACCAGACCAGAAGTTGGGTGTAGTGATGGACACAAACCTAAATGGTGATAAACACGCTAAGGCAGCTGCCAAATCAGCCAACTATCATCTTATACATATTTGATGTCTAAGCAGGTCCTGGAGAAACTCATATATGCCTTCATCTTTTGTCAACTTGACTACTGTGTTTTTACAGGATGACCAAAAAAAATCAATCAGGATCAGCAGCTTATTCAAAACTCTGCTTCTCCGGTTCTCACAAGGACCAAAAAAGCGGACCACATCAGTCCAGTTCTGAGGTTTTTCCACTGACTGCCTGTCTGCCAGAGGGAAGATTTTAAGGTTCTGTTGCTAATTAATAAAGCTTTGAATGGATTAGGACCTAATACATGATTGACCCCCCTCACCCAGTAAGTACCAACCAAACCTCTCTGGTCATCTGGATCTGGCTTTTGTCACTTCCTGGAAGAACTGACAACCAAACAGGGAGAAGCAGATCTGGAACAGATCCAGAAAGTTTTAGATCAGCCAAAACATAAAGTCCAGGTTAAAGACCTACCTGGGGGGTCTTCCAGAAAGCAGGTTATGCTAGCTCCCACTGTAAGTTTGAGACTAAGGAAGTTGATAACCTCAGCTTTCAGTTCCAGAAACAGAGGTAAGTTTCAGGGTAAGTCAAGTTGCCATAGCAACTCATGCTCTGAACATAACCTGGTCCGGAGCAGGTTTAGTTGAAGGTTAGTTTGTTTACAGAGAGGTGAAGCAGCATGGCGTGTCCATTTGAAGATGATTTAGTGGATGAAGAAGCTCAGATAATACTTTTTCCACCATGAGAGGGTGATAAGACCACATATGGATGTTGGAAAAATAAACTTTTTTACTTTGATCTAACTTAATTATTTGCTTCAGTTGAGATAAATCAATTATTTTTGGTTAAGCCAGTTTAAAAATAACACGTAGTTATCAGACAGTTATTTTACTTTCATTCAAATTAATTCAATTAACCCTTGTGCTATCCTAGGCACTTTAGGGTTGGGAGTTGGGTCATCTAGACCCACTAGACAGTGCTCTGAACCTTTTTTCTTCAATGATTTGTGATCTTCACTGGTGTCCATGGATTACATGAAATCTTTCCAACTTTATCCACCTTTGTCATGGTAGGGAGAACACGTCAATGTAAGGGTGGGGTCATCTAAGATAGTACAAGGGTTAAGTAGGTGTAACTTTGGTGCTGCTGTTAGATCGGCACCGCAAGGGATTGTGGGATACCATTTCCTTTGCCTGTCTGGACGGATTTGGGTTTAAGTGTGGGTTTTTGACCAAATGTGTTTAGTTGTTTAGCTGTTTTACTGTTTTTTTCTGAGTTATTTTACCCTGTTATGTTTAATTCTTTCTGCACCATAAGTGAGAGGGAGGGAGAGGATGATGAGGATATTTAGCAGCCCTAGTGCTTTGTGGTTTAATGGTAAAGTCCGAGAAATGGTTAAATGAAATCATGTTGCAAATACATTTTGTTTCAATCATTTTATTGTGATAAAAATGAGTATATCTGCAGGCTCAAACTTAGACATTGAGAGTTCAAGAATTACAATAAATTAAGAAGGAAAAACATTTAATTGAATTGGAGTAATATGACATTTAGTTAGATAAAATATGTAAATTTTGGTTGTATAAACAATTATTGAGTTTATAGACGTAAGAAGTTAGGTTGAATAAATTTAACTCAGTTACTTGTTACCAATAGAAGTAATTCATTTAAGTTGGATAAGTTATATATTTATATATGCGTTACAATGAAAATAGAAATGAGATAGAAACTTGTGCGTTTATTTTATCCGTTATTTTTCTCCAAGCAGAAACTTTCTTTTGCTGATGCAGCCATATTACTTTTTTGATGGACGTATAATCTTCATACGTTGTCATTGAAACCTCAGACTCCGTCTCACTGAAGTATAGCGCTTTCTTTTGTTCACCACGCGTTTCCATGGAGACTCTGGAAATCGGGGATTCATTGAGAATGTCTTTATGTAACTGATGTGCACGAGCATTAACCCAGGGTTACCAAGTCACCTTCATTCATTCATTCATTCATTCATCTTCTTCCGTTTGTCCCTTTCGGGGTCATGGGGCTGCTGGAGGCTATCCCGGCCACTTATGGGCGAAGTCAGGGGGACACCCTGGGACAGTTCACCAGTCTGTCGCAGGGCCACAATCACACACCCATTCACAATTACATCTATGGACAATTTAGATCAACATATTAACCTATGAAGCATGTTTTTGGACAGTGGGAGGAAGCTGGAGACCCCGGAGAAAACCCACACATGCAGGGGGAGAACAGGCTAACTCCACACAGCAAGGTCCCCTGTTGATGTTCTGTTTCAGGTCCCCCAGCCGGGACTTGAACCAGGGGCTGAGAGGCAAGAGAGCTAACCACTGCTCCACTGTGCAGCCCTAGTTTTTTTAGTTTAAACGTGGTTTCTGAAACACCCCCCTGTTCTCAGCTGCATCTGATTAGTTTGTGTTCAGAAGTTTAAGTCCGTACTGTTACTTTAAGCTTACTTTAACCCTTGTGCTACCTTAGATGACCCCCCCCCCACCCCTTCCATTGACGTGTTCTCCCTACCATGACAAAGGTGGATAAAGGTGGAAAGATTTCATGTAATCCATGGACACCAGTGAAGATCACAAATCATTGAAGAACAAAGGTTCAGAGTTTTGTCTAGTGGGTCTAGATCAGTGTTTTTCAACCTTTTCTGAGCCACGGCACACTTTAACCCTAAAAAAAATCCCGCGGCACACCAGCATCCAAAAATAAAAATAAAAAAGGAGAAACTCATAGTCTGTATTGATCTACAGCCCCTCCACAATCTCACATGCATTTTTGAGATAATTGTTACAGAAAAAGCTGGAAACTGCAGCTGTTTTTTTTTTTCTAAAAGATGCAATAAAAGTTAAGTTAGAAGATTTAAAAACAGATTGATGTGTGTTGGTTGGTTTCAAGACGTTTAACAACAGATCTCCTTGTGTGCTGTCACTCTCACAACCCAATGCATCATGGGAGATGTAGTGCATAAAACGGCAAAAGATCGCTTTTCGGAGCTTCATGGTTTTGTTCACTTGTTCCACGGTCTGATACCGGATTCTGTGGAAAGTTACACCGCTAAAGACGAGCTTTAGCTGGTATTTTTGTTGGAACTGAGCGACTTTACGAGCTAAATCGGGACAAGGAAGTGAAGACTTTAACCACTTCTGATTGGTCAGACTGATAACATGTGATTAAGCCCCCCAGGGATGATTGGTGGAGACAGTAAAGGGACGAGACTTTTCCAAAATACAGCCGAAGGTGCAGCCGAATCGCGTCATTCTTATCAAAATGTCTTTAATAAAATAAAATAAACGCAAAGAAAAAGTATTTTATGATCTTTTATATTCCTAACCTCTCAGTGTTTTATCAGGGCCTGTTTGGATGAACACAGAGCTGAAATCCTGGAGATGGGAAATGTTTTTAGATCAGTTAATGAGGGCAATTTCACACGGCACACTGGTTGAAAAACACTGGTCTAGATCAGTGTTTTTCAACCAGTGTGCCGCGGCACACTAGTGTGCCGTGGGAGATGGTCAAGTGTGCCGTGGAAAATTGCCCTCATTAACTGATCTAAAAACATTTTCCATCTCCAGGATATCAGCTCTTTGTTCATCCAAACAGGTCCTGATAAAACACTGAGTAGTTAGGAATATGAAAGATCATAAAATACTTTTTTCTTTGTGTTTAATTGATTCTATTAAAGACATTTTGATAAGAATGACGGCACCGCGATTTACCTGCAGCTATAACTGTTTTCTGAAAAGTCCCGCAGCTTTTACTGTCTCCACGACTCCACCAATCATTCTTGAAGGCTTAATCACATGTCATCAGTCTGACCAATCAGAAGTGTTAAAAGTCTTCACTTCCTTGTTCCAATTTAGCTCATAACTCACTCATTCCCAACAAAAACACCAGCTAAAGCTCGTCTTCAGCGGTGTAGCTTTCCACAGAATCCGATATCAGACCGTGGAACAAATGAACAAAACCATGAAGCTCAGAGGCGCAAGTCTTTCTGCCGTTTTTCGCAGTATTCACACTACATCTACCATGATGCATTGGCTTAAAGGGACAGCGCCTCAGCGTACAATGAGTTGTCCTTGTTACACGGATTGAAACCACAACGAACATACAGTTTGTATGTAACTTAACTTTTATTACATCTTTTAGAAAAAAACATCTGCAACTTCCTGCTTCTTCTGCCAAATTTATCACAAAAATGCACGTCAGATTGCCGGGGGGGGGGGGGGGGGGGGGGGGGGGGCTGTGGATCAAAACAGACCATGACTTTCTGCTTTTTTTTTTTTTTTTTTTGGATGCTGGTGTGCCGCGGGATTTTTGTCAAGGTTAAAGTGTGCCGTGGCTCAAAAGAGGTTGAAAAACACTGGTCTACATGACCCAACTCCCAATGTTAAAGTGCCTAGGATAGCACAGGGTTAAATACAGTTCTTTTGATGTTTAATTATTTATTTTTAAGATCACACCTGTAATATTTCTTTTGAATGTTTCTTTTGTCTTATTTAAATCACTTTTTAAAGTCCTTGTAAACAACATATAAGAGACATTTGCCTTTCATTGCCCTCATATGTATAAAAAATAACCCTTTTTCTTCTTACAGGCACCTATTTTAACAGCTCAAGCAAACACACTTTGCACTCTGGGTCGTTGACTGTTTTGTTCCTTGGATTAAAAAGAATCACAATTTAGACTTCAACTGAGAGGTCTAAAGCAGCCACCAGCATTCTCCTGCCCCACTAACTTACCTAACTTTATGCAACCCCTCTCTCTCTGACCACCCCTCACGATGCCCCTCTCTCCACAGGATGGAGGATGATGAACTTTCGCCAGAGGATGGGATGGGTGGGCGTGGTTCTCTTCCTGCTGTTCAGCATGATGGCAGCCTACTACGTCTTTGAGGTGCACAGCTTCAGTCTGGAGCATGTGCAGAGAAGCAGCATGGGTACTTTGGTTATGCCCCCCCTTGTCTCCACCCACTTGTCATCGCTGCCTGTGTGGATGCTGGCGTCAGTCTTCTTGCTGCCGTACCTTCAGCTCTTCCTGTTCCTGTTCTCTTGCACCAGAGCGGACCCCCGAGCTGTAGGATACTGTGTGCTCCCCGTCTGCATCGTCCTGCTGTGCAGCCGTCACCAAGCAGCCAAACCAACCAATCACAGAGCGGGCACACTTATTGACACGTAGGGGGCAGAGCAGCAGATGGACATGCTAGTTTCTGTGTTTGTCATGTCACTTCCTGTGTGCCTTTCAATGAACACTCCTTTGGGTGTTAATAGTCATGCTGTCAATTATCCCACAACACCTCAGAGGTGGACCAACTTCCCCGTCCTAGAGCTAAGCTATTGACCAGCTCACATCTTTTAAATCAATCAGGGAGCAGTAGTCTCAATTGTGTGTTTAATAACATGACTAACTGGTTACCATGACAACAGAAATACAGTGAAGTTATGAAAATAAAGGGTCCAGGTGAACAGCAGTGGGGCGTGTCCACTGGTGATTCAGGTTTTGGATCTTTTGGTGGGAGGCGGCGGATTTGATCTCAGCTCTTCTTCATCTTCCTCGTCTTCGTCACTGCTCTCTTCTCCTTTACCTGCAAATTTTAAAAGGGGAAAAAATCAGAGGCCCAACGCTGTCTGGACTGTGGTTTTGCCCCTGAGGAGCGGTGCTGCTGGCTGCCAGGTGCCGGGCGACACTTTCCTGTCCTTTCAAGTTCCCTTTTCAGAATTCCATTCTAAAGGAATTTAGTTTAGAAACAACGGTTGCATCTTTCATTCAAAGGCTGGAATTTTAAAAATAAATAAAGGTCCACATACACTGCCACTGCCAAAATACTGAATTCCTTTCATTCAAAATACATTTAAAAATCAGTCATTTAAAACCAAGTTTGAACACAGCTAATGACTCAAACGTACCATGCTAAATCTTTTTGGGGCTTTTAAGTGTTTTATAATGTTCTTTCCTCACGAAAAACCACCCCAAAGTGGTATTCTGATGCATTTCTGAGTATTCCTCTAAAAACCTGAACTCTGAGCCCCTCCATATCCACGAAAATAACTGGTTGGCTTGTCACAAAGTGAGAAACGGCCCCCTCCAGGAAGAGTCCACACTGCCAGCACCGCCTCCAGCTGCTTCTTTTTTTTAAACTAGTGCATGTCTACCACCTACAGCTGGAAGAGGCTTGGTGTGAGATGTCGAAGTGAAAACTGCAAATCTCTTGAATCTTGCTCCAGACTTTTTCTTTTGCAGCTCTATTATGATAGACTTGGTGTCATAATTCTGGGGAGAAAAAACTTTCTCCATCATGATCACTTTTCAATGTTTTAAACACTTCCATCTTCTGTAAATGATGCCATCCACACGGAGCTTGCCCAATCAATGCCCTGATTAGTCAAGGTTCAGCTGTTTGACTCTAGCAGTGGAAAGTTCACCTGGTTGAGCTTTCAAAGGGCTTTTAAAGTAAGTAAAAAAGTGGGTCAAAGCATTTTTTTTTCTTCAGTAAAATCCTTCCCAGTAGTCCTTTAATTAAGACTTATTTTATGCCCAGCGGCAGTAGCTCACTAGAAACAATTCTGGTTTGTGGGTGGGACTATTTGCTCATAGCGACCCCCGCCCCCAAGATGCAGACTGTCCAATTTGCTAGCAAAGCCCTTTTTTCTTCTGTGGGTTGAGGAAACTCCGCTAAAGTGTTTACAGCAAATGCATGTTTGTGTTTTGACGTTTCTGACTAATTCTAGCCATTTCTCTCTCAGTGCAATACATGTTGGAAAATAATGCAAGCTGACATGTTTGTTCAGAATTTCAATTCGCTACAGCAGATGAGCGTTGAAGGCTCATTTCTCGCACACCTAACAGGCCAGGGTGCGTGCAGGGGGGCGGAGGAGCGGAGTGGAGTGCCTTTTCAAGCGGGATTTGAATTAGAAAACACTCAGAAGTGCAGTTTTAATCACAAATTATTGTATATAGGTTCTCCATTATGCTACAAACATGTTAAAAACACAAAAAAAAATATTTTCATTGGAGTTCTTTAATAAAAGCTGGTTTGTATGTAGAGCCAGAGAAAGAACTTGCGTCGTGACCATGGACATATGGTAGCAACGCTGGAATGCGAGTGTTTTGAACACTAATATGGCAAGCAAAAAGGATGAATCGCCAGGAAAAATGGCGATTAAAAATGGCGTATTGGCCATCAAAAACACATCTTTGTTTTAAAAGTAGCAGGTCATTGAAAAAAAGCAGCATCTTTATTGCGTACAAACCACGCCTCCAAAACGACATTCTTGCGTGTTCACAATCGCGCATCCAATACATCCTTTTGGACGTTAAAATGCTGGTATGTTTGGATAAAAAGGCTGAGGCCGTGCTCATGTTAGAGTTGATTGTGATTTTCCTATGTGGGAATTGCGAGTTCAACTCCAGGGCACACACACTGGATATTTGTGTCCATCTTTTCAAAAATAATACTGTCGCTATAAGAACTGCTGTGTATGCCGTGGGGGGTATTCCAGAAAACATGTTTAAACTACCCCGACTTAATTGTTTATACAACTCAAATTTACCTATTTATCTAACTAGATGTCATATTACTCCAATTCAATTAAATATTTTTCCATCTTAATTATATTTCTTGAACTCTCATATGTCTAAGTTTGAGCCGGCAGATATGATCATTTGTATAACAATAAAAAGAACAAAAAAAATGCACAGAGTGAATAAATTCATTTAGGAATTTTGTCATTGTCAATATAGCAGCAGATGGTAGGGGTGCTAAATAACCTCATCATCCTTTCCCTCACTCTCACTCATGGTGCAGAGACTTAAGCAAAATAGGACAAAATAACTCGGCAAAACACAGTAAAACAGCTAAACAACTAAATACATTTGGTCAAAAACTCACACTTAAACCAGAATCCGTCCAGACAGGCAAAGGGAATGATATCCCAGAATCCTTTGCGGTGCCGATCTAACAGCAGCACCAAAGTTACACCTACTTAATTGAATTAATTTGAATGAAAGTAAAATAACTGTCTGAAAACTGTGTTATTTTTAAGCTGACTTAACAAAAAAAAAAGATTTTTTTCAAGACCAGGTTATGCTCAGAGCACGAGTTGCCATGGCAACTTGACATAGCCTGAAACATACCTCTGTTTCTGGAACAGAAAGCTGAGGTTATCAACTTCTTTAGCCTCAAACTTACCGTGGGAGCTAGCATAACCTGCTTTCTGGAAGACCAGACCTGGGTGAGGTGAAGCAGCATGGCGTGTCCATTTGGAGATGATTTAGTAGATGAAGAAGCTCAGATAATACTTTTTCCACCATGAGAGGGTGATAAGACCACATATGGATGTTGGAAAAAAAAATCAACTTTTTTACTTTGATCTAACTTAGTTATTTGCTTCAGTTAAGATAAATCAATTATTTTTAGTTAAGTCAGCTTAAAAATAACAAGTAGTTATCAGACAGTTATTTACTTTCATTCAAATTAATCAATTAAGTAGGTGTAACTTTGGTGCTGCTGTTAGATCGGCACCGGAAGGGATTGTGGGATACCATTTCCTTTGCCTGTCTGGACGGATTTGGGTTTAAGTGTGGGTTTTTGACCAAATGTGTTTAGTTGTTTAGCTGTTTTACTGTGTATTGTCATGTTTTGCTTAGTTATCTTGTCCTACTGTGCTTAAGTCTCTGCACCATGAGTGAGAGTGAAGGAGAGGATGATGACTTTATATAGCACCCCTACCGATCATTAGTGTAATGACAAAGCCGGATAATTCTTTAATGAATTTAGGCACGACATGCATTTTTCCCCCGTCCTTTTTATTTTTATAAAAATGAGAATATCTGCCGGCTCAAACTTAGACATATGAGAGTTCAAGAATTATAATTAAGATGGAAAAAATATTAATTGAATTGGAGTAATATGACATTTAGTTAGATAAATACATAAATTTGAGTTGTATAAACAACTCAGCGACAGTGGCTCAGGTGGTTGAGCGGGTCGTCCAATGATCGAAGGGTTGGCGGTTCGATCCCCGCTCCCACCAGCCAAAATGTCGTTGTGTCCTTGGGCAAGACACTTCACCCTCCTTGCCTCCAGTGTGGCTCCACTGGTGTGTGGATGTGTATGAATGATCCCGGTGATGGTCAGAGGGGCCGTAGGCGCGAAATGGCAGCCACGCCTCTGTCAGTCTGCCCCAGGGCAGCTGTGGCTACAACAGTAGCTACCATCACCAAGTATGAATGAGGAGTGAATGAATAATGGACACAATGTAAGCGCTTTGGGTGTCTTGAAAAGCGCAGATAAATCCAATCCATTATTATTATTAATTATTGAGTTTTATAGACGTAAGAAATTAGGTTGATTAAATTTTACTCAATTATTTGTTACCAATAGAAGTAATTCATTTAAGTTGGCAAAATTGGATAAGTTATATATATATGCGTCACAAGGAAAATGGAAATAAGATCAGAAACTTGTGCGTTTACTTTGTCTGTTCTTCTACTACAAGCAGAAACTCTTTCTTTTGATGATGCAGCCGTGTTACTTTTTTGATGGACGTATAATCTTCATACGACGTCATTAAAATCTCAGATTCTGTCTCACCGAAGTATAGCGCTTTCTTTTTTTCCACGCGTTTCCATGGTGACTCCAGAAATCGGCGATCCATTGAGAATGTCTTTATGTACCGTGCGTTAACCCAGGGTTACCAAGTGGAGCATAATTATGCTAACTCATATCCGGTCTTCTGGAACCGACATACCCAGAGTAAGCAAGTTCAGGCGGATTTCAGCCAGAGTTCAGGCTTAAAGTCAGGCTAGTTTAAACATGCTTCCTGGAATACCCCCCTGGAGTCTGACTCACAATTCCCACACAAGAAAAATATAACGTGCAGCTGCCTTAACGACTAGGCTAAAGCCTTTTTTATCTCATTTAATTATCATAGGGTTTTCAACACACGTCACATAAAAAACTGCACTTTGTACGGTTTTAAATGCACTACAACAGCGTTTTGGATGCGCAGTTTGTACGTGGAAATTTGTTGTTTTTATGCCAGTCATGGGACAACAGACTGTGTAAATTATGTGCTACTTTATACGTCCTTCTTTGCACCGCTTTTCCTGGTGATTTATGGTCTTTTTTGCTTGCCATACACTGACTGAGGCACCAAACGTGGGTTTCCATGAAACAGACTTTTCATTGAAAGCAGTCGCTCGAACTCCAGTTGCAGAGGCCGTTGTGTACGTAGTTTGAGAGTCGGAATACTGTCAGCGTTCCCCTTATCTTGTTATCACACACACACACACACACACACACACACACACACACACACACACACACACACACACACACACACACACACACACACACACACACACACACACACACACACACACACACACACACACACACACACACACACACACACCCCTATGGCGTTGTAGGCTAGCCCAGTCCTCAGCTCACCGCATGCTGCTCGGCCTCCGAGCGACTTTTCCTGCTCCACCAGCTTACTTAGAAGAACAGACGCATTGGCTGTAAGCTCGGAAATCCCACTGATGAGGGAGCTCAGGCTGTTGTTCACCTGCACGCAGAGGTTCCGTCTCTGTCCGTCTCTATACCTGAGCTCCGCTGACACAAGAGCCGCCATCTTCCACGTCTGCTGTCGTCATTACGTAAGGCGTGCTGCCTTCAGAGCTCTGTTTACATGGGTGCATGTGCGCCAACACAACCACACACATGGAATCGCACTTAAAGTGAAAGTGGAAACACATTACAGGCAGCTCGGATGTAATGTCGTTGAAACCATACAATAAGGCCCAGTAGGTGTGGCCTCCATGTACCTGCAATACCTGCGTAAGCTTCTGGTGAGGCGGCGGGTGGTCACAGGGGATCTTCTCCCACACCACACAGTCTGTGCCGACATGATCCCGTCAAAGTTGATTCACTGTGGCGATCCCTGAAGGGAAAAGCTGGATAGAAAAAAAGAATATTTAAAATAGTTTTCATTAGCCAAAGTCTGATTTATGACGATAATATAACTAAATGAATTCCGTTTGGACATTTGAACGCATCACTGCATCGTCTTCATGCAACTCCTTTATTTTCCCCTCGTTCAGGTAAATTCTTGTTAGATCTAAAGAAGGTCCAAAAAAAGCAGAGTTTTTCTTTCTGCCTTTATGTTTTTATCAAACCGACTGATTGGATTTAAAACATGAAACGCGATGACGTCAGGAGTCAGGAAGCCGCCAAAATACAATCTCCGACGACGGCCGGAAGTTGTTGCTTGCTAGGAGCAGCTAGCTCTGACGAAGTCCGCGGGTTTTTCACGCTGCCTGCAGTTGCTGCTTGTTGTTCGGCGCGCGGCCTTTTTGCGCGGATCACGCGCTGAAAGACGTCTCTTAAAGCTCCAGGTTTCCGTGACTTCGGTGAGTTTGTGCGGTTTTGTCCCGCGGCTTAAATGTCACTGCGGCCAACAGAATCTGAAAGTTTGACTAATTCTCGACAGGAAGATGGCGACTTAGGGAATGTTGTGAAAGCCCTTTTCCTTGTAAATACGAATTATTAGGCCGCAGGTTCGCTGACACTGCATCATTGATCAAGTCTGAAGCATCCTCTCAGGTAACCACGGTAACCGTCTCTCCTGCCTTAGCAGCCAACCGCGACTAGCCCTGACTGACACGTAACTTTCGGACTCCTCCCTCTGTCGGACCGGACATCTACCTGTCTGACGTCAGACCCGTTACTCATCTAAGCTGTGAGGGTGCATATGTTTGTGCTCATGTTTTTGTACATTTTTCACAACAAACGGATGCGTTTATTTACCCCGCAGAGGCTGTCACAGTGATCAGTCCGCTCTGATCTTTATGGAGGCTCTTTTCAGCAAACACATTTGCTGCCCCCCTCCTCCAATTGGCTTTGGGGTGTAAGCACATTGAATGGGACAGGACCCCCTCCCAGCAGAGTTGGGGGTGTGGAGTCAGTGTCCTTGCTGAGCTGCTGGTGTCCGTCTCTTCCAGGAGGGGGGCAGCATGTGTGAGGAGCAGACGGTGTCTCTGGTAGACGTTCTGGAGGAGGATGAGGAGCTGGAGGAAGAGGCTTCAGCCGTACTGGCTGGAAGTGACTCGGATCACTGCTCGTACCCGCTGGTAGGATTCCTCCTGCAGGCCTCTGACAGGTAGGTAGTGGTTCAGACTCACACCCTCTCGTGTGTGTGTGTGTGTGCTTCAGGGCTACGTGAAGAGGCAGGCGCTGTATGCCTGCAACACCTGCACGCCAAAGGGGGGTGAGGCTGCAGGGGTGTGCTTGGCCTGCTCCTACAAATGTCACGAAGGCCACGAACTGTTCGAGCTGTACACCAAGAGGTGATAACCTGTGCCATGCTGTTCACAGGGTTGGGGGGTTTCTTGCTGATATCTATCATAAAGTTAAGATGACACAATAAACTGTCCCCCATCCACACACACACACTCTCTCTCCTGCTACAGGAACTTCCGCTGTGACTGTGGAAACAGGAAGTTCTCAGATCTGCAGTGTAAACTTCAGCCTGTGAGTTAACCTGCTGCCGCTGCTCCTTCCACCCAGCCACCCCACCCTCTGAAACTCTGTGTGTGTTTCAGGAGAAGGATGACATCAACAGTCTAAATAAGTACAGTCATAACTTCTTTGGGGTGTACTGCACCTGCAGACGGCCGTACCCGGACCCGGATGACCCGGTGAGTCTCCTTTCATGCAGCAGCTGGTCGTCTCTGCGTCGTCTCTGACTGTTGTCTGCGTTGTCAGGTGGAGGATGAGATGATTCAGTGTGTGGTGTGCGAGGACTGGCTACACAGCAGGGTGAGTCCCATTCGCCTGACCTGTGTTGGATGTCCCACAGCAGTGGGGGCTCCTGACAGCTGAGCTGTGTGTGTTTGCAGCACCTGGGCTGTGTGGTTCCTGACTGCGTTGAGCTCCAAGAGATGATCTGTGAGGCCTGCATGAAGAGAAGTCCTGTCCTGTGGGTGTATGCAGCGCACCTGGCAGGTAATCCATTGACTTTGCTGCTTGAGTTCTGACTAAAACCAGGACTTGGGACCACTTCACCACAGGTGCCCCACTTAGCATGGCGGCCGTGGTGCAGAGGTAGAGCGGTCGATCTCTGATCAGAAGATCACAGGTTAGGTCCCGCTTTGCCCACCCATGTGTTGAAGTGTCCTGGTGCAAAACACTGAACCCCAGTTTGCTGCCAGTAGTTGTAGATTGATGCCAGTATTTGTCAGCGGAGCGGCCATCAGTGTTGGAATGAGAGTGTGAATGAGACTGTGACTGTAAATATAGAAGTACACACCATTTATCATTCGGCTTCCGTCTTCTGGTCTTTACACTGGCTTAAGCTCTGAGAAGCTCAGGAGCAGACCTTCTGATGGGGCCAAGTCAGGACTAAACTCAGAGATTTCTGTTTCATGCAGCTGAAACTTTAAACATTCTTCCTGATGAAGTTAAATTTCTACTCTGATGATGTTCAAGTCCAGACTAAAATACTTCTCCATAATTCAGTTTGTGGCAACTGAAAGCCTTCTGTTCTTTTTTTAAAGTTATTTTAATGATAACATAAGTTTTACATTTTATAGTGATTGCTGTCTGTGTGCTTTTATTGGTTGTTTTCAGCTGCAGGTCCAGAAGAACCAAAAGAGGAGGGGCCTGGAGCTGAAGAGATCACTGCTAAGTCGGAGAACCATGTGAGGCACCGAAGAATGTTGGAGGAATAATTCAGAATCTAAAGACAGAGGAAGGGAGTTGTTCTGATGAGGTTGTCAACGTTTTACAAGCAAGGAGTCCAAACATGGATTAACATAAAGATGAGAACTTTTGAAAAGTTTGCATGACTAAGTGTCAGAAAGCAACACACATCAGAAAATTTTATTTTGCATAGTGTTATACAGTGATCCCTTGCTATAACGCGGTTTACTTTTCACGGTTTCGCTACTTCACGGGTTTGCATCGTGCATTGTGTTCTGCGTTCTGATTGGTTCAAAAGTCACTTCGCTTCTTCTCTAACTGTGCGTCAATAACGTTGCAGTTTAATATGTACACGTACGTAAAACAGCTTGCCAAATTAACAATATGTACGTGCAAATCGTTCAGTTTTTTTTCCGAGTTTCTCTAAAACCCATAGAAAAAAAGAGCGACAACAACTGTCAATCACTATGTTCTTCTCCCGAACAAACACAGCTGCACCGCGGGCTTCAGAAGAAGAAAACTGCAGAGAGGAGTCAGGATGCATCAGTTCAGTCTGAAGAGCAGTGAAATACACCTGAGTCACTATTTGTCCCACTGTACTTTGTATTTTTTCATAATCATTTTAAATTTTCTCCTGTTTAATCCAATTACTCGGGTCGCGGTGGGCGGGGCTAATCTCCGCGATTTGAAGCCTTCTGTTCACATGGATGATTAAAATTGTTTTTATTAGACAGTACAGTACAGAAGATATTTGTTAAAAAAACGTTTCCAAAAGTACTTTTATTTGTGAAACAAATGCTTGAGCCTGTAAAATGGTCTGTTCTTTCTTTTCAATGTATAATAGAGTATTTAATTGTATATTAATTGTAAGAAAAAACAAAGGTTTCTACTTCACGGATTTTGCCTATCACGGGTTCTTTTTGGAACGTAACCCCCGCGAAAAACAAGGGTTTACTGTACACTATATTACCAGAAGTATTGGTTCACCTGCCTTGATTCACATATGAACTGAAGTGCCGTCCCATTCCTAATCCATTGAGTTTAATATGATGTGGCTCCAGCTTTTGCAGCTATTACAGCTTCAACTCTTCTGGGGAGGCTGTCCACAAGGTTGGGGAGTGTTTCTAGGAATTTTGGACCAAAAGGTCATTGGTGAGGTCACACACTGATGTTGGTGGAGAAGGCCTGGCTCTCAGTCTCTACTCTAATTCATCCCAAATGTGCTCTATGGGGTTCAGGTAGGGACTCTGTCCAAACCAGTCAAATTCATCCATGTCTGTATGGACCTTGCTTTGTGCACTGGTGCACAGTCATGTTGGATGAGGAAGGGGTCACTCCATACTGTTCCCACAAGGTTGGGAGCACGGAATTGTCCAGCGGCGGCGTGCTTTCCACCACTGCATAAAGGCTTTGCATTGCACTTGGTGATGTGTGTTTGGATTCAGCTGCTCGGCCATAGAAACCGTTCCATGAATCTCTCTGCATGCTGGACTTGGACTAATCTGAAGGTCTGTTTGGAGTTCTGTAGCAATTGACTGCAGAAAGTCCTCGACCTCTTTATGCTTCAGCATCCTGACTCCTTTCCATCTGTTTATGTGGTCTACCACTTGGTGGCTGAGTTGCTGTTGTTCCCAAACTCTTCCATTTTGTTCTGATAGAACTGACAGTTGACGGTGGAAGATTTAGGAGAGAGGACATTTCACCACTGGATCTGTGGTACAGGTGGCGTCCAATGACAGTTCCACGCTGGAATTCACTGAACTCCTGAGAGCGGAACATTCTTTTACAAATGTTTGTGAAAACAGTCTGGATGACTGAGTGATGATTTGATACACCTGTGGTCACATCACGTGATAAGGACACCTGATTCTGATCATTGGGATGGGGGAACAAATACTTTTGGTAATATAGTGTACATCAGCATGTGTTGTGTGAGAGCTGAAAACAAACCATGCTATTGATGGTTTAAGTCATCCTGGCACACGACAGTGCTGTATCACAGACTTTTGGAGGAGCATTTAGTGTAGCCATGAGAGGGTCCAAGCCAGGGTCTCATTGTGGTACCAAGCCCAGATAAATACTGAAGGGCATCTGACTAACAATCTTTGCTAAACCAAATATGGGATTTAGACTTATGATATTGACAGGTGTAATGAAAAGATGGAAAGAATACTTTGAAGAGTTGATGAATGAACAAAATGAGAGACAACAAAGAATAGAAGAGGTTCCTGTTGTGGAGCAGGAAGTAACAAAGACTAGCAAGGGTGAAGTGAGAGGGGTTTTTGATGATGAGAGGATGAAGAGTGAACCGAGTCTCTGATCAGAACAGCTGGACTCTCGTAGCTCCGTGTTTGCAGGCGGGGAAGGTGCTTTGTTATAGTGTTCGGTCCGGAGAAGAGTTCTGAATGCAGTCCGTTCTGCTGCAAATGGACTTAATAATAATCATAACAATAATAAAAGCACGTTTAGAAGATAATCTCGCTCTGTGTCAGAGCTGTGCTTGATTACAACGGACTTTATAAGTTCAATGAAAAAAAACAAAAATATACAGACTTCATAATATCTTCTTCTATGGTAGTGTAGTAATTTGTCCAGACCAATCACTATCTGATACGTCATCGGACAAACAGACAGCCAATCACATAATGTGACGTCAGCACTACTCGAAGGAGCCCGAATGGTTATTGTACCTACACCGCCGCTCCCAATGGGCATTTACGTTAAGTCGCTGATTGTGAGCAAACAAGCTTAAAGTTTAAAGAATCAAGCCTTATCTATTGGCTATGTAAACAACAAGGTGGTCTAAGGTAAGGCAAGTGTTATCTTTCACTCATAAAGGGAGTTTGAATCTGACCTCCCCGACTTCACTGGCCACAGGTCAAAGCAGAGGAGAGATTCAGAAGAAAACAGACTCAGCCTTTCCTGCAACCCCACACTGTAGCTAAACTACAACTGTAGAATACAAACTACAAACCGTGCACTTCCTGCCGTGTCACACCAGATTGTAAACAGGTGACGTGTTTGCATGAAGAAGGTTCAAATCTTCAGTTCCGCTGTTTGTGAGAAAGATGACCATAACATTTACATGTAATATGACTTCCCCATTGGTGCTTGTCTCCTCTTTTCACAGGAGAAGGATGTTACAGAGCCCAGCTGTAAGCGAAGCCATGAGGAGGCGGAGCCTAGCTGCCGGCTGAAGGAGCTGCAGGCAGGGGGGCAAAAAAGGGTTCAATCAGGAGCCGTCTTTTGGCCGTCCGGGTGGCGCTCTAAGCTGTGTTCCTGTGCTTCCTGCCAGGTAACCATAAATACTTCTGCCAGGGGTTAGCCCCGCCCCTTTTATTGCACTTTCCCCCCTCCATTTGACTCTGACTAAATTTCATCCACAAGACAGTTCAGAAACTTTCCAAAATAAAGTCTTCATCAAGTGAGCCCAGTCTGTACGCCCCCTTCCCCCCCCAGCTGATGCTGTCTGAAGCCGGTCTGTCCTTCCTGCTGGACGAGGCGGACACCGTTCTGGAATACGAGAACAAAGGGAAGACCAGAGAGCGTGAACAGCCGGGAACCGACCCTCTGATGTCGGCGCTGGACAACCTGAGCCGCGTGCAGCAGTTGGAGATCATCCACGGTATGCCAAGCTGGATCTCAGAACTACAGCTCCCATGGATCCTTGCAGCTAATGCTGATGCTGTTTGTGTTTCTCTCAGGGTACAATGACATGAAGACGGATCTGAAGGACTTTCTCCAGAGGTTTGCAGCAGAAGGAAAGGTGGGTCAAAGACCTGACTTTATTTTCTTCTCTTTTTCTCGACTTCCTCTGTCTGTCTCTTCTCCTCTTCATCCTTCAAGCAGGTCAGATCCTGCAAAACCCCCAAAATGTTGTGTCTCTGGTGTCTTTGGGTCACTGACATCAATCTTAGACACCGTGATAATTAGTTTGACAGGTGAGATCAGTTAAAGGAAAAACTACTAAAGAAGGACGTTCCACATTAGTAAACAGACCAACATTTTCAAGTAATATGGGAAAGAGAAAGGATCTCTGCTGCTGAAAAGCATGAAGTAGTTAAATGCTTTAAACTAGGTATAAAAACCTTTGATATTTCACTAAAACTTCAGCGTGATCATCGTACTATGAAGAGATTAGTGGCTGATTCAGAGACACACGGGTTGGTGCAGATAAAGACAGAATGAGGAAGGTTTCTACCAGACAGATCCATCAGATTGAGAGAGCAGCTGCTGAAATAGCATTACAAAGCAGCAAGCACATGTTTGAAGCTGCTGGAGTCTCTGGAGTCCCACCAACATCAAGGTGGAGGATCCTCCAGAGGACTGCAGTTCTACCTAAACCTTCTAACCCCTAAACAACAGTCCCAAACAGAAACGGCTGCAGTGGACCCAGACATGCATGAAGACTCATTTTCAAACAGTTCACTGATGAAACCGTGGATGGAGTAGTGGATGGTTGGTGGATGGCCACCACGTCCAACAAGGCTGTGACATCAGCATGGAGGTGGTAGAGTCATGTTTTGGGCCTGAATCATGTGGAGAGAGCTGGTTGACCCCTTTAGGGTCCCTGAAGGTGTGAGAACGACATCCAAACAGGATGTGGGAGAATATTCTGACATCCTGCACACAAACTCAAGCAGAAACTCTCCAAGAACTGGAACTTGACCTATGAAGATGTTTTTGATTGGAATAGCTTTAAAGTTCAGTAAATATGACCTCCTAATGCAGCAAATTAATCAAATGACCATCTTCAGTTCTTTAGGATCTATGAAATGATGTGGATCTCTGTGTGTAATAATGTGGAACATCAACCTGCATTTGAAGGTTTTCATTTATGAAAAAATACTGTTATCTTTAGGATTTGTTCAATAACAATTAATGAATTGAAAATTGTGCTGACTGGTATTAAGTATTTAGAAAAATCATAGAAAAAGATTATTTGCATAATAATCATTAACAAACTGTAGTCAGATGTGGCAGAGAATTCAGTAGTTTTCAGAAACAAAGCTTCCAAATAAAATAAAATGACCGCCGCTCTCCTACACCACCTACCTGTTCTGATGTGCTCTCATATTTCCATGGATTTTGTTACATGTGTTTTCATCTCTCACATGGACATACCATCATTTTCCCATTTGAGGGCAGGTTTTCTAAAATCCTTCATTTTATTCCCCTTCCCAGGCTTCCTTTGCCTGCATCATGTGTTCAGACTCCATGGATTCCCTAGAGCAGGGCTCACCAACCCTGTTCCTCGTGGGCTACCGTCCGGCTTGTTTTGCAGCTAACCCGGCTTCAGTAATTGCTGCTGACCTGGATCAGGTGTGTTCAGTCAATCAGAAACTGGGCTGATTGAATGCAGGTTATCAGCATCTACGGATGCAGGGTTAGCTGCAAAACAAGCAGACGGTTCAATTATAAACTCATGGATGATATACAAATCAAATCAAACTCGGTTGCCAGGTTCTGGGCTGAGTTTTGTCAGTTACTGGGGGTTTCTGTCAGCCTTTTGTCTGATTTTCAACTTCAGTCAAATGGCCAGTCGGAGCGTCTGAATAAACAGCTTAGGGGATCCTTGCGGATGCTGTGTGCCAAGGACCTCTTCTTTTCCCTCTTTGAGGGATGTTGTTTGGGCAACTCTTGTCCCACTGCTCTATCCCTTCAAGGTTGTCTATGGCTATGGTTTTCCTTTCCCCGGATGGTTTGGTTTCAGTTCTGTCAGCTCAAGCTTTGGTGCAGTGAGTTCTTCAATCCTGGCACAGGGCATGCCAAATCCTCCTATGGATGCTTACAAAACAGCTCTGGATGCTGAGCATGGGCTTCCTCTCTTCTACAGCGTCGGCCAGAAGGTCTGGCTCTTCACAGCAGATCTTCCTCTTAAGGTTACCCCATGTTCCATCTGTCCAGTCATCTGTGTAGGTTGATGGTGGTCCTGCTGGTCTCTTCTTAGGTCCTGCCATAGGGGGCATAGTGTGCAGTACCTTGTGGATTGGGAGGGTTATGGGCCTGAGGAGCGTTCGTGGGTTTCTGTTTGTTTGATCTTGAATCCTGCCCTCATTGCTGACTTCCACTGCCATCATCCAGATCGGCTTGGTGGTCTGTCAAGTACCAGTCATTGAGGGCACGGGGAATGAGTCAATTCATCTCACCTGTGTTCCCCTATATATACAGGGGAACAGTATATATATACTCTTCCACTTATGTCTGTCGTTGCCAGCTTTTATGAGTTCTTTACTCATCCCAGCAATCTTCACGTTCTGTCACGTTCATGTCCCATGGGGGTCCTCCAGCGTTTTCACCTTCTATGGCTCTCTGCCTCTGCTGCATCTAGCTGCTTTGACCACAACGTTGGCCAAGTGAAACTGGTAGTTTCAAAGTCCTACACAGTCGAGGATGACTGACTCTACATCAACTCAGTGCATGCAGCCTTCCTCCACTGCCCCCTTCAGGAGAACAAAGATTCTACTCCCATCATCCTATTTCACTAATAAAGCTTTAATAGTGACCTACCATGAGTTTTTTCTGGGGTATCTGTTATCCTTATTCAGATGCTACAGTCTTTAACTTTGACTTGCTTGTCTATAACTTTCTGTCTAATCTCCAGGGACAACTCTTTTCTTCACGTCCTCTTGTCTATTTCAAATGTGGTACACGCTGTCACCAACTTACTGACTGGAGTTACACATAGCTAGTCACCACAGGGACTTCAGTACCCATAAGCCCACTGACTGATTACAAAATTGTGCTGCTAATAGTGGGCACACCTATTTGGTCACATTATTTTCAGTATTTTCTATTCATTTTTATCCAGGCCCGTTTCATGATTTTATATTAATTATAATAATTCTGTTGAAGCATGGTTGGAAAGCAATGTCGGACTTTGGTTACATTTCATAGAATTTGTATTATTTTATTATCACTTTTGTCAGATTCCAGTTGTTTCTTTGACCATTGGGAGTTTTTCTGTTATCAACCAAAGGATAACAATAATTTAGTCCACATGTGGTTTGCTGTTTTTTGGTCACTAATACATGAGGGTCATTTATTTGTCCCTGTTTCTCCTCATATGGAAAATGAGGTAAGGCATTGTACTTGTGCTCATTTAGCTGCAATAACAGTGAGGGCGATCCATTCATTATGAGAAAACGGGCCTGCGTTTGGATTTAAACTGAGAGCTTTGAATGGAGGTCATATGGAGGAACAGTGCAGGTCTGTATGAAGCCACTCTGACGCCGTCTTTTGCCTTCTTCCAGGTTGTGACATCTGAAGATATCCGTCAGTTCTTCGAGCAACAAAGTAGTAAAAGACGCCGCATGGACGCCGGCACCTTCTCCTGCTCCTGATCACCATTCCTTCTTGAATGCACGTTTCTGTTGGTCCTCCAGCTGTTAGTGTTGAATTTGTCAGACCTTTTCCCTGTGAAAAAAAATAAAAGTTGCTTAGCAGGCATCCTGTCATCTTCATGAAGACTGCTGTGGTTTTTCATCCTCAGCACTGATCACATCAATGATTAAGTCCACCTTTGATGCGTCTCTGGAGCACCTGCACAGTTTCAAACATCAGTCACATCATGGTGGCGCCGCCCTCTGTGTTTTTCTGCAAGAGTCTGCGGCCAGCAGCTGCAGGTTCTATTATCCACCAGGAAAAGCAGATCTCAGATTGGGAGTTCGGTCTAAAGTGACCCGTCGGTCTGGGCTGGCTCCTCCTCCTCAGCTCTGCAGAGCTCAGTCTGGGGAAGAAGTGCTGCAGTTCAGACGTGTGTCAGCTCAGACAATGTTCCACGCCGTCTGTAAGATGATGGGAAAAGCTGTGACTCTAGCCCGTCCAGGTGAAGTTCTAAAAGAATCCAGGAGGACCATCTACAGCAAACCTCCTCGACACCAGATCGGAGCCGCAGTGAGTCACCTCAAAGTAGCTAGCGGTTACGAGAAAACCAATACATGGCAGTGGGGATTTGTCAATGGCTCCTGGTCAGTTATGATCATCCTATTCACTTGGAAACTTTTGTCTTTACTTCTCCCTGGTTATTAATGTGTGTAGTATCTGCTAATGCTGCGTCAGTCCAAACCTTTTCAGTTGGTCCAAGGCTTCACAGAACCTACTGGTTGATCCTGAGAGCCTAGCTTCACCTGAAAGGAACTAATGCTCAGGAAGTTCTGTCTTTACAGAGCAGCGTCTTCTGATAGGCTGAGTTTCTCTATCTCTGCTTTGTTTCTGACAGCAAAGCGTCTTTGTCATGATGGTGTTTGCAGCAGCTATGCTGACTCCTGCAGCCTGGATCCTCCATCACCTGCCGGACTACAGGCAGCGCGCCCAGCAGAGGCCCAGAACCTGAGGATCTTCTTCACTGGCCCCTTCATCCTTGTCGACACCCAGCTTTCACCTGCATACTTCTAAATCCGACTGCTAAAATGCCTTAAACACAAATGTGACCTCGGGTCAATGCTTTTATTCTACAAGAGGGTGATTTGCAAGAAAAGCTTCAGTTTTGCCTAACTGGTGACTTTTTTGTGACACTGCGCAATTTAATGTCGATATTTCATATTATTTCATCAAAATAAAGGATGTGAATTTCTCTGCCTGTGTGGGTGGTGGAATTGAACGCATGCCCATCGAGACGACTGTTGTGATTTTGGGCTTTACAAATAAAAATTGAACGCCATTCTTCAGCCTGTGTATTTTAGCAGAATGTCTTTGCTTGTTTACTCTGCTCTGTTGTTGAAACAAAGTTAAGCACTTCCTGTTTGAATATTCTGGTTCTCACAAAATGAGCTGAGACAGGAAGTCTTCTTTGGCTTTTTCACCCTCATTGGTCAAACAGACTATTCTAGCACAGAGCTTGCTGTGATGTTCTCTGCAGATGATGCCAAGTTGCATCTAAAAACCATTGGTAATGATACCTGCAACGTTGACATCTGAAACATCAATATTTGCAGCAACTTCTACAGAATCTGATATTAACATCTGCAGTATCGACATTGCAGTATTTGTAATCTTGCACTGTTGACACTAGGGACATTGATTAAACTAATGGTCACAGCAACTTCTCAGACATCAGCATTGAAGGATATATTTAGCTCAGAAACCTGAAATGATAGTGAGATCAACAAGAAGAAAGACATCGTGCCATGTATCGGAGAAGTTCTGACATGAATGGGAAGCTAGGTGGGGCCTTGAGGCAAAGCTTTGCATTCATCTCTCTGTTACAGGTGTCAAAGACAGTTTGGCTAATTCTAAAATCCATCCATTCTCATCATCCACCCAGAGTCTGTATGTTACTGTGAGATGATTGATCATGGGAAATGCAGTGTAATTCTTCATTCTGATAGGTTGGCTGGGTGCATGAAACTTCTGATGAAGGGAAGCAACTGTGGAGTGACGTGGATCAGCCTTGTGGGCAGGCGTACCTCTACAGGTGAAAGTGGGGTGTTGCCTGATGCTCATTGTTTAATGGAAAAAGGCTCACAGTCCGTGCAAAGAAAACTTTATTGATAGAGATCTTTTCCAAGTCCCAAACAGGAAGCCAACTTCAGACAACGGATAGGTCACAGTGGGACAAACTGTCACCCCACCTGCTTCATGCTGCAGACCCCTCCTTGAGTGTAAACACCTCGTATTGACAGTCTCTACTGAAGTATCAAGATAGAGATAGATAGATAGATAGATAGATAGATAGATAGATAGATAGATAGATAGATAGATAGATAGATAGATAGATAGATAGATAGATAGATAGATAGATAGATAGATAGATAGATAGAACTTTATGAAATTCCGGCAGCAAAAAACACAGTAAATAACAATACAATAACAATTTATAAAATATCTGTTTATATCAGGCACATTTGTTAAACAGCCTGATAGCTGAGGGGACTGACAATAACTCAGTCACCTGACAGAATGACAATAACTCATAGAAGGACCTTGAAGCTTTATTTCATATCGCTTCGATTAGCCGCCTACACACCGAACCTGGAGTGGGCAGATAAAAAGACAATCCCTGTATTCCTCCGCGTAGGGAAATGTAGTCATTGCGTATGAGACATGTTACAACAGACAGAGAGGGCTGATTACTGGGACAAAGGCACCACATCAGCTAATGAAGTCATGGTGTGAGCTCAGCAGGGATATCAATCATCAGAGTTTGTCACGGCACATCAAAGGCGACCTGGGGCCCATAATCATCCTCATCATCTGCAGCGGCAGCATCCACACATCACACCAATCCTCTCGCTGTAGCCCAGCAGTTCAAGTGGAGACAGAATAGCAGTCATCCAGCCATCTTTCTTGGTGCTTAAGGAAGCATATCAGACTTGCAGGAAGAGGTAACCTCTTTAGCTTCTGGTGTCTGACCATCTGTAGAATCCGCAGCCTGCAAAGCTGGAGCAGTGGGCGTGGGGGGGCTGCAAGACAAAGCACACGTCACACCAGAACTAGGACCACAGAAACTAGTAAATGTCAGGAACCAGGTCACCTGCTTTCTCTTTGATGTTGCTCCAATCAGAGAAGCTATCCAGGTGCTCCATCAGTCTGGAGCAAAGAGCCACATCACCAACGTAATCTAGAAGGAGGTCAATGATTGGCCCAGCCCACCGGGAGATGCTTGGAACCGAAATCATGTCACAGAACTGTCAATCAATGAATGGATCAGTTAGTGAAAGAAGATGATCATGATCGAGTCCCACTGTGTGCAACCATCAATGCTTGATTAGCATTAACCCTTGTGCTATCCTATGGGGTCAAGATGACCACTGATGTGTTCTCCCTACCATGACAAAGGTGGATGAAGGTGGAAAGATTTCATGTAATCCATGGACACCAGTGAAGATCACAAATCATTGAAGAAAAAAGGTTCAGAGCACTGTCTAGTGGGTCTAGATGACCCAACTCCCAATGTTAAAATTCCTAGGATAGCACAAGGGTTAAATCAAACTAACAAAAAGAAGTGGCAGTTCATATTTGCAACAGTTTCAGTTAAGCAAAGACTTCCTGGGTCGTACTCTAAGCAAACATGCCCAGACTTCCTTTTCCCCAGTAATTTCTTCCAGCTCTTCTGGGAGGACCCTGATGTGTTTTCAGGCCAGCTGGGAGACATTGTGTCTCCAGCGTGTCCTGGGTCTTTCCCGGGTTCTCTGCTCAGTTGGACATGCCCAGAACACCTCCCCAGGGAGGCGTCCAGTAGGCATCCGGCCCAGAAGCCTGAGCCAACTCAACTGGCTCCTCTGGATGTGGTGCCAGTTGAGGTGGCTCCACATCCAGAGGAGCTCTCTCCGCGTGACCGAGCTTCTTCCCTATCTCTAAGGGAGCACCCAGCCACCCTATGGAAGCAAGCTTGTTAGATGTGTATACTTTATTTTCTTTATTATCATTCTAACTGCTGTTTTTAAGACAGCTTTTTGAACTCTGTCGACCTACATATTGAAGGCTGCTGTGTTGGGATTTTTTTTCACCTGTTTTTCTCCATATACCATCTGGAACGAGTCTGAGAAAGCAGAGGGAGTTTGGGATACAAACTGATAAGACCTAATTCAGGATCTGTGACCTAACACTCCTATGTCTGCAGCGTTAAGTTTAAACAAGTGTTTTTTTAACCAAGCATCTCTTAGATTCATAATTCTTTTCTGTAACAAGGGCAACCAATTCTACATAAAATGGGCGGTCAGACAGGCATCAGCTGAGCCGTAGGAGGCAGAGGTATTGGACAATTGTACGTTTCCTGCTCTTGGTTACTGGGCTCTTGCATCTGTTCTTATTACTGTCTTGGGTTTTCAGAAATAACTTTGACAAAGCTCATTTCAGCTACTGACCTCATTCTTTTGGTCACATCATGAGAGCTTTGCTTTCTGGCTCAGCTCTCTCGTCACCACAACGGACCTGTACAGCGACCGCATAACGCCAGATGCTGTTCCAATCTGCCTGTCAATCTCACGCTCCGGTCTCTCCTCACTCGTGAACAAGACCCCAAAATATTTTAACTCTTTCACCTGGGGCAAGAACACTCCATTCACCCAGAGAGGGCAAAATACCTTTCTTCGGTCAAGAACAATGGCCTCAGACTTATCGGTGCTGTCCCCTCATCCCAGCCACTTCACACTTCAAACCGCCCCAGTGCATGATGGATGTCCTGGCTTGATGAAGCCAACAGGACAACATCATCTGCAAAGAGCAAGACGAACTCCTGTAGTCCCCAGACCAGACCCCTCCAGCCTCTGGCTGGGCCTAGAAATTCTGTCCATTAAAAACTATGAACAGAACCAGTATCAAAGGGCCGCCCTGTCGGAGTTCACCATGCACCGCTAACAGGTCTGACTTACTACCGGGTATGCGAACCAAGCTCCTTCTCGGGCCATACAGAGACTGGACAGCCCTCATTAAGGCTCCCCGGACCCTATACTCTCAGAGCACCCTCCACAGGACACCACGGGGGGTGTGGTCTAATGCCTTTTCTAAATCCACAAAACACATGTGGACTTGATGAGCGAACTCCCACGAACCCTGCAGCACCCTGAAGAGTGTAGAGCTGATCCACTGTTTCAGGACCAGGACAGAAACTGAATTGATTTTTCTGTATCTGAGGTTTGACCAGCCTTGGAGGTTAATAAATACAAGAATGACACAATAAGAGGGGCCTAACCCCAGCCACCAACACCTGAATGACTTCAGTTCTAATGTTGAAGCTGTGATGAGAGGCTGTAATGCCTCCCACCACACCATTTTGCTGATTGTCTCTCCTTGTGGTTCAGAGGTTTGATTACTCAAAGTTTGTGTAGAAGTGGGTGATGGGTGTCAAACAAAAGCTCACGTAGATAAATGAAAGCGAGACAGAGTATTTCTCTGTCTCGCTTTCATTCATCTACGTTTATCTACATTTATCTTCACTTATCTACATAGACCAAAAGTGCACAACTCAGGACAAAAGATAAGAATGACGAGACATGACAATTAAGGCTTCGTGTAATATTAGTGTTTCCACTGTCAAAAAGGAAGTGACTGACTGGTTCTGATAGTAGTTCAATGCACTTCCAACTTTTTTGTCAAAACCACAATTACAAAGGAAATGACCCTCTGAACCCTTGAGCATTCAAGCATATAGAGTGGTGCAATAAAGTATTCAGTCAGCCACCTATTGTGCAAGTTCTCCCATTTAAAACGGATGACAGAGGCCTGTCATTTTTTATCATAGGCACACCTCAACTATGACAGTCAAAATGAGAAAAAAAATCCAGAAAGTCACATTGTCTGATTTTCAAATTATTTATTTGTAGATTATGGTGGACAATAAGTATTTGGTCACCTAAAAACAAACAAGAGTTCTGGTTCACACAGACCTGTAACTTCTTCTGTAGAGGATCCTCTGTCTTTGCCTGTCTGCCTTTGAAATGGTTATCTATATAAAGACACCTGTCCACAACCTCAAACACTCACACTCCAAACCAAGACCAAAGAGCTGTCTAAGGACACCAGAAACCAAACTGTTGACCTGCAGCAGGCTGGAAGACTGAATCTGCAATACATAAGCAGCTTGCTGTGAAGAAATCAACTGTGGGAGCAATTATTAGGAAATGGAAGACATCCAAGACCACTGAGAATCTCCCTCCATCTGGGGCTCCCTCCAAGATCTCACCCCATGGGTTCAAAATGATCACAAGAACTGTGAACATAAGTCCCAAAACCACATGGGGGACCTAGTGAATGACCTGCAGAGAGCTGGGACCAAAGTAACAAAGGCTACCATCAGTAACACACTACACCACCAGGGACTCAAACCCTGCAGTGCTGATGATCCAGAAGAGGATTGGGAGAATGTCCCATGGTCAGATGAAACCAAAATAGAACTTTTTGCTAAGAACTCTACTGGTCGTGTTTTGTAGGATGAGGAATGGTGAGCAGCATCCAAAGAACACCATACCTATTGTAAAGCATGGGGGTGGGAATGTCATGCTTTGGGGCTGTTTTTCAGCAAAGGGACCAGGACGACTGATCCGTGTAGAGGAAAGAATGAATGGGCCCCTGTATAGTCAGTGAAAACTTCCTTTCATCAGCAAGGGCATTAAAGATGAAACGTGGCTGGCTCTTTCAGCATGACAACCATCCCAAACACGTTGCCCGGGTAACGAAGGAGTGGCTTCATAAGACACATTTTGATATCCTTGAGTGGCCTAGCCAGTCTCCAGATCTCAACCCCATAGACCAGGGGTGTCAAACATACGGCCCGCGGGCCGTATCCGGCCTGCCAGGTGGTTAAGTCCGGCCCACACATGAAAAGTAAAAATAATAAGGATCTTTATAAAAGTAAGCAAGTTTCTAGTCCATTCCTGTGGCGAGTTATGATTTTTTTAAGAAATAGCCGAAATGCGCAATTCCGCCACTAGGGGGAGCAAAAGAAAGGCAAGACAGGTACATGAGCATATCTTTGCATGTGATAAAAGTGAAACCTAACAGCTGTGTCTGGGTAAGATACACTTTGATTCCCCATGAGCCTTACCGCTGTTGTCTTCCTATAAGGATGATCAGTAGCAACACCCTAATGACCAAAATGTTGTCAAAAAGTGAAGTGGATTTCCAGGAAAAATGGGCAGAGTTTTTTTTCTTTCACGAAGCTGAATGCAAAACCCCCATGCTTGTCATGTCATCAACAGGTTGCAGTGCTCAAAGAATATAACATTCAGCACCACTAAGAGACTCACCATAAAGAAAAGTTTCTGGATTCCTTAAGTGTCAGATGTAAAATATTCAGTCTGTAGAAAATTAAATAGACCAACTTTTTTTTAATTGAAATTAATTTTATTCGATATCCATTGGCCCCAAGTGATTAGGCTACTATGTTGATTGAGGCATTTTTTCCAACTGAGTAAAAAAACTAAAACAAAGCTGTTATTTTGCTTTTATGTTATGGTCCGGCCCACTTGAGATCAGACGGGCTGAATGTGGCCCCCGAACCAAAATGAGTTTGACACCCCTGCCATAGACAATCTTTGGAGGAAGTTGAAAGTCTGTGTTTCCCAGCGACAGCTCCAAAACATCACTGCTCTAGAGGAGATATACCTATGATGAATATTGCAGGCTTATTTCATCTTTTTAAGTGGGAGAACTTGCACAATTGGTGGCTGACTAAATACTTTTTTGGCTCACTGATAGATTTTCTTTGCAACCAACCCGTTAAAAGTCAAGTTTCTTTGTTTTCATTCTTCTGGATTACAAGGTCAGTCTGGCCTTTGTTGTGTTTGTTTTTCTCCCAATAGATTATTCCTTTCCTTTCAAACCTCCTTCTGAATGAATAATCTTTGCTTTACTTTGACTGTTGGACCCTTCCCTCTTTTCTGTGTTTCTCTGCAACCACATCTGTGTAATGCTGTGTTCACACGAAACGCAATTCATGCGTCAAAATTGCTTCTGCTGCCTCTATTTGTACACGCGACAAATTTGCTGCTTGGTTCTTGTCCGAAAATGTGTTCATAAGAAAAATATCACAAAGTTCAGGACGAGAACACTCAGTTTATCCCCCGTGTTGGTTTTGGACTCCACCCGCTGATCGTGTCATTGAACACACCACAAGTCAAAGCAGAGTCCCTGATTGGTTGAAGCGACATGCCATCTTTGCTAAGGTTCTGATATTTTAAGTCTGGACGCCAAATCCCACCACAATGCTCAAATCTGCCGCTGGACCTCAGATTGCATCTGTACATGAACTCAACACTGAAACTGGATGCCTCTGCCACACAAATCACGTTCAGTGTGAACACAGCTTTAGAGAGCACGCTATCATGTGTGTAGACTCTTACCTGAACTCCTTTTATTTGGTGTGTCTCTGGCAGGAGTTGGTTGTGTGGCTCGTTCCACTCTGATCGGGTGATTTTGACCTCAGGATGAGACTGGTTGCCATAAACACAGTTGAAACAGGACTGAGCATCACCTCCGTGGTCTAGCAGGTACTTGAACATCGGAAGGTACTTCATGGAAAACATGAAGACAGCAGGGAAGGTGGTGGGGTGGGTGGGGATGCTGGCATTAATGTCGGCACCATGTTCCACAAGCAGGGTGATGGTCTGCATGCAGCCCTGCCTGGCAGCCACCATAAGAGGCCTAAACACATCCAGGTTTGTGTCAGCGCCAAAGGTCAGTAGTGTCTGGACTGCATCAATGTTGCTGTTGATGACAGAGAAGTAGAGTGCCGTGCTGCGGCGATCCTCAAACAGCCTGGACCGCTCTTCGGACAGCTGAGCATTGACATCAAAGCCTGCATCGATCAGCATCATCAGTGCGTTGTTACGGTTGTACTCTGCTGCCAGGTGCAGTGGGCTGATCCCACTCCGCCGGACTCTTGCCTTAAGGGTGACCGGGATCAACATGGTGACAATCCTTAAAACAAGATGTAACACAGGAGTGAGTACACAGAACAAGGATGAAAAGGTCAGAAAAGAGACTCTGTATCATAATGTGTTAGCTAAAGGCCTGATCCAACCCATAAGTCATAAAAAATTCTGAAGATAAAAAGCAAAAGGTCCAAGGCATCAAAAGCTTCTTACCTTGTCTCAGTAATCAACCTGTCTATAGGAGAAGCTGCACTTTCTATTTCTCCATCATTCTGACAAGAAGGGAGTTCTTCATCCAAGATCAAACTGCCAAATTACTTTGAGGAAGATGAACTCATAGATGTTGGGGGAATTCCTCATGCTTCAAGGACAAACCCCCAATGTGCAAGGTGAGAAAGAGAAGGGATAATCATGCTGAACCCCTACACAGCTTAAACTCTATCAAATATTAAATGAACATTTGATAGAATTGTCCTGGGAACAGAGGCTGTGTCAAATTAAATCAAATTTTATTCATAAAAAGTCCTTCTTATGCATTGCACAGCTCGAAGTGCTTTATATTTAAAACAAAAACATACATAGGTATCACAAAAAAAAAATACCCACTCTTTACCCTCGCCCCTCGCCTCCCTTAACACATACATTCCATTACCAATAAAAAATTAATACTTGTAAAAATAACTCCTAAAAGAAACTTAAGGCTTGGCTCTGCTGTGAAGAAACAGTATTTGGTGAATCTTTTCATACCGGGAGCCAGCTCAACCACAGAACATCGCCACAGCGCCCACCCAGACCAGGACAGCAATGGGGTCCACTCCACAGCTGTGAGGCTGAAAGACTGGACCCTGACTGCCCCAGTAAGGCCGGCAACCATGGCAACAACCATTGACCAAGCCAGACATCCCTGGTAGAATCATTGGGGCCAAAATTCTAATAGGATGTTAAAATTAAATACATAAAACAATATATATTAAAAATGATAAATAAATTAGTAAATAAGCAGATAAGATCAACCAAAAGCGAAATTAAAAAGGTGGGTCTTCAGCCTCTTGAGGCTCTCCAGCAGGCTGTTCCACAGAACAGCCTGCTGGAGTAAGTTTTGGTCCTCGCCTTAGGGACAACTAAACGGCCAGCACCGGAGGACCTAAGGGTCAGCGAGGGCCCATACTTTAAAAGTAGATTAAATAAGAAGGACCATAACCATTAAAATACTTATAAATTATTAGGTAACTTTAAAAACAATCCTGGAACCAAACAGCGAATTAAAAATGGTTGTTATGTGTTCCCGCCCCCTGATCCTTGTCAGAATTTGTCCTGCTGAGTTTTGTAAAAGTTGTAGGCTTGCGAAAGATTTTGGGTAAACCAGAGAGCAGAGCATTACAATGATTTAACCTACTAAAACTAAAAGCACGCATCAGCACCTCTGTGCTGGCAAGAGAGAGGAAATGGCAATGTTTTAAGGTGATAAAATCCTGTCTTTTAATATGTATGATCAACTCAGATTAAAAGAGTATGCCCAGGTTTCTCACACAAGGAGGTAGTTTAAATTTCTGGAGTTTAGGCAAAATTATCTCTTGTGTCTTCAGGAAAGATGACTAGAACTTCAGTTTTGTCCTGTTTGAGCTGTGAGGCACTTTCTGCCATACCTGACTTTATATCTAAAATATAATTAAAAAGAAGAATAAATTGGTTGGCTCATCTGTGCTCATACACTTGGCTGTGGATCCTGCGTCTGGCCACCCCCAGCCGTCCCCCAACTCCATCTGGATGAAGCTCATCTGCTGGACTGTTTTAACATGTAGTTGTAGAGTTAATAAGTGAATTCTTCTCTGAGTTCTGGTACATCACCTGTCCGACCTGGAGGAGGACCCCTCCTTCATGTGGACACCCCTGTACTGTGGTTTGTCCTAAAACCAGTCTGATATTTTTCTAAAGTTTTTGGGTTATTTTTAAACTCATGTAGCATAGCTACAATTATTTATATAATCTTACTTAAAAATGGACAGTTGGATACAGCTCTATAGTTATCCAGGGTATTTAGGATCTAAATGAATCTTCTTCAGAAGGGGCGTGACCACTGCCATCGTACAGGCAGAGGAGAAGACACCCGTCTTAAGAGAGCAGTTTACTATATTTTAAAGCTCTGACTCAAAGAATCCATTAACTGTTTTAAAAAGTGAAGTGGGAATGGGATCCAAAAGGCAGATTGTGGCATTTATTTGGGATAAAACATGTCCAAGCAATTTTGCTTCAACCAGGACAGAACTCCCCAGTAGCCGCGGTTACATGTGCAAAATATCTTGATCGGATCAATGGTCAGATTAGAATTCAACCGTGTACATGGGCCCAGAAAACCTTTTTCCGATTAGAACAAACGTTCACATGGGTCACACTTTCGGTCGGAATAAATCATTCGCAAATGCGCAGTAGTGTTTGAAATACTGGAAGAGGAAATGAGTCCCACAGTAAACAAACCTTTGCTCTCATATACATTTATGCAGCAGCTCGGTAAAATATGAGATGATCTTCTAAATGTACTTTTATTAATGTTATTATCAAGCACCTGTTCGCTCATCATTTTATTTTTAATCCGTGTGGTCAGCGCTTTTTTTGTGGAAGAATGGAGCTGGAAGAAGCCAGGGTAAGGAGAAGGCTAATACGGGCTAACAACATTAACCTTGGATGAACACAAAATCCATGCGGGAAATGCTGCAATCTGCATCCTGGCTGCACATAAACATGTGGGAATAACATCAGCCTTTATTTTGTCGGGACACGACTGGACACACAAATCCAGGTGATTGTTTGAACGGTTTCTAAGGACTGAGCAGCATTTCTGCTTTGAAAAGCTCACACACCGCCCCAAAGCCGCTGAGTGAGCTGGCGGCCCGAGCTCTGCTCGGACACACGGTTCTCCTGAGTCCGGCAGCTGCTGACCCAGAGCGGCAAACACAAAGCTATAGAACTCCGGCTGCTCTGCTCCCAGATACGGTTCACTCGCGTGGAGTAGCCAGTCGGTCCCATATGCGCTCCAAAGCTTTCTCTGAAGCACCACACCGTGACGTAATCACAAGATCGACACACGATCGGAATGAACTGTTTACATGCAACACGATCGGATAAACAATCGGCATAACCCACCTATCTCGATTGAAAAGAAATTTTGATCTGAACGAGTCTGATCGGGACAGACTATTCCGAACAGCGTGTTTACATGATGCATTTTTCTTTCGATCAGGCGTTCTTTCCGATTACTTTTGTCCATGTAAACGCAGCTAGTGTTTCTTCTGGTAAAAACAACTCTGGTGATCTATTAAAAACAAGAGTATTGTGCAGATGAAGTATTAGATCTCACAGCATTGATTTTACCCATGAAGTGGGCATTAGATAATTGCATGGAGGACTTTTTGAAATTTTGTTTATTAAAATATCAATTGCTTTAAAAAGCAACTTGGGATTATTTTTGTTTTCTGAAATGAGGTTTGAAAAGTAGAAAGTTCTGAGTTTTCTTTTAAAATTTCCTAATGATTTTATTCTGTCTTGCTGTATCTTCTCTCTGCTCTCCTGTTTCTGACAATGTCATCAGTCTTCCATAGGGTTTTAGAAGTGGTTCTTGATAGTTTGGTGTGGTGGTGGAGCCACTTCATCTAAGGAAGACTGTAGGCTGTTATCAGCTGTATAAATAAAAGATGCAGGTAAAATCTGAGCAGGGATATCTTTAAAGATATTAATAAAACTATCACAAAACAGGCAGACGGCTGGATCCAATTGTAGCAGGTTTGTTAGCTCAGCTGAAAGTCCACAAAACCAAATTAGGGTCAGGCAGGGAGGGGTCAACAATGAGCATGGAATCAAAGGAGAAAAAACAGTAGGCAGAATCCAGGCGAGATTTGGGGCAGGCGGCAGGCAAATGTAGTCAAAGACAAAACAGGGTCAGGAAAACAGAAGATCCGGTCTGGATCTAACACTCTGTAATACAGGAAGAGCTGCACAAGAAATACTTCACACTGAGTGAGGCTCAGTGCAGAGCTTAAGTAGACTGTGATTGATTCGGGGAATGAGAGTCAGGTGTGAGTCAGTCAGAAAGTGCACGCTGGGATTGCTGGGAGATGTAGTGCATCTAGAACTCTACAGATGGTTCAATCCAGTGACCAGAGGGGGAGACAGAGCTCTGACCTCTGACAAAGCCCCCCCTCCTGCGGACAGCCTTTAGGTACGGGGCCCCCCCCGACGCCGAGGTCAACCACGAGGTCAGGGTGCTGGCCTTTCCGGGTGGCTTTGGGGGAAGTGGTTATCAGGGAGAGGTCAAGAATCTCGTCAGCGGTGACCCTGGAGTGTTTCTCTGGGCCGTACCCCTCCCAATCCACCAGATATTGAAGCAGACCCCTCTGGCGGCAGGAATCGAGGATCTCCCAGACAAGATAGGCTACTTCGCCATGAACCATCAAGGGGGACATGCCGACATCAGAGGGCTCCGACTGCGACCCTCCATCCGGAGGTCCACCGGCTAGCTTCGACAGCAAGACATTGAAGGGGGGCGAGATGCGGTATTCAAGAGGTAACTGCAGATGGTAGGACACAGGAGTGATCTTTTTGAGTATTTGGAATGGACACACCTAGGAACTTCTTGCAGGGGAGCCATAGTCGGAGAGAGCCTGACCCACTGAACAGAAACCAGATGGGAACCTTCCCATCTGTGCCAATCTGCCTGCTCTCGGGTCAGATGGACGGCATGCCGGAGCTGTACATGAGACGCCTCCCACGACTCCTCACAGCAGCGGAACCACTTGTCCACTGCTGGTAACTGTGTGGGCTCTCCTGACCACAGAAAGAACAACCTGATCAACTCTATGTGAAGGAGATGTGTCACAGATCATGAGGCAAATGGTGGTCACACCAGATACTGACTGGTTGTCTGAGTCCCCTGACCACCTCAATAAAAGAAAACTGAAGATTTCAGAGTGGCCTTTTCTTGTGGCCAGTCTAAGGCACACCTGTGCAGTAATCATGCTGTCTAATCAGCATCTTGATATGGCACACCTGTAAGGTGGGATGGATTGTCTTGACAAAGGAGAAGTGCTCACTATCACAGATTTAGACAGATTTGTGAACAATATTTCAGAGAACTGGTTATTTTGTGTATGTGGAAAATGTTTCACATCTTTGAGTTCATACCATAAAAAATGGGAGCAATAACAAAAGTGTTGGGTTTATATTTTTGGTCAGTGTATTTGGCAGGATGTTCATTGGGTCATGTACTGGGCCATGTCTGCAGCATGGGCCACCAGAAATAGTTTGCAGTTAAAGCATGTGTGCTGGCCATACCTGGTTGTCCGGCTGCAGGCAAGTCAAGAACAAGGTGGAGAGCCTGTTGCCGATGGGATGGAGGAACCCTATCGGCCAGACAGGACGGCGTTGGAGCCTCAGCAGCATTGTGTTCAGTCAACTTGGTTATTATGTCCCACTCAACACGAGCCAGGATCAATGATGAGGGCTTGACAGGTTCAGGTGCGACTTGTTCGTCAGGAGAGGTGTTGTAGAGATGTGACAGTGCATCAGCCTTTCCACTTTTGGAGCCCAGGGATATGTGATTTGGAACCGATAGTGTGAAAAGAACAGGGACTAAAGTGTTTGCCGTGGGTTACACCGCTTTGCGGACTTGTTGTATTCCAGGTTCTTGTGGTTCAGTTAAAACCAGAAAGGGTTGAGCTGACCCTTTGGGCCAGTGAATCCACTCAGAGAACGCCTTCTTCTTGACTAGCAGTTCCTGGTCGCCCACGTCATAGTTCAGCACCACATTTTTAAGTTTCCCGGAAAGGTAGGCGCACAGGAATATCTTGGCTGGCTGACCATGGCGTTGAGAGAGCATGGCTCCGACCCCTGTGTCAAAGGCGTCCACCTTCACGATAAATTGCTTGGCTGGGTCCGGGTGATGGAGGATGGGCGACCGGGAAAAGTGCTGTTTTAGTGTCTGGAAGGGCTCAGGAGCCGCCAGAGCAGTCGCCCTTCATGAGAGAGGTGAGAGGTGCCGCTACTGTGCTGAAGCCACGAATGAAAGGTAGAAGTTGGTGAACTGCTGCAGTACCGCCTACACCATAGCCGCACTTATCACATAGTCCAGAAATGTGACTGAGGTCTTATGGAACTTGTATTTTTCCCCTTTTACAAAAAGTTTGTGTTCAGTCACTGTAACACCTGCCGGACATGCGCAATGTGCTCCTCAAACGTGTCAGAGTAAATCGGGATGTCGTCGATGCAGACGACAACAAAGCGCTGCAGCATGTCGTTGACAAACGCCTAGAACACATAGGGGACGTTACAGTGACAAAAGGGCATGACCAGATACTCAGTGTCCTGCGGTAATCGAAAAGGTGGTCTTCCACTCATCCCCTGCTCGACTGCGGATCAGGTTGTGGGAACTCCTTAGATCCAACTTTGTGAAGAACCAAGCTGTGCAGCGCTGCTCCAGAGATGCAGGAGCCAGAGGCAGGGGATAACTGTACTTAACAGTGACGTCGTTAAGGCTGCGGTAGTCAATGCATGACCTCAGACCACCAACCTTCTTCTTAACAAGGAAGAAGATAGATTCCTTGTAGAAGGTTGGATGAAGCCCTTTGGAAACCCCCTCTCGGCTGTAGGATTGCATGACTTCTTCTTATTTTCTTTCTAACTAAACAGTCGAACAGCTGAGCAGACAGATTTTACTGTTACAGGGGGTTCTGGATCTTCTAACGAACTAGGTGTGTATTTGTATAAACCCTTTTTGTAATTTAGGTTAAACTGACCTAAATTAAACTGAGACTGACGGAAAAGAAGAAGAGGAAAGAAGGGAGGGATATTGGAAACAGGGGGTAAGGGCACAGAAGAAAGGGGGAAAAGGGAGTTAAGGAAATCTGGAGGATGATTACAAAAGTGGTGGTGGAGGGTACAATTATTTCGCAACAAGATGCTGGAAGTTTATCATCATTACTGCCTAATGTAAATGTTAGTCAAAAGGGGCCTGTCCACACACTCAAGTGTTACAAACATACTTGTTGGCTCCAAAAATCTCCCCGCACAATCATGTCAACATGTACTCAGCACAAGTAAAGTTCACATGTAAGTATGCATACAAACCAACACGTATCAAGCATTTCATTCTGTCACACATAATATTTGTGCAAATTTTAGCTGACACCTGTGCTCAGGTGTGTGTTTATGTTCTGCTGAGGTGGAATCCGCCCGTTAAGCAATCGAGCTAGACACCCAGACCAGGGCTAGGAGGACCACCAGGGGGGCTCCCCAACATCAAAGAGCAGGCACAGGAGCACGGAGAATGCAGGCTCAGCCCAGCCAGGAGGATAGCCCTCCGCCCCGCCAATGTTCCCAGCACGGGCTTGCATGACTTCTGACTCAGGCTGGGAAAGCGGGAACACCCGATCTCGGGTGGACATAGCTCCAGGCAGGAGATCGATAGCAGGACCGGTGTGGAGGGAGCTGTATGGGACACTGCTTGTTGAAGGCCCCTCGCAGGTCCCCGTACTGAACCAGCAACCCCTCTACCTCCCCTGTCAAGCTGATCTTGGAAATTGTGGTGGCTGGGATCAACCCCGACGGACCACAGTTTTCAGACCTTCCTGTGGTCTTAAGGTACTGTCGCTGATGAGCAAAAGGACATGGTGAGAGTGAGCTAAAGCCAGGTCAATGAAATTCCCAGCCGCCCCAGCATCAATCATAGCCTGTGTTTCCACTACGCAGTTTTCTAAGCACAGGGAAATGGACAGAGTACAGGTGAGAGCGGGTTCACTCACTGATTTTGCAGAGCATTGTAGGCGGCGATTGGGACAAGTGTTGCAGATGTGACCTGGCCGCAGTAGAGACAGAGGTTCTCGCGGAAATGTCTCACTCTCTCCCCTGGTGGAGCCGAGTTGTATGGGCTCTTGATTGGAGCCAGAGGCCCTGGGAGAAACGCTGAGATGGGTATGGCGTTGGCTGAGGCTGGGTTGCGCTGCCTCCGGGTTCTTATTTGGTTATAAGTTTAATGGTGAGGGTGATGAATTGATCAAAGGATAAACCCTCATCGCGGATTGCCAGTTATCGCTGCAGCTCTGCTGTGAGTCCCTCTTGGTAAGCAGTATCAGCGAGCTGATTCTCCAGTCTGTGGATGCCGCCAGATTTCTGAATCATAGTGAATGGGTGGATGCAGTCTGCCACCCCTGTTTAAAGCCAAATAACCCCTCCCCGTGGTCTTTGCCATCCACTGGATGGTTAAACATCTGCGGTAACTCATGTGTGAGTGCAGCATGAGTGAAAGGGTAGAGATCCTTCAGTCCAGAGTGCAGCTATCCACTCTCGCGCTTCTCTTTATTATTATTCATCATTTAGTTCTCCATGCCTCTGTTTGGTGCAGTGCGATTCATGTACTCTCCCTCTTTCACACTCCCCCCCGGGTGAGTGGGAGTGCTTCCAGATTCCAGTTGGCTCATATGTGCCCCTGTACCTGACCGAATACCTCATTTCTGGCTCGCCTCTACTACTACTCCTACACCTGGCTGTGGATCCTTCCTCTGGCTCGTCTCTGCTCTGTAAATGCCCCTGTACCTCATCTCTGCTCTGTACCTGGCCATGTACCTCGTTTCTGGCTTGCCTCTACTCCTGCTCCTACACCTGGCTGTGGATCCTGTCTCCGGCTCGACTCGCGCTCCCGACTTTCCCCCAAACTCTGTCTGGATGAAGCTCGTCTGCTGGACTTTAAATATGTAGTTGTAGTGTTAGATAAGTCAATTCTTCTCTAAGAGTTCTGGTAAATCGCCTGTCCGTCCTGGGGGAGTATCCCTCCTTCATGTGGGCACCACTGAGGTTTCTTCGTTTTTTCCAGAATCAGTTTTTTTTAGGAGTTTTTCCTAACAGAGAAGGAAGGTCTAAGGGCAGGGATGTCCAGTTTAGTTTAGTCTGTTTAGTTAGTTCAATTTAGTATTTTCCTATTGAATTCTATGTATTCATGATACATTTGATTTTATTTTTTACTTTTTCATTACCGATAAGAAGCCCATTGAGACGACTGTTGTTGTGAATTGGGGCTATACAAATAAAATTGAATTGAATTGAATCGAATTCTCCGGGCAGGATGGAGCACACCAGTGAAAGTTTGGCATCTTCTGTAGGATAAAGGCTGGGTTATGGACACAAAAACAGATCACACTTCATAAGGAAGGCCAGGCATGGCTCGGGGTACCCTGTTGAACTTATCCGGAAGCACCATTCTCTGCCCCAGTGCGTGAGCGGGAGGTGGACTAGGCGCGCCGTCTTCGGGGGTTGTTGATGACTGAGCGATCAAAAGTGTTGATTTGCAGGAGCTACATTACAGCTTTGGTCGCCGAGGTTACACGTTGGAGCTGGCGACCGTTCTCCAGCAACAGAGTAGCAAACGCCACCAGGTTCATCGGGGTAGGAACTCCTGCTGCTGGATTTATATTTTGCGAAGTATTCTGTGATAAAACAGCCAGACAGCTGGTTCCACTAGCAGCAGGTTTATTAGCTCAGCTAATCAGCTAAATCAGGGTCAGGCAGGGAGGGGTCAATGACGAGCATGGGAGCATCAGAGAACAAACAGGGGTAGTCAGGATCCAGGCAAGATTCAGGGCAGGCGGAAGGCAAAAATGGTGTCAAAAACAAAACAAGGTAAAGAAAACAGAAGATAAGATCTGGTTATAATACACTATAACGCAGGCAGAGTGGCACAAACAATGCTTTGCATTGAGTGAGGCTCAGTGCAGAGCTTAAATATGCTGTGATTGAGTTGCCGAATGTGAGTCCTGTGTACAGCACTTAGAAACTGGACGCTGGGGTTGCTGGGAGAAGTAGTGCATCTAGAACTCTGGAGATGGTTCCCACCGATGATCAGAGGGGGAGACAGAGCTCTGACTTCTGACAAAAGCCTGCAGCCATCTTAGGACTTATACCGCTTCCTCACAGTTCTCACTGAGGCTTTTTCTGGATTACATTTAATTCAACTCAATTTTATTTATATTGCCCAATATTACAAAAATGGTCCCCTTCATGGGCTTCAGACTGGTAATTGTGTAATAAACTTGAAATCATAAAGAATGTGAAGTCATAGAAATCAATAGGTAATGGCGTAACTAAACTAAACAGACTAAACTAAACTGGCATCCCTGCCCCTAGACCCTCCTTCCCAGTGAGGAAAAACGCCAAAACAAATGCATTCCAGATAAAAAAAAAAGAAAAGAAACCTCAGGGGTGTCACATGAAGGAGGGATCCTCCCCCAGGACAGAGAGGCGATGTACCAGAAGTCTTAGAGAAGAACTAGCTTATTTAACACTACAACTACATGTTTAAATAGTCCAGCAGATGAGCTTCATCAAATGGAGTTGGGGTTCGGCTGGGGGGTGCAAGACGAGCCAGAGGCAGAGTCCACGGCCAAGTGTAGCAGCAGGAGCAGAGACGAGGTACACGGTCAGGCACAGGAGCACGGACGAGTCAACTGGAATCTGGAATCACTCCCACTCCCCTGGAGAGGTGGGAAAGAGGGACAATGCATGAATGGCACTGCACCAAACAGAGACATGGAGGACTAAAAAAACTAACAAAGAACCAAGAGTAGGGGAGAGGAAAATTAGTTGGGAATAGAGGACAGAACCCCAGTACATCATACTTTCACCAGCTTCTAACTTGACAACCTAATAACAACAAATTGTCATTGTTATTGAGTTTAATACAAAAATGTTAATAGAAAGTTAAATATGCTCCGATTACTATCTAGTCTGACAATAAGCCTGTCCAAAGAGGAATGTTTTCATTCTAACTTTGAATGTAGAAACTGTGTGGGCCTCTCTTCCATGAGCTGGGAGTTTATTCCATAAAACAGGGGCTTGGTGGCTAAACGCTCTACCTCCAACATTACTTTTACTAATTATAGGAACCACAAGCAGTCCTGCATTAAGTGAGTTAAGTGTTCTGTTTGGGTGGTATGGGACTATAAGGTCTTTAATATAGGATGGGGCCAGTCCATGTAAGGCCTTATAGGTCAACAGGAGGTTCTAGAACTTGATTTTAACTGGGAGACAGTGAAGTGAAACTAACACAGGAGTGATGTGTTCTCTTCTACTAGTTCCAGCTAATAATCGTGTTGCTGCATTTTGAACAAGCTGAAGACTTTTTAAAGAACCTTTAGGGCATGCTGCTAGCATAGAATTACAGTAATCCAGTCTGGATGTGACAAATGCATGGATGAGTTTTTCAGCATCACTTTTAGATAGTATATTTTTGATCAGGTGAAAAAAATTGAGTTTCACAAGCCTGAGATATGTGAGCCTTAAATGATAAGTCCTGGTCAAATAAAGCCCCAAGGTTTCTAACTGTGGAATTGGAGGCTATACTTACATCATCCAGGGAGACAATCTGATCAGACAGAGCATCTCTGATATTTTTAGGACCTAGTATAATGACTTTAGTTTTTCTGGGAGGAGGAGGAGGTCATCCAGGTCTTGATGTCTCTGATGGAGGCATTCAGTTTCTCGATATTGTTTTTCTGGTCAGGTTTAATGGATAAATTCAACTGCGTATCATTCGCATAACAGTAAAAAATAATGCTGTGTTTCCTGATTGTTTCCTAAGGGCAGGACATAAAGCATAAACAGGATGGGTTCTAAAACTGAGCCCTGTGGGACTCCGTAGCTAACTTGAGTGCAGTGAGAGGACTGTCCATTTACATTAACGAACTGATACCTGTCAGATAAATAGGATTCAAACCACTGGAAAGCAGATCCTCTGATCCCTATGTCCTGCTCTAATCTATGGAGTAAAATACTGTGTTCAATGGTGTCAAAGGCTGCACTGAGATCTAACAGGGCCAGAATAGAAAGTGTTCCCTTTTCTGAGGCCAATAACAAGTCATTAGAGACTCTAACTAGTGCAGTTTCCGTGCTGTGGTGGGGTCTAAACCCCAACTGAAAATCTTCAAAGTGGCTGTTGTCCTGTAGGTCGCAGTAAAGCTGCTTAACTACAACTCTTTCTAGGATTTTTTTTAATAAAGGGGAGGTTTGATATTGGTCTATAGTTGGCCAGATTGCTAGGATCTAAACTGGGCTTTTTGAGAAGAGATATGGTACATAACCCGTTTCCAGAGAGGTATTTATTATCGTTAATATGGAATCATTAATTAGGGGGAAGGTTTCTTTAAAAAGTTTAGTGAGAATTGGGTGGAGGATTTGAAGGACGTAATAATTGATGTTATTTCTGCTTGATCCACGATAGTGAAGCAGTCTAATGTTACAGAGGTTTCTATGGATGCCTTCGCTTTACTGCTTCAGCCTGCTCTGGGCTGATAGTAGGAATAACTTGATTTAACTTATGTCTAATATTTGAGATTTTACTATCGAAAAATGTAATAAAATCATCAGAGCTGAGAGAAACAGGAAAATGTGGTTCTACTGAGCTCTGACTGCGAGTTAATCTAGCAATAGTGCTAAAAAGAAATCTTGGATTGTTAAACTATAAACCATGATCTTACTCTGTTTTGTCTAACAAGCATAGGGGGCAACAACATCGAGTGTTCTGTGGGCTTGAATGGCATCATTGACTAACTTGTCGCTTATATTGGGGCTGAAGCTATGGTAGCTGGTCTCAGAGTATTCGCTATGCATGTTACCAAGTAATGGTTGAAATGGGAGTTTAAACTCTGACACAAAAAGGTCAGATAAAGTTTTCTAAGTTCTAAGCTGTCAGCGGTTTGACCTGGCACCTATGGCTACATCAGCAGTTATCAGCGTCTGAAAAAGCACAGACAAGTCCAATCCATTATTATGTTAATCTCTATACCACGAGTTAAAACAAGGTCCAGCGAGTGCTTGTGACAGTGAGAGGGTTCTTTTTCATTTTGTGTGAAACATTATCTAATAAAGCTGCCAATGCATTTCCTAGACCAAGGGTGCTCATTACGTTGGTCACCGGTTGGCCACCGGTCGATCTTCAAAGACACAAGGGTAAAAAATAAAAACAAAAACACATGGGGGTAGATTGCAGGCCAGCAAAGATAGATAACCTAAAAAATAAAGTATACTTCTAAATAATCTGTCAGTTAATCAAAATTCTCACAGAGAAGTACATGACTTGACTGACATGCAGAACAGCCAATCGGACATACTCTGATACATACGTCACTGCACATGCGTGTTTAAATACACGCATACAAATTCTGTCTCTCATCAGAAAGCCGCTACTTGCCTCGCGGCACGTCAAGTCCCCGGCAGAAGACCACTCCGGGCCACTGGAGTGTTGATTGAGGTGCAGATCGCCCTGCGTGCCTCCGCAGTTGCCGCCCGATGGATCCGACCCCACCAAGGAAGCAGTTTTTTCGGTGGCACGCTCTTCCCAAGGAGCTAGCAGCGCTTTAAAAATGCCATGCTCCCCCCATTGCACGGTTTAACAGAGCATGAAATACGATGGTCACTGCTTTCTGTTTTTGTAACAAAACGCCTCATCTGTTAATAATAAAGTATCTTGCGTACTCTTACCGTGTAGCTTTTGAATGATCTATACATAAATAATTGTATGTATTAATAAGTCATACTATGTTAAGTATTTTAGTCTCAAAATACTTTGTATGTACGATAGATAGATAGATAGATAGATAGATAGATAGATAGATAGATAGATAGATAGATAGATAGATAGATAGATAGATAGATAGATAGATAGATAGATAGATAGATAGATAGATAGATAGATAGATAGATAGATAGATAGATAGATAGATAGATAGATAGATAGATAGATAGATAGATAGATAGATAGATAGATAGATAGATAGATAGATAGATAGATAGATAGATAGATAGATAGATAGATAGATAGATGGTAGAGGACCCAAGCTTAGGTGAGAAACCAGGGTGACAGTTTTTTTTTATATATAGGTAGATCTTCAAGACATTGCCGTCTCAAAAGTAGCTCACATGACAAAAAAGTGTGAGCACCCCTGTCTTAGACAGTCACTGGGGTCATCAACATAAATATTAAAATCACCTATTATTTCAATTTGATCAGAATCTAAAACAATAGTCGATAGGAAATTAGAAAACTCAGTTAAAATTCTGAATATGGGCCGGGAAAACAATAAATAAGTATGAATAAAACGGCTTTTTGAGTCCTTTTGAGTCTTCCTGTTTGGGTGATATAGGTTTGGGTGATTTAATGACCGCCCGGGTCTCGTTTCTGGGTTGTCACGCTGCATGCCTAAGGCTAGCAGAAATGTTCCTAGAAAGAAGGCCGGCTCCATCCAGAATAGGATGGACGTTATCTCTCCACATGAGACTGGGCTTTCCCCAAAACGCGCTCCAATTGTCAACAAAGCCAATGCCGTTTTCTGGGAACCATCTAGAAAGCCAGCGGTTTAGTGATGAAAAGCGGCTGTACATTTCATCATTGACTAAGTTCGGCAGGGGACCAGAGAAGATTACAGTGACGGACATCGACTTAGCAAGTTCACACACCGAAGCTACGTTTAACTTAAGAACCTCTGATTGTCTCCGTCGGGCATCATTACCGCCTGCGTGAATCATGACTCAACGGAACGTGGACTTACTCTGAGCTAACATCCTAAGGTTCCCCTCGATGTCACCAACTCTGGCCCCCGGATTTCACCTGACTGCAGCCGCTGGGAGCTCCATGTGTCTAAGAGCTATGGTGGTCTGTACACTGTGACACACATACACACACACACATATATATATATATATACGCGTTTCCATGGTGACTCCGGAAATCGCGATCCATTGAGAATGTCTTTATGTACTTGACGTGCATGTGCATTATCCCAGGGTTACCAAGTCGACCATAATTACGCTAACTCATATCCGGTCTTTTGGAACCGACATACCCAGAGTTAGCAAGTTCAGCCAGAGTTCAGGTTTAAAGTCAGGCTAGTTTAAACATGCTTCCTGGAATACCCCCCAGATGCTGCTCAGAAGATTTGAAAACTTAGAAGCATAGATATCATTGTTTTTGTCAACATGTAAATAAAAATCACCAGTTATTAAATTCCTGTTGTACTTATGTTGTACTTAATGTGAACATAAGACAAAAATTCTGAAAAACCTCAAATAAAACAGTTAAGGGGGGTTCGGTGGCCTGTACACTGTGACAACTAAAACAGGTGAGTTAAAGCAACAGTTGCAATCACAACAGCATGAAAAGCTGTCATCGTCACAACTGTACTGGATCAGAGAACAGGACAATCTGTCCAGATTACAAGTGAAACTTTATCCATCATCGTCATCTTGTCACTGTTGTTCGGAGAGCAGTCTCAGTAAAAAAGCCAAGATCTTCTTTTTCTGCCACCACTGGCTTTTTCAGGAGAACACAGAGTCCTTCCCAGACCAGCATCTCTCCAGCCTGTCCTTGGGTTGGGGGAGGGGGGAGGGGGGACTCTTTGTTAGATCATTCTGTTAAGCCTCAGTAGAAGACATACAGGTGTTATTCTCACCAGATGTTGAAACAATCTCATCAGGTTCCTGCTGATGCTGAGGTGCAACAGCTCTGCCCAGAGTTCCTAGCCATAGCTAAGACCATTTACACCACTTCTGCTGTGATCTTAACCACCTTTTGACATGGTCACACCAGAAGGAAGGGACATGGAGCAGTGCTGGAAAAACTGAAGTAAAAATGGTAAAGACCCCTAAAGGGGTTAAAGACTCTCATTTGTTGGCTTTGTTGCAGCTTTGCTCTTTTGAACATCACTGAATTGCTCTGAAGGGCAAGAAATCATGTTATACAACGACCGTCATGAAGGAGAATCTTCATAGAAAAATGTTTCCTTAGCACTTTTTTGGTATTATCCATTGTAGCAATTTAGCATTGTACCATTTTAAAAACAAGGTACTTACTTGTTATGCCCCTTTTGAGTAGCAATGTGAAGCGGTAACAGCCCTGTCTTCCCAGGCTTGTTGGCATCAGCATTTTGAGAAAGAAGGAGCTCCACAATTTGCTGATGTCCATTTTTTGCAGCTTCATAAATAGCTGTGGCCCCATCTGCTGCCTGTGTGTTGACGTCTGCACCTGGAGCGAGACAGGGACGCAACTGTACCTAAAGTGACAACTCAGAAATTGAACCACAGGCAGAAGTATGGAACAATGGAATCACACAGCATTCATTTGTCTTTGTAACCTTAGTTACAAAGAGTCAAGATCATCCAAAGGTGCTTCACAAACATCAACAAACACTAAACTAAGCTAAACTCATTTGTATTGGGAGTAAAATAAAGTCCAAATAATGACAGAAAGGACAAATTAATTAAACTGTTTTTGATAAATCATCAGGGTGAACGGAGAGTAAAAGTAAGAGTAAACAGGAAGGGGGATCTTAAGATAGCGATATATGTCTTGGGTTATCAAGTAGCGTGAGCAAAGAGAGCACACAGTAGGAGTAAATATTGTCTGACGTAAAGCAAAAAAAAAATGTTAGTTCTAACTACACCAGTAAATCCCTGTCTACTGAGACATAAGGAGGAGTCTTCTCTGTGCTCAGACTTCAGTCACATCTTTTCATTTTGCCATTTCAGAAGTAGATTCCTTCTACGTTGTCCTCAAGTTTGTGCCAACATCCTGCTTTAGGTTAATCTGGATCCCAAACCTTCTTAACAGATCACAGTACTGTGTGAGCTACACACGAAAAGAAAAACTCCTGGCTTTTTGATTATACATTCTTCCAAGTGGATGTGCTAGTAAGCAGAATAGAAGTTAGTGAGTTTTTAAGGCAGTAGTAAGATGAAGCTCTAGACGGAGCTGAAGGAGCTTTTAGGATACCTTGTCTGAGGAGGAAGCACAGTGTGCTAAGCTGCCCAGTCTGAGCTGCTGTGAACAGTGGTGTGATGCCGTAGATGTTGCGAATGTCGTGTTTGGCTCCAGCCTGCATGAGCATCCCACAAATCTCCACGTTGTCTCGGACCACCGCTTCCTGCAAAGCTGTCCAGCCCTGAATGCAGGGAGTGTTCACTGCCACTCCGTGGTTTAGCAGGGAGGCCACTATAGCAGGGTTGCTCTTTTCACATGCTGCAGAGAAACAGAGGTGGAAGCTCAGTACAACAGTGAAAGCAGTACCAAATGAACTCAAGGCCATTTCTATTTCCAGCAGCAATACTTCATTTCTCTTAAACACAAAAAAAACAACACAGACAAAAACAATGTAATCTACACTGTCCAAAAATATAAACGCAACACTTTTGTTATTGCTCCCATTTTTTATGGTATGAACTCAAAGATGTGAAACATTTTCCACATACACACAATAACCAGTTCTCTGAAATATTGTTCACAAATGTGTCTAAATCTGTGATGATGAGCACTTCTCCTTTGCCAAGACAATCCATCCCACCTCACAGGTGTGCCATATCAAGATGCTGATTAGACAGCATGATTATTGCACAGGTGTGCCTTAGACTGGCCACAAGAAAAGGCCACTCTGAAATCTTCAGTTGTATCACACAGCACAAAACTGTCGCAAGTTTTGAGAGAGTGTGCAATTGGCATGCCGATAGCAGGAATGTCCACCAGAGCTGTTGCTAGGGAATTGAATGTCCATTTCTCCACCATAAGCCATCTCCAAAGGCCTTTCCGAGAATTTGGCAGCACATCCAACCGGCCTCACAACCACAGACCACGTGTAACCAAACCAGCCCAAGACCTCCACATCCAGCATGTCCACCTCCAAGATCGTCTGAGACCAGCCACTCGGACAGCTGCTGAAACAATCGCTTTGCATAACCACAGAATTTCTGCACAAACTGTCAGAAACCGTCTCAGGGAAGCTCATCTGCATGCTCGTCGTCCTCATCGAGGTCTCGACCTCACTCCAGTTCGTCGTCGTAACCGACTTGAATGGGCAAATGCTCACATGCGATGGCGTCTGGCACGTTGGAGAGGTGTTCTCTTCATGGATGAATCCCGGTTTACACTGTTCAGGGCAGATGGCAGACAGAGTGTGTAGCGTCGTGTGGGTGAGCGGTTTTCTTATGTCAATGTTGTGGATCGAGTAGCCCATGGTGGTGGTGGGGTTATGGTATGGGCAGGCATATGTTATGGGCGAAGAACACAGGTGCATTTCATTGATGGCATTTTGAATGCACAGAGATACCGTGACGAGATCCTGGGGCCCATTGTTGTGCCGTACATCCAACAACATCACCTCATGTTGCAGCATGATAATGCACGGCCCCATGTTGCAAGGATCTGTACACAATTCTTGGAAGCTGAAAACATCCCAGTTCTTGCATGGCCAGCATACTCACCGGACATGTCACCCATTGAGCATGTTTGGGATGCTCTGGATCGGTGTATACGACGGCGTGTTCCAGTTCCTGCCAATATCCAGCAACTTCGCACAGCCATTGAAGAAGAGTGGACCAACATTCCACAGGCCACAATAGACAACCTGATCAACTCTATGCCAAGGAGATGTGTCGCACTTCATGAGGCAAATGGTGGTCACACCAGATACTGACTAGTTGTCTGAGTCCCCTGACCCCCTCAATAAAACAAAACTGAAGATTTCAGAGTGGCCTTTTCTTGTGGCCAGTCTAAGGCACACCTGTGCAGTAATCATGCTGTCTAATCAGCATCAAAGGTTTTTCTGCCATGGATTGTTTTGGCAAAGGTGAAGTCCTAACTATCACAGATTTAGACAGATTTGTGAACAATATTTCAGAGAACTGGTTATTGTGTGTATGTGGAAAATGTTTCACATCTTTGAGTTCATACCATAAAAAATGGGAGCAATAACAAAAGTGTTGCGTTTATATTTTTGGTCAGTGTATGTGCAGATATGTTATTTTGTTTACAGGCACATGTACAAAGTTTATAACTTCAATTCTACAGATGGTGTGACCGTCTATGTTTTATGATCAAGCACAGAGAACCGGGGCCTTGTTTCAATGGCTCCAAATTATTTCAACTTGTCCCCAATGACCACAAAGATTCCACAGACCAGCTTTGTTGGTAAATTGTGTTTTTTCCCTCTAACTTAAAGGCCCATAGAAAAACAATTTTGGGTGTTCATCTGCTGTTATAAGGAGTGAAAAAACAGTCTGACCAAAGGACCTAAATATATTTCTAAAAGACATTTTTTTTATAAGAGTGCAGAGCTATAAAACTTTTTTCTACACATGCTCAACTTTTTCCATACAAACACAGATTGTTACAGAAAAATTGTTCTGCATTTGTAATTTTTACCACTTGTGTTTGCAGATGCAAAACTCATGTGTTTACATCCTGTTACAACAGCAAACTATATTTTTGACAGAAATATGCTTTAGAAATCAGGCTTCTCAAAACCCTTTATATTTCTTTTTGCCTTTCTTGGAAAAGATGGAGTCTAACTTTGCTAACATGCTCACAGGTGGGCATTACATTCTAGTTTTTACATCAGAGTGGACATCATTTCTCTGAAAGAGGTGAACGTTCTAACATTCAGTCTTGTACTCACATTACTTGATAAAGAACTTTCAAGTCAATCCTTGTTTGGAGTTCCTGCTAAATCTTTTTTAAAATTCTGCTGTAAAGCGGTCCTATAACACCTGTGACTTGTGACACCCAATACCTTTGTAAAGTGGAGTCTCTTTATCATTGTTAGGGATGTCGGCTGCAGCACCCCTTTCAAGCAGAACTTCAACACATCTGAGCTGATCTCTGCTGACTGCAATCAGCAGTGGAGTCTCTCCACGTGTCGTCCTCTTGTTGATCATCCCTGGCTGAGCTGCTCACATCAAGACAAAGAAAGTTATTACATCATCATGGCATCATCATGTGGTAGTTTCTGAGTGACTGCACCTGTCAGTAGCACCCGCAGACAAGAGTCCTGGCCAAACCACACAGCCTGGTGAACTGTCAGCCAGCCAGGCCTGTTAGGAAGCATCAGGTTCATTTCTGGACACATCGTCAGTGCCTTCACTTTGCTTGCATTGCCTTCACGGATTGCACTGAACAGAGGTTCTTCCTCTCTACAAAGAAAAGTTTTTCAGCACATTTAGCACCTCCTGCCTCCACTGAAACACCTTCACTCTGCTACAACTGAGCCCACACTCAGTCCAACATGAAAACAGCTGATCAGAAACAGATGAACACAGGCATAAAAACATACAGATACACACACACAAACACTTACATAAAACACACAAACAGAGACTTAAGCACATAGACACATATTTACACTTTTACACACTGAAGTATACTCACTCCTCAGGTTCTGGAGCAATGTGGACTACATTACCATCTGCTTTGTAGTACGCCATCATTCTCTTTCCAGATCCAGTCATGAATCGGCTGACAGTCCCATCAAAGGTTTTTCTGCCAACACAGACAGGAACCAATCGAAACACAGAACCAGGTTCAGCAGCATATCAAATAGAACAGAATCATCCTCAGACACTAACCACAGAACTGAAACCAGGGCAGAAGCTCAGTGGAAGACACTCGGGTCGTATCTAATTTGCCCTGTATTGTAGCTGAGCTCAACCCCCCTCTCTCCAAACTAACTACTGGCCTGCACGTGCACTGAATTTATTTTCAACCTAAGCAGCAAATGTATTTTTAGGACTCTATATGGTGAGTGACACTATTGCTTCTACCAGTCACACTTAAGTTAACAGAAAATGTCCCAATGCAAAAACAACAGTCGTGCTTTTACCAAGGCTCAGCTGGAGTTCTTCTGAACGAAATGATTTCTCCCACATGGGCTTATATAAGCCTTATGCTTTAAAGTAAAAGTTTGAACTGTTTTTTGGAGTAGGGCAGCTGCATGAGCATTAAGCTGTGATTCATTGTTTGAACTCGTCCAATCAGACCGAGGAGCAGCAGGGTTGTCAGCTTTTGACACTTGTAGGCTCTTTATTCAGTTGTAGCCCTACTGTAGAGTTTCAACCAGATTTAACCACACCAGTTTAGCCTACATGCCATTGCTAGAAGCAGGAGGCTGTGCAGGCAACACTGGTATGCTGTAGTTCTTATTACCAGAGGTTTGTGTTTGAACTGCCGAGTTTAACCTTCATGTTCTATGGGTTTGGTCCAAACAAACTCTCAGGACAATATTTCTAAACCAGTATCTGCTATCAAACTAAAATATGAATTCCCTCTGATCTGATGAAACACACACTCAATTCAGTACTCAACACCCAAAACACAAACAGAACCACAAGCCTACACTGCTTACAAATCAGGAGGTTTCTCGCTCGGAGGGTTCGGAGAGCTGTAGTGTGCTGGGGTCTGGGCAGCTGGAGGATCTTGGGAGCTGTAGTTCGGTGGATTGTAGCTGGGACGGTCTGAGTTTGTGACTGCACCGCTCTGTCTACTGTCATGGCTGTGGGGGGGCTGCGCAGCGGCAGAGCATTGCGTGTCACTTAGACTGCGTTCAATGACGAGCTGCAGCAATTCATCATCACTTAGATTACTGTAGAGAGAGTAATCCTCATAGGTCAGACTGGGAGATGGAGCCCAGCGTGATGTGCTGTCATCTGCCATGTCCAAGCCGAGGGTTTGAGAGCCTGAAGGAGTTGCAGGAAAAGCACTCAGAAACTTTTTAAAACAGAAAATGTCACTGCCAGTTCTGATAAACAAAGGCATACGGTAATAATAAGAATACCACAAAGGTGTCTTTGAAAGGGCCCCCCAGAGAAACTGTTAAGAATTCACATTTAGACATTTAAATACATCATACTGAAACATATAAGATAAAAGTAGATCAAATATACCTAAAAACTTTTTATGTTAATGTCAGTTATTACAGATGACTTGAAAGATATGAGAATGATTTGTCATGCTTTGGGGTTCTGTAATTTGTATAATAATGTCTTTGAGTGACAATCTCTTCTCACTATGAGCTTTTGCCCCTATGGGGTCATAAGGAAAGGGTCCATGACGCAGCGCTGTGACTTTTCTGCGTCAGCCTTCATGACCGGATGATTTAAATATAAATAAGCACACCGTAGGAAAAAAGCTAAGTTTGTGAAATGGAACTGTTGTAAAAATGTTCCTGTGTTTTGAAACTGTTTCCGGTGAGGTGACAGGTGGGGCGATTTGAGCGAGTGTCTGTGGAAGGAACGTGAGCGCATGCGTGCGTAAGTGAGGAAGCTGATCCCTGAGCTGTTGCACACGTTCAGGACTGCACAGCTGTTTTTTTGGTCACATTTTTGGCGTCGCAGCAGCTGACATTTATGAAGTTACCAGTTCAATTTGTTGAACAAAAACCAGATTCTACCCAGACGTTCTGTCTGTTCTGCCAAATGTCAATATGAAATGTCAACAAGTTTTAAAAATATACACAATCACTTCATTTAGTGGGGGTGAAAAAATGAATAATGATGCTGTCCAATTGCGGACAATTAATATTACTATAATTTGCAATTGAATGAAAAAGTACAAATTAGCATGCCCCAACAGAATTAACTTACATTAAGTTAGTCAGGTTCTGTCTCAAAATGTAACAAAAGATGAACAAACCACAAGCATTTTTTCATGGTAACGGCTGTGAAGTATTGATGGTATTTTCTTCTGATGTGTCCCGTCCTATTGCTGCAGCTATGAAATACCTCAACAGCAGTACTTTTTGTTTCAAACTAATATAGTTGTAATACTATTTCAACTTTGACCTATTTTCCTTGTCCAATATTGTTATGAAAGAGTTGAGTTGATGCCAAAATATGTTTAAAGAAGCTACTTGACCTGCTGTAAGTGAATTTACCATTTAATTGTTTTCTAACAGCCCAAATCCTTGACAAATTGAGCAATGAGAGAAATAAGCAGCTTTTCAGGTCCCCTCCATCCTGACTGCAACTCTTTTTATGAGCAGCTCATCAAACGTTAGAACCGAAAAACTTTGAAATTCAGAAAAACTGTCTCACCAAACCACAGAGTCCCCCAAAGCTCGTGGACAGGAGAGGCGTCCTCCTCCTTCGGTCTAGACTGTTATGTGGTCTGCGGGGTCTGTGTCAGACAAGACACTGTGGTGGTTATATAAAGTTTATTTTAGGGGCCTGCTGTTGAAGTTTTACCAAATGACCTGTTATGTCACTCTAATGTTGCTGGGGGGGAGCTGGGGGTCACATGACACCCAAGCACCCAACACCCCATGTCTGAAGTAAACAGCAGCGTTCTTTAGGATTCTAACTGTGTTTGTAAGTGTAAAACCGCAGTGTGCTGATATTTGTGAAAACTGTCAAAACTGAGAAAATAGTCACAAGCAATGAACCAATGGACACCAAATCACTCTGAAGCCATCATAAAAAGGTCTTTAAGAGTCCTGAGGTCTCAGAAGGACCCAAGTCTCCAGAGCCTCCTGCAATCTCCGGTCACTTCTGCAGCGGCATGTGTAAACGACACCCAGACCACTTCAAGCCCTGAAGTGGTGGAAAAAAGTTCCAAAAAGGAGCAGAAAGCTTGGAGATCATTAGCTTAGGAATGCACCATTCAAGTGTGGATATACTGACTATTCTCTTGTGGTGCTCTGTGTTTTTGTGAAGGATTTTACACCAACAAGTGCGTATTGGGATTTTAAATTCTGTTTCAACGTTTGTTGCTGGTTTTAAGGATGTTTTGTTTTCTTTTGGACTCATTTTAGACAAAAGAATTATTTACTTCTCTCTGGCAATGGTGGGACCGTAGTGAGAATGAAATGAAGCTTTTGTGCCAGCAGTACTCTCTCAACAATAATCACGTTACGCGTGATTACTGTTAATTTGTGAAAGACTTGGAGGCTGATATTGTGGACTTGGAATCTTTGAGTGAGTCCACTGAAAATCAATGACATTAAACTCCTCAAATCGAAAAAGTTGACTTGGGAGCACCTGTTGGACTCTAAAGTTCAGGGGGTACTGGTTGGGTCCTGGTTTCAGGATGTCTCTGAAATGGATCCTGCCTCTAGCTTCTTTCTGGTTTGGAGAAGAGGCATGGACAGATGAAGGTGATCCTTATTGTCTGAGGCAGGAGAGGAGCTGTTTGGACCTGACCAGATCAGACAGAGGGCTGTGGACTTTTATTCCTCCCTCTACACCAGTGAGTGTGACGGTGATGACAGCCTGATGGAGGAGTTCTGCAGTGGACTGCTTCAAGGTTTTGAGGAGATGAACTCTCAGTTGGACCGCCCTCTCCAGCTTCCTCAACTGCATGCTGACCTTGAGAGCATGAAGGGTCGGAAGGCTCCTGGGATGGAAGGCCTCACTGTGGAGTTTTACAAGGCTTTCTGGGATATCCTTGCTCCTGACATCTCAGAGGTGTTCAAAGACTGTCTGTTCTCTGGCTCTCTACCGACATGCTGTTGCAGAGCTGTTGTTGCTCTCCTGCCAAGGGATTAAGAACTGGCGGCCCCTCTCTCTACTTTGTGTGGACTAGAAGGAACATTGACATTTCCAGGCAACATGCTGTTTGGGGGCCTCCATTTTGTAAAACCTCCAGCGGGCAGCTTTGCCAGGTGATTGAACTGATTCATCTCACCTGCGTTGCAGATTATTTAGCAGGCGCTGCTTTGCTGCTCAGTGCCAGAAAGTTGCATGTGCCTGTGACTGTACAGCCAGAGTGGAAGTTTCCTGTTCTTGCCTGCCCAAACTTTGATTCCTAGGGATTTGCCACTACACCATTCCTAACCCACTCCATTGGACTTTATAATACGCTGTGGACGCTGCAACAAACCAATTTCCCAAGGTGGGATCAATAAAGTATCTTTATCTCATCTCATCTCCTGGTGGCTCACCAACCTCAGCGGCCGCTTCACCTCCCACCCCAGGTGTAACGCCAACTCCCGCTTGTCTTCCTGCTGCGACCAGTCTGCTTACTTCAGTGGCTAGAACTGGCATTCGTGAGGATCACCTTCTTTCCTTTGTTGTGGGAACCTCCATGGTCAGGCAGGTCCATGTTAACAGGAGCGGCACTTTCTGTCGCCATCACAACCCCTCCGTTCATACTATAACAGTCCACACAGGAGTGAATGACCTCAAGCTTCAGCAATCTGAGACCCTCAAGAAGGACTTTATCACCCTCATCCACTCCATCAAGCAGCTGGACAAGCAGTGCATCATCTCCGGTCCGCTAGATAGGCTAGATAGCTGCTCCACATTTGAGCATCATGCATTTTCTTTTAACAGCCTGCTTATTTTATATGTTACTGTCTACTGACCACCAAAGCCTCTCTCCTGTTTTATTCAAGAATTTTCTGAATTTTTATCATCTAAACACTCTAAATATTGTAGAGTTTTAATAACTGGTGATTTTAACCTACATGTTGACAAAGACAGTGTTGCTGATGTAAACGAGTTTCTTAACCTTTTGCAGTGTATGGATTTTACACAGCATATCACACAGCCCACCCATAGCAGGGGGTGCACTCTAGACTTGGTCATAACCTGTGGCCTGTACTGTAGCGTGTACTCTGTTGTTGACATGGCTATGTCAGATCACATATGTGTATTTTTTAATACCACCAGTTTTACTCAACAGGAAGCTCAAACGAGAACTGTGAGGAAATGATGCATAACTTCTGATGTGGCCACAAATCTTCTCAATATTTTACATCATACTCCCACTCAGATTTTACCTGTATTATGTGATTTTAGAGTTGAACATTTTAACAACAAACTTCAGTCAGCCATTGATGCTGTAGCTCCATTTAAACCAAAAACGGTGAAAACTAAAGCTGTAGCACCCTAGAGCAGTGTTTTTCAATCAGTGTGCCGCGGCACACTAGTGTGCCGTGGGAGATGGTCAAGTGTGCCGTGGAAAATTGCCCTCATTAACTGATCTAAAAACATTTCCCATCTCCAGGATTTCAGCTCTGTGTTCATCCAAACAGGCCCTGATAAAACACTGAGAGGTTAGGAATATAAAAGATCATAAAATACTTTTTCTTTGCGTTTATTTTATTTTATTAAAGACATTTTGATAAGAATGACAGCAGCGCGATTCAGCTGCAGCTCCGGCTGTATCTAGGAAAAGTCCCGCCCCTTTACCTGTCTCCACCAATCATTCTTGAAGGCTTAATCACATGTCATCAGTCTGCCCAATCAGAAGTGGTTAAAGTCTTCACTTTCTTGTCCCGATTTAGCTCGTAAAGTCGCTCAGTTCCAACAAAAATAGCAGCTAAAGCTCGTCTTTAGCGGTGTAGCTTTCCACAGAATCCGGTATCAGACTGGAACAAGTGAACAAAACCATGAAGCTCCGAAAAGCGATCTCCGCCGGCCGTTTTTATGCACTACATCTCCCATGATGCATTGGGTTGTGAGAGTGACAGCGTAAAAGGAGTTCTGTTGTTAAACGTCTTGAAAACAACGAACACACTTCAAACTTTTTTTTAAATCTTCTAACTTAACTTTTATTGCATCTTTTAGAAAAACAGATGCAGCTTCCAGCTTTTTCTGCAATAATTATCAAAAAAAATGCATGTGAGATTGTGGAGGGAGGGGCTGTAGATCAATACAGACTATGAGTTTCTCCTTTTTTTTTCATTTTTGGATGCTGGTGTGCCGCGGGATTTTTTTTTAAGCTTAAAGTGTGCCGTGGCTCAGAAAAGGTTGAAAAACACTGCCCTAGAGAAACAAATCGATCAGAGCCATGAAACGTGAATGCAGAAGAGCGGACAGGAAGTGGAGAAAATGAAATTAAGTGTACATCACAACATTTTTAAAGCACATCAAATGATGTACACTCATGCAATAAAACAGCTAGAACCCTCCATTTCTCAAACTTAATCATACAAAACAAAAATTACCCTAAAGTCATCTTTAAAAAATAGACACTCTAACTAAAATAGCTTTTCAGAGGTCTTCCATAGCAGCACTGAATACTACATGTGAGAGTTTTGCAGACCACTTCGGGTGTAAAATCAATGCTATTATATCTAGTCTTTTAACTCAAAAAGGTGTTGATTTTAATGAATTCATGGCAGGGCTGGCCAATTCTGGTCCTCAAGAGCCTCAACCCTGCCTGTTTTCCAGCTCTAGCTGCACTGCTTGGTGCTGACAACTTAAACCAGGTGTGTACAGTCAATCAGGATGTGGAATCACTTGAGACAGTCAATCAGTAGCAAGCTGGTCAGGGAGGACTGGAAAACAGGCAGTGTTGAGGCTCTTGAGGACCAGGGTTGACCAGCCCTGATCTGTAGCATTGTATTCATCAGAGGAACCACTGGAAAGTTTTGTCCTGGTTGATGCTGTGGCCCCAACGCATCTCTAACAGAGCCTTAAGAGCCCCAAGCCTCCTGACTTGTTGTGCAACGCCGGGCCGATGGTTCGGCCACGTCCTCCGTCTACCCTCTTACCATCCGACGCGAGCCATTTAGCAGTTTAATCCAGGGGCTGCGAGCTGGAAATGACCTCAAGGCAAACCCCGTACTCGGTGGACAGATGTCATTGCGGGAGATGTTATACCTCATGGGGTTGATATGAAGGATGCTGAGCTTCTGGCAGAAGACCGGAAAATATGGAAAACCCTTGATTTTTTGGTCGGCTCTACGCAGCCCCCCCTGCAAGAGCCTTGATTGATTGATTGATTGATTGATTGATTGATTGATTGATTGATTGATTGATTGATTGATTGATTGATTGTGTAACTGACGTTGCAGTTACATTCGGATATCTTGGGGAGCAGGAACCGTCTTTACGCGTGCTTCATAAAAAAGTTGTTGTTCTTCCTTTTAAGTCATTGATTTTCTTGCACTTTGTTGAACAATAAAAATATAAAGTACAAACCACAAAAATACTCTTTAAAGGCATGAATACGTCCTTACTATGAAAATAACATGTTCTAAACACAGTCTAAGCACGGTCTAAGATTAATGTGCTGCCGTACTTCCCAAGTTCAAAATCCAAAAGCAAAAACCAATAAAAGACACGGTGGCTCCCAAAATGCACCTAACCAATAGGAAGCCAGAACACCTGTATGGCCAAGGAATGACAGGCACATGCATGCATAAAATCTAATAAATAACCTAAGTTCAGCCAAATGGCTCCAACAGATTGGTTTGTTGATTGGTTGGTTGGTTGGTTGATTGATTGATTGATTGATTGATTGATTGATTGATTGATTGATTGATTGATTGATTGATTGATTGATTGATTGATTGATTGGTTGACGCTGTGGTACTTGGTTGAGTTTTCTCCCAGTTAACCCTTGTGCTATCTTAGATGACCCCCCCTTCCATTGACGTGTTCTCCCTACCATGACAAAGGTGGATAAAGGTGGAAGGATTTCATGTAATCCATGGACACCAGTGAAGATCCCAAATCATTGAAGAAAAAAGGTTCAGAGCACTGTCTAGTGGGTCTAGATGACCCAACTCCCAACGTTAAAGTGCCTAGGATAGCACAAGGGTTAAAGCCAACCTCCTGCCTCTTAGACCCAATTCCCACATCGCTGTTAAAAATATTTTATTACTTCTAGTAAAATCTAGAAATCTAGTAAATGACTCTCAAAAGCCAGGTGTCTCCCCTGCTGCCTTTAAGACGGCAATGGTGAGGCCTCTTCTGAAGAAGAGTAATCTAGATCCAAACAACTATAGCAGTTATTGGCCAGTATCCAACTTACCATTTTTAAGTAAAATGATAAAACAGTTTAAATGGAATTCAATGAGTTTTTAAAGAAGAAATAACATCTTTGAAAAGTATCAGTCTGGTTTTAGGACATACCACAGCACAGAGACAGCCCTTGTTAAAATGGTAAATGATATTAGATGTAACTCAGTCCTGGAACTACTGGATATGAGTGCTGCATTTGACACAGTAGATCACAGTATTTTACTTAACAGACTGAGAGGTTTGGGCATCGCTGTTCTGAAGTGGTTTTGTTCCTATCTCACAGATTGAAGATTTCATAAAAGTATGGATACATGCTTAAAGGTCTTTGAAATCAATTGTCGTGTCCCCCAAGGTTCAATTGTAGGCCCACTACTTTTTAATTCATAAATTATGCCACTTGGGAACGTCATAGGAGGCCTGGCATTTGTTTTCATAGCTATGCCGATGACACAACTCTACATCGCTGTGTCTCCTGAGGATGAAGAGTCAATCAACATACTCTAAAAAATGCATTTTAGACATTAAGTCATGGATGGCTGAGACCTTCCTACAGCTCAACCAGGACAAAACAGAGGTTTTAGTGATCGGTTCTGAAGACAAGAGAGAGATTGTTTTAACCAAACTAAAGAATGACAAAACTTCTCAGTGTGTGAGAAACCTCTGCATTTGTTTTTTTGACCCCGAGATGAATTTTATTCCACAAATTGAAAATAGAACAAAAACAGGATTTTATCATCTTAGATATATTGCCAGAGTCAGCCCATTTCTCTCTATTGCCCGCATAGAGGTGTTGATGCATATTTTTATTTCCAGCAGATTAGATTATTGTAAGGCCCTGCTCTCTGGTCTTCCCAGAACAAGGATATTGAATCTTCAACAGCTGCAAAATTCAGCAGCAATGTATTGACGAGGACCAAGGGGCGGGAACACATTACACCGATTTTAAAATCACTGCATTGGCTCCCTGTGTGCTTCAGGATTGATTTTAAAGTTCCTTTATTGGTTTATAAATGTTTTTATGGTTTCAGGCCTTCATATTCATCTGATATGATTTTAAAGTGTGAGCCCTCGCGGAACCTGAGGTCCTCTGATACAGACCCTTTGGTTATTCCAAAATTGGAAACTAAAACATACGGCGAGGCCTCATTTAGTTATCACGGACCTCGCGTGTGGAGCAGCTTCCCAGCATGCCTCAGGGCCGCAGAGACTGTTCATGTTTTTAAAGAAAGGTTCAAGACCTACCTTTTTAATATAGTTTAAGTTGAATTTAGTAATGAATTTATTTAATTTTTTTGTTATTTTGTTTTTTCTTTTCACTCATTTGATATTTTTTATTCACTTTTACTGATTTATATCTGTCTATTAAGGTTTATTTTTATATTTATTTATCCGTTTCAACTTTATTTTATTGCTTTCACAATTTATTTGTAACTTCAGTGTTTTCCTCAGAGGGATCCTCCACATCAGTGACTGACCTTTTTCAGTGAACGGGGTCACTGCAATGGGATCTACCAGGTCTGGCTCTTATACTTAGATCTGGGGGGTCCCGTGGCAGCTGTTCTGTGAACTTTAGTGGGGGTCAATGATCTGGACATGTCCCTGGACATGCAGATTTCTACATTGCATCATTTCTCTTACCATGGTGTGTGTATGTGTGTGCGGGGGGGGGGGGGGTTCTGGGCACTGTATTGGTTTTGGACAAATTATTTGGCTATTGTCTTGTCTTTTGTTTTTAAATTTTAATTGTTTTCATGTAAAAAAAGGACTTTGATTAGCATGGCACATAACAATTGAAAAAGTGCTGTAGAAATAAAGTTTGATTTGATTTGATTACTGGACAATCATCTCTGAAGTCGGCCATTACTTCTACACTCCCCTACTGGAAGGCTAAAATGGCAGCTCTCATATTGGCTGATGTTAACTTGAACCTTTCTCATATGGGGAAAAAAGGCAGGACCGGATTAAGTCATTTTTTTTCCCCTTTTGTTTTTGTCCACACCCATGTTGTACGCCGGACCCTCCATACTAACGCTAACTACTTCAGCTACTTCAGCTTGGAAATGTTTTTTAACATTTAAAGCTTTTATAGTAGAGTGGTGCAACAAACATTTTCACTTATTTTAGTACAAACAGCCCCTTCTAACACATGACAAGTTTGAATGTGTTATTTCTGTGGTCCTAATCTGTCATATCAAAATATGATATCCTATTGTCATTAATCTCTTGATGCTCAAGCTAATATTTAAGTTAACCCTCTTCACACACAGTCACAGCAGGACCCCATAAGCAGAATGAACATCTGTGGCCACAGACCCCAAAATGTGATGTCCACCCATGTGGACCACATGTCTGCAGAGGGTAAAAATGCCTGATGCTGCCTCCTCTTCTGATGACAATCCAAAGAAAAGTAAATACAGAATTGTTCTTTTGAATTCAAACTCATTTACTTAAAAAATGTTGTCAAAATATATTTACATATGGTATGTATGTTGAGTATGAACAAGATTAAATAATAATTATTAAATATTTTCCATTGTGTATTTCAGACACATCTTTGCAAAACCAGCGAGTGTCCAAATGTTTTTTGAGTGAAATCTATTTTATTTTCCTCACAATTGCAGTCTGAATTATCAGTGATGGTTAAGTCTGCCGGGCATCAGAAAGTGCAGCTCAACAAAACCAGATATATCAACATTTACTACGGCGGCGGACGGGATGAAAGAGGACGTCCAACATGCCACAATGCTTACCCCCTTTTTTCTTTTCTTATTTATTTAAAATTTTACATTTTAAATTCTTATCAAAACATTTGGATTCTTGACATTGAGGTTGTCTAAAAGTGGACCAGTAAGGAAGTTATTTGACGTTTTACCCTACAGATAAGGATTTAAAAAAGTGAACAAAACCGCAGCAGAGGGCCCCGTGTCAAAGTTTGCCTGGGGCCCCCAAACTGCTAAATCCGCCAGTGCTCAGGTCAGGGTGTTTTTGTCATTCTGTCCCGGATCAAGCCGTATGCTTCGGAGTTTCCGCAGCTCCGAACTTTGCGTTAGAAATACTTACAGTCGTGTTGGGTTTCTGTTTATTTTGTGTGCGCTGCCACTTTTACGGACAAGGCTGCTGTGGACGACGTGCGTGCTTGCGTGCGTGTATGCACAATGTACTGTAGGCAGTAGTGAGGGGGTGATGACATGCGCACACATAATGCGCGTGACCAGAAGGAGTGGGCATTCAAAGTAGGCTAAGCTCTGCTATTGGTAACACACGCCCTCCCGGGACCAGTTCTGAGAGATCCAGGATGGAAGGTGTGCGTACTGCGGGTTCGGAGGATTCGGTTCGACTTATGTGACGTCTCCCATCCGCGAGCAGGGATCTCCTTGGAAACGGATGGTGGCAGCCTCCCCCCTCCCTCCTCGGTTGGTGCTGAGCTTGCTGCCTGGCTTCCCACAGAAACTACTGACCGACTGGGCCGCTTTCATTCAGCAGATGTTTCCCGGCAGGATGGCCCTGAGCCCCCCCAGCCCGCTGTGCGGGCCCCCAGAGGAGCTGCAGGAGCTCGCCTTCATAGAGCGGCCGATTCGCAGGACCCTCAAGGTAGGGATGCCCTGTCCACGCGCCGGTGGACAGTTCTAGCACGCACGTGCGCGAATAGGCGCGTGAAAACTATGCTGATAGAATGATGGTTCTATGAAGAAGCGGGGGGAGGAAGATGGGCAGCCGAGGAGAAGCAGACGGAGACCCGCAGCGTGACGCAGTTCCTCAGCCTGTCCATACAGAGACGGAGTTAAGATGACGGGCACGCGCTCTTCCACTCTGTTCGAATTTGAAGAAAGAAAGACAGCACGTTTAAGTAGCTGTCACCTCACTGGTCACGCGAAGATGGTAATGACATGTTGGGACAGAGCAAGGGGGTAACTCTAGCGGGCGGGGGGGCAGTACCTCTAATGACCAGAGAGGCTGGTGCTCAGACTGAGCATTTTGTATTGACGAAGTTACAATTGGGATTCCCCCCATAAATAAACCCTTTTATTGCCTGGTGCTTAAACCTTTTTTGCCTAAATGGTTGAACATTTAATACATGACAATTCTGGGGGCAGTGTATATTTTTTAAATTTGTAGCTTTTTTAAACAGTTTATTTTTGCTTAATGGGGTGGCACGGCTTTATGATTGACCGATGATGATCGCGGTGGATTCAAGTATTTGCGCTTGGAGGAGGAGGTGATATTTGAGCCCAATCAAAATTGACATATTTCATAAAACTGCAATAAAAACACTTTTTTTCAAATTAAATGAATCACGTGCCCATTAACTCTGCACAGGTAGCCAGTTTGCATCCATTTTCTTACCCACCGGGGTGCTGAGTTTGCGGAGACTGTCCGGCTACTGTTGGCCGAAGGAGGGAAACACCCTGAACAGATCGCCAGCCGGTCGCAGGGCTATGGGGCTGGAGCGACTGCGCTGGCTACGCCGGCTGAAGAGCAGACAGAGCACCACTGCTGGATGGGGAGGCAAAAAAGTGCACTTTTCTTATTTTTTCATTTTGAATACTTCTTCGTTTGGACAAAATAATATTTTGAGGGAATTATTCAATTATTTCACTGGTTCCAAATCAATCCCCTGGTGCCATTTGTCGTCACTCCATTGTCATCCTGGCATACATGGAACTGCTACTGTAGTCAGAAAGAGTTTTTGGTGGCCTTCCTTACTCTCTGACATGAGGAAATATGGGACTGCAAGTCCAGTTTGTGCCAGGAACAAAACCTCCTGTCTACGACCGTCTAGTCTCCTCAACCCTCTACTATTCCCTGCTGGCCCTGGTCGCATGTCACCATGGACTTTGTGACTGGTCTTCCAAGCTCTGAAGGTAACAACACTATACTAACAGTCGTTGATAGATTCTCAATAATGGTGCACTTTATCGCTCTACCAGGGTTACCTTTTAGACCGCTGAGGTACTCTTGCGTCAGGTTGTCAGGTTGCACGGCATCCCTAGACACATAGTCTCGGACAGGGGCCCACAGTTCACAGCAAAGATCTGGTCTGAGTTTTGCAGACTGCTGGGTGTATCTGTTAGTCTCTCATCACGTTTCCATCCCCAATCCAATCTCCATCAGAGAGACTTAACCAGCAGCTGGAGACCAGCCTAAAAATACTATGCTCTTCAGATTCTTCGTCCTGGTCACGCAATCTGATTTGAGCAGAATATGCCCACAACACCTTACATTGACCTCTACTCGTCCTTTGAGGTTGTCTACCACCTGTGTTTCCCACCCTGGAGGGTGCTGTCTCTGTCCCATCAGCTCAAGCATCCATTCGTATGATCCATCTTTTCTAGTGCAGGGCTAGGTTGGAAATTGTTCAGGACTGTGGACTCCTAAAAGCACCAGGCAGACAAACACAGAAGACCGGCACCCGTGTACGGACACGGTCAAATTGTATGGCTATCCACCTTCTGCTGTGTGTGACCCATAGGAACCTGGCACTCCGTTTCATCTAACCCTTCCCTATAACCAAAGTAATTAACCCTGCTGCTGTAAGGTTACGGTTGCCCTAGCCCCATATGAGTAAACCCCACCTTCCATGTGTCCAAGCTCATGCCTGTCCAGGAATCTGACCTCGTTCCCCCTGACAGACCCCCTCCCCCTGCTCGGTTCATAGATAGGGGTACCGCCTACACCATTAGGGCTCTTCTCAACTCACGACGCAGGGGAAAAGGCTACCAGTATTTGGTCAACTGGGAGTAATACGGTCCAGAGGAGCAATTTTGGGTCCCCTCCAGGCTCATTTTGGACCCTGTCCTGATTGGTCAGTTTCATCGGGATCACCCTGGGCAACCGGGTGATCCATCAGTAGACGGCACTTAGGTGTGGGGCACTGTCAAGATTTGTTTCTGGTTCTCCATTTCTGCCTTCCTATCCCCACTCGCTTCAGCTGTGACCCGGGGTATATTAGATTGGTGTGTTCGCTCATTCTCTGCCAGTTCGTGGTTCCTCATCTGTCGTTGAATCCAACCGTTTGCTCAAGTAATTCTTGTCTGTCTTGTTTCTACTGGCTTCCCAATACATGACTTCCATGGAGTCTGCTCCCCTCAGCCCTTGTCGCTCATGCACAGAGTCTGCTGGCCCCACCTCCCCAACACTCACAGGATTCCCCTCCATGTCAATGACGTCACACTTCCTCAGACGCTCACCAGGACATCGGGCCATTCAACGATAGGACCTTTGGACTCTAAATAAACTTTTTCCTTCCCTGTGCGTGCCTCAACTTAGGTCTCCACTAAAACATAACAATAAAAATAATTTAACGTTTTTGTGAATGACAATTTACTTTTCATTAGAATGATGTATTTATGAGTTATGTTATGTATTTATTTTTAAAATATATCTATTTATTCAAAACATTAAAAGTCATTAACACTGATAATTCTGTACATTTTTTCCTTCATGTAAAGCAGGGGTGCCCACAGTTTTTTGCCGTGCGAGCTACTTTGGAGGTGACAAGCTCTAAAAGATCTACCCATCTATTTATATATATATACCAGGGACGGAATCAACTATCAAGGCTAATGGGGGAATTAAAATAACAATGGTGAGCTATTGACATAATCCAGTGAGGGCCCCCCTGAGAACCCATGAGAGACAATGAATCACGTCATGCCAGACGTCGCCCGTCCAAACAAGATCCGCGTCAGGTGCTGGGGAACCAGAGCACACTGATGGAAAGTGAGCTACTGGAACAAGACGGAAATGGACTAGATGTGAGAACAAGGTTCTGTTGGAATGTTACTACTCCAGTAAAACTACTAATAGAGGTTATGTGCAGAGAATGTGGAGTGAATGGATGCTTCGAAACCCACAAGAAAGGCTAACTGCCAAGCTCAATGTTCCAACATCCGCAAATGGCAACTCCTATCACAACTTGAGATTGAAGCGGTACAACACAATTGTAACACAACGGGAGTGCCAGAACACCAGGTCAGAGAGAAGGCTAAACCACACTCCTAGCCTGGCAGCAAAAGAACCAGCTGCTAAGAGACAGGGACTTACCCCGAATGGCTAACAGAAGGGCGAACAATCCTGATCCAGAAGGATCCCTCAAAGGGTGCAGTCCCATCCAACTACCGGCCAAAAACCTGTCTCTCCACAACATGGAAGCTCATGTCAGGCATCATTGCAACCAACATGGATCAATACATGAGAAACACACAGAAGGGCATTGGTAGAGACTCCAGAGGAGCAAAACACCAACTCCTGGTTGACAGAACAGTCGCTCAAGACTGCAGGTCACGACACACCAACCTGTGCACTGCCTGGATTGATTACAAGAAAGCCTATGACTCAATGCCACACACATGGATCACTGAATGCTTGGAGCTGTACAACATCAACAGGACTCTAAGACCCTTCATAGGAAATTCAATGAAGCTGTGGAAAACCTCTAGCCCAAGTGTCTATCAAATGTTCGATATACCAAGGTGACACTCTGTCCCCACTGCTGTTCTGCATAGGTCTGAACTCCCTCAGCCAAATAATCAACAAGACCGGCTATGGATACCGACTTAGAAATGGGGCCAACACCAGTCACCTCCTCCACATGGATGACATCAAGCTATATGCTAAGAGCGAGCGTGACATTGACTCCCTGATCCACACCACCAGGATCTACAGTACTGACATTGGGATGTCATTCGGGCTTGAGAAATGTAGCCGGATGGTGACAAAGAGAGGCAAGGTAGTCCACACAGGAGGGGTCTCACTCCCAGAAGAAACAATCACAGACATTGAGGACAGTTACAAGTACCTTGGAATTCCGCAGGCAAATGGCAACCTGGAGCAGGCAACAAGGAAAGCTGCAACAGCTAAATACGTCCAACGAGTAAGGCAAGTCCTGAGAAGCCAGTTCAATGGCAAGAATAAGACCCACGCAATAAATAGTTACGCACTGCCAGTTATTAGACATTCTGCAGGAAATGTAAGATGGCCAAAAGAAGAAATACAGATTACAAATGTTAAGACACAAAAGTTCCTCACAATACATTGAGGCTTCCACCCCAAATCCAGCATCCTGAGACTGTATGCCAACCCAATTAAAAGGAGGCAGAGGATTAGTGAGCGTGGAAGCCACTATCCAGGATGAAACATCCAAGATGCATGATTACATCAAGCTGAAGGCCTCAACTGACAGTGTGCTCAGTAAATGTCTCAGGCAATGGACAGCAGAGAATAAAGTGCTGGAGGACAGATCCTCATGGGAGGACAAACCCCTGCATGGGATGTACCACCGGACCATAACTGAAGTGGCTGATATCAAGAAGTCCTACCAATGGCTAGAAAGGGCTGGCCTACAGGACAGCACTGAAGCGCTCATCCTGGCAGCTCAGGAACAAGCCCTGAGCACCAGAGCCATAGAGGCTCAGATCTACCACACCAGACAAGACCCAAGGTGTAGGCTGTGCAAAGAGGCGCCTGAAACAATCCAGCACATAACTGCAGGGTTGAAGATGCTGGCAGGTAAAGTATACAAGGAGCACCACAATCAAGTGGCTGGAATACAGTACAGTACAGGAACATGTGTGCAGAAGATGAACTGGAAAACCCAAGACAGGATGGTATTGGCGAACCAACCAGACATTGTAGTGGTGGATAAAGAACAGAGGAAAGCCATTGTGGTGGATGTGGCAGTGCCAAGCGATGGGAACATCAGGAAGAAGGAACATGAGAAACTGGAGAAATACCAGGGACTCAAGAGAAGAACTGGAGAAAGCCTGGAAAGTGAAGATGACAGTGGTGCCTGTGGTAATTGGAGCACTCGGGGCAGTAACCCCCAAGCTAGAGGAGTGGCTACTACAGATACCTGGAAAGACCTCAGACCTATCAGTCCAGAAAAGAACAGTGCTAGGAACAGCTAAGATACTGCAGGACCCTCAAGCTCCCAGGACATGTCAATGGGGCAGAGGTGTGGGGTTATTGCAACAAAGGCTTCACACTGATTTGTTTGCCCTGACAGACTGCTGAGGAGATTGATCAGCTGACAGTGGATGAAGGCCTGAATGAAGTTGAAAGAGCCGTGTACCTGCTCAGGTGAGTTGTGAACCTGTCCAACCATCACAATGATAACAAAAGTCAGCAATATATCCTTTTTCAGCAATTTTATCCAATACCCTGCTGTTGTTCATGTTTCTTCTGACTGGCAGAAGATATGTACTAGGATATGGACTTCAGTTTCATGGACTCGGGTTTGAAAGTTTTTTCAACCCTGAACCCTCCTTGAGATTTATTAGTGCTGTTCAATTAAAAGTTGCGCACTTTCCTGTGCGTCCCTAGCGCACAGGGTGCATGGGCAATTGCGTGGGCATCCTTCAAGAACCACCTTCATGCCTTTTCAGCAGTATTGCTTGGACTCAGTAAGGAGCCAGTGTGTACCTATGGGATATGATGACTGTCAATAAGAAACGTTTGCATGAATTGAGACTTTGTTTACAATTAAAAAAATATGAATACAACATCTAGTGTTACGTTTGACAGATATGTTTTGAATACGACTTGCTTGTCTTGAATACAAAATTTCGCCGGTTAAAAAACTGTCAAATATTCGTCATGGGGTCCCAGACATACACATCCAGAAACATTAATTCAACTGAGTGAGCATGGGCTTTGAGCCTCATTTATTAAACTAAAATAGAATAAAATGTTTTAGAATGCTATTGATCCCCTGGCAGGGATAGTATCTTAATACCATAGCTCTGTTGAATTAAAAAAAAGTATTTAACAGCTACGTCCTGCTGCATGCTTTGTTGTTGTATGTATGTTTCCCGACACAATAGTCATGCCTTTGACCCTGTCACGTATTTTTGACAGTGAATTAATCTGGGTAATTTGGTATTCAAGACAAAGACAAATAGTAATAACAACAGACATGTTAAACGTCAAACTAAATATTATACATTTTTCTGTAAAGTTGTGCAAAAAGTATTAATTTGTGCAGAACTTTGTCTTTATGAATATGTTTCTTATTGACAGATTAAAACTAACTGACTAACGACTGGAGTGCTGTGTAAAGGGTACCATACGACAGTATGCTTAGCAATACATAACGATACTACACAATGGTACATTCCATTTTTCTGACTAAGGTGACTGCAAGAGCCTCAAGGGAACTGCAAGACGCACCTGCGCTCTACCTGAGATAGATCTGCTTTTCTTTAAAACATTGGATACTCTAATGCTATATTTTGGTCATATACATAGGGGATTAGTATTTGTGCCGGCTTGGTCATTTTTTCACACAGACGAGAGGCGTTCGAGTTCCTTGTACTGCTGTTTAATGTGGTGTTCCTTTCTTTAAACTTTACACCGCATCAACATCCGTAGAACACTTTGGCCTGCTAATGAACCAACCGGTGAACTAAAACACAAAAATTCTTCTTAATTGTTCTCTTATTGCCGTCTGTCGTGCTGACTTTGCATGTGCTGCTCTTATAGGAAACAGGAAGTGCCTATTACAACCTGTAACTGAACTCAGGTAAACTAAACATTAAAAACTCTTCAAAATTAAATCTTACTGCTCCTAAAGCTTCATAGGTGTGATATAAAATGTAGAAAATACAAATATTTAAATCTACAAATTAAAGAAAAATAATTAAAAACGTTTTAGGTAGCACTGCGGCAGAGCGCCCTCTGCTGTCAAAATAAATAACTACTAAGACATCAACTGCTATACTCCCACCATCACAATACTAACAGTATGTGATTCTGAATAGAAGCTAATACTATAAATAAGCATTAACAAATACTACTCTGCTTCAAGTAAGAGAACAGTCTTGTGGACTGGTCTTTCCAGAACAGTCTTGTTGGTACGTGTTCCTCCTTTATCTTCAGTAGAGTCACCAAGAAGAAGTTTAACCCTTCTGACCTTGCCGTCGGCTCCTGGAAGGACTTCTATGACTCTGGCGAGCTTCCACTGGTTTCTTGGAACACACTCATCTTGTAACAAAACGATGTCGTCCACCTTTGCATTTCTCCTGGTCTTGTTCCACTTACTTCTCTGTTGCAGATTTAACAAATATTCCTTTCTCCATCTAGTCCAGAACACATTTGTCAAATACTGCACTCTTTTCCATCTTCTCTGCAAGTAGAGATCCTCTTTAACGAATTCTCCAGGTGGTGGTGAGATTACTGTTGATTTCATCGTCAAGATGTGATTTGGGGTCAGCGCCTCAGGTCCAACAGGATCGTTGAGGAACTCCACAGTTAGTGGTCGACTATTCACCACAGACATAGTCTCATACAAGAATGTTCTCAGTGATGAAGTATCTAATCTTGAGGCAGACTCATCAAGAATAGAACTCAAAACATTTCTTATTGTCCGAATTTGCCTCTCCCAGACACCTCCCATGTGGCTGGAAGCAGGTGGGTTAAAGATGAAACTTATACCCAACTCTTTCGCCTTCTCTTTAGAAGCTTGTGTTAAGCTCAGGAACTCATGCTTGGCACCAACGAAGTTAGTTCCTTGATCACAATGGAGTTGACTGACATTGCCCCTTATCGAAATGAAACAACGTAGTGCATTGAGGAAACAATCTGTGCTGAGATCGTCCAGGACTTCAATATGAATAGCTCTGGAGCACATGCATGTAAACAAAAGTCCATACCTCTTCATCTCCTTCCTTCCTTCCTTCACATAGAATGGTCCAAAGCAATCCATTCCGCTGTATGTGAATGGAGACATAGCTTCCGTTCTTTCTGATGGCAGGTCGGACATCTTCTGCTCCTGACTGTTTTGTCGATATTTTCTGCACTTGACACACTTGCGTATAAATGATGCAACTTCACTACTGCAGCTAATGATCCAAATGCCATTAGCACGTATTTCATTGACCGTCATACCCCTTCCCTGATGATGAATCTTTTCATGGAAGTGCTTTATAAGTAGACGTGACACATGATGTCCCTTTGGAAGTATGGCTGGGTGTTTGACGTGTGGATGGAGTGATGCTTGCGAGAGTCTTCCTCCCACCCTCAAGACATTGTGCTCGTCGAGGAATGGGCTTAATTGATGAAGCTTGAAGTGAGAACCCTCCACTTCTTTATTTTGCTTTAAAGACTTGATTTCCTCGTCAAATGCTTCCTTCTGCACAGAGCGTATTATGAACTCCTCCGCTTCTTTCCTTTCTTCCAGCGTGCTACTTTCATTGGACATTGCCTTGTGGTTTGTTGCATATTTGGCTCGTCGCTTCAATCTTGCTATTGCTTTCACAACTCTTTTCCAGTCAGAAATTCTTTGTAGTCTGTCAACAACTGACTTTTCTTCTCTTGCTTCAACTGTGAAGACTTGCGTGACCTTGAATTCCGGATCTTCTGAGTTGATCTCTTTCATTTCCACTTCTTCTTGAGGCAGTTCTTTTTGCCATAAAAAACTTGGTCCTGTGAACCAATTAGACTCCGCTAATTGTTTTGTCATTTCTCCTCGAGATGCCCTATCAGCAGGGTTTTGTTCAGAGGCAACATATCGCCATTGACTTGGTTCTGTAGTTGACCTGATTCTCTGTATTCTGTTGGCAACAAATACATGGAACCGTCTGGCGTCATTGTTAATGTAACCAAGGACAACCTTGGAATCGGTCCAGTAGTATTCTTTTAAACCTTGAATGTCCAACTCCTTTTTTAGGAAACTCGCAGTTCTGACAGCTACTACTGCAGCTGTGAGCTCCAATCTTGGGATGGTTGTCACCTTTGTGGGAGCTACTCTGGCCTTTCCCATTATGAAGTTGCATTGTACTTCTCCTGTCTTAGTTACAGTCCTGAGGTATGAGCACACGCCGTAACCGGATACACTGGCATCAGAAAAACTGTGTAGCTCACACTGCTGAACGTGTTTGAATGTTGAGGTGATGTAGCATCGAGGTATGTTTATGGTTGGCAAGTTCTTGAGGTCTTTGAGCCAGGCTTCCCATTGTGGTTTGAGGTCTAGAGGGAGCGGCTCATCCCAACCCAGCTTTTCTTGACACATCCTTTGTAAAATTCTTTTGCCGACCAGAATGAATGGGGCGACAAATCCAAGTGGATCAAATATAGATGCCACTGTGGAGAGCACTCCTCTTCTAGTGAAGGGATTGTTCTTTACATCAACTTTGAAGCTAAATGTGTCAGACGTTACGCACCACTGGACTCCTAAGGCCCGTTCCATCTTTGGTTCTCCCAAAGCCAGGTCCAGATCAGTATCTCCTGCTGCACGTTCTTCTTTGGGGATTGTGGCGATCACTTCTTTGCTGTTACTGATGAACTTGTGCAGGTGCAACTTTCCTGTGTCACAAAGTTCTCTGGCTTCTTTCACAAGGTGAATCGCTTCTTGCTCTGAGTCTACAGCAGCCAAACCATCATCTACATAGAAGTTACGTTGTATGAACTTCACAACAGCTTGACTAAACTTGCTTGCTCCCTGTGTGGCTAGATGCTTGAGCCCGAAGTTTGCACATCCAGGTGAGGAGGCTGCACCAAACAAGTGGACTTTCATGCGAAACACAGATGCTGGATGTTCCATGTTGCCGTTTTCCCACCATAGGAAACGAAAGTAATCTTGGTCTTGTGGAGCAACATGAAATTGGTGGAACATGCGTTCGACGTCACACATGATGGCCACCCGTCCTTTCCTAAAACGACACAAAACTCCCACTAAAGTGTTAGTTAGATCTGGTCCTGTCAAGAGCTGCTCGTTCAGTGATGTGTTTTGGTACTTGGCTGATGCGTCAAAAACAACTCTGATCTTATTCGGCTTCTGGGGATGATAGATGCCATGGTGAGGGATATACCAAGCTGGTAGGTTGTTTATTTCGTCTTCCGGAACTTTCTCAGCATCTCCTCTGACTATTATGTCTTGCATAAACGCCACATAGTCGTTGTAATAATGTTGATCCTTTCTCAAACGTCTTTCTAAGCACTTCAGTCTGTGTTCTGCACAAGCCTTGTTGTTGGGTAGGTCAGGTCTTTCTTCTTTAAAGGGTAACGGCATTTCAAAATGACCGTCTGCCTTTTGCCTTATGCCTTCCTTTACTTTAGCCAAGAACATCATGTCTTCTTGTGACATTGATTCTTCTTCAGCCATGTTTTCAACAAAGTCCTTTTCCAATGCTTGGATTATCTCAGATGGAACAATCATTTCCCTTACTTTGCTTCTCTTTACAAAGTGGACTTGAGTTTTAATTTCTGGAGATGACTCAATTACTGGTAAGACTTGTTTTACAATAACACGATGACTGACTCCGATCTCATCTTCATAGTCGCTTGCAGAACAGCTGTAACCAATAATGCTCCAACCAAGCAGAGACTTTTGTGCGAAAGGCTGGTCTCTCTCCCCGCTGATTACTTCTATGGGAAGTAACGCTTGAGGACAATTATATCCTATGAGCAAGCCAACTTCACAATCAAGCTTGGGAGCCATTTCCTTTGACAAATGCTTTAGATGGGGCCAATTCTCTGCTGTCTTGTTTGTGGGAATATGAGATCTGTTGGCAGGAATATAGTCTCTGGTGTAGGTCGTTGGTAACTTGACTCTCAATTCTGAGTTCATGCCTCGTACTTGTAGGTCATTCAGCTTGTGACTGGACACAACCTTAGTTTTAGATGTTATTGTGGAGATCTTGAGCTTGACTGGCTCTGATGTTGTATTGAGTGACTCTGCTGTGTCCTTTAGAATGAAGGTTGTATCGCTTTGAGTGTCAAGCAATGCATACACCAACTTCTCCTCTTGTGGGTTGTCTTTGGTAGAGATATAAACTGGAATGACTGAGGAAGTGCAACCTTGTAACTGTTGTTGCACCACTCTGTTCGATGTGACTTCCTTAGACTCTTGCTTGGTTTCTTGTTCCCGTGGATTAGGCACATTTTCTTTCACTTGATTAGTCTTTAGAGCTTCTTGATTTGTCTTTGGATTTTGTTCTTTGTCTCTTTTCTCTCTTTCTTGGTGTAAACATGTTGGGTGTGGCTTTTGGCATTTATCACACACGCTTCTGGAATAACAGCTTTTGGAGTTATGGCCTGACTTGAGACAGCCAAAACACAACTTCTCAGACTGCACAAACTTGATTCTCTCTTCGACTGGGTTTTCCATTAATTTCCGACATTTGTGGAGTGAATGACCTGGTTTCTTACAGAAAAGACACGTCTTATTTGGCTTTTCACTGGTACTTGTACTCAGAGTTTTAGTATTCAAAGCGTGACTTCTTTTTGGCTTGTCTCTAAGGAAGTGGTGTTGTTCTATGTCAGATGGCTTTAGTGCTTGCAGTGAGGTTATAGGATTGCATGCAATTCTTGCTTCTTTGTTCAGAAACTTGACAAAATAACTGAAATCAGGGAACACTTTATGTTCGTCCAGGAATTTTGTCACTGTTCTATTCCAACGTGCACTCAGCCAATCTGGTAATTTTGCTGCGATTCTCATGTTTTCAACACAGTCATTCAGCACTTGTAAGCCTTGTACGTACGGAATTGCGGACTCGACACTGCTCAAAAAGTCTGCAAACTCACGTAGATCTTTGCTGTCTTTAGTTATTTTTGGCCACATTTGAATCTTGTCTCGATATGCCTTGCCTATTACAAAGGGATTTCCAAATCGATCTTCAAGTGTGTCCCAGGCTGCAAGATATGCTGTGTCTGTTCCAACTAAAAAGTGACCTTCAATAGCCTTTTTTGCTGAACCTCCAACATACTTTCTTAAGAAAAAGAGCTTTTCATGTATGGGCAGGTTTTTACGGTCCACTAATGTTTGAAAGGACAGCTTCCAATCATTATACTGCAGCGGATCGCCTGTAAACACTGCTGGTTCAGGAATTGGAATTCTGTTAGCCGTGATAGCTTCAGCGAGTGTCTTTACAAGTTCGATGGAAGCCACTTGTTCAGAAGAAGAAGCTGCAATTTGTGTTACAGATGCTTGAGGAGGAGCATGGCAGCTTGAAGGAATCATGGGTTTAGATGGGATGAAAGGTCGTGAATGCACATTAAGGAAACTTGGTAGTAGGAGAGAACTGTCCTCTTTTACTTGTGTGTGCATAAGAGGCTTTTCTTCATCCTCATCTTTAATACTTTCAGCGTAAACTCTTAACCTTGCTTGTGCTGCGTTATGCTTTTGCATCTCTTTTAATAGTTCCACTTCTTTTCTTTTCTCCTCCAACCTGTTTTTTATTGTTGCACTTTCTGTTAGAAACTGTGCTCGTTTTTTTGCATCTTCAACTTCTAGTTCTCTGATTTCTTCTTCACGTTGATGTTGGGTTTTCATTATTTTGATGACTTCTTCTGAGGCGGCTACTTCAGCTGCTGCTAGTTGTCTTTGTACTGTGTCAGAAGATGACCGCTTGGACATATCAGACATGACCTTTGATTTGTAAGACATGCTTGAAGAAGTACTACTTGAACTACTGTGAAACACTGATTCAGAATCTGGCCAAGGAATATCTTCTGGATTGCCATCTTGTTCGAGTAAACACTGTGCTTTAGCTTTGGCTGTGTGACTGATCGTATGGCACATGTCACATTTTCTTCTTATTTCAATGTCTGGACTTCTAATTTGTCTTATTGAATCATAGATATTGCAGATTTCTTTCTGAAACGTGTCTATTGTGTCCACAGCTTCAGCGATTATTTCTATGTCTTTACCTCTCATAAATCTCCTGAAACAGTTTATGTGATACTTCCACTTTTTGTATAGACACTCAAATTCTTTTGTTAAATCAGTCAGGTGAGCTTCTTGCAGAGATTTTCCCTTTTCAGTTAGTGTGCGTTTGCGCTGACTTTTGCGAACTGCTGTTTGTTTACTTTCAGCTGATACTGATGTTTGCAGAGTTTCTTCTCCATCTGACTGCTCATTATCATCATCTTGTGTTTTACATTCTGCACCGTCTTCCTTAGTGCGCCCTTCTGTATCCTTCTCCTCATCTGCCATTTTGAGTGTAAATTGTAGCTTGTAGTTGTCTTAAGCTTGATATGCATTCACTTTTTGATGCCTCAGCTCTCTATCTTTAGCTTTCACATGCAGCTGTCTAGTTTTGTGCTGCTCCAAAAAATGCACTTTGGTTCTTGTTTGTCTAACTCTCACTTGATCACTTTACCTTAGATTTTGCAGTGCTTCGTTTAAGCATGTGATCCTTCCCTTGTATTTGCAGCTTCTTGCTTGCAGCTTGCTTCAGTCCCGACAGTGCTTTGCCTTCTCCGGGGCAGTAAAGTGTTCTACTGTGCCGGCTTGGTCATTTTTTCACACAGACGAGAGGCGTTCGAGTTCCTTGTACTGCTGTTTAATGTGGTGTTCCTTTCTTTAAACTTTACACCGCATCAACATCCGTAGAACACTTTGGCCTGCTAATGAACCAACCGGTGAACTAAAACACAAAAATTCTTCTTAATTGTTCTCTTATTGCCGTCTGTCGTGCTGACTTTGCATGTGCTGCTCTTATAGGAAACAGGAAGTGCCTATTACAACCTGTAACTGAACTCAGGTAAACTAAACATTAAAAACTCTTCAAAATTAAATCTTACTGCTCCTAAAGCTTCATAGGTGTGATATAAAATGTAGAAAATACAAATATTTAAATCTACAAATTAAAGAAAAATAATTAAAAACGTTTTAGGTAGCACTGCGGCAGAGCGCCCTCTGCTGTCAAAATAAATAACTACTAAGACATCAACTGCTATAGTATTTAATTAAGTCTATCTAATTGCATTGTAATGGTTGGACTAAACTGGATTGTAACATCTGTAATGAATCTGGACATGTTTATATTGATTTCTCATGGCTTATGTGCAGCTCTTTGAGACACCCTTGGTTGTGAATCGGTTCTCTGTAAATAAACAGAATTGACCTGAAAAACGAGAAATAATGACTGTTCATGCTTTACTGCACATAAGCAAAACTGTGATATAGCATGATATTTAGGTCTGGGGTCTTTTCTATTCTCTTGTGTCAGGGCTCAGTAAGTTCTGCAGCCAATTTATCAGTTGTGCTAATCCTCAGTCTGGTCCTGGAAGATCCAAACTAGTTCACTGAAATGATTCTTCAACAGACCTGAGGCCTGCAGCTAAAAAGGGAACCAGAAGAACATAGATTGGTTAAAGTTTTTAGAGTCTGAACTGGTTTTAGTTCAGATATTCTAGCTCTAATTAACTCTCATGTCTTTAGCCAGGGTCAGGAGATGCAGAGGGCCTGCGTCATCAGTAACTTACCCAGTCTAGTTCGCCAGAACCCTGCTGAGACATTCCGCCGGGTTGTACCAAAGGTTCGGGTATGTAAACACCATAAAGCTGCTTCAGATTTCAAGAGGTGACGGGGTTTCACCTGATATGCTTCTGTTCTCCAGGAGGTCCTAAATGGTGCAGGTGTTGAGATCCAGCTGGCAGCAGCAGCTTCGTTTTTAACCATCTTGCAGGATGACATAATTCTGATCCACACTCACACCTATTCCATTCTAAAGACTGTCCTGCAGCAACTGAACCACAGAGACACAGGTAAACTCACCTGAACCACAGAGACACAGCTTGGATTTGATTTGGATTTGAATGATTTATACAAGTATTTAAATAATACAATTTTAAAAAGTATAAAATTCAGAGTTATCAAAGCTATTTTACATATTAGGTAATACATTAATTAAAAAGCAAATATAATAAAAAAAAAAGGGCTGCACGGTGACGCAGTGGTTAGCGCTCTTGCCTCACAGCCCCTGGTTCAAGTCCCAGCTGGGGGACCTGAACCAGAACATCAATGGGGGGCCCTTTCTGTGTGGAGTTTGCATGTTCTCTCTGCGTGGGTTCTCTCTGGGATCTCCGTCTTCCTCCCACTGTCCAAAAACATGCTTCATAGGTTAATTGGTCACTCTAAATTGTCCATAGGTGTGAGTGTGAGAGTGATTGTGATTGAGGCCCTGCAACAGACTGGGGACCTGTCCAGGATGTACCCTGCCTTCGCCCACAGGTAGCCGTAATTAACCAATCAGGACAGGTAATTAATAGGCTCCGGCAGCCCCGTGACCCCGAAAGGGATAAAACGGGAGAAAATGAATGAATGAATGAATATAACAAACAAAGGAGAAAGAAGATGCCATCTTTTGACAGAGTAATTACTCATAACTAAAAATAAAGGTATTTTCCCCATACATAGAGTACAGACACAACACACATTAGATTCCTTAACCCTTGTGCTTTCTTAGATGACCCCCCCCTTGCATTGACGTGTTCTCCCTAACATGACAAAGGTGGATAAAGGTGGAAAGATTTCATGTAATCCATGGACACCAGTGAAGATCACAAATCATTGAAGAAAAAAGGTTCAGAGCACTGTCTAGTGGGTCTAGATGAGTTGCAGAAACTCAGATTGTCTTTGTAATGTTTACGTTTTATTACAACCACTGAATTAGGATGCTCAGAGCTGAGATGTTGAAATGAGGCCAATGCTGATTTTGCCTTGTGTTTGGCTGACATTGTTGTTTCTGTCACAGTGGTGAGCAGCGCCTGGTTGGAGACTCTGCTGTCAGCCATAAATGTTCTTCCCAAGGAAACCATCAAACAGGAGGTTAGCTCCAACTCAAACTTCCTGTTGTATTTGTGATTGTGTTCACCTGCTCTTTGCTAACTGATGAAAAGAACTCAGTGGATGTTCAACATTATAAATCTGTAAAATATCTTTGATAGCTGTGCCTGTCTCTGTCCTTCCAGGTGTTGAACTCTCTCATGTATCAGACGCAGATGTCTCATTTCCTTCAGGGTCGTTTGGCTGCTTGCCGTATTTTAGGAAAAGTTGCCTCTAGGTTTAATTGTCACATGTGAGTTCCACAAACTGAAACACAATGCTCCTTGTTTATCACACCTTCCTGGTACTGTGAAGACCTGAACAGGTACATCGTCTGCTTGTCAGGGTGATGAAGGAGTTGTTGCCACTGGCTCGTTCTTTGCTTCAGGATGTGGAACCTGAAGTCCGTGCCTGCATGTGCAATCACTTGGAGAGCATTGCCAGAGCCATTGGGTAACTGCTCCCAAACAAAAGAGAAACTGAACAACAGGTGACCAATGCACACCACATGTCTCTAATAAAAGCTTTCCTTGGGTTTATGCTTCAGTGAAGACAATTACAGGACAGAACTTTGGCCAGAGCTTGTTGAGCTTGCTGGAGATGAGGAGAACAGTGTCCAACTGGCAAGCTTTGACACAATCATCAACCTGATGGAGATGATAGATGGCAGTGAGTGCAGAATGAAAGCCCTCCTTGCTGAGCAAATCCCTGTACAACATATTTAAATTCCTAATTTCTTTTCAGAGGACCTACTTCCTGTCATGGTTCCCATGGTGATGATGGTTTGTGAGGCTGCAGCACAGGCGGATGAAGCAGTTATGGTGTCCCTGTCCTTCCAGTTTGGGAAGCTTTGCAATGGATTGGCTGGTGAGACCAGCACTGCTTGTTTGTTTGTTACACCTTGAAGTGTTCTTGAATCCTTACATGGATAACAAAGGCTGTAAGTGGATGTTCAGGCACCACATGAACTAAAGTTGAATATTTTATTAAGAAATGTAATTTTTTTAATATGTCTATCATTATAAGAAAAATGCTCAAGAGCAAACACCAAAAATATAATTTTCATTGGAGTGTGTCTTATAAGAACCCATCAGTGTAACAGAACATTTTCTAAATGTCTTCTATGGTCTACTTGGTCTGTAGTATATTACACATAATTTTAGTTTGAAGGAAAAGTGGATCTGGATTCGGATGGGTTTAAGAGAAATACACAATGAATTCAAAAATGTTCAAACCAAGAAAATCATAAATCTTTTTGCTACGAAAGATCATCTGAGCCTGAATTAAATTCTCAGTGTTAAAATGGCATTATAGATACGGTTTTGAATTTAGAAACAACTTCTACAAATCAACAACTTTGTTCTCTTCGATCTTTACTACCTGTAAAATATCAATACAATTTTTAGATTGTATTTTTAAACAAAATTATATGCATTTTTTGGAAACCAGAAGCTAAAAAACAATTTGTAAAAAAAAAAACTAAATAAATGGATTTAATAACAGTCTTTTGTTCCAGGCAGACACTCTGAATACTGATCCACATTTGTTTCCAGGGTATCTGTCAGAAGAGCAGAAGGGTCAACTTCTGCAGAGGTTTAGGCTCCTGTGTGTGTTAGGACTGCAAGACGAGAGCCAGCAGACAGACAGCAGCGCCCCAACTTTGATCCGCTGCAACTGCTGCTACAATATGCCGGTAACTCTCACACAGACACAGATTTGATGAAAAGCTATGTCCATGATGTCCTCTGGGTTTTTCATGCCAATAAGAGGTTATGTGATGCTAATGATGCTGAAGTGTTTTAGCAAAATGGTTTTATTGCTCTAGATCAGGGTTGCTCACACTTTATCAGGATTTGACCTACTTTTGGGGAGAGATGGGCATTGTGTGTATATATATATATATATATATATATATATATATATATATATATATATATATATATATATATATATATATATATATATATATATATATATATATATATATATATATATATATATGTGTATTATAGATGTGTGCGGAATATGAACTGGAAACCCCAAGGTCAAAATGAGAAACACCTCTGAAGGTGGTAGAGAATGAGAGGGCAAAGATCCTGTGGGACTTCCAGATCCAGACTGATAGGATGGTAATGGAGAACCAACCAGACATTGTAGTGGTGGATAAAAAAAAGAGGAAAGCCGTTGTGGTGGATGTGGCAGTGCCAAGCGATGGGAACATCAGGAAGAAGGGACATGAGAAACTGGAGAAATACCAGGGACTCAGAGAAGAACTGGAGAAAGCTTGGAAAGTGAAGGTGACAGTGGTGCCTGTGGTAATTGGAGCAGTCGGGGCAGTAACCCCCAAGCTGGAGGAGTGGCTACAACAGATACCTGGAAAGACCTCAGACCTCTCAGTCCAGAAAAGAACAGTTCTAGGAACAGATAAGATACTGCAGGACCCTCAAGCTCCCAGGCCTCTGGTAGAGGACCCGAGCTTCTTTCACTTTCCTTATTTTTCTTTTTTTTTCTAACTTGTCCTGTCCAATTGTAGCCAGAGACAATTCTTGCATTGTGTGCGGCCAACAACAAAATCCAGCCTTGGTCGCACTTAAAATGCGTGCGGGGAATGCAGCAATGTGGCATCTTCTCTTCTCCTGCACCTTCTCCTGTTAGTCATTTATTAGTCGTCTTCTTTTTTGCAAAAAGTTATAACTGATAAGTCCATATCCAGGCTTTTACACTGACCCTGCCAGTTCAGAAAGCCTCTGCCAGTTCGGCTGCATGTTGGACAATTCAAGCATTTACTGAGCGTGCACAAGCGTTGAAGTTTGCAGCACCGCCCGAGGAGTCGATCTCTGCTGCTGCTTAGCACTAGCTTTAGCAAACTGCGCAGTCAACTCGTTTCTTGGATAACTCCAAAAAAGAGAGCGAGAATTGATTAAAAAAGAAGTGATGAAATCATTTCAGTGATAAATAGCAGACAAAACTCTGAGCAGCGGCTAAGCTCAGCTGACAGGTTGTGTCTGCTGGGACTGTGAGTGACGGAGTGAGACGAGCAGTGAAGGAAGTGGCCACTCGCTCTTTTGCATCAACTAATCAGCAGCTTCGGGGGGTCGGGTCCGGTCGGGGGGTCGGGTCCGGTGCCTGGGTGGGGCGGGCTGGGGCGCTGCGCGGTCTTCTGGGCTTGGGTGTGGAGTGTGTGGTGGGGGGGGATGGAGTGGTGGTCTGGCTCGGCTTGGGGGGTTGGTCCCTTTGCCTGTGCTGGGGGGAATTGGCGGGGGGCCCTGCTCGGGGGGGGAGGCCCAGCGGCGCTGGATGGGCTGCCCGTCTACACCTGGGGCTGGGATCAACCCTTCCCTGGCTCTGGGACGGGACGGGACAACCCTCTTGGGGCCCCCGGTCGCTTTGGGTGTCATCCGCTGTGGCTGCGGGGTCTGGGGTGGGGTGGAGGGGGGCTTGCCGGCTCTGTCCTGTGGGGGGGCTTTCTGGGGGGGGGGGCACTATTGGTACGGGACCTTGGGGGGTTGACGGGTCGGGGTCTCCGCTGAGGCATCGGCGGTTGCCCCGGCCGGTTGGCTGCCCCCAGGGCCAGCACTTGGGGGTGGGGGCCTGGACTTGCCTCAACCGCCGGGGGGGCGGCGCTTTCTGGCTCCTCTCTCTCTGTGTGGGGTGGGTGGTGCTGGGCCTGGGGTTTCGGCGCCTCCGGGGATGGGACCCCTGGGCTGAGGGGACCTGGCCCCTATGCTGGGGGGGGCTGGGGGGGGGGGGCTGTTTGACCACCGGGGGACAGTCTACCAGCTGTCCCCAACTTACCCCCTTCCTCATATAATCTCATATTAGGGTGAGGGGGTGGGGGGTTTAGCCTGCAATGCACCATGGGGGGGAGCTACTTGGCAGTGGTCCCCCTCCCAAGGTTGCCGTATGGAGTGGGCCCCCCCTCTCTCGGTTTTATTTGCACCTTAGACATGTAGGGCCCTTGGTAGGGGGGGTGCTTGGACATCACTGCCAGCAAGCAGCAGATGTCCTCCTAGCACCCTACCCGCCAATTTTAACTGCACCCCCTTAGTGCACACACCCTTTACTCCTCAAAATATACATTCAAACATAAACACACACACACATGCACACACACACCCTCACAAACACACACACATGCACACACATATTGCAAGGAAGGTGGGACATAGGACCATTTGTCGCCTAGCCCTTCCCTGGTGGGGGGTACTGGGCCCTTGGCAACGGTGGCCGTGGCCCCTGGGTGCCGGTTTCCTGGGCCCGGCGGTGCTCTCTCCGCGCGGGAAGAGGGTTCACATTACACCTGTGGGGTGGGTTCTGGTCCTTGCCCCTGAGCGCTGGGCCCCGCCAAATTTCCAACTGTCGAGCCATGTTTACAACACCCCTCGTGGGCCCCCCTTTTCCGCGGGGTGCTCCCCTCCTGGGCGGGGGCTGCTGGCCCCTGCTTTGCTCCTTCCTGGACCAACCGTGGGCCGGGTGGGTGGCTGCCTGGAGTGTGGAGCGGGTCTCCCTTGGGGGGTCCTGGCTCGTACCTGGGGTTGGGGCAGGGGGATGCCCAGAACTCTTGGGTGGTGATGGGGTGCTCGTCTGGGGCTGTGGGCGCCCTTCTCGGGTGGGGCCCAGCGTTGGGCCCTCCCGGTGCGGCGGGGGGGCTGCTCTCCTGGTTGGGCTGGGGCGGCGCTCTCTTTCCCCCCATGCCTCCCTGCTCTCTGGCTCTGGGGGCCTCGTGGCGGTATTGCTGGCCCTTGCCTGGGTGGCGGATGTGATTGCCGGGGGGCGGTTGTTCTCTGCCTGCTGCCGTGTGGCGTTGGGGGGTTACAGCTGCCGCTGCGGCGGGGGTCTTGGTGTGAGGGTGGCTGGGCACTCTCCCTCCTTCTTTTCACATTCCATCATCCATTTTAGAAGAACATGAACACTCACCTGAGCACAGGTGTTAGCTCACATTTGCAGTAATAGTTTGCGTGATTGAATGAATGAAATATTTCACACTAGTTGGTTTAAAGGCATGGGTATGCGTGTGTGAACACTATCTGTTTTGTGTACATGTTGACAAGTGGACATTTTTGCAGCTAGCAGGTGTGTTGATAACATTTGAGTGTGTGTGTGGACAGGCCCCGCCCTTTGAGATTTGTACCTTACCGTAATGATAAACAACCAGTAAACCTGTTGCTTTATGCTGCTTCATGGTCTTATCCTCCCCCCCCACCTATTATCACCCTCCTAACCCCCCCCCCCCCTCTCTCTAACATCCCTCTCTCTTTTTCCCTTCTTTCCTTTTCCGTCCGGTCCAACACCAAAGATTTTCAAACATGACTGAAATTAATAAAGTCTGGCCTTGATTACAAAAGGGGTTTATTCAGACATACCTCTGGTTTGTCTGAAGATTAATAACCCCTGTTGTTAAAGTAAAATATGTCCAACACAAGAGGCCCTCAGTTCTCATCTGCCTGACCAGCTGTTGGACAGGACAAGTAAAAAAAATAAATAAATAAACTAATCAGCAGCTTCTTTGGAAGGAGGCCAGGGAGAGCAGAGAGCGCTCTATTTGTCTTTAAATTATTTTGAAATATTGTCCAATTGTCCAAAAATGGCGAGCATTATCCGATATTGCCCACCATTTTTGTTTCACCACTAATGTTAGGTTGGGGTTATGAGGGGCTGTAAGCCAGTGGGAGGGAGTGTAGACAAAGAAATGATAAGTGATCACAAGGTTCATGCGTGCATTTGCTCTGTATCCGTTTAAGTTGTAGTTTTAGTTTGATTGTTCCTGAGCACCTTTAACGCCACATCATCCATGTCTCCCCCTGCTTATCTGAGATAACAGGCAGCTCTCTGCCGGGACCCTCGCATCATTGCTCTTGTGGATTCAATGTTCTTCCCTATTTTCTTTGTTAGTCTGCATGCGTCCATGTATAAAGATGTCAGTGTTGTCTCTTTTAGGATGTTTATTCAGCTGTTTTAGGGATGTGTACTCTATTTTGTTCACATTCTTGAGTTTACTTAAATTAATGTCTTCCGGAAATGTTTAAAACTGAGAGGAAGTGGGTTTGATATGATTACACTTATGTTCAGGTCCATGTTTATTTGATCAAATCCTTGTGGTTTGGGGATGCACGGCCCTGACAAAGATGCATTGTCACGTTCTCCGGGACACATGATGGTGTTGGGGATCTTTTAATTTTGACATTTAAATGAAAGAACAGCTGTCTTTCATATTTTACATGTATGTTTATATTTAACAACATTGATTCTGTTTTGTTATTATTCTAATCTCTTGTCTTGTTTGGCTTTGTTTAATAGAAACCATGAATTATATGAAGCACATGAACAATTCCTTTGATAAGTAAGTGGCGTGTGGGTGGATCGGATTGACGTCTTATCATTTTTCAAAGTGTACAATCCTTGAGGTCACAAGGTTGAGATGAAATCACCAATACCTCCTTTACAATGGGAAATGAAGATAGGCTTACTTCCCACCAATGGTCCCACCAGAGTTGAATTTCTGATAAACTCCTGATGTCCTAGAAAAAGACACAGGTCTGTTGATTTGGGCTAAAAAAGTAATTAAAAGACCACTGCAAATGCTTTTCTAATAGATCAAATTTTGATTAAATGAAGACAGCTGTGGGTAATCAAAAACCTGACCTTGGGGTGACTCTGACAGACCTGAAATTCTAACATGACATGAAGCAACACCAACCTAAAGACAATCCATCCACACATCAATCCTTCTACCCTCCTATCTGTTTATTGTTCTTTTCTTTGGTCAACTAAATGGCAGACTGTTTTGTCAGAAAACATCAAAGTGTTCCAATAGTTAAGCAGGTTGCCTTATTCTTAAAAATCCTATAAGATACAAAAATATACTTTTAGACTTCTAAATAGAAAGAGACAACTCCTAACTTTTGTCATTTGGAAGCAGCTTCTTTTCACCTTCAGGCCCTAAAGCACAGCAGAGTCTTATTTTGTGTCTTCTTTTTATATAGGCCATGGTGGCGTTTGCGGACTCTGCTCACTTCCTTTCCAAGCTCTACTCCTCCTTCTCTAGTCTCTGCACTGACCCTGAGGTCAGCGTCAGGCGAAGCGCCGCTGCCAGTTTTCATCAGGTCAGACCATAACCCCTCACCCCAACAGTCAGGAGGTATGTAGGAAGCGTTCGTGCAGGGTTTACCTCTCCCAGAACAAAGTGGGCTGATTGTGAATGAGGCAGACATGAAACTTTTCATTTCCAAAAATGGCTTCATTTAACAAAAAACAAATGAAACTCATGATTAACTAATATATGTAACCTTTTGAATGCAGTTAGTGTTGATTTACACATCTACACAGGGACCTTCTTCCCTTACAAGTACAAACTTGGCTCATCCTGAATGCTTATTGTCCTTATTGTTACAGTAAACATTATTGTAGATCAAATTGAAGCATCTCAAATAAACATATTTAGTTCAACCTCTAATTTTCATAATATTCCCATGCTTCCTTGAGCCCTGAAACCCACCTTTGATCTCATTCTGTCTATTGAAAAGATACATTTTTATGCATATTTACACAGGACAGCAAGTCACTTAGGTCATCGTTTTACCCAGATTACACTGGACCTGAGAACAGGAGGGTCGGGTAAATGTTTAACACAGGACCGGTTAGCGTATTTCATCTATGAAGCACAATGTTTCATTTCCAGAGCAAACTTTTTGCCAATAAAGCATTTTCAAGGAATCTGACCCTCCTTGATCACCTACAACAGCCACATATGTTTGTGCAACTTTCTGTTGTGATGGAATCGTACCTTCACCCAAAATACAGTAGAGCTATTGGGAAAGCACACTCTCCAGCCTCCTCAGAAAAGTCTATTTCAGAATGTTGAAGAGGAGAGATCGGCCAATAGTTGCCCCTCAGATTTAGGAACAACACTGCGGTTTAAGTCCTGGTCGTTGAAATGTGAGTCAGTCTCTCTATTTGGTTGGTGGAAGTTCGCTCGTCCAGTCCATATGTGTTTTGTGGATTTGGAGAAGGCATTTGACCGTGTCCCTGTGGTTTCCTGTGGACGGTCCCTCTGGGGGTTTGGGGTCTGGGGAGCCTTCCTGTGGGCTGTCCGGTTGTGTTTTATGTCTTAAAGAAAAACATGTTAAACGCGGCTCCATCTTACCTGATCCACCCTTACTCGTGTGCTGTAGTGTTCACCATGACAGCATGTCCATAGAAAAAATGTACATGAACATTTTCAGTGAGCGTTTTACAACTGTGACATTGTGTGCAGGCCGCCTGTGTGCCCCGTACACGTTTGCCCATTTCTTCCAGTAGGCAGCCCACATCCACCTGTGAGGGCAGCTGTGATTAAGGCTTAATGGAAGCAAATTTGAGCTAATGAGGAATGAATCCAGCACAGAGCCTTGTGGTACACTGTGACTGAGCTTTGTAAAGAAGACACATCATTTACATGAACGCACAACAATCTATCAAATAAAAGGACTTCAAGTAGCTTAAAGCTGTTCCTGCAGTGCCAAAGACATGTTCCACCCTCTAATAAAAGTTTCTAATCAATAGTGTCAAATGCAGCACTGAGGTCTAAAAGATCAAGAACAGACACAAGTTCAATGTCTGCAGCCATGAGGAGATCTTTGTTCCCTTCAGCAGAACCTTTTCTGTGCTATGAGAGAAGGTGAGATTGGATACAGGCCTGTGTTTATCTGAAACGTCTTGATCAGGGCTACATATTCAACTGAAGCCGTAATCCAAAGCAACAAAAGTTATTATTAAGGACAAATGTGGTAACATTTCTCCAACCAAATTTCTGAAATATCAATCTCCAGCTGATAGGAACAGGTAACTGAAGTACTTTTTTCCTGTAACATGTATTCAGGAACTTGAAATGAACTGGTCTGACCACTAGCATGGCATGCTGGGTTTCAATTATCTGGTTCCAAGTGCTTTCTGAACAGTCAGATTTTCCCAGGAAATGGGTGCCGGGGGGAAAATCTTGGTGAATCTCTTTTAGGGAACAACTGGCAGCCAAAGGCGGTTTTGCCAGTTCTACAGTTTCCTCAAGTCTTTTGGTCCAGCTTTTCTACCAAGGTTCCAAAACGAAATATTTCACTTGTTGCACAACACACTAAAGCAATGCATTACATCTAAAATTGTTTTCTTTTAAGACCTGTAAGTTTAGTTATACAATGACAGTTTAAAGCAAAACACAAACAAAGGCAGGATGGTAAATGTTTGGTGAAAGAAATAATCTATGAAAATTAGAAATATGTGAAGATGGAATGAGAACAAAATGCTGCAACCTATTTGCCCCAGGCAACCTGTCTTTGTCACTCCTGCCATTCTGATCTGGTTTACATGATGGTTACACCTCTTCCTGTCAGGTGCTGAAGCTGATCAGCCCAAACAGCCACCTGGTGCACAAAGAGTTTCTGCTGCTGCTGCAGGACGACTCCCTGGAGGTGAGACGCTCACGCACAGCAGGAGCTGCAGGCTTTTCATTTGATGTAGTGCTGCGCCCTCTGGAGGACAGAAATCCACCGTACTTCAAGAAATGGAGTAAAGGAAGCTTGAATTTTCTCATTTTCTAGAACTGAATAAAATACGGAAGGAAACTCAGAAACGGACCTGTTTTTGCCGGTGTGTAACAGAAAGTCTGTTCTGGGGCAGCATCTTGGACTGCTGATTTGCTCTTTACCCTACCAAAGTAAAGTTATTCGTTCCAGTCTTGTTTCAAAGATATTTCATTATTATTGATAAAATCATTATGAAACAAGACTTGAAGAGTGTCCCTCAGCCGTCACATACTGAGCTCAGATGAACAGTTTTCCTCCTTGGCTTGAACAGTCAGATTTGACTGATGTAGTGTGGACAGAATGGAGGCAGCGTGTGGATGACACACAAGGAGATGACTTGTTAGAGTGTAACAGGTTTCTAGTGTTACCGTTCTCATTGTCTCTGCTAGAGCTGTTATCTGTGTTTTGGAATCTGCTACAATCTTGTCATTAAACCTTTCGAAAAGCTTCTTGCACGTACTGTACGTGTGAAACTGGGTTCTGAAGAAAGGGAGCTCTGAGAGGTTTTTAATGTGTTCCATGTAGCATGTCTAAATGTATGTAGGAGAACCTGCAGATTCGTGAAACAGGATCTGTGAAAAGACATACCTGAAGCTGTTCTTTACATGCCTGCTTTGCTGTTTAGGTGCTGGACGCTCTGATGAACCACCTTGAGGAAACTCTTGAGCTGCTTCTGTTGGGAGAAGACTCCCCAATGGTAAAGATGTGGTGACACAAAGAAGCTCAGTCCCTTTCTGATCAGATCATGGCTGCCTGAACCTGATGTCTACTTCCCTCTCTCTGTTCTCTTGCGGGACTCAGCTGCCAGAGCTGCTGTCGGTGCTGCTGTTAGCTGAAAAAAAAGTTGGAAGTTCCCTGCGTTGGCGGCTTCATGAGAAGTTGCTCCAGCAATACAGCTGCTTGGCAAGGCTGCTTTCTGGGGAGCTGCTGCATCAGAGCTTTTCCCACCGCATCTTCAGCCTCCTCATCACCAACGTTAGCAGCCCCGTAATCCATGCTCTACAGTAGCTACAGCTGAAGGGGGTAACTAACTCTGCTCTGCTTTCCATGGCTGCAGAAAGTCCTTCCAGTGCAGAAGGAGGCTGCACGAACTCTTTGCACAATCATGCGTTACAACCGCAAGCAGGAACAACGTCAGGAGATGATGGAACGTTTGATCCAAGGTCAGAGTATCTTCTGCTTTTTCCAGCTTTAGTGAAGATGAAAACAAATGTGTCAGGACAAGACAAAGAGGACTTTCTCTGATTGTAGATTTGGCTTTGGGTCGAAGCTATTGGAACCGTCTTAGGTTCCTTGACGTCTGTGAAATTGCCACAGAGATTTTCTCAAAAAAATACTTCAGTAAATATTTCCTGATTCCAGCGCTGGAGCTTGCCCATGACCCCATTGCCAATGTGAGGTACTTCAATGCATTTCTACTAAGCCACAAGCTGAAATTTGACAAATATTAAGGTCACCACATCCCACTCAATAGCTTGTCCTGCTCACCTGTTTCTTAGATACAAGCTCTGCCAGCTGCTGCCCAGGTTGCGCTTATGTCTCTGCCTGCCAGCAGACAAACTTCTGCTGCAGAAATTGGACTTTTGTGTTCAGAAACTTTTATGCAGGGAAAAAGACAAAGATGTGGTGGCCACAATCCCGAAGGTAAACCTCACCAAAGAACTGTCCGGATTGAGGATGGGCTGTGATGGTGTTCAAGATTCTGTGTGTAACTATATCTAATATCATTTTCAGACTGTGCTGGAACTGAACAAACTGGACCTGTCAGAACCTGTAAGCTGCAAAGCATGTGTTCTGCAAATGCATTAGGCAAACATTTGTTCCAAACTCCATCTTCTGGGTATGTGCAGTTTCACAAGAGGCAGGAGAGGGACCTGCTGGACCTGAAGAAAAAGAAAGAAGAGACTGTCCAGCTGGAAATGGTGAGTCAAAAGCCAGAACGTGACTCCAGCTTGGAACTGGCCAACTTGGTCCAACTGGTTTTAATGTCATACTGCTGTTTGTTGTGTTATGTGTTGTCAGGAACAGTTGGAACAGGACAGCGATGGTAAAGTGACCTCTGACAGGCACACAGAGAGAAAGCGTGAGCTGAACCTTCATCCTCTCAAAAGATTTTTGGACCAAAGCTTTGGTTAACCTTTTCCTCCAACAGGAAGAGACAGCAAGACCAGCCTGACTTTCACTAAGTCTGTGTCCATCTCCTCCCCAGTAGCAGCACCACCCTCTGGTAAGTTGATGATAAAGATGATAGCAATAACCATTATTTCTTAAATACACCTTTGTCCTCTTGAGCCCTCTACACTAGCACAAGTAACATACAGCTGCAAATCTTCCTTTCCTTTCTTGGATCTGATTTCCTCTTATTGTCAACTGAGAATTTTCCTGTAATCCATGTTTCTAGAAAATTGATCTGAATAATGTGTCTTAAAAATAGAGTATGTTCCTGTGGATATAAAGGTTACAGTAATTACAGCGTTAGCTAAAAATCAGAAAATATCTCATTATTTGAAAAATCATCTAAGGTGCTTGAAAAAAAACTGTTGCAGATCAACTCCTTAAGCACCTGATCAAAATTATTTTTTAGGATTAAGGAGGATTTTTGAGTGAGGATTTGGAGCTCATCACAGCATAGAAATGGTTCTGCTAGAGGGAACAATGATCTCCTCATGGTGTAGACACTGGACCTGTTCTTGTTCTTTTAGACCTCAGTGCTGCATTTGACATCATTAATCAGAACATTTTTTTGCAGAGACTGGAATATATCATTGGTATCACAGGAACAGCTTTAAGCTGTTCTATTATGTCCTTTTTTATGTCAAACCTTTTATCTGATAGATTGCAGGGTAATTGTGTAACCGATGAGTCTTTCTCACCCAGCAATCAGTCATGGTGCACCACAAGGCTCTGTGCTTGGTTCACTCCTAATTAGTTCAACATGCTCCCTTGGGTAACATTATTCAGTAGCACAGCATACATTTTCTTTGCTGCTGATACTCAGATATATTTACCTATTAAACCAGGAAAGGTTGGTTCTCCCAGCAGATGAAGATCTGTCAAGAATGTCTTGAAGATAGATCCAGGAGTTTTGTGTTAGTCACTTTCCTTGTCTCTCATTGTTAAAGTTACTAATACAGTGATCCCTTGCTATATCACGGTTTACTTTTCACGGTTTTGCTACTTCACGGATTTGGATTGTGCATTGTGTTCTGCATTCTGATTGGCTAAAAAGTCACTCAGCGAGTAGCTCAAGAATGGGACCCTTTGATGAGCCGTTCATTACAGTTCTCCAACATAATCGATGGGGGCATGTCGGTGTAAGAGGGTCTTTAGCAAAGAAGAAAAAAGAGCGACAACAACTGCCTATCACTATGTTCCTCTCCCGAACAAACACACCTGCAGCTGCACCGCGGGCTTCAGAAGGAAAAAACGCTGCAGAGGATGCAGCGGCTCAGTATGAAGAGCAGTGAAAAAGTAGACCGGAGTCACTATCTGTCCCACTGTACTTTTTTATTTTTTTCATAATCATTTTAAATTTTCTCCCGTTTAATCCAATTACTCTCGGGTCGCGGTGGGCGGGGCTAATCTCTGCAATTTAAAGCCTTCTGTTCTTATCGATGATTGAAATTATTATTTGACAGCACACTACAGAAGTTATTTGTTGAAAAACGTTTCTAAAGTTAAATTGTTAAAAAAACAATTGATTTAGCCTGTTAAATGGTTTGTTCTTTCTTTTCAATGTATAATAGTGAATTTCATTGTATAATAATTGTAAAAAAATAAAGGTTTCTACTTCACGGGTTTTGCTTATCACGGGTTCTATTTGGAACGTAACCCCCGCGATAATCAAGGGATCACTGTACTTTTGTTTCATCCTAACAGGTAAACTGGTTGATTTTATTGCTTGTTGACTTTCTTTTGTCTCACTGCTGAACTAACTAACTTTGTCTCACTGGACTATGGATGGTAATAATGGTGGTGCTGAAAATCTAAATAAAGATGATTGATGATTTGGATGATGAGGCCTTCCGTCTTCCAGGTAAAGAGAGGAGGAAGCCAAAATTGTCTCGCAGTCGTTCCCTCAGCAGTCAGCCGTCATCAAGCAAACCTGTGAATTCTGACAGACCACTGTAAGATGCACTCACGTAGAGACACGCCACAGATTGGTTTTGTTTCTGCCTTTAAATCTTTGACAAATATTCTTATAATGTAACCTTTTTTTCAGGAAGGTCAAAGACCTAAGTGGTTCGTTTCGACTTGGGAAGTCCTCTGTGTTGGTTAGCAAAGGTAACAGTGTGCACTCAGGACCTTGCATGTTTTTCTGACATATACAGTACATCACTTCATGTGTTTTGCAGATGCCTCCCTGAGAACAAGTCACTTCACCATGACAACCCAGACCACCTCCTTTATGCCGATTCTGGTACGAAATGACACAAGCCTATCAAGTGTACTGGACAGACCCAGTATCTTGGACAGAACTACCAGCGTGGACTCCATGAAAAGTGTGATGGAGCACAGCAATAGTGGTTTTTATTCCAAAGACCACAGAACCAGTACTTTGGACCACAGAGGGCACAGAAGTAGCACTTTGGAGCAGAGCAGTAAAACAATGGAGCGTAGCAGCGGGGTGAAGGACAGTCGGTCTAGAAAACTGTAAGTCCAGACCAATTCTGAAACTGCTTTGTTTATCCTGTATCTTTCACAAATCCAAAGAAGAGTTTTATTTCCTGTTGAACGAGCATCCTTGTGATGGTTAGACCTTGATGTTCTGATGTTTCTTTTACACAAACCTTGTCTGTCGTGGTTGGACATCAACTTAATTTGGGACAGTGCATACCCTATTTTAATCCAGAATGTTCTGCTTTAGTCCTTAGCTCAATCCACTCAACAGTGTTCTTCCACCAGCTAGAAGCAGAGATGGCGTTATGTCGTTATGCAGATGAACATGTCAGTCTAAAGAGGAAGAAAGACACTCAGGCAGAGACTGAACTTGGAGGAGTTCCCTGTGTCTAAACAGGCTCTGTTGTGGGTCTTCTTTGATAGAACTAACATTCAGGCCCTAGGTGTTCTTCAGACAAGACAAAGCAGAAGTGCATTGAATGTTTATCATAGAAAAAAGGTTAATGTATCTGTAGTTGGACTGTTGAGTTGTACGGTCTAACAGCGGTTGGAATGCAGGACCTGTGGTACCGCTACTTCTAATGCTGCATTCACACCGGGTCAAATCCACGTCTGCTGCCTCTCTTTTGATCAAATTTACTGTCTGACACCTTGACGCCCCGGTCACAGAGCAACCAACGTTTTTATGGACTTTATTCATCTCCACATCTTGGAAACATGGATGACGTTAAGCGAGTAGCTTGGGTTTATATGTTATGGAGAGCTTGTCGCCGTGTCTGGGTTCACCAGATCATTTAGTCTCTCCCAGTGTACTTCACTCCTGCAGTGAAAGCTGCACCTGGGTTACAGCCGTTTAAACGTTACGTCCGTCTGTCTGTGGCCCAGGGGGTATTACCAAAGAGGGGAAAAGAAAAGAAAACTGGGGGATCTTTTTATTATTTTCTCAATGAAAATAAGATAAACATCATAAGCCCATGGAGCTGGAGTGATGGTGCCCACTATGACAGCACCCATGGTGGCTCTCCGTCTGCCAGTATAGCGGGCTCGGCTGCCCAGGGCCTGACAGCCTGGGCGGTGAGGCACACTAGCTCTGACCCTGGCATTGGAGCCTGCTAGCTCCCACACTGTCCACTGGGGGGCTGGTACTCGAAGCTGTCCATCGTCTCAGTGCCCGAGCCCTGGATGCTCACTGGTGAATAAAGTATAACAAAAAGCTGTTACCCGTTTTTTTTTTTCTCCATGGAAACTCTTGATTCTGTTCTTAGCCATTTCAGAATCAGGATTTTAGATTGGGGGGGGGGCAGAACGATATCAGGCTATGGCTCAAATGTAGAACCAGCTCTTAGATAAAGGGTCTGTAGTTTAGCTGTAATGTTTGCTGCAGAACCGACTTGTTTCTGCGTTGGTCTGATCCTTTCTTTAGCTCTACACACTTGCAGTTTCTGTGTTTGTCTATACAATATAACCACTTTTGTTTCCTCCTAAACAGGAAGTCAGGCTCCTTCAGCGTCCAGTCAGGACAGGACTAAAGAGGACGGGGGTCACCATTGCTCCACAACTACATCAGACAGAAGCTAAAGAAAATTACCCAAAATCTAACGCATCAACAGAAGACTTTAGTGTTTTCCTGCTGTTCATCCCCTCACCGACTGTTGACTGCAGTGTTGCTGCTGCATCATAAACCGCCATGTGTTTTTTTTTCTACCATAACAAATCCTTACAATAATCTTATTGTACACATGTGAAAAAAGAGCTCCATATTTTTCCAAAATAAGACAGCAGAGTGGTCAGGTCTGACCAACTGTGTCAGGAATGAAGTCTATTTGAATAAATACTCGTGAAGTCATGCATGTCAGAGAAAGATCTTAATTTTTGAGGACATCTAAAGCAGGCAACCAACTCCTGAGAAATCAAACCAGCAGCTGATTGGTGAGGTCACTGTGATGCATGGTTACTCCACATTGACTTTCTGGTTCCAATCTTCATCAGACAGTAAAATGCAGAGGCAGACAATGTTCCACAAAGCTTTAATATCATTAAAGCCGTCAGCATACATGGTTTCCTAGCATGTGCTTATTGGCTTTGAAACTCTAAACTTGGTGCAGCCTTCATCCGTCTGAAAGAGATGACCTTGGACAGCATGTGGAAAGCTTCATGCACTCCTTCAAACTATCTGAAAAAGTGCTCCAGAACTTGCTGCTGATTTCCTGGATCAGTCAATCAGGATGTGGAACCACCTTACAGATATTTGTTGTGTAATTATATGTCCTATAATACAGCTTCATAGATAAGTTGATCAGATTTCAGTTGGTGTCCTGTAGGGAGCTTTAGCCAGAATAAAGTGCTACATTTCTATTTCAAACTAATTTTGTTTAAATAGGAAAAACTGTTTTCTCATAAGCAAAAATTTAACAACTTAAGAAACTGTTAGTAAAATGTTATTTTCTTACATTTGAAATTAACATAAGCTATTTAAACAAAAAATAATCAAGACAAAGCTTTAAAATGAAACTTAATCCATGGACATACCATGTTTTATTGATAGAGATTTGCTTCAATAGTTTTTTTCATAACCAACCTTCACTGGTGCCATCCAACAAAAACCTGCAGAACGCTGCTCTGAGTGAAAATGTCCCTGAAGCACGAGGCTCCATGCTGACCACCCTGACCTCACTGGACTCATTCCACTGTTCATGTGTTCACAGAATTCAACATCAAAAACTTCTACTTGAACATTTCATAAATAACTAATGGCTAAAAGACAACCAACACAACATTATGCTAGGATATTAGCATCAGCATGAGAGAACAAAAACACACGGCTAACGTGGCATTAGCATGCACAGAGCAACATCATGCTAACCACTGATTAATGGATAATATTTACATCAAACGGTTTAGTTGTTGTTAAACAGGTATACTCAAAAGCTGGGCGGAAAGTTTAGCTTTTTCAACATTTAATTTTTGAGTGGATTGGTAACCCGCCCCATGAAGAGCAGGCTGCCGGTGGTCTGCTGAAAAATGATGAAGATAAAAGGTCTGTTGATAGTCAGCCGAGGAGGAGGGGTGGCGAACGCAGCGTCTCTGCCCTGAATGCCATCATCGGTGGCCTCATCAACGGAGATGACAGATTTATGATAAACCTGAGGGGCAAAAGACGCCACATTTAAGACACCAGACATTTGGTTGTTAAACCAAACAAAAGGTTCATGCAAATGTCAAAGATTTTCACACAAAATCCATTTTTTAAATGTTCCTAGCATCCATATAGTGATTTTACTTTATTTACACTGAGCTCAAGGGTTTGGAGTCCAGAAGGTGAGTCACTTTAGCATGTGAAGCGGTTGTTTTGTGTTTATTTGTGAAAAATAAAATTCCTCCCTTAAACTTTAGTTAAAGTTTTTAACTTCATCACCCACCTGAGTGAGTTTAGTTCCTTTAGCTCCACCCATGTTGCTGATGTCAGCGTCGTCCTCAAACACCTGAGTTATATGAAGAGTCTGGAGGGTGTCTTTCAGAGAGTAAGAACTCTCAAGTGTGAAACGAGGAAGCTGGACCTCCAACTTCCTGTTTTCAGAGAGAGGAAAAGGTGTGTTCTGTTAAAGTGGCTGCTTCACAGACAGAACAGTGAAGGACGGGGAACAAATAAAGGAAAAGGGGGAGGAGGCAGGAATAATTAAAGCTTCAAATCAGGGAGGGGCAGGAAAATCAATGAAAATAAAAGAAACAAGGAAGGGTGGGAGAAACTAAGTGGCAAAAAGTAAAGAGAAGAAAAGGAGACCATGTAAGAAAAGACCAATGAGGAGCCTCACGTCTTCTTCAGCTGTCGGATCCAAGCTTGAATATTCTCAGATGTCACTTCATCCTCCACAGCAGTGATGTCAACATCTTCATCCGGCAGCACCACCAACATGGCTGCTCCATCTGCCATGGGCAGCTTCAGCACACCCACCTTCACCGAGCGGTCATACGCCAGAAAGTACTTATCAGCTCGGAACATCATGGGAACCATGACAACATGGTACTTATCCACGAAGAACCGCTCGTCCAGAGTGACTGAAGAGTTGAACGGTGGATTAAAGCGAGCTGAAAGATGCAGAACAATGGAACTTAAAAAACGCTGTTCATCAGCTTTTGTCTTTTCCCTTCAGGGGTCGCCACAGCGAATCCGCTTTCACTGATGGCACATTTGGTTTGGCAGAGAGTCCTAATGCCTTTCCCGACACAACCTTGTAATTTTTCCAGGCTGGGACCCAACCCAGGGAGACTCAGACTCAGACCAAATCCGAATTCTTCCCCTACCACTCTGGCTTCTTTCTCCCTGGTCTTAGATTTAACCCTCCAAACAGAGAGATATGGAAAAACAGTGTCTTCAGATTCTTATGTCACTACCACTAGATGATGTCGTTAATATTCACTACTCGTCTACATAAGCGCAGGAAGGGCTCAGACTAAGGGCTCAGGAAATACATTATAATGGTTTTATAGCTTTAAAAAGCCGTGCTAAAACCTCCCCGTGGAGGGATAGCCAGCTCTAAGTCACTACGGCTTCCCTTAATAAAAAAACAAGTTCAGACACGACTACAGCTCCAATTGGAGCAAAGTGGGGAGGGTCAGAATTTGGATTCTGCCTTCGGCCCCTTGTGGCCACATATTTAGGCAGAAGCCAAATGACCCACACTGGATGACACTCATTGTTGTGCACCCTGGGAATCAAACCCTGGTTTCCTGCACGTCAGTTCTGCACATTACCAAATGAGCTATCGGACTGATTTTCTGACCGATGTAACATCAAAGTGCTGCACATAAAACATTTTCCAATTTTAAAAACCAAAAGCAAGACCAAAAGAAGTACACATACAATGCCACACTCACAAAAACTCACACACACATAAAAAGCGTAAAATGATACATTGATAAGAAATCTGACTTGATACTTAAGTAGGGAAATGATCATTTGGGACCCAATCCACACCAGTGACCGCCCCACTCATTAACACAGAACACGCCCCCACAGGATCTCCCAGATCACAGCAAGGAGCCAGACCCGGGAGATCCCACTGCAACAAGCCTGCTCACTGAGAAGATACAATCACTGGTGTGTAAAGTATAAAAAGGAAACAAAAAGTGAAAACAGATATTAATAACCAAATAAAAATGTAACCAATGTTTGTGGAAACCACATGTGATCACAGAGAAAGAGCATTTTACATAGCCCTGTCCCTTGGTGCACTCCAGGGTTACGTACTTTGGTAGGAGGCAACAGAGGCAAGCAGTAGCTGTGTTTGTGGGTCTAGGGTGGGCACCAGCTCCTGGATTTTGCCTTCAGTTTGCTCCTGAGCCCAGCCGTTGATGGCATCTTCAGATTCACGAGGCAATGTGTAGGACAACTTCTGAGCCTTCACTCCAAACTTGTTCTGAACCAGATCTTGAAAGGCTGTTGACAGCTGGAAATTCTCTCCAGGGAATATAGCTGCACCCTGTTGTAAGTTGGCTGCATCCCTTCTCAGGACCACGTTTCTCAGAGTCCGGAACAGATCTGAGAAGACCAGAAGAACAGCTTTATGTCTCCACATTCTGGCATCTCACCAGCTCCTCTGGCTCCTGAACTTGGGCTATTGTGTTGAAGAAGACACAACACCTGACTTACCTGGAAGGCTCTGATGGTCAAGACCAGTCAGTGTGAGTCCCTGAAACAGCTGTTCTTGAGTTGAACCACTGGTGGCGCTCAACAACACAAGCAGTCCAGTTGACAGCGTGAAAGGAGACAGGAAGATATTATCATCTGTTCGACTGGCGATGGCTCGGTACATGCGAGTGCCAAAGTCTGCGTTCCTGTTCGTCAGATCAACCAGAGCGGGGTTAATGGTCTCCTGGGAAGCTGGACCGAGCAGGACAAGAAGGAGGATAACTGGTAATAGGGGAGTGCAGGGAGCCATGGTCACCATGTTGTCTGCGAACAGACAACAAGACAGTTTTCAGAGGTTTACCCACTGGATGGATTAAAGGCTCTAGATTAGGCTTTTCTTAAACCTTTCAGAGTAAACTTTCACTTCAAAGTTAAGATTGAGATGGAATTGTGTTATCATTTGCCATTATGACAGAGTTTCTCCCTGTGAGAAACTCTAAATTCAATGCATCAGCAGTTCAATTCAATTGATCAATTATCAACATCTGGTTTGGTATTTGATTGTGAATTTTGTAGAAAAAGTACTATATCATTTGCATAAAGACTCAATTTTTGATGGCTGTGCTTTTTTTTAGTTCCTTTAATGCCCTCATGCTATCTTATTGCTGCAGACTGGTTCAATAAATACAGAGAGGGGGAGAGGGGGCCACCCCGTCTGGTTCCTCCTCCAAGACTGAAGCTGTTTTAGAGTGCTGGTCTTTTGGGCTGACTGATGCAGTGGGGTTTTTCTCCAAACCCAAATTTATGGAGGGCAGCGGTGAGAAACTTCCAGTTTACTCAAGTGGTTTTTTTTGCGTCTAACAAGAGTATGTACGGGGGTTTCTTGGTTTTTAATAGTGGAAAAAGCCTGTTATGTTAACAAGTCTGTGAACATTGTCACTTTAGCGTCCACCTTTGATAAATCCAGCTTGACCAAGGTTGCTGTTTGCAGCCGTTTGCTTCATTGGCAGGACTCATTTTCTGGATGGTTGGCACCATCTCTGCATTAGGATAAACACAACAACCAGAGGTGTTGGTCTTCTGGTTTTTGTTGTGTTTTATTTATTTGGTTCCTTCCTATGCCTACTTCTACCACATGCAGAGTTTAGTCCAGAAGTCTGTTGTTTGGAAATCCCGTTTGGATCAGAACCACTGCACCAGGGGGGTATTCCAGGAAGCATGTTTAAACTCCCCTGACTTTAAGCCTGAACTCTGGCTGAAATCCGCCTGAACTTGCTTACTCTGGGTATGTCGGTTCCAAAAGACCGGATATGAGTTAGCGTAATTACGCTGGACTTGGAAACCCTGGGTTAACGCATGTGCACAGCAGGTACATAAAGACATTCTCAATGGATCGCGATTTCCAGAGACACCATGGAAACGCGCGGAGAAAAAAAAGATAGCGCTATCCTTCAGTGAGACGGAGTCTGAGATTTTAATGACGGCGTATGAAGATTATACGTCCATCAAAAAAGTAACACGGCTGCATCATCATCAAAAGAAAGAGTTTCTGCTTGGAGAAAAAGACCAAAGTAAACGCACGAGTTTCTGATCTTACATTAAATTGTGATGATTATATACATAACTTATAACACTTAAATGAATTGATTCAATTGGTAACAAGTAATTGAGTTAAATTTATCCAACCTAATTTCTTACTAATTCCTTCTCAATAATTGTTTATACAACTCAAATTTACATATTTATCTAAATGAATGTCATATTACTCAAATTCAATTAAACGTTTTTCCATCTTCATTTAATGCACTTCTTGAACTCCCATATAACTAAGTTAGAGGCTGCAGATTTTCTCATTTTTATAATATTAAAATATATAATACAATGTGGATTTTCAATATGTAACATTCTTTGAATTATAACTGTAACTTCAGCTCTTACACCATACTGCTGCACTAGGGCTGCTAAATATCATCATCGTCTTCCTCCCTCTCACTCATGGTGCAGAAAGAATTAAAAATAACAGGACAAATAACTGGGCAAAACAGTAAAAAAAGAAGAAGCTACAACTAAACACATTTGGTCAAAAACCCACACTTAAACCCAAATCCGTCCAGACAGGAAAAGGGATGATATCCCACAATCCCTTGCGGTGCCGATCTAACAGCAGCACCAAAATTACACCTACTTAATTGAATTAATTTGAATGAAAGTAAATAACTGTCTGATAACTACGTGTTATTTTTAAGCTGACTTAACTAAAAATAATTGATTTATCTCAACTGAAGCAAATAATTAAGTTAGATCAAAGTAAAAAAGTTTATCTTTCCAACATCCATATGTGGTCTTATCACCCTCTCATGGTGGAAAAAGTATTATCTGAGCTTCTTCATCCACTAAATCATCTTCAAATGGACACGCCATGCTGTTTCACCTCTCTGTAAACAAACTAACCTTCAACTAAACCTGCTCCAGACCAGGTTATGTTCAGAGCATGAGTTGCTATGGCAACTTGACTTACCCTGAAACATACCTCTGTTTCTGGAACTGAAAGCTGAGGTTATCAACTTCCTTAGTCTCAAACTTACAGTGGGAGCTAGCAGAACCTGCTTTCTGGAAGACCCCCCGACCCCACCATGTGAAACCTACAGCCGTCCAGACGCAAGGAAGCCACGCCCCTGCGCCTCCACCCACTACAGCGGAACCGGCCCGGTTAACTAGAATCAAGGACATGTCCGAACCACTTCTGGAGCGTCTTCACTTTGACCTGGGAAGCCTCAGTTACGTCATCTTACCGCCATCATGATTTCATCAAAACGTCGTTGGTCAGAAGGGCCGCGCCTAATGCTCAACATGACGTCATCTGTTTTTGATTACGGACCGACCTGACTCCACTTAAGACAACAGCTCGTCTGGTTTAAGCAAACAAACTCACCGCTGCCGTATGCTGCTGAGGAAACGGTCATCCGATGTGGAGCACCGATGCTGCGCGTGCCCGTTATTTTCCCGGAAATAACAGAACCACCTCGGCCAATCATTTCAAAATAAAAGTCCTACGACAAACAGGTTTATTGTGGATTTAAGTGTGTGCGTGTGCAGATGGGAGGCATACATCCTCCTGACCTCTGACGTCATTTCTGGGCAAAAAGCTCTCCTGGTCCAGCAATAAAGAAGACTTAAAGGAGACGACATCTATCAGGTACAATCAAATGAAGAGACAGACGACTAAGTCTGGCAATAAAAAACCAGCAAAGATTTTTGTTGGGCTGCAAAATGTGGTAATTGTTTACTAGGAACACAAATTCAGAAGCTGTTAGAATTGTTGAATGACAGACAAACATTTCTTATTTTCATCAAAATCCAATGATGAGCTTCATTTAGAAGTTTGACTGGTCCTCAGAACTCTAGCATACGTTTGCAGGGTAATGATGGTTTATTTTGTAAAACTGTATAACAGGTCTAATTGTATTGTACTGTTGTACTGATCTAAAACCACCACAGCAGTACAGGTGTAGTTCCAGAGTGATATCATTGTAGTCCAGCAGTAGCATAGCTATAGTACAAGTGCACTGAATAGAGTGAGCGGCAGTCAGTCATTGTTCTTGGATCAGTCCTTGAGGAAGTGCTGACAGACCTGTGCACACAGAGACAGTCTGACATGTCCAGGTCTGTCCAGGTCTCAAGTTACTCAAAAGCCGCGACTCCACGGACCCCCTCCCTCCAAACAGCAACTTCACATTTGCTGCGGGCCAGGTGCGGCGCAAACACCACCTCCAGCTGGCGGAGGGCGCTACTTTGGTCGCCACGGGAAACTGTCTTCTGAAGTCGCCGTATCATCAGCCGCACCAGAACCTGATTGGCCCAGGCCAGGCCAAGAGCGGGAGTGACGGAGGAGGACAGAGGTCTGACACAGAAGGAAACACACCAGATGGTTTGGCCCTCACCACTGGATCAAGAAGAATTGTGAGAGGATGGAAAGCTCCTTACCCCAGACTGTCATGATCCTTTAGAACATCCGTGACCTGCAACACCAACAGTCATCAGCAAAAACTCGCCAATGAGCGACAGCTCAGAGTCTAACAGCCGGGACGAGGAAGCGTGTTTATGAAGTGTAAAGCAGAGATTTGAACCTGAGCGCGTACCCGCGGATTTAGACAACTTTTCATTCCAACACCATCAGGTGCTGCAGGTTTCTGTTAAGAACGTATAGATCATTTCTGTTTCTAAACGTATTTTAAACATAAATGACTGTTTCAGATTCATGTTGTCAGACAGAGAGCAGCCCTTTCTGATCATGCAATCAGGTGTTAATAAAGAAAACGTCTTGGAAAGAGGACAGCAATATACAGAACTTTATTATTTTGTGGAAAAACAGTAAGAAACTTTGGGGCGTCGGAAGTGAAGCAGTAATATTAAAACATCATTTCTCCTTTATTTATTATATATATATTTGGTGTTTAGCTCCGCTGGCCTTTGATTCCAGTAATACAGTTCCCGTGACTCCATTTTTAATTGTAACTTTCCTCACTGTTTTAGATAGTTCCAAACTGTGGGGATGTGAAGAAAAGCGTGTCAGCCAGAATCAACAGCAGCTCCATGTGGTTCACGGAGCTTTGTGCTCTTTTGGTGATAGCTTTTCAAAAGTAAACATCTTCATCTGTGTTTGACGGTGTCTGCAGATTGTTTGAAATGTTGCTGCTTGTTTTTTTCAATCATGGCATCTTCATCTAGCTGAACATAACCTCCATCATGAATGGATCCACCATCAATGCTTTTCAAAAGACAAAATGACTAAAAAAGCTGGAGACAATCAAAATCTAAATCCCAAATATGTGATTGAGATCTACAGAAACGACTCCATCCTTCATTCACTTTTAGTGGTCATATGTTTCCAGCTGATATGTTTCAGGCAGTCGTGGAGAATGTTTCCTTCAGTTCACTGACCTGATTGATGCAGAGGACAGGAGTTGTGAATTCTTGACTCAACTGGTGCAGCATGGAGGAGAAGGTGAGCAGCTGTTTGTTCCTCTCCATCCAGTCTTCTGCCTGAAACTCACTCCTGAACAAAGCTGCCACCGAGTCCACCACAATGAGCCGCACGAGACCTGCAGCCAGCAGGACGGGGGCGCGGCGAGACAGACACACCTGCAGGGAGTCCTGCAGGCCAGGAGGACCCGTCAGGCTGCAGCTGTGATCCCAGAAGCTGAGAGAGGTCAAACTCACCAGATCAGCTGCGTGTTCGATGTAAACATGGTCACTGAAGCGCAAACCCCTGATCAGAGAGGAAGGAACCTCCGAACGCAGGTTGGCCTGCTCTGAGATCATCTGCTGCAGGCGCCGAATGGGGAAGGAGTCCTCGGTGCAAATGTAGAGCGCTCCTGCAAGACATGCTGCATTCACTGACCTGTCTGAAAAAATGCTGTGTTCACTGACTCACATTTATGTACCTCCTCCTAGGCCTCCATGCTCAACAGGGTACTGCACAGACAGGGAGATTTGCAGGGCCAGCTGGGTCTTTCCAGCTCCACTCTGTCCTGACAGCTCAGTGATGCCCCCGACAGGCAGACCCCCCCTCAACAGCCCATCAAGAACTGGACAGCTTACACCGAGTCTGAGTCCAGACTCACACCTGCAACACTCACCGCGCTGCAGCTGCAGGACTGAGCAGAGACACACAGAGGAAACACCTGCCCTGAACCACGCCTCCTCCTAGAACACACTGCCTCACCTGAGAGAGGGGCGTGTCTTCTGCAGGCGTGTGCAGCCGCTGTGAGCAGCTGATGCACCTCAGGATGGGCCAGCCCAGTGAGTCTCTGGACATCCACAGCAGGCAAGGACAGGACTTCCCGGACCGACTTCAGATTAGCTGCAGAAGGAGACACGTAGGGTTGTCAAATTATAGTGTGGCTCTTGAGTGTGTCAAGCACATCATCCACCTCCTGACGTAGCTTTGTGAGGAGGCTGGCGTTTCCGTTGGCATCTAACATCAATGATGATCATGAATGGTTCTGGTATGGAGACAGCATGCATGTAAAATTCTATGATTTGTTGTTACCCAAGAAGTTAAAATATTTTTCCACAAACATTTGGATAATTTAGTCTACAGTATTCTGACTCTTTGTAGCTTATTTAGCTGGTTTTGTTGTTGTTCTCCTGCATCATCTGTTTCATTCAGACAGTTGTTCTCCAAGGATGAGCATATTGCCTGATAAAAAAAGAATTGGTTGATTCTAGTAAAAGTGAAACTGATTTGCTTTTAAATGTATAAAAACATCATAATGGTGCCAAATGTGACCTGTGTTACACACCAGCAGAGTCACACAATCACCCTGACAAGTAACACAAGCACTTTACCGCGCCTGACATTAATAGATGTACTGTTCAAATTTTAAAATTAGTTCATAGTTGAAAGAATTAAACGTTTCCAAAACCAAACTATAATTTCCAATGTTTTCTTTTCAAACCTCCTCATGTATATTTTGATCTACAGCGTTTTTGCACATTTCACCTCCAGCTTGATGTTCACAGTAACTATAAGTGTCGTTATAGCATGTAGATACCCAACCCATTTATTGTAAGAGAAAGATGCAAGCCCAGACAAGCATGTTTGGGAGCCTTTCAAAACCTTTTCGGCTTTAATTTCAGGGACCAGTAGGTGGCCCTAGTGTTCATTTGAGCCCTAAATCATTTTCCATCACACCTGGCCGAGAGGCCTCAAAGCCTGATGAGGCTTCGTTTGCCATCACTTGTCACTACAACAATAGACAGGCTGACAGCTTGTTGTTTTAAATTTAATCAGCTTATTCCACGCTGGCTACGTCAACCCATTCAAAAGACGCTGCGTTCACTGACCTGACTGAAAGTGGCTTACAATACGGCATTTCTGCTCCTGTGCTGGTCCGTTGACCGTGGTTGGTCTGTAGCCTGCTAAGCACTGTAAAATCTCTGTCATATTTTTTATTCTTTGTCTTTTAAGCTGCTGCTTTTGACCCCAGCAAATCATCCGCCTCTATCTCATCCTCTTGTCTGCATCCTCCTCACTCCCACCAACCAACCACCCTCATGTCCTCCTCCTCTACATCCATGAACCTCCTCTTTGGTCTTTTTCCTGCTAGCTCCAACCTCAGCATCCTTTTTCCAACATCATCACTGTTCCTCCTCTGAAAGTGTCCGACCATCTCCATCTGCTTCCCTGCATTTATCTCTAGAACATCCACCATGATCTGTTCCTCTGATGGATTCTTTCCTGATCCATCCTGGTCTCTCCCAAAGAGAACCTCAACATCTTCATCTCTGCCACCTCCAGCTCTGCCTCCTGACTCCCACACCAGGAGTCTAAACCCGTTTGTTGTTCCATGTCCCTGTTCCTACCGCTCTGCTTTTTTGCAACTAACCCACTTTCAGTAGTTGTTGATTAGCTGAACTGATTGATCCCAAACAAGAAGGAGCTCAAAGCAGATCCTTGATGGAGTCCCACCTCCACCTGCAGAACATCTCACCACTGTGGTCCAGCTCTCATCCATGTCCTGAACAAACATTCTTCTCTGCCACTCCAGACTTCACGCACCTATGGGTGTGAAAGGCGTTCTCTGCATTTGATCATGGGGGAGCTGCAGAAACAGAGTCAGGAAACTCTGACCTTAAGTTCCTCCAGGTCTGTGCAGCTAAGAACAGATTCAGCTCTGGCTGCACGTATTTCAAAAATGACATGCGAATAGACACTTTCTTCCTTCTTTCAGTGTTTGTCCATTAAGTTTTTTAATGACTCGAGCAGCTGAGCTTTTGACTTAAGTACAGTTCGGTGACCCCGACTTAATCTAATCATCTAAGATTCCTAAATCGTTTCAGAAATGTCAAACCTGTAGTAGCTTTGGGTACTAGAAGTCCCACGCAGCGAGGATTCTCTCTAACAGAACTGGAGTGTTCGCGTGAAAAACAACAACACTCACTTCTCTGGAGCGCAGAGCTGATCCTCGGGGGAAGCGACAGCTGATCCCAAACCATGACCTGCTCCTCCTGACCTGTCCACGCGCCCAGCCTCTGTTTCTGTGTTAGCCTCCTGTCCACGCGCCCAGCCTCTGTGTTTTTAGCCTCCTGTCCACGCGCCCAGCCTCTGTTTCTGTGTTAGCCTCCTGTCCACGCGCCCAGCCTCTGTGTTTTTAGCCTCCTGTCCACGCGCCCAGCCTCTGTTTCTGTGTTAGCCTCCTGTCCACGCGCCCAGCCTCTGTGTTTTTAGCCTCCTGTCCACGCGCCCAGCCTCTGTTTCTGTGTTAGCCTCCTGTCCACGCGCCCAGTCTCTGTGTTTTTAGCCTCCTGTCCACGCGCCCAGCCTCTCTGTGTGTTTAGCCTCCTGTCCACGCGCCCAGCCCTGTGTTTACGGCATCGAGAATCTCCCGCCCAAACATGTGACGCCATCCAGAGCCGCGGGTCGGATCATTGTGTGCTTTGGGGGTCACCGAAGGCACCACGGATCTGTAGAACACTCCAGTCATTTTCTTCGTCGCTGACCGACACAGCATGGAATGACGAAGATATCCAGAATCAGAACTATTGCTTAAAACTATAAATAGTCTCAGTTCTAACAGATTTAGTCTCTCGTCATTGATCGCGCTCCCCCTTGATCCATGCGACTTGTTTACGTCATAATTGTGCGCCGTCAGAAAACAAAGCTGGTGTATTAGTTTATGATCCATAAGCGATCTTTATTCGTTAGTAATCTCTGTGGATCAACTCGGAGGGGGGGGGGTCTTCGTTGGGGCAGAAAGAACCGGAGTCTGACCCGAATATGACGCCGAGGATTTGGTCGTCCTAACAGCCGAACTGGACTCACTCTGGGGTTTGTTATTGAATTATTGTAGGCGGCGAGCTGGAGGAGGCAGGAGCGGAGTAACCCATGTGAGGTTCGAGTCCCGCTCAGTCTGATTAGGGCTGCTCGGAACCAGCTGTACCGGATCCTGGAGCACAGGTCACCTGTACAGGTATGAGCCTCGTTTACAGAAGTGCTATGTCAGAGGAATGAGTTTCTTTCTGTGCGTTTACAACTTTAATGAAATTTACCACAGCTCTTTCAAATATATAAGATTAATAATTAACAGTAGCACAATGACAAAATTGGTGCGTCTAGCAGTTGATGTTGCAGCAGTAAAACTGCAGGGGAAAAGACCCCCCCAATGGGTTTCATCCTCTGACCCCTCCCTCCTCAGATTACACCCACCTTCCATCTACCATGAGCTCCCGGGTGTGTAAGACTTGTGGAGGGGGTGACATTGACGTGGACCAAGCCCGGGGGAGCGCCGTGTGCACCAGCTGTGGTTCTGTTCTAGAGGACAACATCATCGTCTCAGAGGTCCAGTTTGTGGAGGGCAGTGGAGGCGTGTCTTCTGCTGTGGGACAGTTTGTGTCTGCTGATGGTAAGATGGACGGCCCAGTCTGTCAGAGCTTAGCACTCACACTCTTGTCACTGAAACTTGGTTGAAGTTCGATCTGCTTGTAAGTGATCTTTGGATTCCTGAAGATCCACTTCACGGCTCAGTTTAATTGTTCTAGTTCTATGAAGTCAAATCACCATCTTTATTCTACTTAGAGATCAGTTCTATCTGGTTCTGCAGAGATGCAAAGTAATGCACCCTGAGCAGAATTGGACTTTATTTTTAAAATCAGGTTGAGCCGTCTGTGCTGGATGAGGCCCAGGTCAAACCTTATGACACTGAATGTTTACCAGCATTTAGCTTCAGGGTTACAACAGCTTTAGAAAACAGATCAGACAGTAGATGTGGAAAAAAAAATCTTTAATAGTCGTCAGTCAACCATCAGCTGATCCATTTACCTGCAGAGAAAGCAGAAGTACAGCCCATTAACAGTTTGGAAGATCCCCTCTGTGTGGTGGTGCAGTAGCAGTGTGTGGTCTCAGATGGACATGTGCAGAACTGGATCCACCTCACTTTTAGGTGGATCAATAACTGCTTTCAAATGCCTCTTTGCCCTTTTCACTTCTCATTGAATCAAAACCGGCAGCTGTACTTGTTGGCGGAGACATTTCCCTTAGTTTGTACTAAATGCCATCAGTGGCATTGTGTGGTTGCTCTCTAGAGGCTAATGACGCAGAGACTGCATGCATCTTTACATTTTATATTTCAGGGGGTGGGTGGGTAAGCAATGTACCTCAGAGGAACTTTTGAGCCTGACCCATGAGGAGCACTAACAGGCTAGCAATCCACTGCATACAGTTAAAACCATGATAATAAAGAGATGGAAGATCAAAATTAAAAGTATTTCCTGTCCTAGATGGTCCATTGCCAAGCCAACTTTTCTCCATGTGATAAGGGGAAGCAGCTTTTAGCACAGGGTTGGGGACATTACATGACTTACTTACTTTTAGGTTCTAATTTGTTGAACACACTCACGTGGTATTAAACCACCAGAAAAGAAAGGATAACTGGAAACTGCAGATATACTGGCCCTTTTGGCTGTGGATTCCCCACCCCAGGCAGAACAGTTTCCCCTCTGCACTGAAAGGGGTTCATGATAAATGGGAAGCATTTCAGATTTGTTGAGCTCAGACTCAAAGCAAAACTTTGGTTGGAAAAAAAACAGCAGCACTTTGGACTCTAGTCAAACTTGTAGCAGAAATTATGCTTTTGTTCTTACAAGGAGGTTTTCCAAGGGGTGGAGTTAGATGTGAATGTACTTACCCATGCGTCTGACAAGACCTTGATGGACACTAGTCCCTCGCAGGTCAGACTCTTCTCCACAGCTCAGCACTCTCTGGTCCAAGTCTTGGAAACTGTTTTGGAGGGTCGACCAGGAAGCGACTGAGGAGTTTGTGTTTCCTGTGCTGAAGCCCTTCTTGTGCACTGAGCTGTGGAGTTGCATCCTGGTAGCAATCTCTGGATTCTGGCCCTCAGACTGAACCTTTTCTGCAGCGCCATAGCCACCATGAGGCATCCCTGATGGAAGAAGAGGTCAAACATCTGAAAAGCAAATCATTTAACAGTCGGTTACCTGCACCTTGAAGATCACCTCCTCCAAATGACCCCCATGTTTTTATGCCAGTTTCCGCCAAGGATGGGACCCATTTCTGCTGCTGTGAAGAAGGACCAGGGCTTTGTTTTAACTGATCTGGCTTGATCCTGTGTAGAGCTGGTTCCTGTAGGGATGAGACCTTTGCTCTCTGAAAGACTGTGTCCTCCCTTGGGTTTGTGCGTCTGTGCTCAAACATCTGTTGGGGTATCCAGAGGTTCTGTCGGCTTGATGTGGTCACAGAGGCATGAGGGTTTTCTGTCTGAGGGTTCACTCTCTGAACTAGAGGCTTTTGGTTGAGATTTGGGCTCAAAGACATAAATTTACTTGGAGGTTTTACTCTTATGCTCTGAACGTTCTGGCTCTCAGTCCCAGCTCTGTTTGGGGGCTGGGCGTCTCTGCTGACCACGTTGGTCATTTTGGTCCCGGGAGGCTCCAGGACCTTCTTGGACCAGTCAGTGACTGTGTATGTGGTGGAAGAAGCTGGTGCCGGTGTTTTGTCTCTGCTGGACACAAGTAACTGATTTCCAATGTGGTACTTTGGTGGTAGTAGTGGGTGGAGGTCAGGGGCATGAGGCGGTTCATGTGGACTTGCAGGCTGGTGGATTGGCCCATCTGTGTTAAATCTCTCGTAGTGTGGGGAGCCAAATCGCTCAGATTTCTGTCCCCACCCCCTTGAGTCGCCACTGCCCGACGTGTCAGAAATCCCACCAAAAAACTTCACGTTTTCATTTGGTCCTTCCCAAGTTGGCCCCACAGGGCTTGGCGTTGGCGTCCTGAAACGTACCCACTGGGTTCCACTGTCTGGCAACCTGTTCAGTCTAGACAGAAGAAAAAGTTACACACCAGTAGCTTTTGTGGTCACTCATGAAAAGAGCAGGACCAGGTACCTACTCAGGGACTTGCTGCGTTTGAGTTTCTAAAGACTTTAAAGGATTTGTGGAGACATCCATCTTGGAATTAAATTCTGGAATCAAGTGACTCTGCACAGGTTGAGGGGTAATGACTCTCTGGGTCAGGTCTTCCCCTGCAGCCAGGTTGGGGTGGAGCTCGTCAAGGGGAGAGTTTGGAACAGCCTTATGTGGACAGTGTTTGTTCCCAGGGTCTGTAAGAGTATGTAAAGTTTAAAACCTTAAAGAAGGCAGTCAGTGTCATCACTGAACTGACCTTTGTGGCTCTGAAAGACTTTGATGGATCCAATTCCAGGAGCTGCTGAGAACCGGTCTATGGATAATCTATTGATGGCACCAAGGGGATAGAAGCACCTTACTGTCACTCTGTAAATAGAACTGTGATCAGTGCTCTATCCTGATATTTTTAGATCTAGTTACACCGACTTCTCACTTGAACTGGGGCTCCCTGGAGATGAAGTTCGGGCCGTCTGCGATCAGTTGCCGATCGTGCAGGATCTCATTCTCATAAACCACGTACCAATCCCCAGCCTGTTGAACGGACTAGTCAACTCTGAAAAATCCCATCTTTTACCAATATCTGCTGCTTCTATAAGTGAAGACTTTATACTCAAATTCTACTGAACCCAAACAACCCATTTACCATGATCTGAATATTTGAATAAAAGTCTTGTTTTGCATTTGTCCATTTTAGCAAACAGTCATCGTCAAAGAGGATTCATACCACAGCCCTGGTGCCACAGGAGTCCAGCTTAAACTCAAACAGAGCGCGGCTTGTGTCGGTCTGTTTAGGCCGGCAGTGGCGGTCTAGCAGACTGGTCCTCTCAGGCTGTACTGAGGGCCAGGTGGAGGCTGGGGTTGCCACCACTGTCATGGTCCCATCTGAAGAGCAGACTGAAAAACAAAAAAAAAAAAAAGACATCTCAGATGAACCAGGTGACGAATCTCATCCAGCAGCATTTCCAGTTCTGGTGGATTACCTATCATGTCTCTGGTTTTAAAGAGGCAGCGTTTAGAGGTTGATGCTTGGACCTCCAGAGTTTTAGAGTCTCTTAAAAGCAGTTTGAATGTGGCATAGAAGTTCGACAAGTTTATTTCCTTAAAAGCAGAATTGGAGAAACAGATTTAGTCCAAGTTTTGCATGATGTACAAGACCTAAAATGCTAAACTAAACTGGTCAAACAGAACCAGACCATGTCTCCGTATGGTTGCAGTCAGGTCAGTGGTTTATCATCCCAAAAACTACAGTTACAAATGTTTACACTTGTGTGGACATCGTGGACATCCAGCAGTTGCTAATCAATGGAGCCTTGCTTGGTGTTTGAAATGTTCAGATGTTTGGGAGAGAACCTGCTTATTAAAAGTAGGGAAATGGGGGGGGGGGGGGGGGGGGGGGTAACCAATAACCTATAACGGATCCCTGCTTTGAGCCTCTAGTACCCTCAGGTGAGCATCAGCTTTGATCAGAACAGGCCTTTGATGAGATCATGACCAGCTGGTGGTCCTCAAAACCCAGACGCTGCATCATTGGAATTGACCCCCGAAAGCATCTCAAGGCACAAGCACAGTGCAGATCAATCTGAATGATAAGCTATAGGGAAGAGATTCAGTAATAATCATTTTCCCCAAACCACAATCCAAGGCAAGTAATTGAACCCACACAGCACTTCCTGAACTCCAGAATCTGGGAGTCCAGTGGGTGCTTAGACCCGTCAACATTCCTCAACCTCATTGATCACTTGTATCAATTTGGATTCCTCCTTCCATATAGACCAGCAGGCAGAAGACCTGTGACCACTGAAGGATGGGATGATCCTACAATACTGTTTGGCCAGGCAAGGGGAGGCGCCAGCATTTGTCCTCTTTAAAACAAACAAGCCCAATAAGATTGAAAAAAAAAATCTGAATACGCATTTTGGATGTACAGAAGCTGCTTAGAATTTTTAGTTTTAAGCTGGTGTAATTTCAAGTTGTGCGTGCGCGGTGCGCATGTGAATACACAATTTCAAGTACAGTCTCTCCATATGAAACACAGAAGAAGAAGAAACTGAATGTTTAGTGGCTAAAGTGGAAGAAACTGAAGATAAACTGCAGTTAAAGAAGCAGCTGAAACATCTGAAGGACTTGGCGGCTCCCTTACTTCATAAGTGTATCCAACAGAGAAGATGGGGACCTCTAGGACAGTTCTGAGACTGTCGTTCAAAAGGCGGTACCCCCTTTGCGCCACCAGCTCCATCGTCAGCGGCTCCTGGTCGATTCCTACTTCCCAGAGACCAAGTGTGGGTCTCACCACACTGAAGGAGATTCCTCCCTCCAAACACTGAGCTGTGATTTCTGGAGGGACTTTTAAGAACAGCAGGTCTCAGAAAAAACATGATAGAGTCCAGTTCCTGAATCAGGACAATTCTGACAACCACTTACATGCATTCAGCACCTGCGCTGTGATCACAGTGTTGTAGTAGTAGGACTGCCTGTGAGGCATCACAGTGAGTGTGAAGTTTGCATCTATAGTATACAGCACCACACCTCCACCCATGTTCTGTGGGGCAAAACCAAACATTTTCAGCAGATAGTCAGACAAATGTGACATGACAGCCAGAAACTTCTGCCAGAAATCTAAACAGGAGCGCCTCACCGTCCAGCGAACAGCCGGATCATCAAAGGGCAGCTGAAGCTCATAACCTCGGCTACCGTTCAGGTGCACGACTGGCCTGATGCTCAATCCCAGCTTCGGCTCCCCCGACACCAGCAGCTGCTTTCCATTTATCAGAACTTCTTCCAAGAAAACGTCTGCAGGAATGTTCCCCAAGTAGATGCTGAACATCTGCTGCTCACTGATGCTCTCTGCATACAGACATGAGAATCATTTATGCCGACACCATCCTACAATTTCAGCCAATTTGAGAGCTCACTGTTGAGGCTGAAAGGCACGCGGCAGATCAGAGGTGATTCCAGCACTTTCAACATTCTGTGTTTAGTCTGGAAGCTGCTCCCATCTTCAGAGACCAGCGAGAAGACATGTTCATACAGGAGCTCCATCGTAAATGCCTCCTTATACACGTTCTCCAGAACCAGACTCTGCAGAGAGAGCACAGGATCAGGTCTGCGTGTCTGGACAGACCACACACTCCACGGTGCGCGTTTCCAAACAAACCTCTACCCCCACAACAGACAGGGTGTACCTTTGTGTAACCGCCTTCTGCCCCAAAAGGAACTCTAATTTTGACCATTCCTCCTTGTTGAAGCAGGCTCAGTCCTCTGGAGGCGGCAGTGGACTCATCCAGCAGAAAGCCCTCCACTCCCAGACTAAAGTTTTGACTTTCAAATTTTGCTCCGTCGCCAACAAGAGGAGGTATAATCTGGGGGATGTCCCACTGTAATTGGGTGCCGTCAAACATGGCAGAATCTGAGGAAATCAAACTGTATGAGCCCAGACTGAACAGTTGCTTGTGCATACAGGTCAGTGAATGACTTACTGACGGGGCAGGCCATAGACACGTCTATCATCACCACCAGGAGCTTCTGTTTGAAGAACAGGAACACCCGGAGGACCTCTACAGGGACCCCATCCACCTGAAAAAAAGCTCAGTCTAAACCACTCATTTTCAAAAGTCAACTTCCTGGACACCACCCACCTTTGTCAGCACAGCATGCGGTCGCTGGTACGGAGCACGAAGTACCAGCCTGTGGGTGGAGGCCGTCAGGCTGTAGCCCCACCTCTGCGCCTCAAGGGGAGACATGGAGGGAAATCTTCCATCCTCCTGTAGGAACATCAGCTGCCAGGCAAAACTGGCCGTTCTCTGAGCCTGAGCACCAAAAAGCAGACCAGTCACACGGATGTAGAAAATGCAGTGCTGCAGTTTTGGTGTCAGGGTAAAAAACAAAAAACAGTTGTTCTGCAGGCCTCCTGCTGTGCAGATGTGAAGCTGTGTGCTTCCCAGTGTGTGGAGTGTGCAGGCGATGTGTGTGTGTGTGTGTGTGGGGGGGGGGGGGGTACTCTAGCCGACCGTTGACATTTTAACATGGGTTGCTTTAGTAACCACTGTGGAGCAAACACGCGATTTACCTGAAAGAGAGCTTCCTGCCACACCTGTGCCCCCTCCCCCATCTGGCCCCCACACGAGGACTGTCTGTTCACGTTCACCTGTGGACACAGCACTGTCAAAGCGGCCTCAGCAGCTTTCCATTGGGTCAAATGTCCTGTCCTTGCCTCCATGTAGTCCTCCTCACAGATGACCTCCCTGTGGGTCCAAACCAGACCGGGACAGAGCGCAGAAACGGACCGGCTGCTCCACCTGCCGCTATCGTCACTCACCATCACATTGAATTTGAACACGAACACCTCGTCGTTCTGCATCATCCAGCAGCATTAAATCAGACTTTCACCCAAGGTGCTGCGATGCATCAGAACTGAACTTTGTCATTTCGTGAAGTTGGAAGGTAACCAGAGTAGGAGCTGGGGCGGCACCACAGCAGTCATAGGCTTGAGAGAATGCATCCTTAGGCTTTAAAAGTTCTCTTTTCAATATCCTAACCACAAAGGACACAGGGTTCTGGTACCCAGACAAGCCTCCAAACCTCACCTGGGGGGCCTTACCTGGTTGTGGGTGAAGCAGGAATAGTAGGAGGCTCTGAATGAGTAGAAGGGCTCAGGCTTTAAGGAGCTGATGGTGTAGCCACAGCGCGAGGCCAGCTGCTTGTCAATCAGATGGACCTCACTTCCATCTGCAGGGGGAGCTCACAGTCACACAATCCTCACAGCCAGCAACCAATGAATGAGTGGAACTGACCGACAGCTTCCAGGCGCGGTGGCTGAGCCGAGACCACCTGGATCCACAGGTGTCGATCACGACATTCCCACTGAATAAAACCTGCCAAGACCAAAGGTCAGCCATGTCAGCAGTCCTGAGAACCAGCCCACTGTCACCTGGATACACAGAAACCAACTCACCCTCCAGTTGGTCTGCAGCCACTCCTTCATTAAATCTCCAGCAGAACCATGCCAGGCTGGAAGATAGAGTTCAGCAGTTAACTGCTGAGGTGGGAGGGGCCTCCCTCCAACAAGAACAACCTTCTGAGAAACTCACCCAAAGACGATCACAGCAGGTTTCATGCTGAGGTTGAAAAAACTCAAACTCTGGAAGATGTCTCTGTGTGCAGAGGAGAGCCAGTCACTGCAGCCAGGTGACCTTATCAGCTGGCTGTCAGGGAGGCTGGTCCCAGGTGAGACTGGTTTAGTCTGATTACAGCTGAAGGCTGAACCCTGCTGGCATGAAGCAGGAAGTGACCTCATCTGTGTCAAACTAAGGTCAACATTTAGGGAGCTTACAGAAATAAAAGGCATTAAAGACATTTGCATTTATGAAAATAACGATCATAAAAAATAAATAAGAAAAGATAATCCTCTTCCAACAGAGTCATGCTGAACATCACATCAGTGGGGGTCATGTGCTCCGATGAAAGGGGCCGATTCTTTGCTTGACCTGTTTTTAAAGATGTCATTTACTGTAGAGTCTGTGCTTGTGAGTTTTTTCTGGGTGGGGGGGTTGCTGAGACGTTATCGTGTCATCTGTAGTGCTCTAGCTGGAGCTGAGTTGTTTGGTTTTTGATAAGTGCCCCCTCCCGAACTGTTTCCTAGGGGGCACAGAGGAGCCTCTGAATGAAGGTTGGAGGATGTTATCTGGGGTTTTTCTGCCTTCAAATCCGTCTTTTGTTATTTTACCGCACTCTCAAATTTTACCGAAAATTCACAGTTTTCTTTTTGTCTGTGATGTCAAAAATTCCCAGATACCCTTTCACAGTGTTTCCATGTGGGTTTAATAAGTTTTTTTCTCTACTCTTATCTGCTGCTAGACTTGTGATAAAGTCTCTGTGTGTATCTCACATGCCTGTATGAATGTTGTCTTTGTTGTTTTTGATCTTGGATTTCGAAACATGCAACAAAACTGCACACCAGCAACAATAGATCTTTACAGAAAAATCACATGAAAATATGCAAAAGTTCTGTGAACCAACAACAGTTGGATCACGTCATGACAGAGCGGAACATTCAAAGAAAGATTTCAGACTGAAAACACGTCAGAGACCTACACCTTTATTCTGAAATCCGTCTGTCAAAGCCAAAACCCTCTAAGTTTCTGAAGTATTTTTATCTTAAATGTTTGTAAGGTGAGCCGAGAAGAATCTAAAAGAAAACCTTTGTTACAACACGCTTCTGTGTTAGCAGATAATGTGAGGGTTTCCCACACTGTTGTTTCAGTAACAACTATCAGGGCTTCTCAACCGCATCTTTTACAGGCTTTAATGTAGAGTCCCTTAAGATTTCAGACCTCTCTAGGGCCGTAACGATTCATTTGAACAACAATTTGATTCATATCATAATTTATTTAATGGTCAATTTTCCTAAAGTGGATCCAGATCATCTTGATCCAAACTTCCAGCAGTCAGACTCAGACAGAAATTCCTGATACTGAACAGTGAAGTTTTCCAGATTCTTGGATTTCTTCCAGATCATCAAGTGGAAATGAAATCTGTGTCCAAACCAACAAGTAAACTAGAATGAATGTCAAATCCATTCACATGTTAGTTTCCTAAAGTTCACCACTGTTGTTTTTCCACATCCAAAGAATCCAAAGGGAACATTCTTAGAACATTCTAGACACTGGATGGTCACATGACTTTATTCAAAGTCTGTCCACACATTGGACTGGAATGACGGACTGATGATGTCATCACATGTGTGTTGTCCGCTGAAGCACTTGGTCGTTTTTACTTTATAGTCAAATAAACCTACTGTGACTCAATCCAAATGGTATTTTCCAATACTGATGAATGGATGTATTTTATTTTGAAATGATTTTTTAAGGGTGTAGGTCAATTCAATTTGATAAACAATTTGCTTCAGACAGATCGTTCTGGTTGGTAGGAATATAAATTGATCAAGTCAAACAATCGTTCCCCCCCCTACACCTCTCTTCTCTTCTTGGACCCCTCCCCCTTATGGAGAAGGGCACAGGGTCTGGTTTTCCAGCCTTGGGTTGGGATTACAATACCACAGGCCGAGGACCGACACCCCATCCCCCCACTTCTTTATCAGACTGAAAGTACATGTGAGCCCCCTTTGGGTCCAACCACCCAGGACAGGGAAGTGTGAAGTATTGGGAAAACAGAGTCTAATGTTCTTGATAATTGAGGATAAGTCATGATCTGTGAAGCAGGTCTGGGTGAACACGAGAGGATCGTTTGCACGGAACCATAACCGGGAACGTTGGGTCCACGTTTCCTCTCTGTCCCTGCGTGCTTTCTGTCTGCAGGGAGGGTGTCACCTTAAACTAACAGAAACAGTGGCTTTAAGCTTCTCATGGTTTGGGTCACCTCCTTTCTGCTCACTAAGGATGCTTCAAGCCCTCTTTTCCTCACCAGGCATCTTCTTTCTCAACCACAGGGATTGGGAAGTCAGGCTCCGCTCCTTACTCATGGTTACCTTTAAAATCCTGGTTACATTGTCCAGTTTTGGAAATGTTCTTTTGACTTTTTCCAACGCTCGGTCCAATGTAGACATATTTTTGAACAGATGTCTGTGTCCTCAGGTCCAGTCAAAGCTCCCCTGCTTGGTTCTGGGTTCCACACCAGTGTTGGGAAGGAGTCTCGTGCTCAGACCCTGCAGAATGGTGAGTGCAGGCTCCTGTTCTGGTGTCCTTGCCGACTCCAGGTGTAAGCAGGTCCTGATGTCTGCAGGTAAGCGTCAGATCCAGAAGCTTGGCAGCCAGCTTCAGCTCAACCAGCACTGCCTGGACACGGCCTTCAACTTCTTCAAGCTGGCGGTCAGCAAGCATCTGACACGAGGACGCAAGACGGAGCATGTCATTGCCGCCTGCCTCTACCTGGTGTGTCGCACAGAGGGGACGCCTCGTATCCTAGCAACCCAGTCGTGTCCTGATCACCTGCCTGACTCAGCGCAGTCACTGTAAAACTTATCAGGTTCAGTAACCAGTGAAAGAGCTCCTGAACTGTGCCTCAGACATGCTGCTGGACCTGAGCGACCTGCTGCAGGTACGACTGACTGTTTATATGCTGGGCGGCCCACCAGGTGGATTCACCTGTGTCCTGTTTCCAGGTGAATGTTTACGTCCTGGGAAAGACATTTCTGCTGCTGGCTCGAGAGCTGTGCATCAACGCGCCCGCCATCGGTGAGCCTCTTCTTTACTCCGGACAGCCCTTCATCTGAACAGCAGCTGTGACGCTCCTGAATGTGGCAGAAACGCTTCCTCTGTGCTGCTGCACCGGATTTATGCAGGAAGTTTGAAATACATTCTACATGTTATTTGAAGCTGTAAGCAGCATCTCATTGACCCAGCCACTATTGAATGGTATTGCACCTCTGCTTGGCTCTTGAGCTCCTCTGAGCGATGAAGCACCTAGTGGCATAAGTAAGAAACTACAACACCAACATACTCAGAATCAAAAGCACACTTGAGTCAAACCAATTTTAATGTTCTTCATTTCTGTCAACAAACCCCTAAGCTGCAGTTCCTTTTCTACACATAAGTACCAATTTAACAGAAAAAGACCAGTTCTGGTATCTGCCCCCCCTGTACACCAGTGCCATTGGTGCTGTCTGATGAGCACTGGAACTGGAAGGTCACTTTCCCACACTGCACCTCGGTCATCCCTTCCTGACCAAAGTAGCTCAGCTCGTTCCCGTCCAGCACAGCACTGACCGTGTAGAAGGTGTCCTGTTCCACTTGGACCGGGTGCTCGAACCACACTGGAAAGGTACTGCTCGACCCGTCTGAAAGGAACTTGGTTGGGTTCTGGGCCAAAACAGATCCATGTCTCTTTAGTTCAATCTTAACACTGTACTCAGCCTTCCCACCACTGGACCCATAAAGGCCTAGCCCGGCTATAAAGATCCTGCTGTCCACAGCAAACTGGATGCTGTCACATCGACCCCTGTAGCGCCATTGGTTGCTCCTGTAGGCAGCAGACTGGAACCTGTGGCACTTCTGTGGCACCAGGCCAGCCCGCTTCACCACAGGAAAGTTGAGCTGGGGTTTGTTAGTTGCTGTGTACCACAAGAAAATGCTGTGAGTCTCCTTTAGCATGAGCAAGTCCGACTGGGCTGGGCCATCTGCAAACTCCTGGAGCGACATGGAGGGGATCCGTACCAGATACAGAGCCTTACCCAACACCGCCCGCTGGTTGTGGGGGGTCACAGGCATGCCCTGCCGCCAACACTCTGCTGTGGCCCAGTTAAGTGCTGCCTGGAAGACCACCAGCTCGCGGATGTGGAGTGTCTCTCTCTGCAGGATGATTTCCAGCGTGGGCTTGTCAATCTCACAGAAACCTTCGGACAGCAGAGCCAGCTCAGCCTGGGCATCTATCACCTCCCAGCAGCGCTGGGTCAGCTCCGGCTCCTCGAACAGCCGGCTCTGAGACAACAGCACGCAGGCATTCTTTGCCTCCAGGCTCGTCTCCAGGAAGCTGACACAGGCTTTGGCCAGGGCGGGAACGATGTACTTCTTTGCAGCGTAGAGCGTGGCAAGGACGGTGTCTGCCTCCAGCTCGATTTCATCGCTATACATGTACCTGACAGAGAGCACATGGTGAAAACATGCAAAGGGCACTAGAACCATACCAAGATCAAGTTCAGATTCCAGCTTGAACTCACTTCAACAGGATGAGGAAGGCAGCCGGCTCCACGTCAGGAATGTGAATGACAGACTGTCCCTCTGCCAGATCCCCGTAAAACATGGCTCCAAACACAGAGCTCCCAACTGCCAAGACGTACTGCAACACAGACAAAAACCGCTGTAGCCTGACCGAAGAGACTCGTGAAAAATCATGAAGCTGTTTTAGAGAAGAAATGAAGAGGACTGGCATCATTCAACTCCAGGTACAGCACAGTGCTTCAGTCTGTTCAAGCCCACACTCTGGCTGGATTGGCTGCAGAGATGCTTCTAAAAATGTTTGATTTTGAGAATCACTTTTTTTTCTAGAAGAACATTCAGGTGTCCCCCTAAAGACGTTATACAGTGGAGGACAAAGTTGTTGGTGCCCCTCAGTTAAAGAGAGAAAGTCCACAATGCTCACTGAAATGAATTGAAATGTTCAAAAGTAGCAATAAATTAAAATTTATTGAAAATTAAATCATCAAAATCAGCCATTACTTTTGAGTTGTTGATTAACAGAATTATTTAAAAAAACAAACTAATGAAATAGGGCTGGACATAAATGATGGTACCCATTGGGCCTGCACAATATACCGCAAATTTATCGTTATCGCTAAATCCAGCTCTGCAATATGCATATCGCAAAAGACGGTAAATATCGCAATAAATCGTAAACCTTAAATATGCTAAAAGAATCTTATGTCAGCTTGAACCATTTAACGAATCAAATAAATCCCTTTATGCATTTGACCAATCGGATGGAGGCCTATTATGTTAGATGTTTGTCACCTATGTCGACAAATGACATTTGGAGTATAATTTTTAAACTGTTGCAATGTAATGGGAATGGTTATTTGGTTATTTTGCTATTAGTTTATATACCGCAAATTATATCGTTATCTCAATTTTAATCTCTAATATCGCATATCGCGAGTTTTCTTCATATCATGTAGCCCTAGTACCCATAACTTAATATTTTGTTGAACAACCTTTTGAGGCAATCACTGCAATGAAACGGTTTCTGTATTTGTCAATGAGCCTTCTGCACCTGTCCACAGGTATTTTGGCCCACTCCTCATGAGCAAACTGCTCCAGTTGTCTCAGGTTTGACGGGTGTCTTCTCCAAATGGCATGTTTCAGCTCCTTCCACAGATGTTCAATGGGATTCAGATCTGGGCTCATAGAGGCCACTTCAGAATAGTCCAACGCTTTTCTCTCAGCCATTCTTGGGGTTTCTGGCTGTGTGTTTTGGATGGTTGTCCTGTTGGAAGACCCATGACCTGCGACTGAGACCAAGCTTTCTGACACTAGGCAGCACATTTCTACCCAGAATGCCTTGATAATCTGGAGATTTCATTTTACCTTCACAACTTCCAGACACCTTGTCCCAGATGCAGCAAAGCAGCCCCAAAACAGAACTGAGCCTCCTCCATGTTTCACAGTAGGGACATTGTTCTTTTGGTTGGATGCTTCATTTTTGTGTCTACCAACATAGAGCTGATGTGTCTTACCAAAAAGCTCCAGTTTGGTCTCATCTGTCCAAAGGACATTTTCCCAGAAGCTTTGTGGCTTGTCAACATGCATTTATACAAATTCCAGTCTGGCTTTTTTATGATTTCTTTTCAACAGTGGTGTCCTCCTTGGTCGTCTCCCATGAAGTCCACTCTGGCTCAAACAACCACGAATGGTGTGATCTGACACTGATGTACCTTGATCTCGGAGTTCACCTTTAATGTCTTTGAAGGTTGTTCGGGGCTCTTTGGATACAGTTCCAACTATCCGTCTCTTCAATTTGTCATCAATGTTCCTCTTCCGGCCACGTCCAGGGAGGTTGGCTACTGTCCCGTGGGTCTTAAACTTCTGAATAATATGTGCCACTGTCGTCATGGGAACCTCAAGCTGCTTAGAGATGGTTTTATAGCCTTTACCTTTACCATGTTTGTCTATAATTGTGTTTCTAATGTCCTGGGACAATTCTCTCCTTGGCTTTCTGTTATCCATGGTCAGTGTGGTACACACCTTTTCACCAAACAGCAATGTGACTATTTGTCTCTCTTTAAATAGGCAGACTGACTGATTATGGGTTTGAAAACAGCTGTGATGTCAATTAAAGGACATACCTGAGTTCATCATGACCCCCTGGACAATTAGATCTCAGTCTTTTACGGAGGTACCATCATTTTTGTCCAGCCCTATTTCATTAGTTTTTTTTCTTAAAGAATTCTGTTAATCAAAATCTCAAAAGTAATGGCTGATTTTGATGATTTAATTTTCAATAAATTTTAATTTATTGCTACTTTTGAACGTTTCACTTCATTTCAGTGAACATTGTGGACTTTCTCTCTTTAACTGAGGGCTACCAACTATTTTGTCCTCCACTGTATCTGCTCAGAAAGCGTCAAATTGTATTAATGGACAATGTGAGGCCAGCCAAGGAGGAGCCAGACTAGGAGAATAACTGGGATCCAGCACAGATCAGTACAGACTGATGCAGTGAGCAGACCTTGAGAACATCTACAAACCTGAGACCAAGACCCCCAGGGTTATGTACCTTATGAGCTGGGACCATCTGGGTGTCTCCTGGTGGACCAACAATGAAGTGGACATCAGCCATGTGCTCATTGTTGAACATGAGGGCATTCCTGCAAAAGAACAACAAACATCATGAACTCAGCAGCTTCACCATAGAAGCTCTGCTCTTACCCTGACAGAGCACTTTGTTCTGACCCGTACAGGCCCGCTATTATATCATCAGGAGGCCTGCTTTTTATTACTTTGATACAAAAGAACTTAAAGTATAAAAAGATCTTAAGTGCCCAACACCATGAATTACAGCCACTGCCCAGCTACACCCTGGACAGGATGCCAGTCTGTCAGTGGGCCACAATCTCACATTCTCAACATTTTACAGTCACCAACCGATAAAGGAAGCATGTTTTTGGGGCTGTGGAAGGAAGCCAGAGCGCCTGAGGAAAACCCAGACAAGCACGGGGAGAACATGCAAACTCCATACAGAAAGGTCTCACCCCCTGTGAGGTGAGAGTGCTAACCACTACACCACCCCACAGCCCAGAGTGAGTCTGATCAAGCAGCATGTAATTTGTAAACTTCCAAGACAAGTTTAGCAGACTGATGAAAGACAAATATATCCACATACTGGAACTGAAACAGGAGAAACTCTTTAAAAAAACACAAATCCTTCCACAAACATAATTTTTCCCTGAAATACCCAAACAGTAAACCAATGGGTGGGTTTGAACCTTGTGGACAAACATTTCAAGAAAGTTTAGAAAGTCATATGAATTAGTTGCTTAGTGGCATCTGTTGCCGTGGTGATGGTGGAGGGGAGGATGCTGAACTGAGGTGTGAGCCTGTTTACCTCTCTCTCAGGGTGGGGTGGGCTGCCTGCCAGCCCTCTCCGTCCTCCTCGCCCTCATTGCTGGCCGGCCCCCCTCCGGGCTTGCCCTCCTCATCCACTGGGAGTTCTTGCTCGCTCTGCTGGATGAAGCTCCTCTTAGCCTCCAGCACCTCAGCCTCCTGGCTGTGGGGGATGCTGGTGGGGAAGACCTCTGCTGCCATCTCCTCCTCCCTGCTGAGGGGGCGGAGCATCCAGATTACAGCATGATCACATCCTATATACAGAAAGCAGGCCTGTGATCTGATGACACAACACCCCCCCCCCACCCCCCCCCCAAAAAAAAAAAAAAAACAACCACACACACACACACGGATGCAGTGCAGCCCTGCAGGGACTGGCCCTCTTCTGCCTGCCAGAGTCAGCAGCTCTGGGACTGGTTAGATCTTTGAGGCCCAGCAGCTGCAGAACCTGAACCTCCAGATTGGGTTTCAGTTCTAAAACCACAGAGTGCTGTTCTGGCTTTAGGAACTTGCATGTCTGGTTCTGATAGCGTCCGCTAACATTCAGTAGGCGGAAATCTTTGGTCGGTCTCCCCGCCGCGGGACCGGGCTGACGGGTAAATGTAGGCACATTACCTTCGAGTCTCCGTCGCTGCCGTTTCAGCCGCCTGCCTGCATATCAACACGAGCGACGCCGTTCGTGTCCAGACGCCATCTTAGTGCTTGTGTTGCTCTGCTGTGCGTTGTGTGGCCGCTGGGGGGCGACAGAGCGCGTCCTCCCACACGAACCCTCTCCTCCTGCGCTCTTCTCTGAATATCACTTTCAATTGAGACAGTCCAGCAGGGACTGCACACCAGTGCTTCTCAATTGTTTTTTGCAAGGTCCCCCCTAGGGAAAAGAAAATGTTTCGGCATCAGCAAAAGTTTTTTACATCATTAGATATATAATTTCCTTGGTGACAATCAGGGTTTTGACTTTTTCCTTAATAAAGAGAAGAAGCACACAGGAGATGAGAATTTTTGCGAGTTCTTACATTTCTCCCCCTGTTGGTTAGGATGTGCACCAACTTAGAATGTAGGAAGTGTCTTCCAGGCCACATATCTTAAGTTCTTTATTCCATGCAGCTATCATCACCTGGGAAATAGGTTCATCTGTCAAATTTACCCCATTTTGTCATTTGCTGCCTGCTAATTAAGCTTTGATTGGTATTCCCTTAACAACAGTCCCCTCCACTTCCTTCCATCATGCAGTGTTATCTGATGAGCACAAACACAACAAGGTAGACCCTGATCTCCCTTATCTTTCTTCAGTTGTAACGTTTTGTACTGGACTCTTGATGATTTCCCTTTCCAAATGTATTGATTCTGTTCCACACTACGAATACTTTTTGGGGTATGAGAATTGATGAGCACTAGACTATGTAAAGCCATGGAGGGGGGGTTGTTCTAATTGAATCTATCCTAGAGTATAAGTCCAAAAAGGCATGGTATTCCATCTCTGTATTACTGATTTTGTCGCCAGTCTGAGGGGGCATAGTTGATTTCAAACATTTTGGTAAAGTCTCAGTGCAATATTACCTCTAAATAGCTATACTGCCTGCATCCCATTTCCATTTATAACTATCCAAAAATTCTCCAGGTGGGACGTTCAAAGATAGTACCTGTGTTTTCTGTACATTAACCTTGTACGCTGAAAAAGAGCCGTAATCAATTAGTAATTTGGTGATTTTGGGAACACTTTGGGTTGGGTAAGAGATAGTCAATAGTAGATCATCAGCAGCAGGTTATTGTATAGTCCTGAAATATCTGAATTACAGATTTATTAAATTCAAACTTCTCAAGCACCTTATATAAAAAGGACCACCTAACCGAGTCAAATTCCTTTTCAGCATTTAAACTCAGTATTAGGGGCTCCAGTTTTTGCTTCTATACTTGCCTCATTATGTGTAAAACCTTCCTGATATTAGGTTATAGGCCCGCTCCCCGCTCCCCCCAGTCCACTGATGTTGTGTCCATAGGCAAGACACCTTATAGTAAAGATTACAATACAAAAACCACACAACACAACTTTAACTGCATTGGTGTAATCAGAGCAGACCTCTGTTCTGCTTCTTCACCAAACACCTCCGCCTGGAAATTTCCATTAAAGTAAAAGACTTTACACATTTTATGTGTTAATGACCCCCCCGCCCTCTCTCTCCCTAAAAGACCCCTGCCTGTACATCCCTCGCTTTGCTCACATGCTGGAGTTTGGGCTGAAGACTCACGAGGTTTCCATGACAGCTCTACGCCTCCTTCAGAGGATGAAGAGAGACTGGATGCACACAGGGCGGCGTCCTTCTGGACTGTGTGGTGCAGGTACTCCATGATGACTGCAACACAACAGCAGACAGCAACAGTACAATTCCATGAAACCCTCCTTCTTCACAGCACTCCTGGTGGCCGCTCGAATGCACAAGTTTCGTCGTTCAGTGAAGGATGTGATCAGTGTGGTGAAAGTCTGCCACACCACCTTGAGGAAGAGGTAATGTCCAGAAGTAAATCATTAATTCTTACCTGACTTGATACACTACTGGACGTCATAGTAGACCACTTCAGGTCTCAGTGGATCACAGTAAATGTTAGATTACATTGGATCTCCTTAAATCGCAGTAGATCTCATCAACATCCATCCATTTTGACAGGTTGACAGAGTTTGAGGACACGCCCACTAGTCAGCTGACAATTGATGAGTTCATGCGGGTGGATCTGGAGCAGGAGTGTGACCCCCCCTCCTACACTGCTGGACAGCACAAAGTAAAGATGCTGCAGGTAAATGTCCTGCGTGACTGGCTTCTGGGGTTGATGCTCCCTGCAGCGACCTTTTCTATGGTTTAGAAGAATCTTCTGGAAAACAGGGCAGCTTCCAAAGGAGAAATCAATCGACTTAACCTTCTGTCCTGTATGTAAACCTGGACTGAAAACTTGTTTCCTGGGTTAGGTTCTTATGTAGGGAAAGTTCTGATCCTGTGAGGGAAATACAAGACCCTCCCTAACACTAAGCAACAGGATCCTCCATGCGGGAGCTGCATGTACAAAAGCTTTCTTCCCAAATGACTGATTGTAGGGAGTGGGTGGAAAGACTTCTTTGCCTAATTATGGAGGATGCCAGATCAGACACGTCCCTTCTAAGTTTGCTGGGTAATGGAGTTCTCTTACAGAACTGACTTTCATAACACTACAGTTTGTTTAGTTTACATACTTACAATCCAATATTATTCTGCATTTTAGAGCTACAATCACATGGTCTGATGCGTGTTTTTACTAAATTCTACTGCAGTTATAAAATTCACGGATGTCAGAAAAGATTGGTATTTGTTTTGGGGAACAGCTGGTGCATATCCAGCTACTCCTTACTGTGAATGCAGCAGCACCTGAGCATTACACTGAAACCAACATGGAGCTGATGACAGAAATACCACATCAGCAGGAGAGTTTCAGAATATGCTAAGGAGCTGCATCATCATCCTGAGGTTGGACAAGGGCGTCAGCTAGATATTTGTCAGAACGAGAAACATTGACTGTATAAGAGAACTGGACTCTTAGAACCGTAAACCATAATTCAAAATAGGAAGAACCTGCCGGCTCCAAGAAGCCAAGATCTCCTAGACTTCTATAGAGAAATAAACAGCTGTTACTCAGTCATTCTATTTGTTAGCATATTCATTCTTGCTCTGATACCTTTTCTAACATGTTCTTGCTAATTCTATTATTTGAAAGGAACTTTATAGGAACTCAGATGCCTCAATAAAAGCATGTGGTGCCCCCCCCTCAAACATGTGATTGTCAAATTTTCCTTTAGGGGAAGGGGTGTGGCCTTGCAACAAGCTCACTCCTGATTGGTGACAGTTAGCTCAGACTGACTCGGACCAGTCACTGATTACTCATCTCATCTCATCTGGCTCCAACGTGGTGAAATTGACTTCATGTCGTTGGAGCAGGAAGTAACCCGTTTTCTATAGGTGGCGTCACGCTCAGTCCCGTTCTGTTCTACAGTCTAGTGGTGGGAACAGCATCACAGAAACACCACTCACAGCCTCAGACGGGTTGTGGGGGGTTTCTGGAACTCTGCATTCATGCAGTCTCCTTTTTTCTTCACAGCTTGAGCAAGAGCTCACCAAGAAGCTGGATGAGGTAGAAGGTGTGTCTTAAATTTGTTTTCTCCAGGCCGTTTTAATGCCTGTGCTGGTTTTAGTAGATTAACTGATGCTCTGGTTTCTGCAGGAGAAATCAGCTGCTACAAAGATGAGATTGAGAATGAGCTGGAGAAAAGTCGTCCTAAACTTAGAGGCATCTACGCTGCCTACTCCAAAGAAATAGGTGGGTAGTCTCCAGCTGGGGCAGGGCTGTGAGGGCCTCCTCACTAAGATTGTCTTTCTTTCAGCCCCTGAGAATGAAGAGGCGCTCTCGTCAACCTCTGAGGAGGCAGACGGGGAAGACATGGAGCTCCAGGCGGCCAGTGAGCACCTGACACAGGACTTCCTGTCCCAAGTAATCCAGGAGGTGAATGAGAGGCAAGACAAGAGGCAAGGTTCCTGCAACCCCGAGGTGGAGTCAGAGAACAAGGTCACCCACCTGTCCACCATCCAGGAAACACTGCTGAACACTGCCAGCCTGTGCCTCCAGGAAACCTTTCACACCTTGGAGAATTCAGGGATGGAGAACAAAGTGGACAGTGAGCATTTTATGTTTTCTAAACCACTTTCATTCACTTTACCTATAAAGCAATATAGTCCAGATCATTCCAGCAAGGCCAGGCTATCCTTATTGTTCAACAACAATCTAAACAGTTCAGTATATAAGTGAGTGACAGATCAGATTGAGCGGTTTTCAGTGTAATCCTCATACGGAGCAAACAAAAGATGACAGTGAGGAGGAAAAGCTCCTCTATATGTAAGATTAGGTAGAACCTCCAAAGAAGACAAACCTGAAAAATACTGGCACATCTGTGAGAGGGCAGGAGGGGACAAGTCAGTGACATCTGTGTTCATAGATGAAAGCAGACAGAGGAAAGCATGGAGAAAGCTCAATTTAAACATTCAGCAGCACGACCAGGAGGAGGGCCCAGGGTAACCTTTGACCATCAGCTCTATCAGACAAGAAAGTCTGAAATCTTTGAGACTGAGGTGGTGTCTTCACTAAACACTCCAATCTACAGAACATTCTATCAATACCCAGGAATCAGTTGGAAACAGATCTACAGGAAATATTGTTGATGCTAGTTCAGAAAGCGCAGGAGAATAGAATTAGTCTAAAGACGTACCCAAATGAAAATACTGTTAACAGAACAGAACATTATGCTTAAATGCATTTCTGAGTACTTTTTTATTCAAATTGTTAACCAGGAGCAGATTGTCTGACATTTTTCTTGGGCTTTCAGATTTTGCTTTAACATCCACTCTTCCATTTCTTAAATACATTCTGAACAGAGGATTTTGGCATCTGAAAAGGCTTTACTCTCTTCTTATAGCCTTTCCAGCTTTGTGAGCATTAACAGTTTGGAGTTTCAAAGTTGTAGACAACTGCTTGGAAGAACCCATGATGCTAATTGTTGAGGTAAAGGTCAGATGACTCGGATTATTTAAAATCTTTGAGATCAGGTCAGGTCTCATTTTTTGACAAAGTGGGCGGAGCATTCTATAAATTCTGCTGGCTGCCCAAACTTTTGCACACACTATTATTTTATTTTCTGGTATTTTGAAAGGGTAAATGATAGAAATAAAGCCCAAGTATTTTTTTAACATATTACAAGAATGTCTCATCTGTAATCTGATGCCTTTTGAAGATTTTTCCATTTTTCCTCAGCTTCCATACGCACAATCATAGAACGTTTGACCTGTTGCGCCCAGACTTTCAATCCTCACTGTAGATCAACGTCTTTGTTTTCCTTGTCTGAGCTGGACTCTGGGTCTAAACTAAACAACGGGATAACTCCAATATAGATGTCCATTTCCCTGCACCGCTTATGCTAGGTTGTGGGTTTGAGGGGCTGTAAGCTAGCGGCAGAGAATGTAAAGTGATCGCTCAGTTACGGGTGATGTACTTATGCTTACAACTCAGAGGAAAATTCCTAATGAACTAGTGTCTAATTTATGTAAAAAGGTTTTAAATGTGTGGATCTGAAATTTCCAGTAGTCTTAAGTCCTACTTTATTGTTCTGACTTGAGAGATGAACCACGGAGCCAGTCAGTAAAGATTCATCGATTAATTGATGAATCTTTTCTACGATTCAACCCGATCAATCTGTCTGAGGCAGAATCGAATCGAATCAACCGCTACAGTTAAAAAATATTTTCAAAATGAAATAGATATATTAATCGAACTTGGAAAATACTATTCGGATTGAGTCAAAGTAGGTTTATTCTATTATAAAGTAAAAACGACCAATCACAGCAGACAACACACGTGATGTCATCAAACACAGATCAGTCCATCATTCCAGTCCAATGTGTGGACTGACTTTGAATAAAGTCATGTGACCATCCAGTGTCTAGAATGTTCTAAGAATGTTCCCTTTGGATTCTTTGGATGTGGAAAAACAACAGTGGTGAACTTTAGGAAACTAACATGTGAATGGATTTGACATTCATTCTAGTTTACTTGTTGGTTTGGACACAGATTTCATTTCCACTTGATGATCTGGAAGAAATCCAAGAATCTGGAAAACTGTTCAGTAGCAGGAATGTCTGTCTGAGTCTGACTGCTGGAAGTTTGGATGAAGATGATCTGGATCCACTCTAGATCAGTGAATCAGATAAATCGAATCGTTCAAATTAAACCAAAATCGAAAGTGAATCACATCAGCAACACAAATATTGAATTGAATCAAATGGTTAAAATGAATCGTTACAGCTCTACTTTTTTCCTAAGAGGAAATAGAATGTTGAATGTTGAAAATGCTGACACAAACCATTCAAGAGCATTATAAATCTTTGCTGGAGTAAAGGCCAAGACGTTTTCCTGGATCTACTAGCACAGGGGTCGGGAACTTTTTTTTGCCAAGAGAGCCATAAACGCCACATATTTTTAAATGTAATTTCGAAAGAGCCATACAATAATGTAGTGTCCCTTTCCCACACTGAGGCACGGAGACTTAACCTTTTTTAAGGTTCTTTATTCTGGTTACTGCAGACCGCAACAAACGCCGTACAATTAATTCAGCAACTCCTGAATCTCTCCCGCCGAGACAAGAGCGCTTCTCCCTACTTTATATTCACCTGCTCCCGTTCCAGCCCTCCCATTTCCCTTATTCGGCCCATAGCTGAACCCCATTGGTCCAAATTACCTAGCAACAGGCTGAGCGACAGAACTGAGGGCCAATCAGATCTCTGCTTGACGCGTTCAATGAACTCCAGAACTTTTAACGCGACCCAACAGCCACCCAGTCCAACTCAGTCCACGATCATATGTTTAAAACTAAATATACAAGTGAATGTGTGCATTTGATGTAATTTCAACATTTTTAAAGTACAATAAGTCTGTGGATTCTTTTTAATAACATTGTTATGCTGTTGCTAATAAATGATGAGTATTTCTCGTGGTAGTTTTGCTGATGGTCTAGTCTGGTTGATCCGTGGTGAGTTTCTGCTTCATGCAGGCGTTGAGACTTTAAACGTGATCTTAGGTTGGTATGAATGTTCTTTAGATGTGACAAAGACTGCTCACCTGCAGACGGGGAGCCAGACACACACCGACGCTGCAGTGAGTGACGGGCAGCGGATTTTACGTTTTTACAATCCCAGCGCGATTCACCTGCTGCCAGTCCCCACAACCCCTCACCCCCACCCTCTGCTTTCTTCCTCACACATCCCGTCCCCGCAACTGCGCGCTCTTTCTCAGAGACGGGAGCGCGCAGTTTTAGGCACGTCAATTCACAGGTTTCCGGCTGGTACAAACTCTGTGAAATAATAGATCATAGTTAAGTGATAGAGCTGGCGCAGATTTTTCTCTCCAAGCACCGCTACTACTGCGCGCCTCTGGCATCGCATCGCGCCCGAGAAGGACTGGTCTAATGAAAAAAAAAGTATAATTAAAGATTTGTCTGCGAGCCACATGTGACCATCAAAAGAGCCATATATGGCTCGCGAGCCATAGGTTCCCGACCCCTGTACTAGCAGGTGGTTACAAAGAGAGCATCAGAGCTTTCTTGAATTAAGTTGCAGTTTTTTCTGGAATCGATCACCTCTGTAAATCCAGTTTGCCTGTTTTCAGGGTGACCTCAAATCCTTGAAAAGTTTTAAAAGGTCTTAAATTTAATGTAACTCCAATAAAGCCTTAAATCAGGGGGGTCAAACTCATTTTCACTGAGGGCCACATCAGCATAGTGGCTGTCCTCAAAGGGCCAGATGTAGCTTATACATGTAACTAAATGCACTGAAAAATAAATGTAACTACTCCTTAATGTTAAATAACTATAATTATTTATTTCTTATAACTTTTTAAAGTGACAATTACAGTTGCATAGAAAACATATGTTTGCTTGTTATTCTAGCATGAATCCTTTAACATTTGATTCTGTCAGTCTAGGTTACATGGACAGTGTTGAAGACCTAATGTATAGTTGACCAATCCAATATTTCAAATCCAATTCCCCCTAGATATGAATAAATACACAACAATTTTTATTTTAAGAAATTCACTGGCCACATAAAATGACATTGAGGGCCACATTTGGCCCCTGGGCCTTGAGTTTGACACATGTGCCTTAAATTGTCTTAAATTCTGGTGAATGGGTTTACTTTTTTCTCGTCAAAGCGATGTGACTTCCTGTCACTTTAAACAAAACCCCCTGGATGTGCTGAGTAAACGGGTCGTGAACGGGTCGTTTAGCCTCAGCCAGCTAAATAGTTCAGGTCCACTTGTGGAAAGTGAAAATTCATGGTGAAATTCAGAACCAGGTCAAGAAAGTTGTGGAGCATGTGAGAAGGTCTGAGAACTCATGAGTAAAGTCGACTGAGTTCAGAATAAAAGTAAATGCATTGTTTATGTTGTCAGTGACTTCAGTTGTGTTCAGCACAAAGTCACATCAATTCAGAGAAATCTCACAGAAGCTCTGAATGAACAAAGAACAGCAGCCGTGATGAATCTCTCTGACTTTGACTGAGAGAAAAGTCAGCCATTCAGTCGAGTTAAAGCCAGAAGTGCCTGTTCGTCACATCCTCAGCCGTACTCTGACAGGCTGCAGTCACTTTCATGTCATCCTCATGGTTTCTGAATCTTACATCCATCGGATCTCTCCTCTTTCAGACCCCATGGAGCCAAGCGGAGAGCTGGACCTGGAAGGCATTGACGATCAGGAGATCGAGAAGGTGAGATTGGAGGATGTTTATCTTGAGAATGGACATTCTGGTGGGGTGTGTTGAACCTGAATCTGTTTCTGGGGGGTTGTGGACAGTACATCCTGAACGAGAAGGAGGTGGAGGTGAAGACAGGGCTGTGGATGAAACAGAACGCAGAGTATCTGCAGGAGCAGAAAGGTGGGTTGGAACGCCTCTGAGCGCCCCCCCATATAATGTGCTTGACTGATTGGTGTTTATATGTGCAGAGAAGGAGGAGAGGATCAACAAGGAGAAGGAGCAGGGTATCTACAAAGAAAAGGTCAGTGAAAGACAGGATCTCCCAGCTTCAGGACAACAAAGCCGTTTCTGACTTTTTTGTCTGCAGCAGAAAAAGAAATATCGGAAGCGGGAGCAGATTGAGGCATCAACTGCAGAGGAAGCCATTGAGAAAATGCTGGAGAAGAAAAAAATCTCCAGTAAGATCAACTACGATGTTCTCAGAGACTTGAACACAGGGGCTGGAAGTCCCAGCCCTTTGTCCCCCGACCCGCCCAAAGGCTCTTCTGCTCAGAAACGACTCAGTCGCCGTCGCCGCAGGAAGACCAGCGACACCAACCAAGACCTGGCTGCTAACGCCACCATCATGGGGAAGAGGTGAGGCCTGAGTCATGGAAGACCTGCAGCTCTGATGATCCTAAGGTCCTCATAGGTCCCCTCTGTGCTTCAGGTTCCGCCACCTAATCTCCACATCACCAAAGAAGAAGACACCTGCTCAGGTAAACACACAAACCTAATGCTCTTCTCTAAAGTCATCATCATTTCCTACCCTGCCTGCCCTATGCGTGAAAAAACTCTAACCCCAACATGGCGCCAGTGTTCAGCAGCAGGTCAGTGTGTGATTGGATGAATGGGACTGTGACTGTAAAAGGCTTTGTGGCTTAAAAGCAAGGTAGAAAAACGTCTTACAAGTATGCACCATTTACTATGTATTTACCATCTCTCACCTGCTGGCCAAAGGTCACACCTGTGTGGAAATGGAGACCTGCAGACTGAGCTTCTCATCGTTTGTTTGATCAGCAGATAAATGTATGTCTAACCATCAGCCATAATGTCTCCAGAAGCTCCAGCATAAACTAAAGCCAGAGCAGCAGAGCAAAGCCTCATGGTTAACCCCCAACCATCACCGTCTGAGCACCACCAGGAGGCTAGACTGTTCTTAGAGTCCCACTCCCATCCTCTTTTGATCTACTGTAAAAGTGTCTTTTAATTAGGATTAAGCTGTTTTTAGCCAAAATATAAAAAGCTGTGTCGCTTTCTAGTTTAGATACAGATTCCAGCTCAGACCAGGAAAACAAAGACGTTCATGGATGTATTTGTCTGACAGTGGATGATCAGAATGGAGCAGAGCAGGGAGACTTTGGCCTAGTGATATTTTTAATCCATTCACACATTTCTGAGTATTCCTCTAAAAACCTGCTCTGTGAGCACCAGCCCCTCCCAATCCACGAAAACATGTGGTTGTTCTTACATTGTGACATCACAAAGAGAGGAACAGCCCCTTCCAGGAAGATTCTGCACTGCTAGCTCCGCCCCCAGGCTAACACACACCCACTTTCTCTGTGGAGCTAGCAGTGATCATTTTATATGAACAACATGCACATCCATCTTTGCAAAAGTTTAGATGTTTGTTTTCGAGAGAGAAATACAGACACACAGCTGAGGCCGGCCCTAGGATGATGTCATGAAAGGGGCGGCATCCAAAGGGAGCGAAAGGCGGGGCCTCAGAGATCAAGTTGTCTTGCTTCTGGGTAGTAAAATGAGTTGTGAAAATAACTCATATTTCATTAAATAAAATTCTTCTCTAGCCAAAGGTGTAATATATTATCATATATGATAATATACATGATAATGTATTATATATATAAATACTGTTTACTATGAAATGCTTCAGAAAAGCATGATATATAGACCCTTTAAATAATACAAAATATGTAAACAGGGACTGTGATAGGTCGTCTCAAACTAAAATTTAAAACACAAAAAAACAGAAAACCCCAACCTTAGCTGCAGGCCTGAGTGTCCTTCCAACTCTGCTCAATTCTGCTTAAGGATGAGCAGAGACGGATCCCCGCTGACATGACAGATGAGCAGTGCTTTATTCTGACAGCAAAGACGTCAGAGAGCATGCAGCCTTGGTTCAAGCAGGACCAGAGAAAACTGCAGCTGCTCCAGGCATCATCACCACAGCTTTGTTTCAATTTGTCTCAGTCCATTCAGGTTGAACCCGCGGTCACCATAGCAACACATTCAACGGAGCCACCTGATAGCGTTCCAGATGCAGGCTTCACCCCTTCAGCTGCTCTACCGCCTGCAGAGGAAGATGAAGAAGAAGAGGAAGAGGAGGAGGTGGAGAAAGAATGTGTCAGTGCCCTGCAGCTCGTAGGAGGTCAGTCCAGGACGGGGTCTCACCATCAGACCATTTGGACGGTCACTGACTGCTTTTTTGTGATTGGCAGATTATGGCTGTGAGGCAGAGGAGGAAGAGGTATTTTAGCCCCGCCCCCTGAGCCCCCCCACTGTAGGAATAATCTCCGTCCAGGCTGAGGATACTGCAGGGGTCAAAGTTCAAGTGTCCAAAAATGTTTTCCATTTTCTGATGAACTGGTTTTAATCGGATTTTATTCTGAATCAAGCGTTTATTTCATGTTATATTTGAATGTAAATTGAAAACAAAAACGTACACATACACAGTGTGTCTTCAGTGTGTTAGAACCCACCAGAACATTCTTTCAGAAACCAGAAATGAAGCTGATAATCATTTTTTAATCAGACTCCACGCTTTTAAAGCAGACTAAGTCAGAGAAGAGGGTTGCTGGTTTCACCTTTTAAATGCAGGGACCCTCTGCTGAGATGTTCTGAGATGTTCAAGCGACACTTCTTAGATATTAAAAAAGAAAGGATTTGTAGAAAAAATAAATGTACAGAAATGTTGAAATATTTGTGCCTGGCGTCTGACACCTGCTTGACTGTTGATCCCAGATGTGTGTGAGTGAAGGGGGAGTGAAAACACTGAGGAGTGGAGCATGTCATTGTGTGTCCATCTAATGACATTCAATGTGCTTTAACGGTGATGAGCAGCTGGATGGCTCAGTTGGCAGAAAACAAAAAACAAATCCAGTGTGGGTCCTCAGGCAAGAGCCTTCATCCTGCTGCCTGTCTGGGTCTCCCTGACCCAACCCAAATACAGGGTTGGGTCAGGAAGGGTATCCGGACCGAGTCACTGTGACAACCCCAAAAGGTGAACAACGTGCTTCAGCAGTGATGAAGTGACTGAGCAGCACTTCATCCTGCTGCTCAGCAACAAGATGAACATGATTTCCCTGAACAGTCTGATAGGGAGCCTGACAGACGAGCCATAGGGATCAACGGCTCAGTATCCAAAGGCTTGCTTAATAGCATTAAAGTAGAAGCGCTTCCAACCCTCCTCGGTGGACCCCTCTTGGCCTGCAGGGACCCCTCGGCACTCCATTCTCAGCTCCGTCTCATCTCCATGATCCTCCAGCTCCAGACTGACAGCAGCAAAGTGTTCTGAAGGAAAGTGCGCAGTAAGCCGAGCACACATTCAAACCACCACAGCATCCTTCAGGTGGACTCACCACTGGGCCACGTCCTGAAGCGCCACTTCATGTGAATGCGCTGGTGGGGCACCTACACATACAGCAGCCATGGTGATCTGAGCATACTGTATGACCTATAACATGCTGACATGTGATTGGTTGGTTAGGTGACCTCACCAGCTCTGTGAACTCTCCGTGGACACTTCCATCCAGATGCCAGAACTTCCCGCCTTTCCTGCTGTCCACAGCTGCCGGCAGTCTTGTAAAAACTTGCACAAACTGTGCAGAGAACAGGCATTGCAGGGAACTGGACCATTACTGCTACTTCTGGACTTTAAGTTAAGGCCCAGATAGAGGTGCTGACAGGACTCACTACAGTCTGGGAGCACCGTCACACCGAGTTCCCGGTGTGCTGCTGCCGTAATAACATGGTTGGGTGAAGTTTCACTTAATCAGCGCTCAAGTAAGACCCAAAGATATGTGCCAAATCCCACACCTGTATGCCCATCTCCATCCAGTGTGGACCAGGAATCAGCTTTAGCTCGTCTTCTAGGCCAGTGGGCATGTAGGAATAGTGCAGCATCCTTGAGAGCTGGACATTGTTTCCCAAGCCCACTCCCAGACTTGGGACTGTGTTTAACTTTGGGCTAGGCCCAAGAAGAACTACACCACAACTGTTCTACAATACAGCAGTGTGGCCGTGTAACTGCTTTCTTTGACTAGAGTGAGCGCTTGTGTTTCTAACTTAGTAGCTCTAAATGCTGCTGGTTCACACAACAACAGTGAATGTGACTTTGGTCAATCCGGTTTGGTACCTCTTGGTTGATAAAGGTCTCATAAAGTTCTTCAGCAGAAGTCCGGAAACTTTCTTGAAGGTTGAACCCACAGGTTGGGATAAGGACTCCTGTGGAAGTTTGGGTCGGGCTGGACAAGCTCTTTTGAGATGGGGTAATCTTCAGGAAAGCAAAGATGAGTCAACACTCTTACCAGTTTACCATTAGCCAGTGCTGGGTTAGAAATACCAGCCACCTCTACCTGAGTTCTGGTTTTGACAAAGTTCCGCTTGGCTTTTGCAGGAACTGATGGATCTTTCCCATCAGCAGTTGGAAGAATCATCCCCTGACTAAACTCTGTAAGTTCAAAGGTCACTGTTACTACAGGGTTCTGAGGAGCAGGTCCTCGTGACAGCTGAGTAACAAACCTGATTTAAGGTCCTGAACGTACTTGGTCAGAACTCTGCGGACCTCTTTAACCCCTGTCCTTTTCATGAGGTCAAGGAGTGGTGTGTTGGGCTGATCCTTACACAGAGACACATTGATCTGGACAGGAGCATGCTCATTACAGAGATGAATACAATTGTACGTATGCTGAGTCCCTAGGAGCCTGACGCACATCCAGGTCATCTTCATCGTTCTCGTCGGACAGGTTGGAGACCTCTACAGTACCTCTGTACTTCACTCCACCAACTGATGTTCCTGAAGAGGGAAAATAAGAACAATTTTGTAAAAATCAGAAACACCACTTCCTTTGTAGATAGAACTAGAGATATCGAAGAATAGATGAACAAATCAATAAAGGAATTGACAAATGGGGGAGGGGGGTTGATGAATAAATGACAGGTGGATGTGTAAACAGCAGGATGAAGTCAAAGTCAGTGGTGGGGATATTCATAGTCAGACATCTTCAGTGACGTCACTGACCCAGCCAGCTGGCCTTCAGCTGCCACTCGTAGAAGAAGAAGAGTTTTCCTTTGCGGTTGTTGATGGAGGCTTCTCCATCTAACTTGCTGACCTCAGTCATCAGGCAGACTCCTTCAGGTCCCTCCACCCGAATGCTGAGCAGGAGCTGACGTAGGCGATCTGAAGACCAGGCAGAGACATCCCTTTCTGTCCTGCAGTAGGGAGGGGGGGTGATGAAGCGTGAGTCTCAGCTGTTCCTGAAGTTCTGGAGACCCACCCACCTCTGACATCAGAGCCTTTAAAAAGAACTGGACACGTACCCAACCCACTGCTGGGACACATGATACTCTTAACACACAAGAATAACTCATCTCAAAATATCCCACAGAACCTCCATAATCTGTTACTGTTATGTGGGGTTTCCATGACAGCAGTGAATTCCTGGTTTCATTCAACAGGAAAGAAGAGCCCCTACCCCAGGCATTGATTCAAAAACTTGATTCAAACTCAGATGAAAGTCAAACGTTATAACTACTAAGTGAAGAAAAATGTTGAAGACAAACTAAGCCTCCTTCACCGATGTTTTAAACAAAAAGTACGGAGCCCCCCTCCTCCTGACAGTCTCCAGACTCATCACAACAACACAAACCACAGCAGAAGAACACTGACCAGTGCCAGTTGTTGACATTTGTTGCATCAGCTCTCTCCTCAACAATCCAGCGAGGATCTCCTTCCCCCCATTTTGCCATGAATGCTCGCAGATGTGTGATCCGTTTGGACTGAAGATGAAGACTTAATGTTGCAATGACTGTCTGTCTGCCGACAGCACAAGGAGGGGGGGGGGGGGTCTCTTGACTGAGAGCAGCTGAAAGATGAACCCTACACTTCCTGTGGGGCCTTTCAAAATAAGTCTCACAGATAGAGGGTATCTAGAGAGTCGTCCATGTAATGTCAATATGTTCGTCTAAAGCTCCTAACCAAAACCTCTTCCACTTTCGGCTTCTCCCATCAGGGGTCGCCACAGCGAACAAGTCGCATGGTAAATTTGGCAATGTTTTACGCCGGATGCCCTTCCTGACGCAACCTTCTCAAGCCGGGCTTGGAACCGGCAGAGGTGGAGAAGGGAACAGGGAGCAGCCCGGAGTCGAACCCGGGTTTCACGGACGGAAGGCGCCGCAAACCAGCACGAGCTAAACTGGCTCCTCCTAACCAAAACCTATGACAACATTATTCAGCCTTCAATCAGCTGGACTAGTCACCTGATTTGACCTGATAGAAATAGAATGAAATAGACTGGTTTCCCCCGTTGGAAAACAAGTGTGTACATTTGCACACAAAGATATTTATCAAAATCTTGCTCCAATGTTTGCCCATTGTGGACCTGTGGGGCTAGTTTTTATATTCCATTTACACATGTAAAAGTACTTTGTGACTGCAGATGAAACTCTCAACCAAGCTTCAGTTTCACATGGAGCATTTCAGACTTTTGTGGAAAGCAGTAGCAACAGAATGTGGAGCACTGTCAGATCAGGTTTAGCAGGGTTTGCTATGTCCCACAATTCCACATTAAAGAAAATGCTTCCTTCTCTAACATGAAGACCAAAGTAGTCAAAGAAAATTCCGTTTTTGCCTAAAACAAGAGAGGTATAATGTATAAATTAAGAGGACATGCATTTTCCAGAAAAGAATTACAGGAATTAAACAGGAAAAATTGAGTCTGAATGAGAGACACACAGCCGGTATGTCCCTAAAATAAAAGGCTACCAGGAACCATCAATCAGACACAGTTTGATTGATGGCTAGTTCTTTGTGTGTCGTGGTAATTGGATCCTGTCTATGGAAGCGATTTTGAAGCATAATTAAAAATAAAAGTCAAAACCAGAAACGCCTTTTCATTTTCTAAATGAAACTGCATTTTTTGACTCAAAATGAAAATGAAAAAGCAATCCACTAAAATGCTTTTTCATTTTCTTCTTCAAAACCGTTTATTCTGTCACTTAATTAAAATGATAATGAAAATGGTATTTGACATTTCATTTTCAAAAAGTTCTCTGGTAATGAATTTTGCTGAATTCATTTAGAAATGTCTAACTTGACAATTAAAATGGATAAATAGAACTGCTTTTTTCATTTTCAAAATGTAGCTGCATCTAATGACTCAAAATTAAAAATACTTCAAAATGCTTTTTCATTTCTACCTAAAAAACGCTTATTCTGTGTCATAATTAAAATGAAAATGCAAAGAGGGGATTGCATTTTCATTTTCACATTCACCCTGCGAACGTTGTCACATAATTCAATTAGAATTTGCATTTCCAGCGGGGAGGCGGGGCGATGACGTCAGAGCTATCCCTGTGTGTCCGGCTGCTAAGAGACACAGACATACTAGCAGCAGTGGAGCTTTGTGTTAGCGGCAGAGAAGAGGGCTTTGTGATGGTTGTGAACTTCTGATGATTGTTCACAGCTTCTCAGGACTACGTAGCAGCATTTCTGCCTTGTGCGTTTGGGACCACAGCCTCCTTTGGAAGCCCCCACTGTCCACACGGTGGGAATTACATCAGCCTTTATTTTGTCTGGTCATCACTTGAAACACAAATTCATATGGTTTAGTTTTTAAGGTCAGCACTTCCGCCTTCGGCGATCCGGCTGCAGGTCCGAAGATAGCTAATCGTCCGGGGGAAAGTTTCAACGAACTGCAGTGCGTCCAAAGGAGGACCACAGAAGGTGTAACTGATGCTACATAGTCCCGAAAAGCTGTGTACTTTTATTTTTAATTATGGTACAGAAACGCTTCCATACCTGTTGTCCTCATTTGTTGGTACTTCTGCTATCCATTAACACATGGATTCTGAACTTTGCTTGTCCCTCATTTCACGGATTCTGCCTGACCCAACAGCAAAGGACTGTGAGGGATTTTGCACTATTCTGCTCATTGTTGCCCAGTAGCAGACCACACCGCCTCCTGCCTCGTCTCCTGCTACTTCTCGCCTCTGCAGCTCATTGAATCAACCTGCTGTCTTAAGTTGTTGCATTTTAGGGTCCACTTCTTTATCCATCGAGTTTGGGCATCATGTTTGTTATAAAATGGGGCTCAAAGCAACGTTTTCTCAATCAGTCACACTGAGTCCAATGCACATTTGACCATTTGCAAATGACATGATGAGGTGGTTCAGAGTCTCTGAAGATTATTTTTTTTATCAACACTGCCCACTGTGTAGCAGGAACATGCTTCCCAGCTGCAGTCAATCCCCTGATTACCCCTCCTAGGTAATCAGGGGATTAAGGGATTAACCCTTGTGCTATTTTAGATGCCCCCCCCCCCCCCTTCCATTGAGGTGTTCTCCCTACCATGACAAAGGTGGATAAAGGTGGAAAGATTTCATGGACACCAGTGAAGATCACAAATCATTGAAGAAAAAAGGTTCAGAGCACTGTCTAGTGGGTCTAGATGACCCAACTCCCAGTGTTAAAGTGCCTAGGATAGCACAAGGGTTACGGGCGGTCAAGTGCCCATTTCTTGGTGACCAACCTGCTGTGCTCTCTGGTAAGTATGGAGATGCTCTCTCCCTATGGGCCTGGTTTGGGGTCTCAATAAAGTTTTGTTTGTAGCCAAGAAAGAGAACTCTGGCATCAGGAGCTCCCATCGACGCTCAAGCATGTTTAAGGTATGACTCTCCTCACTAGAGATGGGATAATGCCTCAAGAAGTGTGACACATTATCCAAACTGTGACACTAGTGATGGGCAGATGAAGCTTCATGAAGTGATGAAACTTTCATCCAGTTAGTTCGCTCAAGCGCTCTAGGAGGATATCTAGTGGATGCAAAAAATCTGTTGAATTTGAAATGTGACACTTTGAAAAGCCAATGAATGGACATGTCAGCAAAATAAAGTTTAACATGTATGTTGCCAAGTACTCTGTTAACCTATGACTTTGGTGTTCAATCATACAGAATAACAGACTAAAAGTGGATTCATTCAGACATTTCAGTGAGACGACAAGTTTTTGCTCCAAGATGATCTCTTTTGGTAGAACATATGAAGCTGCAATGAGCTCCAGGATCCAACAATCCCTCCTTTTCAACAGTGATGAGTGGCTGACAGTCTTTGATCATCTTCACCACGGCCTCCTCTGCTGGTTAGGAACTGAACACTAAAGGAAATATTTCCTTTAAAGATCTGTCATTTTACAAACAATATAGCAGAGTCACACAAAGCCTTCGGTGTGTAATAAACTATTCTTAATCAACATATTTGTGAGATACTCACATGAGGATCTGCATATTGTCTGACAAGTTAGGCTCTAACACGTGCCCACCAGGGGAGCTGGAGGGAAGCCCGGGCATCTTCTGCTGCCCCCACAGACCCGGTCCTGGATGAGCGGATGGAGATGTTAAGCTCTATAATGCCTCAGCGTTGATGAAGTGTTCTTTTTGATGCTCTGTGGAGTTGACACTTCTCTTAATGCCTACAATAAAATAAGGTTCATTTATCTGAAATCAATTCAACTTTCTTACAGAAAAGGATAGACGCATGTTTCATTCAAAAACTAAAAGCAAACAATGTCCAAAGGTGAAAAATGTTGACTTTTTTGCTATCAAAAGATCAAAATGGTTCCAGACTGGGGGAAATTTCTTATTGGAACGATCCATGTAGTCAGAACAGTTTCATCTCCATTCAACAAATCTACAACACAAGGCTAAACGCAGCAACACTCACAAACACAATTTGGCACAACTCTCCCAAACAAAAGCCGTCCTGACAGCCTCCCTAATCCCAGGACTCTTCCTGGGTTTAGGGAGGCGGCTTTTCCAAACTCCCCTCTTCCAGATTCTAGACTGTTATTGAAAATGCCTGAGAGAAAATGTCAGTTAAGATCTGTTCACAAGTTCTGTGAGCTGCAGAGACATAATGTTTAAATGAATGCAAAAAAAAAGATCATCTGAGCTCAAAAAGGATGCAGCTAAACGTACCTTTTAGCATGAAAAATGCAGAAGCTTGGAGTCCAGTGGGGTCTCTGCCAACCCGGGACCCTGCAGAGAGTGGAAGTCAAATGGATTTTTCCAGGAGGGACTTCTGCATCTGGCACCCCCGCCCCGTCTCAGTGGACCACTGACACGAGTATTTTGTCCAGTCAATGGGTGTACTCACAAAGGCATTGGCTCCTCCCACAGGTGAGCTCTTAGGTATGACTGACGTGGTTTTCTTCGCGGAAACTATTGAGTTTCATGATGGAGATGAAAAAAACCATGAACGTCTGGTTTTTACTGATAAATACCAGGTTAATGGGCGGAAGAGCAGAAAACATCTGCATGTCAACGCGGACCCCTTCAGGGCCGTGTGGCCGGGAGGAGGTTCCGCTGCGACCAGAGGGGGCGCTGTTTCCCCTCTGAGGGAGGAGGGGAGTCGCCGCCCACCCTCAAAGAAGAATCAGTCAGGAGGAAGAGGAGCAACAGCTGGAGGAAGAGGAGCAACAGCTGGAGGTGTCGTCTGCACCGTAGAGGTTGGCATCAGTTATCAATTAGTCTGATTGTGTCTGTTGTTCGTGTCAGCTGTCGTCATGTTTACGTCACTACGTTCGTCAGGAGATGTTTGTTAGCCTGCTAGCATGCTAGCATCTCAATTGCGGGTGCCCAAATATTTTCACGTCAGCTCTTCTTTACCTTATCTGTAAACAACAAACAACGTCTCACGACACCGAGGCTGGCGGGGGGGGGGGGGGGGGCTGAAGCGGACAGCGGGGGTTGAGTCTGCAGACGGTCTGACTGATGAAGATGATGAAGAAGAGGCAGCAGACCGTCCTTTCCGGCGCAGGTGCTCAGCGGAAGTCCTGACCATGATGGAGCTTCCTGTTAAATCCTGTCAGTATTGTTTCCTTGGACTCCGTGAAGACTTCCTCCGTCTGCTGTGGCTCTGAAGGCTTGTGGAGAGTCTCATCCTTCCTGTGGAAAAGCCCACGTAAAGCTGCGACTCCGCCAAATCTTCAGGACCTCTTCCTTTTGGAGCTAAGACTGTCAGTCTGTGGTCTGAGGAAACTGACCGCTCCACGAGCCGCTGCCTCTTCCTCCAACACCCCAGACTTAGACTGAGCTCACTGTAGAGATGAGTTGCAGTAACTGCAGCAGGTGGATTAAGGGGAAAAAGGTCAAACATGCAACACAGCTGAGGCCCAGGTACAGACAGCGATGTCTTTCAGGTGCCTCTAACCTCCAAAACAGAACCATCTCCACTTCACCACTTTGGTTCGGCCTCTTCCATGACGTTTGGGATCCATCCTTTCAAACGGATTCATCCTCGAAGCGCCGTTACGTTCCGTGACATTCCGAAAGCCGGAATGAAACTGCCTGCAGCAGTGTGTCTTTTTCAAAGACTCGTAACTTTGGCAGCAGGAAATTCAACCAGCAACCCTTTGGTTGGGTTTGGTTCTTCCGACTAAGTTTTCCATGGTTGTTTTTAGGCTGCATGTGTGATCTGAGTTTGAGGTGAAAATCCACAAGCATCACTGCAGAAGGCTCATGTCACGCCTTCCCAGCAGCGCTCTCACTGCAGTGTTTCCAGGCAGCAGGTGTATATTTCCACTGTATGTTCTTTTAGAAGAACCTCCACCAATTGTTGTGGACCCCCCTGCTTACAGCCCCTTATTTTGAAAACCCACCAACCTCAAAGAATGACAGAGTGGTGACCAATGTCTCTGAAGCGGATTCTGTCTCTGCAAACAGATGATGAGGAGCAAGGCGGATGAGGAAGAGTACTGGCACAGTTCCAAGTTCAAGGCTTTCACTTTCGAGGACGAAGATGAAGAGCTCAGCAGGGTAAGATGCTTTTAAGTGAAGTCACTCAGACTCCTTTGTCTGTTTTCTGATGTGTCCAGGTCTAGACTCCTTCAGAGTTCCTCTGGGTCCCATAGGGTTCTTTGGGTTTGTGAGGTCTCCTTAGTCTCTTAAGGTTCTTTGGGGATCTCAGTGTCACTCTGCATCCTTCGCCCTTTTTGTTTCTTTAGATCTTTCAGATTTCTTCAGAGATGTGAAATGATCCTTTTATGCTCTTCAAGTTCCTTTGGGGTTCTCTGGGTTCATTGGAGAGCCATAGATTTGTTTTGACATCTTTGGGTTTTTCAGGTTCTTCAGTTGATGTTTATTTTTCTTAGAAGTCCAAACCAAGACAGCCTTAGGTTTCTCTGTTCGGTTTAACAATCTCTACAAAAATAATCCATCACTAAGTGAAGGTGCTCTGATGAGGGTTGTGGGTTTCTGTTGTGTTACTGAAGTGGGGGTGAATAAAGTTGGTTGAATCAGGACTGTGCTGTGATAGCTGAAGGAGTCAAAGCAGGCGGTTAACAGCATTCGGCAGCTGGTGGAGGAAGATGATGATGATGACACGGAGAAGGTCAGCTGGAGTGGAGAGCCAGTTGGCAGTAAGTCACCTTAAGGTGGGGGGGGGTCCTGCTTTGTGACTGGCTGCAGGGATATGACCTAGGGATTGGTTTTTCAGGTATCTCCTGGTCCATCAAAGAGATGGCAGGGTCCAATCAGAAGATAGACAGAGAACCCGCCTTCCCCAGAATCCCAACAGAACCATCAACCCTTAACAAAAGTCACTCCGGACTCTCTCTGAGCTCCCTGTTCAGAGGTATGTGGTGGGAACGGGTCATGTGACCCAGACAGACAAACATCTGACTTACATCTGTCTGCCTGCAGGAAAAGCAAAATCAGAAAACTTCCAGAGCTTCTCCGACGGTCAGTGATGGAAACATGCATCATTTTAAGACTTAAGGCCACTGTCAGGTCTGTTGAGGGATCCCCAAATCAGAGAAAGAGGATTGTCTGATGTGATGACCACAGATGATGGAGCCCTTTGAAGAAACCTTTTGACAATCCTTATTCTTTTGTATTTCTTGCAAGGTCACCTCAAAAGTGGTTTCATGTCAGCTGCTTATAGATGGGCTGAACTGTAGACATATAAACGCATGAGAATCTCTGATGAACCCATCTGGTTCTGCAGAACAAAAGAGAGACTTTGAGAAAGGGGGACCGCATGCCCAGGGGCGTTGACTCCACCCACCTCAACAACATTCTGAAAATGGCAATTACTGCTATGCCCACCCACCTGCCAATCAAAAACCATGCTCCTAAACATGCTAAAAATGGAGCTGCAGTTCAATCAAAAGAACTGGGGAGGGGGGGGGTCAGTTTACTAGTACTGCATTTAGAAGCTAACTCCACTCCTCCTTTGTTTCAGCATTCAGTGACTCTGTCCGGATCTACGCTCCCGAGTTACGAAAACCTAAATCTGAATACAAGGTGCACTTCTATCATTTGGTTACAGATGAAGGCATTTACTCTGGTTCTGATGATGTCACTGTCCGGTTAGGATTATGTCTGCGACTGGTCGCCGGAAGAAACGGTTCAAAGGCTGCTGCAAGGAAAGGTGACAAACTGCACATACATGTACTTCATAGCTGCAAAGTACTTCAGTATAATTTAGCATAACTTTGGGGAGTTTGTTGTACTCCAGTGTAGTCTGCTTTAGTTAGGGGTGTAACAATCTGTTTATCCAACCAGATCGATCTGTCTGAGGCAAGATGTTAATCAAATTAAATTGAGCTATACTATTAAGAAATCATTTCAAAATGAAATAAATCTATGAATCAATCTTGGAAAATACCATCTGGATTGAGGTACAGAAGTTTATTTTATTATAAGGTAAAAGCGACCAATCACAGCCATCAACACACATGTGATGTCATCAAACACGGATCAGTCCATCATTCCAGTCCAATGTGTGGAAAGACTGAATAAAGTCATGTGACCATCCAGTGTCTAGAATGTTCTAAGAATGTTCCCTTTGGATTCTTTGGATATGGAAAAACAACAGTGGTGAACTTTAGGAAACTAACATGTGAATGGATTTGACATTCATTCTAGTTTACTTGTTTGTTTGGACACAGATTTCATTTCCACTTGATGATCTGGAAGAAATCAAATTATTTAAAATGAACCCATCGGATCAGATCCCAGGAATCGGTTTGGCAACCACAAACTATGAGATGAATCGAATCCTTGTTAAAATGAATCGTTACACCCCTAACTTCAGTGTATTAAAGCCGAATAATTTCTTGTTTTTAGTTTATGTCTGTGTACTTAAGCTTAGTTCAGTGTTCAGTATTATACTTCAATGTATTTCAAGATACATGAACATACTCCAGTGTTCTACAGCAGGAGTCCCCAACCCTTTTGCCACTGACCTCACCGGTCCGTGAGTGACTTACACAAAATGACATCTTTACCAGTTGATGTAGTGTCTGAATTTGTAGGATGTTTATTTTGAAGAAACTCTCAGATTCTCTCCTCCAGACCAGGATGTTTGTCTCAGTCACCTTTGTTATCTACGCCCACTACCTTCTTAAAGCGGCGCGTTGGCATAATACACAACCGCTAAATTGAAACCCCTGAGCTAGTAAAGTTAACTAAAACCACCAAGCACCTTTTGAAAGTTTCTTTGTGCAAAAAAGCCAGTGTGGTGGCTTAAAAAGATCTTTATTTAACAGACAAAACTAGGAGTCTTCACCCAAAATATGGATTTATTGTGACAGTTGTTCCCACACGTCAAGCCTACTCTGCATATATGCAGCAGCCGCCTCTAATATAATATAAGATAAGATAAGATATTCCTTTATTAGTCCCACGATGGGGAAATTTCCGTGTTGCAGCAACAGTACAGGTTCAGAGAGCGATATATAAAGAAAAAAGAAAAATACACAATATAAACACAATATACACACATACATTGCAGTCTATATATATATCTATCTATAATCTAATATTGAGAGGATGCTGCTAATAAAGTTCTAAAAACAATTGCTTCATTATTATCATAATCATAATTAAAATAAATAATAGTTATTGTGGTTGTCATATAATTTTATTGTGTTGTATTTATTTGACACACTTTAAAGGTCTGTCTGTAAAATATTCTCTGACTTTAAACCCATATGTGCAAAAAGGACCTCTGCTCTAGAGAATTCTACAGTAGGCGAGAATGTGTCAATGCATGAAGAAACACACTAGTTCAGTTAGGTGCTCTAAAGCAGTGTTTTTCAACCTTTTTTGAGCCACGGCACACTTCAACCTCGACAAAAATCCCGCGGCACACCGGCATTCAAAAAAAAAAAAAAAAAAAAGGAGAAACTCAGTCTGTATTGATCCACAGTCCCTTCATGATCTCACATGCATTTTCTGTGATAATTGTGGCAGAAAAAGCTGGAAGCTGCAGCTGTTTTTTAAAGATGTAATAAAAGTTAAGTTAAATAATTTAAAAACTGTTTGATTTGAGGTCGTTGTTTCACAACGTTAAGAGGAGAGAGTCGTGCACCCAGACGCTCACACTGTCACTTTAATAACCAAATGCATCATGGGAGATGTAGTTCAAAAATCCGCCGAACGCAGACAGACTAGCGTCTCTGAGCTTCATTGTTTTGTTCACTTTTTCCACAGTCCGACACCGGATTCTGTGGAAAGCTACACCGCTAAAGACGAGCTTTAGCTGGTATTTTTCTTAGAACTGAGAGACTTTTCAGCAGAATTCAGAACAAGGAAGTGAAGACTTTAACCACTTCTGATTGGTCAGAATGATGACATGTGATTAAGATCCCAAGACTTATTGGTGGAGACAGTTAAAGGGGCGCAACATTTCCTAACACAGCTGAAGCTGCGGCTAAATCACGGTATCGTCATCCTTATCAAAATGTATTTAATAGAATCAAATAAACACAAAGAAAAAAGTATTTTATGATCTTTCATATTCCCAATTTCTTAGTGTTTTATCAGGGCCTGTTGGGATGAACAAAGAACTGAGATCCTGGAGATGGGAAATGTTTTAGATCAGTTAATGAGGGCAATTTCCCACGGCACACTTGACCATCTCCCACGGCACACTAGTGTGCCGCGGCACACTGGTTGAAAAACACTGATCTAAAGTGTGTGAAAGTAGACTATTCATGGATTACTAGCTTGTAATTTATGCAGACTGGTACCAATAGACTCACAGACCTGTGCTGGTCAGCACTCCGGGGCTTTGGGACCTCTGCTGTGGCGTACTTCAGGAGACTCTAGAGCAGGGTGTCAAACTCCAGGCCTCTGGGGCCGTTTTTTCAGAAATCCTGCCTTATCTGCTGCTGTTCACCCAGATCAGGTGTGTTTGGCCAATGAGGAGAGGAGCTACAGTGGTTGGTTGGAAAACATGTTGGATACCGTCCCTCGAGGGCTGGATTCTGACACCCCTGCTCTACAGTATTTCTAGCTTTAGTCTACTGTTGTGTACTTTCAAGTATTTTGACATTGTCTGGTGTATTTCAGAATACTTTAGCCTGCTGTAGTAATTAATAATGTACTTTACTATAGCATACACTAGCCTATTCATCACACACTAGTTTACTGTTGTGATCTTTAGAATAATTCTGTTTACTCTGCTCTAAATTAGTGTACATGGAAGCATACTTCAGGATGCTGGAGTGTAATCCAACTTACTTTCACACACTTAAGTATTCTTTTGTATTCTCTTACATACTCTGGAGCTCTTCAGTTTAAACTCTAGTGTACTTCTATGGTTCTAAGTACACTGTTTGCCATACCTCGGCGTATACTACCATAGTTCAGCTTACTGTAGCGTACTTCACTATCATAGTTTAGCTTACTCTAGCGTACTTCACTACCATAGTTCAGCTTACTATAACGTACTTCACTACCATAGTTTAGCTTACTCAAGCGTACTTCACTACCATAGTTTAGCTTACTCTAGCGTACTTCACTACCATAGTTTAGCTTACTCTAGCGTACTTCACTACCATAGTTTAGCTTACTCTAGCATACTTCACTACCATAGTTCAGCTTACTATAGCGTACTTCACTACCATAGTTTAGCTTACTGTAGCGTACTTCACTACCATAGTTCAGCTTACTATAACGTACTTCACTACCATAGTTTAGCTTACTATAGCGTACTTTACTACCATAGTTTAGCTTACTCTAGCGTACTTCACTACCATAGTTTAGCTTACTCTAGCGTACTTCACTACCATAGTTTAGCTTACTCTAGCGTACTTCACTACCATAGTTTAGCTTACTAGAGCGTACTTCACTACCATAGTTTAGCTTACTGTAGCGTACTTCACTACCATAGTTCAGCTTACTATAGCGTACTTCACTACCATAGTTTAGCTTACTGTAGCGTACTTGACTACCATGGTTCAGCTTACTATAAGGTACTTCACTACCATAGTTCAGCTTACTATAGCGTACTTCACTACCATAGTTTAGCTTACTATAGCGTACTTCACTACCATAGTTTAGCTTACTCTAGCGTACTTCACTACCATAGTTCAGCTTACTGTAGCGTACTTCACTACCATAGTTCAGCTTACTGTAGCGTACTTCACTACCATAGTTCAGCTTACTGTAGCGTACTTCACTACCATAGTTCAGCTTACTCTAGCGTACTTCACTACCATAGTTTAGCTTACTCTAGCGTACTTCACTACCATAGTTTAGCTTACTCTAGCGTACTTCACTACCATAGTTTAGCTTACTCTAGCGTACTTCACTACCATAGTTTAGCTTACTGTAGCGTACTTCACTACCATAGTTTAGCTTACTGTAGCGTACTTCACTACCATAGTTTAGCTTACTGTAGCGTACTTCACTACCATAGTTCAGCTTACAATAGCATACTTCACTACCATAGTTTAGCTTACTGTAGCGTACTTCACTACCATAGTTCAGCTTACTATAGCGTACTTCACTACCATAGTTCAGCTTACTATAGCGTACTTCACTACCATAGTTTAGCTTACTATAGCGTACTTCACTACCATAGTTCAGCTAACTCTAGCGTACTTCACTACCATAGTTCAGCTTACTATAGCGTATTTCACTGCCATAGTTTAGCTTACTCTAGCGTACTTCACTACCATAGTTCAGCTAACTCTAGCATACTTCACTACCATAGTTTAGCTTACTCTAGCGTACTTCACTACCATAGTTTAGCTTACTATAGCGTACTTCACTACCATAGTTTAGCTTACTCTAGCGTACTTCACTACCATAGTTCAGCTAACTCTAGCATACTTCACTACCATAGTTCAGCTAACTCTAGCATACTTCACTACCATAGTTTAGCTTACTATAGCGTACTTCACTACCATAGTTTAGCTTACTGTAGCGTACTTCACTACCATAGTTTAGCTTACTCTAGCGTACTTCACTACCATAGTTTAGCTTACTCTAGCGTACTTCACTACCATAGTTTAGCTTACTAGAGCGTACTTCACTACCATAGTTTAGCTTACTGTAGCGTACTTCACTACCATAGTTCAGCTTACTATAGCGTACTTCACTACCATAGTTTAGCTTACTGTAGCGTACTTGACTACCATGGTTCAGCTTACTATAAGGTACTTCACTAACATAGTTCAGCTTACTATAGCGTACTTCACTACCATAGTTTAGCTTACTATAGCGTACTTCACTACCATAGTTTAGCTTACTCTAGCGTACTTCACTACCATAGTTCAGCTTACTGTAGCGTACTTCACTACCATAGTTCAGCTTACTGTAGCGTACTTCACTACCATAGTTCAGCTTACTGTAGCGTACTTCACTACCATAGTTCAGCTTACTCTAGCGTACTTCACTACCATAGTTTAGCTTACTCTAGCGTACTTCACTACCATAGTTTAGCTTACTCTAGCGTACTTCACTACCATAGTTTAGCTTACTCTAGCGTACTTCACTACCATAGTTTAGCTTACTGTAGCGTACTTCACTACCATAGTTTAGCTTACTGTAGCGTACTTCACTACCATAGTTTAGCTTACTGTAGCGTACTTCACTACCATAGTTCAGCTTACAATAGCATACTTCACTACCATAGTTTAGCTTACTGTAGCGTACTTCACTACCATAGTTCAGCTTACTATAGCGTACTTCACTACCATAGTTCAGCTTACTATAGCGTACTTCACTACCATAGTTTAGCTTACTATAGCGTACTTCACTACCATAGTTCAGCTAACTCTAGCGTACTTCACTACCATAGTTCAGCTTACTATAGCGTATTTCACTGCCATAGTTTAGCTTACTCTAGCGTACTTCACTACCATAGTTCAGCTAACTCTAGCATACTTCACTACCATAGTTTAGCTTACTCTAGCGTACTTCACTACCATAGTTTAGCTTACTATAGCGTACTTCACTACCATAGTTTAGCTTACTCTAGCGCACTTCACTACCATAGTTCAGCTAACTCTAGCATACTTCACTACCATAGTTCAGCTAACTCTAGCATACTTCACTACCATAGTTTAGCTTACTGTAGCGTACTTCACTACCATAGTTCAGCTTACTATAACGTACTTCACTACCATAGTTTAGCTTACCAAATTGTACTTCACTACCATAGTTTAGCTTACTCTAGCGTACTTCACTACCATAGTTTAGCTTACTCTAGCGTACTTCACTACCATAGTTTAGCTTACTCTAGCGTACTTCACTACCATAGTTTAGCTTACTGTAGCGTACTTCACTACCATAGTTTAGCTTACTGTAGCGTACTTCACTACCATAGTTTAGCTTACTGTAGCGTACTTGACTACCATAGTTCAGCTTACTATAGCGTACTTCACTACCATAGTTCAGCTTACTATAGCGTACTTCACTACCATAGTTTAGCTTACTATAGCGTACTTCACTACCATAGTTTAGCTTACTCTAGCGTACTTCACTACCATAGTTCAGCTTACTATAGCGTACTTCACTACCATAGTTCAGCTTACTGTAGCGTACTTCACTACCATAGTTCAGCTTACTGTAGCGTACTTCACTACCATAGTTCAGCTTACTGTAGCGTACTTCACTACCATAGTTCAGCTTACTCTAGCGTACTTCACTACCATAGTTTAGCTTACTCTAGCGTACTTCACTACCATAGTTTAGCTTACTCTAGCGTACTTCACTACCATAGTTTAGCTTACTCTAGCGTACTTCACTACCATAGTTTAGCTTACTGTAGCGTACTTCACTACCATAGTTTAGCTTACTATAGCGTACTTCACTACCATAGTTTAGCTTACTGTAGCGTACTTCACTACCATAGTTCAGCTTACAATAGCGTACTTCACTACCATAGTTTAGCTTACTGTAGCGTACTTCACTACCATAGTTCAGCTTACTATAGCGTACTTCACTACCATAGTTCAGCTTACTATAGCGTACTTCACTACCATAGTTCAGCTTACTATAGCGTATTTCACTGCCATAGTTCAGCTTACTCTATCGTACTTCACTACCATAGTTTAGCTTACTCTAGCATACTTCACTACCATAGTTTAGCTTACTCTAGCGTACTTCACTGCCATAGTTCAGCTTACTCTAGCGTATTTCACTGCCATAGTTCAGCTTACTCTAGCGTATTTCACTGCCATAGTTCAGCTTACTCTAGCGTATTTCACTGCCATAGTTCGGCTTACTCTAGCGTACTTCACTACCATAGTTTAGCTTACTATAGCGTACTTCACTACCATAGTTTAGCTTACTCTAGCGTACTTCACTACCATAGTTCAGCTAACTCTAGCATACTTCATTACCATAGTTCAGCTAACTCTAGCCTACTTCACTACCATAGTTCAGCTTACTCTAGCGTACTTCACTACCATAGTTTAGCTTACTCTAGCGTACTTCACTACCATAGTTCAGCTAACTCTAGCATACTTCATTACCATAGTTCAGCTAACTCTAGCCTACTTCACTACCATAGTTTAGCTTACTGTAGCGTACTTCACTACCATAGTTCAGCCTACTCTAGCGTACTTCACTACCATAGTTTAGCTTACTCTAGCGTACTTCACTACCATAGTTCAGCTTACTCTAGCGTACTTCATTGCCATAGTTTAGCTTACTCTAGCGTACTTCACTACCATAGTTTAGCTTACTGTAGCGTACTTCACTACCATAGTTTAGCTTACTGTAGCGTACTTCACTACCATAGTTTAGCTTACTGTAGCGTACTTGACTACCATAGTTCAGCTTACTATAGCGTACTTCACTACCATAGTTCAGCTTACTATAGCGTACTTCACTACCATAGTTTAGCTTACTATAGCGTACTTCACTACCATAGTTTAGCTTACTCTAGCGTACTTCACTACCATAGTTCAGCTTACTATAGCGTACTTCACTACCATAGTTCAGCTTACTGTAGCGTACTTCACTACCATAGTTCAGCTTACTGTAGCGTACTTCACTACCATAGTTCAGCTTACTGTAGCGTACTTCACTACCATAGTTCAGCTTACTCTAGCGTACTTCACTACCATAGTTTAGCTTACTCTAGCGTACTTCACTACCATAGTTTAGCTTACTCTAGCGTACTTCACTACCATAGTTTAGCTTACTCTAGCGTACTTCACTACCATAGTTTAGCTTACTGTAGCGTACTTCACTACCATAGTTTAGCTTACTATAGCGTACTTCACTACCATAGTTTAGCTTACTGTAGCGTACTTCACTACCATAGTTCAGCTTACAATAGCGTACTTCACTACCATAGTTTAGCTTACTGTAGCGTACTTCACTACCATAGTTCAGCTTACTATAGCGTACTTCACTACCATAGTTCAGCTTACTATAGCGTACTTCACTACCATAGTTCAGCTTACTATAGCGTATTTCACTGCCATAGTTCAGCTTACTCTATCGTACTTCACTACCATAGTTTAGCTTACTCTAGCATACTTCACTACCATAGTTTAGCTTACTCTAGCGTACTTCACTGCCATAGTTCAGCTTACTCTAGCGTATTTCACTGCCATAGTTCAGCTTACTCTAGCGTATTTCACTGCCATAGTTCAGCTTACTCTAGCGTATTTCACTGCCATAGTTCGGCTTACTCTAGCGTACTTCACTACCATAGTTTAGCTTACTATAGCGTACTTCACTACCATAGTTTAGCTTACTCTAGCGTACTTCACTACCATAGTTCAGCTAACTCTAGCATACTTCATTACCATAGTTCAGCTAACTCTAGCCTACTTCACTACCATAGTTCAGCTTACTCTAGCGTACTTCACTACCATAGTTTAGCTTACTCTAGCGTACTTCACTACCATAGTTCAGCTAACTCTAGCATACTTCATTACCATAGTTCAGCTAACTCTAGCCTACTTCACTACCATAGTTTAGCTTACTGTAGCGTACTTCACTACCATAGTTCAGCCTACTCTAGCGTACTTCACTACCATAGTTTAGCTTACTCTAGCGTACTTCACTACCATAGTTCAGCTTACTCTAGCGTACTTCATTGCCATAGTTTAGCTTACTCTAGCGTACTTCACTACCATAGTTAAGCTTACTCTAGCGTACTTCACTGCCATAGTTTAGCTTACTCTAGCGTACTTAAGTGGACTTGTTCTTTGTTCAGGCAGTGTCTCTGGAGAAGTTCCGTTCACTGCAGGACAAACTGCTGCTGCTGGACTTTGCAGTCGCCGCTCATGATGGGAACGTCATAACTGCAGTAACTTCAATGCTCTAATACCTTTCATCAGAAACCTTACATGCCGTCTCAGATTTCTTAACAGCTGATGTCTCCATTTGTCTCAAGGTTTTAATTCACCTAAAGAGGTCTCTACGTAAAGGTGAGTTTCCTGGATGAGTTCTGTCAGGATGGATCTGGGTTTCTGGCTGACGCCCTTCCTTTCCGGCTCAGAGGTTCTGTTTCGTGAGCTGCAGTCCAGGCAGACGGCTCTGAGGCATTTCATCCACTACCTGACTGAGAGCAGAGAGCAAAAGCTGCTGCTTGAGCTGCTCAGGTATGAACACACCTGAACACAGCAGCATGCACGTCACAAATCTGACGCCTTTGTTGTCCTTAGGGCTCTAGGCAGGACAGAAGATATGGCGGTATGTGGTACTCGGTAGTACTGAGACACTGATTCTTTCCTGTATTATTACATTTGAGCTGAATTGTTTCATGTGTTTCCATGGAAACAGTTGCTGCAGTATAAAGAACACCTTATCATCACAGATGAAAACAACAAGCGAGACTTCCTGAAGAGCTGTCTCAGGTCAGAGACCTGATCAAAGAGCTGATCCGCTTTCATTTGGTTACCACGCCTGTAATCTGATTGCAGTCAGTAATGTTAATCCGGTTTCTGTTTGCCAGCCTTCCATTTTCTGCAGAAGACTCTACTCACGTTCAGGATCACTATACACTGCTGGAGAGGCAGATCATCGTTGAGGTAAGAAACCCGTTCAGATCTGGTCTGCATTGGTCCAGCGGTTGTCTGATGCTTTGGTGTTGTTGCCAGGCAGCAGACCGGCAGGCGGAGCGTGGAGGAAAGGTGGATATATTCCAGAAGTTTCCCAGAAAAGCTTCGATCCTAAACATGCCTCTGATCACGACTCTGTACTACTGCTGCTTCTACCACTACGGGGAGCCTGAGGTGAGTGCTTCGTCCTGCAGCTCACCTGCACAGGTGGGCTCAGAGCCACAATGCAGGGTTGTGTTCTCCATCTGCAGGGGACCTTCAGCAGCCCTCTGAATGTGCGACGCACCTTCAAGGTGAGAATATTTCCTCTGTGAAGTCTAAGCACAGAACTCTGAAGTTCTGACTCCGCCCCTTGTCACCTCAGATCTCGGAGAAGCAGTACTTTGTAACGGCGCTGGCAGCAAGGGCGAAGCTCAAGGCGTGGTCGGATGTGGACGCGCTGTTTACGGGCAGGAACTGGTTAGGCTTCACCAGAAAGAAATCCCCTTTGAGCTTCCACCGGGTTGTCGACGTGCTGCAGAGAAACTCCGCCCCTACACAGGTGAGGGGGGAGCCAGACATACCAATTTAATGGTCGTTGAACTAATCGCTGAGCATGCCGTTTCTGGACTTCGGGCAGGTGCTACAAGACTATGTTGCCCTAATTGATGATGCAGAACTGAGGATCAGTTTGGCTCAGAAACTGAAATGCCATGACATCGTCATCAGCGTAAGTCCGCTCTTCATCATCATCAGCCAGGGCTGCCCTCCGCTGGTTAAAGCTTTCTTGTCTCAATCAGACGTTCCGCGACATGAAAGACCGGCAGATGCTGGTGGCCTACAGAGGAAAGGTGGAGCCAGGCTCGGCCCCCGAGAGGAAGATTGATGATCTGCTCAACAACCAGGTAAAGGCAGAGGAGAACCAGCATCTTCATTCACATCAGCAAGTCCAGCCCAACGTTTTTCTCCTCTTTCAGCAAATTCGCTGGAAAAACTGATGAAGCTGGACAACAGAAGGACAGCTGACTCCTCACACGAAGCACAAAGCAGGCCCCAAACTCCTCACTATTACTGTATTCCTGAAACTTTTTGTACAAATAAAAGCCAAACGAAAACACAAACAGATGTTTCACATAAATGAATCAAAGTCTATCGCTTGATCCACCTCCGATCCTGTCTGTCACCTTCTACACAGACACAAAAAAGGGGGAACCCACACACCTTTTTGTTCTTTTTAACTTGTTCTGGTTCTACTATCACAAAAAGAGGTTATGTATTTTCAGAAAACCAGAGTGTAGATTTGTATAAACCCCTATTTGTTTTTTATTTATTTGTTACATTTAGTGTGTGTGGGGAGGGAGAGGGGAAAGGTGTGTGTGTGTGTGTGGGGGGGGGGGGGGGGGTAAAAGGGAGAGAGGTGAAGAATGTGGGGGATTCAAGTACTGATTGGAATAAGTTATTATTTTAAGCTGTAACAATTATACCAGATCTGCTGGAAAACAGGGGACCCACACATCTAATAGAAACCAAGGCATGATATGGAATCACCATAAAGCTGTTTTCATCTGTAAACTGAAGACTTTCCCCCCAGATGATGTATTTGAGTAAACATTTACTCCAATATCAGAAGACAAGTAACGTTGATATAACTTAGCAGACCTTGGCGTTGAATAAAACAGTTCCTCAAGTTAGTAGATCACAATTCCTTGATAGTACTACCTAGTACTTTATATAGTACTAACACACAAAGTATCGACTCAGGTTACTGTGTACTTTTTGAGTACTCTCTGGGTGACCGAGCTTTTCTCTTTATCTCTAAGAGAGCGCCCAGCCACCCTACAGAGAAAACAAATGTTGGTTGTTTGTATCTGGACCGTGTTCCAGTTGAGGAACAATGGCCTCAGACTCAGCGGTGCTGACCATCATCCCAGCAGCTTCACACTTTAAACTGTCCAAATGTATGCTGGGTTGATGAAGCAAACAGGACTACATCATCTGTAAACAGCAGAGAGGAAATCGTCTGGTCCCTAAACCGGACCCGGTCCAGCCCCTGGCTGTGCCTAGAAATTCTGTCCATAAAGACTATGAACAGAAAACTCAGCTGGAGGTGGAAAACATGGTCCACTCGGATCCCACTCTCCCTCGCTATCTGTTTGAAACTCTCCTGGATGTGGGAGTTAAAGACCCATTAACAGTACGTTTGGATCTGCCAAGTCTTTCCAGCCTCCTTATCCGCCAGCAAATCGACTGGCTCCTTTAGGAGGACAATAGAGTGCCCCGTTGGGGGCTTTTCTAATACCCTTGTAAGAGACACCAAGATTGTTGGGGACTCCAAACTGCTGTTCAGCCTGTGGAACTACAGTCAGAGACTCATCTCCTGCCTCAAGGCCAAGAGACACGACTCTCTAGTCCACTAGGGAGAAGTCAAACAAATGTTGGTTGTTGAGCTAGGAGCTCATGCATAAGCCCACACTGGCCCTCCCCTCATCACGAGCAAATCCAGAATGGTGGAGAATCCAACTCCTCTTGATGGATTCAGTGTTTTATGTGCACGTGTTCAATATTTTATGTTTGAAAATTCTTTTCTTTCACATTCTATGCCAGTCTGTCACAGGGCACACAAGCAATTACACATGCAATGCACAACTTTACCCAGCAGTAGCCAGGACAGGCTCCAGCAACCCTGTGATCCTGAAAAGGATAAAGCAGGTAGAGAGGAATTTCTATACAAAAGTTACAATGACAATTTAACTAAGTTACACTATCTTACCAGAAGTATTTGCTCCCCCATCCCGATGATCAGAATCAGGTGTCCTTATCACGTGATCTGACCACAGGTGTATCAAATCATCACTCAGTCATCCAGACTGTTTTCACAAACATTTGTAAAGGAATGTTCCGCTCTCAGGAGTTCAGTGAATTCCAGCTGTCATTGGACGCCACCTGTACAACAGATTTGTATTTGTATTTATTTATTTAAGGGACAATGCATACAACAAACAGTGTAGAATACTCTAAAAGTAATGAGACACTGTAAATATGCAGGATTGTAGCCTAGGCTAATTTCCATCCTCTGTCCCGTTCTGACCATGGCCAGCCACCTAGAGACTAAAAATAAAATGAGTAAAACAAAGTAAAAATGTACATATATGGCGTAAAATTGCATTAAATAAATGACATAAAATTACCATAACTCGGATAACATTCAAAACTGTTTCAAATGCATAGTTCCCCAAAATATACATCAATAAAATTGCCAAAATCAGAACAACACTATGACAACTGTGACCACTTTTTTCACCCCCCAATGATTAATTTTTTATTTTTTATTTTTGTCAGCAAACAGTTTTCTGGCATTGTCCCTAAAGTTAGCTATGAGTGCAAGTTTGGTTTTCCAGCAGCCAAGATCTTAATTGTTTTGAGAAAGATAGAAGTGTAGAGAACTGTCGAATGCTTTCTGGGATTGTGTTCCAGGTTTGAGAGGCTCGAAAGGAGAAAACAGTCTGTCCAAAGCTGCTTTTTCTGGAAGGAATGATGCAGTCGCCTCTTGAACTTGCTCTGGTGCCTCTGTTTTGTCTTTTTTTGACAAAGTCCTGAAGTGGGGGAGGAGCCAGACCGTGAAGGATTTTATAGACCAATATGCAATCTGTATGTTGAATCATATTTTTGAAGCTCAGTATATTGTGTTTCTGAAGTATTTTACAATTATGGTGGCTTTTAGACTTTTTGTCCAAAGTTTTCAGAGCTTGTTTGTGAACAGCTTGTAGAGGTTTCAGAATGGTTCTGCATGCTGATGCCCAGCTGGTCATACAGTAGGTCATTTGTGAAACAATCATTGCATTATAGTACAGCTTAGCAGCTTCCAGAGTTAAGTTGTTTCTTATGTGTCTAAAATTTGATAAATTGAATTTAATTGAGTTCACAACCTTTTTGATGTGTGATTTGAATGTTAATTGTGTGTCAATTGTTATTCCTAAATATTTATATTCAGAGACAGATTGTATAGCTGTTCCATTTATCAATACCGGAGGGGTGTCTTGGTTAGTTGAGCTTTTAGAAAAATACATGCACACGGTTTTAGATACATTGAGAATCAGCTGGGATTTTTGGAGCCACTCTGAGATCTTGTTCATGGCTGATGTGAGTTCTTGAGCTGCTTGGTATCTGTCCCTAGCATGAACATAGATGACAGCATCATCTGCATAAAGCTGGCACTGCACATTAGGTGGGCAGCAGCTAGGGAGGTCATTGATGTAAAGACTGAACAGTAATGGGGATAGTGATGAGCCTTGAGGTAACCCTAGTTGATTTTCTCCACATGATGATGTTGCATTATTGACTCTGACCTGTTGTTTCCTGCATGTCAGGTAAGATTCCAGCCAGAGTAGAGTTCTTGGTGAAAGATTAAAATGATGTAATTTTTCGGTTAAGATATCCCTGTTGACTGTGTCAAAAGTTTTCTTAAGGTCAAGGAACACAGCTCCCACAACTCCTCCTCTGTCAATCTTTAGTTTTAAGTTTTCGAGAAGAAAACAGACTGCTGTTTCCGTAGAGTGATGCTTTCTAAATCCAAATTGCATTTGATGGAGGTTATAAGAACTATAGTTAAGATGTCCTGCAAGTTGTTCTACTGCACACTTTTCCAGCACTTTAGACACGACTGGCAAGATGCTTATTGGTCTGTAATTGTTTATTTCTGTTGGATCTCCAGATTTAAGGATTGGTGTGATCACTGATGTTTTCCAGAGGTCTGGAAAAGTACTTGTGTTTATTGATTTGTTGATTATGGTGGTAATAGGACATACCAGTGACTCTTTGTGAGTTCTTATAATTAATGTGCTCAGGCCAAATGCATCTTCAGCTTTAGAATTTTTGAAACCACCAAGTATTTTTCCAATTTGTTCTTGTGATACTGGACTTAGACTAAACGTTGGTTCTTTTACTGAAGCAGGCATTACAACAGGCTGGATTGTAACAGGAGACAATGTCTGTGTCAAGTTTATGGCCGAGGTCACAAAATATGTGTTGAAGGCATCTGCAATATCTAAAGGGTCATTGGATGGACCCTTCTTTAATTTTATTTCACTAATGTTACGTGTTGCAGTAAAGCATCCTGCCAGTTTATGAATGTGTGCCCAGACTTCTTTTGCATTACCTTTTGAGTTAACTATAGCATTGATGCTGCCCAGCTGAGGCCTCTTATCTGCATGTGCTCTCCAGTTTACACGGCAGGATGGAAAGATCTAGAGCTGAAAACCTTTGATAAAATACCATTAAAAGCTTTATTAGCAGATCTCAAGTTACAGAGGGAACTTCCTTTACAGGATGACCCCTTAATGGATATGATGATTAAAACCTGGAATGACACAGTTAAGAAATGAAACTTGATGGAAGACTCAAAAATTCTCTGATGGTGTGCATATGACTCAGAGTTCACTCCCAACAAATATGACGGTAGATTTAAGTTATGGATTGCAAAAGGGCTAACAGATTACAACTCATTTGTTCATAAGGGAGCGTTTCAAACATTTGATACCCTAAAAGACAAACACGGGTTAATTTCTGAAGATTTCTTCAGATATTTACAGGTTCAGCACTATTTCAATCAAAAAATTAAAATACCTACAGATGACCCAAGGTTTCTTAAAACATTTAAAATATTAATAAAAGCAATATGCCCTACAAAAATAATTTCAAGATTATACAATAGTATCTTGTCGCACAAGGGGGAGAACACCTACTATGTAAAGGAAAGATGGGAGCGAGAAGGACGGCTCACTATTACAGTGGAGGATTGGGAGCAAGTATGTCGGAAACAATGGGTCACAACAGGATCAACCATTTAGCGTGAATTCTGTTGGAAAAGCGTAATGAGGTTTTTTACTACACCCTCTCAGAAAAAATACCTAGGAAGTAGTAAATGTTGAAGGTGTGGTAATAATGGAGCCAATCACTTCCATATATTTTGGGACTGTATGTGTCACGGTGCATGTGTCAGCCACCTCCCCCTTCCAGCACTCCTGCTCCTGCTCTGCTGATTGGAACCAGCTGTCCTGCATCTCCTCATCTCCTGCCTGCCTTCATAAGGGTTCTCCTCTCCAGTATCCAGCGCCAGTTTGTTATATTCACTCCGGTGCTTAAGCCTGGCCTTTTAGTCTATGCTAACCAAGTCAAGTTTCCATGCTCACCTCGTTCTCTGTTCATCTCCAGGTTCCTCATCCATTGGTCACGCTGGTTCCTCGTCCAGAGCTATTCTCCATTCCTCACCTCAAGCTGGTCACGCCATCCTCGGCGTCACGCCTCTCTCCTAGGTGGTCCCGCCGTCCTCGGTGTCCACGCCTCGCCTCACCTTGCCTCGCTTCACGGTCCCCGAGGTTGCGCTCCACCGCAAGGAGGCCCGGCCGTCCTCGGCTCCCATGTCACGCACCTCCGGAGCCTGGTGCCACAGCGCTCCTAGAAACTCTTTTTCCCTTGGAGCAATAAACTCCGTTAATAACTATCCGGAGTCTGAAGTTCTTTCTGGGTTCCAGCATCTGGGTCTGCCATGTCTACGACATCCCTGACAGAACAAACTGGCCAAAACCCAGACCCAGCTGACCCAGAAGGACTTCGCCTCGCCGTCACGCAGCAGGGACTAGCGCTCGGACGGCAGGCTGAATCCCTCAATCAGCTGGCTTCGGTCCAGCAGGATTTATTCCGCTGTTTGGACGGCATTTCACAGGCTTTGTTGGACCTGACTGGACAGCAATCGGCTCCGATTACGTCCTGCCCCATGCCTCCCTCTGCTGGGGGTTCTGGTCATAACGCCGACACCAGGGCTCAGGAGAACTTCCGGCTACAGCCCGAACCATTCCTAGGTGGCATTGAATCCTGCAGAGGTTTTCTTTTACAATGTCAATTGATCTTTCAGCAGGCCCCGCGGTACTACCACGCTGAACACTGCAAGATTTCCCTCGTTGTTAACTCCCTCCGAGGTAAAGCCCTTCAATGGGCTCAAGCTTATTTATCCTCTAACCCTGTTTCCCAAGTGCCATTTGAACGTTTTATCGGGGAGTTTTGTTTGGTCTTCGATCAACCCCGCAAGTCTGAGGAAGCCACCCGCCGCCTGCTGCTCCAAAAACCCCCCGCTAGGAGACAGGCCGCGGGAGGGTTTTTCGTCCAAGACTCAGGGAAATAACTTCCTCTACGTTCCTGTCAGGCTATGTCACCAGTCTCAGGCTCAAGAATGTCAGGCTCTCATCGATTCTGGAGCCGAACAAAGTTTTATTGACTCTTTTCTAGTTTCCAAGCTCTGTCTTCCTGTCGAACCTCTGGAACACCCGGTCAAAGCTGCTGGGTTAGGTGGACAATTACTCACACGCATCACTCATCGTACCCAGCCAGTCCAACTCATCACCTCTGGTAATCACCATGAACTCTTGCAATTTTACATCACCCAATCCCTCCAGTCTCCTGTTATTTTAGGTTTCCTCTGGTTACGAAGTCATAATCCTCAATTCGACTGGGCCAACCACCACATCACTAACTGGAGCGCCCACTGTATGGCTAATTGTCTCTGTTCCGCCATTCCCTCTGTTCCCCCCAGTCCGTATCCTGTTCCAGAGGAGATAGATCTCACCAAAGTACCCTCCTATTATCATGACCTTAAGCCAGTGTTTAGTAAAGTAAAAGCGGGTGCTTTACCCCCTCACAGGCCCTACGACTGCTCCATCGAGCTTTTAAACGGGGCCACGCTCCCTAAGGGGCGCCTTTTCAATCTGTCCGGTCCTGAGAAACTCGCGATGGAGAAATGTATTCATGAATCCCTTGCTTCGGGTCACATCCGTCCCTCCTCATCTCCTGTGCGCGGGTTTTTTCTTCGTTCCGAAGAAAGACAAGTCCCTGCGGCCCTGTATTGATTACCGGGAACTTAACCAGATCACCGTGAAAAATAAATATTCCCTGCCACTTATCAGTTCCACTCTCGATTCTGTTCAGGACGCGTGTGTGTTTTCCAAATTGGACCTTCGTAACGCCTACCACCTCGTTCGCATGCGTGAAGGGGATGAATGGAAAACTGCCTTCAACACCCCTCTAGGGCACTTCGAATATCTATTGATGCCCTTTGAGCTCACTAAAGCCCCCGCTGTATTTCAACACCTCGTCAATGACGTGCTCAGAGACTTTTTAAACAGGTTCGTGTTTGTTTATTTAGACGACATACTCATCTATTCACCCAATGTCGAGCAACACACTTCCCATGTGCGTCAGGTTCTGGAACGCCTCCTTGAGAATCAGCTGTTTATAAAAGCTGAGAAATGCGAGTTCCACGTTTCCACGGTATCATTTCTGGGATTCATTATTGAAGCGGGAAATATCCATCCAGACCCTGCTAAGGTTTCGGCAGTTTCTGACTGGGAACCTCCCGTAACACGGAAACAATTACGTTTTCTTGGGTTTGCTAACTTCTACCGCCGGTTCATCTGTAACTACAGTTCTCTCGCCGCACCCCTCACCCGACTCACTTCCGTCAATAAACCTTTCATTTGGAGTACTGAGGCCCAAGATTCCTTCGATAAACTCAAGAAGATGTTTGTTTCCGCGCCTATTTTGATTCAAACTAATCCGCAACGAAAATTCATTGTTGAGGTTGACGCCTCAGATACCGGGGTTGGGGCTGTCCTGTCCCAACGTGAAGACTCCACTGGTAAACTTAAGCCTTGCGCGTTCTTTTCGCGTAAGCTTTCCCCGGCGGAACGAAATTATGATGTAGGTAATCGCGAACTTCTAGCGATTAAACTCGCACTGGAGGAATGGCGGCATTGGCTAGAGGGTTCTGAACAACCCTTTATCGTATGGACCGACCATAAAAATCTTGCTTATTTGCGCACAGCCAAACGTCTCAACTCTCGCCAGGCCCGTTGGTGCCTCTTTTTTGACCGGTTCACCTTCACGATCACCTATAGACCAGGTAGCCGGAATGTCAAACCCGACGCCCTTTCTCGGGTTTTTAGCACCCACGACCACCAAGAGGCAGTTCCGAACATTCCCCCGACCTCGTGGCGTCGTGGGAAACCTTACGTGGGACATTGAGACGTGGGTCCTGCAGGCGCAGGACGAGGAACCAGGTCATCCCGCTCCTCCCGCTAACCTATTATACGTTCCCGTCTCACTTCGATCTGATGTTCTGGTTTGGGGTCACTCATCCCGCGTTGCCTGCCACGGGGGTGTTCATAGAACGCTGAGTCTCCTCAAGCGTAAGTTTTTCTGGCCTACTATGGAACATGATGTTAGGGAGTTCGTTGCAGCTTGTACCACCTGTGCCAGGTCCAAATCCTCCAACGCACCCCCGGCCGGTCTGTTACATCCCTTGCCTATCGCCGACCGCCCTTGGTCACACCTAGCCTTGGATTTCGTCACTGGTCTGCCCCCGTCATTGGGCAACACGGTCATCCTCACTATTATTGATCGCTTCTCCAAAGCCGCACAGTTCATTCCCCTGCCCAAACTCCCCTCAGCCACTGAAATGACTGAGGTTTAGGTACACCAGGTTTTTAGACATCACGGCATTCCCAAGGACATCGTGTCCGACCGGGGACCACAGTTTGTGTCCCAGGTCTGGCGGTCGTTTTGTTCTGCCCTAGGCGCCACGGTCAGCCTGACTTCGGGGTATCACCCACAGTCTAATGGACAAGCAGAACGGGTGAATCAGGAACTTGAGGCCGCTCTCCGTTGTCTGGCCGCCCAAAATCCTGCTAGTTGGGCTAAGTTTCTGGTCTGGGTCGAGTATGCACACAATAATCATCCTTCCTCCGCCACGGGACTGTCCCCTTTCGAAGCTTCCCTTGGCTATTCACCTCCTCTGTTCCCTTACCATGAGCTCGATATAGCAGTACCCTCTGTTCAGCACCATCTGCAGCGCGTCCAACGCATCTGGCGCCAGGCCAAGGCGGCTCTCCTGCGCACCCGGGAGAACAACTGCCGCTTGGCCAACCGTCGCAGGAGGTCGGGACCTGATTACCAACCGGGGCAAAAGGTCTGGTTGTCTTCTCGGAACGTTCCCCTTCAGGCGACCTCCCGCAAACTGGCACCCCAGTATATCGGACCCTACATCATCGAGAGGATTATTAACCCCTCCTGTGTCAAGCTACGGCTCCCGGCGGCTCTTAAGGTACACCCGTCCTTCCACGTTTCTCAGATTAAGCCGTTCCTGGAGAGCCCTCTTTGCCCGCCGTCCGCTTCCCCGCCACCCGCCCGGGTCCTCGACGGCACCCCTGCCTTCTCCGTCAGTCGTGTTTTGGACATTCGCCGCCGGGGCCGTGGTTTCCAGTATTTGGTGGACTGGGAGGGTTACGGTCCGGAGGAGCGTTCGTGGGTCTCCCGCTCCCTTATTCTGGACCGTTCCCTCCTGGATGACTTTTTCTGGGTCCACCCGGATCGCCGTCCCGGACCGCCTGGAGGCGGTCGTTGAGGGGGGGGTACTGTCACGGTGCATGTGTCAGCCACCTCCCCCTTCCAGCGCTCCTGCTCCTGCTCTGCTGATTGGAACCAGCTGTCCTGCATCTCCTCATCTCCTGCCTGCCTTCATAAGGGTTCTCTTCTCCAGTATCCAGCGCCAGTTTGTTATATTCACTCCGGTGCTTAAGCCTGGCCTTTTAGTCTATGCTAACCAAGTCAAGTTTCCATGCTCACCTCATTCTCTGTTCATCTCCAGGTTCCTCATCCATTGGTCACGCTGGTTCCTCGTCCAGAGCTATTCTCCATTCCTCACCTCAAGCTGGTCACGCTGTCCTCGGCGTCACGCCTCTCTCCTAGGTGGTCCCGCCGTCCTCGGTGTCCATGCCTCGCCTCACCTTGCCTCGCTTCACGGTCCCCGAGGTTGCGCTCCACCGCAAGGAGGCCCGGCCGTCCTCGGCTCCCACGTCACGCACCTCCGGAGCCTGGTGCCACAGCGCTCCTAGAAACTCTTTTTCCCTTGGAGCAATAAACTCTGTTACTAACTATCCGGAGTCTGAAGTTCTTTCTGGGTTCCAGCATCTGGGTCTGCCATGTCTACGACATCCCTGACAGTATGATTATCAAGAAGTATTGGTCTGACCTACATGAACATCTGCAAAATGTGTTTTCTATTGTTTTCCCCTTGTCCTTTGAAAGTCTGTTTTTGAGTAAAATTGATGGCCTAGACAACAAAAATAAGAAAGTGCTTCACATTCTGCTGGCAGCCAGTAAGAAAGCAATAACCAGAAAATGGCTTAAACCTGAACAACTAACGACAGAGGACTGGATTGATGTGGTACAGCGGATTTATATAATGGAAAGAATCTCACACTCATTACAAATAAGGCTGGATGTTTTTTTACGCTACTTGGTCTATATGGACAGAATATGTTAAGCCTGTAAGATCAGACTTTATCTGAAATCATGTCGTATCATTTATCTTTCGAAAGTCCCTGCTTCCTCACATGTTCCTTTTTTATTGATTATTTTGTTTTTTTTTTATTTTTCCATTAAAAAACTGAGAAAGCATGAACATTGTAACCCGTCAAAACAATGTACAATTTATCCTGTGCTTTTTCAATAAAAAATAAATTGGAAAAAAAAAAAATTATAGTATTGATGAAGAAATTAGCTTTAGCATGTCTGATTTCTGTAGTAACTTTATTCCTTAGTGAGGGAAACAGCAATCTATTGGAGGTTTATTTAGTTTTCATGAACATTTTAAGTGCTTTATCTCTCTGTTTCATCAGTTTCCAGATTTTGTCATTCAGCCAAGGCAGATGCTTTTTTTGGTGCCTTGCATTTACCTCTTTTTTAAATTGAAGCGATACATCCTGAAGTATTTTGGTAAATGTTTTACAGTTTTCATTCACTTGATCATGCAAAAGATGTTCTGACCAATTCACTCCTTTCAAAGTTGTCTCTAAGTTCTTAGTTTCACTTTGTGGTATTTTTACCTGCTTCACTGGTTTATTAAGGGGGCACAAGGACCTAAGTTTGGGTAGTTTCCTTGAAAAAAGAATTAAGTTATGATCTGATAGACCGGTGACTAAATTGTAAGTTTTATAAATTCTTTCTTGTCTATTAGAGAACACTAGGTCTATACATGTTTCCATTGATTCAGTTATTCTCGTTGGTCCTTGTATTAGTTGTACAAGATCATGTCTGTTTACAACTGATTCCAGTTTCTTGCGGCTTGTTTTATCCAACCAGTTTACATTGAAGTCACCAAATAGGATCATTTCCTTTTTCCAATTACACTGCTTTAAAATGTCCTCCAGTTGCTCATAGAATAAATTGGAGGATGATGGAGGCCTATATATTCCAATTAGTATAATGGACATTTGAGGAGAGAGGCTTACATTAAGTCCAATACATTCTAAATGGTTAGGAAATGTATATTGTATTTGACTGCACTTTACGTGATCCTTTAAATAGAACATTACCCCTGCGCCCCTACCCTCTGTTCTGTCCCTTCTAAAAACCTTGTATACTGGTACAGACAGGGCAGCTAGGGGGAATTTTTATGTAACCAGGACTCTGTTAAGCAGAGGAAGTCGATATTTGATTCATTCAGAAGGTGCTGTATTTGATCACATTTAGGTGTGATACTTCGGGTGTTAATAAGACCTCCCAGCAGCCCTTTCGGTTTGTCTTTCATACACCATAAAATTCATGTTCTACTTATTTAACGTCTGGAAAAAAATTTGCTTGGGATGCTTAAATATGACTTCCTTTTTCACTTGATGAAGTGGTTTGACAGTATTAATAAAGGTAGAAATAGGGTTTGTTGACCCATTTGAAACAGGTGTTCCAGACCTGGGTAGAACTGACCTAACAGACCTGAATGGTGCCCATGTTACTGATCCAGCTAAGGCCGACGTCCTGGGCTTGGGAGGGACTGATGTTCCGGGCCCAGGTGAGGTTGGTGTTGTGGACTTGGGTGGAACCAGTGTTCTGGATCCATGTGAAGCCGGTGTTGTAGGCTTGGGTGGAGCTTGTGTTCTGGTTCCAGGTGGGACCGGTGTTCTGGATCCAGGTGATGCCGGTGTTCTGGATACGTGTGATGCCGGTGTTGCGGGTTTGGGTAGAGCCAGTGTTCTGGATCCTGGAGAACCTGGTGCGGCAGTCTTGAGTGGAGAAGGTGTTCTGGTTCTTGGTGACTCCGGTGTTGCGGGTTTGGGTACAGCCTGTGTTCTGGTTCCAGTTGAAGCCGGTGTTCTGGATCCAGGTGACGCTGTTGTTGTAGACGTGGGTGGGGTAGGTATTCTGGATCCAGGTGAAGCCGGTGCTGCAGTCTTGCGTGGAGCCGGTGTTCTGGTTCCAGGTGAAGCAGGTATTGTAAACTTGGGTGCAACCAGAGTATTGGCTCTGGATGGAGCCAGTGCTCTGGGCTTAGGTGGAGCATGTGTTTCGGATCCAGGGGAAGCCCGTGTTGTAGCCTTGGGTGGGGCCGGGGTTCCGGGCCGGTCCAGACCTAGTTGATGTAGACGTCCCGGACCTAGGTGGAGCCGGTATTCTGAACCTACGTGGAGCTGGCATCCTACACCTGTGTGAAGCCTGTGTTTTAGGCCTTGGTGGAACCTGTGTTTCGGACCTGGGTGGAACCTCTCTCCTGGCGCTGGATAGCACCAAAGTCCAAGCTTTGGGTGAAACCAGCATTCTGGATTTGGGTGCAGCTGATCCCCTGGTGCTGGGATGAACAGGGGCCTCTGAACAGGATGAGGGTAATCCAGGGGGGCATGGTTTAGATTTTTTTGCTGTCCATGGGGTTAGCATTATTGGTGCATCCTGTGGCTTTGGGAGTGAGTCCGGTGGGGGTGGAGTCACTATTGGTTGGGATGTTTGCCATTTGGTGGGTTTTGCTAAGGTCAACAGTGATGATGTGGTAGCTCTGGGTGGTGGCTCAGCTCCGTGACTAGCAGAGTTGGTGAGCTAGTTAAAAGGGGGGGTATCCAAGGTGGTGTGCCAGTTTGCAATGGAGCTAGCAAAAGAGCTGTGGTATCCAGCCAAGTATTTGCTCCAGCTAACTGCAGGGCTACTTTAGACTGAGCCTGATTAGTAGTATCTATGTGTTCAATGTTCGAAAAAGAGGGGCCTGGGTTAGTCTCAACATCCCCAGGTAGGAGCATAATCATCAACAGGTGTAGAAGTCCCAACCAAGAAGTAGATGGCTTTCCATCTTTACCTTCAGGCCTGGCATAGCCATTCTCCAGAACTCTTGTGAAGAGAATGTGCTGACTCCTTGTAGCTGGAAAAAGGATTTGTTGGCTGTTGTTATCTTGATTTACCTCTTTTCATAGGTATTTAAGGCCCATCAGCAGGAAGAAGGGTATAAATGCAGTTTGAGTAAGTATTGGAGGTAGAGACTGTAGTTTGTTCTTGTATTTAAACCAATTTTTGGGCAGGAAAGCTGGAGCTGACTGACTGTGTGTCTGCATCACGGCGGCCATCTTGGATCTTGAAAATCTGTCTGGATCAGAAACCAACAGCAGACCAGATCCAGTGGTGAAATGTCCTCTCTCCTAAATCTTCCACCGTCAACTGTCAGTTCTATCAGAACAAAATGGAAGAGTTTGGGAACAACAGCAACTCAGACACCAAGTGGTAGACCACATAAACTGATGGAGAGGGGTCAGGATGCTGAAGCATAAAGAGGTCGAGGACTTTCTGCAGTCAATTGCTACAGAACTCCAAACAGACCTTCAGATTAGTCCAAGTCCAGCATGCAGAGAGATTCATGGAACGGTTTCTATGGCCGAGCAGCTGAATCCAAACACACATCACCAAGTGCAATGCAAAGCCTTTATGCAGTGGTGGAAAGCACGCCGCCACTGGACTCTAGAGCAGTGGAGACGCCTTCTCTGGAGTGACGAATCACGCTTTTCCATCTGTTAATCTGATTGAGGAGTCTGGGTTTGGAGGTTGCCAGGACAACGGTCCATTTTGGACTGCACTGTGAAGAGAGAAATTTGGTGGAGGAGAAATTATGGTGTGGGCTTGTTTTCTGGACTTGGCCCCTTAGTTCCAGTGTAAGGAACTCTGAATGCTTCAGGATAACAAAACATTTTGGACAATTCCATTCCAATTTTTCAAAAACTACAGAGTAAAATTAGTTGAAACTGTGTGTGTTTGTTAGTACTCTATGAAGTACTACGTAATGTAGAGGTATGGTGATCTACTTATTTAAACAACAGGTTTTATTCAAAGTCAAAATTTGAGTTTTAATCTATTTTATTATTGGAAATTTACAAAGATGCATGCCATTGTATCTTATGGTTTGCATTGATTACATTCCTCAATTACAGCAGTGGTCCCCAACCTTTTTGTCACCGCGGACCGGTACAACGCAAGACACATTTACCGCGGACCGGTGGTGGGGGGGTTGAGGTGCAGCGCACAGCACGTTTACCGCTGCCCGTTAAAGGCAGATTTCCGGATTTTCCAGGTTTTTTAGCGGGTGCAGGTTCCTCTTCTGTCCCTTCAGTGGACCGTTTCCCCTTGATTTTTGCTCATTTTGGTTGTTTGGGTTTAATTTTAGCGGGGTGTATCACATGATGTTTGGTGTGTCGCGACTTTGACGTGCGTTAAGGCCTGTTCACACCAGGACGAATTTCGCCGGCGATTTTCGCCGACGTTTAACGCCTCGTGACTAAACAAAGGGCACCAATGAGAGTGTGCACACCGACGCGAAAAAACGCCACGCGACAAAGCGTCAAAAAAAAAAAACGCCTCGGGTTCGTTTTTTTTTTTCGACGCATCGCGTCGAAATCTATTCGACCAATGAGAATGGCGCTTTTGCACACGTGTCTGGAGCTTCTGAAGTTACAGTAAAACACAACTTGGGGGCGCTCAAACACAAAACTGCCTTGCTGAGCACACATACCAGCGAAGAAGATAGACGCCAAGTAGCGTCAACACTGCCGCAAAGAAATAATGACGGACATTCTTAAATATCCCCGAACCAAGTACCAGTTGGAGCTACTGATGCTTGAAACATTCATGTTTTCTTTATATTATTCTGACAAGCGCGTAAATACTTGCTATCTTCTTCTGAGTGAAAAGCGACTTTAAGAAGCGTAAAGTTGCGCAGCGCCACCTTGTGTACAGGAGTATTTCTGTTTACATTAAGCGCCATCTAATGTCAGGGAATGAAATTGCATGTTCGCTCGGCTCACCGTCAGCGAAAATCGCCTGGGTGTGAACACAAAAAACGTGGCGAAAAACGCTGGCGAATAACGCCTGGCGAATATTCGTCCCGGTGTGTACGGGCCTTTAAGTGTGACTGATGTAACAGAGAGAATCCGGTCACTTTTCAAAATAAAACGTTTTTTTCGAGAAAAACAATAAAATGGAAATTGTTTTTTCTTTCTGTTCGTCCCGGTGCCAAAATTTCCCGCTGCCAAGTGTCCCGGTGGTTTGGGACCACTGAATTACAGCACTGTTACCATAATTCTCACACAAATTCCGCGTGCATCCCTTGTGCTATCTTAGATGACCCCTCCCCCTTCCATTGACGTGTTCTCCCTACCATGACAAATGTGGATAAAGGTGGAAAGATTTCATGTAATCCATGGACACCAGTGAAGATCACAAATCATTGAAGAAAAAAGGTTCAGAGCACTGTCTAGTGGGTCTAGATGACCCAACTCCATATGTTAAAGTGCCTAGGATAGACGTGTCAGCCAAGACACTTCCACAGCATCCAGAGACTTGAGATACTCAGGGCGGACTTCATCCACTCCCGGAGCCTTGCTACCAAGGAGCTCGTTGACTTCCTCAGTGACTCAATGTCCTCATTCTCTGCTTCCTCAAAAAAAGGCGTGTCAGTGGGATTGAGGAGATCCGTGAAGTACTCCTTCCACCATCCTACATTGATCCCAGTCGAAGTCAATAGCTCTCCTCCTGTACTGAAAACGGTGCCTGTAGAGAACTGCTTTCCCCTCCTGAGGCGCCGAACGGTTTACCAACCGATAGTCCTTCTCCATGGCCTCACCAAACTCCAGAGAAGTGACGTTCCATGTTTCAAAAGCCAAGTTCCATGACCGGGTTAGGGGTTTGGGCCGCTCAGGCACCCGCCTTCAACTGCCACCCAAACCACATTGCATCTGCCCCTTTTGAGGTCTTATACAGGTGTTGGGCCCATGGGAGAGTGGTCCCACGTTGCTCCTTTGGGCTGAGCCTCGGTCACCAGACGGTCGCCTGCGAGGCCTAACCCCAGGCCTGTTTTCAGAGTGGGGCCCCACTGATGCCAATCCGGCCGACGTAATTGGGTCCCTGGTTTTCCTTGTCATAAGAGGCTTCTGAACCGCTCTTTATCTGACTCGTCACCCAGGACCGAACATGGGACAGACAGCTTAGCTCCTGGGATCAATCAAGCTCTCAAACTCCCCCTCAACGTTATGGTGGTGGTTCACGGGGGAAAGAGCAGGGTTAGAAATGTAGACATTGAGCAAAATACAGTTTTGGGATTTTTTTTGTGGTGAATTAACATCAAAATGGATTTAGCATGAGATAAGCAATTTAAGGACACACATTTCTTATTACAGGTAGGCTTACAAAACCTTTTACAGATGAACAATCCTTTTGCAACGAATCTAACTCTATACTGTTTGCCCTGAACTTAGTTTGAACTTAACCTGCTTCCACAGCAGCCTGATGTTCCAGCTGTCACCACCAGAGGGCGCGCAGGGTCCGCGTGCGTCAAGCCTCTTGCTTGTTTCGGTCATAGAGATCAGAAAATGTGTGAAATAACTGAAACCGTTGGAGGCGCGCTCCTGATGACACTCCTCCCACTCATAAACATCCCGTCATCATAAAACTGCTTGGTAAAAAGCGACGTTTGTTCAAAAACTGCACGCACACGCACGGCGGGAGTCACGTAGACCTCGGCTCTTCCTGCCTGCCATAACCCCAAAGGATTCGAGCACTAATACGCACGAGTCATCTGAACTCCGGTCCAAGTCCCACAGCAGAACCCGCGGATCTGGTGCGTTCAGAGCGCGCGCTACCACCGCAGCAGGCACTGCCTACGGACGGGAGGGAGCACGTGCACCTTTGTGATGCTGGCCCAACGTTCACTGAGGATGAAAATGATGAAAGAGTGCAGCTTCTTCACAGTCTGAGTCTCAACGTTTACCAGGTGAGTTTGGGATCAACTGATGGCTGTCTGGTTAGTTTCATCAGGAGCAGACAAGAGGAAGGGGAGGATGCAGGGAAGGGGGGGGCGGGATTACTGAGGGGAACTTATGATGACCTTTGAAAAAGGTCATCAGCAGATCAATAGGTGAGCTTCCTGCCTGACAGGAACAGGAAGTGTAACCGCAGTCTCCGGCAGCAGACGTGCAGGTGTGAAGAGATGATAGCGATGGGGTTCTTTCTGAGCCGCTGTGCAGCACCAGAGCAGAAACACAGTGCTTATGGTCGTTCAGACATGTGTCCTGAGGGGAAGTGTTTCAGTTCAGTGTGGTCCCACGTGTGTGTTCACCACCAGTTCCCATGATTACACCAACACTAGATCTGGGTCTGAAAGAACACAGAAGCCAGTGGAGTCTAACACTTGAAGAAGCAGATGGAGGTCTTTACAGAAACGTGCTGGACTCAGTTGTAGAGTTGATCTGAACCAGATTCCATTCTCTGAACCCAATGTAGCCACAAGGGGGCCTAAGGGGTCATTGTGCCGGTCCCAAAAAGCAGATGAGCCATACAATGAAGTTATGGGAAAGAGTAGTTGAATCTAGACTGAGAGCAGAAGTGAACATTTGTGAACAGCAGTATGGTTTCATGCTAAGAAAGATCACTACAGATGCAATAGTTTCTTTGAGGATGTTGATAGAGAAGGTCAGAGAGGTACACTGTGTCTTTGTAGATCTGGAGAAAGCTTCTAACAGAATGTCCAGAGAGGAACTGTGGAATTAAGTCTGGAGTGATAGAGAAGTATGTTGGAGCAGAGCAGGACATGTATGAGGGCTGTAGGACAGTGGTGGGGTGTGCTTTAGGGGTGACAGAGGAGTTCAAGGTGGAGGTGGGATTACAATAGGGATCAGCTCTGAGCTACTTCCTGTTTGCAGTGGTGATGGACAGACTGACAGATGAGATTAGACAGGAATCACCATGGAGGAGGCTTCGGACGCTCGCTCACGCGGAGCGGCCGGACTGACGGTGGAGGAGAACCGTGTGTCTCGGGGGATTTGTATCTCCAGACAGCGGACGGGCTTTGGGGCGGGTGGAGGCGGCTTTTGAATGAACAGTCCTGAGAAACCTTGCAAACAATCATGTGAATTCGTGTTTCCAGTCGGGTCCAGACAAAATAAAGGCAGATTTTATTCCAGTTTAAATTCATCCGCGGCTAATGTTGTTAGCACGTATTAGCCTAACATGCACTTAGTAATAATCATAACAATAATAAAAGCCTATTTAGAAGATCATCTCGCTCTATGTCGGACCTTTGTTTACAACAGAACTCATCATTTCTTCTTCTATGGTTGTACTGTAATTTGTCCAGACCGGGGGTCGGCAACCCGCGGCTCAGGAGCCGCATGCGGCTCTTTAGCGCTGCCCTAGTGGCTCCCTGGAGCATTTTCAAAAATGTTAAAAAAAAATTTAAAAGATGGGGGAGAGAAATATATTTTTGTTTTAATATGGTTTCTGTAGGAGGAAAAACAAGACACAAACATTATTAACGTTTTCCAATGCTGTGAGAATATGTAGAATAAATATTGTAACGCCCAGCAGGTACGTCACTTGCAACGGGAAAAACGGGAGCCAAGCTGTCAAAAAGTTGAGCTGTCAATCAACTGGCTGCTATGGAGAACTGTCCGTGTCACACGCACCACACGACTCCAAACGGTCTCAGAGAGGAGGAGGCAGAAAGAGAAGCTGAGAGCGAATATTCTGATCTCCTGCTACACAACGAAGTCTGATGGCTGTCCAGGGTGACATTTTGCGTCACTTTGTCGTCTGTTTAGAAACAGAAACATTCCTGAAAAGCAAAGATCTGAACTACCCGCAACTGGAAAATGCTCAGTGGCTCGAACAGCTCCACTTTTTGGTTAATTTTGCAGGATGTAAGCCCTTTAATATAAGTTTGCTTAAGCCACGCCCACAACAATCCACTGGAAATATCACTCAGAGGTTTTCCTTAAACCAGCATGTACTAACATCTGTTTTTGGTCAGAAGTTGGATTTTTTTTACTTTGAGTTGAGAAATTGCTTTTCTCTGACACCTGCCTCCAGTGGCCATTTGAGGAACTGCAGAATTTGGTCGTTCTTGGTTTGCTTACATTTGGAAAGAAGGTGGGGGTTTGGAGAAAACCTGTTGAAAAAAGGGCAGAAGCTAGAGAATTTGCAGAGTTGGATCTCTGAAGCTTTATTCACACTGAATGCTATTCACACTCAAATCGGCACGGGACGCCTCTCTTTTGACGCGCGTCAAATTGGCTGCTTCAGGTATGCCTAAAAATGTGCTTGATGCCTGGATGTCCTGGATGCCAGCAAGCTCCGCCCCCACAAACACTGACAGCGAGCTCTGCTGCCAGGATCCAGCGAAGCAAGTTCAGCTTTTGTAGAGCTACAAACGTGCCGTTGAGCTCCACCGATTGCAGGCGCACTCGCTCCAGCTCCATGTGCTCTGTGCCAGGCTGGCGACCCGTCCAGGGTATACGCCCCCTTTGCCCCGCAGTAACCGGGACAGTCCCCGCCAACCGCAGCTGCAGCGGGTTAAGAAAATGAATGGAAGTTCAGGATGAAAATCCTCGCATCGAGCAGCCATGTTGGATATTTTTTTACCATCTGATTGAGTTACTAAAAACATCACGTGCCCAAAGCTGAGTCTCTGATTGGTTGACACGCCGCAGGACTTCAGGACCTACATTGACTTAACATTGAAAGTTGAATGGCGTCTGGTGTGAAAGCAGCATTACGGTAATCAAAAAATCTTAAAGCATTTTCTTCCACTCCTCTCTGATAGATCTCTCATCCTGCTGGCCGTCATGCTGCCTGATGAGGCCCCCCCCCTGAGCAACATGACACATGTGGGCTGTGAACCCCCCTATCAGAAGGACCGCCTGCCCCTGACACTTCTGTACAGCGGCGTGATGGTAATTGGACTTCCTGCCAACCTGCTGACCCTCTTCTTGAACTGGATGCAGGTGCGCAGGAAGAATGTGCTGGCCGTGTACCTGTGGGGCCTGTCCCTGTGTGACCTCACCTACCTGGGCACGCTACCTGTGTGGGCAGATTACGTGAGCAGAGGTCACATCTGGCAGTGGAGCTCCTTTGCCTGCAAAGTCACTGGCTTCATCTTCTTCACTAACATGTACATCAGCATCTTCCTGCTCTGCTGCATTTCCTACGACCGTTACACCGCCGTGGTACACAGCCTGGAAGTGCGTGGCCTGCGCCATCGCCGCCATGCCGTGCTGGTCCTGGTTGTTATTGTATTTGTGGTGGCAATTGTGCACTCCCCAGTCTTCATAATGAAGGAGGGGGCTGCAGAGGGCCTAAAGCGCTGCTTTGAGCCAAGTCAAAGCAGCGCCATGGTGGCAGGCTTCAACTACGCCCGCTTCACCTTTGGTTTCCTGCTGCCGCTGGTGCTGCTGGTGTTTACAAACCAAAGGGTGCTGGCCAGCGTGCAACGCAGCACGGGTTTGCGGGGGGAACAGAAGCGGCGTGTGCGTCTGCTGGTGGTGGCTGTGGTGTTGCTCTTCTTGGTTTGCTTCACCCCCTACCATCTGATTCTGCTGGCCCGGGCCATCAGCTTCCATCTGGACAGCGGTGACTGCGAGTTCATGTACACGCCCTACACCATCTCCCTCGGCCTGGCCACCGTGAACAGCGCCGTTAACCCCATTCTTTATGTCCTAGCCAGCAAAAATATACGCAAAGACCTGTGGCAGGGACTGGCTCAGCTGTGTGGCCAGGAGAATGCCGGTGTGCCCTCCAGCAGCAGCCAAAACCAGGTCCAGCAGTCCATCAAGTCCTGAACAGTTCTTGAACAGATTCACAAATCTTTACCAAAGAGCGGACTGGACCCAGCTGAACCCAGTCCACTGGCTAAACTCTGGAGTATGAAGAACAGTCCAGTTTCTTCTTCAAGTGAAAAAGGATCAGAACACAGAATCAGTTCACAGCTAAATCAGTAACAGAAACAAGCCTGAACTGGATCAGCTGAAATCGGTTTTCAACCCTGTGGATGCTTTAGAAAGACAAACCAGAGCATCATGCTCCGATTCTGCAGACATACATTCATTTTTTGTGTGTGAGTTTTTTTTTTAATAAAGGTGGTATTATTTTGGGTCAGAACCAAATAAGGCGAACCCACTTCAACTGTTGTAGTTACTTCGGCTAAATGAATAATATTTTTGGTGGAAATTGTTTTGTACAGAAGCCTAGAATGGCCCACGTTGGTTGTTTTTTCCCATTGTCTCATGATAAGGACTGACTATCATGGGGGAACATGTTTTTCAGTCGTGTCAACAGATAGTAGACATCATTACTAGAAGACAACAAATTTCATTATCTTGTGATAACGAGATAAACTTTTTTCATTTTTCTACCATCTGCAGCAAAACTAGTTTTTCAGTGAAAATGTGGAACACATTGGAAACGTGGTATAACTTCTACTGATGTTGTCATTCATTGACAAGGTCCAAATCGGTCATCAAGACGAGAAGGTTGGCTCAGCTGAAGTTCAGTAATCCTTCAGTTCTTGGCAGCTTCCTCAGTGACCAGATGAGGGGACCGGGCGTCTACACAGGGACAGAATACTGGAAGGCTTCTGTTATTGCAAGAAAAAAGAAGATGTTAAGAAGATGGTAGATCACGAGAAAATGGGCACAAAAAAATCAGTGGGTTGTTCTCTGTTTTCCTAGTTTTGGTCTATTGGTGAAATATATTGCTAATTCAAAATTACAGCAAGACTGGGAACCAGGCGACTCCAGGCACCATCTTCTTAAAAAAGTGTTATCTGCAGAAATCCTTCGTACTGACCGCTAACCCTGGAAAAGACTTATTATTTATATTTCTTATTTTAAAACTAGGAGCCATCGAGTGTTTACAGCGATGGCTCCCCAACAATGTCCACTCTGCCTCTGTCCCTTCACTGCATGATTTTAGCTTAGGGGTTAAAAGCACATGGGGGGAAGAGCTGCAGCTGTCACCTGTATTGTTCAGCACTTTTGATATTTTTTTTATCATATAAACACAGTTATCCAAGAAACTTGTAGAAATGTTGACATTTTCTATAACCAAGCACAATCCTGCCAAATTAACAGCTAATGTAACACAAAGTCTTCACACTGATATTTTGCCAACATTTTCTTTTTAAACTGGCATAATAATAAAAACAACAAAAACTCCTCATTGTCTGCAGTGTGTTCAGATTTCTTCGCTGGCCAACTTCCTCCTCAGCTGCTTTCATGTTTGTGAAAATAAAAACAGCTTCATGATTGTCACCTGCAGAATGAGGAACATGAACTCAGTTTGATTCAGTTTATTGGTCGGAAGGAGATCGTCGTGTTTTGTGACTACTCTTCATGTGGTTGCTGCTTGTAAATGTGTAAAGGGGCATTTTGGGTCTTTTCTCACCATTCTGCACTGATCAGAGACCAGTGCTTGAGTGGCTCTGCTGGTCTTAGCTGTGTCAGTGCTACTGTGGGTCACTGGTCTCTGATCCAGCATTTGTAATGAAGATGAAAGCAGAAGGCCCTTCCAGCCCTTGTGATCATGGCAGTCGCCCCCGACAGGGCTTCATCCTCTGCTAAAATATAAGGTCTGTCGTTGGCTTTTATCTAGCTGGTGAGAATTCCTTCTCTTTGGACCTAATAAGTCAGTCTGACTGTGGAATCAGAAGTCTCAGGCTTCCTTCACCACAGAAGCAGACCCCTGCAGCATCCGCCCGTTGAAGCGACTTCCTCCAGCTGAGCTGCTTCCTGTTGGTTCGTTGTGTCACCGTCTCAGCGTAACGCCACATCAAAAGTCAAACTGCAAACATCCTTCTCTTACGACAGAGCAAGTGGAAAAAGACCAAATTCAAGTTAGTTCTGGGTGACTCTTTCTTTTTGACAAAAACTGGTTCATCCAAAGGACAAATTTCCAGCTACAAACAGAGTAATGTTGTGTACTCTATCCACAGCAAAGAGAACTGCAATGAACAATACAAGGAGAAACCAAACAACCTCTACACAAGCGGCTTTACCAACATCGCAGAGCCAACCCAAGTGGACCTGAGTCTGCAGTGCATCTCCACCTGAAGGCCACAAACCACTTGTTCAAGGACAGTGAAGTCCGAATTCTAGCCAGAGAGAAAGGATAGTTTGAGTGAGGAGTGAAAGAAGCCATCTTTGTCAAGAAGGATAAACTTTCTCTTAATAAGAATGGTGGTCTCAGGTTTATTCTTCCATCCATCTACGGCAGTGTTCTGAAACCCAAACAAACCAAACCAGTTCCACCTGGGTCGTTAATAGCTGAAAGAGATGACCAGTTTGGGGAGGGAGTCACTGACTCCCCAACCCCCAGCTGAGGACAAAGGACTCTTAACAACCCGAAACCATGTAGCCTAAGTTGACAATACCACCCAGTTTCAGGTCTGACTCCTCCCCCATGAGCGCATATATACCAGCTCTTCTGCCAGCTAATTCAGAATTGACAAAGCCTCTTGGATAAGAGGTGAAACGTCTTCTAACTTCAAAACCAAGTCCAAATGACATCCCCTAAACCTACTACAAAATAGCATAGTGTCACCTTCTGGGTGGGGGAAGCAATGCTTGCTCAGCCCAGAGCGTACCTGGACTGGATGGGGAGAAGCTAGACCAGGGCCCGGTTCCAGAAAGCAGGATTAACTCATGTGGAGGTTGATCAACTCCACACCTGCCGACACTGGTTGGGTATGTCCGGTCCAAAACATCTGATAGGTTTTAGTTCAATCAACCCCCATTCGGTCACCACCAGAGGTAATGGAGGTTTATGCTTAAAAAACACGAAGACCCTCTCAACTGATTACAGAATTCATGAATCACAATGGAAATGTAGTAGAAGACGGGTTGGAGGTTTTATTTGCTGCCTTACAATAAATTCAACCCCGTTTTCATGAACAAACAGCTATACTGCATCAATGAAGGAGTCCTTTTGGCAAAAAAAAAAACATTGATGGAGCTTGGACATCACTGTGAGTAATCAGCAGATGTCCTCTTGGTTCCTTACTCGCCAACTTTAACTGCACCCTTTAGTACACACACCCTTTACCCCTCAACAATGTACACACACACCCTCACAAACACACAAGGAAGGTCTTCTCTGATCTTCTGTCCCCTACCCCATCTCTGTTGGGGGTAACCAGGCCCACAGCAAAAGCGGTTGTGTCCCTTGGGTGCTGGCTTTCTGAGCCTGGCTGCCCTCTCTCCATGCGGCCTTTTCAAAGTTCCAACAGTGGGTTTGCCTGGTCAGGGCATGTTTATAACATTCCTTGTGGACCCCCACTTGTCTTGGGCGTCCTGTGAGTTAACACATGTGGAATTATATACAGAACAAAACAGTGTTTAACAACTGAAAATATGTCATAGTATATAGTATATATGTAGTTTCTTCATAGTAGCCACCTTTTGCTTTGATTACTGCTTTGCACACTCTTGACATTCTCTTGATGAGCTTCCAGAGGTAGTCACCTGAAATGGTCTTCCAACAGTCTTGAAGGAGTTCCCAGTATGCTTAGCACTTTTTGGCCCTTTTGCCTTCACTCTGCGGTCCAGCCCACCCCAAACCATCTGGATTGGGTTCAGGTCCGGTGACTGTGGAGGCCAGGTCATCTGGTGCAGCCCCCCATCACCCTCCTTGGTCAAATAGCAGTTGTTGTAGAGATGTGTCTGCTGCTAGAACTCTGTGTGCCATTGACCTGCTCTCTAATCTGAGCTGCTGTTATCCTGCCATTTCTGAGGCTGCTGACCCGGATGAACTCATCCTCTGCAGCAGAGGTGACTCTTGGTCTTCCTTTCCTGGGGGGTCCACATGTGAGCCAGTTTCTTTGAAGCGCTTGATGGTTTTTGTGACTGCAATTGGGGACACTTTCAAAGTTTTCCCAATTTTTGGGACTGACTGACCTTCATTTCTTAAAGTAATGATTGCCACTCGTTTTTCTGTACTTAGCTGCTTTTTTCTTGCCATCATACAAATTCCAACAGTCTATTCAGTAGGACTATCAGCTGTGTGTCCACCTGACTTCTGCACAACACAACTGATGGTCCCAACCTCATTTAGAAGGCAAGAAATCACATTTATTAAACCTAACAGGACACACCTGTGAAGTAAAAAACATTTCAGGTGACTACCTCTGGAAGCTCATCCAGAAAATGCCAAGTGTGCAAAGCAGTAATCAAAAGGTGGCTACTATGAAGAACCTACAATATGACATATGTTCAGTTGTTTCACACTGTTATGTATACAATTCCACATGTGTTAATTCATAGTTTTGATGCCTTCAGTGTGAATCTACAATTTTCATAGTCATGAAAATAAAGAAAACTCTTTGAATGAGAAGGTGTGTCCACACGTTTGGTCTGTACTGTATGCGTTGGTTTGTATGCATAAGTACACGTGTGTGAACTGTAGTTGTGTTGTGTTCATGTTGATATGTTTGTATGTGAACATTATTGGAGCCAACAGGTATGTTTATAACATTTGAATGTGTGTGGACAGGCCCCGCCCCTTTTAGACTTACAATTACACCTGACAGTAATGAATATAAACTTCCAGCAACTTCTTAGCAACTGATTTACCCTCCCCCCCCTGTATAATCAAACCTCTGTCTTCTTCCCTCCTTTTCTTTTCTCTCCAGTCCAACAAACTGTTATAAAAAAAATTCAAATAAATAATGTTTTGCCTAAAGTACAAAGGGGGTTTATTCAAATAAATGTCGGGCCCCGCCTTTGCCAAATAGGGGGGGTCCGGTTAAATTGCTACACCCAAAAGATTCAGGACCAGGGGAAGAGCGCCACACAGAAAACCCAAGGAACAATTGTTTTTTAAACTGCAATAATTTAATCCAATAAAAACATGCAGCCACAACACGACAAAGCCCAAACGGTTAAAACCTAAATAACTAAGACCAAATGTTTAAAAAGGTAGTAAAAAAAACTTTAAAGAGGGACCTCATAAAAACATTGTTAAAATAGTTAAAAGAAATAGTCCATGAAGCACCAGGGAGACAGGTCCTGCAGTCAGCCACAGTCTTGTCTTTGTCCACCCTCGCAGGCGTGGTGGGGTGTTCCTCCCAACATCTACCTGCAGAGTGAAGATAGATCCTGCGAGTATCTCAGCTGTGTGGGGTAAACAGGCCTGGCTATATGCAGGGTGAGAGTGCCACTGGAAGGGTAGAGGATACTCACACACCGGCAGGGCTCCTCACCCTGCCTATGAGTGTATGTCGCACTGTGGCACTCCTGTCCTGGAGAAGACTCCTACACCGACTGCAGCTCCAGCCACACAGTTTGCTCCAGTGCTGTGTCCTTCAACAGCTACCAGCTGCTCTCTCTGCTTTCTCCTGCTGCCAGTGCAGCTTTATGGGTGGGGCCATCAGCTTACTGATTGGACACCCAGGTGTGTCCAATCTGGGACTCAGTCTTCATGGGGGTGAAACAACACAAAACACAAAAACCAAATCCACCATAAAAGCATGCAAACAAACAGAGAAGACTTCCTCCATCAAAACAAACTTAAACACAAAAGCATGCAAAAAATGACAGGAAAAGGTTTCACCACACAACATCCCCCCTCATTTTAACGCAAGCAGTCTCTGCGCATAGTTCAGTCCCCATATCGCTGGGGTGGTCTCCCCAACGTCGTCCTTGTAGAGCGCCGTGGTCCACCATATCCTTCCCCAGGGTTCGACGTTCCAGCCGATGCAGGAGGAAACCCATAAATTAGTGGTGGCGTACAAGTTTGTGTCTGTGTCCTGTCCTCCTGTACTGCATGGGGGGGTTCCACTAGAGGCGCTGTACACACCTTCAAAGAGTTTCTGTGTATGGTCAATGCCCGTCCTCCTTTTTCTGGTTGAACGCGATACACTACCCCGGTGTCCCCCACAGTCTCCAAAATAACATATGGGTCCGAGGACCACCGTGAACACAGTTTACCTTTGCCTTGCCTATTTCGGTCCCGCAGCCACACTCGTTCCCCAGGCACCAGTGGCAGAGCATTCACCTTCCTATCATAGGACTGTTTACTTTGCAATGTGGCCTTGTCTACCCTTTTCCTTACTAGGCTATATGCAAATGAGAGCCTCTTTTGATGATCGACTACCCAGCCACCCAAGTCATGGCTTCTCTGTTGTGGGCCCACATTGAGTACTACATCCACCGGCAGTCTTAAATGTCGACCAAACATAAGGAAAGCCGGGGTGTAGCCTGTCACACTATGCCTGGTATTATTGTAAGCCTGCAATAGTTCTGGTAAATACTCATGCCAGCGGTTTTGTTTTGAGGCCTCCAACGAACGGAGCATGCCCAGCAAAGTTTGGTTAAACCGTTCCACGCCACCATTACCGGCAGGATGGTATGGCGTAGTGCGACTCTTAGCTATGCCATACGTCTCACACAGCTCTTTCATTAGTGTGGACTCAAAATTGGGTCCTTGATCCGAATGGAACCTAGCCGGACAGCCAAAAGGCTGAATAACATTAGTCCAAAGGGCCTTAACCGTAGTCTGAGCAGTCTGGTCCCGTGTAGGGATAGCCCAGGCAAATCGGGTGAACAGGTCAGTTGCAACCAAGATATTTGGATAAATATCTGTAGGCCGACCTAATGACAAAAGTCAATACCCACTATTTCGAGTGGGTATGACACTGCGATTGGATTCAACGGCGCCCTAGGTTTTACTTGCTCTTTCTGCAGGTTATAAGAGACACAACCCTGATGGAACTGACGCACCTCTCTTTCCATGTTGGGCCAAAAGAACCGTTGACGAAGTCCAGCTAGAGTTCGGTCGACACCAGCATGCGCAGTGGCCTCGTGCATCTTCTTCCAGACTTCGTGACTCTTAGCACTTGGGCACACGATCTGAAAGCTCGACTCATGCGTAAAAGGATTAATGACTTGACGGCAGAGTATGTTGTCCCTCACCTTGAGTCTCTTATGTTGTTGCAACAACTGCCGAGCTCTGAGGGGTAATGCCAGACGTTCGGACTTGCTTGGCACAGTCTGAGTCTCCAGAAGTCCTTTTACAGTTTGTATATCCGCGTCCGCAGCCTGGATCTCCTGCCACTCAGTTCCACCAACCTCCTCTCCGCTTCCTTCTGGGGCCAACTCGATCGCCAGCGTTACTGGCGCCATTTCCATCTCTTCAGTCTGGAGCTGTGTTGTCAAGGTGCTACTTGGGTTTCTTGACAGTGCATCAGCATTAGCATTGCTCTTCCCTGGACGGTACTTTATGTCGTAGTCAAATGAAGCCAATTGTGCAACCCACCGTTGTTCTGTTGCTCCCAGATGTGCAGTCTGCAGATGGGCAACTGGGTTGTTATCTGTGAACACTGTGAACTTCACTCCAGTCAGATAATCTTTAAATTTCTCAGTCACAGCCCACTTGAGAGCAAGAAGCTCAAGCTTGAAGGAACTGTAGTTGGCATCATTTCGTTCGCTTGGATGGAGGCTACGGCTAGCATAGGCTATCACCCGTTCTCGCCCGTCCTGAACCTGAGCAAGGACTGCACCCAACCCTTGATAACTGGCATCAGTATAAACAAGGAATGGCAATGAATAGTCGGCATAAGCCAAGACGGGTGCTTCAGTTAAAGCAGTCTTCAGCGTCTCAAAGGCTTTTTGGCAATCTGTGGTCCACTGTACTCTCCCGGTTCCAGACTTATTGTTAGCAGGAATGCCTGTCAATAGTTGGTTTAATGGGCGTGCGATCCTTGCAAAGTTAGATACAAAGCGGCGATAATAGCCAGCCAGTCCCAGAAATGATCGCACCTGTTTTATGGTAGTAGGAGGTGGCCAGTCCTGAACAGCTGAAAGTTTTTCTGGGTCCGGCTTGACTCCTTGTTTGTCCACTATGTGGCCTAGAAACTTTACTTCCTGTTGAAGCAACTTACACTTGTCCAAGCGCAACTTTAAGCCATGATGCCTCAGTCTTTCAAAAACTCCTTCCAAATCCTGTAAATGTGAGGAGAAATCAGGTGAGTAAATAATAATGTCGTCCAAGTACACCAGTAAAGACTCCGACAGTTGTCTGCTCAGGCACTGTTGCATCAACCGCTGGAAGGTAGCTGGTGCATTACAGAGTCCGAAAGGCATACGGTTAAACTCAAAGAGGCCCAGGGGTGTGGTAAAAGCAGTCTTTTCGCGGTCCTTTGCATCCATGGCAACCTGCCAATAGCCACTGGCCAAATCGAGAGTTGAAAACCACTCAGCATGAGTCAAGTTGGTCAAAGTCTCCTCAATCCTGGGAAGTGGGAAAGCGTCTTTGTGAGTGACTGCGTTTAATTTTCTGTAGTCCACACAAAATCTCAAACTGCCATCTTTTTTCCGGACCAACACAATAGGGGCAGCCCAAGGGCTACAACTGTCTCTGATTACTCCTTTTTCCAGCATGTCAGCAAGTAGAGTCTTCATTTCTTTATACATTGCAGGAGGCAGGGGTCGATAACGCTCTTTAATGGGGGGTGCATCTCCTGTATGTATGGTATGCTGTACCAGATCAGTGTGCCCAAAATCCTCATCGTGTTGTGCAAATACCCCTGTCCACTTTTGCAACAGGGCCTGTAGGTCCGTCCGTTGGTCTTCTGTGAGATGAGGCTGATTAACGAGAGCACTCACCTCTTGGGATGGCTTCTGGCTCTGTACAGCTACTGTGTCCACCAGGCAAACCTCAACGACAGAGTCACATTTAGCAGCCAAACTTAAATCCCTGGGTCCATGGACATCTACTTCTTCAATGTGATAGAGTTTGGCCAACTTCTGGTAGTGACCTATACTAACTGAGTGAGAATGCGGATTTAGAAGCCTCACAGGGACTCTTCCGCTCTTGACCACAGCAAGCGTCCTAGCCACACCAATATTCGGCAGTTCAGGCCCTGCTTCAACTAGAGCACAGTAGTCTGTCCCTCCTGGGCCCATCTGGGCTCGTCCCTGCACCAACAATTCAGTTCTTGGGGGAATTTTAATGGGGTGCCGGCTGGCTAGCCGCACAAACCCTAAACATCCATCGCCCGCCGTGGTGGCCCTGACTCTCCGGCATGTGACAAAAGCATCTCTCCAAACTTTTTGTTTTTGTAGCTTGGGTGGGCAGGCAGTATGCCTAGCTGGCCAGTTAAAAAGGGTGTCCCAGCAAGCAGTCACAACGTTCATCCCAATAATGAGGGGGTGCGAACAATTTTTATCTTCGACAATCACGACCCCACGTGCAGGTATTTCAATACCTTCTATCGCAAAATCTAACACTGCATAGCTAGTGTAAGGGATTTCAAGACCATTGGCTGCCCGCAACTGAAACACCACAGGGACTTTACCTAGCTTAGCTAGGGTAAAATGCTGCTCAAAGAGACTCTGCTGCATTAATGTCACCTGAGACCCTGTATCAAGTAGCCCAGTCAGCTCCACTCCTTCAATATTCACACAGATGTTGGGACAATCACCAATGACAGCCTCTGCGGCCCTTTTTTCCAACGTGGATCCAACCCCTGCCCCTTGGACCTCAGCAGCAGGGATGTCTAGTTTAACGGCGTCTGTGAAGTGGTTGGCGTCCTACAAAACCTTGAAATGTGACCAGATTGTTTACATAGGCGACAAATGGGTCTACCTTGTTCATCCCATTGATTCATCACTGATGTTGGTCGTCGCCGACCCCTTCTGGTTTGAGAAGGGAGTTGTCTTTCGGTGACCCCTGGCTGCAGAAGGGGTTTAATCTCCTGAAGCAATTCCTGTGTTAGGCCTGACATTTGCATCTTCACATCCTCCATGATTTCTCGTTTCAGTTTCTCTCTCCAGTTTGTATCCTGTAACGACAGAGGTGCACATGGGCCGCTTACTGCTGTGCATGTTACCTCAGATTGTGAGTTCCCTCGGTCAGCGTCCAACAGCAGCGCTTCATTTCTGATAGACGAAAAGTCCTGGTCCGGATTGCGACGAACATAAGTCCTCAGGGCCTGAGCCAAAGGGCCTTCCTGCAGCCCCAACAGCAACTGATCTTTTAAGGCTGCGTCTGAGGGGGCATCATCAGGGTCATGTCGCCGCAACCTGCAGTACAGTTCTTTTAACCGCAGAATAAATGAGGGTACTGATTCGTCGGATTGTTGCATGCATCTGAAAAACTGAGCTCTTAAAACAGGGATGGGGGTTCTATCCCCATATACAGAATCTAAATATAAAAGAATCTTTCGAACTGTACCCTTTTCATCATCTTCCAGCACACTAATTTGTCGTTTTGCCTCCCCAACTAATGCACCTAATACAATATCAACTTTCCGGCTTTCAGATAAGTCTTGTGAACCCAACAGGCCTAACATTTGTTCTTTCCATTCACAGTATTTTACATCATCACCAACCCCTTTAAATTTTGGGAGCCAGGGGGCGCCAGGGTACACCGGCATCATCATGATATGTTCCTTTGGTTAACTGTGGGCACCCTTAAAACCTGGATCCTGCCGACAACGCCAAAATTTATGTCGGGCCCCGCCTTTGCCAAATAGGGGGGTCCGGTTAAATTGCTACACCCAAAAGATTCAGGACCAGGGGAAGAGCGCCACACAGAAAACCCAAGGAACAATTGTTTTTTAAACTGCAATAATTTAATCCAATAAAAACATGCAGCCACAACACGACAAAGCCCAAACGGTTAAAACCTAAATAACTAAGACCAAATGTTTAAAAAGGTAGTAAAAAAAACTTTAAAGAGGGACCTCATAAAAACATTGTTAAAATAGTTAAAAGAAATAGTCCATGAAGCACCAGGGAGACAGGTCCTGCAGTCAGCCACAGTCTTGTCTTTGTCCACCCTCGCAGGCGTGGTGGGGTGTTCCTCCCAACATCTACCTGCAGAGTGAAGATAGATCCTGCGAGTATCTCAGCTGTGTGGGGTAAACAGGCCTGGCTATATGCAGGGTGAGAGTGCCACTGGAAGGGTAGAGGATACTCACACACCGGCAGGGCTCCTCACCCTGCCTATGAGTGTATGTCGCACTGTGGCACTCCTGTCCTGGAGAAGACTCCTACACCGACTGCAGCTCCAGCCACACAGTTTGCTCCAGTGCTGTGTCCTTCAACAGCTACCAGCTGCTCTCTCTGCTTTCTCCTGCTGCCAGTGCAGCTTTATGGGTGGGGCCATCAGCTTACTGATTGGACACCCAGGTGTGTCCAATCTGGGACTCAGTCTTCATGGGGGTGAAACAACACAAAACACAAAAACCAAATCCACCATAAAAGCATGCAAACAAACAGAGAAGACTTCCTCCATCAAAACAAACTTAAACACAAAAGCATGCAAAAAATGACAGGAAAAGGTTTCACCACACAACATAAACACCTGGTATATGTCCAGCACAAGAGGCCTTCAGCTCTCATCTGTTTGCTCAGCTGTTGGACAGGACAAGTTAATAAAAAAATAAATAACCAACTGAGTAAATGCTCAAGTTCCAAAATATGATTTGTAGTCCATTTTTAAGATAATGAAGGGTAAAAAGCCTTTTAGAAAATGAAGTTACACATTATTGTAAAACAGTAATGCTGTTTTAAATAATCATCTGGATCAGACATCACACACGTGGCCTCATCACCCTCTCACAGCAACAAAAAAAAGCCGTACGTAGTTTGTGCTTCTACTGCAAAGGATTGTTGTCCAAAGGGCACAGTGTGCTCGGTGACCCCCCGAAACAAACTATTACATCCCTGGGGCTCCGGTTTTGGAACAGAATGTGGAGGATATCAACTAACTTGTCCTTAAACTTACTCAGGTATGTAACAAACCCTGCTCACAGGTTCCTGGAGAAATGTGTTCAAGCGCAGGTCGGTACAAACTGACTTCTGTGAGGCAGACTTGGGTCACCAACGATCTGGGCAGAACATTTGATTCAAACAGAGTTATGAAGAAAGCGAAAGCTTGAGGGAGAAACCATCGTTAGGTCTGACCTGATTCCTGCTTTGCTCTCATTGGCTCCACTGTTGCTCTGCTCTCAGCAAGTCGCTCTGATTTGCTGATTCCAGCGGTTTTAATGACCAGACAGCCTTATGAATCTTTAATGCACCTGTCAGACAGAACTGTGGGCAAATTAATCTTTTATCTGACAATCTGCAGTTCAAACCTGACATCAGAATGGGGAAGAAAGCTAAACACCTCACCAGGTGCCTCTCCTGTCAGACAAACAGGAAACTAACTACCTAAAACTCACAGACTTACTGGACAATAGAAGATGGAAAAACGTTTTCTGGTCTGATGAGTCTCCATTTCTGCAGTCACAATAAGATGGTAGGGTCAGAAATTGGAGTCAACAGCATGAAAGCATGGATCCATCCTACCCTAAATCAATAGTTCAGTCTGGTGGTGGTAAATTGGTGTGGGGGATATTTTCTTGGAACACTTTGGTACTTATTGTGCATGGCTCCAACACCACAGCCTACCTGGTTATGGTAGCTGACCATGTCCATCCACAGTGAACCATCTTCTGATGCTACTTCCAGCAGGATCAGGCTCCATGTCAGGAAGCTGGAATCATCTCAGACTGGTTTCTTGAACCAGACAATGAGTTCTCTGGACTCAAACAGTCACCAGAACCCATTAGAGAACCTTTGGGATGTGGTGGAACAGGAGATCGGCATCATGGATGTGCAGTCAACAAATCATCACGGTGTGATGCCGTCATGTCAACATGGACCTAAACTCTCTGAGGAATGTGTCCAGAACCTTGTTGTATCCATGCCACCAAGGATTACAGCAGTTCTGAAGACAAATGGGGTCCAACCCGGTCCTAGTGAGGTAACTAAGAAAGTGGGCGGTGAGTGTGTATAAAGAAACATTAACTTAAAATTGTGTTTAAGTATTTTTTATTCAAATCATTGTGAATTAGGAGCAGACAAAAAATGCTGTTGGAAAAAGCTTGTAGCTGTGACAGGTGATCCAGTCGGCGGGCCAGAGTCTCCCAGCTCCGCCCCTTTCTGACCATCCACCTGCAGACACAGATCCACCAACGTTTTTGTTTTCCTGGTCTGAGCTGGAATCTGGATCAGAACTGTACAGCTGGATAGATACGATATTGCTCTCATTTTTGTTGCAGCGCTAACGTTAGATTGGGGGTGTGAGGGGCTGTAAGCTAGTGGGAGAGAGTGTGAACAAAGAAATGATGGGAAATGGGGGCAGGCTTACTCTGCAGCAACAGTCCTGCCAACAACTCAGAGGTGAATTTCGAATGAACTCCTGCCGCTCGGCAGAAACTATGTCTAGAAAAGAACAGTTTTTAATCTCATCTCCAAACGGCATAATCATAAGTCAAAGATTGATCCCAGTGGGACTTCAAAGAGATGAAACAAGCAGCTATTTTCCTCTACAGGTAAACCGTAGAATCTTGGTGTTCAGAGAACTTCCTCCTCAAGTCCCCTCTGTTTACCGCTGAAATCCGTTCACCACATTCTGGACCTGCAGTCTGAACCTTCTGTGAGATCAAACAGTCTAAAGGACTGACGCTGCACCCATTTCAGGTTAGTTTATTGGCTTTCGGCTGCTAACAGTTTAAAGTTACAAATATCTTTTTAATTTTGTAAGAAACAGAAGCAGTAGTTTTCACCCGACCCCCAGCTTGTCACCTGGTGCTGCCAGAGCAGAGGGGGGGGGGGGGGGGGGTCAGGCTACAGCGTAGCCAAGGGAAAATTCATCACTGCCAATATGAAAGGTTCTTTTTTTCCAACAGCAAGGACGATGTGCAACATTAACAAAGGTTTCAAACTGATACAGTGTTTGTTTTCCTCCTCCTGCCTGTCGGCTTTGCCACAGCTCAGCACAACACGCCTGACATTAGAGCAAAGCATGAGAAGCATTCCCACAGCCCACGCCATGAGGTTCACGGTCACGGTGGGGGCAGATCCACGGCAGGGGAGCGTAGCTTCAGCTTGGGCTTCAACCACGAGGCAGGGTGGGGGCAAGGGTGCAAGAGGAGATAAAAGCAGCCCCTTTTCCCCACCGCAATAAAATCTAGGAAGTAAAAGCCACATTCAGTCTGCAGACTGATTGGCTCAGGTGATGGGCGGAGCCACCGCTGTGTGCAGTAGGGGGCGCGAGCCTCACGGCTCAGAGTCCAGACCGTCAAGCGTGAGCCGGCTGCGGTGGGGGGAATTTGGGCTAGGGGGGGTGCTGGGGTTGGAGCTGTTGGAGGGGGTCGAGTGTTTGGTAGAGTCCGAGTCCGGCTGAGGGAGAGAGAGAGAGAGAGAGAGAGAACGTTTGAGGTTGGTCAACCAAGAAAACCTGATTGTATTTTCTTCATCTACAACTCGTTGCTTTGTTCATGTTCAGCCTCTGATGTCATCACTGCTAACAATCTAAATGCATTTGGATATGAAACTATTCAGACCTCCGTGACCCCAACAGGTCACAGCTCCTATTGGACGAGCGGGAGGACCAGCATGTCTCTGACCACAGCTGGGTCAAGCTTCTGTTTTCCCCACAGTCTGAACCTCTGCTGTTCACACTAAAGATGCTCCCTTGAGTCGGACACTGACTGCTAACAACAATTCCTGCCACAGGTATGCAGACAGCCCCACAGCCCCCCTGCTGGGACGCCCCACAGCCCCCCTGCTGGGACGCCCCACAGCCCCTCTGCTGGGACGCCCAACAGCCCCCCTGCTGGGACGTGGAACTTTCTGCCGCTGCACACGTGTGGATCCCTGAACTAAAAACCAACCTCTCGCTCCAGGTCCTGGTCTAGTTCACCGGCGCTGCGGGTTGGAACTCCTCCTCCAAAATCTAAGCCAATGACAGAGCAAGCTGTGATGACATCACATCTCCAGTATGACATCACAATAATAAATGAAAGTATGTAACTCTAGTCTAATTTAAAAAACTCTTGTCAACAGTTTTGGTGATTTGTTCAGACTAAAAGGCATGACAGAAACACGAGTCACTCAGCTGTGTGTGTGTGTGTTGTGTGTCTTCACCTGAAGCTGTGCGCGAGACGTTAGACTTGCTCCGGTGTTGTCGGGAGATACTGGATAGTGGGCGTGGCTTATCTTTACTGGGCTCATCCTGAGACGAGGGCATCACACTCTGCATGTATGTAGGAAGCGTGTCACACACTAGAGTCATACGGCGGGTTTAGAACCATAAACACCCGTCAACCCAGTCCAAGCTGAGGTCCACAACAAACACAAGTGTCCACATGCAGGACCTGCAGGTTTGCAGTACTTAAGAGTTTATGGAGGTCATCTGCTCTGAAGGGGGGGTGGGGGGTGAAGAAGGAGAAGGTAGCCTACCCTTCCCAGAGAGGAGATGGAAGGAGATGAGGAGGAGGAGGAGGAAGGCTGCAGGAGGCTCTGCTGAGAGGAGAAGGAAGAGGAGGAGGCCTCCTTCTGCAAGAAGGCGCCGGCCGATGCCAACGTCATGTGATAGACGTGCTCAAAGTTGGAGGGGGGAGAGATGAGGGTGTGACGGGAGGAGGAAGAGGAGGGGGAGGGAGACAGGGAGGGTGAGAGGGAGCTGAGGTCACCAACCTGAACACCAAGCAGAAGGACGGATAAGGAGGGTGAGACAGGAGGGAGGAAGAGAAAAGGAGGTGGGGGAGGTTCATGCAGCAGGAGCAAGAAGCAGAGAAGCAGAGAGGAGGCGAGCTCACCAGGGGGAGGTCCATCAAGACCTGCATGCCGTCTCCTGGTCCCATGTGGGCCACGTGGTTGAAGTTAGTGGGGTTAGAAATCATCCGGGACCGCAACTCTGGATCCTTCAGCATCTCCCTACAACACCACACACACACACACACACACATATAACACGCACATACACACACAGAACATAAAAACACACACATACAAAGAAGTCAGTGAAAATACACAATTTTGGATTTCATGGTAAACATTACTGTAACACCACTGAGATTAGTAAAAAAATCTTTAAAGGGGGGGGCAACAATGTGAAAACTAAAGCAATCATGCAGTTTAAGAAAACGCTGGAGGCGGAGCTAGGAGCAGGTCACATGCCAATGTGTTGTTCTTAACCTCCTCTGCTGCAGCCGCTCCTCTTCAGGAACCTTGAAGAGAAACTTCCTTTTGCTGCGGGTTCGAACCATCGCTTTCCGGCTGTGCTCCGTGGTCTCTGGGATGGTCAGGTCACCCGCTGAGGTCACACAGATGGACACAGATCAGCTGGAGGGCTTGGGGCGGGGGGGGCACAGAGGATGGATGAGGTGTGAGTTTACCTGAGGAGGCGTTGCTGAAGTAAATCAGGCGGGGGGCTTCAGAGCTCAGCAGGTTCAGCGTCCCCTCCACGTTGAGGGGTTTGATCTAAGGACGAGGCCACACGTGTTTCCAGCAGCAGTGAGCTGTGCACCAGCGGTGCTCGTGCGTCTACAATTGGTTACCTTGCAAAGAGAGATGGTCTGCACCCACTCCATGGTCGTCACATCAAACACGTCCACGCCGTACTCACTATAGACCGTGAGGTGGGAGGAGTTTGAGCCTGAGGGGCAGAGAGGAGGGTAAGTACAGAATCAGTGAATGGCACCCCCCCTCAACCCTCAAAAACCCCTGGTCACGGGGACATACAGCAGGCCAGCGGTGTAGCGGGCCACATCAGCTCCTGGGCCCGTGAGCGGCGCCCCTGTCCATCCACGTAAATGCCAAGCTGGCTAAAGCAGAGCAGCACCTCGCTGGAGCCGACCTCCAGGGCGTGCAGGGCGTCCAGCGGCTGCTGCGCCAGAAAAGCCAGGGTGGGGTCAGCGGGGCTTACCAGGCTGATGGGGGACGACTCCCCCTGCAGGGTTAAAAGAGCAAAGCCGGAGGGGTAGCCGACGCACAGCCGGTCCCGGACCATCCCCAGCCACTGCACCGTGCCTGGAGCCTGCACCTCCCAATGCTTCTTGTAGTGCGGCTTTGCTCGCGTGATCTCATAGCACTGAACCTGGAAGGGGGAGGAGCCTCATGAGCCGGATCCACAGTGGGACAAAGCAGACTAAAGGAAGACTGCTCTCTACCTGACGTTTAACAGCAGCCAGAAGGTAGGCGGGGCCCCCCTGCCGCAACACACCAGTGCACAGAGCCTGGCAGCCTTTGGTTTCAGCCAGTTTGATGTCAAAAAAAGATTCAGCCCCCTCCAAAACCCCCCAGGGATGAAGGTGCACGTGGCGGTTCCGCCCACACAGGACAGCGATAATCTTCTCCTTTGGGACCAGGTCAACTTGATGAACTTTTTTACAGTCAGCGGCCCTGACGATCACTGCAAACAGAGGGGTCAGAGGTCAGCGCGGGCGGCCTGGCTGTGACTCTGAGAAGGCGTCGGTCTGAGCAGCGGTCTCACCGTCTCTGGTGAGCTCCACTACAAAGAGCCCATCTTCTGTTCCCAGAGCGATTCTCTCTCGGTCTACATAAAATTAGAACAGCTTTAATTTTACAGAACCAGCCGACCCAAACAACCCCAGCAGCACCGTCACTAACCCAGCACGGCAGCTGACAGCGTGGTCTTGATGAGCGGCAGCGAGGCGTCGTAGGCTTCAAGCAGCCGATGGACCTGCTGGCTCTTCAGCTGGTTTTTGCTCAGGATGCTCTGCAGGCTCTCCAGCATCCGAACCCACTTCTTCTTCTCTGCCTCGCTCTCCGCCAAAACCAGGAGGGACACTGACGACAGCTGTGACATCAGCTGCGAGGAGGCAACCTGCTCACAACGACAGACGGTCAGTTTGATTCACAGACCGGCGGTCAGCTGAGGAGGGGTGGGGCATCCATCAACCTTAAAGATGCAGGGGATGTCCTTCCTGGTGGCGTGGATCACATCAGAGGCCATCACTGAACTCACAGACAGATCCTCGTCCCTGAACACAGAAGTGCTGCATGTTCAAAGAAGACACACTCTGGGAGCAGCTCAAATGCCCCTCCCCTTACCTGAGGTCCAGAACAAGACTGGCCACTACCCCCGCCTGGGTGGACTTCCCCTCTGGGACATCGTAGAGAAATAGTTTGCAATCAGAGACGATGGCGAAGGCTCGCTGCCAGCCTTTCTTCACGCCGCTTGGCTTTGGGATCTGAGAGAAGCAGATTGGAGCTGTTGTGTTTCTGACAGCAGGTCTGAGCGTCTGCTAAGTTCCTGAATCCTGCTGCCAATCGGATCAGCCTGTGAAGTTTGTCACCGCACTTCTATCTATTTGATAAAGTTTGACAGGCGAGCACATGACATCCACAAAAACCCAGAGGAGGAGACTTCAGTCAACAGGCCTCATCTTGTAGTCCTGCATGGGGGAGGGGCTTCAGAGTGAACACCTGCTGGCAAACTTCACCTGTGTGGTTTTAACATCTGTATGGTTTCAGTGGCAAAGTAAGTCATGGGATTTGGTATGTTTGAATCTGGCAGTGGAATCTTGATCTGCTATAGAGCAGAGGTTCAATCACACACACGGAGATCACATGATCACTTCTGCCCCTTCATGTGTGTTTAGCATCCTCAGACCCCACATTGGCTGGTTAGTGCCTGACATGGCAGCTATCCTGCTCTGGATGAGTGAATGTGTGTGTGAGTAAAGACAGTGTGTTTGGAATTATTATGCAAATTGTATTTAAATGTCAAAAAGATCAAACTCCTTGTTTTTCAATTGAATCCTTTGGGTCACTGACATCAATCTCAGACATCTTTAATTATTAGTTTGACAGGTGAGATCAGTTAAAGGAAAAACTACTAAAGAAGGACGTTCCACATTAGTAAACAGACTAAGGCTGCACGATATGAAGAAAACACGCGATATGTGATATTAGTAATTAATATTGCGATAACGATATCATTTGCGGTATATAAACAATTAGCAAAACAACCAAAAATATTATACCCATTCCATTACAACAGCTTAAAAATTATACTACAAATGACCCTTGTTGACATAGGAGGCGAACATACAACATAATAGGGCGCCATCCGATTAGCTAACAACGTGAAGGGGTCCATCTGATTGGTCAAATGCAGAAAGGGATTCTTTCAATCCATTAAACACTTCAAGCTGCCATAAGATTGTTTGGCCACATCTAAGGTAGCCATTTATTGCAAATTTGCTGTCTTTTGCGATATGCATATTGCACAGCTTGATATTGCGATAACGATAAATTTGCGGTATATTGTGCAGGCCTAAAACAGACCAACATTTTCAACAATATGGGAAAGAAAAAGGATCTCTGCTGCTGAAAAGCATGAAGTACCGTAATTTCCGGACTACAAGCCGCTACTTTTTTCCTGCGCTTACAGCCCTGCGGCTTTTTCAGTGACGCGGCTATTTTATGGATTTAATTGGCGGCCGCCATGTACGTATTTTAGAACTCAGTGAATAGTTTGAATTCTCTATCTAACACCAAGCACGAGGCATTTTTTTCAACACACCTCTTGGCAGCCAAACAGCATGGACTTGACTTCAGGTCTTAGACACTTCAGTCATGGTTCAACAAAACGAAACACGCATGCCCGGCCGCATCCCAGAATCCTTTGGGGCCATTAGACCCAACGTGCACGTGATCGCCGCTACATTATGATGAAGCTTTCAAGTTAAAAGCAATCGTTAAAAGCAGCGTAAAAAAGTCCACCGTCACCAACGGGTTTGGAAAAGCCGGTTTGCTGCGTGACGGAGAGAACAGCGCATGGAGTGAATGTATACTCCATTTACGGTTTCTAAGGAAACCGTAAAAGCGGAATTTTGCTTTGAAAAACTCCCAGCCTCCGTGTGAGCTGGAGACATCTTCTCCTGCTGATTGAGCTGCGGGGCCGATGGCAGTCTGAAGGCTCCCACACGTAACAACGCACCCGCCCCTCATACACAAAACGTACAGTATTAAGTCCGATTGCTTTGCACAGAAACGATTTGCTCCATCCACCGGCGCAACGGGGACGAAGTGCTCCTCCTTGAAGCTGCCCTGGCCAGAGGTGTCGGAGTAGATGGGAAGGGGAGACAAGGAGCGCGCGGGGCGGGAGCGGAGCGCAGAGGCGTCCGCGGAGTGCAGAGGCTTCTGAATTCTGACGCACGCGCCGCACTGAGGCGCGCGTATCGCGCTGAGGTGCGCGCTTTTCAGTCGCCGCTGCTTTATTTTACCGTTGTGTTTTCTAACCAGTCCTGTTACTCCCATAACGCTGCCGCGACACAAGCGGAAGGAGAGCTTTTCCCGTTCACCCCTCCATGCACTGCTGCTAATTCCGAAACACGTACAACAGTATGGCGAGCCGGGCGTTGGCCCCGCCTTTAGCCCCTAAGACTCATGGGAAATGTGGAATCGCGGATGTAAACTTCCTCATCATAACTGAGGGATGTAATGTTGATTATATGGTTACTGTTTGTAATTTTATGTTAGATACCTAGATTGTCAATAAGTAAAAAAAAAATGAAATAAAAACACCATAACTGAGGGACTTGTGAACAGAATATAGGTCCATGCTGTTTGTCAGATGTCGATACACTAAAATACGTGACCCAGAGGCAAAGGTGGCACCACCCACAATGTGCTAATGAATTGCACTCACTCTGGGATGCTGGGCGTGATTTGTCAGGATGATAACATCGGCTATCACATGCGCGGCTTATACTCTGACGCGGCTTGTGTATGTATAAAAGCAGTCAAACACGTGAATATGGGTGGGTGCGGCTTGTAATCGGGTGCGCTTTGTAGTCCGGAATTTACGGTAGTTAAATGCTTTAAACTAGGTATAAAAACCTTTGATATTTGACTGAAACTTCAGCGTGATCATCGTACTATGAAGAGATTTGTGGCTGATTCAGAGACACACGGGTTGGTGCAGATAAAGACAGAATGAGGAAGGTTTCTACCAGACAGATCCATCAGATTGAGAGAGCAGCTGCTGAAATAGCATTACAAAGCAGCAAGCACATGTTTGAAGCTGCTGGAGTCTCTGGAGTCCCACCAACATCAAGGTGGAGGATCCTCCAGAGGATTGCAGTTCTACCTAAACCTTCTAACCCCTAAACAACAGTCCCAAACAGAAACGGCTGCAGTGTACCCAGACATGCATGAAGACTCATTTTCAAACAGTTCACTGATGAAACCCCGGATGATCCAGATGCATGGAGTTTGTAGATCAAATTAAAACCGTGTTCATACTGTTTATCAAGTTCTTTTACGCAATTTCCTTTAAAGAATTTCAAGAGAAGCCTCATCTGGTTCAGACTCCAGGTGACTGACTGAGCGTGCTCTCCTCATGGGGTGGGGGTGTTCACAGGGGGGCTTTGTAGCTGTGCTAAAGAGGACAGAAGCGACTCATTTGTGATAGACTTTAGGAAAAACACTTCCTGGACAGTGAAAACAGCAAAAGCAGAGAGAAAAGACGGATTCACAATCAATGAAGGAGTTTAGCTAGAAAAATGTCTTTGAAAATAATAATGTAATGACTTCCTCTCTGTTTACATTCAATATAATATCATTTTATGAAACATTGCTTCTCGGTAAAATCCTGTAATATTTAGCAGGTGGATTTTTTCCTCTTCTAGTGACTGCAGGTCAGTGGAGCAGTGACTTCAAGCTGCAGCATCAAACACACACAGCTGAATCTATAGAGGCTGTTGTTAGCAAGAATTTGTTTCTACACCTAAAACAAACTCTGTGGAGGGGGAGAAGTATTTCTCTTTATGAAATACTCCCAAACATCTGATCTACAAACATTAATACAGCTTGGATTTAGATGAACTTTGGTTTTGAGCATATTTTCAAATAAAATCTCAAACTAAAATAGTTTGTGTCAAATATATTGAGTGATTTCTCATTTTTGGTACAGACAGTAAAAGGTAGCAGAAAGAAAAGTTGGTAATTGACTTTACTGTGAAATAATGAGGTATTTTATGTTTTGGTCCCATTGCTCAGCCCTGATTTAATGTTCCTCGCTTCCCTGTTTAGTTATCTGACAACGTCTTTATGAATCAACTGATATTGTCCAACTCTTCCCACAGCTGGCAGAGATGATCTGGACCCCCCCCCGGATAAGTGCTGGATGATGAGTCTGAAGCTCCAGTTAGGTGGTTACAGGTGGAAAACAGAAACATGCTACAAATCCCAACAACAGAGAAGTCGCCTTCTTTCATTTTCTGATGGGGAGGGGGGAAGATGCAGCTGCGCTGTGGTCCTACCCTCACGTAGCCCCTGTAGGCCGTGCCGATGCCCCGCTGCACGTCAATGCCCTGCGGCCTCTTGGCCTGCTCTGCTGGGATGGGACAGATCAGGGGGGCGTGGTCTTTGCAGGACACGTGGCAGATGAAGGAACACACTGAGGAAACAGAGAGCCCCACTGTGGCTGTGAGGGGCTGGATTCAGAGGAGCACATGGAGCGTTGGTGTGCAGGCCTACCTTCGCAGGCGTACCCCTGTCGAATGAGGCCCACCATCAGGGAGCTGCAGTGTGTGCACTGGGTGGGGCTGGAGAAGGTCTTGATGCTCAGTTGGTGAGCTTTGGGCTGAAATGAGACAGCAGCCATTAAAGCTCATGCATGCAGTGAGAGCTTGACACACCTGGGGAGGCGGGGCCTACGTTTGGTGCAGTAATTGTAGAGCTATAGAAGCTGGGGGAGGGGCTGATGGGTCCTAAAGCTGCACGTCCTTCCTGCTGAAGCAGCCAAGAAGCAGTTCAGGCATTTTCCTTAAAGAGTTCGTACAAAACAAAGAAACCTTCACCGACCTCCAGTTCCGAGGGGGAGGAGGAGGGCGTGGCGTCGGCTTTCAGAGGCATAGGGTCGATGTCCGAGGTCTGTGGGCAAAAGAACACAAACTATGAGGACAATATTTTTCCTTTGGACTAAAGACGTCCTGATCAGGTTATTCCGGCCCGATACAGAGTCCAGATCTGATCCTCTAGTGACACATTCATACATGGATCCAGGTTTTTTCCTATTTTTAACTTAATAATCTTTTTTTATCATTTAAACAGAGCACTTCTGTGAATTTGCTTTAACAATCAAGTAAAAATAGCAACGATAATAGTGACATGTAAGTAATAATAATAGATGATTACAGCGTGTTCCAAATTATTATGCAAATTGTATTTAAGACCAACATTTTCAAGTAATATGGGAAAGAGAAAGGATCTCTGCTGCTGAAAAGCATGAAGTAGTTAAATGCTTTAAACTAGGTATAAAAACCTTTGATATTTCACTAAAACTTCAGCGTGATCATCGTACTATGAAGAGATTAGTGGCTGATTCAGAGACACACGGGTTGGTGCAGATAAAGACAGAATGAGGAAGGTTTCTACCAGACAGATCCATCAGATTGAGAGAGCAGCTGCTGAAATAGCATTACAAAGCAGCAAGCACATGTTTGAAGCTGCTGGAGTCTCTGGAGTCCCACCAACATCAAGGTGGAGGATCCTCCAGAGGATTGCAGTTCTATCTAAACCTTCTAACCCCTAAACAACAGTCCCAAACAGAAACGGCTGCAGTGGACCCAGACATGCATGAAGACTCATTTTCAAACAGTCCACTGATGAGTGCCATGAAACCCTGGATGATCCAGATGATCCAATGGATGGTTGGTGGATTTTGGCCACCACGTCCCAACAAGGCTGTGACATCAACATGGAGGTGGTAGAGTCATGACCTCTGAAAAGTAGGTGGAGTTTCTGACTGACCACCTTCTTCTGTGGTACAAAAAGAAGAACCGTTTGTCCTCATGCATAACAATTCACCATCTGATTGCTCTACACCAGTGTTTTTCAACCAGTGTGCCGCGGCACACTGGTGTGCCGTGGGAGATGGTCAAGTGTGCCGTGTGAAATTGCCCTCATTAACTGATCTAAAAACATTAACCATCTCCAGGATTTTAGCTCTCTGTTCATCCAAACAGGCCCTGAGAAAACACTGAGTAGTTAGGAATATAAAAGATCGTAAAATACTTTTTCTTTGCGTTTATTTTATTTTATTAAAGACATTTTGATAAGAATGACGTACCGCGATTCAGCTGCACCTTCGGCTGTATTTTGGAAAAGTCCCGTGTTGGGGGGGTTAATCACATGTCATCGGTCTGACCAATCAGAAGTGCTTAAAGTCTTCACTTCCTTGTCCCGATTTAGCTCGTAAAGTCGCTCAGTTCTAACAGAAATACCAGCTAAAGCTCGTCTTTAGCGGTGTAGCTTTCCACAGAATCCGGTATCAGACCGTGGAACAAGTGAACAAAACAATGAAGCTCCGAAAACCGATCTTCGGCCGTTTTATGCACTACATCTCCCATGATGCATTGGGTTGTGAGAGTGACAGCGCAAAAGGAGATCTGTTGTTAAACGTCTTGAAACTAACGAACACACAAACTGTTTTTAAATCTTCTAACTTAACTTTTATTGCATCTTTTAGAAAAAAACAGCTGCAGTTTCCAGCTTTTTCTGCAACAATTATCTCAAAAATGCATGTGAGATTGTGGAGGGGCTGTAGATCAATACAGACTATGACTTTCTCCTTTTTTTTTAATTTTTGGATGCTGGTGTGCAGAGGGATTTTTTTTAAGGTTAAAGTGTGCCGCGGCTCAGACAAGGTTGAAAAACACTGATCTAAGGATATCTCTGCATCATTGGCTGCTATGGACAGAAAAGGAGATAAACAGTTGCGAGGACGCAACCTGCTCAAAACACACATGTGACTTCAACAGTCACATGACTCTATGACTGGGGGGGGTTGGCAGATGAGCAACTCACTCTGAAGGTGAGATCTGGAGCCAGAGGAGATGTGTTGAAGTACTCAAAGATGGAGTCCTGGAAGTCCTGAAGCTTCAGACCTGCAGACACAGCAGTGGTTTAGGAGATCTGTTCAGAACTCTGCAGAACCTACAGCTCCAGAACCCGAGCGGATCTTTGTTCTTCACCGAGACCCCGACAAAACAAAACACAAGAAGGTGAATTACAAACAGCTGGCAAAAACCAGGAGTCATATTTAGAGAAGAGCCATCATAACAGGATGTGATGTCATCAAAGCCTGGCCCTTCTGCTCATGGAAGGGCGGCAAACCTCTGATCGGAGGATTGCAGGTTTGATTCCCGCCTTCCCCGCCCATCTGTCGAAGTGGGCAAGACGCTGAACCCCACGTTGCCTCTGGTGGGAGGTTGGCGCCAGTATTCTGCCGTCTGGAGACTGTGAAGCTTTGGGCCTTTGAGGAAGGTAGACAGCGCTATACGAGTATACACCATTTACCATGGAGGACGTGGGGCACCAGCGTTGGGACACACCCAACCTTTGACCCCGGTGAACCCAGCAGTTTACCAGGGTCACAGCTGCTGAACGCAGCACTTACTAGTCAGAGCCTAAACTTCCTCATCTAGAACTGGTTATGCTGGGGAAACATCAGATGAAGTCCACAGCATGAAGTATAGCTCCATCTTATATTCCTCTCTAAAGAGCAACACCCCCCCCCCCCATACCCCCCACCCCAGCGCTCCTCACTTTTTTCGGGGTGAGAGCGACTCTCCTCCACCTCCTTCTTCAGATTCTCCATCTGCTCCACGGCTTCCCTGCTCCTGTCCTCAGACTCTCTCAGCTTACTGCATACAGAAAGACAGGTGCAGGTGAGCAGGGGTGCAACCATGTGGGCTGTGTGTGCCAGTGTGACCTCTGACCTCTCCAGGTTGATGTTGGCAGCTTTGACTTTGCGGAGCTCCTCCTGCAGCAGTTGTTTGGCTCGGATCTCAGCTTCCAGAGCAGACTGTAGCTCCAGACGAGCGGACATGTCCAGCTTCTGGCTGCGCCTCACCTTCCACAGCGGGTCCTGCAGAGGGGGGGGGGACAGAGTCAGCAGCCATGCTGACCAACACCCACCTGCTTTATTACAGCCTTAGTCCCAGACTGCCCTTCCAGGTGGATGTGGGCTGTCTGCAGGGGAAGAATGTATATCTGTACACGGCACACAGGTGGCCCCCACAATCATTGAAGCTGGGAGACCACATGGAGAGCCTGGAAATGTTCGGGAATGTTTTCTTTTTCTGTGGACATTGTGCGGGTGAAACACGTAAATACCAGTAAAGGTGAAGGGGGCCCGTCAGAGCAGGTCACATGATTAGTGCACACTCCCTGCAGCACCACCAGTGGGGTCCTGGGGTGAGCGAGGTCTGTATGGTCTGACAGAGTCCTCTTTTAGGGTCCACCAGGGTCTCTGTGGACTGACAGGATCTCCTCCTAAAGCAGACCAAGAAGACCCCGGCCTGGCCTTTGAGTCCCAGCCTCAAACCAACTCACCCTCCTGTCTCCTTTCACAGAAGCACAAGGATTTGTAAGAAGTGTGGGAGCTCTGTCCTCGGGGGGTTAGAACACACACTGAGTCCCTGAAGACGTGAGGAAGACAAACCTGCCAGTCCATGAAGGAGCAGGCCTTGAGGTGGGCCCATTAGCAGCCAGACTGGACTGGTTCTTACCAGAGGTCTGGATCCCAGACTGGAGCTGCGCAGCGTTTCCAGCTCCTCTGTCATCTTGGTGGCCAGAGCTTGCAGGTAACCTCGAGCATCCTTCTCATCACTGACCCTGAACAAAGTCAAAACAGCTGAACTAAGAGCCCCCTGCTGACTGAGCACCAACCATCAAATGAAACCCTGTGAGAAGTGACCTACCACTGGATGATCTCTGCGATCTGAGCCTCCCAGTGAGCCACGCTCTCCTTCTTGGAGGACAGGTCCTGCAGGTCGTCTTCCAGCTGTCGGTTCTGAGCAGTCAAGTCATCAACGAAGGAGCACAACTAGAGAGGAGAGCACAGGTCCTGTAGCTGCGTACACACATGACACACACATCCTGCAGGAGGAGGCTCACACCTTATCTGTCTCTGCACTAAGTTTACGGTTCTCCTCTGTCAGCAGGCTCTTCTCGCGCTCATACTTTTCCTTCAGAGCAGCAACAGCATCATCCATCTCTATTTGCCTGCAGAAATACATGAAAATGAAGATAATGTCAATCCAGATCCATTACTATGACCCCTTCTCTTTCTCCAGTTTATTCTTTGTTCGGCCCGATACAGACGTTAAGTCTTGCTGGTAAACGTTCATTTTTACTGCAGATATACATTGATATGAAGTGGATTGGCAGCCACGTTTCAGTCCAACACTGAAGACCCACATGTGTCATAGAGGTGGGAACCTCCTCTGATGTAGTAAGACAGCAGCAGGCAGTTCAGGGACAAGTGCAGCGCAGAACTAGGGGTGTGACCATAACCGCATCACATGACCTCATCACCGCACTTTTTTGGGGGAATTTCTTTTTTTAAGTTCTGCATTTGCTGCGTGATTGGAACTATAATAAACAATTAAAACATTCATCTTTGCTGATAATGTACTTTTTCTGCTAGTCCTGTGTTCAGACTTCAGGGGTTTCTGGGGGAAACCTTTTATTACTGTTCTCCTTCACCCCCTCTACGCGGCTCCCTCTACTTACACACACGTGTGCAGTTTCAGCAGCACACACACATCCTCATTCTACAACAGACGTTTCTGTCCGACGAGGAAATACGACAAATTTACTGCATTCTAATTATTCATTTCCATTACAAGCTGCGTGCGTTCTTGAGTGCACGACACGGCCGCCCGCCGGAGGATTTTGTGTGGGGTTATTACTGTTCTCCTTCACTCTGTAACACCAAACATGAGCATTCATTGTTAGATTACCATGAATATCACTACCGTAAATTCCGGACTACAAAGCGCACCCGATTACAAGCCGCACCCACCCATTTTCACGTGTTCAATTACTTTTAAACATACACAAGCCGCGTCAAAGTGCAAGCCGCGCATGTGTTAGGCGACATTGTCATCCTGACAGATCACGTCCTGAGTCCCAGAGTGAGTGCGATTCATTAGCACACTGTGGGTGGAGTCAGCTTTACCTCAGGCTCATGTATTTGAGTATGTCAACATCTGTCAAACAGCATGGAACTCTATTCTGTTCACAAGTTCAAGATTCAAGATTCAAGAGGTTTTTATTGCCATATTCTGTGTAGCTACACAGAGTAGGAATTTGTTTCGGTGCAAATGTGCAACATAAAACAGAAGAACAGTAAGCAACAAAATTTTTACACAATGGACTGAACAAAAACTATAAATAGAGTCAGTAGTGCAAGGAGTGTCAAAACAGTGCAAACTGAGAATGTTCAAGGTGCAGGTAGTGGGCTGGTGACTGGTTGGACATTGACGTGAAATTTAGGGGGGGGGTTACAGGGCATTTAAGAGTCTGACTGCAGAGGGAAAGAAACTGTTCTTGTGTCTGGAGGTTCTGGTCCTGATGGACCTTAGCCTCCTGCCTGAAGGGAGTAGTTTCAGTAGGTAATGTCCAGGGTGAGAAGGGTCGGCAGCTATCCGGCCTGCACGTCCCCGGGTTCTGGAGACATATAGTTCCTGGACAGATGGGAGGCTGCAGCCGATCACCTTCTCTGCTGAGCGCACAATACGCTGTAGCCTGTTAATGTCCCTGGTTGTGGCACTAGTGTACCACACGGTGATGGAGGAGGTGAGGATGGACTCAATGATGGCCGTGTAGAACTGCACCATCATCTGGGCCGGCAGCGGGCTTTCTTCAATTGCCGCAGGAAGTACATCCTCTGCTGGGCCTTTTTGAGGAGAAGGCAGATGGATGGCTCCCACTTGAGGTCCTGCGTGATGGTGGTGCCGAGGAAACAGACAGAGTTCACAATGGTGATGGTAGAGTCTGTCAGGATGAGAGGGGATGAGGGGGCTGTGACTTTCCTGAAGTCCACGATCATCTCCACTGTCTTCTGAGTGTTCAGCTCCAGGTTGTTGATGCTGCACCACGAACCCAGCCGGTCCACCTCCCCCCTATAGGCAGACTCATCATCATTAGAGATGAGTCCGATGAATGTGGTGTCATCTGCAAACTTGATCAGTTTGACAGAGTCATGGTTGGAGGTGCAGCAGTTAGTGTACAGGGAAAAGAGCAGAGGGGAAAGTACACAGCCCTGTGGAGTTCCTGTGCTGATGCATTGGGTGGTGGAGACATTCTTCCCCAGCCGCACACACTGCCTCCGGTCTATTAGGAAGTCAGTGATCCACCTGCAGGTGGAGTCAGGCACGTTGAGCTGGAGGAGCAGTGATAGTGGTGGGGGAGGAAAGTGTTGAGGAAACCTGTTCAGTGAGGGGGGAGGAGGAGAGTTGTGGGACCTCAAACCTGGCATAAAAGGTGTTAAGCCTCTCAGCCAGTTGTAGGTCGTCAGCAGCATGATGGGCTCTGGGCTTGTAGTTCGTGATTTGCCTAAGCCCTCTCCAAACAGAGGTGACGTCGTTGACAGAGAAGGTCTTCTAGGTTCCTCAGTTATGGTGTTTTATTTCATTTTTTTTTTTTTTTTACTTATTGACAATCTAGGTATCATACATAAAATTACAAACAGTAACCATATAATCAACATTACATCCCTCAGTTATGATGAGGAAATTTACATCCGCGATTCCCCATTTCCCATGAGTCTTAGGGGCTAAAGGCGGGGCCAACGCCCGGCTCGCCACACTGTTGTACGTGTATGAGCAAGTATCAGCAGTGCATGGAGGGGTGAACGGGAAAAGCTCTCCTTCCGCTTGTGTCGCGGCAGCGTTATGGGAGTAACAGGACTGGTTAAAAAAAACACCCCGGTAAAATAAAGCAGCGGCGACTGAAAAGCGCGCGACTGAAAAGCGCGCGCCTCAGCGCGATACGCGTCAGAAGTCAGAAGCCTCTGCGCTCCGCGCTCGCCCCGCGCGCTCCTTGTCTCCCCTTCCTATCTACTCCGACACCTCTGGCCAGGGCAGCTTCAAGGAGGAGCACTTCGTCCCCATTGAGCCGGTGGAAGGAGCAAATCGTGTCTGTGCAGAGCAATCGGTGGATGCGTTTTTACGTGTGGGAGCCATCAGACTGCCATCGGCCCCGCAGCTCTATAAGAGCAGCAGGAGAAGATGTCTCCAGCTCACACGGAGGCTGTGAGCTTTTCAAAGCAAAATTCAGCTCAGTCCTTAGAAACCGTAAAAACGATCGTCGATTAGTGTTTCCAGTCGTGTCCTGACAAAATAAAGGCTGATGTTATTCCCACATATTTACGTGCAGCCAGCTGCAGATTGCAGCTTTTCCGTCAGCAGCAGAGCGGCTTTTCCAAACCCGTTGGTGATGGTGGATTTTTCACGCTGCTTTTAACGATTGCTTTTAACTTGAAAGCTTCATCATATTGTAGTGGCGATCACGTGCACGTTGGGTCTAATGGCACCAAAGGATTCTGGGATGCGGCTGGGCATGCGTGTTTCGTTTTGTTGAACCATGACTGAAGATTCTAAGACCTGAAGTGAGGTCCATGCTGTTTGGCTGCTTAGAGGTGTGTTGAATATAAATGCCTTGTGCTTGGTGTTAGATAGAGAATTCAAACCATTCACTGAGATCGAAAGTACGTACATGGCGGCCGCCAATTAAATCCATAAATTAGCCGCGTCACTGAACAAGGCGCAGGGCTGTAAGCGCAGGAAAAAAAGTAGCGGCTTGTAGTCCGGAAATTACGGTACATGTTTTGTTTGGGAACTATTTTGTGCAGCACAATTTTACGTGTCTGTATAAACAAAGGCGGAGCCTCCTGCCCCGCGTTCTTCATGGGTGTCAGGCTTCATGGCTAGCAGAAAGGTGACAGTGTCTGCAGTCTGTTTATTACTGGGCAATAAATAATATTCTGAGAAGATGTCTGTACCAGAGAGCACAGGTGAAGCCTCGCATGCAGCTAGAGAGCAGAAGAATCAACACACACCCCCAACACACGTGTGTGCGCTCCTTCCTCCAACACACAGCGTGCTGACACACATACACACAGTCATTGTACAACACCTGTATAGTTAGTCAGATAGGAAGATAGTTAGTTGTTACTGTTATTTGTCAATAAAGAATACTACTGTAATTGTATGTATTTTTCCGACGCGGCTGCCAGGGGATTTTGTGTGTTGTTTTTTTTGTTTTGTTTTTTTGGGGTGTGGGGGGTGTGGGGGGGTGCAGTTAACCGCAACACCGTGCCCCATGCTGGTTCATCACCGCGGTGATCATAAATCCCACACCGTCACAGCTCTGGGCACAACCAGTAGTCATCTCACCTCTCCTTCTTGGCTTTGTCCAACTTTTCTCGGAGCTGGAGCAGCTCCTTATTGGCAGCTAGTTGTGCTCCCTCGGACTCCTGCAGATCTTTGCGCATGTTTTTCATCTCTGTGGAGTGGGACAGGTCTCTCTGCAGCAACTCCTGCTCGTAGAACAGGACCTTTTTGTCGAGCTCTGCCTTCAGGCGCGACAGTTCCTGCTGGGACTCTGCTCCGGCTGCAGCAGAGCCCTGGCCCTGCTGGGACTGGAGTCAAAAACCAGGCTTTTGGTCTGCTTTAGAATCAGCGTGACAGGTGAGTGGGCGTGGCCTCTTACCTTCAGCCCCTGCAGCTCTGTCTCCAGCTGCTTGGAGTAAACCTCACTGTTCTCCCGGAGCTTCCTCTCCTTCGACGCCTCTGCCTTTGCCTCATCCAGCTGTGCCTCCAACTGCCAAACACATCAGAAAAAGGCTCTTATTGTGACGGTCCCACGGGGTCCATGTGCACCCAGTCAGACTGTCAGAGCTGGTATCATCCTTTCTGAATGAATCCTGGACCTCCAGAATAGCTATGAAGCCAAGTAGTGGTATGTGCTGCCTCCTTGTGGCCATAAGAGACTAATGCACCGTGACCAGGACTCTTCTTCACACCAGCCCTGAGGTCAAACTACCGTCTTCTTTGGAGCCTTTAGCACAGAGAAACTGTTTGCCATGGACTGGTATCATTTAAACAAACAGGTCACTTTAAGTCCATCAAGAGTCTGCAAGTGGAACATTTTAAGTGATGCCTTTGCCTAAATCTCACCTCCTTGCGGTTCTTGTCCATCTTGCGCATCTCCAGCCTCATGGCATCCATCTTCTGCAGGAGCACATCTGCCTCCTCCTCTTTGTCCCGGAGCTGGCGGGACAGTTTCTGTTTGGATGAGCGCAGTTCAGCCATCCTCTCAGACAGCTCCGAGTACTCCTGCAGGGCCAGCTTCCTTTGGGAGTGTGCATCCTTCAGCTCCTTCGTCAGACTCCTCATCCGCTCCAGAGAGTCACTCAGCTGCTGCTCAAGGAGGGATGTAACAGGTAAGGACATGCCCAGCCCAGCTTTTACCAGCAACCGGAGTGATTCCCAATCCTGGTCCTTGAGATCTAATCAGGAATCTCCTTATGGTGATTTAGGTAATCAGCAGCAAGAAGAGCAGGTGAGAAATGGGAAACAGGCAGGGTGATGGATCTCAAGGACCAGGACAGACACAACTACAGAGTTTTAGTCTGTACTCCAAATACATTGTGTGTATTTGAGTGTAGTTCTGAGCTGTAGTACACAGTAATAGTACAGGATGTGGTAGAGCAGTGGTCTCCAAACCTTTCAGGCCACGTACCGGTTTGAAAGAAGCCGAAGTTTACATTTAATATTTTGAGCTTCAGGTTTCTGAAAAACTAAAAACTTAACATTTAAATTCTACTACAGGAAATTTAGTTTAGAATTAGAAAATATTACAGATGGAAAGATTCAATGAAACAAAGTTGTTGATTTGTAAAAGTCGTTTCTGATTTGTAAACCGTTCAATAAAAGCAACATTAGTTTATTTTCATACAACACTGACAATTCAACCTCAGATCAGCTTTCAGGGAAGAAGATTGATCCTGTTTGGTTTTTACGTCAATCCTGAGGAACATTTTCTGTGCCAAAGTTTCTTAACAGGTTTCTGCCTAATTCACTCATGCTGCAGGAAAATTCATAAATGTCCATTTTACAAGTGTCCACAGATCAGAACACAATTTTATTTGATTGACTCTTTATTTTCTGTTAAAGGTTTGCGGTTGGTTTAAACTTAAACTTTGTGATTAAGATTTTCCTTTTAATGTCTTGGTGGATGCTGACGTGAATCCACCGTGTCTGTAACTTCATTATCTGAGAGTGAAACATTCACGTCTATCGCTGCACATCAGGCTGAGAGGCTTCTGGGCCGTCAGAACAACCGTCTCAATAAATCCGTATTTGGAGGAAGACTCCCGGCTTTGGAGCAGCTTTCTGTCTCCTTGTAGTTGAAGGCTCTTCTCCGGTTTCCTCACTGACTCTTTTCTCCCCAGAGAAACTTTCCAAATACATTTATTGTTTGCTTTTTATTAGCTTTGGGTTAATAACTCAGCGGTCCGAGCAGCTACTTAAAGACACGTGAAACGTCAGGACAGACGGATGAGGGGAACTGAATTCTGTAGTTTTTCAAAATAAAACTACCTTCAGTACCAGAAAATAAACAAAACAGAAATAATATAAGTGTATGTATGTTTTTTCTTTCTGCGGCCCGGGGGTTGAGGGACACCCGTAGTAGAGAACCGCCCAAGTTACCTTGTGGACATCCTCCTTCTCCTGTCTCAGGGCCTTCACCTGCCTTTCCAAAGCCTTCAGTTTGGAGGCTGAGCTCTCGTAGTCCTGTCTGAGCGTAACTGCCTCCTCCAGCTGGTGCTCCAACCTATCAGAGTCTGCACCATCGCAAAAGCGGGCTTTAAATATGTGACACGACAGAAAAAGACCTCAAGGATGTGTTGGTGATGCTGCTACGTTATGACCTGCCAGCTTCTTCTTGAGGCGATCGATCTCCTCATTTAGCTTCTTGATTTCTTTGTCTCGAGACAGTGTTCCTCCTCGAGACGGAGCCTGCAGAGCGAGAGTGGACTCTGCAGGTTTAGACACAAAGCAAGCTCAGTATCTCAGCAGCAAGTCACGGCAGAGCCACAGTCCATGCTGACCAACTGAGATGATGCAGAAGCCGTTCTCACCCTGCAACTGCCGGTTCAGGTCCTGTTTTTCCTGCTCCAGGCATCGGATCCTCCTTTCGAAGGCTTCCACGTCCCGCCCTTTAACCTCCCCCTCCTTCTGCAGGACTCCCAGTGCCGCCTTGCTGATGGAGCAGCGGTCAGAGAAGCAGCTGTCAGTGGTGAAGGTGAAGCCAACGAAGGGGAGATGCTGGCCGCTGAAGCCGGAGTGAGACACCGGAGGTCCAATGTCCTGCATAGAAACAGACTCAGAATCACCTGCATACTGGAAAAGAGGGGGCTAAAGCCAGGTGGTAAGAGGCTCAGTCCTCACCGGGTTCTTCAGAACGTCATCATCCACATCAAAGTTGGAGGTGTCTGTAGGTGAAGACACGTCAGGGATGTAGGGCGCCTCCATGGAGCGGATGTTGTCCCAGTCAATCCCTTTGAAGAATGAGTGGCTCTTGAAGTCTGAGATCCCATTCAGTCCGAGGCGACGCTCCCTGGAGCAGATAAGCCTCTGGATCAGATCCCTGGCGTCCTCCGACACGTCAGTCACATGAGAAGGAAACTGGAAACGCTCCTGGACCCATAAAATAAAGCAGTTTCAGGAGGAGAGGGGACCTGAAGGCAGAAATGGAGAGCAGGCTGTCTGTCCAACAAGGGACACATTCAAATTTAGAAAGTGGGGCGAGAGTCTGGAGACAGAAGACCTGAAAACAGCAGCTGAGGACAAGAAACTGAGCTTCAGAAATGCTGGCATCAATGTTCCACAGCAATGAGAAGCCTTCACATCTTTAAACCGCTTCCAGGAGCTGCAGTCACTTGGCCGTCTCACCTCGTGGTTCATGATCTTGCCGTAAGTTTCCACCAGCGACTCTGCATAGAAAGGCGTCTCTCCAAAAAGCATCTCGTACATGCAGACTCCCAGGGACCACCAGTCGCACTCAGGCCCGTAACGACCCATTCCGTCCTCCATCGCCTGCAGGATCTCTGGTGAGATGTAATCCGGGGTGCCCACTGCCACCGAGGATTGCACCTGCAGTGGTCACAGGAGGAGGAGCTTTAGCCCCCTGACCAAGCAGAGATCAGTAGGTACAACTACTACGGATGCACCGATTCATTTGCCTGAGGTTGAAATCACATCAAAGATCATTATCAGGGGACTCAAAAAAAAAGAGTAACCAGATTTGGCCAAGACAATTGAAATCTGACTAAATTGGAGTGAGTGTGTGTTAACTTGGAGTGTGTGTTAAATTGGAGTGATTGTATGTTAACTTGGAGTGTGAGTGTGTGTTAACTTGGAGTGATTGTATGTTAACTTGGAGTGTGAGTGTGTGTTAACTTGGAGTGTGTGTATGTGTTAACTTGGAGTGTGTGTATGTGTTAACTTGGAGTGTGAGTGTGTGTTAACTTGGAGTGAGTGTGTGTTAACTTGGAGTGAGTGTTAAATTGGAGTGATTGTATGTTAACTTGGAGTGTGAGTGTGTGTTAACTTGGAGTGATTGTATGTTAACTTGGAGTGTGAGTGTGTGTTAACTTGGAGTGTGTGTATGTGTTAACTTGGAGTGTGTGTATGTGTTAACTTGGAGTGTGAGTGTGTGTTAACTTGGAGTGAGTGTGTGTTAACTTGGAGTGAGTGTGTGTTAAACTAGAGTGAGTGTGTGTTAACTTGGAGTGAGTGTGTGTTAACTTGGAGTGAGTGTGTGTTAACTTGGAGTGAGTGTGTGTTAACTTGGAGTGAGTGTGTGTTAACTTGGAGTGTGAGTGTGTGTTAACTTGGAGTGAGTGTGTGTTAAACTAGAGTGAGTGTGTGTTAAACTGGAGTGAGTGTGTGTTAAACTGGAGTGAGTGTGTGTTAACTTGGAGTGAGTGTGTGTTAACTTGGAGTGTGTGTTAAACTGGAGTGAGTGTGTGTTAAACTGGAGTGAGTGTATGTTAACTTGGAGTGAGTGTGTGTTAACTTGGAGTGAGTGTGTGTTAACTTGGAGTGAGTGTGTGTTAACTTGGAGTGAGTGTGTGTTAAACTGGAGTGAGTGTGTGTTAAACTGGAGTGAGTGTATGTTAACCTGGAGTGAGTGTGTGTTAACTTGGAGTGAGTGTGTGTTAACTTGGAGTGAGTGTGTGTTAAACTGGAGTGAGTGTGTGTTAAACTGGAGTGAGTGTGTGTTAACTTGGAGTGAGTGTGTGTTAACTTGGAGTGAGTGTGTGTTAACTTGGAGTGAGTGTGTGTTAAACTAGAGTGAGTGTGTGTTAACTTGGAGTGAGTGTTAAATTGGAGTGATTGTATGTTAACTTGGAGTGTGAGTGTGTGTTAACTTGGAGTGAGTGTGTGTTAAACTAGAGTGAGTGTGTGTTAAACTAGATTGAGTGTGTGTTAACTTGGAGTGAGTGTGTGTTAACTTGGAGTGAGTGTGTGTTAACTTGGAGTGAGTGTGTTAACTTGGAGTGAGTGTGTGTTAACTTGGAGTGAGTGTGTGAACTTGGAGTGAGTGTGTGTTAAACTGGAGTGAGTGTGTGTTAACTTGGAGTGAGTGTGTTAACTTGGAGTGAGTGTGTGTTAACTTGGAGTGAGTGTGTGTTAACTTGGAGTGAGTGTGTGTTAACTTGGAGTGAGTGTGTTAACTTGGAGTGAGTGTGTGTTAACTTGGAGTGAGTGTGTGTTAACTTGGAGTGAGTGTGTTAACTTGGAGTGAGTGTGTGTTAACTTGGAGTGAGTGTGTTAACTTGGAGTGAGTGTGTGTTAAACTGGAGTGAGTGTGTGTTACCATGCCGTCCTCCATCATGTGCAGACACGACCCGAAGTCTGCCAGCCGAATGTGACCGTTCACATCGAGCAGGATGTTGTCTGGTTTAATGTCTCTGCAGAAAAGCAAAAGAGACAAGGTCAGCTGCTTCACACCTCCTACCACTTCTTATGTCTGCCTTTTCACCAAGTACTGCGCCCCCTGGAGGCCAGAAAGCTGCTGCTTCTGAAGGCCATGTTGTGCTGTCATACAGAGCTGTATGATAGCTCTCTGTAAGAAGCAGAAGTTTCTTACTCTCTCTTTGTGTGGTATGGGAGATGTGGGGCTTGGGGGGGTCGGCTCTTCTAGTAATGGGGCCCCTGTTGGGCTGGGGAGACCTGAGCCCAACACTCCTCATACCACCACTTGTAAGAATGATTTGGGGGGAGGGGGGACTCCTTGGCAGGGTCCCCCTCTACCATGGTTGCCGCCTCTATGCTCCCCTCTCGGGTTTTAATTGCACCTTAGACACGTAGGACCCTTCGCGGGGGGGGTGGGGGTGGGGGGTGCTTAGACATCCCTACCAGCAAGCAGATATTCTCTCAGCGCCCTACCCGCAAATTTTAACTGCACCCTTCAGTACACACACCCCTTTACCCCATGACAATATAAACTTCAACACACACTCCAGCAGGCTGGGTGGGTGGCTGCCTGGAGCATGGGACGGGTCTCCCCTGGAGGCCCTGGCTCGTGCCTGGGGTTGGGATGGATGCCCGGAACTCCTGGGGTGGTGGTGGGCTGCTCGTCTGTGGCTGGGGGTACTCTCTGAAGGTGGGGCCCACGCTGGGCCACATGGCACAGCAGGGGCTTTTATTCTGGCTGGGCTGGAGTTTGCCCTCTCTGTCCCTCTATGCCTCCCTGCTCTCTGACGTTGGGGCCCCTGTGGCAGTCCTGCTGGGAGGCAGATGCTATTACCCCGCGGGGTATTTCCTGTATCTGTATAAGGTATTGATATCGGGGGATCCTGGCTACCACTGCTGCGGGGGGGGGGGGGGGGGGGGGGGGTCTTCATGTGGGGACTGAATGAAATGCTTACATGTGTGTTTGTATGCATCCATATGTGCATGTTTTAGCCGTAGTTGTATTGTCTTCATGTTGAGATGTTTGTATGTGAACATTATCGGAGCCAACAGGTATGTTGGTAACATTTGAGTGTGTGGACAGGCCCCGCCCCTTTTAATTAACATCAAAGCCTGACAGAAATTATGATAAACTTCCAGCAACTTGTTGCTTGAAGTCAGTGCTTCAGGTGATTAAGAGATGGGTGTCATTTCCTGTTCCAGAAGGAACAAGCCTCCTGCACTATTTGCAGTCCATGTTCCTCTGTTTTGGTCAGATTTTAAATAACTCTAATACCTCCACACAGGGGCCAAACTTTTATTTTTGAATCACCAGCCGGTAGATAAAGAACAATCTACCTGCTAAACATAGTTTACCGGCCAAATTAGAATACTCTAAGTGTTTTACTTTTAGATTTTTTTTAAAGAAAATGAAATTGCATTAAAACAAGAACAAATGAACAACAAATTTCCTAATTCTGCTTCCAGGTGATCACATTTTATATGAAATCATAACAGAAATAGCCTGAAAACACAATAATGTTTTTGATTATTGTTATTCTACATCAATAACAATAATCGACAGTGGCTCAGGTGGTTGAGCGGGTCGTCCAATGATCGAAGGGTTGGCGGTTCGATCCCCGCTCCCACCAGCCAACTGTTGTTGTGTCCTTGGGCAAGACACTTCACCCTCCTTGCCTCCAGTGTGGCTCCACTGGTGTGTGAATGTGCATGTATGATCCCGGTGATGGTCAGAGGGGCCGTAGGCGCGAAATGGCAGCCACGCCTCTGTCAATCTGCCCCAGGGCAGCTGTGGCTACAACAGTAGCTACCATCACCAAGTATGAATGAGGAGAGAATGAATAATGGCCACAATGTAAGCGCTTTGATACTGTTTTTTATGGATGTCCTATGAATTCATTTTGTTGTATTTATCTGCTACGTCTGTGAAAATACTGTCAGACATTAAACCTGTTTCCATTTGGACAGACAGAGCAGCTGTTTTTCCAGTTTTACACTCCTCTCTACTCAAAACCCTCATTTTAAATCTGTAAATCTCCAACGCCTTACACAAACAGGTTAAATTCAGTTGTCGTTTTGTGCAAACCAACAAATGTTTCATATCAGTTTGATAACTGCGGCCATGCCAGCTCCTTCAGGAAGGGAGTGACTATTCGACATTTTCCTGTAAGCACCGCTAGCTTCCTGTCTGTCACCCGTGCTCAGCAAAGAAGTGATCATGTGATCCTAGCAGCAGCCCTCATTATGTTACCGGGGCAACCAGATTAGACACGTCACCTGTGAACCTGCTGTACCTGTGAACGTAGTGCTGCTGATGAATGGAGTGAACGGCGAGGACCATCTCCGCTACGTAGAACCTAGCCATGTCTTCAGGAAGACGATCCTCAAACTTACTGAGCAGCGTCAGAAGGTCGCCCCCCACATAGTAGTCCATGACCAGGTACTGTAAGTGAACACAGAAACACAACGCTTACACAAACACGCACACAAAAATCCACTCAGAGGGAATAAATAAATAAATAAGCATGGACACACATAAGCACGCATAGCAGGACTAATGCACATCTATAGATAAAGATGTGCCTACATACTCAGAAAACCCCACAGGAACACATGCAGATAAACACAAAGATACACAACAAAAGTTACAAAGGTAGAAACACAAACACACATGGATGCACGCACAAGAAGCACAACTTAACACAAAATAGGTATAATAATAATAATGATAATCATAACATTAATCTGCGTTTTTCCATACGTTCAAAGTTCTTCCAATGTGTCCAATATTCATTCATACTCCATGATGGTAACTGCTGATGTACCACAGCTGTCCTGAGGCAGAATGACAGAGGCGTGGCTGCCAGTTGACGCCTACCCCCCCCCCCCCCCCCCCCCCCCCCCCCATCACTGAAGGCAGGGAGGGTGGAGTGCCTAGCCCAGGGGGTAAGCGTCTGTGGTGAGCGGGGATCGACCCTGATCCTTTGATCATTGGTCGACCTGCTCAACCGCCTGAGCCACTGGCGCCCAAAGCTACACAGGTAGAGCTACACACACACACACACACACACCCACACACACACACACACACTCACACAGCTACAGCTAAACACACACAGAACACAGACACACCTACCGGTACACACAAAACTCTTTTATACATGTATCCAGCTTTTAATAAAACATGAGTTTTCAAAACTCAACAAATTTGGAATTTAGTAGATATTTGGAAAATATTGAGATGTGATGACTGGTTGGACTCAAATAAAGGTCTTCTAGTCGTGTCTTTGTAGACCCAGAGAGTCCAGGTCAGAGACCAGAGCTGCTGTTGGGGGGAGAAAGTCTGGAGTCGTGCAGGACATGAATGACAGCAGTGAGATGTGCTGCACACAAGAATTGTTTTTTGATTATCATTATGCTGTTTTAGCCTAAATAAAAAAAACAGCATTGTTTTTAGGACAGTATCTGCAGTAGAAATTTGCTTTTTAGTTGTTGGCGGGGCTGTTGGAGCGGAGAGAGCCTTCCCCCATTTCCCATCATCCAACATTAGCAGTGCAACAAAAAATGGACATCAACATCAGATCTATCCAGTCGTACAGTTTAGATCCAGATTTCAGCTCAGACCAGGAAAACAAAGACGTTCATGGATCCATTTGTCTGTTAGTGGATGATCAGAATGAAGCAGAGCAGAGAACTTATGACCTGCTGACCTCTAGGTCCTACAACAGTCAGCAGGTCAAATGATGTGAATAAAGTAATACTAGGAAACAGAATTTTATTTTTTCCTCTATCATGAGAAAAATGCTACAAGAAGATTTTACATTTTCATTGAGGTGGGTCTTTAACATCACACGAGTAGAAAACTAGAATGGAGAATAGACACTCAGTGTTTAGGCAGTGATACCCACCTCCACACACAGACACGCACACGCAAAGACACACACACTCGCAGGCACACATACAGCAGGAATGACGTCACCGAGACATGAACGATCGATGGAAGCTTCTGCCGACCACTCACTCACCAGGAAGTTGTCATCCTGGAAGGCATAATGCAGCCTGGTGATCCACTGGCTGTCTCCCTTCACCAAAACGTCTCGCTCTTCACGGAAACACGCCGTCTGCACACATGACGAGTCAACCAGGGGTTCCCAGCACCACTGCAGCCCACTAACACGTCAAAGGTGGACCCACCTCAGCTCTCTTCAGCATTTCCCACTTGTTGAGGATCTTCATGGCGTACACCCTCTCTGTGTTCTTCATTTTCACCACAGCAACCTAAATGAGGGCAGGACGTTACTACTGGAGTAGCGGTGTGCGTCCCTCCCCCCTTCACTCTGCAAACACTGCCTAAGAGGAAGAGGAGTCCAAAGGAATTCTTACCTCTCCAAAAGCTCCTCGACCAATCACCTTCAGCATCTCAAAGTCGTCCCTGTGCAGCCTCATGTCCTTCACGGCCGTGGTGAAGGGTTTCACTGCAGTGCAGAGGGACGCCAAACACAACCGGGTCAGTCCCAAACAGGCCAAAGGCCCATCCCTCCCCCCTAAACTGGTGGCTCCAGATGAGGCAGACTGCCAAGAGGCAGAGCGCTGACCCCTCCATGGGTCAGACTGCAATCCGACTTACAGGACCTGTTCTGACCCCGCCCACATCTGAGGTCATCTATCTCCCACCGCTGGTGGATCAGCGAGGAAAGCCTGGAAAGATCCAGCTTTCCAGAACCTGCTGCGATATCATAGGATTGGAGAAAGCAGGTCACACAGAACCAGGTCAGAACTGGCAAAGCGGGGGGGTTGCTGCAACTCGCCGCTCCTTCCTTCCTTCCTTCCTTCCTTCCTTCCTTCAGGGAGGGGTCAGAACAGGTCTCCCACTGAGGTGTTTTCTGTGGCGGTCCTTACCCCACTGCAGGAAGTCGGTGACGTGCTTCTCCCTCTTTAACGGGCAGCTGGAGCATTCGGTGTAGAGGCAGACGAGCAGATCCAGCAGCGCCTCCACACTCAGGCAGCCCGTCGCCCTCCGCTCCAGCAGCAACTCCTCCAGCCGCGCCAGGCGCTCCTTGGCCGACATCCTGCCTGGCGGAGGACTACCGCCGCTGTCCGCCCAAAGTGCCAGCCGCCGCCGCCGCCGCCGTGTCCGTTGCCCTGAGGCGCCGCTTCCTGTCGAAGCTGCTAGCAGCAGCTAGCTCGTTAGCTGTGGAAAAGCATTCCCGACATTTTGCTCCGGGTCGCCGCCGCCTCACTGCGTGTCCGCCGGTTAGCCGAGCCGCAAATCTCCGTCAGCCAAACAGGCAGTGGGCCTGCGCGTGTAGCGCCTCCGCATCGGCTTTAATCCGATAAAACTAGACTTTCCTTCCAGAAATCAGCGTCGAATTCTCAGAGCTGCCGTCACTCTTCCATGTTAGCCGCTCGGTGTACCATCCCGGGAAATGAGCCCGAGGCTTCGAAACCGGATCCGGTGGTTTCTCAGTGTCTGTAAACTCCGACAGCCAGAACCCTGATGGATTACAGGCGAATTTTCGGGAGTTCTAAGCTGCTGCCGGTGTAGTTGATCAGTAGGAATATGGCTGAATCCAGGTCGGATGAGCCAGGACAAGCTGCAGAACCCAAATCCCGTTTCCGTTCTAGCGGATTTCACATTAAAAGACGCCCCACTTTTTTTTCTTTTTACAAATCACTACAAATAAATCATGATTCAACATAAACGACCCAAGTGCTGATTTGTTTTTGTTCTTTCATGCATACGTTTAGGTTGTTATTTTCATTTATGATTAATTCATTGGCTGGTTTGTTAATTCATGTAAACATTTTCCATGCATTCGTTAAGTTGGCTTGTCTGTTCATTTGGTCATTTTATTTACTCATAAGTTCCCCTGGAGGATGAGGTCAGAAAAAGTTGATCCATCAACGTTTCGGTCGTGAATGCGGTTGTGACATAAGCAATTCGTCCTCGTTCAGTTGTGTGACACAAAGCCCTCACTAGATTTTCCTCCCCTGCTCTTGTTTTATTCTGAAAGGTCAGCTCCTGGTCTGGGAAGCTTCACGTGCAGCCGCGCGCGGATGTGACTCATCCCGAGGAACTCCAAGGCCCCGCCCTCCTGCAGCGGAAACGCTCCAAACGATGACGCCGAGATTTGATTGACAGGAGTTAAGAGCGGACCCCCTCTGCAAAGACTGGCAAATAATTCACCAATAAACCAACTAAGTTGTTTTTATCATATCTGAATCACTTTTTAAACAATGATTTGTATTTGTTTTATTAATAGGTTCATTTATTAAATTGAGGACCCCCCCCCCCGAAAACGAGATGACGCCTCTGAAGGGGCTTATCCTCCAACCTAGTCATCTAAATAGACTTGAATCCGGTAATTGTATAATAAACATGAATCATAAAGAACATAAAATCATCCATTTCAATAGGGATTGGCTAAACTGAACTAAACAGACTAGACTAAACTGGGCATTCCTGCCCTAAGACCCGCCTTCTCAGTAAGAAAAAAATCTTTAAAAAACGGAAAGGAGTAAGTAAGACGGATAATGCATGAATTGCAATGCACCAAACAGAGGCATTGAGAACTAGATAAGAATAGAGGACAGAACCCCAGTGCACCATAGTTTCCCCAGCTTCTAACTTCTAGCAGCCTAACAACGAACTGTTATTGTTACTAACTAACTAATACTAACTAGTCTGACAATAAGCCTGTCCAAAGAGGAATGTTTTCAGTCTAACTTTGAATGTAGAAACTGAGTCGGCCTCTCTTCCATGAGCTGGGAGTTTATTCCATAAAACAGGGGCTTGGTGGCTAAACGCTCTACCTCCAACCGTACTTTTACTAATTCTAGGGACCACAAGCAGTCCTGCATTAAGTGACTGAACTGTTCTGATTGCATGGTAAGGGACTATGAGGTCTTTGATATAGATTGGGGTCATACCATGTAAGGCCCTATGGCTGCTTTGTTTTCATTGCCTCGGTTTTTTATGTCTCTTATCAATACAGTGAATTGTAAGTATAGAAGAAAATGTTTTATCGCTATTTTTATAAGTAGGATTTCTTTAGACAAAGCAAAGCAAAATTTAAAATCCATGTTTGAACAACAACGTCTGTAATGTGTTTTTCTTCATGTTGTCCAGCAGGAGTCAGTAATGAGCTGTGAGGTTCGGTTTCGGGGGTTGATTCCTCCTCCCTTACAGGTCATGTCTCTGAAAAAGGAAAAGTAGTGCCAAGTTGTAAACCTGGAGTTTCATCTTCCAAGAGATGGTTTGATGCCACGAGTGGTTTCCTGCAGGGATGCAAGGCTACAATTTAGCCACGGTTCAATTCGTACCTTGATACTTGGCTACTTAAAAATTAAAAACCCCACAAAAAGTATTCTTTTAAAGTCTTCCCAACACAAAGTTTGTATCAAACAGCTGTGAGGATGGAGATAAAGACGAGAAAAGAGAGAAAGAATCAGGACAGATGGAGGAAAGAAACAGGCTGGTCTGATGGTGGACGTTCAGGGCAAAGCCAGTTCAGATCAAGTCAGTCATTTTTAAATAGTATTCTTAGTTTTAAAAAAACATGCATTAGCAAGATGTTTAATTTATTTAAAACATGAAATAATTGTTGCTTGGCCGTATGATTTAGTGGAGAAGAACACAGCAGAGGTGAAGGAGACAGACATGAGGTTGGTGATGCATCTGATAGAAAAGACAGCAGAGATGAGGGAGGAATCATTAAACTATTAAAGTCACAAAAACCTAGATGCTCACTCTGGTTTAAACTTCTGCTGAACACCTGTTCACCTATTCTGGGAAAACAAGTGCAGACATACACGACAATCAGTCCCAACAGAGAAGAATGAGGAGAGAGGTTCAGATGAAGATAATGATGATAGAGAGAAAGAGAGACGACCAGCTGATGATGAAGAGGGAGAAGAACAGAGACGACCAGCTGATGATGAAGAGGGAGAAGAACAGAGACGACCAGCAGATGATGAAGAGGGAGAAGAACAGAGACGATCAGCTGATGATGAAGAGGGAGAAGAACAGAGACGACCAGCTGATGATGAAGAGGGAGAAGAACAGAGACGACCAGCTGATGATGAAGAGGGAGAAGAACAAAGACGATCAGCTGATGATGAAGAGGGAGAAGAACAGAGACGACCAGCTGATGATGAAGAGGGAGAAGAACAGAGACGACCAGCTGATGATGAAGAGGGAGAAGAACAAAGACGATCAGCTGATGATGATGAAGAGGGAGAAGAACAGAGACGATCAGCTGATGATGAAGAGGGAGAAGAACAGAGACGACCAGCTGATGATGAAGAGGGAGAAGAACAGAGACGACCAGCTGATGATGAAGAGGGAAAAGAACAGAGACGACCAGCTGATGATGAAGAGGGAGAAGAACAGAGACGACCAGCTGATGATGAAGAGGGAGAAGAACAGAGACGACCAGCTGATGATGAAGAGGGAGAAGAACAGAGACGACCAGCTGATGATGAAGAGGGAGAAGAACAGAGACGACCAGCTGATGATGAAGAGGGAGAAGAACAGAGACGACCAGCTGATGATGAAGAGGGAGAAGAACAGAGACGACCAGCTGATGATGAAGAGGGAGAAGAACAGAGACGACCAGCTGATGATGAAGAGGGAGAAGAACAGAGACGACCAGCTGATGATGATGAAGAGGGAGAAGAACAGAGACGACCAGCTGATGATGAAGAGGGAGAAGAACAGAGACGACCAGCAGATGATGAAGAGGGAGAAGAACAGAGAGATACGGAGAGGGCATTACTCAGAAGATCCTTCTGAATGGCCTTCAACACACAAATTTGGGGAATCATTGAGGCAATACACTGTTAAAAATGGCTCACAAAAATGTTCTGTTTCTATATCCATGATCAGCTAAGAAGTAATGAAATGTATACCTTTAAACAATAAAAGTGTAGTGTGGGTGTTTAGATAGCGAGGTGTGAATGGGATGTTTTATTATGTGCATTTATGTCTGTATGTTTTTGTGTGTGTGTGTGGGGGGGCGCTTTTTTACGTGGCCGCATACCACTATGAAATTAGGTAGTTGCGCCCCTGGGTGGGGGTCTCTATCATTTGTGCAGACACAGTCCTGTGCATCGCCGGAGAGTGGCTTGAGAATGGAAACAATCTGAGAGTCTGTAAGCCATTCAAGAGTGAAATATGGAGTTAAAGGTGGCCTTCAGACCTCTGAACCTGATGTAGGGATGGTGATCTTTACAGAATGCATAGGACTTCTCTATGAGCAGACAGACGGCTGAGAAGTGATCTGTTGTGGATCAGTGATTGCTGCAGAAGAGCCTGTCACCCTTATGTTTGCTAAAGGGCAGGATGACCCTCTGGTCAAGGCGCTGGGAAATCCCTGTCTCCCAAACCTTGTTAAAGGTGTGGGCTAGCCACTTGACCATGTAGTGCTCACCCGATTTCAACATCTTAGTGGTTATAGCTGAGAAGGCGGGGACTTTCCTGTTGTTGAGATGTCTTACAGCAGCTCCAGCTTCCTGGGGTGTAATGGGGTCTGTTCTGAAGGCATTGCTGGGGGCAGCAGCATTGGGAGCTGTTGAGCCAACAGGGTCAACTGAGGAGACATTGTGATGCAGAAGGAGGCTGAAGGTTCATATCCTTGTTTTTGGATGTGGATTTGAGGTTTTGGGCTTCTGCTTGACAGAATTTGTTCTATCCTCTGAGCGTAGGGACATTACGCTGATGGTTCAGCCGCGCATACTCCATCAGGTGGCCTTCACGTCGTTGTTTGAAGATCTTAAATATCTGCTCTGATATATTTTTTCCAGTTGTTTGCTCTTTCACAGTTTTTCAATTTGTCCTTGGCCTTAAAGTATAAAATGAAAATAAATACTGGCAAAACTATCATGTGCACCTGCCATCCCTCAGTAAGCACAGAAAAGCTCATTCTTCTCATCAATGTTCCCCTGCAAATCCTCCTCCACTCCAGCATCTCCTTACCAGTACGTAGAGGCTTGTCTACAAGGTTCAGCATCTTCAAGTCTTGTCAAGTTCATGTTTCTGACCTGGCTGAGTCCCAGTCCATGTTTCTGTTACTTCTGTCTTCAACCAAGTTTTGTCCACGACCTTTCTCCAATGAATGTCCTATTTTATTGATCCAGTGCACCACTTCAATCAAGTCATTGTGAATTTCTCAGTGTGCAACAGCTGTTGTTTCCTGTTTTTACTACAAACTTGGCCTCGTGGAACTACAACTTCAATGTTCTACTTCCTATTCGGATTACAGACTCTGCCTCAGTCTTCCTGCACTGCCTCCTTCAGAAAGACAAAGATTCAACTCCCACCATCAGAATTTATGTGGGAACAATAAAATCAGATGGTGATGGTTGTCATGCTGAAAGAGCCAGCCACGTTTCATCTTTAATGCCCTTGCTGATGGAAGGAGGTTTTCACTGACTATACAGGGGCCCATTCATTCTTTCCTCTACACGGATCAGTCGTCCTGGTCCCTTTGGTGAAAAACAGCCCCAAAGCATGATATTCCCACCCCCATGCTTTACAATAGATATGGTGTTCTTTGGATGCTGCTCACCATTCCTCATCCTCCAAACACGACCAGTATAGTTCTTACCATGGGACATTCTCCCAATCCTCTTCTGGATCATCAGCACTGCAGGGTTTGAGTCCCTGGTGGTGTAGTGTGTTACTGATGGTAGCCTTTGATACTTTGGTCCCAGCTCTCTGCAGGTCATTCACTAGGTCCCCCATGTGGTTTTGGGACTTATGCTCACAGTTCTTGTGATCATTTTGACCCCATGGGGTGAGATCTTGGAGGGACCCCCAGATGGAGGGAGATTCTCAGTGGTCTTGGATGTCTTCCATTTCCTAATAATTGCTCCCACAGTTGATTTCTTCACACCAAGCTGTTTATGTATTGCAGATTCAGTCTTCCAGCCTGCTGCAGGTCAACAGTTTGGTTTTTGGTGTTCTTAGACAGCTCTTTGGTCTTGGTTTGGAGTGTGAGTGTTTGAGGTGTCTTTTATATAAATAAAAGTTCAAACTGGTTCCGTTAATACAGTACAGAGTAGAGGACAGAGGATCCTCTTACAGGAGAAGTTACAGGTCTGTAAGAGCCAGATATTTTGCTTGTTCGCAGGTGACCAAATACTTACTGTCCACCATAATTTGCAAAACAATTCTGTAAAAATCAGACAATGTGATTTTCTGGAATTCTTTCTCATTTTGTCTCTCATAGTTGAAGTTAACGTATGATAAAAAATTACAGGCCTCTCTCATCTTTTTAACTGGGAGAACTTGCACAATAGGTGGCTGACTGAATATATTTTTGCTCCACTTGACTAAAGAAAGAGCCTAGAATGAACTGCAGTTCTGCTTCTTACTTTGAGCAGAGGAAGACTGTGCCGTAAAGCTGAGCGACTAAAATACTTTCTTAAGCTCATTATGACACCCTCCCAGCAGCAACTCCTCTTCCTCGTCTGTCTAGCAGCAACTCCTTTTCTTTGTCTGTCCAGCAGCAGATCCTCTTCCTCGGATGTCCAGCAGCCCCTCTTTGAAAAATGCTTCTACCAAAGCTAAACTCTGATGTAAGCTTATGAGTGATCAGGATCTGCAGCTTCACTGAGCCGAGTCTTGGATTTGATGGGATTATTGTGTGGAAAGCTAAAGTGGGTCACAGAAGATTTTCAAGAGTTGATATGTCAAGGATGGATCCAAACCTTTCATGAGACTGAAGCAAACTGCCTGCAGACAATGAAAACTTGGATTTAGGTTTGTGGAGAATCTGTTGGTTTCTGCAATGATTTACCTAAAGGTCAGGAGGAGTACTGTTCCCTGAGGAGCTGCTGTTTTGACCATGGCCACCTCTCCTTGGACTTGAGTCCTACAGAGAAGCTTGGACCGTCATGAGTGTTGGCAAGGTAAACTTCACCAAGGCGGAGAGGGAAAAGTTAGCTGAGCTGCTTTGGCTGCTCAACTGGATCTCTGTGGTGACTGGAGCCATCCTCTTGGGTATGGGTTTGTTTCTCAAAGTGGAGATCCAGACATGGCAGGAAGTGATGTCAGAGCAGGGGGTGCTATTTGTGCCGCACATGCTGATCACCACTGGTCTGGCTGCATGTGGCATCAACTTCCTTGGGGGTAAGATTTGCCTGGACTGCGCCGACACCAATAAGTTCCTGCGTTGGAAGCTAGTGATGATGCCGTATGTCATCTGCACTTTCTTCTTCACTGCCTGCATCCTGGCTGGGGCGCTCATGTGCTACAGCATCCGCAGCCAGCTGGAGGAGTCCCTGTTCCTGGGTCTGAGGCACTCCATGCGCTACTACAAGGACACAGACACACCTGGACGCTGTTACCTAAAGAGGACTCTGGACCTGCTACAGATCCAATTTCAGTGCTGTGGAAACACTGGCTATCAGGACTGGTTCCAGGTCCAGTGGATCAGCAGTCGCTACCTGGACCTGAGAAGTATGGCTGTGGTGGAGTAAGTTGACATGGTGCTGCCGAGAATCAAATCAAATCAAATCAAACTTTATTTATAAAGCACTTTTCATATAAAAATATAACACAAAGTGCTTTACATTAAAACAACAAAATATAAAAACAAGCAAGCATTAATAAATAAATAAATAAATAATAGGGCCCCCCTCCCCGTACCTAGCCCCCCACGCCTTTCACACCTCCCACTCTCTAACTGATGGAAAATGACAATGAAAAATAGGCTGTAAAACATATGCTGAGCACAAAAACATGATGCGGGAAACGCTAGTAATTGGAACCTCCCCCCCTGTGAACAGCCGCATAGACAGCCAAATGCAACATCACAGGCGGGGACCGCTCCACCACAGCTAAGCGGTGATGCAGGTCCCCACCCAGAGCCGCAGCGGCTGAACAGCAGCCGTCCCAGAGGGAGAGGTTCCAGCTGAGGAAGCACCGGAAATAAAAATGAATAAAAATTGAGAATCAAAAAGTAAACATATTGATAAAAACGATAAAACATTGAAATAAGGTAAATTAAAATAACACGTTAAAAATCAGGTTCAAGTTCATAAAACAAGATAAAATGGATAAAGAAATAAAATAAAAATAGAAAATACATATAGATAAATAACAATAAATAAATAAAAGTAGTAAAATAAATAAATAATAAATAAAAATTAGCTAAAAGCCAGGTTAAAAAGATGGGTCTTGAGCCTTTTCTTAAAAGTATCAATGCTCTCTGCGGCTCTCAGGCCCTCTGGCAGACTGTTCCATAAGCGGGGACCATAGTGCTGAAATGCAGCTTCTCCATAGGTTTTAGTTTTTACAGTTGGAATGGTTAACAGACCAGTGCCAGAGGATCTCAGGGTCCGCGAGGGTTCATATCTTACTAAAAGATCTGATAAATAAGAAGGCGCAAGACCGTTAAGACATTTAAAAACTGTTAAAAGTATCTTAAAATCAATCCTGAAGCATATGGGGAGCCAATGCAGGGATTTTAAAATTGGGGTGATGTGAGCCCGCCTCCTGGTCTTTGTAAGAACTCGTGCAGCAGAATTCTGGAGAAGCTGAAGGTTCCTAATATTTGTTTTTGGAAGACCAGCAAGCAGGGCGTTACAGTAATCAATTTTACTCATGATAAAAGCATGCATTAGCATCTCCATATTAGCAAGAGAGAGTAGTGGGCGGACTCTAGCCAGATTTTTGAGATGATAAAAACCAGTTTTAACCACCTGTTTTATATGGGGGATAAAAGTTAGCTTAGAGTCAAAAATAACACCCAGGTTTCTGACTGCTTCCGAATGACTTAAGGAAAGTTCCTGTAGCTTCAGAAACTGTTTCTCCCTCTTGGCTTCAGGACCAATAACTAAAATTTCAGTTTTTTCCTGGTTGAGCTGCAGAAAATTGGCCCTCCTTTATCATTTTAGTCAGTCCTGCTGAACAAAAGCATTCAAAAATCCATTAAAGATGGCGAAAACTACAACATATAACTATATCTTCTTACACAAGAAACAGGATCATGATGATCTGACAGGTTGTTTTTCACTGAGTTAGAATGACTTATTTTTAGAAAGTGGTTCTTAACCCATAAGAACCCACAGTGACATTGGTGTATCAGAAATATGTTCTGTGGTCCACTTGGTTTGTGGTAAAATACACATAATTTTATATTTAAGAAAAAACTGGTCTGGGTTCTTATGGTAGACAAATATTGAAAATTTTCATTTTCATTTCATAAAAGGGGTTTTGCTGATGAAACTTTTCTTTATTAGATATTTTATCTAATTACAAGTTCTTCTATCTGAGTTAAAATGTACTTGTTAATCTTGCTGAAAAAAACACAAAAAATAAAACATCCCCTTTTCAAGCTTTAGAGGAGATTCAAAGTCATTTTCATGGAATAATTAAATACAAATAGAAACAGAAACACCCATAAGCTTTGATTCAGCAGCCACAATGAAAGCCTTGCATCCTTGCAGCGCTGCCTGCTCATTTAGTCTGTTGGAATCCAGAACCACAGTTAGGGTCAGAGTTCAGCAGACAGCCGCTCTGCTGTCTGCTGTTGCTGCAGTGGTGTCCATCTTCTTCATGAAGGGCTGGGGTGGAGGATTTTGGGACAGAATGATGAAAGGTACAGCAGATCCGAATCCCAGCGGGTTCCTTTCTGTGTGGACTCTGCATATTTTTATGCATATGTGGGTTTTCTCTAGCTTCCTCCCACAGTCCAGTAGTATGTTTCAGAGGTTGATTGATAACTTGATTGTCTCTTAGGTGTGAATGTTTTTTGCATTTTGCCTGCTCGAGCATTTTTGTTGTTTTGTTTCATCGTTCTCTTATTATCATCTCTTTTTTTGACGAACATGGACTTTTTACACCTCATAAGAGGAATGTCTGCTGCTCTTTTGTCCACTGGTCTGAAACGTTCCGCTGGTGTCCTGTTTACACAATTGGCTACTGTTATCTGAACACAATGAAATGCGGCTGGAGATCGCAGTTATTATTATTAGTTTTTTAATTCAACAGAGCTATGGTGACAAGTTACTTTCCCCACTATGTGATCAATAACATTCTAACAAGTTCTATGCTATTTTAGTTTAATGAATGAGCTCAAATACACATACTCACCATGCTGTGTCGAGGTTTTGGAACTCGATGTATATGCCTGTGACCCTGTGGTGTATTTTATATTTTTTGTGACCCTGTGGTGTATTTTATATTTTTTGTGACCCTGTGGTGTATTTTTTATTTTTTGTGACCCCGTGGTGTATTTTTTTATTTTTTGTGACCCTGTGGTGTATTTTTTTATTTTTTTGTGACCCTGTGGTGTATTTTTTATTTTTTGTGACCCCGTGGTGTATTTTTTTATTTTTTTGTGACCCTGTGGTGTATTTTTTATTTTTTGTGACCCCGTGGTGTATTTTTTTATTTTTTGTGACCCTGTGGTGTATTTTTTTATTTTTTTGTGACCCTGTGGTGTATTTTTTATTTTTTGTGACCCCGTGGTGTATTTTTTTATTTTTTGTGACCCTGTGGTGTATTTTTTATTTTTTGTGACCCTGTGGTGTATTTTTTATTTTTTGTGACCCCGTGGTGTATTTTCGACAATAAGTTAACAGGAAATTTTGTATTCAAGACAGGAGAAAGTGGGATTCAAAACAAACATGTTGAACGCAAAACTAAATTTTTTATTCCTACTTTGTCGCTAAGTTATGCACAAAATATTGATTTGTGCTGAATTTTGATTTTATAAATATGTTTCTGTTTGACAGATCTCTAACCCCATAGAAATGTCCCAGAATGGAACCTTGGGGAACTCCTTTCTTATCCCTAAATTTTTTGTCTGACCTCTCTTACACCCACGTTGTTTTGAGTGTTTTTGATAAAATGTTTTAAGATTAGTTTGGGTTGCTTTAGAACTTAGTATTTCAGTTTTATTTGTGTTGCTTTCTCTGTTTTCTGTGTGTTTGTGTGTGAAGGGGGGTGCCTGACAGTAAGGATGTTCAAATTGAGGCCACTGCACGTAAAATACTGAGATCAAAAGATTAACCAGCAGCTTCAGGTCAGCTTCTACTGATTCCAGTTAACCTGTTTGTGTTCGGGCCAAAAGTAGCCGTTTTACTGGTAAACGTTTTATTCCACCATCAACAGAAACACACGGTTCTGCTTTAACAGAGAAGTGTAAGGGATTGCTAACTATTTTACCACGTAAATGTTCTAAGTGTGTGAGAGGATAAAGCATTAATGCATCAAGAAAAGCCACAAACATTTGTTCTCTACTTCTCAGAGATTTGAAGCCTTTTTGTATTTTTTTAACTAGATAACAAAGACAAACGTATCATTGGGGCTCATAAACCCAAAGACTTCAATTTCATATTTTGTGTTTCTAATAAGTGTGCCTAGTCCTGTTTTTTCTTTCAGGCTGGGCAGGGAAGCTCTTGTCTGTTTTTTTCCAGATGGGATGTCTTATGCACACAGGTCTCAGGTTCTCTATTTGGTTTTGGTTTCCCTTTTTTCAAATATTTTGACTTCAGATCGTTTTGTTCTATGTATACAGATGCTGAACTTAAAAGCAACACTTATGTAAAGTGTTACAATTCCTAAAGGAATGAATTACTTTGTATAAAAATAGGCAATTTAAAAGGTATTACATCTTGGTTGTATGACTATTGATTCATTATCTGGGCAAAACATGATTATCAAAAGAGGAAAATATTGCAAAAGATTAGAGAGACCGGGTCCAAGACTTTTGAGGAATCAGACCTGCAGCACTCTAAAAAGAGTATTTGGGCTGTAGTTGGTAAGATGCACTTTTTTACTAACTTAATTATTTCGTTTGGTGAAAATAAATCATTTTTTTGAGTTCATTCAACTTAAAAATAACTAGTAGTTGTCTGACATAGTTATTTTACTTTCAATCAACTTAATTCAAGCTACGTTGGTGTAACTTTGGCGTGAAGCTGTCAATGCGTAATGATGTCATAATGTAAGGCAGCGCAAGGAATTATGGGATACCATTTTCTTTGCCTATCTGGGCAGATTGGAGTTTAAGTGTGAGTTTTTGTCCATGGGTTTGTTGTGTAGCTGTTTTACTCTGAACTAGTGATTTAAACTGTTATGTTTACTTTTTTCTGCACCATGAGTTAGAGTTTGGTAGAGGATGATGACCAACCAACTCCGTCTTTAATATTTGGTACTGTGTACCAAATATTAAAGACGGAGTTTGCAACATGTGAGCTCCTGCCTTGAAATGCAAGACATTGCTAGGTCAGTCATGTCTTTGATATGAAAATTATCAGGCCCGATGGTGGAAACTCTAGAAAAATGAGTCAATTTAAAATGTATAAACAAAATTAAAAAATATTTTCGGTAACGCTTTCTTTTACAGTACAGTACTTACAGTGTACTTAAGTGGTATTTACATGGTACTTATAGTGTAACTACTGGGTACTTTCAGGGTACTTACATGGTACTTTTTATGGAATTTACTGGGTACTTACAGTGTGTTTACATGGTACTTTCTATGGGACTTTACTGGGTACTTACATGGTACTTTTTGTGTCTACTCTGTACTTACATGGTACTTACTGTGTATTTATATGGTACTATTTGGTTCATACCTATGTGGTACATACTGGGTATTTATAATATTCCTACTGGGTATTTACATGTTGTGCAAAGGTGTCTTTTATGGTACTTACCACATGTAAGAACAAGGTAAGTACAAATAAAGTACCTTGACCTTTAGGTCTGCACTCGCTGCATGTTTCATGGTATTTACCATGAATTTACCACAGAAACTACCCCTTAAGTACACTGAAACTGTAACTGTAAAAGAAAGTCAGCCCTATTTCCACTCTGTTACATGGTACTTTCATTACTAAATACTGGATATGTTCACTTGAATATTACTTGGTACTTACCCCTTAAGTACAATGAAACTGTAACTGTAAAAGAAAGTCAGCCCTATTTCCACTCTATTACATGGTACTTTCAGTAGTAAATGCTGGGTATGTTCACTTGAATATTACTTGGTACTTAACCCTTAAGTACAATGAAACTGTAACTGTAAAAGAAAGTCAGCCCTATTTCCACTCTATTACATGGTACTTTCAGTAGTAAATGCTGGGTATGTACACGTATTACCTTCCTGTGCAGTGTACATACACACTTGGTCTTCAGACCTCACCAAATGAGATAATGCTAACTTGTTGGTAAGGGTAAAGTAACTACATTGTAAAAAAAATATACTGGCCTGATTACTTCTTGTAACATGAGGCAAGTTTAAAGAGAAACAAGACAGCAGTGAAAACAACAATCTTTAATATGATACGTGTCTGCAGCATACAAAGTGTCATCACAATGAAATAGGTTTTAAGTACAAAACAGTTCAAAGGAGAATTCTAAAAAACACATTGGCCTGAGGGTCGTGCTTTTTGTCCATCAAAATTCTTTCAGCAGAGTTTGGTAACGGTGCAGGACTTCTTCAGGGTTTGTAACTGCAAGAAAATTCACAATATGAGCTAAAATGAACATAAAAAGCATAACGACTTTGATGAAATACAAAATATATTTTACTTATTTAATCATTTCTGTAATGAGTTTGATAAATTTCTGTGAATTCTTTATCGCTTTGACTGTAATGCTTGAAATTAATCAATTATCCTCATTTATGAACATGATAATAAATTATTCACAACTTTATATTTTAGTTACATAAACAAGAACAACAAAAAAGAAATCAAAGAAAAAAAATCAATATTGCCATAAAAAAATCTAATTTGTTTAGACAAAGAATGACAAAAGCAATGTTTTAATTGGCAATTACTGTGTGTATTTCTTCTTTATAAATATTATTCGCACCTACAATTTGCATTAGCATGAAAAACATTGCAGGGTAAAAGAAAAGGAAAAAAGAAATAAATAGGCGATTTCAAATTCAACACAGTTATTCACAAAAATATGTTTTAATTTTCAAACAGTTACATTCACTGTGTTGGGTGGTATTGTTGTCTCTATCATATTTGAAAATAAATAAAAATAAAATAAAAACGGCAAAAGAAAAGAAAATGGGGAAAAGGCAGTTAAACTCTTCATTAATGTAAATAATATGTCCACTTGGTGGATTTAACTTACTTTTGCTTACTCTCCTGTGGATTCGTCTGGAATGTCTTCTTCACCATAGCTGATCTAAAGCGGTAAAAAGACGGAAGTACGTCATCATTATTTTAAATAAACGCCTTTCATTGTTTTTCCCAGAAAGACGTGCTCTCAGTCAAACGAGCACAGAACAACAGACGTTATCATTTAGGCTACGTGCTTGTTTTACAGGTGCCCCTCTCCTGGTAAGTAACAACAATGTTTGTAGATTTTCATTACAAACTTTGAAAATGTATACATGAAATAACTGAAATTATTGCAGTAAGGTAGACATGCTCTTACGTCACGTTTCAAACACAGAGATAGTGGCTTGAAATCACGAAGTTAGCTTCTTTATAAAGTTTGATCAGTTTAAATATTTACATGTAATTTATCCAATATTTAGAAAAAAAAACACTGGTTTACCTGCCAGATGAAGAGAAATTCAAACTGTTGCGCGCGCCTCGAGGCTCTCCGGATCTGCACGTTCACTTTGGGGGTAGTTGTGCTGCATTCAAGTGCGCTGGGAATTTGCAACTTTACTTGCCCCGACCTATTTAACAAAAACACACACTTGGGGTGTTTTTAGTATTAAAAGTAAATATTTTGCCTTGTTGTTTTACATATTTTCCTGACATTATATAATATATATTAAAACAAGTTCATTTTTAGAACAATATTTAAAAAAAGTTAAGTTTTGAATAATGTATTATCATGTTTTTAAATGAGGATACTTGATTAATTTCAAGCATTACAGTCAAAGCGATAAAAAAATTCATAGAGATTTATCAAACTCATTACAGAAATGATTAAATAAGTAAAATATATTTTGTATTTCATCAAAGTCGTTATGCTTTTTATGTTCATTTTAGCTCATATTGTGAATTTTCTTGCAGTTACAAACCCTGAAGAAGTCCTGCACCGTTACCAAACTCTGCTGAAAGAATTTTGATGGACAAAAAGCACGACCCTCAGGCCAATGTGTTTTTTAGAATTCTCCTTTGAACTGTTTTGTACTTAAAACCTATTTCATTGTGATGACACTTTGTATGCTGCAGACACGTATCATATTAAAGATTGTTGTTTTCACTGCTGTCTTGTTTCTCTTTAAACTTGCTTCATGTTACAAGAAGTAATCAGGCCAGTATATTTTTTTACAATGTAGTTACTTTACCCTTACCAACAAGTTAGCATTGTCTCATGTGGTGAGGTCAGAAGACCAAGTGTGTATGTACACTGCACAGGAAGGTAATACGTGTACATACCCAGCATTTACTACTGAAAGTACCATGTAATAGAGTGGAAATAGGGCTGACTTTCTTTTACAGTTACAGTTTCATTGTACTTAAGGGTTAAGTACCAAGTAATATTCAAGTGAACATACCCAGCATTTACTACTGAAAGTACCATGTAATAGAGTGGAAATAGGGCTGACTTTCTTTTACAGTTACAGTTTCATTGTACTTAAGGGGTAAGTACCAAGTAATATTCAAGTGAACATATCCAGTATTTAGTAATGAAAGTACCATGTAATAGAGTGGAAATAGGGCTGACTTTCTTTTACAGTTACAGTTTCAGTGTACTTAAGGGGTAAGTACCAAGTAATATTCAAGTGAACATATCCAGTATTTAGTAATGAAAGTACCATGTAATAGAGTGGAAATAGGGCTGACTTTCTTTTACAGTTACAGTTTCAGTGTACTTAAGGGGTAGTTTCTGTGGTAAATTCATGGTAAATACCATGAAACATGCAGCGAGTGCAGACCTAAAGGTCAAGGTACTTTATTTGTACTTACCTTGTTCTTACATGTGGTAAGTACCATAAAAGACACCTTTGCACAACATGTAAATACCCAGTAGGAATATTATAAATACCCAGTATGTACCACATAGGTATGAACCAAATAGTACCATATAAATACACAGTAAGTACCATGTAAGTACAGAGTAGACACAAAAAGTACCATGTAAGTACCCAGTAAAGTCCCATAGAAAGTACCATGTAAACACACTGTAAGTACCCAGTAAATTCCATAAAAAGTACCATGTAAGTACCCTGAAAGTACCCAGTAGTTACACTATAAGTACCATGTAAATACCACTTAAGTACACTGTAAGTACTGTACTGTAAAAGAAAGCGTTACCATATTTTCTTTAAGTTAGATCAACATATCAAATTAAGTTGGTTAGCCATAACAATTTTAGTTGAATAAACTTAATTCAATTAGGTGTTACCAATTGAAGTGATTCAATTAAGTTGGATCAACTTTTTTCTTTTTACAGTGTAATTGAAATGATGGTGAAGGCGTGGCACTAACAGCAGTTCTCAGAGTTTTTGTTACTACAGCTAACTTTCCGTTTTCTGCCCCCTTCCCTGTTACAGTCGTCTGAGGAACAATGTTGAAGGGAAGTTCCTGATGGACAGCGTTCCCTTTAGTTGCTGCAGCCCCCTCTCCCCTCGGCCGTGCATCCAGCAGCAGCTCAGCAGACCCTTGGCTCACTTCAACTTCGACCAGCAGAGTCAGCACCTGAACCTGTGGAGGAAGGGCTGCCGGCAGGCACTGCTGGACCACTACACTGGTATCATGCAGTCCATCAGCCTAATTGTGCTCCTCATCTGGCTTTTTGAGGTGACTTTAACACTCTCAGCATAGTCCAGATTAAAACCACAATTAAAAAGCCTGATAGAAGCCACAGCAGCTCCCGTTGAGATTAAGGTCAGGGACTTTCTGAGATCAGAGACTCCTTGAGATGAAGAACTCAGTAGAATATCCATCTATCCATCCATCCATCATCATCATCCTTCATCCCTTTAGGTTTTACAGGGTTTCTGGTTTACTCCAGCAACTCTGTGACCCCTAAGAGGATGAAGGGTTGCTGGAGCTTATCCCAGCTGCTGTTGGGCGAAGGCAGGGCACCCCTAACCAAGTCACAAGTCCATCTTCGGATTCACTGGAATATATATATATTTTTTTTCTTAAATCGTTGTCTTCAGGAACTCACTAAATTTAGAAATTTGTCGATGTCAGGGACACACCAAAATCTGAAATTCATCAGGACCAGAAATCCGCTAAAAAAGCGATGAGATCAGAGAGACACTGCGACTTAAAAAGTTAAGACTTGATAAGGTCAGGGGCTCGTTGGGTATAAAGACTTGTGCAGCTCTGAATCTCACTCAGATCTTGACTCAAAGAACCAGTAGATAACTGAAGACAATGATTAACTAAGGTTGGGGGTTGTACTGAAGTAAAATATTTACTGAGAACAGAGTCCATGATCCAGATGTAACTGGTCTTAGGGATTCCCATATTGGGAGTCACTGAGGGCAGGACTTACTAAGTTAAGGTCATGCCAAGATCACAAAATCACCAATATTAGACTCACTAAGATCAGAATTAGTACTGTTTTAGAGATTTACTCAGGTTCGGATGTGCTGAGCCCTGATCTACTCATGATTAGGCTCAGTGCCAGACTTCATACTAACATTTTTTTATTTCATTTCAGTTGCTGGTTCTGACTGGCGTCCGGTACCTGCAGACGGCCATGGAGAATGTTATTCGCCTGGGTGACCCTGAATCAGAGTCAGAGGGTTGGATTCTGGAGAACAGTTTAGCAGAAACGGCGCGTTCCAACTTTAACATCATTAAAAACCTGGGGAAATGTTACCAGGTGGACAATGACCCAAACATCAATGTTCCAGCGGTGATGGCAGAACAGGAAATTCAGTCAGACCAAGTCCAAGTCCAAAGGATGGGCTAGCTCTGAGTTTGCGTCCTATAGACCAGTGTTTTTCAACCAGTGTGCCGCGGCACACTAGTGTGCCGTGGGAGATGGTCAAGTGTGCCGTGGAAAATTGCCCTCATTAACTGATCTAAAAACATTAACCATCTCCAGGATATCAGCTCTTTGTTCATCCAAACAGGTCCTGATAAAACACTGAGTAGTTAGGAATATGAAAGATCATAAAATACTTATTTCTTTGTGTTTAACTGATTCTATTAAAGACATTTTGATAAGAATGACGGCACCGCGATTTACCTGCAGCTATAACTGTTTTCTGAAAAGTCCCGCAGCTTTTACTGTCTCCACGACTCCACCAATCATTCTTGAAGGCTTAATCACATGTCATCAGTCTGACCAATCAGAAGTGTTTAAAGTCTAAACTTCCTTGTTCCAATTGAGCTCATAACTCAGTCAGTTCCGACAAAAACACCAGCTAAAGATCGTCTTTAGCGGTGTAGCTTTCCACAGAATCCGGTATCAGACCGTGGAACAAGTGAACAAAACCATGAAACTCAGAGACGCAAGTGTTTCTGACGTTTTCTCGCCGTATTCACACTACATCTCCCATGATGCATTGGCTTAAAGGGACAGCGCCTTAGCGTACAATGAGTCGTCCTTGTTACACGGATTGAAACCACAACGAACTTTCACAACACTAACTTAACTTTTATTACATCTTTTAGAAAAAACATCTGCAACTTCCTGCTTTTTCTGCCACAATTATCACAAAAATGCACGTCAGATTGCGGGGGGGGGGGGGGGGGGGGGGCTGTAGATCAAAACAGACTATGAGTTTCTGCTTTTTTTGGGGGGGGGGGGTGCTGGTGTGCCGCGGGATTTTTTGTCAAGGTTCAAGTGTGCCGTGGCTCAAAAAAAGGTTGAAAAACACTGATCTAGACTAATCAAGTCCATTTGTGACAAAGGGGTTTGCTGTCCTCCGGGAGAACCGATCCAAAGATGACAACAGATTTACATTTGGATGATGGTGTAATGTACCTGTTCAATGTCAACAAACTCTGTGTACAGAAAACAAAGCAATAAATGATCAATGTCTTAACCCCAGGTTAACAAGACAATGCGGTTTATGATAGCCATAAGTAAATAAATTGATCATCAAACTTCGCCAATATCAGCTCAGTTAACTAAATAACAATGTGTTTGTTTGTTTGACTTACTTAACAAGGTAATAACCCTTGTGCTATCTTAGATGACCCCTCACCCTTCCATTGACGTGTTCACCCTACCATGACAAAGGTGGATAAAGGTGGAAAGATTTCATGTAATCCATGGACACCAGTGAAGATCACAAATCATTGAAGAAAAAAGGTTCAGAGCACTGTCTAGTGGGTCTAGATGACCCAACTCCCAATGTTAAAGTGCCTAGGATAGAACAAGGGTTACACTACTGCAGTCCATGTCAGTGCTGGTTGACAGAAATAAACTAATGTGCTCTATGTCAGACCTGTTTATAAAAGGGGGTAAAATAATCTTGTTCGTTTCAGCTCTTGACTGACATAAGTGCTGGCAATAAACTAACATGGTCCATGTCAGCTCTGGTCAAAAGTATTTATTAATCTGACCTATTTCAACCCAGATAAATGTGTGTATTATCAGGGAAAAGTCCAGCATATGGTTTATAGATCGGGTTTATGTCAGCTCTGGTCAGTAAGGGGAAAAAGGAATATTAAAGTTAATAAACATTTAGTGATGAAATAAATGATCACTGTACACCATGATACAGTGATGCCATGGTTTAACAGTAATGACTTGTTTAATTTAGAAAGTAAAAATGAATAAAATGACAAATAAATTAAATCATTCCAAATAAACTAATACCATAGCGTAGTACCTTACATAACAAACAACCCATAGAAGAAACGATCCGCATGATGAACTAACATCTCCCATGGAACCACAGAGTGAGCTGGGATTTTTTAAAGGAGTCTGGGAAATAGTTTCATTTGACAAACATCAATCACAATGAAGTCATCATCGGATAGAACTACATTATTTTATTCAAGGTACCACTGGGCAAAACACAAAAGGCAGGGTAATAAACTACCTTGGTACAGGTTGGCTGCTGTCGTGGACTGAGCAGTTTGAGGCAAGGACGGCAAAAATTATAACGAAAATATTTCAATTTCTTTTTCAAAAAACATCTAGATGGGCAAAAGTGGGCCCCCAAAATAGGTCACAGTAACAAAAATAACTGAAGCTTTAAATTTTCCAGAGGACAACAGAACAGACAAACAAACTTACTTACACTGACCTGCCTGATTGAAAACACAAGAGAACATATAGTGGCTGATCAGACCAACTATAAACACAAGGGGGGACTGAGAAAGACAAAGTACAGTAAACAAACAGAATTAATGTCCATCCTATGGTAACATTTTGTACAAATATAATGAACCAATTCAAATGAAATAGAAACTAACGTAAAGCAACACAGAAAGAGTTTCTTCTCCCCTGGGTGATGGTTCAGTCCAATTAGCTGCCTGCTGAATACAAGGCCTCTGCTGACTTGCATGCATTGTTGTGATGCATGAGAAATGATATGTGGTGTGTTGTGCAGGAGGTCACTGGCCCGCTGGGGGGCGGCGCAGGCAGCCACCACAGCGGCCATGAACAGTACAATGAAGCCACTTGCCTTGTAGCAAAATTAAGTAAACTGTGCTGAAAGGTACAACATGTAGTTATGAAGCAAACTCTCTGAAGTTACGTCTAACTATAATTAATTTGGCAATGGATTCTAGATGTATGGAGGCTGCTCTGTTTGGGCAGACAGTCCTACCCTGAAGCAAAATGGAGAACTGAAAACAAATGGATGGACGTTTTGTTTGTATTAGTAATGTATGCTGTGTTGATGTTTATTTTCACTTTGGTCTTTATAACTTTGTTAGATTAAATGCATAAGCTCTCCCTCTTAGGCTTTTTGCTTAAATCATTTCACGTTTGGAATTTAACAGCTTCCTAGTCTTCCAGTGTGAAAGTAACCTGGACCTGTTTCCTGTCAATCAAACCATGGGAGAAGCTGAGTTTATGTCACTAGTTTGATCTGTGGACAGACTTTTCTGATGTACATCAAAGGGGAACTGATGCCATGAACGGGTGTCAGTCATCACCAGCCAAAACTCTGGTTGTGCTCCAACAGCGCCCTCCTGTGGGCTCCATCACTAACAAACACTAAAACCTTTCTTTCAATCACATCTGATGTTTGTCCACAGGGCAGCAGCACTGATCAGATGTTTCACTACCAGGGAGGCTGAGACACAAAACCAACTCCCCTGCAGGTTTGAGTTTTTCTGACTAGTAGTCACACAAATGTGGACTGACATTTCTGCAGGTTCAAGCCAATCACAGCACACCCCTTTGCTCCTCCCACAGGGAGTTGGTTGTTATGGAGATACAAACATGGTTCTTAATGTCCCAAATTATTTTGCCTGTCCTTTCTTCATTCTGTTCTACTAATTGCTTTTCCTTCCCATTTTTTTCTTTCTTTATTCATTTTTGTTTTTTAGGCTTTTTTAAAAATAATTCCTTCCTCTTTTCTTTGCATACCAACCTTCATCTTTCTGATTTCATTCTGTTCTTCCTTCCTTCTATTCCTCCGCTTGTTTTTGCTCTCAATTTTTAATTCAGTTTCCTTTCTCCTCTAGTCTTTTCCTTCTCTTCCTTGTGTTTGTAGGATCATTTCTTACAATCATGTGTAATCAATCCCAATGACTGCCAATCAGATTTCTGTGACATCACAGTAAGGATCAGGTCCTGTGTGTGTGTGAGCATGTGCAGGTAAGCTTCTTGGTTGAATGAATACCATATCATGGGTCGACTCAGCCAATCAGAGACTGCTGTGTCACACAGCAGCTGTTACAGTTTTTCTCAGTCGCTTTAGTACAATTCTCAGATCAGAATTGAAGTTTGCAAAAACGTGTGTGCATTTCTCAAAACAATTTGTACAAACAGCAAAACACAATGGTTTTCTTGCAAAAGCCTGTAACTTGCTCAAAATCTTTAGTTCATCTCTCCAAACTAAGTCTTTATGTCATTGAACATGTCAGTGCCATCAGAATGTCAAGTCCTTGTGTCATTGTCTACGAACAAGACAGTCAAATGACTTAGTCATGTTGTCAATATAACTGTGTACTTTAGAGGGAGGTTCTTATGGAAACTATGGCTAAAGTTTGGATGACAATTATTGTAAAATGGAAGTTACACCTTTTTTGTTTGATTGCAAGAGACTGGACAAGATTCACATTTACACTTTTATTGTTCTTATTGTAATTTGTTGACAGACCATGTCATACCAACATAGAAAAAAACACTGCAAACAGTAACACAAAGGGAAAAAAAGATAGGACAATATTCTGTCCAACAGTACAGGCAGTGCAGTAGGAATTGGTGTGGTCTTCCTACACCTCTTGTCGTTCCTGTTTGTTAGGACACAAATTCTCATCCACATCACAGCGAATATCCTCTCCAGCAACGCAGCGAAATATGTTTGTCACATTATGACAGCTCGGTCAACCATTTTGCAGTTAATGACGATGAACTAATGACTAGGTGTTTTGAGGAGTAAGACTATTGCACAGTGAACTATATAATACATTTTGATCAACATGACATAAACAATTGATAATGTAGCAAAGAGCAGAGAATTGTACATAATCATTTGCATGGATGTACCAAAGCAATTGCAACTTGTTCAAAGAAGTGAGAAACTGCTTATATGATGTGCTTAAGTGACAACATGATGTGAAGATTGAACAAATAGTTTGGGGAATTTCATTCTGATCTGACAATTGTACTAAAGCAACTGAGAAAAACTGTAACAGCTAAAGCCAACACGTAAAAAACCAAAATGATCAAACAGACAGAATGACTCCATTCTATCACACATTATCACAACATCTTCTTTGTCTGTAACAAAAATAATATACAGTGTTGCATTTAGGGGTTTTTCTCTTATTTTTCTGCACTGTAATCCGGTCAGGGGAAGCTCTCTGTTGTTGAGGAAAACCTAAATTCTTGTGACTGCTGAGTTTTCCGCTGGTCAAAAGGCTCGGACTGTCGTAACGGAGGCAGAAATGTTGGGAAATTCTACTGGCAGCTGATCTTTTTAAAGACTTTTTTATTTTCATTTTTGATAATGAATTACAGGGTTTATAATCTTGAAACAACAAATCTATGAAAAAAATATACAATTTCCAGAGGGAATATAAATCAAATTACTTAACTGTCGTAACGTTCAATTTAATTCAACTTTATTTCTATAGCCCAATATTACAACAGTAGTCGTCTCAACGGGCTTCATACCGATAAATGTATGAGAACATAAAATCAGTCATAGAAATCAATAGGTAATGGCTGAACTAGACAGACTAAACTAAACCGGGTATTCCTGCCCTTAGACCCTCCTTCCCAGGAAGGAAAAACTAAAAAAAACAACGGATGCCGGGGAAAAAACAAGAGGAAACCTCAGGGGTGTCCACATGAAGCAGGGATCCTCCAGGACGGACAGGCGATGTCCCAGAACTCTTAGAGAAGAACTAGCTTATTTAACCCAACAACTACATGTTTAAATAGTCCAGCAGATGAGCTTCATCAAATGGAGTTGGGGTTCGGCTGGGGGGTGCAAGACGAGCCAGAGGCAGAGTCCACGGCCAAGTGTAGCAGCAGGAGCAGAGACGAGGTACACGGTCAGGAACAGGAGCATGGACGAGTCAACTGGAATCTGGAATCACTCCCACTCCCCCGGAGAGGTGGGAAAGAGGGACAATGCATGAATGGCACTGCACCAAATAGAGACATGGAGGACTAAAAAAACTAACAAAGAACCAAGAGTAGGGGAGAGGAAAATTAGTTGGGAATAGAGGACAGAACCCCAGTACATCATACTTTCACCAGCTTCTAACTTCCAGCAGCCCACTAATAATGTTATTATTGAAATTTAATTTAAACATGTTAATATTAAGTTGCATGCACTATGGTACTTATAGCAGATGGTAATAATAATATTACTAATAGAAAATCTACATTTTTAGAATATCAATATTAATACAGTATAGTATGAATCCAAGTAGGGGGAATGGGCCGCCATGGCCCGCTTTATGAAGCAATCTTCCCTCTTCTGAGAAATATAAACAATGGTTGTCATGAAAATTGTAATTATTCCCCCAAACTTCATTACAGTAGGTGAGGTAGGGGGAGCAATGAGTTAAAAATATTCTCGATTACTAACCAGTCTGATAATAAGCCTGTCCAAAGAGGAATGTTTTCAGTCTAACTTTGAATGTAGAAACTGAGTCGGCCTCTCTTCCATGAGCTGGGAGTTTATTCCATAAGACAGGGGCTTGGTGGCTAAACGCTCTACCTCCAACCGTACTTTTACTAATTCTAGGAACCACAAGCAGTCCTGCATTAAGTGAGTGAAGTGTTCTTATTGGATGGTAAGGGACTATGAGGTCCTTAATATAGGACGGGGCCATTCCATGTAAGGCCTTATAGGTTAACAGGAGGATCTTGAACTGGATTCTAGAATCAATTGGGATCCAGTGAAGTGAAACTAACACAGGAGTGATGTGATCTCTTCTGCTAGTTCCAGCTAACAATCTAGTTGCTGCATTCTGAACAAGCTGGAGACTTCTTAAGGAACTCTTAGGACACGCTGCTAACAAGGAGTTACAGTAATCCAGCCTCGACGGAACAAATGCATGGATGAGTTTTTCAGCATCACTCTTAGAAAGCATATTTCTGATCTCAGATATATTGCGCAGGTGAAAAAATGCAGTTTTTACAAGCCTGTGATATGTGAGCCTTAAATCCTGGTCAAATAAGACCCCTAGGTTTCTATTGGCCACATACAGCAAGTGACGTAATATTTGCACATGTGCAGAATGATCTTGTAAACAACATTGAGAACACTGCTGCAGAAAAAGGAGCAAATGATTTCCTGCTGAAGGTGCAAAAAAAGAGAAAAGAAACATTCACATCTTCACAGGTCTGTTCAGAATATAACACAATGTTGTCATCATTTCAATAAATCCTGGCTATAGGGTGATGTCATGAAATGGGAGGCACCCACAAGGAGTGACGGCCTCAGAGATGGAGACATCTTATTGCAGAGTAGGAAAAGAGTTCATAAAAACAACTCATATTTCATTACAAATTCGTTCTTTAGTGTGCCAAAGGTAATAAATGATAACATATTTGGATATAGTTGACTCTGAATGGCTTAAGAAAAGCATGGAATGGGCCCTTTAAGTTCTCCGTGGCTTCAGATTCTGCTGGGCTTCAGGTTTGGTTCAGGGTCACCTTGGTGCTGAGCAGTGGGTCATACAGTGTTTTTCTCTTCCTGCTAGGGATGAAGTGACGGCAGCCAGCAGCTGGTCTCCTGGTAACGGGCCGGCACTCTGATGAACAGAGTGACATTGAATGCTGCAGCCTGACAACAGGCCTTGTTTTAACACAAAAAGATTTATTTAACATGCAGAGCTTGTCTGCAGGAGCTGCAGAAACTGATCCAAAAGCCAGGGAGCAGCTCCGCTCAGGTCACATGACTGTAGATCACGTGCGCGGGCAGGCGCTTGCAAGACTTGCATGTTAAAGAGTCAGTACAGTGCAGGCCCTATACCCTGCAACTGGATGGTCTGCCGGTGGATTTCCTTTACCTGTCAGTGTAGGGGGGGGGGGGGGGGGGGGCATGATTGGCTGCAGCAGAGAAGAGTTCATAGAAATGTTCGTTTCCTGCTGGTCCTGGCTGAAACAATGTTTCCATGGCGATAGAAGGGGGGAGCCATGTTTATCTTTAACACATGGCTTGGAGGGGGGGGGGGGGGTGCAGGCTCTCTACATGCTGATGGGGGACTGGGGAGGGGCAGCAAGGGAGGGGGGGGTGATTTGTCTTCAGCTGTCAGCACTTGACTCTCTCTCCTCATCCTGCCGACGGTACTTTATTCATTGCACATGGAAATGCCACTGAGACGAGGCTCCGCCTATACACACACCCGTAATCCAGATCCCCTCCCCTCCCCAGGTTTATAATCCTGACACAACCCCATTTGTTATCACAACTGCTAAACCGGTGGTTGATGGAGCAGCTGTTACCATGGAGACGAGCATCAAGGCGGGCCTAACCTCCAGTAATCTCTGTTGGGGTTTAAGATGGAGGCAGAGCCAGACAGCAACACTGAGTGTGCACGTGATTAGACCTCAGTATAAGGACTGCGCATGCGACAGACAGGCTGGAAGAGCACGATCATCACAGTGCTTCAGTCTCATTCAAACAAATGAAGTGGGGTAGGCCTTTAAACCTCGGCAGATCGAGTGGGAGGGATAATGGGAGTGTTTGTGTTGTGGAATCGGCCAGTAAGAGCAGAGCGAGAGAAGCCATTGGGGTCCTAACCTAACTTAAACAAGAACAGTCTTCTTAGTACTCATGTGAGATTTGTGAGATGAGGGAGGGGCTTGTAAATCCCCAGAAAATGTGGGAGGGGCATTTTTGAAGTCCATCAGGCTGGGCGACATGGACTAGAATACCCAGGAAATTTCAGAGGCCTGCTGCTAAAATCTGTTTGACTGAAGCAGATTATGTAAACTCTGCTTGATGTGATTTCTGTTGTATGTGCAGGGAGTGGGATCAGGATGACAATAAGGGCTGTCATTATGCAATCCAGCAAATCTGGCCCAACTAGAATGATCTGGTTGAATTGGTTTATAACCTTCATCTGATATTGAATGGAACTGAACTGCATCCATGCTGGTCTGAGGGCTGTAATCCAGCAGCATGTGACGTTCTTAACAGCTTTTATAGAGCGAAACTCTGCAGTTTTGAAGGACAAATCACCTTCCTCACATTTCAGACCTTTTTTTAAATAAACCTGCTGACCAGACGGGAACCTTTGACTTCAAAGCTTTAAGACGGACCAATTCTGGACCAATCTTTATAGAGACAACTGCTGTACAGACAAGAACACAGAGTTGCAGCCCTGTGCACGTGCACGCTGTCCTCCTGCAGCTAATGAATAATTCAGAGCTGCAGGAGAAAGTGCTCTGTCACTGGAGGACTGTGACCTTCATGCTTCTGCTCATCTCATCTCCACACAGACACTTAGAAATGGATCAGAGCTGTAGTTCCGACATGATTCCACTCTTAACCCACACAATGAGAACATATTGTCTGAGCTGAGATGAACGCTGCTTCTGCTGGACTCTGGTCCTGTCCAGCTTTGAGTTTTTGAAACAATCTCAGCGCCTCATCTGCAGGCGAGGCATGCGTAGCTGAAGGAAGCTATGTAGGACGTCCCATCCTGGAAGCGGACTCCTTTCCCTCAGTCTGGCTCAATGGCACTGCAGCAGGACATCAGAAGATGGAGACGCAGTGGCACCCGGTCACGTGGCTATCTGCCCAATGGAATGAATAGACCGTAAATAGGAGCCAATGGGAGGCGGAGGGCGCATATAAAAGCGGTGAGTCCTGTAATCCGCAGCAGCAGCACCAGAACCGCTTGAGAATCTCATCGGGACGGAACCAAGGTAAGACTGCAGCCCGACTTTGTGTGTCGTTGCAAACACATCCATGTCCGTGCGCGCTTACGGGACCGGTGCTTTGCTGGGCCAAAGCGGGGAGGAGGGGAGCGGGGCTGGCGCGCGGATCCCGGCTGTGACCTTGCCGCGTGCGTCCGCAGGTGCTGCGCAGAATCCTCTGCAGCAGCGGGCATTGGTCTGCAGAAGGCAGCGTAATCCGCGCAGACGAAGCATTTCTCCAGCCCGTGCACAGGACAGGCCAAGGAACGCACGCGCACAACGTCAGAGTGGGATACGTTACTTGGGATGAATGCGCCGCATAGGGTTCCGGTCTATTTGGTCATGTCCGCGGGTCAGCACGCAGGTTGCACACGCGGACTATGTGCTGCAGTCTCTTAAGAAGCGGGGCACGCGAACATCCTAATGACGTCATGACCATAATTCATCGTTTTTGGGGGGGTATAGCAGCAGTGGATTTCTGCGTCATAGGTGTCTGACACCCCTCCCTCTCCAGGTCAGCAGGATGCCGTTCGGAAATTCCCACAACCAGGTGAAGATGCGCTTCTCTTCGGACGAAGAGTTCCCCGACCTGCGCGCTCACAATAACCACATGGCTAAGGTGCTCACGCCCGACATGTACGCGCGCCTGCGTGACAAGGAGACACCCAGCGGATTCACCTTGGACGATGTCATTCAGACTGGTGTGGACAACCCAGGTAAGAACTGTGGGGACAGCTCACCCCCAACCTGAGACAGGACAGGTGAGCTCTGAGAGTGAATGTCTGAACAGATTCAGCCTGGAGAATTTGATGAACATGAAGGGCTGGCAAAGGCTGCTCAGAACACATCTGGTTGCTTTTCTGGTTTCCTAGCCTTGCCTGAATGCAGCATCCTGCTGACAGAACACCCTCCTTCCCCACACACAAACACACCTTCATATGGAAGAGATTCTGTAGCATAATTACAAATCAAAGTGAAAACCAAGAAATGCTTTTCATTTTCTAAATGTAACTGCATCAAATGAATCAAAATTAAATGAAAAATCAATACTTCATAATGATTTTTCACTTTCTACTTAAAAATCGCTTATTCTGTGTCATAATTAAAACGAAAATGCAAAGAGGGGATTGCATTTTCATTCCAACATCCACCCTGTGAACATTGTCGCATAATTCAATTTGAATAAGCATTTCCAGCGGGGCGATGACGTCAGTCCTGTCTCAGTGTGTCCGGCTGCTAAGAGACACATGCTAGGAGCAGTGGAGCTTTGTGTTAGCGGCATAATCATAACAGAAATAAAGCACATTTAGAAGAAAGTCTCCTTCGTGCTGATTTTGCTGTTCGATGACAGATTTCACCATGCTAAACGTTTGCTAAACGTTTGCTGGTTGGAGCAACACCCACTCAGCGCGAAGCTGAGTGGGTGTTGCTACACATTTGCTACACATTTACCAGAGAACCTTTTGAAAATGAAATGTCAAATACCATTTTCATTATCATTTTAATTAGGTGAGAGAATAAGCAGTGTTGAAGAAGAAAATGAAAAAGCATTTTGGTGGATTGCTTTTTCATTTTTAATTTGGGTCAAAAAATGTAGCTTTATTTTGAAAATGAATAAGCATTTCTGGTTTTGACTTTTATTTGTAATTATGCTACAGAATCGCTTCCATACTTTCACTCAGAAGTTTGGCAAACGCAGTTCTGAATGGCTGCTGGGGTAGGCAGCTTGTGTGGAGGTCAAGCTGTTCTTGGTTTGAATGGGGGGCAGAAGTGACACCTCTCTGTCTCCTTCGGGGTTTTTGTTATGAATCTGCATTTTATAAAAAATTCTGACTCCTCATTCTGTCCCCAGGTCACCCTTTCATCATGACGGTGGGTTGCGTGGCTGGGGATGAGGAGACCTACGAGGTGTTCAAGGACCTGTTGGACCCTGTGATTGAGGACCGCCATGGGGGATACAAACCCACAGACAAGCACAAGACGGACCTGAACCCAGAAAACTTGCAGGTACGCCTGCTGATACATTAAAATGGGTGCGGTGAGAAGCGACTTACCAATTACAGGTCAGAACTGCACTTAGTGGACTCTGAAACACTGACTGAATATGAGAACTGGACTAAGAGTGGCGTCACCCATGTAAAATGGCTTACTTTCTGCTCCAGCAAAATGAAGTCAATTTAGCCGCCATTTTTAAAAAATAAGGATGCCGTCATGTTGGAACCAGAGATCTTCAATGAGCAGTAGGGGTTTAACAAAACATTTGAACAGGATTCGATTTGATTTGATATTTGTAGCTGCCTATTTAATTTACTTTTGAGTCCAATTTGATGTAACTCCCTGACCTAAAAAACAGGACATCTTTACCCAAAACTCCAACCAGTGAGACACAGAGAGAAATTCCTGCTACTGAACAGTGAAGTTTTCCAAATCAAATCAAATCAAACTTTATTTATAAAATGCATTTTGTGCAGCTTGAAGCGCTTTAACATTAAAAACAGAAAACACACAACATTACAGTAAAAACCCAACCCACCCTTCCCACTTCCCTCCGTTAAAACACATGACTCATGGCCCCCAGGTACAAAGAATAATGACTATGTAACTTTAAATAAATAAATAAATAAGCAAACAAACAAAAAAGTATGGCTTGGCTCTGCTGTGAGGAAACAGTATTTGGGAATCTCTTCATACCAGGAGCCAGTCTGGCCATTGGAACATCACCACAGCGCCCATCCACAACACTGGGGTCCACTTCAGAGCTGCAAAATTAGACCTCAGATGCCCCAGCAAGGGCAAAAACTGCAGCAACAACCCCTGACCAAGCCGGCAAGCCCTGGAGGAAAAGATCCCCACAAGAAACACTGGGGCTAAAATCATGATAAGATACTAAAATTAAAGACAGAAGATGTATATAAAAACATAAAATTGAGAATAAGATGCATAAAATGAAAATAAATACCTAAAATAGCCTATACTAAAACTAATAGAATAAATTAGCAGTTAAAATCAACTGAAAGCTAAATTGAAAAGATTCTTGAATTTCTTCCAGATCATCAAGTATAAATGAAATCTGTGTCCAAACAAACAAGTACACTAGAATGAATGTCAAATCCATTCACATGTTAGTTTCCTAAAGTTCACCACTGTTGTTTTTCCACATCCAAAGAATCCAAAGGGAACATTCTTAGAACATTCTAGACACTGGATGGTCACATGACTTTATTCACAGTCTGTCCACACTTTGGACTGGAATGATGGACTGATCCGTTTTTCCTGACATCACGTGTGTGTTCTCCGCTGAAGCACTTGGTCGTTTTTACTTTATAATAAACCTACCGGGTCTCAATCCAAATGATACTTTCCAATAGTGATTCAATTATCGTGTATCTCATTTAAAAAAAATATTTTTAATGGCATTCATTTGATTTGATTCTGTCTCAGACAGATCAATCTGGTCCGATCCTAGGAATATAAATTGATTCATCGATTTATTGTGACAGCCACAGTAAGCAGTGATTGGTCTGAGCCATCATTTCTATAGAAACTGCTCTGGCCAATAAGAAGTGAATTTGTTTAAAGTCCACACCCCTACCACTGGAAAGCGGGCTCTGGAAAATTAATCAAAGTTTTGAATGCTGGATGTGGGGGCCAGCAGGCGCTACAGACTTTTATTGAGTAATCTGATTGGTCAGTTTATAACTTGAACTACAGAAAGTATATCATGAAAAAAGAGGATTATCAAGAATAGGTTCAAAAGCATCAGAGCAAGAATGGTTATTCTGACAAAAAGAATAACAGTAATAGCTATTTATTTCTCTATAGAAGTCTTAGGGATTTTGGCTTCTTGCAACAAGCGGGTACTTCCTGTCTGGAATGTCAGATGGGAGGGGTCACTCAGTCCAGTTCTCGTATTTAGTAAGAAGTCAGACACAGTGATTACATCAGCAGAAAAAAGTCCATCCCATCTGTTCAGTGATGTGACAGTGCCTCCTCTAAATCAGTCATGTTTTCATAACCGGGCCTCCTCTACTCCCTCTGAGCACCCCCTTCAGGTGTGTCCAATGTTCAGATTTCATCTGTGGTTGTGCAAACACATGCAGATGGGAAGCTAAGGTTTTTTGAGGGAGGGAAGGCTGTCCTCAGAAACCTGGTTTAGTCTCATGACCACATTTTCTAATCTCACTCCTTCACCTTCTACCTTTCAGGGGGGTGATGACCTGGATCCCAACTACGTGCTGAGTTCTAGGGTCCGGACAGGTCGAAGCATTCGTGGCTTCTGCCTGCCCCCCCACTGTAGCCGTGGAGAACGGCGCGCCATCGAACAGTTGTCCATCCAAGGTAAACTCTAAACTTGGCTTTACAATGTGTCCATTATTCATTCACTCCTCATTCATACTTGGTGATGACAGTGGCGTGGCTGCCAGTTTGTGCCTACAGCCCCTCTGACCATCACCGGAACATTTATACACATTCCCACACCAGTGGAGACACACTGGAGACAGGGAGGGTGAAGTGTTATACCCAAGGACACAACAACAGTTGACTGTGGGGATCAGGGATCGAACTGCCAACCCTTCAATCATTGGACGACCTGTTCAACCGTCTGAGCCACTGTCACCACTGTCGCCACCAAAAGTATTTGCTCCCCCATCCAAATGACCAGAATCAGGTGTCCTTATCACTTGATCTGGCCACAGGTGTATCAAATCATCACTCAGTCATCCAGACTGTTTTCACAAACATTTGTAAAAGAATGTTCCGCTCTCAGGAGTTCAGTGAATTCCAGCGTGGAACTGTCATTGGACGCCACCTGTACAACAGATCCAGTGGTGAAATGTCCTCCCTCCTAAATCTTCCACAGTCAACTGTCAGTTCTATCAGAACAAAATGGAAGAGTTTGGGAACAACAGCAACTCAGCCACCAAGTGGTAGACCACATAAACTGATGGAAAGGAGTCAGGATGCTGAAGCATAAAGAGGTCGAGGACTTTCTGCAGTCAATTGCTACAGAACTCCAAACAGACCTTCAGATTAGTCCAAGTCCAGCATGCAGAGAGATTCATGGAACGGTTTCTATGGCCGAGCAGCTGAATCCAAACACACATCACCAAGTGGAATGCAAAGCCTTTATGCAGTGGTGGAAAGCACGCCGCCGCTGGACAATTCCATGCTCCCAACCTTGTGGGAACAGTTTGGAGCGACCCCTTCCTCATCCAACATGATTGTGCACCAGTGCACAAAGCAAGGTCCATACAGACATGGATGAATTTGACTGGTTTGGACAGAGTCCCTACCTGAACCCCATAGAACACATTTGGGATGAATTAGAGTAATGACTGAGAGCCAGGCCTTCTCCACCAACATCAGTGTGTGACCTCACCAATGACCTTTTGGTCCAAAATTCCTAGAAACACTCCCCAAACTTGTGGACAGCCTCCCCAGAAGAGTTGTAGCTGTAATAGCTGCAAAAGCTGGAGCCACATCATATTAAACTCAATGGATTAGGAATGGGACGGCACTTCAGTTCATATGTGAATCAAGGCAGGTGAACCAATACTTCTGGTAATATAGTTTACTGTATGTCAAACCACCATGCCTCTATTACAGTGGATAAAGTTCAATTCAATGAGATGATCACAGATAGTAGCCCTTGTGCTATCCTAGGCACTTTAACATTGGGAGTTGGGTCATCTAGACCCACTAGACAGTGCTCTGAACCTTTTTTCTTCAATGATTTGTGATCTTCACTGGTGTCCATGTCAGGATCCTGTTGCAGACACAAACGCAGGATGCAGGAATGCAGAAGCAAAGTTCTTTAATTCTGGACTGAACTGGATGACACTCAAGGCTTGAGGTTACAGTAGACTCGAGAGGCAAACAAAACAATCTCGTAAAGAGTGGAGGAAACACACAGATTAAATACACAGGAGGACTGATGACATAAGTGAACACAGGTGTAGCCAATAAGATGCCAGGTGGAAGGAAAAGTAACTGCAATGAAGAAAACCCAGGAAACAATGAGCTGGAAACAGGATAAACTGAACACAATTACACACCCCACCCCAAATACCCCACAGTACCCCCTCCTCAAGGGGCGCCTCTGGGCGCACGGCTAGGCTTGTCGGGGTGACGACAATGAAACGCACTAACAAGAGCCGGATCCAAGATCCTGGAGGCCGGCACTCAGGACCTCTCCTCAGGACCACAACCCTTCCAGTCCACCAGATATTGAAGACCTCTGCCCCGCCGCCTGGCATCCAGCAGGAATCGAACTGTATAGGCTGGATGACCATCTACGCATCTATGATGCGAGGGGGGGGGGGGGTGGTGGAACAGAGGTAGGCTGTAGAGAGGTGTCCACATGGGGCTTGATTTGGGAGACGTGAAAAACAGGGTGGATGTGTAGGGACCTGGGAAGCCGAAGCTTGACCGCCACTGGGTTAACAACCTTCACCACCTCGAATGGGCCAATATACCTTTGGGACAACTTCTTTGATTCGGTATGAAGCTTTATGTTAGTAGTGGACAGCATGACCGACTGACCAGGTGTATACTTCGGCGCCAGTATGCGATGACGATCAGCCAGCCGCTTATTTGCTGCAGATGAGCGGAGCAGAACAGCCCGGGCCTCCCTCCAGATGTGCCTGCATCGGCGATAGAGGTACTGGACTGAGGGTACGGCCACCTCCTTCTCCTGCTCTTGGAATAGTGGAGGCTGATAGCCCAGAGAACACTCGAAGGGGGATAAACCAGAAGCAGATGAGGTAAGAGAATTGTGTGCGTACTCTACCCAGGGCAGCAGGAAACTTCAGGAGGACTGGCGGCGGGAGCAGACGCAACGGAGGGCAGCCTCCAGGTCTTGGTTGGTCTGCTCAGCCTGGCCATTTGTTTGGGGGTGAAAGCCAGAGGACAGGCTGGCTGTAGCCCCAAAAGCTGCACAGAAGGCCTTCCAAACCTACGAAATAAACTGAGGGCCCCGATCTGACACAATGTCCACAGGAATGCCGTGCAGCCTGAACACATGGTTGAGGATTAACTTGGCGGTCTCTGCAGCAGAGGGTAGTTTGGTTAATGCCACAAAATGGACCGCCTTGGAGAAGCGGTCCACAACAGTCATGATTACTGTCTTACCAGCAGAGGGGGGTAACCCGGTTACAAAGTCCAAACAAATGTGAGACCACGGACGAGTTGGAACAGACAAGGGGGCAGTTGTCCAGCTGGTGGTCTGTGACTGGCCTTGTTTTGAAAACAGATGAGGCAACCAGAAACAAAGTCCTGTGTGTCTCGAGACATACTGGGCCACCAGAATCTGCGACGCAGGAAAGACACCATCCTCCGTACACCCGGGTGGCAGGTGAAAAGGTGTGAACCACACTGAACATGGACAACAGAAAGCCAAGGAGAGAATTGTCCCAGGACATTAGAAACAAAATTATAGACAAACATGGTAAAGGTAAAGGCTATTAAACCATCTCTAAGCAGCTTGAAGTTCCCATGACAACAGTGGCACATATTATTCAGAAGTTTAAGACCCACGGGACAGTAGCCAACCTCCCTGGACGATGGAGGAGGAAAATTGATGACAAATTGAGGAGACGGATAGTTGGAACTGTATCCAAAGAGCCCAGAACAACCTCCAAAGACATTAAAGGTGAACTCCTAGATCAAGGTACATCAGTGTCAGATCGCACCATTCGTGGTTGTTTGAGCCAGAGTGGACTTCATGGGAGACGACCAAGGAGGACCCCACTGTTGAAAGGAAATCATCAAAAAAAACTGGAATTTGCAAAAATGCATGTTGACAAGCCACAAAGCTTCTGGGAAAATGTCCTTTGGACAGATGAGACCAAACTGGAGCTTTTTGGTAAGACACATCAGCTCTATGTTGGTAGACTCAAGAATGAAGCATCCAACCAAAAGAACACTGTCCCTACTGTGAAACATGGAGGAGGCTCAGTTCTGTTTTGGGGCTGCTCTGCTGCATCTGCCACAGGGCGTCTTGAAGTTGTGAAGGTCAAATGAAATCTCCAGATGATCAAGGCATTCTGGGTAGAAATGTGCTGCCTAGTGTCAGAAAGCTTGGTCTCAGTCGCAGGTCATGGGTCTTCCAACAGGACAACGATCCAAAACACACAGCCAAAAAACCCCAAGAATGGCTGAGAGAAAAGCGTTGGACTATTCTGAAGTGGCCTTCTATGAGCCCAGATCTGAATCCCATTGAACATCAGTGGAAGGAGCTGAAACATGCCATTTGGAGAAGACACTCGTCAAACCTGAGACAACTGGAGCAGGAGACAGTGCTCTGATCCTTTGTTCTTCAATGATTTGTGATCTTCACTGGTGTCCATGGATTACATGAAATCTTTCCACCTTTATCCACCTTTGTCATGGTAGGGAGAACACGTCAATGTAAGGGTGGGGTCATCTAAGATAGCACAAGGGCTACACACAGCGCTGACACACACACACATAGTCATTCTACAACACCTATATAGTTAGTTCATTAGTTAGATAGGTAGTAGTTAGTTGTCCTGTTATTTGTTGATAAAGAATACTGCGTTGTAATTTTATTCATTTGCAACGCCGCGGGGGGGGGGGGGGGGGGGGGGCGCTGTTAACGGCTACACCCCGCCCCCTGCTGGTTTATCAACGCGATGATCAAAAATCAAAAATCCTGCACCGTCACAGCTCTACTCTTAACCTGGTTGTTATTTATGCTTGTGCCCACAGCTCTGGACTCCCTTGAGGGGGACTTGAAGGGGAAGTACTACGCCCTAAAGAACATGACTGACGAGGAGCAGCAGCAGCTTATTGATGATCACTTCTTGTTTGACAAGCCCGTCTCTCCTCTGCTGCTGTCGTCTGGCATGGCTCGTGACTGGCCGGATGGCCGTGGCATTTGGTCAGTTTGCCCAGAGTTTAATGGCTGCAGTAGAAGTTAAACTGCCACCTCGCTAACTCCCTGCTGTCGGCCCCCAGGCACAATGACAACAAGACCTTCTTGGTGTGGGTCAATGAGGAGGACCACCTGCGGGTCATTAGCATGCAGAAAGGGGGCAACATGCGGGAGGTGTTCAATCGCTTCTGCACTGGTCTCACTAAGGTGTGCACCAGACCTTTCCTTTGCCTCCCCACTGTTTCACCTCTCCTAAAGCCTGTGTGTTCTCCCTGGTAGATCGAGGAGCTCTTCAAGGAGCAAGGACACGAGTTCATGTGGAACGAGCACCTGGGCTACGTCCTGACCTGCCCCTCCAACCTTGGGACGGGGCTGAGGGCCGGCGTGCACGTCAAGCTGCCCAACCTTAGTAAGCACGAGAAGTTCGGGGAAGTCCTGAAAAGGCTGCGGCTGCAAAAGAGAGGAACCGGTATGAGAAGAATGAGGCATTTATACGCCGCTGCCTGGCTCAGGTTAATCCATAGCTCTTCTGTATTTCTTCTCCAGGGGGGGTGGACACTGCAGCTGTGGGGGGAGTTTTTGACATCTCCAATGCAGATCGCCTGGGCTTCTCTGAGGTGGAGCTGGTCCAGATGGTGGTGGATGGGGTCAACCTGCTGGTCAGCATGGAGAAGTGCCTGGAGGCTGGTGAGGGCATTGATGACCTCATGCCTGAACAGAAGTGAACTGTCCTGCAGGAACAAAACCTCCACTTTCACTCGACCCCTCCTCACTAATCAGAAACGTCCTGATGCTGCAGGACCTTAGACCGCTGTTAGACCTCAGTCTTCCAACATGTGAAGGGTTTTCTATTTCCTGTCTGCACCTGTTGGAGTTCCAAACCATAATAAAGTCTCTGTGGCCCAAACCGAGCGCCAACGCTTCACGTGTCTGCATTTTCTTTCATCAGATGTTCAGCAGCAGTGAAGTAGTCTCAAACTTAGTCCTTTCTCACTGATGACCTCTGCAGGTTTCTGGATCAGTTCAACACATCCAAATTCAGCTGAACATTTGACCTGGACACTGGGTAGGGGGTCCCTGAGATGCATGTGAAGTGGACTCTGGCAATATCTCCACCACTGTGTAATTGTACTCCAGGCTTACGGGTAGAGAGATCTGACAGAAGAACTCTGTCACTGTTCTACATAAATAATACAAGGTAACTTACCAATTATAAAAAAATATACATTGTAAATGCTGCCTTAGAAGGCCCAAAGTCCCATTCACCCACACACTGGTGGCACCACCAGGAGTAATGTAGGATTCAGTGTTTTGGCCAAGGACACTTTGACACATGGGTCTATCCATTTGTGCCAAAATGTGTTTTTGTGTCTACTGTCTGTCTTTAGTCCAAAATAGAACCCCATAATGGGTGAGCAGGACAGGAACCAAATCTGCACATTCTGATCAGAGGTCCATTGCTTTAGCTCTGCACCACACCTGCCCCGTCACAATATTTGTTCTACAAATTTCCCACATCCTGGTATTTGTCTTCCCCTCTCAGATTATTCACAAATAAGAAGGCTATTTGTAGTAATCATATATTCAAAGTTGTATTGAAATGACAATTTTTTTGATCAGACCAATTTGAGTTGTTTAACGGTTTATGAAACGGTTTTTGATTCATCCCCTGGTTCTCACTTTTTGACACTGATGAATATGGCACAGTTAACCAGCAGGTGTCACTGTAGCATTCCTTTTTGTTCAAACAACATGTGCCTTTTATCCTGCGTAAAAACTCTCCACCAAAGCACCTGTGCAAATCAGTATAAGCTGATTCCCTGTGTTGACTCCTGACAGAATAAGCTGAAAGGTTAGAGAAAAAGAGCTTGAAAAAATCAAAACAAGCGCCGTAGAGATGCTGTCCTGGATGCCTCTCAAAACGTCCTGCCTTTCCATTGATCAAAAAAGATTTTCTGATAAGACTAGTCCTTTAGAAGTCGTGGCCTAGTCTCAGTAAAAGACTTTTACACAGAGGGAACTTTAGTTTCATTTGAATTACTATCTAAATAGTTTTTTTCTACCCAACACTCACTTGTTCAAGTATCTGCAGGCTCATAATTGTATTTGTCGTCACTTCCCTGAGTCTTCCAGTGCCCCAACATGACATGGTGCCTCTGTCAGCTCTCCTCCCCCTCCCCTCTCTGCTTGGCTCCTTATTCGACACAGCTGCGACCACTCACCTCATCACCTACCTGCCGTCAAAAGGAGATCCAGCTCCAGCATTCATCGCCAGTTCGTTGCCCCTGATAGAATCCATTACCACGAGTGGTCGCCTGAATCTTCAACTGTCTCAGATCCAAGCCTCAGCACTTCTTCCAGTCACTCCACGAGCCTCTGCCGATTCTCCAGTGACGCCAGGAGTACGGTGGCCGAGAAGGGTCACAACACAACACATTAACTTTATACACAACACACTAACTTTACACACAACACATTAACTTTACACACAACACATTAACTTTATACACAACACACTAACTTTACACACAACACACTAACTTTACACACAACACATTAACTTTACACACAACACATTAACTTTACACACAACACATTAACTTAACACACAACACATTAACTTAACACACAACACAACACAATAGCTCACAACACAACACATTAACTCACAACACAACACATTAACTCACAACACAACACAATAACTCACAACACAACACAATAACTCACAACACAACACATTAACTCACAACACAACACAATAACTCACAACACAACACATTAACTCACAACACAACACATTAACTCATGGCCCAGAGGGGTCACAACACAACACATTAACTTACCTCACAACACATTAACTCACAACGGAAGTAAAGCAGCAATTGAAGTGCTTTTATTCTGAAATTTCTACTGGGCTGAGCAGCTAACTACCTAACAGAAAGTAATGTCACAGTGAGCTGTGGAGGGAGCATGTTATTGCTACAAGAGAAGCTAGCAGCAGTGTTGCCAGAAACTTTGTTTTTACTACGGTTCTCCCTCCTCTAAACACACACAATATGAACACACACTCCTCCCTCCGCTCTGACACCCCCCTCTGTCGCTGCACGCGCGCTCCTCTCCTCTCCTTTTTTCCGCACCGTCCTGTGTGTGCGTGTGTGTTGGGGACTGCACGTGCCTGTGTGAGAGGACGGAGTGGAAAAAAGGAGAGGAGAGGAGCGCGCGTGCAGCTCCCTCCACAGCTCACTGTGACATTACTTTCTGTTAGGTAGTTAGCTGCTCAGCCCAGTAGAAATTTCAGAATAAAAGCACTTCAATTGCTGCTTTACTTCCGTTGTGAGTTAATGTGTTGTGAGGTAAGTTAATGTGTTGTGTTGTGACCCTTCTGGGCCATGAGTTAATGTGTTGTGTTGTGAGTTATTGTGTTGTGTTGTGAGTTAATGTGTTGTGTTGTGAGTTATTGTGTTGTGTTGTGAGTTATTGTGTTATGTTGTGAGTTAATGTGTTGTGTGTTAAGTTAATGTGTTGTGTGTAAAGTTAATGTGTTGTGTGTAAAGTTAATCTGTTGTGTGTAAAGTTAGTGTTTTGTGTGTAAAGTTATTGTGTTGTGTGTAAAGTTAGTGTGTTGTGTGTAAAGTTAGTGTGTTGTGTATAAAGTTAATGTGTTGTGTTGTGACCCTTCTGGGCCACCGTACACGAGCCACAGTCGTATCCTCCAGTGACGCCACGAGCCACGGACAACAAACCAGCCATGTCACGGGTCCTCTTCGGGTTTTCCTGCTACGCCTACAACCATACAGGATCAAGAAAAATAAACTTTCTTACTCACCCCAAAACTCACCTGTGTTTCCTTCGGGTTCCAGCGTCTGGGTCTGTTTTGTCTTGCTAGCTATGACACAACAGCCACTATGACTGATACTTTCATGCCGATCAACCCCTCCCTGAAGGCTCTTCTTCCTCTTTCGGCTTCTCCCATCAGGGGTCGCCACAGCGAACAAGTCGCATGGTAAACTTGGCAATGTTTTACGCCGGATGCCCTTCCTGACGCAACCTTCTCAAACCGGGCTTGGAACCGGCACGGAGGTGGAGAAGGGAATAGGGAGCAGCCCGGAGTCGAACCCTGGTTGCACGGACGGAAGGCGCCGCAAACCAGCACGAGCTAAACCGGCTCCCTCCCTCCCTGAAGGCTACAATATCAAAAATTTATAACCTCTTACTATCCACCCTTAATTCAACATCTGACCATCTACACGTGGCTTGGCCAGAAGAGCTCCAGGTGGACATAAATGATGATCAGTGGAGATCTGTCCTTGGACGATTTCACTCCTCATCAATATGTGCCCTGTATCATTCAATGTAAAGTGGTTCATAGAGTTACATATACTGTCCTCGTACTTTTAGACTGGAAATCTGCTTTTGACACTGTGGATCATAACATTTTAATTGAACGTCTTCACAAAGACTGTGGTTTTAAATTGGTTTATTTTGTATCTTAGTGGAACAACTTTTAATGTGGCTGTCAGTTTCTCAAGCTCTGAAATTGAAAAAATAACTTGTGGCATTCCCCAGGGTTCTGTACTTGGCTCAATGCTATTCATTTTATGTATGATTCCTCTTGGAAAACTTATTAATGAATTCAGCCTCATCTCATATCATTTCTGTGCACACGATATCCAGCTCTACTGTTCTTTCCCAGAAAACGATTACAACAAACTACGAAATTTGTTGAATTGATTAACGAGGAATAAATATGGCTGACCAATAATCATTAAGTTTTAAACACCCAGAAAACCGAGACGCTGATTTTTGCCCCAGAACATAAAATCCTTTCAATCAGACAACACCTTAGGCCTGTGAGCTCTTTTGTCCAGTCAAGCTTCAGAAATTGGGGTGTTGTTTGACAGGTCTATGTCCCTGGAAGGTCACTCAAAAGAGATCATAAAACAGCTGTTTTTATTATCTGAGGAGTGGGGCAAAAATAAAAAGTGTTTTGTTTCAATCTGACTCGGGAAAAATTATCCATGCTTTTATTTCTTCTCGTTTAGATTACTGCAACTCTGTTTTTACCTGTTTTAACAAACGTTCCCTAAACTGTCTTCAGCTTGTCCAAAACTCTGCAGAGAGGCTTTTAACAGGAACCAGTAAACGGACACATATCACTCCTCTGCTGTCTGCTTTACATTGGTTACCAGTCAAATTTCAAATTGATTTTAAAATTCTACTTTTGGTTTTTAGGGCCTTTTAGGACAAGCTCCAACGTACATATCTGACCTTTTAACCGAACAACCAACCAAAATCTTTTAAGCGTTTAAAAAAACCTCTTTAAGACTAGAGGAGATCTCTCTTTTGAAGCTGTTGCTCCTCATCATTGGAACTCCCTACCATGGTCGTTGCGTAAGATTGACTCAGTTGATTGTTTTAAATCTCAGGTCAAGAGATTGTTATTAAGGAGAACTTTTAGTTGATTTTATTCCTTGCTTTTCTCTGTTTGACTGTGTTTTGTTTCATTATTATTGTATTTTATTACTTTTTTGAGTTTTGATATGATTTTATGCTCCTTTTGCAAGGCACTTTGTAATTCGTTCTGGGTTTTAGTGTTATATAAATAAAGATATTCTATTTGATTCTATTCTACAATTTTGTCTCTTGTGTAATGTGACAGCTCTTTGGTCTTGGCCATGTTAAATAAAAAAAAAAGCAATAGAGTCCACGTTTACAGTGACAAGGTTGAGAGCTTCGCATGTGGGCAGTCCAAATATTGCTGGACCTGGTACATCCACAACACAAAATATGGCGTTAATCCACTCTGAATGTTTCCATTGACATGGGATGTTTATTTTCCCATAGCATCGGATCCTGTGTCCGCTGTAGGCTGAAAGTTTTGCAAGGCTTGTTTGGAGTCTGTTCATCGCCTGTCTGCCTCTGCCGTACATTTGTCTGTATGTACCCAGAGGCAGGGTGTTCCCTGACACATCTGTCGATTTTCAAGCTAAGTGTGCTTTTCTGGCCCGATAAGTTGGGTGGTTTTACATTGAGAATTGTGTAAGCCTCTTCTCTTGCCATTTTTGCATCAATGCTGTGGATGCATTTTTTTTTTGGATTTCATTTTTTTTCTTTTTCTGCAGCACTTGGCCCAGTGTCCCGTTTAGCCACATAGGTGACACGTATCATTAAAAGCAGGACGTTGTGGTGGCTTATGATCTGATCCACATCTTTGGCAAAACCTTCCCCTGCCTTTGGTGATAACATCCACTCTTTCCTTTTGCTCTGTTTTGCATACCTCAAGTTGGTGAAGTTGGAGATTTCCTGCTGTGAGAGCTTCATGTTTTCGTCCTTCAGTCAGGACTTCGGCTAGAGAACAACCTTGAGGCTTGCTGTAGAGCTCATTTCTGAAAGCTTCATGTAGCGTGCTGGCTATGATCAGCTCAATCAGGCGTTCATGGAGTTCTTCATCTGTGAATTGACATTTTAGTACAAGAGTTCTCGCTCTGGTTATAAAATCATCAATACTCTCGCCTGGTTTCTGTCTATATTGCATAAGATGCAGTCTGTGAATTCTGAAGTTGACATCCAGCTTTAATTGTCCTTCAAAACACTTCCACAGATTTGCCGGGACTTTCTTTTCATCTGCCGTTAGACCGCTAGCATTTAGCCTCTTTAGCCCCTCATCTCCGATGCCTCTGCACATTTTCCTAACTTGTATTTCTCCATCTGAGATTTCCTCATCCTCTAGGTACAGGCACATTTTTTGCTAGAATAATGAAATTGCCTCATCCAGGTCCGGGTCGGACCAGTTCATAGTAGGAAGATGTGACACCATCTCGAACCAGCAGGCTACACGTCCAGTTAGCTAGCAGCAGAACGTCACTTATCCACGGACAAGTTGCCGCTTCAGTTCGCGTCCGGCAAATTCTTCTCTCTTCTCGTTTTTTCTTTTGGTCAATCTCAGTTTTCCGCTGCCACCATGAAGTCACTTATGGAGGAACCTTGCAGCTTTATTCACTTCCAATGTATCAGCCATACATGTAGAATGAAAGCCCTGGTGAAAAGGCAATCTCTGTATCCCTCCGCGTAGGGAACTATTTTCACTGTATGACAGACATATCACAACAGACAGGTGTTCAAATATTTATTTACAGCAGTAGCATACAAATACATTATTGAAAAAAATCATGCAATGCGATTTCCAGATTCTTTTAAATGATGTCTCACATGGACATGCACTTAAGATGAAACTGTCCATGACGTCGTGTGAGAGCTTATAACATAACAGGGTGTTCAAATATATATTTACCTCACTGTATTTTAGTGGTTTCTGCTCTATTCTGGCCTTATTTGCTTGTCTGCATTCTTTGAGTTGTTAACCCCACCCCCAACCATCACAACTATCTGACCTTAAAGTAAACAATATTTGATGAATAAGAGATGGAAGGTTTGACTGTCAGTAATCTACCTCTGTTGTTACATGAAAATTGTCTGTCATGAAACAGTCTGTCATGCTGAGCTGCTTGACAAAACAAAACAAGTATGAATTAAAAAAAAGCTTTTATTAAAATCAATAAGAGCACACATGGAGCTTTAACTGTACACTAAATCAATGAGATTGATTTGTGGGCGGGTGTGTCTGCTCGGACAGCAAGTTGTACAGGTTAGAACAAAGAACTGAGACTTTGATTCGCACAGTTCATGTCTGTTGGACAGAATAAACCCCAAGTCTGTAAACCATCAGTGTGAGGATGTTCCACTGTGGGATATGATGCAAATATTGATGCCCTTTAATCATAAACACACAGTTTCAGTTTCTAAAACACAGCTCACAGAATGTCATTAGCAGAAAAAAAAAGAAGGCAGTTAGCATGTTTTTGTTTCCAATCATAGAATAAAGATGCAGATGCGTTCTCCTTCAAAGATCCTTCAGAGACAGTCTTCTTGGATCTTTGTTGTTTCACAGCCAACTCAGCATAAGTCCACTTCCAACTTGTAGACCCTTAAAGCTGAAGCTCTACACCTTACATGGTGAAAGACAAGTTGCTGTCACCAGATCCCTCCACAGAGCGGCGGATGGAGGACATGTACATGTCGGAGGTGACCCTGGAGAAGCGGCGCTGGGTCATGTACTTTTTACTGAGGCAGAACAGGTCTCTAAAGATCCTCCTGAAATGGTTCCTGAACTTAACTCCAACAAAAGCATAAAGAACCGGGTTCAGGCAGCAGTGCAGGTAGGCAACAGCTTGCAGAGCATTCTGGGTCACTTTCAAAGTATCTGCAACTTGGCACTTCACCACGTCGAACATGTTGATGGTGTGGTACAGCAGAGAGATGTTATAGGGAAGGTGGCAAATGACAAACACCACCACCACAGCCAACACCACCCGCACCGCTTTGTGTCGCTGGAAGTTTTTAGCTTTCATTAGTGTGACGATGATGGAGGTGTAGCAGAAGATCATGATTAACAGTGGCAGGAAGAAGCCGACTCCCAGCTGGATGCTTGGGATCATCACTTTAAAATAGGGAGCCAAATTTCTGTCGTCATGTTTGAAGTCGCACACGTAATGATGGTCATCGGGCTCATTCTCCTCTTCGTTTGGAAGAAAGAAAGTGCTGTTTTCGAACGGCTCGTATCGCTGGTAGAAGTAAAAGGTTGGGATGGACACAAGGACAGCGAACACCCAGATGAGGGCGCAGATCAGGCGGCTGTAGGACAACGAGCGCAGCCTGAAGCTCCGGCGGGCCTGCACGATGGCAAGGTAACGGTCTATGCTGATGCAGCCCAGCAGCAGCATGCCGCTGTACAGATTGACACTGTAGGAGCCGCGCAGCAGCTTGCAGGAAAGCCAGCCCATGGACCAGGATGTTATCTCATTGTAGATGATCAGCGGCAGTGAAAGCACAAAAAGCAGGTCAGCAATGGCAACATTGAGCAGGTAGAGGTCAGTCATGGACTTGGCCCTTTTGTACAGAGCGTAGGTGATGATGACCAGACTATTCCCCACCAGGCCTAGAGCACAGATGATGGAGTGAACAAACGGCAAAACCTTTCTGTCCATGCTGCTGTTCAGACTGTATACACATGGCTCTTCGTAATCAAAAGTGAAGTTGCCGGCAAGGTCTTCCTCTAAGTAATCCATCTTCTTAATCTGTAACAAGATGAAAGAAGGTCAAGATTTAATAATATAATTAATATATATAAAATATTAAAATATATACACATAATAATAGAATAAATATACTGCAGGAGGAAAAAAGAAAAATATTCCTCCACTATTGATCATTGGTCTCCGAGGAGAGTGAGGCAGACTTCCTGGGATACCACATAGAGGAGAGCTGGAGCACTGAGCTGTTGAAAAAAGTCCAGTAGAGCCTGAACTTCCTGAGTTGCTCAGAAAAAAACATCTGCTGGTGACCATCTAATGTGCCACCATAGAAGGCATATTGACATACTGTAAATGCATTAATTCAGCAGCTGTACAATGGTTCAGAGGTAGGACCTCCAACAGGTCATCAACACCGCCCCAAAAGATTCTTGGCTGCCCTCCCCCACCCTGGAGACCCTCCACAGCTCACGCTGCCTCAACGGAGCACAGAACCTCATCAGAGGCACTTCTCACCCCAGACCCCCCCCCCTGTTTTGACTTCAGACAGATGGTGCGGGTTAAACAACGCAAGAAAAAATAACTGGTAGTTTTTAACGAAATGCAATACAAAAACAGAGCATAACATAGAAATAATGTCAAAAAGTTAAAATCTGCAGCTGTTGCAACTTTTTATTCATTTATTTATATTATAGAATGATTGTGTGCATTAGATATTTTTTGGTATATTTATTTTCATTTAAGGTTTTATTAGTGTTTTTGTTTTCAAAACTGAATGATGTACTAATCAGAAAGCAACTTTTTAATTTTCATTGTAACAGGGAGAATATTATCCATCTAAAATGTACAGTATGCCTAATGATCAGTGTAATACGGATGATACTGAAAATCAAAGAAGGAACACAATTATTCTTCAATAATTATTCTTTATTTGTGGAGAAACAAAAAAGAATCTGGGAAAGGTTGTTTCACTTAGATCTTTGATGCTCATAATGTCAAATATCCATGTGTGCCACTTTGTTTGGCCACTGAACATTACACCAATATTTCATCTCCTTTGAAGGCCTCAGAAACTCTAAATTTACCAAACACATTTGCCTGTTTTAGAGTTAAATGAACTGGTGTGACAAAGACATATTGTGAAGTATCAGTGAGGATAATGGAAGTTACATGCACTTACAATGCACAGGTGATGCTGACATAAAGGGCTCTTAGATCTCTAAAGGCTCAAGCTCTTGCTGGACTGCGGACACGGTGAGATCTAGTTTTTAGAAATATACGAGTACTGGCTCCTTACTAACTTTCTCTCCAAGAAAATCATTAAAGCTGGACTGAAGTTTGCCAAAGGGAACCTTGGCAGAGACCGTGATTGTGTCCAAATTCCCTCACTTCTTACAAATTAGTGCACTGTACAAGGCATTTGCCATTTTGTGGCAAAATACCTATCCCCGGTCGAGAACCATGGCCTCAGATTTGGTGGTGCTGACCCTCATCTCAGCCGCTTCATACTCGGCTGCAAACCGCCTCAATGGACGCTGGAGGTCCCGGCTCGATGAAGCCAACAGGACAACATCATCTGCAAAGAGCAGAGAGGAAATTCTGTGGTCCTCAGACCAGACCCCCTCCTGCCCCTGGCTGGGCCTACTGTCCATGAAAACTATGAACAGAACCGGTGATAAAGGGCACCCCTACCAGAGTCCAACATGCACCGGGAACAAGTCTGACTTACTGCTGCCTATACGAACCAAGCTCTAGCTCCGGTCATACAAAGACTTGACAACAAGAGCTTGGGTCACTACCGATAGCGAGTGATACTGTTATGACAGCAGCCACCCTGCCTTCGCAACTGTTGCTCGTCAATGCTAATTCCCTCCGAGCATCAGAGAAGACATCAACGAATATTTCTCTGCTTGCCCGGAGTGTGCTAAAGTCAAAGCGTCTACATCTCCTCCTTCTCAATTGCTACAGCCATTGTTGGTCCCTAGGAGGCCCCGGTCTCACATCTCCCTGGATTTTTTAATAATAATAAATAATAATAATGGATTGGATTTATCTGTGCTTTTCAAGACACCCAAAGCGCTTACATTATGTCCATTATTCATTCACTCCTCATTCATACTTGGTGATGGTAAGCTATGGTTGTAGCCACAGCTGCCCTGGGGCAGACTGACAGAGGCGTGGCTGCCATTTCGCGCCTACGGCCCCTCTGACCATCACCGGGATCATTCATGCGCATTCACACACAGTGGAGCCACACTGGAGGCAAGGAGGGTGAAGTGTCTTGCCCAAGGACACAACGACATTTTGGCTGGTGGGAGCGGGGATCGAACCGCCAACCCTTCGTTCATTGGACGACCCGCTCAACCACCTGAGCCACTGTCGCCCCTCTAATTTTTCACAGGGCTTCCACCATCAGACGGAATGATGGTAATTCTGACTGTGGTGGACCGGATCTCTAAGATGGAGCCTTTAATTGCTCTTTCCAGACACAGCTAAGGAGAACACTGAGGATCTTTTCAACAATGTCATCTGTATCCATGACATTCACAGAGGTATTGTCTCAGACCAGGGTCCCAAATTTATGGCCAAGTTCTGGGCGGAGTCCTGTCATTTACTCTGTGTCTCTGTGAGTCTATCCTCTGGTTTTCATCCACAGTCTAATGGCCAATCCGAACGACTCAACCTGCAGGTGGAGAGCAGTCTCCGCCTCCTCTCTGCACACACCCCACCATCCATGTATCCAAGTGAAGCCAGTTAAAACCAGTTCCCTTGTTCTTCCTGCCGATGCCCCACCAGCGGTCCGGTACACGGTTGGATGCCTGCTGTGTTCTTACTGCCATGGACGTGGATTGGAAGGACAATGGGCCTGAAGAACGTTCCTGGATTCCTGCTCGGTTCATCCTCAACCCTGATTTGATCTCCTAGTTCCATAGAGACCATCCTGACCCACCCGCAAGACCATCAGGTGCCGGTTGTTAAGCAAGGGGCACTGTCATGACAGCAGCCACCCGCCCTCGCTGCTCATCAGTGTTGATTCCCTCCACCTGGTCCCTCTCTATATACAGTAGTGGACAAAATTGTTGGTACCCCTCAGTTAATGATGGTACCCATAACTTAATATTTTGTTGAACAACCTTTTGAGGCAATCACTGCAACAAAACGGTTTCTGTATTTGTCAATGAGCCTTCTGCACCTGTCCACAGGTATTTTGGCCCACTCCTCATGAGCAAACTGCTCCAGTTGTCTCAGGTTTGACGGGTGTCTTCTCCAAATGGCATGTTTCAGCTCCTTCCACAGATGTTCAATGGGATTCAGATCTGGGCTCATAGAAGGCCACTTCAGAATAGTCCAACGCTTTTCTCTGAGCCATTCTTGGGGTTTTTTGGCTGTGTGTTTTGGATCTTTGTCCTGTTGGAAGACCCATGACCTGTGACTGGGACCAAGCTTTCTGACACTAGGCAGCACATTTCTACCCAGAATGCCTTGATCATCTGGAGCTTTAATTAGATCTTACTCAACTTCAAGACACCTTGTGCCAGATGCAGCAAAGCAGCTCCAAAACAGAACTGAGCCTCCTCCATGTTTCACAGTAGGGACAGTGTTCTTTTGGTTGGATGCTTCATTCTTGAGGCTACCAACATAGAGCTGATGTGCCTTACCAAAAAGCTCCAGTTTTGTCTCATCTGTCCAAAGGACATTTTCCCAGAAGCTTTCTGGCTTGTCAACATGCATTTTTGCAAATTCCAGTCTGGCTTTTTGATGATTTCCTTTCAACAGTGGTGTCCTCCTTGGTTGTCTCCCATGAAGTCCACTCTGGCTCAAACAACCAAGAATGGTGCGATCTGACACTGATGTACCTTGATCTAGGAGTTCACCTTTAATGTCTTTGGAGACAAAATTTTAATTTATTGTTACTTTTGAAAGTTTTAATTCATTTCAGTGAGCATTGTGGACTTTCTTTAACTGAGGGGTACCAAAAATTGTGTCCACCAAAATTCCTGTTACACAAAACCTTAGCTTGTCTTTTACTCCATATACACTCCTGCACCTCCTAATTCTACCACCAAGTACACACATACCTGTCTCCCTGATCTCATCAGCTGTAGTTATCCAGTCATCTGGGAGTACCTCCTGAATACCCAGAGTCTGTTTCCACTGCTTCTTCTTCTTTTTTCAGCTTCCACCAGATTGTCCTCTTCTCTGCCTTTGCCCTTTCTTCATCTTCTTCATCACCAGAGTCATCCTACACACCACCATCCTATGCTGTCTGTTGACAATCTATACCACTTCTTTGTAGTCATTGATCTCCTTCAGGTCACACCAGATGTAGTCTATCTGTGTGCTTCTACCTCCATACTTATGGTTCACCCAATATTCCTGCCTCTTCTCAAAGAACATATTCACTACAACCATTTCCATCTGTCTTTCAAAACTTGCATTTCTATCTTCAGACTCATCACTCTATCTGACACTCTTTTTACCTTTTCAACACTCCTAACAAACTCCTCCTTTAGGTTAACTCCTCCCCCTTTTCTCTTCCCATCTCCACCATGACAGAACAACTTGAATGCTGCTCCTAAACTTCTGGCCTTGCTACCTTTCCACCTGGTCTCCTGCACACACAGTATGTCTACCTTCCTCCTCTGCATCATGTCAACTAACTCTCTACCTTTTTTCTGTCATAGTTCCAACATTCAATGTCTCTACTCTCAGTCCAACTCTCATGACTTTCCTCTTCTCTCTCTTCCTACCAATGCCGCATTCTTCATCTCCTTCAACCAACAGCAGTCCAATTTCCCCCAGTACCCTGTTGTTGAACAGCACAGATGGTGGTCGTTGTTAACCCGGGCCTCGATCAATCCGGTATGGATATCATAAATCTGATTCACATATTTGGTTTGGCAAAGATTTTACATTGGATGCCCTTCCTGACACAACTCTCTGTATTTATCCCTTGTGCTATCTTAGATGACCCCCCCCCCTTCCATTGACGTGTTCTCCCTACCATGACAAAGGTGGATAAAGGTGGAAAGATTTCATGTACATGGACACCAGTGAAGATCACAAATCATTGAAGAACAAAGGTTCAGAGCACTGTCTAGTGGGTCTAGATGACCCAACTCCCAATGTTAAAGTGCCTAAGATAGCACAAGGGTTATCCGGGCATGGGATCGGCACAAAGACCTTGGATTGGCTCATTGATGTCTTGCAGACTTAAATTTCTCAATAAAAGAAAAATTGTTCCAGATTTAGCTTATTTTCCTGGTGTCACTCATCTTCTTTACGCTGTGTTTCACTGTTGATGTTGAGTGTATAGTGAGAGAAAAGGTAAAATCAATGAAATAAAAAAGTTACAAACAAAACCCTGGAAGAACTGACACATTGACAACTCCTGCTCTGAATTCAGAACTGCTGCGAATGGTTGGCAATTCATGAACAATGAAATGAAGCGTCATTTAGAAAGTCATGTGATCAAATGCAATGTGAAGCGAGTCCTCGATTCGTCACCAGTAACACTGTTGCTTTAAAATAGTCGAAACAAAGTTGAGCCGCCTGCTCGAGCAGAACATCTCTACTGTTAGGCACTTTTGTAATGTTTATCTTTGGGTCTCTGACCCTAACCCAGGGGTGTCAAACTCATTTTCACTGAGGGCCACATCAGAATAGCGGCTGTCCTCAAAGGGCCAGATGTAACTTATACATGTAACTAAATGTAATGAAAAACTATTGTAACTACTCCTTAATGTTAAATAACTCATTGCTTATTTATAATAACTTTTTAACCCTTATGCTATCCTAGGCACTTTAACGTTGGGAGTTGGGTCATCTAGACCCACTAGACAGTGCTCTGAACCTTTTTTCTTCAATGATTTGTGATCTTCACTGGTGTCCATGGATTACATGAAATCTTTCCACCTTTATCCACCTTTGTCATGGTAGGGAGAACACGTCAATGGAAGGGGGGGGTCATCTAAGATAGCACAAGGGTTAAAGTGACAATGACTTTTGCATAGAAAACATATGTTTGTTTGTCACTCTAGCATAAATCCTTTTAAATTTTGTCCGCTTATAAAAATCCACGATCAAACTGTCCAAGTGAATAAAGAAAAATAACATAAAACAGAGCTAGAAAGAACATGTATTATAGTGTTACATTTTACAAAAAAAGGCTGCACACAGCCTTGCATCCAACTGATGGTTTGATGACAACTTTGTATGAAAAACAGAGACTTTGTATGTATGACGTCATAGAAAAGAAATGTCCTGATTTGTTTTGGTTATCTGAAGACAAAATTTTACGTTGGCTTTTTGAAAATGAAATCTTTTGTTTGGCAAATTTTGTGTCAAAGGCATGGACAATAAGAATGGACACTATGTATTCTGTTAGACTCTGATTAGGGGGGTTATTGGATTTTTTTTGTGATGGGGATGTATCTTTATGTATTGTGTATTTTGTTTTTCAGTGTCATATAAGCCCGTGTGGGCTGGGCACATTAGTGCATGACACTTGAATAAATCAAATCAATCAATCAATCAATCAATCAATCAATCAATCAATCAATCAATCAACAATTTCTCTGCATACACACATGAGACCTGCAAACATTGAATAATCACAACAGCAGCTACACATAAACAATATGTAATCAACTAAAAAGAAATTTTATTTTAAGAAATTAAAAACTTTTATGCTCTCGCGGGCCACATAAAGTGTCATGGCGGGCAACATTTGGCCCCCGTGCCTTGAGTTTGACACGTGTGCCCTAACCATAAAGAATAAAAAAAAACTGGAAAAATCCATTTGAGATTTTTATGTGAAGCAAAAACTTAAATAATGTGATTTCAATGACTGTGGGGAGGCACACTTGTGAACTATATAACAAAATACATTTATTGTCAGTGTCCACATGTACAATGAGATTAAAAACTGTCACCATACCCTGCAAAAAATAAAGTATATACATAATCGAAACATAAATAATATATCCAGCATGGACTTCACTTTTGCCTCCATGCAGCATCTCTGTGATCCTCCACAGAATAGAGGATGTATGGATATTTAGAACGACCACATGAAATCTTGATTGGTCCTCTAGGGCAGAGTTGCTTAACCTTTTTGACACTGGGGCCCAATTTTCCCCGTACAACGTGATTCAAGGCCCATTCAAATAACATGTTAATGTAAATTGATCTACATCTCATTCGATTTGTGTTTAATGATTACATCAAGTCATTTTATGGTTTATTAAAGTACAATCTTGTGGGAAAAAATGCTACAATATGATCATCTCAAAGACATTTATTTTCACCCTGAACAGTTGTCATGCTTAGCACAAATTAGAATTCCAAAAACATTTATAAGGGATTTTGATAAATAAAATTGTGTGGTAATAAAGCAAGCACACCTAAATATAATTTTGAAATTAAATAAACTGTAAATGACACTTAAATTAAGTTCTAATTAAAATATTACCTTACGAAATGCTTACAAAAGTGGAAACATGTCCAGTCTCTCTTCATGGGCCCTCTTACTCCACAAAGAAAGTTTTCTCTGGAAAGCTTGAACTTTGTCTGCAACAAAAATATGTTGCTATTTCTCCCTTGAAGTGAGATGTTCAGCTGGTTCGGAAGTGAAAAAATGTCAGAGAGGTAGGCAAGTTTAGCTATGAATGTGGCGTTGGTGTAATGATGTGCAAGAGGAGATTTCTTATCAGTGAGAAAGGAGAAAACTTCCTTCCTAAGCTCAAAGATCCGTGTGAGAACAAGCCCTCTTGAGAGCCATCTCACCTCACTATGGTAGAGCAGCTGGACATGATCTGCTTCCATGCCCTCACAAAGTTGAGCAAAACATCTGGAGTTCACAGCATTACTTTTAATGAAGTTGATGGTTTTCACAGTGACATCCATCGCCTCATGGAACTCCGGTGACATTTTTTTTGCTGCAAGGTTTTCACGGTGGAGAAAACAATGGGTCCATTTAGCTTCTGGCGCAAGATCAAGTATCTGCTTGATGACACCGCGATGCCTGCCAGTCATTGACGCTGCGCCATCACTGCACACTCCAACACAGTTCTGCCAGTCAAGGCCATTCTCAGTGAAGTAGTTATCCATGCAGCGGAAACATTCCTCAGCTGTAGCCCGAGTTGGAAGTTCTCCACAAAACAGAATGTCTTCTTGCAAAGAGCTATCCCACCGGTAGCGAACAAAAACCAACAGCGGCGCAGCATTTGTGACGTCAGTCGAGTCGTCCAGCTGCAAAGAGAAAAAGGGGCTCTTTCTTATTCTCCCCAGAAGCTGCTGCTCAATGTCTGAGGCCATGTCAGCAATACGGTGACTCACAATGTCATTCGACAGCGGGATGGTCTTGAGCTTCTTTGCTGCAGCCTCACCAATCATCTCACGGCACAAGTCCACAGCGGCAGGCAGAACCAGTTCTTCCGCTATGGTGAACGCTTTCTTACTCTGCGCCACACGTCTGGCTACGAGGTAGCTGGCCTTTAACGCACACTTAGCGTCGCCAGTCAGTGACACGATAGACCTCCTCTGCATCTGAAGCCCATCATCCTTTCTTTTGAAATAATCCACTGGCTTTCCAATGAGCTTCGGATGTTTGGTTTCCAGATGGTGCTTTAATTTTGACGGTTTTAGTGCTTCATTGGATAATGTTAGCCCACACTCAACACACTGGGCTCTGGGCTCTGCCTCACTGCCTCCGTTCACAAAGACGAACTTTATAAAATCAGGGTTGTATTTTCGTATAAATTTCGCCTTTGAAGAGGGACTGGCATAACTTTGTACTTCATTTTTTCGTTTTAAAAACTTCTCCATGTTTTCTGCAACTGTTTTCTTTACTCTTGTAATCAGGATCTCCCGTTTATTCTATAAAAAGTAGCATCAGAGAACAATTACCACACTAGAATGTCAACGGCACTGTGCTGCGAGTCAGAGGACAGAAAATAAAAATCTTCGACAGTTTTAACACAAATAAAATGGACATTGTGCCATCAGTCTGCGGTAAGACTCCAAGACAAGTTGGAGTCCAAGAAAGAACATAGTCTTGCAGCTGTCCAAAGCAGTGACGTGCGGTGAGGTTGATGACTGGTGAGGCACTGACTCCTCTGGAGTCAGATTTACAATGAAAGAGCTAAATATTTAACCATTAATCCAACAACAGCTAACATCTTATAAAATACACAAAATCATATTTGTCCTACAGAGAATACTTCTTTTATAGATGTATAGAACACTCTCCTTGGTTAAAAATTAGTCATATGCACTTTAAGAATAAAGATGTGTTCAGCACGCATTTGACCCTCAGTAACGATTTCTGGTATTTTTCCAACTTCAAATTCTGGAGCTTTAATAAGTTATCAAATATTGTCTGTGAAAATTATCATAAAAATAAAATAAATTATTTTACTTACATTTTTATCCACTTTTACTCCCATGTTATTTTTTTAAAAAGCAAACATTTAAAAACATATTTGTCCTCACTTTTTGCGTCTGTCTGCCGATCCTTCTTCACAAAAACTCTGTGATCTGGTGAAAAATTCTTCCTTATTTTCCTTTATTTTATGAGTTTCTCATCCTCTGTCTGTTTCTACGGAACTAGTGTAGCTACAAAGCAGCTGTCAGCTCACGTCTGCCCCCTGCTGGTGAGGCTTGCCTCACCTGAAGCCGTTTCTGCAGGCCTATAGCAGTGCGTCCACGGCACGTCTCTGTATTGAGTCTGGCCGTCAGACATGAGGCACAGCGCTCCCGAGCCTCACCCGGAGATTCACATATTCAGCTCCGTCTGTGATCGCGGAACGCTCAAATTCGGCGATTTTAACCTCAGAAACCTTGGAAAATGTGTTAAGTTGAATGAAAATGTATATATAACACAGATCAGTGGAAAATAATATTTACTTAATTTACCTTTTTCTATTTCATCACGATTATAACAGGTGAGGCTCCCCCTTGCCTCACCTGACCGCACGTCACTGGTCCAAAGGCTCTTTCTTAAACTGTGTCTTAGGCCCGATCTTACCGCTAGTCCAGCAACTGACAGAACGAGAGGGACGCAGACCGCCTGCAGTTTTGATTTAATTCAGGGTTGTTATAATATGTTTAAGTTACTCTTTCATTAAGTTTTGACCGAAATAGATCGTTATAAAGTTAACGTTATTAACAGAGAGAACATTAGTACGTCTTACCATCAATCGGATCTCCTAGCGTTTGCCCGGACAACTGCAGCAGCGCGAGACAGTGACAGACAGGTGGCGGCCCTCGCGGCCCACAGGTTCAGAACAGATGTTTTTCGCGGCCCACTAGTTGGCGCTCGCGGACCGAGATTGGGCCGCGGCCCCATGGTTAAGAATCACTGCTCTAGGGATATATCAGAACCTCATCATCCACCCAAAGGGTTATACCAGAACCTCATCATCCACCCAAAGGGTTATACCAGAACCTCATCATCCACCCAAAGGGTTATACCAGAACCTCATCATCCACCCAAAGGGTTATACCAGAACCTCATCATCCACCCAAAGGGTTATACCAGAACCTCATCATCCACCCAAAGGGTTATACCAGAACCTCATCATCCACCCAAAGGGTTATATCAGAACCTCATCATCCACCCAAAGGGTTATACCAGAACCTCATCATCCACCCAAAGGGTTATACCAGAACCTCATCATCCACCCAAAGGGTTATACCAGAACCTCATCATCCACCCAAAGGGTTATACCAGAACCTCATCATCCACCCAAAGGGTTATACCAGAACCTCATCATCCACCCAAAGGGTTATATCAGAACCTCATCATCCACCCAAAGGGTTATATCAGAACCTCATCATCCACCCAAAGGGTTATACCAGAACCTCATCATCGACCCAAAGGGTTATACCAGAACCTCATCATCCACCCAAAAGGTTATACCAGAACCTCATCATCCACCCAAAGGGTTATACCAGCACCTCATCATCCACCCAAAGGGTTATATCAGAACCTCATCATCCACCCAAAGGGTTATATCAGAACCTCATCATCCACCTAAAGGGTTATAACAGAACCTCATCATCCACCCAAAGGGTTATATCAGAACCTCATCATCCACCCAAAGGGTTATATCAGAACCTCATCATCCACCGAAAAGGTTATATCAGAACCTCATCATCCACCCAAAGGGTTATATCAGAACCTCATCATCCACCCAAAGGGTTATATCAGAACCTCATCATCCACCTAAAGGGTTATAACAGAACCTCATCATCCACCCAAAGGGTTATATCAGAACCTCATCATCCACCCAAAGGTTTATACCAGAACCTCATCATCCACCTAAAGGGTTATATCAGAACCTCATCATCTACCTAAAGGGTTATACCAGAACCTCATCATCCACCTAAAGGGTTATATCAGAACCTCATCATCCACCCAAAGGTTTATACCAGAACCTCATCATCCACCTAAAGGGTTATATCAGAACCTCATCATCTACCTAAAGGGTTATACCAGAACCTCATCATCCACCTAAAGGGTTATATCAGAACCTCATCATCCACCCAAAGGTTTATACCAGAACCTCATCATCCACCCAAAGGGTTATACCAGAACCTCATCATCCACCTAAAGGGTTATATCAGAACCTCATCATCCACCCAAAGGGTTATATCAGAACCTCATCATCCACCTAAAGGGTTATATCAGAACCTCATCATCTACCTAAAGGGTTATACCAGAACCTCATCATCCACCCAAAGGGTTATATCAGAACCTCATCATCCACCCAAAGGGTTATACCAGAACCTCATCATCCACCCAAAGGGTTATATCAGAACCTCATCATCCACCCAAAGGGTTATATCAGAACCTCATCATCCACATTTCCTCCAAAAGAAGAGCAGCTGCCCCACTGTCTCTATGAAAGTCAAACATCTTCAGGTTTCTGTCACTGACCCACTTTAGTCTGTCTCTGTCTGACTGTCTCAGTTGATCTTATCTTCATCCTCCAACTCCCTGACATTAGATAGTTAGATGAAGTGAAAGAGGCAAGGCGGCGGGGGGTTTGGTGGTGAGGTTCGGCTTACGAATGTGCTCCAGTTGTGGTCCATCAGAAGCCTGGTGCTGCGCTGTTGTGTGCTCTCAGGTGTTTGAACATGGGGAGGAAGTTTGCAGAAAAGAGGTCAGGTAAATCGCCGTGACCTTACTGTACATGTGGGCGCTCGCTCTGCGGCTCTGCCTCGCATTCTCAGTTGCGCTCTTTCATTTTGCCGCCTTCTGGGTTTTTCAGGGTTGGAGGTTCTGTCTCAGCAGTTCAGGACTTCATTCAACTTTTCTGCTTTCTCTTTTTTTAGAAAAAACTCAAAAACTCAAAAAGTGAATCACAGAGGAAGTCTGAAAATAATCCTGCATGAATTATTTAATCTCAGACTTGACAAACTTCCAAATATTTAAATCTCCACATCAGACATAGAATTAAATAATCTCTAAATAATAAATTAAACCAAGCAATTTGTTGATTATAAACTGTGTGGTTTGTAGCTTACCGCTTGTTGGTACTCCCCTGCTTCACCTATTGTGGTAAAATGTGGGTGAATGATTATCAACTTCACTGTATTCTCAATACATTTTACAAAAGAAAAGTCTGCAACATACTGGATTTTTAGTGCACAAAAATAAACTTTCTTTCCTAATCCAAACTAATAAATCTCCATAATTTACTTAAATATTAAATAGGACAAATTCCTGTCAAAGCTTGACATAAACTTTTACTAACCAATATTCAAAAGAAATGACTTTGACCTTTGAGAGTTTAAACTCATATGAACATGTTCATATCTGTCTGAGAAAAGGGAAGAAAGTGTTTAGTGAAGAATTTTACAGCCTTAAAACATCTGTAATCCTAATTAGTTTCACATATAACAGGTTCTTTACGGAATGTGTCCTCTACGATGGGAGGATATATGCTGATCACATCATGATAAATGATACAAAGAATGATTTCAGTTTCCGTTAAAATGATGAAGCAAAAGTTTGTTCCAAAGAAACAAAAATCCCTAAACGAAATAGTTCAATTCCTCATCATGTCTCGTCTCGTCCTTCTTAGGTTCTCTTTCTCTTCTGCTTCATCCCAGTCTCTAAATGATCAAATTCAAAAATCAGGTTGAAGAAATCCATCAAATCACTCGTCTTTTCTGTTGTGGTTCATTGTGGAAACTGTGGATTAATGAGGCCTAATTCAACATCTGTATTGTTGTACTAATATGAGGTTTGTGGTCAATATTTTTTGGATTGCTCAGAAAAATGTTCCTAATGTTTTCTAAGGTTCACTCTGGACCTGCGGTTTTGTTTTTTTCTTAATTGTTGGAGTTAGAAAAAAATACTGCTTGTTGGTGTAAAAGCAAAAGTTGGAAGTCTGTTTCCTAAAAAAATAAAACCCTCATGAACTCATGTTTTAAATTGCATTTTGATCTTTTGCTGCGCCAAAATGTCAAACATTTAAAGGGAAATAACTCAAAATTAGATTTTTTACAGGACTTATTAGGTTAGATTTAAAATAGATTTATTAATTACAAGTCATAATTACCTGCTTAAAATATTATTTGCATGCCAGCATTAGTCATAATTAATCACTCACACAACATGCATGACTTGACATTATTATTATTTTATTGTTGTTGTTTTCTGTTCTTTATGAGGAATGTCCAAACATTACAAGATACAGCTGCACGTGAATTCTCTGGATGACCTCCATGGGTGCTGTGACCCCCAGCACCCGTTCAGGTCAACCCTTCATGGTTGCATGTGACCTTTAACCCTTGTGCTATCCTAGGCACTTTAACGTTGGGAGTTGGGTCATCTAGACCCACTAGACAGTGCTCTGAACCTTTTTTCTTCAATGATTTGTGATCTTCACTGGTGTCCATGGATTACATGAAATCTTTCCACCTTTATCCACCTTTGTCATGGTAGGGAGAACACGTCAATGTAAGGGGGGGGTCATCTAAGATAGCACAAGGGTTAAACCATTTTAAGTGAGATATTTCTAGTTGGATTTTGCTTCACATTTTGAAAATGAAATGTCAAATACCATTTTCTTTATTATTTTAATGACAAGACAGAATGAGCAGTTGAAGAAGAAAAAGCTGTTTGGCGGATCGATTTTTCGCAACAACGCAGCTTTATTTTGAAAATGAAAAAGCATTTCTGGTATTGACTTTTATTTTGAATTATGAGACACAAATGTTTCCATATTCAACAACTTTCCCCACCAAGCCTCTTTCGATAAGAGGTGGCGGACAAACGCAAGTAAACGTAGAAAAAGGAAAGAATCCTACCCTGCTGTGTGAACTCCAGCGGATGAATGCTCAACACATGCACAGCGTGAATGTAGCTTTAAAGAAAACAATACATCAGACCTTTAGGTAACAACAGGTAAAACTGGATCAAACCTGAAAGCAGGAATTAGATTCAACCTGGAACTTTCAAAATGGAGACAATTGGAATGGAGAACCTTTTAACCACTTCTATCCTGCGTGAAAACGATGAGGAGGAATTCTGATTAAAGGGTGGAGGAAATACGTAAACCCACTGAACAGGTAAAACCAAAAGCAATCCTTTTAGAAAGTCAACTAGATTACATAACTAGTCAAGTAGATGAATAGAACATTTGCATTTCCTATGATAATGTGAGAAGAATCTGGTGTAGCGAGTTTCCAAAGGCAGTTGAAGCAAAAATGTCCTGGAACTTACTGAAGCTGTTTGCTGACAAGGCAACAAGAAGTTAAAGTTTGAAGCTGAAAACTTTTGAGTCAATTGATGAATTAGCTAAAAAAATAACTCTTTGATGCTTCACAGTCATCAATTTTTGAACATCATTACCAAAAAGTATGAAGAGTAGAGGTGATTTGTGGGGAGGAGTAACGTAAAGCTAGGCCTGACTGCTATATTTCCGGTTAGTTTGTGGTAATGATACATCTGCTTTATTGCAAAAATACGTCTCCAGATTCCACTGAAGGTTAAAGAACGAGTGAGGAAGCTGCCAAAGTGTTCATCGTTGTTCCTGTGAGGCTGCAGGTCGTTGACTAGAAGCAGAGACGGTGCAGACACACGACTTCACCCACCTTCACCCCCAACCGGATGCTGTTTCTGATCATCAGTTTTCTGGTTTGGATTTAGCACTATCCATGTTATTTGGCTGAGTGGCAACCTTCACTCCCTTGAAATAAAAAGTTCATATCTTCAAATATGAAATATGTAAAAATAAAAATCCCTTCATTGACCAAAATCATTCAACCCTGTGAAAGAATCCCAACCTTTTTGGCTACTATCTGTGCTGGAATCGGGTCTCTAAGGTCAGAATTCTTCTCACAATTGCAAGTTGGAGATCAAATTTGGAAAGAAAAATATGATTTTGGGTAAAATGACTGAGTATGGGAGAGTTGAGTAAATTGTGTCATGTGTGGGGCTCTAGAGGGAAAAATATTTATGAAGCAATATTCTGTCAAACTAGAAACACATTTCCACGTTTAGCTAAAATAAACAAACATAAATAAATAGATAAGTATCCCGGACTCTGTGACAAACAGTGTTGGAGCTGTGACAGTTTAGAAAGAAAACTCTGCATGAAGGAGTTCAGACGAGCCAAAGATCCTACGGAACTTTAAAGAGATACTGGGAGCCATCTGAAGCTAGACGCATGCTTCAGAGCCTTTCTAAATGTCAGGACTTGTCAGAAAATGTCATAACGTCAAGCTCAGAACTCAGTTGGTGCTCACAGCAAGAGGCCAAGGAGGAACCTATGGGGTGGATGTCAGAACGCAATCAGCTGGATACAGGACACCGCTGGTGACCTTTGAGACAGGAAGTGTGGGCTTACAGTCGTGAGCCGTCTGGAGCAGAAGTTCAGATCAGAAACACAAAACTCTGGAGGAAGTTGACTCTTTATTTCTGCTTTAATTGTTCATGATGGAGAAGATCTGAACTCATTTGTGTTCATTTATCACCAAGTCAACATAAACAGACGTGCCTCTCAGCCTGCCCCCCCTCCCCCCCGAAGATTTCATGTGACATTAAGATAAAGGCTGTCGGGTACACTAGGTTTACTCATATAAAGAGCTGGGCCTTAATGTCATAAGGCCCCCTCCCTACCGAAAAGCAGCCACACTTCTACAGGTGGAAGGTGTTTTCCTCCAGCTTTGCAGAAATGGAGGATCTTCATGCATGATCTTGTTTTCATGGGGCGTTTCCGCTGCGGTTTGCAGACTTTTCTTAGTGAAAGATGTTTATCAGATCTTCTCTTCCTTTTTCTGATGTTCCCATTCAGACACTGAGGAAGAGCAGCTCGTCTTCAGTTTCTGTCCCCTGTGGTTTGTGAAAATGACATTCTGTGTCATTTTCTGTTGTTGGAGCCAAAGAGGATGGGGGCTCCTTCAACAGCCGTCTGTGAAACCTGCAGCATGAGTGCAGATTCCCCTCAATAATGAATAACCGAGCATTTCAATCAGAGCTTAGGTCCTCCTTTTGATAAACGGAATAACTTTCTCACAGACGCAAATGCATGGGATCGGACCCCGTCTGCTGCCTTCAGGAGGGATTTCTGCATGACCACAACATTTCAGAACAGCTGTCACAGGTGTCTGGGAAGCACGGTGGCCCTCGAGGCCTGAATTCAACCAAACACACCTGATCCAGGTAATCAGCAGCAGATAAGGCGGAGTTTTCATGATTCTTGATCCAGGACAGCTCTTCTTGATTCTTTCAACTCTTTCATGCAATTTTCCATTTCTCCCCATCAACAATCGTGCCTCAAATGCACCTTTAGTAGCTTTGTCATTTATGCACAGATTGTCATACATGTACAACTGCTCCAAACCAGTTTTCCCTTGTGGGATGAATAAAGAACATCAATCTAATCTAATTGAAAAGATTTGGTGAAGTGGACCCTGAGCTCAGTGTGAGCCGCTCCCTCCTGGATCAAACCTGGAAGGCTCCTCCACTGAGGCGAAAACTGTTGCAAAACTGGACTCCTGAGAAGCATCAAGTGAGGAAGAAGGAACTTCTGTCCTTTAGCTTTCTCCTCTCAAGCAAACGGTTGTAGAATCAGAACCTGAAGCTGCTTTTTAAGTCAACTTGTTTGAAAAGGAGAAGCAGACTCCTGTGAGCTGAGAAGCTCAGCATCATCAGACAAACTCCAGAGAAAAACTTTCAGTCAGAGATTTAATCAGCAGGTAAGAAACAGGACAGAGAAAGAACCGAGCTGGACGGACCTGTGCGGCAGCGGCCGGACTCTCGATGTGCAGGACTCGGTGGGGTGGTCTGGATGAGCAGGAGCTGCTGGTGCTGAGGTGCTCTGATCAGTCTGACAGCAGTTCAGAGGCGAACAAATGAAACTCAACTCTGCCTTCCTCTTTCAGCTGCAGTGTGCACGCTCACGTGCACACTGCAGCTTCTCTACATCACAGATGGAGAGCATCTCTTTCTGCAGGGATTGAGCAGCCTCAGAACCAGAACCACCACAAAAGAGCAGCTTCAGGAAGGTGAAAGCTGGAGAGCAGAAGTCTCATGTGAGATCAGATCAGTCCCACCAGGTCAGCATGAACATACATGTGCAGTGTGGAAAGGGAGGCATGAGGAGAGGACAGCAGCTTTTCAGATCTGTAGAAGTGGATATGACTGATTGACCGCTGCAGATCCTGGTCAGGAGACGCTCCCTCGTCAGGCCAGCAGCACAGGCCTTTACTGCAAAGGCAGAGGCCACACCGACACCCTCACGACACGTCCTCCATGAAATCAGCGGCGTCAGCCTGGCTGAGCTGCGACACGCTCACGTCCAGCGTAGTTTCTTCAAGCTGCAACAACACAGCATTTTAAAGCAGCTCAGGGCGGAGCCCCCCCCCCAGAAGATCCCAGCCTCACCTTGTCGCTGCTGTCAGGGCCCTCAATGGAAACTTCCTGAATCTCCTCATCGATGCTTTGCTCACTCTTGGAGAGCTCGGAGCGATGGCTGCAACAGAGGAAGAGTGCGGTTCATGGCGATGAAGGTGTTCCAGCAGGAGCCCCCTCAGCCCTGCCCTCATACCTGTGGAAGTCATCGTCATACTCGAAGTCCTCGTCTGTGGAGAAAAGACCAGCGCGTTAGTCGTCTTCAGCAGCTGATGTCTCTTCCTCCTGTCGTGATGTCCACTATACCTGTTCTGTCACTGGGGGCCCTGAAGCTCCCGTCCCTGGAGTCTGAGGCTCCTGCAGGACAGACCACACTTTACAAACAGGCCTGCTGCACATGCAACAATGATGCAAACCCCACCCACCCTTTCTGCTGCCAGCCCCTCCTCTTCCTCCTGGCCTTAGAGCCCCAGACAGCGACTCTGCATGACTCCCCCTGGTCTCAGCGGGGCCCGTCCACCTGCAGCACCAACACAGCATCTTGACTGAAGGATGGCTGAGCGTGGAAATAACCTCCAGAGAGAACGTGGAAGCAGGTGGGGGCTGGGGGGCTGCTTTCCACCACGCTTTAGTGCTGATTCCTACTATTAGTCAACACTATGACAGTAGTGATACAAACAACACACCTAATAAAGAAGAAAGTCTCTTTATCTTTGTCAGCAGAAGTAAAAAGCAAAAACATCTGATTTTTTCTTAATAAAACATTCATATACAACCTTAGCTCAGTTGGTAAGGTGGGAAGCTACCATGCAGGAAACCAGGGTTCGATTCCCGGAGGGGAATGAGCAATGGTACTGGGGGTAACTACCATATCAATGGCGAGCAGTTAACATCACCCAGTGAGGGTCCTTAGGCAAGACCCTTAACGCTACTGCCTCCCGGGCACGGTTTCGGCTGCAGCTCACCGCTTCCCAAGGGGATGGGTCAAATGCGGAGAAAGAATTTCCCTTCGTGGGATGAAATACAGTGCAAAAAAAACCCAAATGGTTTTGGTCCGTTTTGTTCTACACAAACTCAGGTCAAAGAAAGAGAAAGAGAAAGTATACGATGTCTTTATTCTTCTGATGCACAGAGACAGAAAACAGCCTCTGCAGCTGCCCCCCCCCCCCCAACCCAGACGAGCTTCAACTGGGCTTCAAAGAGCAGCGCAGCACTGAGCCAGCATTTTTTAGGCGCCTCACATGACTCAGAAAACTGTCTGTTTTCCTGCTGTAGTGCCGTTTCAGCATGATGGTTTGATACTCACTGCTGTGACTGGGTCTTTTCTGGAAAGTCCTTCTCTCCAGCTGAAGATGTTGGACTTCAGAGACAGAGTGGGAAACCAACAAAGATTTAGGTCAATGTTCTCACCAAAACCTGAAGTCCTCACGCACTGTGGAATCTGAACCCTGCAGGGACGTACCGGGTCTGAGCCCGAGTTCTGGGTCTGCTGTGTCAAACCTGCTTCTCTTCGGGGCCTGCTTCTAATCATTGGTCAAAGTTTTGATGGCATGAATCTACTAATACTACCTTTATGTCCAAATATAATATCTGGAGGATCTTCTAATGAACCCATCAGCATTCAGGTTTAGTATCTGGATCTCCCAGATTTAAAACAAGAAGCCTCTCCACTTCAAACAAAAGCAAAGCTTCTCACCAGCCATACGTCTTCTGAGGCTTCGGAAGAGGATCGTCGAAGAACGAGTCCTCTTCTTCAAGATTTACCACTGCATTCAAGTCCAGGTCTAAGTGCTCCTGCTTCTGGTTGGGGGAGGTTGTTAGCTGCTGAAGATCTTCATTGTCTGCAGGGAACACCGGCACGCCGTCCTGAGACGAAAACTCAGCGTCAGGTCAACCGTCCAGCTGCTACCAACTTATGCAGCCAAGGCCGGAGGAGGAATTAGGGTTAATATATGGTAACATTGGTGAAAAATAGGTAACTTGTGGAAAAAAAACATAACTCCTGAGGGAAAATCTACAGTCTCTGAGGAAAAAAGACGCAACTATGGTGGGGACAACATGTGTGAACTTCTTAACTTATTGGAAAAAAAAACAGGTACCTTCCTTTGGAATAAAATGAACTGTGAAAAAGAAGATTCTTTTATGTAACAAAAGAAACCTTTTTGAGAAAAGACAAAAGTTGTAATGTAACTTCTGTGTGAAAATAGTGACTTATGTAAAAAGTAACCTCTGTGAGAAAAAGGTGAATGATTATGTAGAGACCTGTGCAAAAGCAGCACAGAGTATATAGTTCAGAAGAAACAGTCTTAGCAAAAGTGCATCACGTTGAAACCACGGGTTCTATCTATCTGGATCAGGTGTGTTTGCACTTGTTGAGGGTGATCAGGTGTGTGTGCTGTGGAGTCAGCAGAGGTGAACTACTGTCATTTCACTGAAACATGAGTATATCTTCAGTTTACTAGGAGTGCAGAGATAACATGCTCTATTACTCTGAATGGATATGAGCCAACAATGACAGAACAGCTAAGAATCCATCCTCACAAACAGTATACCCTGATCTCCATGTTACAAACATACGCAGCTCAGGCTCAAGCGTTCTGCTGGCAGCAGCTTTTCCTCATGATCATCATCATGTCTAACAGCTGATCCTCAGACAGCGTTTGCAAAGTGATTCGGAGGAGCACTTGCACTTCAGGAAGACCTGCTGAGGCGTACTGATGAACAGTGAAGCCATCAGAGAAAGGATGCTCACCGCATGACTACAGCGAGGGAGGAGACGCTTGAACAACAGCAGGAAGAACTGGAAGTCCATCTCTGCATACAAACAAAGTCTTTATCGTTGCACAGCAGGGCTTTATTTGTTGAGAACTTCATGATGAAGATGATGGTGATACTTGCCCTGGTCTGCTGCCTGAAGCTCATTGGCGAAGAACTTCTCCAAGTCGTGCCTGCAATGCAGTGTCTGAAATTAAGCTTCTGGACTTTCCTGACCTGCTGGAGTATTTTATGATTACAATATAATGACCCCACCATTTAAATAACAAGAACTGACAAGTTTTCAGTTGGTTTATACCTAGATTATCACCAAAAACTAAAAAACACACAGAAATGACTAACACACCTTTTATATTATAGTTGCTGCTGTATTAGGAAAAAATGTTAAAAAAGAATGTGCACTTTGGAGAAAATACCATTTACATTTTGATTCTACTTTATTGTACAAGATTGGGAGATGTTACACACGAACAGTTCAAAAGAATAATCACGTTAAAATAGAATATGGTCTTTTGTTCAGAGTAAAGGAACTCTAGTTCACAGGTTCACTGACGTTTATTGGACAGCAATTGGGAATCCCTCTAGGACCTTGAAGGCACTTTATATGGTTCCTTTTGCTCAAAAAGCTTGAAGTTGTGACTGTATTTTTTAAGTTGGGATATTAGAAAATAAAAATAAAGGGACAGTTAAATAAAAAGAGCAGCACTTCAAATTTTGGATGACCAGTTTGGAGCAGCGCATGTCTGACCTCGAGGACAGGTCTCCACAGAGTGCGCAGAGTATGGAGTCGGTGGAGAAAGCTCTCAAGAAAGCACTGGAAAGGCTGAACAACTACGAGAACCAAAGCCGCCACCAAAATGTTAGAATCATTGGGCTTAAAGACAGCGCTGAGGGGAATGATTCAGTTACATTCTTCCAGGAATGGATCCCTAAAGTTTTGGGAAGTGGATCAAGATTGAGATAGCCCTCCATCCTTTGAGCAGGCGAGATGGTAAAGGCAGCACACAAACCGTCCTGGTGAGGCTACACAACTATACCAACAAATAGAAGTTTCTGGAAGAAAAACAGGTAAACTGCAAATGATAGAGAAATATCCCACGGCTTCACCGTCACTTTGTGTGCTTGGTGACATGAGTGCCATCGATATAGAAGGAGGATTATTATCTATCATTTTCATAACTCTTTGTATTGCTAAAAAAACAATTTTACTAAAATGGAAAAACAAGAAAAATATAAATAGAAGTCAATACAGACTGCTTGGAAAAAATGTCAGCCCAAAGTTCAACAAGTAACTGAAAGAATTCAGTCTCTCTGGTCTCCCGTAGCTAACTCCATGACTGGGGGTGGTGGTGCCTGGGCCTCATTGCTCCTTGTCTGTCTGCTGTGGTTAGGGGTGGGGGTTGGGGCCTTCCGGTGCCCGGTGGGGGGCAGTGGGGACTCCATTAGTTGGGGGGTCGGGTCCGGTGCCTGGGTGGGGCGGGCTGGTGTGCTGTGCGGTCTTCCGGGCTCTGGTGTTGGGGGGTGTGTGGTTGGGGGGGTTGAGTGGTGGTCTGGCTTGGCTTGGGGGGGTGGTATTTTTGCCTGTACTGGGGGGGGCTGCCTAGGGGAGGGTCCACTATCGGTACGGGACCTTGGTGGTTTGACGGGTTGGGTCTCCACCCCCCCCGCAGATAGAGGGTTGGCCAAATTCCCTTCAAATGTGGAAACTTTGATTTCTAAGATTATCACCTTAAGATTAAGATGTTATCTAAGTGGAAAAGTTTATGTTTTCAAGACATTGGAAAAGTGGGATAGTTTGAAAATGATTAAGTCATACGAATTAAATCATGATGGGGCGGCCATGGTGCAGTGGTAGAGTGGTTGACCTCTGATCAGAATATTACATGTTTGGTTCCTGCCATGCACACCTATGTGTCTTTGGGAAAGACACTGAACCACATTGCTCCTGGTGGTTATAGGTTTGGCGCCAGTGTTCGATTGCGGTGTGTGTGCGCATCGGTGAATGGTACTATAACTATAAAGGGCTTTGGGCCTTCAAGGAAGGTAGTAAAGCGCTACACAAGTATCCGGTATTTACCATTTGCCATGTCGGCATCCCTGTATCAAGGAAGTGGAGATATTAAACACATATGATTGGTTAGACTAATGATGAATTGGCTAAGACAGTTTAATTGTTGAAAACGAGAGCTTTAGGACAACTTTTGAGAGTTTATTAAAAAAACATTGGCTTCCCTCTCTCTGCAGGTGGTTTCTTACCCAAGCTCATGTCCTCTACCACATGCCTGTGAGCTTGAAGGTCCTGCACAAATTCTTTGTTGTTACTAGCACTCCAGTTTTGTCAAACAAGATAGAGGTTTTTCCAAGTAACTGCTGAAGACACTTCTCCAGTTTGGGGTATACCCTTCGAGGGTGGTTTTCCCCAATCTTACCAAGTTTCCTATAAGCGTCCATGTTGCGGAGAAACAGGTGATTGGTCGGTAGTTGGATAGGACTGCACTCTTTAAGGGATCCTTCTGGATTAAAACCGTTTGCTCATTCATTAGCCATTCGAGGTGAGTCCCATCTCTTAGAATTTGTGGTTCCAGGTGCTCATGGAGTGCAGTGAGTTTCTTCAGCCAGTAGGCATGTATCATGTCAGGGCCTGGTGCTGACCAGTTCTTTATACCTTTGGGTCTTTCTTGGATGTCTGTCACTGTAAAGGTTGCTGGATTCTGTTCAGGGAGGTTGCTATGTTCTTTTCTCAGAGAGACCAGCCATTGGGCATTGCTGTTATGTGCTGCCTCTTTCTCCCACATACTTTTCCAGTACTGTTCAGTTTCCAGCCTTGGTGGATCTGTTCTGCTGTTATTACCCTGCCACTAAGCGAACACTTTCACAGGTTGTTTATTATTGGCTCTTGTGTACCTCTTAAGGCGGCTGGTCATGGCCAGGAGTCTCTGTTTTGCATTTTCCAGTGCTTCAAGTATGGGCATCTGGCTGTGTTCCTTGGGCACTTGCTTTTTCATCGTTCCTCCCTGTGCTTCAGTCAGTTGACTAATTATATCTCCAAGCTGCCTTTATTTTTGCATTCAACTGTTGCTTTCATGCTAGGTTTGTTTTCTCCTATGTTTACCCTTGTAGCCAAGCATCTCCAGGATCACTGCTGCTGTAGTGTATCCCTGAAAAGAGTCAGAGCTCTGTTCTTCCCCTCTGGTCACTGGCGGGAGTGTCTCCAGAATTCTAAAATACTACATCTCCCAGCAACCCCAGCATGCAATTTCTGGATGCTGCACACCTGACTCTCATTTGCCAATCAATCACATGACACTTAAATGCTTTACTGAGCCTCACTCAGTGCAAAGTATTTTTTGTGCCACTCTAGCTGAATTACCGACCTGATCATTTGATTTGCTAACCCTGTTTTGTCTCGACTCCGTTTGCCTGCCCCAACTCTCGTCTGGATCCTGACTATTCTCGTTGTTTCTCTGATGCTCCCATGCTTGTTGTTAACCTCTGCCTGCCTAACCCTGATTTAATTTTATGTACTTTTAGATGAGCTAATAAACCTGCTGCAACTGGAACCAGCCGTCTGCCTGTTCAGAGGCTGGTTCAGAGGGTGGAGGGTTGCCGGTTCAATATGAGATCCACGGGAGGTCTTCAACAAACCGCGTGCCACACAGCTCCCTCCACACCAGTCCTACGACTGAGCCATCAACCTCCTTCCCGAAGCTATGCCCACCAGAAGATGGGTGTTCCTGCTTTCCTAGCCTGAGTCGGAAACTATCATACACCCGAGAGAAGTTGGCAAAGGGCTTCATCCACATACCCAGCCTCAGCGGGCTTCTTCTTTGTTAAGAATAAAGATGGCGGTCTGATGTAACTGATGTGGGGATGTAACTATTCATCATTCATTTTCTATTCCGTTTTGTCCCTTTCAGGGTCACGGGGCTGCCGGAGCCTATCCCGGCCACTTGTGAACGATGGGGTGTAACTAGTAACTATAATTACTTTTTTAAAGTAAAAAACCCAACACTAGAGCCAGATGCAGAAAACCAGTACTGGAACATAACAAAGGCTCCTAAATGCTTCACAGTAGGGACAGTGTTCTTATCCTGATATTCTTTATTTTTCCGTCTGTGAACAAAGAGCTGATGTGCAAAATGTTAAATTTTTGTTTTATCTGTCTATAGGACATTCTTCCAGTAATGTCCAATAGACATGTAATTTGGCAAATTCAAGTCTGGCATATTTATGATCCATTTTCAACAAAGGTGTCCTCCTTGGTCGTCTCCCATTAAGTGCACTTAAGCTGAAGCAACAACAGATGGCGGGATCTGACAATGATGTAACTTGAGACTGAAGTTCCCTTTTGGTGTCTTTTGTAGTTTTCTGGACTCCTGTTACCATTTGCGAGCAATACGAGAAGCACCCCCCCCACCCGGCAAATTCTGTTAATCCACATCCATGTAGCGTTTGGCTGATGAAGCAGCGACACATGACAATATTTAACAGGATCCAGACAGAACTGGAGGTTAAACCTGTTGGACTTGGTGTTGTTAGACACTGATGCTATGATGCTTTGTTATGAGTAGTTCTATGTGTCACCAGTATGCAAACACTGACTGGTTTAATGTCAGACAATATTTTACCTACCCAGACTTTTAAAAGTGGCAAATAAATATAACAAAATAAATTAACAGGACCATTAATTAAAAAACAGCATTTTATAAATATGATAACAGACATGAATTCACTTTGTATGCAGCTTAATTAGCAGTGTCTTTGTAACATTACAAAGAGATGTTGTGCTGACCCCCCCCCCCATTGATCAGAATTCAATACAGGAGATACTTAGAAAATAATCTTTTTAAAAAGTTGTTATTGCTGCATCGTGTTTTAATTATGTAGTGACTTCCTCTTTTTGCATTGAATATATTATCATTTTAGATAGAAAACTGTACTGAATGAAGATCTACCTGGTAAGGATTTTATTCTTGGCAAGCACTAAAAATGGTGAACCCTCCCAGATGGAGATTACCGGTATGTGTGTCATTTCCTTGATGGAAAATTGACATCTCGACAAGAAGTAAAAGTAGACATTTTCAACAAATGTTGGATCTCTACACCTAAAGTTTTGTTTTACCAAAAAAGAAAAAAAAAGAAAAGGAATTTGTTTGCCTCTTTGTTTTTGTTGTTCAGTGTAAATAAAATGACAGGAAAACACAATAAAAATAAAGCTAAAGAACAAAACAAAACATATTTTATAAAATAACGGCTACGGTTTTTCTTTGTAAAATAATGTAATAATTAGGCCAGTAACAAATCTGCTTGGCCAGTAGATTTTTTAATCTACCGTCTACTCTGCAAAGGATGCTCAAGCGAGCGGTAGCTCACAAAACATCTGCTGCATTGACACAAACATGATCACAGCTTCTATTTATGTCAGAGGCAATTTCCAAAAGAGATGTTAAAAAAAGTTTTTGTTAAATGTATTCTGTCATTTGCAATCTTTGTTAAAGAAAGTATAAGGAAGGAGAGAAAATCGATAAAAATCAGAAATCAAATATGGTATGAAAAATATGGGAGCTTTTATTTTATGGCCATATATCCCAGCCCTGCTTTCCAGATGGTTCTGTGACTTGTGGTTCTTGAGATCTCAAAACTACTGGGAGCAGCGTCGATCACTGCGCTGTTGAGGCATTAACTGCATTGTTTTCAGTGGAAAAAAGAGCTTTGGAGTGTTATAGCAGTGATAAAATACAACTCAGCTTTTAAGCTATGTATTTTTGAATCCTGACATTTGTACTGGCATATCTTATATTGTATATTTTTAACAAGCTGCAGGACAGACTTTGGACAAGCGGTTTGTGGGCAGCGTCTTTTCTTATGAAGCTCTTTTGGACCCAAGGGGATGACAACAAACCTCACATAAGTAGAAAAAGATACTTACTGATTCAAACTCGGGAGCAGATCTGTGAAAATGCTCTTCAAATCTCGCCTTTGCAGCAGGCCACTCTGATTCTGCACACAGGAACAATTCTGAAGGTCTGTCAACAGCTCACAGGCTGAAGGAAATCGCTGCACTCACCTTGTAAAGGTCAAAGGTCTTCTGAACATTTTGGAGTTGGTTCTGGGAGAGTTCCTGCTAGAAGAAAAGCGGCAGTGACTAAAACGGACAGAGCTTTCCACAGCTTACATTTTCAAACGCTATTGTTTAAAAAAGGAATATTAGTACATTATTGTCATATGTTATATATGTCATATTGTTATATGTCATTATCCTACTTTTCAGTTCCTGCTTAGAATATGGATATTTAATTTGTCCATCTGGTAAAGAGCTTTAGTAAAGGGCTGGAACATTTGAGTGCAGACCAAGAACAGTTCTGGTTCTGATTGTAGTTGGCAGCTGCCTTACCTGTTGGGGGGGGCGTGGTGCAGTTCTGAGGAGCTCCAGCAGCAACGGAGAGCTCTTGTCCACCTCAGAGTCCCGAAGACCCAGCTCTCTGCAGACCACCTCCCTGCTGTCCACACCGTTTGGCTACAGCAAAACACACAGGCAGGCATCGTATGTGCATGCACACACACACACACACACACACGTCTACAACTTACTTTATGTGTTTACATTCAACCCGTGGTTTCATAACTGTATGGCTAATTTGTGTTATCCTCTCCCCAGTTAAACCTGTGTCTGTGTGCTTCTTTTCTCAATGAAAGCTGCAGGGGTGTGGCATACATTTTTATTTTACCTGCACAGTTATGCAAAAAGGGTCACATGCACAGTTTTCAGATGATCAAACAATCTGAACATTTAACTGTGAAATGTTCTTCTGCAGAAGACCCGAATGTTTCACTGCAACACTGCTTAGCTTTGTGTCACAGTCATCCAAACATAAAAATGGAGATGCTGCAGTTGCAGAACACACTCAGAAACTCACAGAGTTGATCTCTGGCAGGAACACCGCCAGGCTGAAATCCAAGCTGAAGACCTGCAGGAAGTCCACGATGAAAGCCACTGCCAGGCGACCTACAAAGACACGAGGCCGCATTGAGAAAGGGGCTCAGACATTCTCCACATGGAAACATAAGATGAGATTTGACTACAAAAAAAGGAGCATTAAAACAGGTCACGACATGATGTTTGCAAGCACCAGGTCACCCACAAACACCACACGAGTCATGCACAGGTCTGCTCTAAAAACATCTCATCATCGCGCCACTTTTCAGTTAACATGGGAGAAAAAAGTTTAAAAATACAGATCTTTCTATTTTTGTTGAGAAAAATGATGTGAGACGCAATGTCAGCCTCGTCTGTCTAGCGGCAAAACCACTGGTACTGATAAACTGGTTCCATGAAATAATCAACACTTCACTTTCAACAACATTCAAGGGTAGCAATTGGTTTGCGAATTTCCTCTGTAACCTCCATATCACATCTCTTACTTGCTGAGTTTGTGGTGACGGTCGGTTGATCTGTAGAAGAGGTTTTATTTACAAAATTCACATAAATGTTTGTGGTCTTGGGCTCTAAACACAACAGCCCTGGCGAAAGACGCCGATGGCGAACTTTTTACAAATGAAGAAAACTGCCTTAAGCGCTGGAAAGACCACTTTAGCCGCCTCCTGCAGCACAGCATTGACTCAACCGCCTACATCAGCCCAGAGGCTCCAAACAGTGCTGCCCTCAGTGGTGTTTGTAGGGTTCAGATCTTATTACACCCCAAGAAGTCAGAGCTGCTCTAAGACATCTTAAGAACGGGAAAGCTCCCGGTTTTTGTGCCATAACCACTGAGATGTTTAAGTCAGGTGTAGACGGCATGATCGAGTGGCTAACCCACATCTTTAATAAGGTGTGGAGTCAGAGAGGTTACCAAAGGACTGGACTAGAGGGGTCATTCTGCCCCTCTGGAAAGGCAAGGGTTATCTTATCTGCAACAACCACAGAGGCATAACACTTCTCTGCATTCCTGGCAAGCTCTTCACCAGGATCTTGCTCAACCGTGCTCTCCCAGCCATCAGAAGCAGCCGACGTCCCCAGCAGGCTGGCTTTATGCCCAACCACTCCACAACAGACCACATCTCTGCCGTCCCTTTACTCATAGAGAAGACCTATGAATTCCCTAAAGATCGCCATCTCTACATTGAGATCTAAAGGCTGCATTTGACACCGTCTGCCATACCTCACTGTGGAATATCCTAAAGACCCTTGGGGCACCACCCAAGATTGTTTCTCCGTTTAGTCTGCTCTACAGCAACGCAGAAAGCTGTGTCTGTGTAAATGGCAAAGACAGATTGGTTTCCCATCTCCAGTAGCGTTCGCCAGGGCTGTGTGGCAGCTCCTGATCTTTTTAACTGCATCATAGATCAGCTGATGTCCCGGGTTTGTGAACAAGTCCCTGAAGTGTCTCCTGGCAAATACCATTTGACTGACCTGGAGTATGCCGACGACACCATCCTGCTCAGCACATCCCTTAGTCAGCTAAAAAAACGGTCCAGGAATTTACAGTGAAGAAGCAAAGTATGGTCTCCAGGTGAACTGGACAAAAAACAAATTCATGCAAGTTGGTCAAATGCATAAATTATTCGATTCGTTAAATACTTCAAGCTGCCATAAGATTGTTTTAGCACATTTAAGGTTTACCATTTACTGTGATTTTTGCCGACTTTTGCAGTATGGATATTGCACAGCTTGAGATCGCGATAACGATACATTTGCGATTTATTGTGCAGACCTAGCCCAGACCCATGCCTCTCATAGAGCCTGTGAAGAGCTTTGCATACCTGGGATCCATAGTGACAGCTATCAGTGACCTAAAACCAGATATCACCCGCAGAAGGGCACTGGCAGCATCAGCTCTGCATTCTCTAAACAAAAAATCACTGTGGCGTCATCAAAACATAACGCGCAAGACAAAGCTCCAGATCTACAACTTAGCTGTACTCTCCATCCTGCTTTATGGTTCGGAGACGTGGGCTTTAAATAAAAGCTTAGCCACAAGAATAGATGGCTTCGACAGCCGGGCTCTCAGGACCATTGAGAACATCAAGTGGCCCAAACGCGTCTCTAACCTACCAGCCCCAAGCCTCCTGCCTTGTTGCGCAATGCCGCAGCAGGTGGTTCGGCCACGTCTTCAGTTTACCCTCTTACCATCCGACGCAAGCCATTTTGCTGTTTAATCCAGGGGCTGCGGGCTGGAAATGACCTCAAGGCAAACCCCGTCCTTGGTGGACAGACGTCATTGTAGGAGATGTTAAACCTCATGGGGTTGATATGAAGGATACTGAAGGATACTTCTTGCAGAAGACCGGAAAATATGGAAAACCCTTGTTTTTTTGGTCGGCTCTATGCCGACACCAGAGGAGGGATGAGTCTTTAAATATTTTTCCATAATGTTCAATCTGGTTTTTCATTCACTTTAAGATGATCCTGATTTGACTCTAAAGACCAGAGCTGGACCCGGTGAGTAGCTGCTAGGGGGAGAGAGGAGACAACGGGCAGCAGCAGAGAGGCATGGCCATTCCCCGCCCCTCTTTCACATCAGTAACCTACTCTCTCTCTGCCTCAGTGTGATGAATGATTAGCCAGTTTTTTTTTAATCAGATCAGGTTTTTGATCGTGTGCTCCTCTGATTATGACAGATTATTTGGGCTACCAGAGGCTCGACATTATTAAACGACGGCACTGAGGACAACAAACTTTTTTCCCCCTCCTAAACTGTTGTACCTTTCACAATAATCAAAGTGGGTTTATGTGACCCTGCTCTATCCAACTTTTTCATGATGAGTTCATACTGATTCCATTCCTCTTGTTGGCTTAGAGCAGCCAGCACTCAGAGCCCACAGCATCAAAACTCACCGTCTCTGCTGTTCAGACACTTCTTTAGGCTTTCATTGACGAGCGGGACTTTGTTCTGAAGACGAAAAGGAAAAGCAGGTGAGAGAGGAGCCAAGAGTGGAGAGTCCACTCAGGACCAAGGCCCACCTCCAGTCTATCTTGGTCCTCCATGGCCAGAAACACTGCAGCCCTCATCTCCGCCTGCAGGAGCAAAGACAAGCAGCAGCATGAGAGCCGCCCTTCATCTCCAATCCATCAACATTCCTTTTGACAGTTCTTTAAATTCAAAGTGCAGCTTCAGTTCTAACCAAATGTTTGAAACAAAGTCAGTACAGCAGAAGGAGGAGGGGCAATAAAGTCATTCAGTATCTATCTATCCATCCATTTAATTTTTAACCTGACACACGGTAACATTTATGACAGATTTTTTGATGGTGAGGTGGCCAGGTCCTGCAGTAGCAAAGCATCCCAAAACTATGACACTTCCACCTCTGTGCTGCACAGTTGTTATAAGGATCTTTTCTTTGAATGCTGTACTTGGTTGAAGCTGAGCAGGTCTTCTCTTCATCACTTAGTCTCATCTGTCCAAAGAACATTTTTCCAGCAGGCATGGACTATGTCTGCATTCTCTCACTTCTCCCTAACCCTAAATGATTACAAAGTGCAGGACCATCCAGTATCTAGATTTTGATGCAATTCAGAGTCACTTTTTTCTTTTTTAAAACAACACCTATAACATCAGTTTGCAGAAGTAAAAACCTAATAGATTTGAATATTTAACAAAGACAACGTATGAATCCATACGTTAAATTTACATAACCTTTTTCAAATGACAAACTGTGCAAACACAACGCATTGTGGTCTGTGACAAGAACAGGCCGACGGCTGGATCCAAGTGCAGCAGCTTTATTAGCTCAGCTAAAAGTCCACAAAGCTAAATCAGGGTCAAGCAGGCAGGAGTTGATAACAGGCATAAGATCATCAGTGGAGAGACAGGGTGGTCAAAATCTAGGCGAGGGTCGGGGCAGGCGGCAGGCAAACAGAGTCAGGGTCAGAAGACATAAGATCAAGTCCAGATATAACGCACAGTAATGAAGGCAGGAACTATACTTTGCACTGAGCTTCACTCAGTGCGGAGCTTAAGTTTGCTGTGGTTGATTGAATGAATAAGAGTCAGGTGTGCAGCATCCAGGAAGACTCCTGACAGTGGTCTATTTTTGCCATCCTTGTTAACATAGATGAACACTAGTTCTTTGCAGAAATTTGTGGGAAATTTCCAGAGCAGTGGATTTTGGAATTTTAGGCTTTGTCCAAATTCCTTCAATACGCACTATATAGTGTGTTCACCATTCTGATGTGCTGTCCAAATCTACTATTCCAAAATCAAGTGCCTAAGAAATTTCCCAGAAATCTCTGAACAAAACCAGTGTCCATTCGATGCTCACTAGATTGGCAAATAAAGACCACAATACATTGCGCTTGAACAATTTTTGCGAAAAAATTGCATTTAAATGTATTTTTTTAATAAACCATCAACGTTTTCATTTTCAGAACTCAGTGGATTCATAAATGATCGTCGCAAAACACTCCTATCAATGAGATTTTTACTTCGCTGTTTGAAAAAAAAAGAAGAAGAAGTAATTAGATAAGTTAAGACTTTATCCCACGATGGGGAAATTATTTTGTCTGCAGCAGCAAAAAAAGACTTAATAAATAGCAAAAGTAAAATTCAAGCAGAAGTAAAGTGACCTTCAGGTTTAACAGTAAATGATTATGAAAATCTTTTATATTAACATAGCGAGCATCATGGTGTCCAAACTGCTTTTAAATTTCAGGGCACTAGATGGCCTTGTATGGAGAGAAATTAGACTCAGTCGGATTTGTGCGTGCGTAATTCTTGATTTGTGCGTAAATTAGGATTTGTGTGTATGCATATTCTTCTTGCTTTGTGCATGCGTAAATTAGGATTTGTGCATAAAGCCAACGTAACGTTCAGCCCGGCAGAGAGCGCTGACGAACCAGACAACCGTTCTGTTTGGATTTGATCCGCGCACCTTCATCTTGTTCAGGACTCCACTATTCTCCAAGTTCTGGATCACCAGGTCCCGCAATTCCGTGTCATCTTCCGCAGCAGACATGTTCACCTGAAGCTATGCTAACAGAAAACCGCAGGTGTGTGTGTGTGTCTCTTCTTCCTCCTTTTCTTCTTCTTCTCCTTCTGCGTTAAACTAAGAGCGCCCCCTGTCGCCCTGGAGGAGCTGGAGCCTCCAGACACCGTCAAGTTGATCTCTCATTTAGGGGGTAATGAGTTCATGCTAAAATGTGATTTTTGACTACAGAAATCTTTCTGTTAAACTTGTACTTATCATCAGGAAACTCATATTTAAACACAACTCTCCCATATGTAACTGTTGGTAGATTTTATGGGATAACAAATCAATATTTTACAAAAATTGGATTGATAACGGTATTTGGTCATTATCACACATCATGAATTATAATGGAAACATTATTTAATTTAAAAGTGTTTCCTGTAAGTTTAAATTAAATTATAGAAAAACAATATAACAATGTGATCAAAGCAATCCCTCAGACTTTGGTCCAAATGTCCTCCAGTCTGGTTCATGATGTTCAAGTTCAGCTTCCATCTCTGTTGTTTGATGGTCAATCGCTTTATTCAAAACTTTCAAACTCATTAAACAGTCTTTGTTAGAGAACTGTTTCATCATTTCACATAAGAGGAAATGTGCAAGTTTAGATCTAAATTTATTAAATATCAGATTTTTGCAAAATACAAAGAAATCCATTTAATAACCATGAACTACGCTTTGGTTTTCCAGAAAATAACTGTTATTTTTATGAGATCAATATAGAAACACTTGATCATCTGTTTTTGAATGTATACTGTATATGTTATGTTATAACAGTTTTGGGGAGTTTTTTTGTTGGTGCTGTTCAAAGTCTCCTTTTCCTATTCTTATTCAGCTACAAAAACACATCGTATTATTTGGAGTAAATTCTGGTGATAAATTATTTAATTTGGCATTTAAAACACTATTAATATCTGGTAATTTTTTCATTAATAAAAGCAGATTCTTAGCAATAAAACTATTATTTAATACATTTCATAAAGAGATATTATATTTTCAATCACTGACATTTATGATAAACAAAAATGCAAGAAAACTATCCATTTTCATGATAGATAACATGCTGTATAACAATCCATAATTTAATATTATATTATGACATTTGTACTAGGCTCAATTCTAATTTTATTTTATTATGTTGTATTTTATTATTGTCTACATTTGTATTTCTTTCTGTTCTATCCATGTGAAAATTTATGTGATCTTTTGAAGTTCTAATAAAAAATATAAATGAAAATTCCTTGAAGTAGAACCATATTGTTTTCAAAGCAGAGGAAATACTTTCATCTTTGACCATTTTGTCGTCGTGCTTTATCTCTGACATAAATGTAAATTATTGATAGTGATGTTTGGTAAACTAGGAGGAAAGGAAACCTTTCTTTCATGTGTCTTGACATGGATAAATGTCATTCATGAAGTGTGTCTCTTTAGTTTTAGGTTGGATTGAAAGTTAAAGATATAATGTTCTCAATTCTCTACTGAAGTTATATTACATTTCTAAAGTAGGTCATTCCTGTTAATTTTGCCTAGCAAGAGATTTTCTGTGAGAGTTTGTCCAATGAAACTATTGGTACATTTTTTGTCTGTGGATGAGTTTATTATGGATAAATAAAGAGTCTAATCATAGAATATTATTTTATTACAAGTTAAGTAAATGTATATTTTTTGGGTAATGCTTCATGTAGTCCGACAAACTCAGTTAAAGGTGTGTGAAAATTGTATTTGATACAAAACTGATGAAACGTCTGCCTGCGAGTCCTTTAAATGGACAATAGCTGTTTATAACAAAACATTTCTGTTTAGAACAAATATATTGTTGCACATTATACTGAGATGAGGTGAGTAATTGTAACATACAACAATTTACAGTATAGTACTCCTGTTTGTGGAACTTTAATAATTTGATGGTAATTTATTGATATTATATTCAAGCAGGAGAAGAAGCTTGAATCCAGTCATTTGTTAAAAACTGTAGTTAGGAACACAAAAGCAGAACCAATAAGAGTTCCTGATCTGGATTTCAACCACTGAATCTTTAGGTTCCATTTTGGGATTTCAAAGAACCGAGGCAGACCCAGGTGCTGGAACCCGGAAGGAAAACAGGAGAGTGTAAGGTAAGTTAGATGATTTATTTTTGCAGGACGTGGATTTGAAGGCGAGGATGACGGCCAAGGACAGCAGGTGAGTAGTAGAATAAGAAACGGGAATCCTGGCTTGAAGTCGTGGCGTGTCTGGAGGTTTTCTGCAGAGGCTGAGCTGGGAGGTAGGCATGAAAGGGGATCGTGGCGTGATCGAGGAGGACTGATAACTCTGGAGGCAAATCCCAGCTTAACACTCCTGGTGAGTTTGTTTCCTGAAAACAAGGCGTAGGAAATATTAACTTGAGGCAAAAACTTTAAGAGCGAGAACATGAGTGACCAGACTAAGCACCATGGAGGAGCAACGAACAGGCGATGAATGCTCCATATCTTTTGATTTCTTTTCTTCCTTCCTTCACTATGAAGGGGCCAAAAAAGGTCGACGCCACAGTAGGAAAATGGAGGGGCTGTTGGACGTTTGTAGTCTTTGAGTACTACATTTCTACATTTCACACATTGATAGATGTGTGACGAAAAAACATTTCCACATCCTACAATCCAGGTTCCATTTGCACGTAATTCATTTGTGGTAATGCCTCTACCTTGGTGCTGTACATGTTCATGGTAGTTTTTCACAATCAGCTCTACACTACGAAGTCAAACACCCTACAATCCTTCCCAAAAATTTGCATGTCAGCCTTACTTGCTAAAGTCTTCCTCCTACTGTGAGAACATTTTGCTTGTCTAGAAAGGCATTTATCTGTCTTAATCTGTTGTTCTTGGGTATAGTCCTTTCTCTTTGTGTTCCTATTTTCCGTATTTCTTCTGTAAAGGCTTCTCCTCGTGGTTGCTTAATAATGAAGATTTCTGTTGCCTTTCTCTCTTCAAGATCAGAAGCTTCATTTGTTCTTTGTTGAAGACCTTTGAACTCTTTGAGAAATCTTCTAAGTCGAGCAAAACCCTTAACAGCTCTTGACCAATCTGAAAACGTCTTTATTGGTTCAAGCAAAATGTTTGCCTCCTTTGATTGAGTGGTGGGAGTGTGACCTTTACGAAGCTCTGGATCTGCCTCGAGTATTTCTCCCACCGTTTCTGTTGGAATAATGTATATAGGTTATCGGTTATCTCATATTTGCTTATTTTATGCATCACCTAGCTATACATATATATATATATATATATATATATATATATATATATATATATATATATATATATATATACATATATATATATATATATATATATATATATATATATATATATATATATATATATATATATATATATATATAGGGGATTTAATCATGTTTGCAGAAGTGTCTGTGTGTGTCCAAATCTGTTTCACAGGAAGGTGGAGGTGACACCCTTGGGAGAAAATGTTTATCTTTGCGTCTTTTTAGCATTCTCCTGAGAACCTGTGTTAACTGTGTCTAAAATGAATCGAAGGACGCTCTGTGTTAGTTTATCTGTGAAAAACGGATTTGCAGGTCCAGAGATGATTTGAGAAGACTGTGAAAGGACGGACATGTTGTAATAAATGCTTTCTGATAGCGCTGCAGCTGTGTTTTTATCTGTTTCCCCTCCTTAGAGCTCAGCGCATGTGTAACTTAGGGACAACCCAAATCAACTTATTAAAAGAGGAGGCAGCAGAATTTGGGCCAGAGTGGAGAGAGATTGTTTACTGGGTAGATCTCTGTCTGCTCTCCTCCTAAAGGTACCTTTGTCTGTTGGTCTTTCTTTCCTTTTTGAATTGTTATGATGTTGCAGGTTGTTTTAACCCAACAGTTTCCTTTCTTACTGGAAGGTTTTGCTGCCAAAGAAAGGCGGGACCTTGTAACCAGTTTGACTCTTTGTTGCATTTAAGCCTCTTGAAGCTTGATTGGCTGGATTGTTTTCAGAAACAACATGTTGCCATTGGCTGGGACTTGTGCTTTGTCTTATTCGCTGAATGTGATTCGCTACAAATGAGTGGAATCTTTTGGCTTCATTGTTTATGTAGGCAGAAAAAACTTGTGAGTCTGTCCAATAAAAGTCTTGAAGATTCTCTATTTCAAGCTCTCTGTTAATCATGTCTGCATTGCAAACTGAGGTTACGGCTGAGGACAGTTCAAGCCTTGTAATGGTTGTTGCTTTACCCATGACGAGTGAGCATGTGATCTTTTCTTCTTTACTTATTGCTCCGAGATACGAACAAGCACAATAACCATTGAAACTTGCATCTGCAAAACTGTGTAGTTAATATTTGATTTGACATGGTTTATTTCAAGCAATCAAATAGGAATAATACACAAAAGCAATACAATCATCAGTTATACATTCGTACAATAACTAATCAAACTTTGGATAATTAGACATATTAATAAATATTGCTTGAAAGGGAGTGGAAGGAAGCGAACTTAATCCCACCCCTGTTCTACCATAACCATTTTATTACATGATTTATCATTATCCGGTTCCTAACTTTTATCAGACAGAATTAAAAATCTTGCAATATCAATAAAGCACATGACAAAGATGAATTACTTAAATTATTTTGAAAAAAAAAAGTTTAGAAATCAACATGGCAATAAAGTATCCAAAATATATGAAGATTATGTTACTTATAAAAGTCATTGATATGATTAAAAAACAATACTATATCAGTAAAATAGACATAACACTGTTTCAGGAATTTTCATAGCAAAATTTAATAAAGTATCAAAAGTTAAAAATATGTGCAAAATTATGCTACATTAGGAAAAATCATGAATAAATTTATCAATTTTTTTGGAGCAAGTGAAGTAATATCATTAAAAGTCAATCAATTTAACCATTTCCGATAATTGATTTATCATTATTTTTATTATTTTTTTTTGTATTTTTTTCATTTTTTAAATTTTTTTCATTAAATTTTTTTTTATGATAAAGTAATGCTGTGAAGTAAAATAAGAAGGGTCCATATTTTGTCAAATGACCAAGGTTGGCCTTTCTCCTTCTGCTGATTAACAGCCGTTCTTCTTGGTTAAATCTTACAATGTCAATGTTCTTTGAGTAGCTTCGTGGGATCTTAAGAGCCGCAAGTTTTGGTAGATCTCGAAGCCATGATTCCCACTAAGGTTGGATGTAATCCAGGAGTTCGTCGTTCCAGTTACTTTTCTCTTTGCACAGTGTCTGGAGTATCTGCTTTCCAATCAGTACAAATGGTGCGATGAACCCAAGGGGGTCATAGACTGAAGCAACAGTTGAGAGAACCCCTCTTTTTGTTGATGGGTTTTCTTTGACTAAGACTCTGAATTGAAACTCATCCACTTCAATGCACCATTGTACTCCGAGTGCGCGTTTAATTTGACTTTCTCCTAGGGTTATGTCTTGAGCCTTAGCTTGAACTTGTTCTGCTTCTGGTATTGCTGCAAGCACTTCTTTGCTGTTTGACACAAACTTGTGAGGGCGGAGATTACCTGTCTTGCAGAGATTTCTTGATTCTTCAACCAACTTAATGGCTTCAGCAGTTGATGTGACGCTAACGAGTCAATCATTGACCTAAAATCCTCTTTGAATGCATTGGATGGTCTCTTTGCTGAACTTCTCTCGGCCTTGTGCTGTGAGCTGTTTCAGTCCAAAATTGCAAGATCCTGGAGACGAAGCTGCTCTAAAAAGGATTAACTCTCATCCTGTACACTGATGGCTTGGAGCATAGATTGCCTTCGTCCCACCAGAGAAATCTCAGATAGTCTTGATGTTCCTTGACTACATGGAATTGATGGAACATTCTCTCCATGTCACACATTATGGCTATAGGACCATTCCTGAATCAGCACAACACTCCGACTAGGGCGTTGGTGAGATCTGGTCCAGTCTGGAGGTGATCATTGAGAGATGTGTCTTGATGAAGAGCTGAACTATCAAAGACTAGACAAATTTTACCAGGTTTGTGGGGGTGGTACACCCCATGGTGTGGTATGTACCATGCTACTTCTTTGTTGAGCTCTTGTTCTGGGATCTTTTGTCATGATATGGATGACGTGGCAGACCCAGATGCTGGAACCCGGAAGAAAACTCAGGCGTAGTAGATTGAAAAAAGATTTATTTTTCCAGAACGGAAAAGTAATAGTGTCTTTAGAGTTCATAGTTAGGATGGTAAGCGGAGTCAGCAGTCTTGCCGTTGCTAGTATGGCCCTGAGGCAGGACACGAAGCGAGGTGGAGGTCTTTCATGGCTCGCGTGGCTGGAGAGAGCGAAGCAGGAATAGTGGCGTGGCTGGAGTTAGCGTGGCAGGAGTCAAGACGTGAGGTGAGTCGGACTGGGCAGCTCATAGAGAGGAGGATTCCAGGTGGACACTCGTGGTAAAGTACCTGAGAGTGAAGCGACAAGACGAGGTAAGTATCAAGACAAACTTGAAGACTACACTTAACTTGGCGACCAGACTAAGCACCATTAGGAGCAACGAACTGGCGATGAATGCTGGAGCTGGATCTCCTTATGAAGACTGGAGTAGATGAGGTGAGTGTCCACAGCTGGTTCCAATCAGAGAGCAGAGCAGAGCAGAGAGGGGAGGGGGAGGAGAGACTGCCAGAGGCACCATGACACCTTTTCAGCATCTCCACGAGATACTATATCAGCCATAAACTTGGCATAATCCTTGTCGTATTGATTATCTTTTTAAAGACGACATTCCAATGAAGAAAGTTTTTGTTCTGCAAATTGTTTGTTATTAGGGAGATTTAGATAGTCTGTTTTGAATGGAAGTGGAAGTTTGCAATGGCCATCTTCCTCCTGTTTTACCTTTCTTCACCTTGGACATGAAAAGAATGTCTTTCTGGGACACTGGATTGTCATCTGTTGCATGCTCAATGAAATCTGCTTCCAGAGTCTTTATCACATCCAGAAGGCTGACTTCTTTCACTTAGGTTCTGCATACAAAGTGTACTTCTTGCTTAAGTTTGACTGTTTGATGTACTTTAGGCGTTACTTCACGCACAACAACTCTATGACTGGTGCCAATAACATCACTTTGGCTATGTATTTGATATGAACAACCTCCAATGCTCCAGCCAAGATCTGTCAGTTGTGCATACGGTTGGTTATCTGTACCAGACAAGTCATTAAACATCCGAAACAAAGCTTCTCTGTTTGTACAAACTTAACACAATCTTGTACAGTTTGCTTTATAGATTTGTGACACTTGTTGAGAGAGTGACCAGACCTTTTCCAAAATATGCATGTTGTGGTACTTAGGTTTGTTGTTAGAGTTTTGGCTTGAATGACTTGCATTTTCTGTGTTTGGGGTTTTCTGATTCCAAAGCTTTGAGTGCTTGTATTGAGGTTATGGGGTCGCAGGCCAAGTCTGCTTCAGCTGACATGAATTCTACAAACATCTGGAATGTTGGAAAATCGCCACTGATTTGTCTTATTTCTTTAGCTTTGCGGTTCCATCTTGACACAAGCCAATCTGGTAGTTTTAACAGTATCCTTCCATACAATGGTTAAGAACTTCCAGATTCTTGATATATGGCATTGCCACTTCACAACTTTTAAGGAAGTCCGCAAATTCTCGTAATTCACTTTCATCCTTGGAGTTTATTTTTGGCCAACTTTGGAGCTTGTCTCGAAAAAGTTTTTCTATGGTGAATGGATCTCCAAATCGCTTTTCCAAGAAATGTCGAGCTGAGTCGTGCCTATACGGAGAAATCCTTCGACTGCCTTTTTTGCAGGTCCACCAACATACTTTCTGCGGTAGCACAGCCTTTCATTTTTGGGGATATTTTTTCTTTCAATTAATGTTTCAAACGACAACTGCCAGTCTTCAAACTTTAGAGGGTCTCCAGTAAACACTGCAGGTTCTGGAGTTGGAAGCTGATTGGCACATGCTAAGATGCTTACTAAATCAGAGTTATGCTTAAGTTGTGTGGCAGCTGCGGGGACTGGCATTTCTGTAGGAACAAATGGCGGACTTGATTCTTGAATGATTTGACTTTGACTACTGTGTTAGCAAGTGGAACAAATGCAGGGCTTGTTGCACTTAGAAGTTGTGCTGTGTTTGAAGCTTGAAAGAGTGTAAGCGGTGTGACGGGAATTTCCTTACGTTCAACTACCTACTACGTTGCTGCTTGTGGAACTGTAACTTTCATAGCTGTTTTCAGCCTTATTACAGATTTTCACTCTGGCTTTGGCAGCATTAAGCTTTTTAATCTCTTCCAAACGTTCTATTTTCCTGCGTTGTTCCTCCATTGCTTGTTGTCTCATTAAAGTTTCAACTTTAAGTTTTTGTAATTTGGTCGCTTACCTTTCTTGTGCCTCCTTGACAGTTAAGATTTCTTGAGATGCTGCTGCATCGGCTGCTGCTTCAACCTTTTTGATTGACTGTGCGCATGACAGCAGACTTTTTTATCAAATCCTGCGAGTTCTCAGGAACTCTCGCATTATTAGCGTTATACACAACTTCATATAACAGTGCAATACAACTTATTACTTATATCCTGGAGATGGTAAATGTTTTTAGATCAGTGAAAATGGGTAATTTCCAATGGCACACCTGACCATATCCCATGGTACAGTGTGCTCAAAATCAATTCACCATGTTATGTAACTCAGTTGTAAATAAAGTTCTTTGTAAGAGTTACTTCCTGTTTTGTTCTAAGGTGTTTGATACAACTGAACTTGATGAAGTGATTTTAAAAGTTCTTCTGAATTATTTACTAAAACTCTAAACGTGTATCTTAATTATTTAAGTCTACAGTCCACATTCATGCACATTATTTTGCATTCTATATTTAATTCTACAATACACATTCTTTTCTTATTTCATTTTTACATAGTTTCACTTATGTATATTATGTATATTTTACAGAAATATATTATGTACATTTCCTGTACTGTTTTCCTTAATTATTGCACTGTCCATGGAGCGGACCTGGGTTACATTTCACTACTGGTTGTATTTGCTAAATATAACATTGTATGTGACAAATAATAGAATCTTGAATCTTGAAAAAAGAAAAAAATTGAATTTGAGGGAATTTGTGTCATAAATATAACTTATGTTACATTTATGGACTTTAGGAATTTAGCAGAAATCAGGGCGTAAACTTCATTTAATTATTGATACACAGTTAATCAAGTTACAGAGCTGTAATCCCAGAAAACAGTTTGACAAATTCAGGTCACACTGTTTTGCATCAACAAAGTTCATAATAGATACAGTTGGGATGACTGAAGTGGACTTTGAGGATTCTTCCACTGACATATGTCACACAGCAGCTCAGGGACTCTAAAGCTGCGTTCAAACTGAACGTGATTCGAGCGGTAAAAATAGGTTGGATATTCGACAGACATTCAGCGCGGATCCCCAGTGGGATCTCTCAGGGACCGTCAACAAATTAACAAGTAAATGATATGGCTAATATTATAGATGCAATTCAATAGTAAATGGCTTGCATTCTTATTTTTTTTTTAATACAGTTTTGTTTTCTACATGTTGCTATTTGACATCTCAACAGGTCTTCCCACACAAGAACTAGTGCAATCAAGAAAACACGACGAACAGAAAAGAACAAGAGCTGCCACTCCTGGGCCACCGAACGTGTGGTCACTCCAAAATGGTCACAGTCTCCGAAAAACAATACCCCAGCAACTTTACAGATTATGGTCCATTAGGTGGGTGATTCCAGGCCCAGGGTGCTCAGGCTGCGCCAAAAATTGGGCCCCGGGTGCAGCTTGTCTGATACCTTGATACGTTGCAATCCATGCATCGCACATTGGTCGCATCGGCAGGGTGATGTTGTCCATCCCTGGAGAGCGAGGTTTCCCCCAACGTGAATGGAAAGCTTCAGGGCGACGTACAACGCATGTGGCATCATAGCGATGCGCATGTTCCGCTGAGGGATGGTCCTCAAGGCAAAGGTCCAGCCACTCCAGTGACCTCCAGCAGCCTCCTCTTCATCCCGCAGGTCTATGTAGTCAGCATAATCCACGACGTTCCTCAGCTCACCGACACCAGTTCCGATCAGAATGGCCCCGCGGAGCCGGGCAAGTGGGGCAAGATTGAAAAGATTTACCTGAGCCATGTTCTCTTCCTCATGTGCAGAGCAACACAAAAAGCTTTTAATACATTGTTTGATTTCTACCAGATGAGGAGGAATATTCTACATACATTTTTATATCAAAATCCCATATATAATTCATATATAATTTCTGGATTTTTTTTTCAATCGCTCTCAAACCATATGACCCATACGAGTCCAAATGTACACCCAAGTGTGGCACTGACATCCCAACAGCAAACACAACACTGTATTTTCTTTATGTGTCTGATGTTGGGGGGCCAGTGACACTTTTCGGCACACATTTTATGTTGTTGGGTCATAGGGTTTGGGAGCTATTGAAAAAAAAGACCAGATTTCATAAGTGAACCTATGAAATTTTCATACAAATTTTTTTTATTATTATTTAGGATTGCAAAACTATATGGTGTTTCTGATGTTGGGGTGTAAGTGGCACAATTCGGGATACATTTGGACCCGTGGGGTCATATGGTTTGGGAGCTATTGAAAAAATGGCCAGAATTCATATGCCAACCTCTGGAATTTTAATATAAAACTAAAATAAAATATTCCTCATCTATAATTGCAAAAGGAAGTGGTGTGTCTGATGTTGTCAGTACCAAAATGCGGGATAAGTTTAATCTCTTTGGGTCATATGGTTTGGGAACTATTTTAGAAGCCAGAAATCATATGTGAATTTATATAAATTATTCAGCATCTATGATTGCAAAATAAATTGGTGTGTATGGTATGTAAGTGCCATAAGTAGGCATATATTTGGAAACATATGTTCCCATGGTTTGAAAGCTATTTAAAAAAAATATCCGATTATTAACTTAAAACTATTTTCCCTATGAAAGCATTGCAAAAATAAGATTGTTTACACACAACATGAGGAAATGTTTCACTGTAATATTTATTTTTTAGGCATTTACTCTTGGGTTGGATCTATAATCTTAGTCATATTTGTTAATTTGTTGACGGTCCCTAAAGGACACCGCTGAGGATCCGAGCTGAATGTCTGTTGAATATCTAACATAAAACTAACTTCACCGCTGTTCCAAAAATGTGTTTCTATTAGCTAACTGCCTTGGCCGCGTGTGGGAGGAGCTTTCAGCTAATGATTTTAGCCTGATCGCTACACAGAGCGGTGTCTGTGTTTATCTCATATACACCACACGGATGATGTTGAGAGATCAAGTGTATTTATTTTCAACAGTTCTACAAAAACATCTGTAATCACGTCTCTCCATGTCTGGGATCTGTCAGATTCTCTGTTTAGTGATCTTCTCTCCTGCTGCTGTGTTTAAAAAACGGTCTTTCCGTCTCTCTTTGACAGAGTTTGAAGGCTTGCTGTCCCGCGTTAACCCGAGAGGGAAAAAATAAAAACAAGAATAAAATTAGGGGATCTTTTTTATTATTGTCTTGATGAAAATAAGAAAAATATCAAGTTCAGCCAGAGCAGGCTGTCTGTCCATCGGTGTTCCGCTTCCATCTGTGTCCCGCTGAAAGGGAATGGAAGTTTAGGAGACTTTACATTCCAACGGGTCGCTTTCGCCGCACAAATCACATTCGGTGTGAGCGTACTCCACCCAAATGAAATACTTGGACCAGTCAGCACTGTTTTGGGCAGCCAGACACCTGAGAGCAGCCTCCAACTCCTGGTTAGCCCTTTCTGCCAATTGGATTGTGGGTGGTATCCAGATGTGAGACTAGTGGTGGCTCCGAGGGCGGAGCAAAACGTTTTCCAAACTTGGGAAATGAATTGTGGACCTCTGTCGGAGACAATGTCTCCGCGATGTGGGACCAGGGTTGACTGGGGGTGTGGAGAGGTAGCAGATCACCAGCAGGGGGAATTAAATGAATTAAATGTTTTCGAGCAGGCGCAGGTAGTGCAGGCAGCCACGTATTCGCGGACATCCTTCAACAAGCGTCTTTTGAGGAGGTTAGCAGTTCTGTGGACCCCTCCATGGCAGGCAATACGAGAGGCGTGTCCCCAGTTGAGTACGTCAGTTCTGAGAGAGGTGGGGACAAATACAGATCCTGGCGGACAAACGACATGGTCAGGTTTCTCACTTTGGGCCTGCTGGACTTTGGTTTCGACATCCCATGTGAGGTTCCCCCTGAAACAGGTGGAGGGGAAAATGGGGGAATCAGTCAAGGACTCGTCGGAATTGAACTTTCTGGAAAGGGCGTCAGGTTTGATATTACGGCTGCCTGGGCGGTAGGAGATGGTAAAGTTGAACCGATCAAAAAATAGACACTGAGGCCTGACGAGAGTTGAGGCGTTTGGCGGTTCGAAGGACGAATGTGACCTGAGGACAAGGCCTCCTGTGTATATTGCTCCATAGCAGATCTTTCGGGACCCGACAGGTTGAACAGTTTCCTCTTGGGAAGAGCGGAGCCACTAAGTAGCTCAATGGAGCAATCGTAAGGCCTATGGGGGCGGGGGGGGGGGGGGGGGGGGCAAGGCGCTAGCTTTAGTTTTACAAAATACAGACTTGAGATCATGATAGCATGAGGGGAACTTTTGAGAGATCGACAGCAATAATCCGAGGAGGGGGCGACGGAGGAAGGAATAGCAGAGTGTAAACAATTAGCCATACAGTACGTGCTCCAGTTGGTAATGCGAAGGGCGGACCAATCGATGTGGGGATTGTGAAGATGTAACCAGGAAAACCCCAGGATAATACGAGTCTGAGGCGACTGCATGATAAAAACGTGATGTATTCCCGATGATTAACTGAAGTAAGAACTAAAATAGGTTTGGTACTGTGAGTGATGCGAGAAAGTTGTTTGCCGCCCAGCCCGACCGCAGTGATGGGATTGCTAAGAGCTTCGATGGGAAGCGAAAACTGTTTGACTAAGTGCTGGTCGATTAAACTATGCTCAGCGCCGGAATCAACGAGGGCCCTACAATCATGAACAAGCCCGCTACGAGAAATCTTGACAGGTACGAACAGAAAGTCTGTTTCTTGGGTGTTTGAAGCGATTTCCCCCATGGTCTGTCATCTAACGGAGGGCTCGGTAGTTTAAACGTAGCAAGCATTGTGAGACCATATGACCCGAGTGACCGCAATAAAAGTATAAACCCTCATATTTGCGTCTTTGTCTTTCTTCAGCGGTCAGCCTGGAATGACCAATTTGCATGGGTTCTTCAGTGAAACCACCAGAAGGTTCGTGACTAGGCTGAGAGGAAACATTTGCCGTTGGAGAACAGGTGGGTGTGTTGGAGTTTTGCTCACGTTGCTGGTGGCTTCTTTCTGCTTGTCGTTCTCGGAGTCGGACATCAGACCGGAGGGCTGCGGAGACGAGTTCTTCAAAATGTTTAGCTTCAGGCAGTGAGCACAGGTGATCTTTTATATTATCGTTCAGGGATTGGTAGAATATTCCTTTGAGCGTGGCGTCGGGCCAACCTGCCTCCACCGCCAGGATACGAAAGTCATTGACATGATCACTCACTGGTCGGTTGCGGTTGCGTTCTCCAATAACATGGTCAAAAGGTAAGTGGGATATGGGATGAGCAGCTTGGAATGCTTGGGCCCACTGGAGCGCTTTATTACGTAATGCATTGACAATGAGGGTGATTTTGCTGTGATCCGTTTGACAATACCTTGGTGCTTGTTGATAGATGAGTTGGCACTGTAGTATAAAAACCGCTGCAGCCTTCGACTTCCCCGTAAAAAGGTTATGGTTGCAGGTGTAAGTTTACCGATGACGTGGCGGAAGCAATAGGGGGATTGTTGCCGGAAGACGGTGGCGGAGTAGGTGCTGTGGGGTTAGAAATTTGTCCGGTTAGTTCCAAAAGAGTTTGAGTTATACTGTCAAGGCGACGGAAAAGATCCTGTTGGGCCGAAGACATCTGAGCGAGAGCGTCCGCTTGACGGCCGAGAATAATTCCTTGTTGCGATATGGTGTAGCGGAGTCCTTCCGGGTCAGCTGGGTCGGGGGTTTGGCCAGTTCGTTCTGTCATGATTAGTCTAACGTGACAGACCCAGATGCTGGAACCCGGAAGAAACTGAGGAGGCGAAAGTTAAGTATGAGAGTTTAATTATAGGTAAGTGGTATTTGTTCGTAGGCTTGACAGGATGAGTCCGAGGGCCTGAGTTTGAGTCGTTGGCTTGAAGGTTCGGCGCGGCTGGAGGGATTCGGCAGGAGAATTTCCAGAGTGGTGAGGCAGTTGGCAGGCGGCTTGACGTGGGACCAGAGCTGACCATGGAAACCAGGTAAGAACCCGAGGACGAATTACCCTGTCGGCGAGGCAAGGTTAGATTAGCAAGAGCCAAAGACATGGAACGAGAGATTAAACTTGACCAGACTAAGCACCGTTGAGGAACAAAGAACTGGCGTCGAATACTGGTGGTGGATCTCCTTAAGAAGCGGCAGTTGATGAGATGAGTGGAGTCAGCTGGTCACGTCCGGAGAGAGCAGAGGAGTAAGGGGGAGGAGTCTGACAGAGGCACCATGACATTTTTCAGGCATCTGGGGCATTATTTAAGCTGATTTGAAAGCAGTAAAGAAGTGGGATTTAGTACTTAACTTCTGCTCTATCACTGTTGACAACGGTGGCGTTTTCTACACTGACTCCCCGGGTAATAAATGATCCTGGTTAATATACCAGAAAATACAGAAATATGTCTATTAAGACTCTCATTCATGGATTCCATCATAGAGGTTTAAAGGTTGTCATCTGGACTTGGTTTTTAAAGTTGAAGACGTTTCACCTCTTATCCAAAAAGCTTTGTCAATTCTGAATTAGCTGGTAAAAGAGCTGGTTTATATGTGCTCATGGAGGAGGAGTCAGATCTGAAACTGGATGGTGTTGTCAACTTAGACAACATGGTAGTCTTGTGAGAAACTGGATAAGGTTTTTTTTCATTTTGTGTTTTTTGTTCATTTAAGTTTGGTGACAAAACCATTACTTATTACCATTACTATTTAACATTGTTATGCCCCTCTAGGTACCCCTGGACCAGTGTTTTTCAACCAGTGTGCCGCGGTACATGGTCAGGTGTGCCATTGGAGATTACCCATTTTAACTGATCTAAAAACATTTTCAATCTCCAGGATATCAGCTCTGTGTTCATCCAAACAGGCCCTAATAAAACACTGAGTAGTTAGGAATATGAAAAACCATAAAATTTGTACATATATTTGGCAGTTAGTTTCTGTCATTACAAGGTTCGGACTCGTTTACGCGAATCCTGGCAGTTGGAGATCTATATAAAAGATTGATCCAATTTATAAAATTTGTACCCAGTCCAAACTTGTCTAGCGTATTAATAGATACTCCTACTCAACAAGGTCGAATGAATTTAAGTATTTTTATCTAATTGACCATCATCTGGATCTGTAAATCATTGCAAATTGGGTAAAATCAGAATAGAAGTAGATATTTCCTTCAGAATGAAATGTTTCCTTTTTTCTGTAGAGACACAGAAGATCATCAGGCGCATGAAATCATTGCTCAGTTAGCAATGGCAATTAACCACTAGAAGGTCAGCGGGTTCAACATTTGCCGGTCAGATGTATGGGACGGGGTTGTTCGAGGATTTCGACGCAGCACATACTCTAATAATAATGACTTAATCATCAAATTTACTGATGAAGCTGGCTGCTTTGAAGGATTGGATACAGGTGGGCCAAGGAGGGAATTCCTCACACTTCTTATGAACCATTTAAGAACACGTCCCATCTTCCATGGACCTCAAGAAAGCCGTTATATTGTATATAATTCAAAAGGTGTGTTTATTTTCCCCCCAGAGAAGTGTTAGAATTAATAAGAAAAATTGGCATTTGCTTTTTTCTATTAACAGACCTAAGTAGCAATTAACAAATAGGATTTCTTTGCCCTGCACAACAGCCAGGGAAGATGAGTATTTTTTAGCTGGAAAGCAGATAGCAGTATCCATTGTACATGGGGGACCAGCACCAAATTTCTTATCATGAACCTGGTCAACAACATGATAGGGAATCCAAGTTTCAACGCCACCGTAGAAGATGTGAAAGATGAGGAGATAGGAAAAGTTCTACATCAGGTAGGAGTGACCTGAGCACAGGAAATGGATATACCAAGGAAACATAGATTTCATTTAATTTAAACCTAGATTGCACTTGAATGCCAAATTTGTTTTGATAAAATGCTGTTATTTATTGATTGATTTTCTCCTATATATCTTTATCTTTTTTAATGGCAAATGCATGTTTTTTGTTTGTTTTTCCTTGAATAAACCATTTATTTTTCTTATAGGTCCTGGAAGCAGACTCGGACGAATCTTTGCAAAGTATTATGTTGTAAAACAGCACCATGGTCCAAAATGCTGGATGCCTCTGGGTAGTGAGGACTTGTGAGAAGCAGGCTTTTGTGGAGGAGTATCTCAGATGGGACATTACAGACAGAAACCACAGTTCCATTCAACAATAAATTATTTGGCATTAATTGTCAAAAAAATATGTTACATTAAAATCTTCTAAGACTTTTAAAGCTAAGTAGTCTATATGAAATCCATAGACAGAACAGCCATTCACTTTAAGATATTCTGATTATTATGAAAAACCTAGTTAAATAGTATCCGTGGAATCTGAGCCCCTACACTGAAAACATGAGAGAAGTGGGGTTTTACTAAAAGCAATGTTATTTCTTTTTTAAGAAGGGTACAGTACAGACCAAAAGTTTGGACACACCTTCTCATTCAAATGAATGGACAGGTGTGTCTAAACTTTTGGTCTGTACTGTAGATGCTATTTAATGTTACAGCATTGTTGCAAACTTACTTAAAAAATTCTTAAATTAATCACTATATTACTGACCTGAAAAATAATCTTAATAAATTGCAAAGTATTGACTCTCTTTAAATGAACAGTCTCTGAATGTTTCTGTTTATGCAGATGAATGCTTGCTATTATCAGCCCTAATTGAAATATTAAACGTGTTTTTGGTCCCTGCAGGGTTTAAAAAAGTACCATCAACAACTTAAAAATCAAGTAAATTAAATTGTAGAACTGATGAGAGGAGAACTGCACCGTAGCTTGAGCCTGCTGGCACTGTTTCAGGGCCCCAAAATTTTACATCTGGGGCTGTCAACACCTCAGATTTTCCAAACAGGGCCCTGCCATACTGGGCAAAGAGCTCTTGGTAACAGCGCTGGATGATGTTCATCCCCAAAACGCCCGGCGCCTGTAAAGGTCCTCCACCGGGAATATCTTTAACTACTAGCACACCACATTGTGGCAATAACTTGCCACAAAGTCCCACTTCCAACTCCAAGTAGCCAAGATATGGTTTAGCCAGCCCGTTAGCTGCCCTCAATTGTAGCCACTGGCAGGAGCGAAGTCGCTCTGGTCCCCGTGGCTCAAAATGCTGCTTGAAAAAACTTTTCGTGATGGTGGATACCATGGACCCAGTATCCACTAAACACGAAATGGAACGGCCCCCCATGCACACCTGTAAATGAGGACAAGAGGCCAGAAGTCCATCAAACTCCCTCCTGGAGCCAGAGGTTCCCCCCTCCGAGCTGTGGCTCAACAACTCGGTGGGCATTAGTTTTCCGATGGTGATGGGGTGTTATTATTTCTCTGGCGGGACCTTTGGGTAGGCGAGACCGGGCGGGCCGAAGGAGCCACCCGAACGCCATCACAATCCTGGGCAAAATGCCCAGGCTGCTGACACCTTCTGCAAATAATGGGACCACGACGAGGGGGACGATTGGCCTGGATAGGATTCTGCAGGCGCAGCAGGTCCTGAGACATCTGGAGGATCTGTTCTTGTTGCAGTTGTAACATCTCCTTTATTTCCGTTAGTTCTGAGACCGGAGGAGCTGATTGGGAGCTACCCCCAACGCTGCACTGGAACCCGGGAACTGAGAAACTACGACCCTGCACCCCTCCAGGGAGACCCTCCAGCTCCCATTGCATTGCCTCACCCCTGACCTCCAGCAAAGTAGCGGTGGGCTGTCGCCGCACAAACTGCTTCAATTCACGGCGTAGGGTGGAGTCAAAAACATGCTCAACAAATTGATCCCGCAGCAAGATCGCTGCGTTTGGGACACCACTAGGTGCAGCTCCCTTAACTGATGCCATGAGGCTCATTAAAGCAAGGGAGAATTCTTGCAGCGTCTCACCTTCCTGCTGCCGACGAGAGAAGAAAGCTTCCTGCAAGGCAACATAGGAGTCCGTGCAGCCATATAGTTCCTGCAGTACTGCAATGACCCTCGCCGGGTCCTCTCGATCAGGGCTAGGGCGATATTTAATTTCGTTGCGAGCCTCTCTTTCCAGGTGATCGAACAAAAAGAACGCCTGATCAGCTGCACTTAGCTGGCGAGCCCTCATGCAAGCCTGCACTTCCTCAAGCCACTCTGTAAGCCCAATGCCGGTACGTCCTCTAAACATTGGACATTTTCTATCACGAGGGACATACAGCAGTCTCTCTACTACTGGAGGATTGGTTGAAGGCCCAGCCAAAGCGGCAGGTGCTACACTAGGGCCAGGAGCTGCTGCATGTTGCTGCCGCAGCCTCTCATTTTCAGCCTGCAACCGTGAAACCAGGTCTGTTAAATCCTGAATTTGTCCTTCCATTACTTAGCCTTGGAGAAAATATATATATAAAAAATAAAATCTATCACTCTTCCGGCTTATTAGGACCCCAAGTTACCTGAGACTAATCACCTTCCTCACTTCCGAGCGGAACTAGCTGCTGCTTCTTAAAAAATAAATAGTTAAAAACAGAACTAAAATGTTCGGTCTGCGTGTGACCAAAAGCACAATATAATTTAACTTTAAAAACCACACGTCTTTGCCAAGTGTGCGATCCTGCCGACAACGCCAATTGTGGTCCCGAGGGAGTTTATTTTTCTTTTGGCAGATGCACACAAACAGGCAGGAGACGGAGGTATCAAGAATAAAATTGTTTTATTACAAAACGTTAAAACCAATTAAAAATGGACCCGTTTAAAAGACATGCACAAACAGATTCAGTATGCTGAGGACCAGAAGACTTAAGGGAGGTGGAGGCTCCCAGAGAACAAAGATAAAATTTCACCCCACTCACGTGATGCAGACCACACACACTTGTGAACCCTTCACCCAAGGACACGTCACTCCAAACTGGGGGGATAGCCTCCACCTAGAACTCAGGGCTGGCACCTGAGTCCTCAGCACTGAGGGAGGGGGGGAAACAAAGGTGGATTACACAATAAAATGCACAATTAAAACACAATTCTAAAAGAATTGTATAAAAATGCTTAAAACAAAATAAAAGACACTCTCGTGAGAGTAAGTCCGCCCCTAGGGTGCTGCTCAAAGGACGGAGCGCGGCCGAGCTTTTATCCTCGTTGGTGGTGCAGGAGGATTCAGGCGTGACGCCCCGTTTAGTCCTCCGTTGCTCAGGCTCAGAGGCAGCTGAGGAGCACCCGGGCCCGGCAGAATCCTGGTCAGGAGTCCGCAGGGATTCTGATCACGAGCGGTGACAGTTCCTTAAAATATTTCTAAAATTCAATATATAAAAAGCAGCAGCTGTTCAGCAGGTGGGAGCGTCAGAAAGTCCCCGGCGCTGCAAGAACAACAAACATTACCAAAATAAAAACAACAAAAAACAGCTTAAAGGCAAGCGCAGGACTTGACCCTCGCCGGCTTACCAGACAGACTGTTCGTCACCTGGGAGGCGCGCTCAATTGCAGAGGCTGTATTTGGCTTCGAAATCTGTGCCTGCAGTTCTCATCCGGTGCTGAAAGAGCGTGTCAATAAGAGGCAGCGAACAAACTCCTGTCATTAGCCTACCACCGCTACTTTACCTGTGAGGCCAACCGGAAAGTGTGCAAACAGGAAGTGGGCGGTTCCAATGGCCAAATGCTGCCCATGGCCAAGTGAAGGCTTCTTTGCTTTTTATAGCGCCCCATGAGGCCACTGCTAGTGATTATCCTCCCCACTGCACCTGAGCCAATTAATCCTGCCACATCTCCATGGCCGCGCACCAAAGTACATCTCTGACATGTTAGTGCTATATGAACCATCTCGTACTCTGAGGACATCAGGGACCAGCCTCCTTTTGATGCCCAGAGTCAGAACTAAACAAGGGGAATCAGCATTTCAATATTCTACAGTTATAACCTGGAACAGCCTCCCTGAAGTCGTAAGACAGGCTTCTTCTGTGTTCATGTTCAAATCTAGACTTAAAACATTTCTGTTTAGCCGTGTATATGACTGAAAGGTCCTATCTGCACTTTTCTTACCTTTCCTTCCTTTATTTTTAAATCAATTTTCAAATGTTTTCTTTTCTTTTAAAGTAAATTTTACGTTGGTTATTTCTAGATGTTTTATTCTAGATGTATTGTGATTTTAATGCATTTTTCTGTTTTGTGAAGCACCTTGAATTACTTTGTGTACGAATTGTGCTATACAAATAAACTTGCCTTGCCTTGCCTTGCCTTTATTCAGACATACCTCTGGTTTGTCTGAAGATTCATGTTAAAGTAAAATATGTCCAACACAAGAGGCCCTCAGCTTTCATCTGTTTGCCCAGCTGTTGGACAGGACAGGTTGAAGACATCCTGGTAATTGTACAGAAAGGAATCTGTTTGTTAAACGATGTATTATAAACCTTTCTACCCTGTTATTGGATGCAGGTCCTGAAATCCATAAAGGATGTTAATGAGCCCAAGTTTCTGTCCCATGATATTCCCCTGTTTAACGGAATCATCAGGGACTTATTCCCAGGTGTCTCCTGAAGGAATTTTACTATATTTTTGCTCTTCATTTCATTAGGGTTTTCAGTCTTACTTTTTATTACATTGAAGATTGGTCATGTGCTGATGTGTGCTTTAATGTTCTTTGAACTTTGAAGAAGCTTCCTTAAGTTGCATATGTGAGAAGGTTTTGACTTCTGCTCCAAAGCTCACCCCCATGCAGAGACTTTGATTTTCTAATGCCATTTGGAGACCTGGGCTGTGATGGTGTCAAAGATCATAAATTAACCATCTCTCTGACTGATTCAATGTGTGGGAAGCTCTTAAGGAGCCAGCTCACATGGGAAGAACAAAGCGTTAAGACCGACTACCTGCGGTGAAAGTTTCGGCCACCTATGGAGGACCACAGGTGGAGCAGAGGCCAGATGCTGTGATTCCAAGTATGGACTGAAGGAAGTGGGCAGGCTCCTCTGTCAGCCAATCCAAGCGGCCAGAGGCAGAGATTCTGACAACATATTTAAAAGGGCCGTGCTTTGGAAAAAGCTTTGTTCCCAGATGGCCTCATGTGATGCGGATTGTAATTTCTTACGTTTTGATGGTTTTGGATTTGGGAACCCAGATCGATCTGTTTTATTTTGTTTAGAGCTCTTTGTTAGGAACAATAAAAACTCTTAATTTTATTCCGTTCGCATTTTCTGGTCATTCTCCCGATTTTTGGAACACGCATGGAAGAAATCTCAAAGCGACAGATTTCTCTTTTCTTCACTCCCTTCCTGTGGCTGACTATGAAGTTTGACATCCTAACTTATTCTTTTACGATAATTTCAGAAATGCTTTGATTTTTCTTTGTTCTTTTTTACTTTTTCTTTAAACCTGTTTGACTTTCATATTCCTGTCAGCTTTTCTTAGAGGCTGCTGAAAAGAGCAGCAAAATTTACAATGTCCAGCCAACACAGTTCTCCCTGGACAAGCTGATCCAGACGCATAAGATGATGAAGCTAGGGCTTGGGTATGTCTTCCTTTTAGATTTCTTTTTGTCTTATTTGTGTCCTGTTGCTTAGAGATTCGATTTAGACCATATGTACAGTGATCCCTTGCTATAACGCGGTTTGATTTTCACGGTTTCGCTACTTCACGGATTTGCATCGTGCATTGTGTTCTGCATTCTGATTGGCTAAAAAGTCACTCCACTTCTACTCTACCTGTGCGTCAATAACAATGCAGTTCAATATGTGCACGTACGTAAATCAGCTTGCCAAATTTTCATTACTACGAGCAAATTCTCTTGATGGTGGCATGTCGGTGTATAAGGATCTTTTTGCAAAGCAGAAAAAAGAGCGACAACAACTGCCTATCACTATGTTCTTCTCCCGAACAAACACAGCTGCACCGCGGGCTTCAAAAGCAGAAAACACTGCAGAGCGGAGTCAGGATGCAGCGGCTCAGTCTGTAGAGCAGTGAAATACATCTGAGTCACTATTTGTCCCACTGTACTTTGTATTTTTTTCATAATCATTTTAAATTTTCTCCCGTTTAATCCAATACCCGGGTCGCGGTGGGCGGGGCTAATCTCCGCGATTTGAAGCCTTCTGTTCACATTCATTAAAATTATCATTTGACAGTACAGTACAGAGTTATTTGTTGAAAAAAAGGTTTCTAAAGTACTTTTATTTGTGAAACAAATGCTTGAGCCTGTAAATTTGTTTGTTCTTTCTTTTCTATGTATAATAGAGTATTTAATTGTATAATGATAGTTTAAAAAAATAAAGATTTCTACTTCACGGATTTTGCCTATCACGGGGTCTTTTTGGAACGTAACCCCCGCGAAAAACAAGGGTTTAATGTATATATAATATATAGATATATATATTATATATATATATATATATATACATACATAAATATATGTATAAACACCCCTCTTACCTTTCCGTGGGTGGTTTCTCACACACAAGCTCGGGTCCTCTACCAGAGGTCTGGGAGCTTGAGGGTCCTGCGCACTATCTTAGCTGTTCCTAGTACTGCGCTTTTCTGTCTAGCTTGAGTCGCACATATAAAAATGCTTTGATTACATATATATACATATATAGATATATCTATATATAACTATATATATAGATATATATATAAAAAAACCCGCCCCTCTCACCCTTCGCGGGGGGTTTTTCTCCTCCAAGCTCGGGTCCTCTACCAGAGACCTGGGAGCTTGAGGGTCCTGCAGTATCTTAGCTGTTCCTAGAACTGTTCTTTTCTGGACTGAGAGGTCTGAGGTCTTTCCAGGTATCTGTAGTAGCCACTCCTCTAGCTTGGGGGTTACTGCCCCGAGTGCTCCAATTACCACAGGCACCACTGTCACCTTCACTTTCCAGGCTTTCTCCAGTTCTTCTCTGAGTCCCTGCTATTTCTCTAGTTTCTCATGTTCCTTCTTCCTGATGTTCCCATCGCTTGGCACTGCCACATCCACCACAACGGCTTTCTTTTGTTCTTTATCCACCACTACAATGTCTGGTTGGTTCGCCAATACCATTCTATCAGTCTGGTCTATCAGCTGTTTATTGCCCGGGTCTTATTTTTGCCATTGAGCTGGCTTCTCAGGACTTGCCTAACTCGTTGGAGGTATTTAGCCATTGCAGCTTTCCTTGTTGCCTGCTCCAGGTTGCCATTTTCCTTCTGGGAGTGAGACCCCTCCTGTGTGGACTACCTTGCCTCTCTTTGTCACCATCCGGCTGCATTTCTCGAGCCGGAATGACATTCCAATGTCAGTACTGTATATCCTGGGGGTGTGGTTTAGGGAGTCAATATCAGGCTCGCTCTTAGCATATAGCTTGATGTCAACCATGTAGAGGAGGTGACTGATGTTGCCCCCATTTCTGAGTCGGTATCCATAGCCAGTCTTGTTGATTAATTGGCTGAGGGGGTTCGGACCTATGCAAATCAGCAGTGGGGACAGAGCATCACCTTGGTATATCCCACATTTGATGGCTTCAAGGGGGGGTTTTCCCTAGCTTCATTGAGTTTCCTATTAAGGCTCTTAGAGTCCTGTTGATGTTGTACAGCTCCAAGCATTCAGTGATCCACGTGTGTGGCATTGAGTCATAGGCTTTCTTGTAATCAATCCAGGCTGTGCACAGGTTGGTGTGTCATGACCTGCAGTCTTGAGCGATTGTTCTGTCAACCAGGAGTTGGTGTTTGGCTCCTCTGGAGTCTCTATCAATGTGCCCATTTATCTTGGTCGTAATGATGCCCGACATGAGCGTCCATGTTGTGGAGAGACAGGTTATTGGCCGGTAGTTGGATGGAACTGCACCCTTTGAGGGATCCTTCTGGATCAGGGTCATTCGCCCTTCCATTAGCCATTCGGGGTGAGTCCCATCTTTTAGCAGCTGGTTTATTTGTGCTGCCAGGCGCTCGTGGAGTGCGGTGAGTTTTTTTTAGCCAATAGGCATGTATCATGTCAGGGCCTGGTGCTGTCCAGTTCTTTATACCTGAGACTCTTTCTTGGATTTCTGTCACTGTGATAGTTACTGGATTCTGTTCAGGGAGGTTGCTATGTTCTTTGTTCTCGGTTGCTATGTTCTCTGTAACCCCTCTGGGTGGGATTGCTTGAGTAGAAGCATTCTAACAGAACCTTTTCTCACATCTAGTCCATTTCCGCCTGGTTCCAGTAGCCCACTTTCCATCATGGTGCTCTGGCCCCCCTAGCACCTGTCACAGACCTTGTTTGGCTGGGCGACGTCTGAGCCGGCATGACATGCGGTTCATTGTCTCTCATGTTGTGAGGTAGGCAGTAGCGTTAAGGGTCTTGTCCAAGGACCCTCACTGGGTTATGTTAATTGATCACCATTGCTATGGTAATTGTCCCATTTCCATTGTTATTGTAATTGCCCGATTTCCATACATACATATAGATATAGATATATATACATAGATATTGATATATCTTTATCGATTGTGAGGAAACTGGAGATTCTAAACAGGACTGTAAAATAGGTAATTAGGTTCGTTCCCCTTCAGCTTCCTGCACACAGAAATGAATGAATAAGACTCAGAGACAGTTACTTATCTTTTGTGGAGGTTTTACTTCGTACAAACACGAAGGGGACAGACAGATGAACATGGTGCATTCAAAGTCCGAACCAACGAGCTCAGAGATGGGCTTGGTATAAAAACCCTGCATTTGCATATTCAGAAGATCGTCCGATGGACCTCGTGTGAAAATCACGCCCACAGGTTACTGCTGGAGAGAAGCTCCAAGGCTAAAGTGAAGATAACTCTGAGGCCTGCTCAGCAGATCACACATGCACAGAAAAAAGGGAGTATGAGAATAAACTGTGAGAACAAAAGCTTGGCTGTGCTTTCTTCAAATGTAATATAATTTTGAGATGACAATACATGCTCAGTGAAATAAGTTTAAAACATTGGTGTAATAAAAGTTAAAGGCAGTTTCTAACTATTCTTCACATAGATATATCTATAAACATATAGATATATCCATATAGATATAGATATAGATATATCTTTATATTTCTTTTTTTTTTTTTACTTGTCCTGTCCAACAGCTGGGCAGACAGATGAGAACTGAAGGCCTCTTGTGTTGGACATATTTTACTTTACAAACCAGAGGTATGTCTGAATAAACCCCTTTTGTAATTGAGGCCAAACTTTATTAATTTCAATCATGTTTGAAAATCTTTGCTGTTGGACCAGACGGAAGAGGAAAGGAGGGAAGAAGAGAGAGGGATGTTAGAGAGAGAGGGGGGGGGGGGGATAGGAGAGTGATAATAGGAGGGGGGAGGATAAAACCATGAAGCAGCATCAAGCAACAAGTTTACTGAATGTTTATCATTACGGTAAGGTTCAAATGTAGGACAAAAAGGGCGGGGCCTGTCCACACACACACTCAAATGTTATCAACACACCTGCTAGCTGCAAAAATGTCCACATGTCAACATGTACACAAAACAGATAGTGTTCACACACGCATACTTATGCCTTCAAACCAACTAGTGTGAAATATTTCATTCAATCACACAAACTATTAGTGCAAAGGTGAGTTACTACCTGTGCTCAATTGAGTGTTTATGTTCTTCTAAACTGGATGGTGGAATGTGAAATAAGGAGGGAGAGTGCCCAGCCACCCTCACATCAAGACCCCCGCCGCAGCAGCCAGAACGCCCCAAAGCCACACGGCAGCAGGCAGAGAACAACCGCCCCCCGGGCGATCACATCCGCCACCCAAGCCAGGGCCAGCAGGACTGCCGTGAGGCCCCCAGAGCCAGAGAGCAGGGAGGCACGGGGGGAAAGAGAGTGCCGCCCAAGCCCAACCAGGAGAGCAGCCCCCCGCCGCGCTGGGAGGGCCCAACGCAGGGCCCCACCCGAGAGGGGTGCCCACAGCCCCAGACGAGCACCCCATCACCACCCAGGAGTTCTGGGCATCCCCCTGCCCCAACTCCAGGTACGAGCCAGGACCCCCAAGGGAGACCCGCTCCGCACTCCAGGCAGCCACCCACCCGGCCCACGGTTGGTCCAGGAAGGAGCAAGGCAGGGGCCAGCCATCCCCACCCAGGAGGGGGGCACCGGGAAGCAGAGGGAAAAGGAGAGCCCACGAGGGGTGTTGTAAACATGGCCCGACCAGGCTCGGCCACAGTTGGAAATTTGGCGGGGCCCAGCACTCAGGGACAAGGGCCAGGACCCACCCCACAGGGATACGGACACCCCCTGGCTCAGGTGTAATGTGAACCCTCTCCCTGCGTGGAGAGAGCACCGCCGGGCCCAGGAAACCGGCACCCAGGGGACACGGCCGCCGTTGCCTAGGGTCCCGTACACCCCACCAGGGATGGGGTAGGGGACAGATGGTCCTAGGTCCCACCTTCCTTGCAAAATGCATGTGTGTGTGTTTGTGAGGGTGTGTGCATGCGTGTGTGTGTTTATGTTTGAATGTATATTTTGAGGACTAAAGGGTGTGTGTACTAAGGGGGTGCAGTTATAATTGGCAGGTACGGCACTGAGGGGACATCTCCTGATTACTCACAGTGATGTCCCCTCACCCTTCTCACCAAGGGGCCCTAAATGTCTAAGGTGCGGTTAAAATTAGCGGGTAGGGTGCTAGGAGGACATCTGCTGCTTGTTGGCAGTGATGTCCAAGCACCCCCTCTACCAAGGGCCCTACATGTCTAAGGTGCAAATAAAACCGACAGGGGGGGGGGGGCATTCCATATGGCAACCATAGGAGGGGGACCACTGCCAAGTAGCTCCCCCCCCAAGGTGCATCGAAGGCTAAACCCCCCACCCCCTCACCCTAATATGAGATTATATGAGGAAGGGGGTAAGTTTGGGACAGCTGGTAGACTGTCGTCAAACAGCTGTCCCCCAGATCCCCCAGCATAGGGGCCAGGTCCCCTCAGCCCAAGGGTCCCATCCCCAAAGGCGCCAACACCCCAGGCCCAGCACCACCGACCCAACACAGAGAGAGAGGAGCCAGAAAGCGCCGCCCCCCCCCCCCGGAGCAAGTCCAGGCCCCCACCCCCAGGCGCCGGCCCTGGGAGAGCTCTGGTCAGGCCTCGACGGGACCGAGGCAGCCAACCGGCCGGGGCAACCGCCGATTGCCTCAGCGGAGATCCCTATGTGTGACAGACAGGGCTGTGGGTGGTAGTTTGTCCCTCATGGTGTTCGATAGATTAACATTCATGGCCAGCACCTGTCTGTTGAGCTGTGATTGGCTCATGAGGCTGATAAATAGCAGCTGTGGGAGTTCCAACTAGATGCTGGTTTCCTGGTTTGGCCTTGGTGAGTGATCTTGACATGTGGACCTTTTTTACTAAAGCTTTTAATCATTTGTGTCCTTTTACTAAAGTTTTTAAGCATTTGAGTTTGCAACATTTTAAATTCCATTTATATTAACAGGTGGTGGCATGAGTTCTGACCCTGGGGCATGAGAGAGTTGCCAGAAATTTTCTGCCAAGCAATTACTTGACTTGTTCAACATTGGTGGCTTCATTGTTTTATGTAGAACAGGGTTTAAAATGAATACGCATTTTCTCAATAAAATGGCATCATGAGGGAAGCACACAATTTATATTAACATTATTTTTCAGCTGTCAGAATCCTCTTTCTTTCAAATGAGATCATATCTATAAATGTAACAATGCCATACTGCTTTGCAAAGATTTTTCAAAGTAACCCCCAACAATTTCTTTTTGGTTTGTGCACTTTGACTCTGCCCCACAACTCTGGAACTCCCTTCCCTCTGATCGACAAAAAACAGACTCACTCTCTCGGTTTTCCAAACATCTCAAAACTCACCTTTTTTGTCATGCATTCAGCACATAATATTTAAACTGCTGTTTTAACTTTTAATTTATTTTGTGTTTTGTGGAGTTTTATTGTTGTATTTTTATCCTTTCATATATTCTTTTACTGTGAGGCGACCTTGAGTGTCCAGAAAGGCGTCATATAAATAAAATGTATTATTATTTTTATTATTTGACTGATTTCCGATTTTAAAAGAATTGTAAAGATTGGATGTGATTTTGTTTACAGGAAGTTGTCCCCACTACCAACAGTCACACAGTGGTTGCGCTCTGTTGATTGTTCAAAAAGACTCTTGATGAACCGGTGAAAACAGGACCCGATGATGAAAGTATACACTTGGATCATTGTAAAAAATATGCATTTTCTTAAAAAGTAATTGATTTTTTAAAACCTAATTTATACCAAATATACTGGATTTTAATACACCAAAGAGTAAATACCCTCTCTGTGCTGGGATATTTCTATTCACTGAAAGCATAGAAAGCTTCTTCTCTTTTGTTTTGGGTTATAGGCGGCCTTTGCTTTCTCCCTGGTGTTGTCTTTAGAACTCAAATATCACAGGGAAATTATTTTTTCTTTCATTTGTTTTCACTTGGTTTATTTGCCCAATTATTCAAAATAGGAACAGTTAGGTTGAAGAAGATTAATGTCCTGTCTAATTATTGAAACATAATTCTGAATTCCTTGACTCCTATAATTTACCAACAAAATATGATTCAGACAAGCTACTGGCAATGATTGGTGACTGCTAAGAGTTGTTTTCATATATTAATCACAATAACCCAGAGTAAAAAAACATAAAGGGAATATTTTCTTGTCTGTGTCAATTTATTACAATCTAGAATGTTTTATGTACCAATGATGTTGTGTAACCCCTTTCTCTTGGTGACACTTTGCGACCAAAATAAGCCTGAATATGTTCAACCTAAAAAACGTGGAACTAATGGAATTTGAACATTTTGCAAAACATGAAATAATTTGATTTGATTTATTTCCAGCATTGCAGTCAAAGCAATACAAACTTTGCATATATTTATCAAACTCATTACAGAAATGATGAAATGCATAGATTAAAAAGACCATAAATAAAACAAAACAAAAAACTCACTTGAATCACATTTGCTTAATTAAAACAGTGATCATTAACTAAAGTATAAGAAGAGCTTAATTTATTGCTTGAAAAGGAGCGGGAAGAAGCAAGCTTATATAATACAACGCCTACTGAGTGTTATAGTCTCCTCCCCCTCCTGCTCTGCACCTGACTCCACCAGCTGGGACCAATTCACCTCATCAATTGCTTCAGCTCTTAAGGAGATTCAGCCCCAGTATCCAACGCCAGTTCGTTGCCCCTTATGGTGACTAAACCTGGTCTCAGTCTAAGCTCATGTTTATGTGTTCAAGTCTTGCCTCGACTCTAACTGATCTCTCCCTGCCTCAGGATTCCAGCCTCCAAGTGTCACCAGTGTGGAAGTCAGTTCGAGCACTCCTGCATTCCTGTGGAAACCACAAGCTCAGCAAAGCCGCGCTATTACCTCCAGCCACGCCTCAAGCCGCAGTCCTCACCAGCTTCATACCAAGCCTCTACCATCTCTCCTGGAGGGAAAATAAAAGCTCTTACTTACCTCTCACCTACCTGTTTCCTCATTCTGGGTTTCAGCATCTGGGTCTGTCCATCCTACCAGTCATGACACTGAGTTCATCATTTTATAGTTTTACAGTTTTTGAAATCCGGTTCTGATCAGATAGATATTCTTCACGTAACAAAATCCAGTGTCTAGTAATGATCATCTTCAGATAACATTCATTCACGATTTCAGTAAACGGTAACGGTAACTGATATGTAATAATCATAATTTATCATTAGTACACATTATCACATTAAACCAGGGGTGGTGAACACGTGGCTCTCAGGCCGAATGCGGCTCTTTGCGTCTCACCATATTTTCTATATACTGTGCCTCATTTCATAGTTTTTCCCTCTTAAACCACACTCAAATCCATCAGAGGGTATTACAAATAAATCATAAACAAAAGTAATTTGGCAGTGTGTGTGTTTTGATGCTGCTCCCGACACATTACGTTACGCCCAATGCCGGAACACATAAAGATTTGATGTGTGTGCAGACTGTTACCCTCATGGTCAAAATGGTAAAATTCAGAGTACCACAGGACGTTTCTGGAAGAATGGGAAGATTCTTACTTTTTCACTGAACAGAATGGCAAGTCACTTCCTGATCTGACACAAAGTGTCTCCTTTATGAACAAGTTGAAGCTTTTCAAAGTACACATTCAAAACGGCCATCATGCCACTTTCCTTCTTTGTGGAGCTCACAGCAGAAAGCTGCAATCCAAATGAATAAAGCGCAGAACGTGACGCTGCTTGCTGGACAGAAATTTAGTTTGTGGTTTGAGGACCTGCAGCAGAAACGACCGCAGATCACTTTTCTCATGGATCCTTTAATGCAGAGACGGACTGCCTGAGATCCCCGCTTGTCACTGATGAGGCAGTGAGAGAACCGGAGATGATTGAGCTGAAATCTCTTTGAAAGAAGGCCCTGTTACGTTTTGGAGAACAGAGAAATACCCGTGTGTCAAAGAGCTGCTCTCAAGCTGCTGTCGATGTTCTCCCCAATATATGTCTGCCAGTCCCTGATTCTTAGCTTGAAACACGTGAAATCAAGGCATCGGTCTGTTCTCACATAAAGGAACCGATCAGAGAGGCTATAACTGAATATAAACCGGATCTGCAGAGGATCACTAGAAACAAGAGAAATCCCACTGAGATCATCATCCATCACTGCAGCAAGGTAAGAAATTCTGAGATGGAGTTTGAAAAACACACCTGACTGAGCATGCTGGTGTGAATATTTTAATATTCCATCAAATATCAGTTTTTCATGCAAAAAGTCAATCATTAGTTTTTTGTTTTTTTTAAAGAAAAGTCAGAGAAGTAAAACATTTTTACTGAAGGTCAAAATTTAATGTATGTTACACACATCTGAAATGTAATGTATTTAATGTGTTTATTGTGAATATGAATGACTTAGACACCAGGGGCCTGTTTCAGGAAGGAGGTTAAGTGTAAACTCTGAGTGCGTTAACCCTGAAGTCAGGGAAACCCTGGGTTTTCCGTTTCAGAATGGGAGGTTTGTTAAACCAGAGTAAATAGAGTAAGTCAAACCCGTTTCTGAAAGAGAGGTAACTTATACTCGGAGTCAGTGTCCATGGTTACTTAGGCTGTGAACCTAACCTGGTCGGGAGCAGGTTTTATCCTCTAAACTCAAGGTTTCTGCCGGTCCCCTCCCCTTTTTAAAGACGAAGCGGTATTTTTTGCTTTAACCTTCATTGCCCACATTTCCGTCACACAGAGACAAGTGACAAGAATGGCTTGTCCTTTTTGGAGGACCCAATAGACGAGGACGCTGCATTAATTCCTAGAGAATTACATTTACGTCGTGCGAGGATTTTGAGACCTAGACTCGATTTTTTGTCATTTCCCCATACGTTTTTGTTTGAGCGTTACCGTTTTTCGTTGCAATCAATTACATATATACAATGAAAACAACATTAGGTATTGCTATGTAGATGTTTCATATGTCAAATATTGTCAACATGCCTACATCCATGACATGCTCAAATTTGACCTGATTGAATTATGTTTTTATACTTCATTTTTAGCTGCTGCCATGTTCTTTTAATTCCTGCAGGATTGCATCTACATGAAAATGAAATCAGGGACATTGAATTAGATTAAAGTAACAATTACTTTTTGGAAACACAATTTGCTAGTACTGCTCAATTTCTTAATCCCATATAAACCTATACCACTTGATCAATACAAGGATAGACAAAAGTTCACTTTTAAAAACACAATTGCATGTATTAATATTAAACTGACCAACGTTTGCAAGAGGGGGAGGTTAACAAAAAAGTCCTCTAAACATTACCGACGTTAAATGCATTTTCCCCCAGATTGGTTCTGTACACTATGCAGCATTTCATGCATTTACACCAGGAATAACACTTCAAAAGTACACCTAAATATCGCCATTTTTATTTCACACCTTACGGTATTTAAAAAGTTATTACAGCCAATATTTTATAACAATGATTTAAATGCAAACTTGCGCATTAACTTGAGCAGCTATGTTTTCCCACGCTAACTGTCTCTGTTTTGCAGATGCAGCGGTGTTGCTTTTCTTCTGGAATATGTGCTCATATTCACTGTAACTCTGCAGCAGCACGTCAAGTTCAGCTGGCGAAAAATACGCAGACCTCTTCTTTTCCATGGTTGCCATGGTGACTCGTAATATCTGCGCTCCATTGATAATGGCTTCTTATAGACGCGGTGCGCACGCTTAACTCCGAATCAGTCCACTCAGAGTTGATTGACCTAACTCCGATCAGCTTCTCTGAAACAGAAAACTCACAGTTGTTAATCTCTCGATTGACAAACTCAGAGTTCAAGTTTAACCTCAGAGTTGGTTGAACCTCCTTTCTGAAACAGGCCCCAGAAGGATGCTCTGTACAGATGTTTATGTATTTGTTGGTGTAAGGGTCATTGAAAGAGGAATGTTGAGACACAAAGAATTACCAGTTAAATACTGATTGTTTTGTAACACTACACTAAGTTAAGAAGAATTGTTTACCAGTTTTTTTGGTTCTCAGGGCAAAATATTGTGTGCTGTAAACAAAGTTGACAAAAATATAGGGAAATTTAATCTAAAAAAATGTATTTGAGTTTATAAATTTACTAACCACAACTGTTATGTGTGTCAGTGAACTTTTGTTTTTTTTATATTTCTGAAAGTGAACGGGAAACAGAAAAAACTTTGTTAGAAGTATTTTGGGTCGAAAACCCAGCCATGTCCTTTAGAGTTAAATACAGTTCTAAGGCAGATTCCCAGTCTTGTGGTTGTTGTAATCCATTTTGTAGTCCAGCTTCTTGTAAGTATTACTCAATGTCTGGATCACCACATAGGTCAGGCACTTGCCTCACCTAAGGAAACACATCCAGATCCCTCTCCTCAATAGCAAATCCACAGTCCGTTGAACCATATCTGCAAAAGGAAAATATAATGATGGCCCACAGCAGATAGTTTATCTAATATAGATTGCAAATAGTCACGTCCTATTCTATATTCATGCCATTTTAGTATATATCACCTCAAGTTAAATATTCCTTATTCTGTTGGTATTGTCATGTTGTTAAATGTATGTTGTTATTGTATTTCATCTTTGATGATGAAATATATTACATCTGTTGAATTATCCATCACCTGTGAGGTAGAAGATAGAGCTCATTTGGAATCCCCCCAGGACACGATGCAGGTCTACTTGGCCGAATCCTGTGTTTGTTCCAGAGATCTGGACATTCATCCAAGTCTATCTGCAGAACATTGATGAAGCAGAATCTCAGCAAAGATCAGTGTTCATGGCTTCCATTGAAGTTTCCAGACTCTCGCAGGCCTCCAAACAGGTCCATCCAAAACTGAGACTTGGGGATACGTTAAATTTATACTGAATTAAGCTCTTGTTCAGTGATGTTATATTTAAATAAAAAGCTTCCTTACTCTTTCTAAAGTCATGTCATTCATGACCGTCAAATAGATAAGGGTATGAAAATATTTTTGCACAAATTTTGATTCTTAGTGTTTAGTCTCACCACACAGATATACCCACTTTCCTCTCCTGAAAAAAGACCACCAAGACCCAATGCGCGGGTTCCCTGTTGAAGATCCATAACTGTGACATGATGCCATGGTCCCGTTCTCTGTCCCAAGGTCTGTTCGTAGTCTCATTGCCACAAGGTCCGATCGCCAAACAACTGCCCTGGTCCCCGTAGGTTATGGAGAGAAATTACTCAGTCGGATTTGTGCGTGCGTAATTCTTGATTTGTGCGTAAATTAGGATTTGTGTATGCATATTCTTGCTTTGTGCGTGCGTAAATTAGGATTTGTGCATAAATTTGGATTTGTGCGTGATTTGTTACTCACATAATACGTTTTGTGTACAAGTTAAAAAAGTATAAAATGAAAAAAAAATGCTATTTACGTGTGCACAAATCAAGATTACAACAGCTTGAAACTACTTACACACACACATCTTTAAAAAACACGCACGAATCCCTTGTTCCGCACACACGAAGCCAAAGTTACGCACGGATCTATCGTGAGACTGTTTTCACGTCTCACAAATTCATCCGTAAGTGCTGCGTTTAAATACCAGTGGAATGCTCGGTCATTACAATTTTCCTATCAGCCTTCCCTTCTAAACGTATCCAGACAATGACTCAATCAATACATGAAGACAGCAGATGTTAGTGTTGAACATAGAGGCTACTTACTTTGGGGCGCTGACCACCGAGATGGGCCGCCATTCTTCCTGTGACTCTCTCAGTCGGACTGCCTTTGATTTTTCCGGAAAAAAAAACAGTGCCCCCTACTGGTCATTCCTGTTACGCATTTTGTATCAATTCGGTGTCTCCGAGAATAATATACTTTTAATATATATATTAGCGTTTAAAAGTGAACGTCATATTCTCAGATAATAATTTTTATTTTCCTTTAAAGTTTTTTTAAGCCCTGTTACACCCACTGAAGGAAATACGTTTTGAAGGGAAGGCTGATAGGAAAATTGTAATGACCGAGCATTCCACTGGTATTTAAACGCAGCACTTACGGACGAATTTGTGAGACGTGAAAACAGTCTCACGGTAGATCCGTGCGTAACTTTGGCTTCGTGTGTGCGTAACAATGGATTTGTTCGTGTTTTTTAAAGATGTGTGTGTGTAAGTAGTTTCAAGCTGTTGTAATCTTGATTTGTGCACACGTAAATTGCATTTTGTATTTTTTTCATTTTATATTTTTTTAACTTGTACACAAAACGTATTATGTGAGTAACAAATCACGCACAAATCCAAATTTATGCACAAATCCTAATTTACGCACACACAAAGCAAGAATATGCATACACAAATCCTAATTTACGCACAAATCAAGAATTACGCACGCACAAATCCGACTGAGTCTAATTTCTCTCCATAGTAGGTCATTCAAAATGGCATGCCTAACCTCATGAAGGGGAAGGGGAGAGTTGTTAGTTGTTCTAAACAGTCCGGAATTTTTCAAATGTGTTTTCAATGTCCCCATACTACTAAAAGTTTCGTAATTAGTACGGAGAAGATCCAGAATGACTTCATAGGTATGTCCTGAATTAAAATATTCTTTCATAGTGGCAGCTATGTTTGAATCACCAGTAACATTCTTTTTTTTTTATATGGCGCGTCATGACAAATAACTTCCTGTTGAAACGGTGAATAATCATCCAATCAGCGATGTCCGTCTTTGTCCTAAAGTACCTACCTATTCCAGTTTGCTCTTGTTTTTCATTTTTCAACATTGGCTTTTGTTTTCCCACAAGTTTTTTCTTTAAACGTATTTTTGCTTTTCGAATTGTGATTAATTTCCCCCCATTTTTTTGTGTTGTACAACGGAGTTTTAGGGCCAGTTTACAAAAAATGTTGTTTTTTTTAAATTACGACTCACAAATAACTTTCCGTTATTTGTGAGCTCGATAGTACTATAACTTTACGTTATTTGTGAGATTGGTAGTACTATAACTTTACGTTATTTGTGAGATCGGTAGTACTATAACTTTCGGTTATTTGTGTGATCGATAGTATAACTTTCCGTTATTTGTGAAATTGATAGTATAACTTTACATTATTTGTGAGATCGATAGCACTATAACTTTCCGTTATTTGTGAGATCGATAGTATAACTTTACGTTATTTGTGAGATCAATAGTATAACTTTACGTTATTTGTGAGATCGATAGTACTATAACTTTCCGTTATTTGTGAGATCGATAGTATAACTTTCCGTTATTTGTGAGATCGATAGTATAACTTTACGTTATTTGTGAGATCGATAGTACTATAACTTTCCGTTATTTGTGACATCGATAGTATAAATTTCCGTTATTTGTGAGATTCATAGTATAACTTTACGTTATTTGTGAGATTGATAGTACTATAACTTTATGTTATTTGTGAGATCGGTAGGATCGGTAGTATAACTTTACGTTATTTGTAAGATCGATAGTACTATAACTTTACGTTATTTGTGAGATCGATAGTATAACTTTACGTTATTTTTGAGATCGATAGTATAACTTTCCGTTATTTGTGAGATCGATAGTACTATAACTTTCCGTTATTTGTGACATCGATAGTATAACTTTCCGTTATTTGTGAGATTCATAGTATAACTTTACGTTATTTGTGAGATCGATAGTACTATAACTTTATGTTATTTGTGAGATCGGTAGTATAACTTTACGTTATTTGTAAGATCGATAGTACTATAACTTTACGTTATTTGTGAGATCAATAGTATAACTTTGCGTTATTTGTGAGATCGATAGCACTATAACTTTACGTTATTTGTGAGATCGGTAGTACTATAACTTTACGTTATTTGTGAGATCGATAGTACTATAACTTTACGTTATTTGTGAAATCGATAGTATAACTTTACGTTATTTGTGAGATTGATAGTACTATAACTTTACGATATTTGTGAGATCGGTAGTACTATAACTTTCCGTTATTTGTGAGGTCGATAGCATAACTTTCCGTCATTTTTGAGATCGATAGTACTATAACTTTACGTTATTTGTGAGATCGATAGTTTAACTTTACGTCATTTGTGAGATCGATAGTACTATAATTTTACGTTATTTGTGATATCGATAGTATGATTTCCATTATTTGTGAGATCAATAATACTATAACTTTACGTTATTTGTGAGAAACATGGATGAATATTACATCGAAATTTCCCACTACATTGCACAAGGGACTTATAGCCTCACCCTCACTTCAAAGAATCCTGAGAGCAGAAAGGCAACCATTCGAAAGACATCAAAGAATTACACAATTAAAAGTAAGTGACAACAATGTGATGTGTGAGACTTGTTCGATACACGCAGATGTCACTGTTTTTGAAGACGAATTTACTACCAGTATAATTAGTAATTACACAGATATCAAGTTAACGCCAGTTAAAGTTAACATTCTCTTTTTCTGGTGGTTATTAGATGAGCAGTTGTATTACAACCATTTTTCTTGCGACATTTTAAGGAGCTGCCACGACGACAATGGCATTATGGCAGACGGCGGACATTGGAGAAGGTTTTAGCATCGTACCATTGGAAAACTGCACGAGAGGATGTAAAGAAATGGGTAAGATATTTGGACTACTTGAGCTATGTGTTCCTCAGAATGATAATTAGGATTTTCTGACTTAATCAATTAATTACTGAAATTAATTTATTTCAAACTATTTCAAAGGTTGATGAGTGTCCCCGTTGTCAGCATCACGAGACAGTTAAAACTGTTGCTCCTGTTCTTCATCCCATCCAAGTTCAGGATGCTTGGAGTGTCCTTGGGATTGACCTGATTGGTCCCCTTCCTACCACTGCAAAGGGCAAAAGGTATCACTAAATTTTTTAGAGTGTGTCTGTGTGTATAAATTCATTTAAAGTTAATATAATCAGTTTTTGGATTAAAAACACCCAACAGAACATGACACTCATGGGTGCAACGTATATTAAAACTAACTGAATCTCATGTTGCAGGTTCATTCTAACAGCCACAGATCTATTTACGAAGTGGGTCGTCGCAAATTCCCTCTATATCAAAACTGCCACAGAGTTGTCTATAAAAATTGTCAACATTTTGCTTGACTTTGGACTTGTAGAGAGGATCATTACTGATTAAGGGTGGGAATTTGTCAATGAGGTATAGCTACCTATTTGAAAACATTGTATTTGTGACATTAAATATTTGTAATAAATTGTACTTTATTTTTCAAGGCATAACCTAAGGTGTCTGCAGGTCAATCGTGGTGTTTTTGAGGCTTTAGGTGTGAAGCAGTGCATTACATCAGCCTACCATCCCCAGGCCAATGGACAGGATGAGCGCACTAATCACAACATCAAGACTGGGCTTTCCAAATACTGTGGGGAGGATAAAAATGACTGGGATATCCATTTAAGGGGAATAGTGGCAGGCATCAACACAGCTAAACAGGTAACGTTGTGTAAAAATGTGTGAGTGAACCATGTTTACTAAGACAGAAGAACTGTGTAATCTTTTTTTTTTTTATACAAACAGAGATTAACCAGGTTCACACCCTATTGTGCCCTGTTTGGAAGACACCCTCGCACAGCAGGTGTGATAAATGTCCCACGAGAAGAGGGGGGGTGACAAAGATGTTGTTGTAGTAGAGGAGATGGAAGAACACCTGGAGGCCAAGATAGCAGAAGTTGCTGATTTGCATGCAAAGGTGATGTTAAAATAGAAATACATGCATCTAGGAATCTAAAATGTCATTGTTCCAATAGCCATTGCATAAGTATTTATATGTTCTCAGATTCACCAGAACATAAAAAAAGCACAGCAAAAACAAAAGACAGAATATGAGACCAGGACAAAACGAAATGTGAAATCCTTCATCTTCAAAGTTGGTGATGAGTTCCTTAAAGCCAATAAAAGAAAAGAAGGACGAAAAGGAGGACGCCTGGAACCAAACTGGTCTGGACCATATGTGATAGCCTCAATTTCAGAAAAGGTGTGGCGTGAGTACTTACTTATGCTACTCTGTTGCAGATTGGAAATGCGTGCTTCAAACTAATCAAAGAGGCTGCACAAAGAAATGTATGGTGTTATCATGCATTGAATCACACTATATGCCCTCGTAGTCATGGGACCTTATTATTGCTGTCTTTTATTGTGAAACTGTGTATTCCAAACAGTGAAACATTGTTTATGTGGAATCTCGTTTTCCATATGTAATTCTCATCAATGTAGGGAAAGGATGTCCACATTCTGGACATGTATGTTGTTCCAACATGGAAGCCTAAGACCGGGGATCCAATGGCTTCTCTTCCTGTAAGGCCCTTTTTTGTGACCTTTTCTCTTGCTTTACATAGCTTGACTTACAATTTAGCAAATTTGCTTGTTTAAATCTCCAGGTTGACATTCAATTCAAAGACTCAGTAATTGTCCCTGCCTGGAGCCGACAGCCTGGAAGAGCAGATCACTATTTGCTTTGTGTTAGTTTATTTCAAATATTCTCCAGAGTCTAAGTGAAAATTTAATCAGTATATTCAGTAAATTTATCTTGATGTAGGGTGTAATTGTAGTTCTTTTGAAAATGGTTCACAGGTTCTAAAGCCAGCAAAGAAAGAGCTGTTTTTGCTGGATTCGCTCAAACCAGATGGCTTTGGCGACAGTTGTTTCCATAGCGTCTTTAGGTTTTGTAACATAATAAATCAGCCCAGTTCTGTGGCTTGTTCGGTTGGGGATTTATAAAAAAAACAAATTCACAGTATTCCAATCATGCAAGTACAGAACATTTGGGCCCGATCTGGCAAATTACAAGATTTTAATTTTCTAATCTCTGCTTCACAACCATCAGGTCTGCTTAGGAATACTATGAATTGCAATATTTAGCTAAGCTAAATAGCAAATCACCATGGATTGGTGGAGAGAGCTGGCGCATCACTATACACACACACACACACCCACACACATATATAAATATATATATATATATATATATATATATATATACTTAAGCATTTGTTCTAGTGCCAATACTTGTTTTTTTTGGTTGTTTGTTTTGATAAAACATGAAGAACAAATAAAAATTGAACAAAAAAAGTGTGCTGTTTTTTGTAATAAGTTTTTTAATGCTTTCAACAAGTTTTAGACAGGAAATATAAACTTTGCAATCATAAATGTTAGATTTGATGAAGTTCTGTAATTCCATAGTGTGGAATTCGATTATGATTCGATGATTAGGATTGTAGGCTGCTCCTTTTGATTATAGTTATCAATATGACAATGTTTTTTTCTGAGATAAAAAAAGGGAAACTGACATTTGGGAGAATTAAACCAGACTGCAAACCATAAATTAAATATTGTTTTTATACAGTCATACATTTGCTCAAATTGGAAAAATAAGTTATATTGCCAATGGCTCTCCCTTTAAAACATAAACAGAACATATTTGTTCTGTTTATGTATTAAAGTACAGTTTGCATTTGGTGTAACAAATAATAATGTCAGACATAACAAACAATTATGTCAGACACCTTAAAATTAAAATGCCATTATTAGTTATGAGTGAGAAAAACTTTACAAAAGGAAACCTAAAATCGCTAAGTAGTTTGTCCAACTGGTGTTACCGTAGGCGGGTGACGTCATCATTGGTCGAAGGACACCAAAAGACCCCGAGAACATCTGGCATGTAATTAATTTCCCTTAAAACCAGGAACGGAAATGCATTCAAATTGCAATGGTATGACCCAAGCTTAAAAGGGATTGAAAAAGTTTAATCTCTCTTGTTGCAAAAGTCGTTTTTAATGATGCATGTTTTTTTACACTTGTGTTAAAAGTTGCGAGTGCACAAACTCTAGGTGCTAAGAGCAAGGCTTATGACGCAAAGAAGAAGAATCCATCTGCCCATGGCATAAAACGTGGGGGACAGATAAAAAAAGAGGGAATTTTGTGCCTGGCGGGGGTGGAGATGGGGCTTCTGGGCAATGAGAAAAAAACCTCCACGTGGAGTTTTATGGGGGATTCTTTTAACAAAATGTAATGGACTCTTAAGAGCGAGCAGAACAAGCAGGAAGTGTTTTTGGTTGTGAAGTCGAAGGTAATAAATTCACTCATTGTAAATAGTATCCAGGATTTGTTGATCCAGAAATTGTGGTTTAGATGCTGAAAAAGGACTAACTACAACTAGATTATTTTATGCAGTGCTGTAAAAATTGTTAGTACTTTTTCAAAAATGTGAAAGTTTTTAGACATGAAAAGTAAATGTGCTCCACTCTTTAAATATCAGCGCAGCAAACAGTACAAATGTTCCAAATATTTATTTTTTATGAAGCCATTAGATGTAAAAATGCAATCAAACATTTAGAGTGAATTATTTGCTTTAGGTGTGTTTGAGAATGAGAAGTACTAAATTAAAGTTTAAAGTAATGGTTTTTAAAAAAAATTGTTTATTTTAGTGTACTGGGGAAATATTGTTTGGGAAGAAATATTCTTTAAAATAATACTACATTTCTTGTTTCAAAAAGACAACCATGGATAATAAAGGTGACTCATTATGACAACAGAGAGTAAGTTAAAATTGAATCGGTTAGTTCAAAAGGGGCCCAAGTCCACAATTGTTCAAAATAGAGATATTATATGTTCTATGGTCTTCAAGGGAAAAGCTTTCTGATTATGTGCAAAACAGTCCCAAGTCTGTTGTAATGTACTGACCAGTGGCGGTTTTTGATATGGGCGATGTGGGCGGTCGCCCAGGGCGGCACTTCATAGGGGGCGGCATTGGCCGTGTCCGACGAGTAATGTGCTACATACAATATTCAAAGAGGTAGCTTGAAGATTTAATTTGAAATTACTTCAGCAGCCGACACTTAATACTTTTATTTTGACACATCAGACTCTTAATAATGTCTTCCTCCTGTTTCCTCTTCACACTTATGGTGCAAAAAAAAAAAAAAAAAAAAAAAAGAATAATTTAGAGTGAAACAACGTAAAACAGGCACATGAAAAGGATTTAGGCAGAACAAACATCCGTGCTCAACCCAATTTCGACAAAAGCAGGCAATGGGGATTATTTCCCACAATTCTTTGCTCCGACACAGCAGACCCGATGCGCACGTGACCACCGCCCTCTGCTGCAAGACGCTTGCGGCCACACCTCTTTGCGGTAGTCTTTGGAACATAAGTAAAAAAAACTCGAGAGGGGAGCGCAACTCGCCGGTGGCTGGCTGAATCACACTAACAGGTGTGAGGGGAGTCTTTTTCTATCTGACAATCAACTCTGGGCCGCAGCTGCGCCTCCCGTCATTGAGACGGAGCCGCGTGTGAGAGGGAAGGGGAAGGGGGGGGGAGGGGGGTGAGCGCAGACCATTTTATATGGATTGAGGTTTTTTGGAGGATTTCTACTGTTGGTGTTGCACAAATTTAGGGAAATGCCAAATATTTTTGGAGTAATCCCACTGATGATTTCTAAGATTTAGTCTTTAATGTTTTATAAGACCTAAACATATTAATCACAATAAGTTTTATTTTTTAGATCTAATCCCTCTGATATGTTTCACAAAGACACACACAGGACGTCACACACCAAGAAATTATTGCTAAAAATGAAGCAGGAGTCCAGCTCTAAAAAAATGCTCTAAAGAAGGATGAAAGAGCATAAAAATGGAATTATTTGATATGTAATTTCTTATTAATATTTCCAGGCTTTCTTTGTTTTGTTCTGCAGCATGTTCATATTTGTATAATTTTGACAGAATATATTTCTATGGAGAACAAAATATTACAAGTTATTTAAGGTTTAACTTGAGTTATTCTGGATTAATGTTCCTGTTTTTATTCATATTTATGTTCAAAAAGTTCAGTTTAAAAGGTTTAAAAGTTTAGCTTTAGTGTGTTCAGTAAATGTTTATCTTCTTCAGGCAAAACCTTAAGCGTGTTTTTAACTTAGGCCCCTGTGTGACTTAGTTTGACCCCCCTGTAATATGAGTCTAGAACATTCATGCATTTTTTTGAGTAAAATGGCTAAATAGAAGATAGGGAACACAACAGGATGTTGTCAAATTTTGTATGTGTGCGGGGGGGGGGGGGGGGGGGGGGGCGCTGGTGGGGTTACTCGCCCAGGGAGTAAGTTAGTGTAGAACCGCCACTGGTACTGACAATGCTTGACATTTAAAATGTGTTAATGCAATTCCTAAACTTGGGCCTGTCTTGCATGCATTTATCCCATAGATGGCAGCACTAGTAATCCAATATGGCAGCACCCCAGTTCAATTCAAGAAGGGCCCAAGTCCAGAGACTTTAGTTTGCTAGTCCTCTGAAATGATAAAAGTGAGGTGCTTCATATTATAGCATTTGGAAGCTATGAACTGGTGCTAAATCTGGGTAAAGTGTTAATCATTTGGTGTAGCCTCCCTTTAAGCTATGCAGTTAAAACATTTCCTGGAAAAACAAACCTCTTAGACTTGGGCCCCTTATTGAATTCATAGATTCAATTGTTTTACTTCAAATCCTTATCAGAAGAGCTTTCAGCGTTTAAATTACCGTAATTTCTGGACTATAGAGCGCACCTGATAAGCAGCACCCATGACATTTTTAACCCTTGTTAAAGTTTCCACTGGTCCCAAACATCAGTAATCTCATCTCCATTTAGGTTCATGAGGTCGTTCACAGATTCTCCTGCAGCTTCTCTTCTGCTCCGTCTGAGAGCCGTCTGTGTTTCAGTCGCTTCTTTCTGCGTGTGTCTGTGACCCACTTTGAAGGCTCAATGTCCCTCAATAATACGAGAGGGGGAAATTAAAAACAAAATTAGGGGAGCTTTTTATTATTATTATTGTCGCTATGAAAATTAAGAAAAAATCAGTTTGTTAAAGTTATTCAGATCTTCACAGATTCGGACTTCTGGTCTCAACAACTCTTCTGATAAACGTTTAAATGTGACAGCAAGTATCTCAATCATTTTGTATGAACACAGAGAGTGAACTACAAACGCATTTCTGAAGAAAAAAGATTTTTTTTGCCTTTCAATGAGAAATGATCTCTTCCAGCTGTGAATGGAGACACAGCAGTGAGGCGGCTGTTAAGGAACCGTCAACAAAGCGCAAACTCCATGAAAACACCATTTCGTAAAAATCAATCATCTCTTAAAAATGAATAAATGTCTACATTTACATGAGATAGTAATGAAGACTCATCAGCATATTCATGTTACAGTCTATGGCACCAATCTCAGAAACAACAGAACTGTTTTTTTGAGAAAGTCCTTCTAAAGCAGAGGTGGGCACTGAGGGCCGCATTCCTGCATGTTTTCCAGCATACCCTGCTCTGGCATGTTCTGATTGGCTGGACACACCTGAACCAGGTAATCAGCCACGAGTAGGGCAAGACTATCTGGAAATCATGCAGACACACCGGCCCTCGAGGCCTGGAATTGCCCACCCCTGTTCTAAAGTAATGTCCTTGGATCTGCACACAAATGAACACAAAGAGGTTAGTGCAGTGAAAAGAGATGTCCTGATCTGATCACATGAGCAGAAGTTGGGCCTGATCACGTAGTTTCAGACTCCCACTGTACATCAATAGAGACAGCATGGATAGGGTACACTCTTTTAGCCACCTGGGCGTGCAGATCACTGAGGACCTCTCCTGGAATGAAAAAAACCACAGCGGCTGTGGAGAAGGCCCAGTGTCTCCACTTCCTAATGTGGTAAGTAGGACACGGCTACCAGTTATGAGGCTGCGTGCAACACACTATGGTTACAATGAGGTCAAAAAGTATTTGATCACCCTGTGATTTAGCAAGTTCTCCCACTTAGAAAACATGGAGGGGTCTAAAATTTCCATCATAGGTGCATTTCCACAGAGAGAGACAGAATCTGAAGAAACATTCAGAAATCATGTTGTATGCTTTTTTTAAACAATTTATTTGTATATTACTGTGAAAAATAAGTATTTGATCACTTGATTATCAGATAGATTTCTGACCAGCAAAGACCTGCTGTTCTGCTTTGAAATAGTCCAACTCCACTCTGCTCATGATTCTAAATGAGTGGCACCTGTTTGAGGTGGTTAGCTTGCATAAAGGCACCTGTGCCCCCCCACAATCAGTCAGAAGTCTAACTACCAACATGGGCAAAACCAAAGAGCTGTCAAAAGACAGAAGAGACAAAATTGTAGACCTTAACAAAGCTGGAAGTGGCTACGGGGCAATTGCCAAGGAGCTTGGTGAGAAAAGAACAACTGTTGGAGCAATTGTCAGAAAATGGAAGAGGCTAATGATGACTGTCAATGTCTCTCGGACTGGGGCCCCTCGCAAGATCTCACCTGGTGGGTCATCGATGATGCTAAGGAAGGTGAAGAATCAGCCCAGGACTACACAGGAGGAGCTGGTCAATGACCTGAAGAGAGCTGGGACCACCGTTTCCAAGGCTACTATAAGTAAAACATTAAAACGTCATGGTTTAAAATCATGTATCGCACGGAAGGTTCCTCGTCTGAAGTTTGCCAATGACCATCTTGATGATCCAGAGGAGTCATGGGAGAAAGTCATGTGGTCAGATGAGACCAAAATAGAACTTTTTGGTCTTGACTCCATTCTGCGTGTTTGGAGGAGGAAGAAGGAGGAGCATCATCCCAAGAACACCATACCTACAGTGAAGCACAGGGGTGGAAGCATCATGCTCTGGGGGAGTTTTTCTGCACAGGGGACAGGACTGTATTAAGGAGAGGATGAACGAGGCTCTGTATTGTGAGATATTGGGCAAAAACCTCCTTACCTCAGTCAGAGCGTTGAAGATGGGTCGTGGCTGGGTCTTTCAGCATTACCATGACCCGAAGCACACAGCCAAGAAAACCAAGGAGTGGCTCCGTAAGAAGCAGATCAAGGTTCTGGAGTGGCTTAGCCAGTCTCCAGACCTAAATCCAATAGAGAATCTTTGGAGGGAGCTGAAACTCCGTGTTGCTCAGCGACAGCCCCGAACCCTGACAGATCTAGAGAAGATCTTTATGGAGGAGTGGGCCAAAATCCCTGCAGCAATGTGTAGAAACCTAGTGAAGAACTACAGGAACCGTTTGACCTCTGGAATCATTAACAAAGGCTTCTGTACCAAATATTAAAGTTGTTTAACCCAAGTGATCAAATACTTATTTTTCACAGTAATATACAAATAAATTGTTTTAAAAAATCATACAACGTGATTTCTGAATGTTTCTTCAGATTCTGTCTCTCACTGTGGAAATGCACCTATGATCAAAATTTTAGACCCCTCCATGTTTTCTAAGAGGGAGAACTTGCTAAATCACAGGGTGATCAAATACTCATTGACCTCACTGTAATTTGGTCGCGGTGCTTTAAAAGCACCTCCTCCTCCCATTGTTGGATATGAACTGTTGTTGTTTCCATACATCAAGGCATCAGGGGCCTGTTTCAGAAAGGAGGTTCAACCAACTCTGAGGTTAAACTTGAACTCTGAGTTGGTCAATCGAGAGATTAACAACTCTGAGTTTTCTGTTTCAGAGAAGCTGATCGGAGTTAGGTCAATCAATTCTGAGTGGACTGATTCGGAGTTAAGTGTGCGCACCGCGACTATAAGAAGCCATTACCAATGGAGCGCAGATATTACGAGTCACCATGACAACCGTGAAAAAAAGAGGTCTGCATATTTTTCGCCAGCTGAACTTGACGTGCTGCTGCAGAGTTACAGTGAATATGAGCACATATTCCAGAAGAAAAGCAACACCGCTGCATCTGCAAAACAGAGACAGTTAGCGTGGGAAAACATAGCTGCTCAAGTTAATGCGCAAGTTTGCATTTAAATCATTGTTATAAAATATTGACTGTAATAACTTTTTAAATAGCGTAAGGTGTGAAATAAAAATGGGGATATTTAGGTGTACTTTTGAAGTGTTATTCCTGGTGTGATTGCATGAAATGCTGCATAGTGTACAGAACCAATCTGGGGGAAAATGCATTTAACGTCGGTAATGTTTAGAGGACTTTTTTGTTAACCTTCCCCTCTTGCAAACGTTGGTCAGTTTAATATTAATACATGCAATTGTGTTTTTAAAGGTGAACTTTTGTCTACCCTTGTATTGACCAAGTGGTTTATATGGGATTAAGAAAGTAAGCAGTACTAACAAATTGTGTTTCCAAAAAGTAATTGTTACTTTAATCTAATTCAATGTCCCTGATTTCATTTTCATGTAGATGCAATCCTGCAGGAATTAAAAGAACATGGCAGCAGCTAAAAATGAAGTATAAAAACATAATTTAATCAGGTCAAATTTGAGCATGTCATGGATGTAGGCATGTTGACAATATTTGACATATGAAACATCTACATAGCAATACATATCTAATGTTGTTTTCATTGTATATATGTAATTGATTGCAACGAAAAACGGTAACGCTCAAACAAAAATGTATGGGGAAATGACAAAAAATCGAGTCTAGGTCTCAAAATCCTCGCACGACGTAAATGTAATTCTCTAGGAATTGATGCAGCCTCCTCGTCTATTGGGTCCTCCAAAAAAGGACAAGCCATTCTTGTCACTTAGGCCGCCTTTACACTGCATGGTTCAAGTGACCCAATTCCGATTTTTTCCTCTCATGTGGCACAGATCAGATATGACTGGTGACCGGGTAAGCAGGACAAAAGCGCATGGATTCTGTTTTTCTCAGATCGGATACAGGCCTCTCTCATATGTGGAAATAAATCGGAAACGAATCGGAAAACTGCATTTGCGTGTGTCATGTAAGCAGACAAATCGGATATTCCCCAGTAAATGCGAGTCGTACGTCAGTGACGTCAACTCAGGAGAGCACCAACTGAGATCACATGACTTATTAAGGTGCTTTTGTGCGCTGATTTACTGTCAGCGTGTTACCTTTCAGCCTCAGGCTTCAGACCGTAGTCGGAAACCGCTGTTATTCCCGATCCGGTCCCGGTCCGGACGCAAACGGTAACTAATGAAGCGGGACACCGATGCTATGGACCAGGCTAGAAGCCGTTTGTTTCTTTGGGGGGCGTGTATGATGCGGACCGTGTGTGTGTGGGAGCGCGCGCGCGTGCTTGCGTGTGTGTGTCTGTGTAAGGAGAGGAGAGGGGGTGTGAGCACGGAGCGGGGGAGTGTCGGAGAACCGTAAATTAAAAATAAGGTGTCTCCCCCAAAAGTTTTGGAGTCTTTTTTAACCCACTCTGGAGGCTGAGGGTTCAGAACGGGAAAGTGAACCCCGAAGAAATCTCCCGTGTGTTTCTGACTACGGTCAGAAAAGAGAAGTCATCGCACAGGAAAGGTTCAACACTTGGATCAAACTGTTAGTACAGCACGTCTGCAAACACTTCCTCATTCAAAACTCAGAGAGAGCCGAGCTATGGAGATTAACTCCATACTGAGCAGCCCCCCTTTTTACTCCCCCGTGCATCCCCTCAGGAGCGCCCAAGGCAACGCCTCCTTCCGTCGCAACGTTGCCTCCATGACAACCGCAGTCACAAAAGTCCGAAAAAGGTCCGCGGAATGCTGAAATGCTGCTACGTAGTCCTCAGAACATCTACGTTTGATAGTTTCAGCATTGTATAGTGTAAATGCAGAAATCAGATACGGGTCACTTAAAGATGATGTAAGCGGGTCGTCAAAAAAATCAGATATAGTCAGGAAATCGGATATGGGCATCAAGACCTGCAGTGGAAATGTGGCCTTAGACCGTCTCTGTGTGACGGAAATGTGGGCAATGAAGGTTAAAGCGGAAAATACCGCTTCGTCTTTAAAAAGGGGAGGGGACCGGCAGAAACCTTGAGTTTAGCGGATAAAACCTGCTCCCGACCAGGTTAGGTTCACAGCCTAAGTAACCATGGACACTGACTCCGAGTATAAGTTACCTCTCTTTCAGAAACGGGTTTGACTTACTCTGGTTTAACAAACCTCCCATTCTGAAACGGAAAACCCAGGGTTTCCCTGATTTCAGGGTTAACGCACTCAGAGTTTACACTAAACCTCCTTTCTGAAACAGGCCCCTGGAAGTGGAACGGGAGTATGCAGGCAGTTCGCTGTACACGAGCAATCAGCCGGGTTTTGGCGCATGTGCGGCGTGGTGACAGTAGCCTGCAAGCGTGACGAGAGCGTTTCACCTAGATCCGCCCTCCTCTCAGTGATGGAAACGTGTTTTGGATGCACGCCCTTCTTGGCTCCCCAAAAATAGGGGATTAAAGCTGCTGCTTTGCCCTTTACTGTTTTAAATTGTGATCCCTGTCCGGGTTCCCACCCCCGCTTCGGCGGATACGCCCAGCTGCACGTGTGCTTGTTGCTGTGGAGTCTCACTGGACTGTGGATGGCTCCCACCAGCTGACCGACGGTGGTTGGGCGGCTTATCCGGCGCCCCTGAACATAAATTGCCTTTTTATCTTAAGTGTTTATTGTGTGGGTTTTATTGTCTTTTAACATGTTTTTTTTCCCGTTTCTTAACCTTTTGTAGATTTTTTCAGTGGATGTGCATTTTGTACATAGAGCCCAAAAACCAACAGAGACTTAGAAACATGGCAAATCTGGCAAACAAAGCCAAGTGGGCTCCATACCGTTTAAAAGTGGGCAGAAAATGTGGGCCCCAAATGGGTTTGTCCCCGGTTTCCATGGTGGCCCCACCCTGTGTTTGCCGACGTTGGCATAACCCTTGCGCTATCCTATGACGCCACCTTTACCTTGACGTGTTCTCCCTACCATGACAAAGGTGGATAAAGGTGGAAAGATTTCATGTAATCCATGGACACCAGTGAAGATCACAAATCATTGAAGAAAAAAGGTTCATAGCACTGTCTAGTGCAGGGGTCGGGAACCTATGGCTCGCGAGCCATATATGGCTCTTTTGATGGTCACATGTGGCAGACAAATCTTTAATTATACTTTTTTTTTTTTATTAGACCAGTCCTTCTCGGGCGCGATGCGATGCCAGAGGCGCGCAGTAGTAGCGGTGCTTAGAGAGAAAAATCTGCGCCAGCGCTATCAGTTAGTATTATCTATTATTTCACAGAGTTTGTACCAGCTGGAAACCTGTGAATTGCCGTGCCTAAAAGTGCGCGCTCCCGTCTCTGAGAAAGAGCGCGCAGTAGCGGAGACGGGATGTGTGAGGGAGAAAGCATGGGGGGGGGGGGGGGGGGGGGGGGGTTGTGGGGACAGGCAGCAGGTGAATCGCGCAGGGATTGTAAAAACGTAAAACCCGCTGCCCGTCACTCACTGGGCGTGTGAGTGTGTTTGGCTCCCCGTCTGCATATGAGCAGTCTGTCTCACATCTACAGAACATTCAGACCTAAGATCACGTTTAAAGTCTCAACGCCTGCATGAAGCTGAAACTCACCACGTATCAACCAGACTAGACCATCAGCAGAACTACCACGAGAAATACTCATCATTTATCAGCAACAGCATAACAATGTTATTCAAAGGAATCCACAGACTTATTGTACTTTAAAAATGTTGAAATTACATCAAATGCACACATTCACTTGTATATTTAGTTTTAAACATATGATCGTGGACTGACTTGGACTGGGTGGCTGTTGGGCCGCGTTAAAAGTTCTGGAGTTCATTGAACGCGTCAAGCAGAGATCTGATTGGCCCTCAGTTCTGTCGCTCAGCCTGTTGTTAGGTAGTTTGGACCAATGGGGTTCAGCTATGGGCCGAATAAGGGTAATGGGAGGGCTGGAGGGGGAGGGGGGAATATAAATTAGGGAGAAGCGCTCTCGTGTCGACAGGGGAGATTCAGGAGTTGCTGAATGAATTGTACGGCGTTTGTTGTGGTCTACAGTAACCAGAATAAAGAACCTTAAAAGAGGTTAAGTCTCAGTGCCTCAGTGTGGGAAAGGGAAACTACATTATTGTATGGCTCTTTTGAAATTACATTTCAAAATATGTGGCGTTTATGGCTCTCTTGGCCAAAAAGGTTCCCGACCCCTGGTCTAGTGGGTCTAGATGACCCAACTCCCAATGTCAGAGTGCCTAGGATAGCACAAGGGTTAAGTAGGCACTCAGTGCTGGTCACCAGGTAGCTGGCTAGCGCTACTTGGAGGCTCAGCCGGCACACATAGCAAGCCAGCTCTCTGAGTTTCCACTTGGATGGATGGATGGATGGATAGATGGATGGATGGATAGATGGATGGATAGATGGATGAATAGATGGATGAATAATGGATGGATAGATAATGGATGGATAATAGATGGATGACATATTTTGTACTTCTGAAATCCTCTTGTGATTAAGATACAGAGCAGGAAAAACCTTTAAAAACCAAACAAGAAACAGAAAATATAAAAACACAAGACAAAAACCAAAAGATTATTTTTACACTTCTCTGGAGAACATACTTTGATTCTTTCTGGAAATCTTTGTTTCCCTCAGAAAATAATTGTGATACACTCGTATTACACTTTTCATTTATCTGCACTTTGTTTTTGAATTCTTGGTAAATGGATTTTTACAAAGTTCTGTTATTTCTTTATGACTTCTCTTTGTCAGCACAATAATACAGAAAAAACAAGATGACTGCCTTCTGATGCTGAAAAGAAGGGATGATTCAAAGAGGACTAACAGGAATACTAAATGATCAATGACTAAAAATGAGGAAAATATCACAGTGAAATTAACTTTAAGAAACCAGAAAAGCAGCTGAACAGCATCTGCAGTTCTTTCATTTCAGGAAAAAATTATCCTAAAATATAAAACATGACAACCATAATAAAATTTTACTTTTCTCAAAATAAAGTAAAATTCCAGCCTTAAATGTGTTATCCAGGACTTTTTGCCCTATCTTTCTCAGAAGCAGTTTTCTACTGAGCCCTGCATGGAAAAAATAAAAAATCTCATTCCCACAAATTAAGATCTTGTTCCCACGAATATTCAATTAGTGTAAACGAAATAATTAATTAGTGGGAACAAAACGATTATTCACGTGATTAGTCATTCATAAACACGGATGTTAGCGATACTTGATTTACAGCATATACCTTCAGATTTCTGTCTGTGTGTGTCTCATTACATTGCATGGAAGACAATGAGGATGTTTAGAGATCTGATTTATTTATTTTAAAGAGCACAAAAGCATCGGTAATCATGTCTCCACGTTTGGGTTCATTCACATCCCGGTACGGTCTACGTCCTGCCGCAAAAGCCACTTTCTGCCGCTACTTCCATGTCTCTGTGACCCACATTCGTTCAAGAGGGGAAAAATAAAAACAAGAAGGATCAATTTATTGAATGACTGCGATCCTGATGAAAAAAATAAAAATATAACATTTTGGATGCCCATGCTAGCTGCTTCCCAATACCGCAGCGATTCTCCAGCTGTGTGCTACAAGCTCCAACCCTCCGCAGAGCTCTTTTGCTTGTCATGCCGGCATTCGGGCGGCTGGCTGGCCGTTTACCAGCTGCGGTATGGGATGTTGTAGTTTAGGGTTAAATAAGAATAATGATATTCAGGACTTGTCTTTTATTAAAATACTTGTTAGCAGTCACTTAACATCCGAAGACTACATGCTACGTATTCCATCATGCATCACACATATCCCATAATGCATCTCGACCAATATAACTGTAAAACATTTAAATACAACAGGACAAATGATAGGCTACGTCGCATGTGGCCTACTAGCCTTCGGATGTAAAGCGACTGCTAACGAGTATGTTAATAAAAGTCCTGAATATTATTATTCCTATTTGACCCTAAACTACAATATCCCAGACCGCCGTTTACCAGCCAGCTGCCCGAATGCCGCCATGACAAGCAAAAGAGCTCTGTGGCAGGCGGGAGCTCGTAGGAGCTATGTTCTGAGAATCGCTCGGTATGGCGAAGCAGCAAGCTTAGGCATCCTAAATATTAGATCCTATATATTATTATATCCTAGATATTTTTCTTATTTTCACTGGGACAATAATAAATGGATCATTCTTGTTTTTATTTTTCCTTACTGGAACGAATGTGGGTCACAGAGACACGGAAGTTACCGCTGAAAGCGACTTTTGCGCCAGGACGGAGAGCATATCCGTGTTTATGAATTACTTCGTGGGAACGGAATATTATTTTGTGGGAACAAGTTATTAATTTGTGGGAATGAGATATTTTTTCCATGTCAGGACGCGCGCTCTGAAGTTTTCTGTTCTCTTGTGTTTCCCTCTTTCACCACAGGAGGTCGCTCTCTCACAGCTCAGCTTTCACAGATTTTTTTCTGTGGTGTTTCTTCTGGTTTTTAACCCAAAAGTTTGACTAAAACCTGTAAAAATGGTAACAAATGTCTCAGAGATGCAGCTTCCTGCATCTGTGGAGCTACAGTTTATTCTTTTGTTGTCTTAAAGTTTGTATAGGCAGTGATGCAGTCTTCTTCATGTATACAGGAGGGAAGTGATTTGTTTTTGCATTCATATGAATCCTTGGAGTTTTCTTCCTTATATGGGAGTCAGAATAAGTTCAGGGCAATTTCAGGAACTGACTCACTTCTGGGAAACACTTGAGTGGAGAACAAAAGGCTGTCCGGCAGCAGAAAGCCTGCAAAACTTAAACCAAACTTAAGGAAGAGGAGCGGCAGCAGCAGGTGAGGAAAGTTTCTTATTTCTGTCATGAATGTCTACTGGAATGTAGATGTGAGTTTCAGTTCATTTACGATGAGAATCAGACTGATGCTGTAATCTTGATTTTGTACTTTACCCTATGAATGTCATTGTTAATATGGAGAAAAAAAACAGCGAACCCACTTCGTTGATGATGGAAACGGTAATGATTTGATGTTTCAACCTTTAATCTGACTAAATACTCCAAAAGCAGATTTTATGTTGGAGTCGATTTCAAAGATTAAACTTTAAAAAAGTTGATTTGTTTTTTGAAACTTTTGGTTTAGTTTTTTAATTAACTTTTTGGAAACAAACAGTGATCCCACTATTGTTGATTTCTGAAAATTCAACATCACAGCAAAAATAAAAATATTTTAAAATTGTTTTGGGATAAAAGGTGGGATTTGATGACATTCAATCAAATTCTTGTGAATTTAAAAAACATCAATCCAAGTTAACTTTATGTTAAAATATAATTTAGACAAAACTCAGACACAGAACGACCATCAAAGTCACCAAGTCAACTTGCTTTTTGTTTGACCAAATGCAAACAAATCACACAAAAAAGGATGGGGAGGGGGTCATCACAATCATTCCTGTTGAGAATTTTAATAAAGACAGTTTTAATCTTTATTTGCATCACTTTTTGATGGACAAAACAACAATAAAGGGATGAAAATGAAGATGAAAACGTCTCCGCCGTGACCTCAGCTGAGTCTGTCTGCAGGAATCCCAGCGCCAAGACAAACAGGAAAAGGGAAAGGGTGTGGAGTCATGTTGGCATAATCTCTGGGAAACTCCTAGAAACATCTAGATCAGACAATCTTGTTCAACTTTCACTTTTGTTTCCCTGTAAATCCGTCCTCCTCAGAGAGGCGGTCTGCTGCAGATCCGGCTCTCAGACTCAGAGATATCTACCCTAAACTCTTCAAAAAGTCAAACCGCTGCACAAAGACTTGAAAACCATATTTTAGAATCAATCGTACATCAGACCCAATGAATCACTTTCCATGTTGAGCTCTTTGTGATTTGCACTCATAGAAACAAATCTTCGTGGGAACCCTTCTTCCCTTCAGATAACATTCTGCTAAAGCAATAACCTGAATTCCATCCTTCTGTGTGAAATCATTTCAGAAAATCCTAACAGTCGGATTAGTTTCTCTGATGTGTTTAAGATTTGAATGAAAAGGAAAACTGTTTCTGTTTATTCAGCTGGGCTTTAATGATGGACTGCAGAGAATCCGAGTTTTGAGACAAAAACCCTCAAACTCTGCAGAAGTTTAGCAAAAACACTGGCTGTCATGGTTTGAAAGATGCTTTAGTCTGCCTCCTGCCTCCCAAGTGTGCTTTGACCCCCCCCCCCACCCAAGAATCAAGCTTTATCTGTATCATGACTGATTTTGGTTTCACCTGCAGAACAAACTCTTCCTCGGCCTTAACATGAGTTTCTTTTGTGAGTATCACTTGAATCTGTTTTACACAAGTCCTGTTCCCACTATAGAAGCCATCATAATGTGTTAAAAACATGTTTTTTTAAAAGAAAGGTCTGAATTTAGCATTAAAAGCAATATTCTTGGCCTTTAGAATGCATATTTCAATACTTTAGCATATCTATAAACCTATTATTTGTGGTGTCATTACATTATTGTACAGTTAATTCACATGTTCAGAAATAATCTGTTCTGATCCACTTTGTGTACAAATGTGTCTTTTGTGTTGAAGCTAAAAAACCAGGTACAGTAGGGGAAGAATCTTCACCTGTTGAAGCTCAGATCATCAAAATTGGACAAAAGTACTTTCTGATTGTTCAATTTTTTTGTTTCATTTTTTTCAGCTTCTTCAAGCCCAGCCTTCCAACTGGAGAAAAGCAGAGATAAGGTTTAAAAAGGAAAACTATTTTTGACCTGAAAAAAGATTTTTATACAGTGATATTAATAATGATAATAATACATTTTATTTCAAGCGCCTTTCAGGTCACCCAAGGTAACTGTACAAGGTTCAAAAAGAAAAGAAAAATTCAATAAGAAATCAACATGAATAAACATAAATCTCAGAATAAAACATCAATAAGACAAACAAACAAACAACAGACAGAATGGAGTTGTGTGAACTGAATGGATTAACTGTATGATTGTTTCCAAAGTTAAGTTCAGAGTTTAGATTTGAACAGTGACAGAGTCAGTATGGTGTAGATAGGGAGGAAGAGAATTCCATAGCTGGGGGGTGAAGCAACTGAAAGCTCTGCCCCCCATGGTGACAAGACGGGCAGGTGGGACATGAAGCTGGAGAAAGGAAGAGGAGTGGAGAGAGCAGGAGGGAATAGAGATATGCAGACGATCAGATATAGGGTGGAGCTAGGTTATGGAGTGCCTTGAAGGTCATGAGGAAAATCTTGAAACTAATCCTTTGTTTTATGGGAAGCCAGTGTAAGTTTTGGAGAATTGGTGCGATGTGGTGGGATAACGGGGTCCTGGTGATGATGCGGGTTGCAGAATTTTGGAGAAGCTGCAGTTTCTTGAGAGATTTATTGGACAAACCAAACAGGAGGGAATTACAGTAATCGATTCAAGAAGTGCCTTTGAACAAGAACAGCAGTTGTATGAGGAGTGAGAGAAGGGCGGAGATGAGATATATTGCTGAAAGTATAGATGAAAGTAAGCAGAACGGGTTATGTTATTAATATGAGATTGGACAGAAAGTTTGCTGTCAAGGATGAAACCCAGACTCTTGACCTGAGGGGAAGAAAGGACAGAGAAGTCGTTGATAGAGATGGAGAAGCTATTGGATTTGGAAATAGAAGATGAAGTGCCTACAGGGAGGACTTCAGTTATGGAACTGATGAGTTGGAGAAAATTAGAAGAGAACCAGGAATGGATTTCATGCAAACAGAGGGTAAGTGAGGAAGGAGGAAGTTATGAGGAGGGTTCAGTAGCTGTGGTGAGCGCCTCTGTCCGTGTCACGGGAGCGATGCCTATGAACAAGGACAGCAGTTGTGTGAGGAGTGAGAGAAGGGCGGAGATGAGATATATTGCTGGACCAAATAGATTTTCTGGGGTGAGAGTCATTGTACTGGATAGTACGGCTCTCCCCCATCTTTTCAGAAGGGGGAGAGCTGCTGACACATCTGGAAGGTGGTGTTGATTGTCAATCATAAAGTTGGTGGGACTGACTGAACTGCATAAATTATGTTAGCTGTTAAATATGTGGTCAAGGCCTTAACTTGTTTAAACATTGGTTAAAAGTTTGTCTTTGAAGCTGTGTTCCTTCTTCTAGATTTCTTATGTGTTTTTTTATCTTCAGGATGGAAAGGAAGCGAAACCTGGAGACTTGATTGAGATCTTCCGTGGTAATTACAACCACTGGGCTGTGTACATTGGAAATGGATTCGTGATTCATTTTGGCGCACCTAGTAAGTTGACCAAATCCTAGAAATCCAACCCTCCATCCATCCATCCATCCATTTTCTGGACCTGCTGTCTCCCTTTGGGGGACACAGGGTCAACAGAGCGTCTCCTGAGACATAAACAAATAAAACCGAGACAGATCAAACTTTCCCTCATGTTTAGGCTGAACATGCATCCAAAATGTTTCTACTGCTGTGCTGGAATGAAAACAGTTTTTCTCTCATTTCTCTTTTGAGATGCTCTGTCAGGTTCCAGCAGTCGTGGAGTCGGTGGCATCGTGATGAAAGAGAAGCTTCAGGATGTGGTGGGAAAGGACAAGTGGAGAGTCAACAACAGCTCAGATAAAAAGTACAAACCTCTTCCAGCAGATGAGATCGTGAAGAAAGCCTGTTCTCTTGTTGGAGTTTCACTGACGTACCATCTCACAAAGTACAACTGCGAACACTTTGCCACTGAGATGCGCTACGGCAAAGCTGAGTCTCGTCAGGTAGGTCATCATTGTTGGTGCTTTAGTGAGCCTGACTAATGGACAGGAAACACAATGTAACCCTCTCTTTGTGTCAGAGGGGTGGGGGTGAAGCCCCAAAGCAATCAAAAATTTTAGGGATCTGCTGGGGAGTTTGCTAGTTGCTCCAGAGACAGCCAAAGCCTTGATAGTTAAAAAGTTTTAATAAAACAGTCTAAAACCAGAAATGGTAAAAAAACTAAAAACAAAAATGACATAAAACACATGTAAAGCCAACACATCAGGAGAACAGTGGTGGTAATTGTCCATATCACGCCATTGTCCAAGTGTCCACCTTGATGTTCGTCCCACACCCAAGTCCTTCACACGAGCAGGCCTGCACTCCAAGCCACCAGTTCACATGCAATAAAAACAAGGCAAATCCACAAATAGTTTTAAAAACACAAAAACAGTCATGCAAAGGAGTTAAAAGTCAATCCATATAAAACCCAAATAAAATCCACTGGTGACTGAGCTACTGGCTGCTCATAGAAGCTCAGTGTGTAGCTGGCACACTTAACTTTAGGAGGGGTGAAGCCCGTTCACCCCTCTGTGTCTCCAAATGGCAGTGTGAGATCTTCCCGAGGGTGTGCTGCCTCCCTCCTCCTCCACGCGAGCGATTTACTGGTCCGCGTCCCGATGAAGACCTGTGGCCAGTGTTCTGCCGCCTCCGCGTCCTGAATTGCGCACCTCCGGCTCCAAGCCTTCGTCCTGCCTGCACCTTGCAGGTTGCACCCAAATGCCACGGACCTCGCGTCTCTGGCTCCAGCAGCAGGCCAAACTCAAACGATACAGGCTCCAACAGTCCTCCTGCTGCAGGCTGTGCCCAAGTGTCAGGAACCCCACGCGCCGGCTCCAACAGTCCTCCTCTCTTCTCGCTGGCCGCGCACTGGTGCTCTATAAGAGAATATCAGCCTCCCTGCTCTGTATGTGACCACGCCCTCCCACACAGGTGTCCTTCATCCACCATCAGCAATCTGTGCAAGCAGTCACAAACTACCTGCTGACACTCCCCCCGGCTGAAAGCGTTCTAGTCCCTAGAACTACTCACGGTACCTTTGGGGCCTTTGCCTATTAATCCTCTGGGAGCGCCTTGGTTCAGGTGCTTGAGCAGCTTCGTACCCCTCTGTCACTGGGAGGGGAAAGGCAAATCCCCATAATGCTAGGCCATCTGCGGGTGTTTGCTCTTCAGCTGTTGGCTCGCTTGGTAACTCTTGAGGGACGAGACAGGGGAGGCAAGGTCTCAAATTGTTACGGTGCAGAACCCTTTCAGGACCGTCTTTACCTTCTGGCCTGACTCTGTAGACAGGGCGATCTGGATAGGGCTGGGCTACTACAACCTGAGGTTTACTTTCCCACCTATCACTAAGTTTACCCTTTTCCCTTCTCCTCTGGTCTAAGACCAGAACCCGCTCTCCTGGAAGCAGAGGGGAATCTTTGGCAGCCTTGTCGTAGATCTTCTTGTTTGTGCTGGCTGCTTGCAGTAAAGAGGTTGACGCTTTGTTGTAAGCATAAGTCAACTGTTGATGGTGCCTACTCACCCACTCTGTCGTGGTAGTGGTACTCAACGAGGCCAATGCTCCTGTCAGCATGTCCACAGGGGTTCTAAGGTGGCGGCCGAACATTAGGAAGGAAGGTACATATTTAGTGGAGGCATGCACGGTGTTGTTGTAAGCCTGGACAAGGCCTGGAAGGTACCCCGCCCAATGCCTTTGTTGTTCAGCCTCCAGTGTCCCCAACAAGCTTAGCAAAGTTTGGTTGAACCGCTCGCATGCCCCGTTGCCCTGTGGGTGGTATGGTGTGGTGCGGGACTTACGACAGCCATAAATCATGCACAGTTCTTTTATGAGTCTTGGCTCAAAGCCAGGGCCTTGATCTGAATGCATGACCTCTGGGCAGCCGAATGGCTGTATAACATGAGTCCTCAAGGCACAAGCCGTTGCCACTGCTGTCTGATCAGGGGTCGGAATAGCCCATGCATACTTTGTGAACAAGTCAGTCACAACCAGAATGTTCTGGTATCTGTCTGTAGGGCGGCTCAATGTTAGAAAGTCCATTGCCACTATGTGCATCGGGGCTCTGGCAGTGAATGGGGCAAGAGGAGCCCTGTGATCAGCCTTGGTTTTGTACAACACGCAGCGGGGGCAGGCCTTTATATAACCCTGGACAGTCTTTTCCATTTGGAGCCAATAAAAATTTCTTCGCAGCGTAGTAAGCATGCGATCTGCACCTGGGTGTCCACTGTTTTGATGGCAAAACTCTACCAAGGCTGCAGTTTTATTGTTCGGGACCACGACTTGTTGGAGAGTTTCGTAGGTTGAGGAGTCTCTTACTCTCCTGCATAACACTCCCTCAATAATTTCGAGTCTTCTCCATTGCTGCAAGAGTCTCTTTATTGGCTGAGAAAGCACCCGCCTTTCTGCTGCACCTGGTAACCCACCTTGAGCCAGATAGTCCAGAACCTCACAAACTGTGTGGTCTCTCTGCTGTTCCAGTCTCCACAGGCCAGGGTTCCACCCCCAACCATGAAAGGGCTCTTCTGTCTCATCCAAAACCTCCATAACATGTACTGTCTGGGTGCCAACAGGCCCTGGGCTTGTTGAGGCAATGTGGAGTCTAGACAATACATCAGCATTAGTATGGTCCTTCCCCGGTCGGTACTGGATGGTGTAATCAAAATTGGCCAGCTGAGCAACCCACCTCTGTTCCACGGCCCCTAGTTTTGCTGTCTGCAGGTGTACAAGGGGGTTATTGTCCGTCACAACAGTTATCTTCGCACCCCACAAAAAATCTTTGAATTTCTCCACCAGAGCCCATTTCATTGCCAACAGCTCAAGTTTAAAAGAGCTGTAGTTGGCATCGTTGCGTTTTGATGGGCGCAGGCTCCGACTAGCATATGCAATGACTCGTTCTGCTCCATCCTGTTCCTGGGCTAAAACAGCACCTAAACCGCAGTTACTGGCATCTGTATAGACAGTGAAAGGCTCTGTGAAATCCGCATATGCCAAAATTGGCGCTTGTAGCAAGCATTGCTTGAGCTGCTGAAATGCAACTTCGCACTCATCAGTCCATTGGACAGAGGGTGATCCTCTGCACCTGCTCCTTGATGAGCCCCTCAAAAGTTCATTCAGAGGTTTAGCAATCTTGGAAAAGTCTTTAACAAACCGCCTGTAGTAGCCCACAAAACCCAGAAAAGATCTTACCTGCCTAACTGTGGTAGGACGGTCCCAACTCTGGACAGCTGCGGTTTTCTCTGGGTCAGGCGACACTCCATCACCACTGACTTCGTGGCCCAGGAACTTGACTTTCTTATGAAACAGCTTGCATTTCTCTGGGCGAAGAAGAAGACCATAACGCCCCAGGGACTCAAACACACGCTCCAGATGGTCCAGGTGGGTTGCAAAGTCTTTGGAATACACAATAACATCATCCAGGTATACAAGAGCAGAGTCAACAAGCTGGTCCCCCAAACAGCGCTGCATCAGTCTTTGAAAGGTTGCTGGGGCATTACAGAGTCCAAAGGGCATCCTGTCAAACTCAAATAAGCCAAAAGGTGTTGTAAATGCAGTCTTTTCTCTGTCTTTCTCCTCTACCTCCACTTGCCAGTATCCACTGGCCAAGTCCAGAGTGGAGTACCAATCTGCTTGGTTGAGACTGGTCAGGGAATCTTCAATTCGAGGCAAGGGGAAAGCGTCTTTATGAGTGACTCGGTTCAATTTTTTTGTAGTCCACACAAAAACGCCAGGCACCGCACTTCTTCTGTACCAGCACTATGGGTGCAGCCCACGGACTACTGCTCTCTCTAATGACGCCCTGCTCAAGCATGCCCTGCAAAAGACTGCGGATTTCTTTATAGAGAGTGGGGGGAACAGGCCTGTACCTCTCTTTGATAGGTTCTGCGCCACCTGTTGGGATTCTATGCTTCACAACACTAGTGCGTCCATAATCATCCTCATGCCTGGCAAAGACATGACTCCATTTTTGAAGTAATTGCCCCAGTTGTTGCTGCTGCTCATCTGTGAGGTCCTCCCCTTTAATACAAGGGGGATGGTTTTCCCCACCTACCGCGGACAGACACTCGCCAACATCAATGACTGCCACCTCTACAACACCTGTGCTCACCTCGCAAAGGGAAACGTCTTTGCAGCCTTTTACATTTTCTGGGTTGACCGAACAGACCTTGGCTAGCTTCTGAAATCTACTAATGATCACAGGGAAGGGATTCAAGTTCCTTACTCGCACAGGTAATCTACCCTGGTCTACAGTCACTAGAGTCCGTGCAACCTCTATATTGCCGCCTTCGGTGAACGGCTCCACCATTGCGCAAACTTTTGGCCCACAGGGCCAAGGCGCTGTCTTTGCCCACAGCATCACCTCGCTGTTTGCCGGTACAGTCACTGATGCTTGGCAGGCTGGACGAGCTACCCTGGTCAAGGGCTCCATATCTGAAACAGCTTGGATACGCTGACAGTCAGCAAAAACATCCTCCCATGCCCTTCTAAGGGGCTGACGTTTTATAAGAGGTGGTCGGTGCTTTTGGAACAGTTCTTCCCAACACTCAGAAATTACATTCATGCCCAAGATGGCCTTCTTTTCACCCAAATAGCCGTCTTCTACCACCACAACCCCACAATTCGGGACCCGAACCCCCCCCACCTGGAAGTCAACTACTATGTAGCCTGTATAAGGGATGCTTAGTCCATTTGCAGCTCGAAGTTTAAGCCAAGAGAGGACCCCACCCAAATGCTTCTCCTTGAAGAGGTCTTTACACAGACTCTCACAAAAAAGTGTTACTTGCGACCCAGTGTCTAGCAAACACTTAACTTCTACGTCATCTAGTTTAACCGTGACATATGGGCAGCTCTCTGTAAACCTGGTTGAGGGTGGGGAGCTAGGTGGGTCAGCGCTAAGGGGTCCGGTCACCTGACCCACGGTGGCCGGTGGGACTAAAAATCCTGATGGGGGGCTCTAGAGTGGCAGCTGCGGCTAAAATGCCCCGCTTCTTTGCAAGTAGCACAGATTGGGCGGCCCTGTTGGTCCCACTCATATCGTGGTGTCCCTCTAATACCCCTACTAGCTGGTCTGGCTCTATTATCTGTTCTCCAATTAGACTCTGGCTTCATACGTGTGTTTGGAACCGTTCGGTTTTCCTGTAACTCAGACAAAATATTTTTAGACATTTCAGCCACTTGGTCTTTCACCTCTTTTAGCAGTTCATTTTTCAGTTCTGTTTTCCAGTCTGTCGTGGTTTGTGCATGGGGCACCTGCTTTCCTATTGCCATACAGGAAGACGGCGACCATTGTTCTGCTTGTTCCTCTTCCAATGAGACTGCTTCCATCTTTACTTCATCAAAGGACAATGTAGGAGTCTTCCTCACAAGGCGTCGTAGCTCCTGGCGAAGGGAACCTTCTCTTAATCCCATGACAAACTGGTCTCGTAGGATGGCATCACCATCCTCAAGTCCTGCCTCGTTTCTCTGTTTCAACATAAGAAAGAGTTCTCTCAACCGCAGGGAAAAAGACTTGAGTGACTCTGGTGGCTGTTGTCTACAATTAAAAAAACGAGTCCTGAGCACAGAAACGTGAGTGTTATCACCATACAGAACATGCAAAACATCAAGAATTTTCTTAGGAGTGTCTCTAAGTGATCTCTCCAGAGTTAATATTTCTCTCTTTGCTTCACCTTCAAGTAAATTTAAAAGAATGTCAGCTTTCTGAGAGTCTGTAAGAGGCTGAAAACTTAGCATAGATTCAGCTTGGTGTTTCCACTCCCCAAACTTGAATTGAGCATTTTCCCCACTAAACTTTTGCACCCATGGGCAACCCATGAAAAATGGCATCATCATTGCTGAAGGGCCAGCTGCACCTACCTGGGCCTGCTGCATGCTGGAGCGACCAGTGACTCTACCCAGCAGAATCCTGCCGACAACGCCAAACATCTGTCAGAGGGGTGGGGGTGAAGCCCCAAAGCAATCAAAAATTTTAGGGATCTGCTGGGGAGTTTGCTAGTTGCTCCAGAGACAGCCAAAGCCTTGATAGTTAAAAAGTTTTAATAAAACAGTCTAAAACCAGAAATGGTAAAAAAACTAAAAACAAAAATGACATAAAACACATGTAAAGCCAACACATCAGGAGAACAGTGGTGGTAATTGTCCATATCACGCCATTGTCCAAGTGTCCACCTTGATGTTCGTCCCACACCCAAGTCCTTCACACGAGCAGGCCTGCACTCCAAGCCACCAGTTCACATGCAATAAAAACAAGGCAAATCCACAAATAGTTTTAAAAACACAAAAACAGTCATGCAAAGGAGTTAAAAGTCAATCCATATAAAACCCAAATAAAATCCACTGGTGACTGAGCTACTGGCTGCTCATAGAAGCTCAGTGTGTAGCTGGCACACTTAACTTTAGGAGGGGTGAAGCCCGTTCACCCCTCTGTGTCTCCAAATGGCAGTGTGAGATCTTCCTGAGGGTGTGCTGCCTCCCTCCTCCTCCACGCGAGCGATTTACTGGTCCGCGTCCCGATGAAGACCTGTGGCCAGTGTTCTGCCGCCTCCGCGTCCTGAATTGCGCACCTCCGGCTCCAAGCCTTCGTCCTGCCTGCACCTTGCAGGTTGCACCCAAATGTCACGGACCTCGCGTCTCTGGCTCCAGGAGCAGGCCAAACTCAAACGATACAGGCTCCAACAGTCCTCCTGCTGCAGGCTGTGCCCAAGTGTCAGGAACCCCACGCGCCGGCTCCAACAGTCCTCCTCTCTTCTCGCCGGCCGCGCACTGGTGCTCTATAAGAGAATAACAGCCTCCCTGCTCTGTATGTGACCACGCCCTCCCACACAGGTGTCCTTCATCCACCATCAGCAATCTGTGCAAGCAGTCACAAACTACCTGCTGACACTTGCTCCTACTGCTCCACTGTGGTAGAGGGGAAATCTTTACTCCAGGTTGGGTGAAGGCTTGGGTCAATTTTACCTGTCAAGGTTTAGACTATCCATCCCAAATATTTCACACGACACGTACTGACGATAATAACAAATGTATTAATAACAGAATTATACTCAACAATTTCAAAAAATTGTTCAGACATAAATCGCATGGCTTCTGGAATTCTGTCAATTTACAGATTTTTTCTATCCTTTTTTTCTACTTCAGAAACAAAGAAAAAAATTAAAAGAAAACCACAGATCTCAGGGAAAATTGTAATTTAGAGCTTCAAAAAACACTCAAATGAGTGCACTCAACAGTCCTACTGTTGCAGGGGACACCTGTCCAGGGTGTCCCCTCCCTTTGCCCGTAAGCGGCTGGGATAGGCTCCAGCAGCCCCATGACCCCGAAAGGGAGAGGGATCAAACGGCTTAGAATATGAATGAATTGTTAGAAATGATTTGAAGCTATGAACTCTGTAGATTATTTTTACTCTTCGTCTTTGTTCTGCAACTGAGATGCTGATGAGTTTTGGATCTTTGTCATAAAATCACTGCTTCAAACTGAATAAGTTTGTTGTTGTTCCCACAGGCGCAGACAGTGGAAACCGTCGCCGCCGCAGCTGCTGTGGGTGGTATTACTGGTATTGTTGCTTCAGTGATTGGTGGACTCTCACATGGGTCAACATATTAAGACAACCTTTATGGAGTCATGAATCATACATGATCACCGATTTAATCAATACTTTGTAGTTCTGTCTCTTTTTCTTTGGTTCAAACAAACCATTAGAATTGTATTTCATGATTCTGGGTTCAGATATGAGGCAGTAACCAACATTAGTGCCTGAAAATCTCAGAAACAACTGTTCTACTTTTCATCTCAGTTGACTTTAAAAAGAGGATTAATGAAATGAATCTTTCTATTACATTAAAAAGCTTTACTCGTTTCTCTGACTGAGCTGAGTGTTTGTTCCAAACCAAATCTTTGACTTTCAGAGGAAACATTTTTTCAACCCTCTGCTGTTTTACTGATATCAAAGATGATCCTGTTTCAGGTTGACTTTAGTACAACAGACACTTTCATCTGATTTTTCCCTGTTGTAATAAAGTTTATTTGCTGGAAACTTTGCTTGTTGTCTGTTTGAAGTCTTTCAGAATCACTGCAAATCACTGCAAATCATTGCAATTCGGTTTCATGTTTCTTGGTTCAGATATGAAGCAGTAACGAACATCAGTGCCTGAAAATCTCAGAAACAGTTTTCATCTCAGCTGACTTAAAAAAAGATGATGTAAAATGAAAATGGAGCTTCAACTTCTCTAACAGCTTTTTCCAATTTAACTGGTAGAAGTAAGCGTTAAAGACAAACAGAAAAACACCTGCAGTCCCAGGAAAATCTGCTTCAGCTCACAGCCGTTTTACTGCAGTGAAGATACACAGAGAGACTGTTACTTGGCTTAACCCTTGTGCCAGCCTAGTCACTTTAACATTGGGAGTTGGGTCATCTAGACCCACTAGACAGTGCTCTGAACCTTTTTTCTTCAATGATTTGTGATCTTCACTGGTGTCCATGGATTACATGAAATCTTTCCACCTTTATCCACCTTTGTCATGGTAGGGAGAACACGTCAATGGAAGGGGGGGGGGGTCATCTAAGATAGCACAAGGGTTAAAGTAGCCTATTACCACAAACATGTAGAGTTTTTTCAGATGTCAGAGTAGTTTTCCTTCAATAATATCACTCATGTGAACAGAAAAAAATAAACATTGGAAAATGGACTCAGTATACAAAACTAAACTGTTTATGAAGCGGAAATACAAGGGTTTAGGTTTGGTGCCGTACAAGGATAAAGGATAACAGAGCCAAGAGAAAAGGGGAAGAAGTGTCTCAGGTTGATTTCTGAGGGGTGATGAAGGTGAACAGGTGAAGCATCTCTAATCCTCAGACAGTGAAGAAGAGTGAAGAGGAGGGCAGAACACTGCAGAAACAAGCCCTTTAGGTAACTCAAGAATTCTTCCCCCAGTGGCAGATTTTTCCTTAAGTAAGCAATACAAAATCTGCATGCGGGGAAAGAAAAATGGTCTTAGCGAGAATTCTTAATATATAAAAATAAATCCTAGTCAACGAGACATTTTTTCAAACTGAGATTATGTTGTTGTTGAAAACCTTCTTGATATATATTTTTAAGACAGCAAACATGAGACTTTTTCTTGAATCAAGGCTCCTTTTACTTTCCTTAGATTCAGTTTTTGAAGTTTTGAAAATGTTTTTCATCCACACGATCTTGTGAGGAATGTGGTTTATCAAAGCAGCAGACATTCCAGCAGGAACCTCCTTCTGTCTCCTCAGACAAAAAGGAGGAGGGAATGTACAATCTAGACTTTAAAAATGATTCAAAAGGATTCTTGTGATGGATTTGGATCGCCTCTGCAGAGGTTACACCTCCCCCAATCCATCAGAGGGAACAGAAATAAACAGGAAAATGGAATCTGACTCAGAAAGAGAGAAAGAGAAATCTTTAGCACTAATGACAGAGTCAGGACTAATATGCACGGGTGGAAAGCAGTTTCTGAACCAGAGCCACAGAAATGGGACTTTTAGATTCAGGATGAGGCACCAGACAAACACAAAAGCATCCATGTGTTGGATCTCACAAGCCCCCATCAGAACCACACATCCTAAAGAGGGGGAGGAGACAGCAGCTTAGAAACAGTTCCAACGACATTTGTTTTCTTGGAAGAACTGCATCAAAGTGAAACTGCATCCAAATCTTGTGAACGGTGGGGACTTCCAGGAAAACCAAAGTGAAACTAAACAGAAGTTTTCCCAGACGTTTTCATGAAAGGCCTCAGAGCTTTGGTTTCATGAAGGCTTCATTCACTCAAACGTCTCTGAGCTCCACCAGAAAGATTCCAGCTGTGTTTGATTTGGTTCCTGCAGACCGACTTTATCAGCAGAGAAATGTGTGAACGATGTTCTTTATGATTAAAGGCCAGTCAAATGCACTTATTTACATTGTCATTCTCATTGTTTCTTCTCAACTTTTTGTTGGATTTGCAACTTTCAAGTTCTGATTTTTCTGTCCTGGTTTTATTACATGCTTAGTTTGATTATTGCCTTCAAGAGTGAACAAAAATAGAAAGAGAGAGATTCTGCAGAGTCATGGAAACTGCAGATGAATAAAGCTGATGAAGTTATGAGGAAGAGTAGAGGAAGCTAGACTGAGGTCAGAGGTCAGACATTTGGTAGCAACAATTTGGTTTCATGGAGAGAAAGAATCTCAGATGTTTGCTTTGAGGATGTTTCTGCAGAAGAATAGAGAAGGGCAGAAGGAGCTGCATGTTGTCTTTGTAGATTTAAGTCTATGACAGGATCCACAGAGAAGAGGAGTGGTTTGGATGAAGACGTCCGGATTGACAGAGAGGAACGTTGGAGTTCTTCAGGGCATGGATGAGAGCTGCAAATCAGCAGTGAGATGTTGTTGGTTTAGAGACTGTGATGGAGAGATGGATGTTGAGGTTCTCCTAGGGACCAGGGGACCAGGATGGATCAGGACTGGATCAATCAGAGAAGGAGATCCTGGCAGATGTTCTGGAGATCAATGCAGTGAAGCAGATGGAAATGTTTGGATACGTTGAGAGGAGGAACAGGGAGGATGTTGGTTGGTGAAAGTGTAGGATATATATTGTGGACTAGTGATCAGAAAATCAGGAACGGCTCAAGGAGAGAGGAAGCAGAGACTGTAAGATTTGTCTTGAAAGATACTTTGTAATAATTTGACTAAAAAAACCCAGACATAACATGCAATAATATGAAAATAAATCTCTGTTTCCATTGAGGTATTTATTATTGTTAATATGGAATCATTAATTAGGGGGAAGTTTTCTTTAAAAAGTCTAGTGGGAATTGGGTCTAACAGACAAGTTGAGGATTTGGAGGACGTAATAATTGATGCTATTTCCACTTGATCCACAGCAGTGAAGCAGTCTAATATTACAGAGGTTTCTATGGATACCTCCACTTCTACCGCTTCAGCCTGTTCTGGGCTGATAGAAGGAATAACTAGATTCAACTTAAGTCTAATATTTGAGATTTTACTATTGAAAAATGTAAGAAAATCATCAGAGCTGAGAGAAACAGAAATATGTGGTTCTTCTGAGCTCTGACTGCGAGTTAATTTAGCTATAGTGCTAAAAATAAATCTCATCTGCCTATCTTGGATAGGGGGGGGGTGATAGTGAAAGGGGGGGGTAAGACCATGAAGCAGCATAGAGCAGACAGGTTTACTGGTTGTTTATCATTACGGTACGGTTCAAATGTAGTACAAAAAGGGCGGGGCCTGTCCACACACAGTCAAATGTTATCAACACACCTGCTAGCTGCAAAAATGTCCACATGTCAACATGTACACAAAACAGATAGTGTTCACGAACGCAAACATATTCCTTAAAACCAACTAGTGTGAAATCTTTCATTCATTCAATCATGCAAACTATTAGTGCAAAGGTGAGCTAACACCTGTGCTCAGGTGAGTGTTTATGTTCTTCTAAAATGGATGGTGGAATGTGAAAAGAAGGAGGAGGAGCGCCCAGCCACCCCCACACCCAGACCCCCGCCGCAACAGCAGCGGCAGCCGGAATCCCCCCAACGCCACACGGGAACAGGCAGGGAACAACCGCCCCCCGGGCGACCAAGACCGCCACCCAGGCCAGGGCCAGCAGGACCGCCGCGAGGCCCCCAGAGCCAGAGAGCAGGGAGAGAAAGAGAGCGCCGCCCCAGCCCAACCAGGAAAGCAGCCCCCCCGCCGCACCGGGAGAGCCCAACGCAGGGCCCCACCGGAGAAGGACGCCCACAGCCCCAGACGAGCACCCCACCACCACCCAGGAGTTCCGGGCATCCCCCCGCCCCAACCCCAGGTACGAGCCAGGACCCCCCAAGGGAGACCCACTCCGCACTCCAGGCAGCCACCCACCCGGCCCACGGTTGGTCCAGGGAGGAGCAAGGCAGGGGCCCGCCGCCCCCGCCCAGGAGGGGGGAACCCTGGGGAAAAAAGGGGGCCCACAAGGGGTGTTGTAAATATGGCCCGACCAGGCTCGGCCACTGTTGGAAGTTTGGCGGGGCCCAGCGCTCAGGGGCAAGGACTAGGACCCACCCCCCAGGGACACGAACACCCCCGGCTCAGGTGTAATGTGAACCCCCCCACCGTGAGGAGAGAGCACCGCTGGGCCCAGGAAGCCGGCACCCAGGGGACACGGCCGCCGTCGCCAAGGGGGCCCGCACCCCCCACCAGGGAAGGGGTAGGGGACAGATGGACCCAGGTCCCACCTTCCTTGCAAAATGTGTGTGCGTGTATGTGTGTTTGACAGGGTGTGTGTGTGCATGTGTGTGTGTTTATGTTGGAATGTATATATTGAAGGGGGAGGGGTGTGTGTACTAAGGGGGGTGCAGTTAAAATTGGCGAGTAGGGCACTAAGGGGACATCTCCTGATTACTCACAGTGATGTCCCCTCCCCCTCCCCACCAAGGGGCCCTAAATGTCTAAGGTGCGGTTAAAATTGGCGGGTAGGGTGCTAGGAGGACATCTGCTGCTTGCTGGCAGTGATGTCCAAGCACCCCCCCTACCAAGGACCCTACATGTCTAAGGTGCAAATAAAACCGAAAGAGGGGGGGCCCACTCCATACGGCAACCATAGGAGGGGGGCCACTGCCAAGTAGCTGGCTAGACCCTCACCCTAATATGAGGTTATATGAGGAAGGGGGTAAGTTGGGGACAGCTGGTAGACTGTCCCCCGGTGGTCAAACAGCTGTCCCCCAGCCCCCTCCCAGCAAACGGGCCTGGCCCACCCATCCCAGGGGCCCCACCCCCGGGGGCGCCGACACCCCAGGCCCGGCACCACCCACCCCACACAGAGAGAGAGGAGCCAGAAAGCGTCGCCCCCCCCGGAGCAAGCCCAGGCCCCCACCCCCAGACGCCGGCCCTAGAAGAGCTCTGGTCAGGCCTTGACGGGACCCCAAGGAGGAGGCCAACCGGCCGAGGCAACCACTGATTGCCTCAGCGGAGACCCCGACCCGTCAGCCCCCCCTCCCCCCCAAAATGCCCCCCCACAGGACAGGGCCGACAAGGTGTCAGTTTAAAGGTGTTTAGACAGAGTTCTGACCAGAAGCTTTCATCTGTGCTGATGCTCAAATCTGCATCCCTTTTTTTGTTGGAAGGGCAATATTGTTATCTAAATTACATAAAAGTTTGTATATTTTGGAGAGAGTTCTATTCATTGAAAAATTAATCAGAGTGGTAACTACATCTGGTAGCTTTAAGTCCTTGTCTTTTTATTTATACTTTTTAGTAATACTTGATTTAAGTTGCTGATATTCCAAGAAGTTATTTATTCCATGTTTGTCTTGAAGTTCCTGGGGAGTTATGAATCTTCTATCAATAATTACGTGCTCTAGTTGTTTTATGCCCCCTGCTTGCCAAGCTGGGAAGTGAATCATTTTTTTGTTTATAAGGATGTCCGGGTTGTTCCAGATGGGTGTCATTTTTCACGGTTGAATTGATGATTGTGATATTTTGAGAAATTCCCACCAGGCTGTTAAAGTGGCGTTTATATTAATAGTTTTGAAACAATCCTGTTTTTTAACTGTTTGGCTAATAAATGGTAGCTCTGACAGGTTGATCTTTCCACATAACGCCTGTTCCAAGTCTAACCATGAGTTAGTTTCTGGATTATTTTTTAACCATTTTAAGATGTATTGTAATCTATTTCCAAGAAAGTATTTGTGGAAATTAGGTAATTCTAATCCTCCACAGCTTTTTGCAGATTTTAAAGTTTTTAGACTAATTCTTGCAGGTTTATTGTTCCATAGAAAGCTTGATATGGATGAGTCTAATGTTTTGAACCATTTTAATGGCGGTTGTGTGGGAATCATTGAGAAGAGATAATTAACTTTGGGTAAGATTTTCATTTTAACCGTGGCTACCTTGCCCATAAGGGACAGAGGCAGGTTGGTCCAGCATGTTAGATCGTCCTGTATGCTTTTTAGTAATGGGGTGTGGTTTAGCTGCACCAGTTCTGATAGTTTGGGGGAAAAGTAGATACCCAGATATTTGATATTTCCTGTTTTAACTGGAATTGTGAGTCTTTGTTCCATATTCCTGTTGAGTGGTAATAAAACAGACTTATTCCAATTAATGGAATAGTCTGATATGGAGGAGAATTCATTTATGATCATTGCTGTTTCATTTAGAGAATGTAAATTCCTTAAAAACAGTAATATGTCATCCGCATAAAGACTAATTTTATGATGGCTGTGTTTGGTTTTTATTCCTATAATGCTCTCATTCTTTCTTATTGCTGCAGCTAAAGGCTCAATGAATATAGCAAAAAGAGAAGAAGAGAGTGGCCAACCCTGTCTGGTTCCTCTTCCAAGAAAAAACCTGTTTGAAGTCTGTTTATTAGTTCTAACTGATGCATTGGGGTTGTGATATAATATTTTGATCCAATTGATGAATGCTTCTCCAAAACCAAACTTATGGAGGGCAGCAATAAGGAACTTCCAATTTACTCTGTCAAAGGCTTTTTCAGCATCCAGCGATAGTACCGTCATTTCCTGGTTTTCAATGGTGGCAAAGTCTATTATATTAACTAGTCTACGGACATTATCATCCGAGTGTCTGCCTTTGATGAATCCAGTTTGGTCGAAGTGAATTATGTGAGGAGTGATTTTTTCTATTCTCTGTGCTAGTGCTTTGCAGATAATTTTTACATCTGCATTGATTAGAGAAATGGGGCGATAGCTTGAAGGACTAGTTGGATCTTTGTCTGGTTTGAGAAGAAGAATTATGTTGGCTGAGTTCATGTTAGGTGGCATTGATTGGCTCTCATTAATGGATGTGACCATTTTATAAAATGTTGGTGCCAGTTGTTCCCAGAATTCTTTATAAAACTCAGCAGGAAAGCCGTCAGGCCCTGGTGCTTTACCATTGGGCATAAGTAACAGAGCTTCATGAAGTTTAGACAGCGAGAGCGGAGAATCTAAGTTTGTGATTTGATCCTCATTTAACCTGGGTAGGTTTACATTATTAAGAAATGAGTCAATACTTTGCTCTGACGGATTGATCTGCGGTGTGTACAAGTTTTTATAAAAGTTTTCAAATGCGTTATTAATTTTGACCGGGTCATGGGTGACATTTCCTGTTTGGTCCATTATAGAGGTGATTGATGATTTTTCTCTATTAATTTTAAGCTGATTAGCCAGAAATTTGCCAGATTTATTAGAGTTTTCAAATCTTTCAAGTCGTAGCCTTTGTATTTGAAATTGTGTTTGTTTATTGATGATGTCATTTAACTGCAGCTTTAAATTTTTCAGATCTCCCAGAATGTGTTCCTGTGCAGAAGCAGCATAAGCAGTCTCCAGGGTTTTGATTTTATTTTCTAATTCTAATAAATCTGCTTCCTCTTTGCGTTTTTTGTGCGTTGAATAAGAAATGATTTTCCCTCTCATGACTGCCTTTGCTGTTTCCCAAAGAATGCACGGTGGGATGTCTGGAGTATTGTTGAAGTCTAAGAAGGTTGCCCACTCTTTTTTAAAGAATTCAAGAAATTCCTGGTCCTTTAACAGAGACGTATTAAACCTCCAGGTTGTACCAGAGGGTGTGGATTTTTCCCTAGAAATATTTACAGAGACTGGTGCATGATCACTGATAATAATTGGATGGATATTGGAGCTTTGAATATTTTTTAAAAGAGAGTTACTGATTAATAAATAGTCTAAAAGGGAGTGTGAGTGGTTAACTGGAGAGAAAAAGGTGAACCCTTTAGTGCTTGGGTGACATGAGCGCCACGCGTCGCAGAGACCCAAATCATTCATGTACTGCTTTAGAATACTTGCAGACCGCCATGTACGATGATTTGCTGCTGTGCTGAGTCTGTCAAGTTCAGGGTCCAAAACAAGGTTGACGTCTCCTCCTATAATGATTGTGGAGTCAGAGTGAACTGAGAGTGAGGTGAAGAATCTGTGAAAGAAGGAAGAGTCGTCAACATTAGGGCCATAAACACTCACTATACAAAAGTCCTTATTCTGAATGGATATATTAATGATTACAAATCAGCCTTCTGGGTCAGTAACTGTATCCTTATGAGTAAAATTAAGATTTTTATTAATTAAAACAGCAACTCCTCGTTGTTTGGAGTTGTAACTGGCAGAGTATATAACTGGAAATTGTAAGCAGCACATAAGGTGGTTCAAAGAATTTGATAAATGGGTCTCCTGCAGTAAAGCTATATCTGCTTTTAGACCATCCAGGTGATTTAACACTTTCAATCTCTTTGGCTCAGAGCCAAGTCCACGCACATTCCAGCTAACGATGTTAAGACTGTTCATAACTGCTCTGACTGAAAAGGTGTAAAGCTAAGTAGTGCTTGTGTACCAGTCCGTGTGCGCGTACCCGCATTGAGAAGCGCTGTGCATGTGTGCGCGTGAAAGTTTTCTGGCTATGTGAGCTGCGTGTCGCGTGCGTCCTATGAGAGCCTGTGTGAGGTGATTGCAGTATGTCGGCGTGTGTGCGGGATCGCATGTGCACGCCCGTGTGTGCGCTTGTGTGCGCGCGCGCCCGTTCCGTGCATAAATAAATACTTACCGAGGATGAGTTGCTTCCAGGTGATTTACATATAATGAGGGGGGAGAGGGGGGGGGGAGTAAAGGAAAGAAAAAAAGAGATAGAAGGGAAAACGAAAACAACAACAAAACAACAATAGAAACATCAGTGGGACTGAGGTGAAGAAGAAAAAAAAGACTGTTTTCCTGAGATCGAGGTGTGGATTATTGATGATCCGGTTTTCCATTCATTGAAGTAAGTTTAGCGGGTTTCTTCTGGGCAGCGCAGATGTCCTCAGCGCGGGTCTGAAAGCCTTCAGCACAGCCAGGGGGTGATCTCCGGGTCCCGGAACAGCCGGCCGTCCACGTAAAGTTTGTCAATGGCCACAATCGCTGTAATGCGTGCCTTTCAGTTCCCGTCCGCGGCCCTTCACCAACTCCTTTTGTTTGAAATGTTCGAATTTAGCCACAATAGGACGCGGGCGCTGGTGGTCGGACCTTCTTCCTCCGAGGCGGTGAACCCTGTGGAAAGAGATCTTCTGCACCTCCTCCTTGGGGAGCTTCAGGTGGACCTCCAAAAAGGACCTCACGGTGGCCTCGGGGTCTTCTCCTGCCTCCTATGGAACCCCCGCGATCACTAGATTGTCCCTCATGCTCCTTGACTGAAGATCCAGGAGGGTTTCCTTTATGGATCGGTTCTCCTCGGAGAGACGGGCGGTGTCATTGCCCAGGATCTTGACAGTCTCTCTGAGGGCCTGGTTCTCCGCTGCGAGCTCCCGCACCTGCTGCTGGCTGAATTCCAGAGACTCCCGCAGACCTTGAAATTCTCTATGGAGGATCTCCAGCAGATTTAAACGGCAATCAAGGCTGGAGAGATTTTTATCAATTGAATCCAGGATATCGCTCACGCCGCTGCCTGGAGAGGAGACAGCCCCGGGAGAGTCCTCAGGCCGTTCACGCTTGGCGGAGGGGGTGGTGGTGGCGGTTCTGGGCTTCACCATGTTGCAGGTATTAAAACACTCGTCAATGGAATTCTCTGACGGCGCAATGCACTACTACTGCAAAACTTCTATGAACTGGAGTTCCATGAAAGCAACATGCCACGTGTGGGAGGGGCTACCACCTAATGTTTTTAGCCTGATAGCCACATGGAGCGGTTGCCTGCCCTTATCTCAGTAACAATGAATGGATGCACAATGCACATGGAGTGTTAAAAGATCAGGTTTATTTATTTTGAATAGTTTCACATGATAACAATCTTTCCATGTTTGAGTTCATGAGATCATCCCAGAGAGTCTCTGCTTCAGGTCCTGCAGTCAAACTACGTCTTTAAATTACGTTTAAATCAGAGCGCCCAGGCAGCGCGAGAGTGTGTGTGAGCGCAAGTTAAGGGTCTGTTGCCCTGTTTCCCCGGAAAAGTAATAATAAAAAAATGTTTCCTCCAAAGTACAGAGCCTGATTATGGAGTAAGCCCTGGCTGGAGAATTGCTCAATCAATCCCGGATCTCTGCTGCGTTTTCCGACCACGGTCAGAAACGTCATCGCAGGAAAGGTTCAACATATTCCCGGGAGCGAAAAATAAAATCAGAGGACCTGATTATAATCATTGTCTCAATGAAAATAGAAAAATATAAGGTTCAGGAGGCCCGAGCAGGCTTGTTCCGCTTTGCGCAGCTGCCTCGTCTGACTCTGTCTGTCCGCCAGCTCACCTCCTGCGAGCCGACACAGTGTGAGGCACGATGTGAGCTCTGAGTGAATGGCGTAAGAATGAGGAGTGTTTCAATGGGGGACTTATAAACGAGGACGATCGGAGCTCCTCTGTGGTTTGGTCCACACAAACCCTCAAACTACAAAAACAGAGTCATAGATGTTTGCATCTTCTACAGCAGACAGATAGTTTGTCTCTATTTGATCTCTAATGTCAGCAAAGCCGCGCGGATATCGCTGAAATATGTAATCTCTCTGACTGGCACACCGCTGAGCGGGTATCGAGGAATAAGAGTCGATTTCCACGGATGAGCCATTGAGCGTTTATACACTAATTCGGCGAAACCCGGAAGTAAAGTAGCGCCGCCATTACTGCGGTGCTCTGCTGCTAAGGAAGTAACAGAAGTAGCTTGTTGTTGGTCCCGCAGCGGCTGTTGCAGACGTTCGCTGCAAGCTTACAAGCAGGCTTAGATGCGAAAAGTTTGTCCATTTTTTTTTCTTTTCAACGATGCCGGGAAGAACTTGTTGTATTTTCGGCTGCTTTAACAGCAGTGCAAAAATACAGGCCTGGAATAAGACGGTTTGTGAAATTCACAAACCTTACTGCACCGACTGCCCGTGTGGCCTTATGGATTACACAGATAACCTGGTCGAGCGGAGGACCAAGATGTGCGTCAAAAGTGGATGAAATACATAAACCGAGATGGCACAGCAAACAAGAATACTGTGGTACGTTTGGCTTTGATTGTTCTATCTGTTAATGCCATATGTTGCACGCAGAGGGTGTAAACATACGACATAACAGCGCTAGCTAAGATGCTAACATTATTAGCCACAGGCAAACACACAGCTGAAGTTTCATGTGTTTTCAAGTGAAAATCGGATTTTACAAGACTGAAGCTCTGTTTTTACTGCTTTGTATGATCTGTAATTAAGTTACTGTAGTTTATTTCTGTGCATTGGCTTAACTGTTTGTCCTCGTTGCTGTTCTTTGGGTAAAAAAAACATCTGCTAGATCATGGATGGGTAAAGGTACTCAACCAATTGGTTTTTTGATTATTCCGTGATCGATGTTATTAAATAATTAAACTAGTATCTCAAATAGACAAATCTTCATTCTTGCAAAAAATAAAAAAATCCACATAGTACTTCAATTACAACAGTAGACTAAACAGGATGGGGATAAACAACAATTTTGGCCCCTTACACCTCAAAAAAGAACAATATTAAATGTAAGCCCCCTCCAGAGATTAATAAATAGGATGGTAAAATGGAATTGTGCATGTGCAAAGTATTTCAGAAGTATTTACAACAACCAATGTATGTATATTTATGTTGCACTCTAAGGTGTGTGGGATACATTTTCCTGACGGACAACCCACAAGAGAAAATCCATATCCTGTGTTGTTCACGGGCTATGATTGTCGTGTAAGTAGGTCTCTTAGCAGAGCCATATTATTGCATCACATTGTAAGTTTAAATATGTTTCATTTTCATGTTTTACTAATGCACAGCTCTTTTTTTTTTTTTAGTTAACTCCAGCTAGACCTCCACCCAAAAAAAGATGTCTTCAGGCACTACACCTGAACTCAGCTATTGAACCAATGGAAACAGATGTGGATGTTGGAAATTTGGAAAATTTGCCTTTGCAAACATGTGAGGTTGGAATCCAGTGGCCAGATCACATGGACCACAACTACAGTTTCAGCTGCGGTAACAAGCCGATGAAGGACTGTGGCACTCAGACTGATCCAACGCCATCAGTGTCAGCGAAAAATTTAAATAACAAAGACTTTATATTTTATACAGGTTTATGTGCTGACAGTTTCTGGCTACTTTTGTGAGTCGTTTTGTGTTGATGAGATTGTAAGTATTTGTGCAGGGCTATGTAATTTGCAGCCTCTGTTAATCCGTAACAGTACTGAATAAAAAAAGGAAACACCTGAAGAATGAGTGAGTGTGTGTGATGTGGTTATTAATTTTGAGGCCAAGGAAGGTCATATTACTTTTTATTTGAACAAAAAGTTCAACAAAGCAACCAACTGTTTCAAACCACAATGTAGATGGTTGTACATGTTTAAATTGTGAAGAAATGTCAAACTCTTGATGCTTAGTAAGTTACCATAGCAATGCAGTGTCGATAACTAACATGTAATTTTTTAAACAATGAACATAGATATGTGTGTATTACTCCTTTTGTTATATGCTCATTAATCATATTACTAACTACTTAAGCACACAAATTTTCATAACCCCATGTTCAATTCTTGTTCCTACTGCTGGCAGCAGATTCTGAAGCTCATCACATACCAGGCGATTAATAAAATAATCCTGCATACCTGTAAAAACATTTATTTTACTACAAATAGTCGTGTTTTAGTTGTTTGCAAGCTAATGAACATATTAGCAACACAGCTAATAATGATAGTGTTCGGTTTTATGGCTGTCATCAATTAATACACGCCTTAATACATTATCTTGACATTAAATTACCTGCATTGGTCAATTTTGGCCACTGCCTGACGTCATCTACCCAATCTTCCCTTTCCTTTGCCATTGTTTATCTACCTGTCACCTGTCATATTCGCGTGAGAAATGCTTTCATTGAAAATCCAATAGAGGGCAGCGGTAAGTCACAGTCCACAGCCACGCAGTAATGGCGATAGCCAATATGGCGGCGCCCGTAGATTTCGCGGCGGATTTGTGTATATCCCGCCAACTTTCACTGATTGACAGATGGACCCATTCTGCTGAAAAAGCTCTTCATGAAATAAATAAGCCATTGTGAAAAACAGCAACATGAAATAAAAACAAAGCTTCTTTGGAAAATATTGATTTTGAAATACGAGCTTCTGAAAAAAGAAGTAGAATTATAATAATATTCCACATGATTAAAAATGAATATTTTAAAATGCTGTTTTAAAATAATGAACATGTTTTTAAAGCAAAATGAAATATATTGAATAATATAATGGCTAATTTAAAATCAGTGTGCAGGTTTTTCACAATTTCATGATCTTTTTATATATTTATGAGAGATTTATTGGTTGATTGTGTATTTGCATGAGGTTATATTTATTTATTTAATTTAATATTTATTTATTTAATTATGAACAGTATAGGACTCCATAACACTGGAGTAGAAAATTACAGGTAAAAAGCTTCCCTGATGGGTGAGCAGATGGTCTGATGGTCCAGAGGTTAAAGTTCAGTGATCCTGAGAACCACTTTTAACCTTAAAAACTCGAGATTAATGATTATTTTATCTGAGTAATGACAGAGCAAAAGGAGGAGATGCCATGCTGAGTACTGCATCTTTCTCACGCGTGTGGAGCAAATGTGAATTAGGGTTTTTCAGTGGAGACCTGATTCCCAGCAAAGCAAAAGTCCGAACATTGTTCTGCTTGAAGGATCTGTGCCGAGGAAACAGGCTGGAGTGTCACACGCTACCCATCCAAACAGGAACAAATAGTAATCTGTCATGGTGCCTCTGTCAGCCCCGCCCCTCTCTGCTTTGCTCCGGAGGATTCCCAGCTGTTGCCACTCACCTCATCAATCTGCTGCCTCTTAAGGAGATCCACAGCCAGTATTCGTCGCCAGTTCATTGCTCCTCAATGGTGTTGTCTGGTCACTCATGTTTATGCCAAGAGAAATATTCCTGTGAAGTAACTTTGCCCTACGCCTCGCTACCAGGACTCAATCACAGAAGCCCTCCAGCCACGCCTCGTCTTCCTGCCACCTACCTGCAGTCTCGAGCCGAAGACATCACCTCTAGAAGATCACCTACAAGAACAAAACAAATCAAATTACTTACCTTATAACTCTCCTGTTTTCCTTCCGGGTTCCAGCATCTGGGTCTGTCTTTAAGCCTCAAAGAACATGACAGTTATCCCCAAAACATCTGTTACTGCTGAGATTCAAAGTAAAAAACAATTAAGTGAAAACTAACATCAAAGGCTTTTATCAAGCCGAAAACAAAAATCAACATCAACTCACTGCATTCATCTACATTTAAAGTTTTATTTTTTATTTTTTATCAAGCAGTCTTTAAAATTACACAAATGTTAGCAGTATACGATGAAAGGTTTATTCAATTCATTTGTCAGCGTCAGGACTGGCGAGGGGGAAACCAGGGCTCATTTTCCAGGGGGGACATAATGAGTTTCATCCAGTGTGAGTCCAAAGGCCAGACCCTATGCAGCCACAAAGGGGCCCAAGTCTGGGTCTCCCTGTGCCAGTCCCCAGCCCGGATAAAATACAGGGTTTTGTCTTTAAGGCCGTCCAGCGTCACCAATCTCTGCCAAACTACCTGTACGAATCAGTGGAAGCTGATTTGCTGTGGCAACCCCTGAAGGGATATGCCGAAGGGTGAACAACACCAACAGCTTGTTGCTGGAAAACCACAACCAGCAGCAATACAGACAACCTGCACATGCACACTCACCTGAATTCGAACTGTTACAGATTCAACAAAGTCCATTTGTATGGCAAAATCTTGGCAGGTTCAGTCAGAAACTTGGGCATTTGTGCATCAGTGTCCCACTGCTCCCGCCTCTCCCCCCGCAGGTGTCCTGGAGGTCAGGGTTAGATATGAGGTGTGGTTGCAGGACACTAATGCACAAAATGTAATAACCCAAACAAGCACTCGCCACTTTGACAACAACACAACCGTGGTTTGATTAGACAAAATTCAAAGGGCTGCAGTTTGGACAGCAGTAGGAAACGATCAACATACTGTACATGCATTAATGCATGATGCTGTCGTATCGCTCTTGTTGTTGGTAAGATGCACAAACTGGTGCATCACTGAGCTAAGCAAATGCTGCAAGCAAAGTAGATATGTAAGTGACTGTAGAATTTCACACAGACTACTCTCTGATTGTGTAATTTCCTCATATCTAAAAGTCGGGCTATATGCAGAATGTAGCCGCGAGGAGGCCCAAGCTAGGATCTCATTGAGCCGGTCAAAGGCCCGGATAAAAGAGGGTTGTGTCAGGAAGGGCAAAGCAAAGCAAATATCTGAATTAGATGGAGGAATCTGATTCACCGTAGCGACCCTGAAGGGAAAAGCTGAAGGGGAAGAGGCGGTACGCAAGGAGCGTACCGCCCGAATAGGTTCATTAGGCAGGATTATCGGGGGGTGAAAAATTACAAATCCTTAAGTACCTTAACACAATGCAGCTGTAACTGTGGCTACAGCATGTCTGTTGAATGAATGTGCATGAACATTTTTCCTTCTATTGGCTCACCGAGCGATCTGGAACTTTGAATTTTCCACCTGTGTGCCCCATACAGGTTTTGTCCATTTTTTTTACTTGCAGACAGCCCGTATCCACCCATAAAGGTGGCTGTGACTAAGGTTTAACAGCATTATTAGAATTTGTTTGAGACTCTGGATTGAAATCCATCACTCCCTGAATGAGCAGAACCTCCATGCGAAGCTGCTCCTCTCCTCTGAAATCAAGACGCTCAGCTTGTGTAACGGTCTTTGGTGGAGAAAAAAAACGACCACACAAAGCAGAGGTTTGCTGCTGGTGCGTCTCACTGACAGCAGCTTTCATAAGGTGTCATCAGGTCCAGCCACAAACGAGCTGAGAGCACGGAGGTGACATTCCTCCGGCCTGCTGGAGACATTCGGGTGTTTTCAGGCTCACACAACAGCCTGACATGATCTTTCATAAGTGTGATGGCGGAGCAGCCAAACGCAACCTGGCGGTAATTGCTGTTGCAGCTCTGCTGTCCTGTGCAGACGCCAGCATTTTTGTCTCCTCTGCCTGAGGTTTGTCACGTCCACACCCAAGTCCGTCCCACTAAGAACATCTGAAGCTCCTCAAGAGGTCTACTTTTGTTCAAATGAGGCCTGTCCTGCTGTTTTTTTTCCTTCAAATCATTACTTTAGCGTGTTTGTTTGAAATGCATTCTCTGAGCGTGGAATGAGCCTCAGTCGAGGTCAGTGTTGGAGCGGAGGCCTGAATCCTTGCATTTCAGCAGAAGCTGTGCAGTGTTCTCCATGCAGATGTGCAGACTCATCCCAGTGCAGAAGCAGATTCTTCTTCAGCTTCTTTACTGCCTGCAGATCCCACTAAAACCTCCACCACAGACTGAAACCCATCAGCAGCTTCAGTCTGTGGGTTCACCAAGCTGACTCCGCCCCCTCCATACATTCTTCATAGCAGCTTTGCCCATTCTTAAGTTAAGGTCGTAAAAATCACTCCACATGTTAGTCATTTCAAGACGAGGAAAGAAAAAGCTACTGTAGACCTGACCTCTGACCTTCACCCGGGCTGCCATCCTGACTCCAAGTGTCAGATCTCACGTTTCCAGACCTTTCAAGCCCCTCCCTGTCCAGATTTGCTTCAGTCAGCTTCATCATCAGAACTCCGTGGTGCTCCCACCATTACTAGTGTCAGCGCTCCGACTGAGCTGCGATTGAATCCAAATGTTGTGAAGGAGGTTGATGAACGCAGCTCATGTGGGATGTTTATGATGTCCAGACTTAATGTAATCATTTGAATCCTAATGTGCCGTCACATCACAAACCACAGGTTTCAACAGCAGGCAATGAATCAGAATCAGTTGAACTTTAGCAATCATAAAAAACTTTTAGGCTCATCAAACAGCGTTACAATGGAATAGGGCTGCACGATATGAGGAAAACTCGCGATATTAGTGATCAATAGTGCGATGACGATGTAACTTGCGGTATATAAACAAATAGCAAAACAAACAAAACATTATTTCCATTTCACTGCAACAGATTACAAATTAAACGAAACACAAAATTGCATTGTATGCAGATGATGTTATCCCATTCATCTCATACATGAGTAAAAAAAATTCTAAAAATCATCCATTCTAGTACTTGATGTTAAACAATCATTTAAACTTGTGGTTCATTTTACATTTAGGTATAGAAATCAGACGTAAACTAAATGATGTTGTTAGGGTTAACTATGAATCTTTGATAAATGAAACTAATGTGTCTGTTGATAGGTGGATGTCTTTAACTCTGTCCTTGATTGGAATAATCAATGTAATAAAAATGAGTATTTTCCCTAAAATGTTGAATGTGTTCCAGAATTTTCCACTCCCCTCACCTGATGAATCTTTTCCCAAAATAAAAAAACATTTATTTGGAAAAATGATAAAGCACGAATTCGATGATCTTTAATGCAACTGCCATTGACCATGGTGGGTTAAAATGTCCAAACATTATTTGGTATCATTGGGCTACACAATTAAGATCAATAAAATTTTATTTTGAAACTATTGAGGCCCCCCAGTGGAAAGAAATGGAATCTGTTGGTCTAGATTTACCATTGCCATATTAACCTTTACTCAGATACGATTTTTAACTTAAGAAAACTACAAATCCAATTGTTAAATACATGATAAAAATCTGGTCTAGGGCATGTAAACATACTAAGGAGACTATTAACTTATCTTTGTACACCCCAATTTGGGGAAGCCAGTATTTTACCCCAGGGAGGGCAGACATTGTCTTTTAAGACTGGTCTTCAAGAGGATTAAAGTCAATACAGGATCTATATCTACCAAATTCAGGATCACTAATGTCTTTTGACAACTGACAAGCAAGTATAACATTGATAGGAAATTTTTCTTTAAATTCCTTCAACTAAGAAGTTTTATTAGAAAGGCAGGTTAATCAATCAACTACGGTAAACCAAAAAAAAACATCACTTGACAGAACGCTTCCTAAAAATAGTCTGACTAAAGGCGCCATATCAGAACTTTATGACCTTTACTTGTCCAATTCAAATAAAAAAATCTGATTTTAAACTTAAACCCTGGAATGAGGATCTCAACATAACCTTGTCGGTGTCTCTCCCCCCCTCCCCTTTCTGCTTGGCTCCTGTTGCATCCCAGCTGTGTCCACTCACCTCATCACCTACTTAAGGAGATCCAGAACCAGCATTCATTGCCAGTTCGTTACCCCTGATGGTGCATTACCTGGTCTCTCGTCTAGTTCATGCCATAGAGTCCATGTTCACGTCTAACTATTGTTTTGCCTCGCCTTCAGGATATTCTGACCACGAGTGGACACCTGAGTCACCGGATTACCTGAGCCACAGAACCTCTCGGAACACCTAGAACCTCCAGCCTCATCTCGAGCCATCTCTGACCTCCAGCATCGCCACAAGCCAACTCCAACCACCAACTTCTCTCCAGCCTTCATGACGCATCAAAATCTCAAGCAACTCCGTATTACATTAAAACCTTACTTACCAACTTACTCACCTTGTGTTTTCCTTCTGAGTTCCAGCGCCTGGGTCTGCCTCGCCTAGCTTGCCATGACAGTCGGAGGAAGATTGGGAGTTCGCTTGTAGCAAAGTTCACAAACTCATAATCAGTACTCGGTTTAGGCTTTTGCAATACAAGTGGCTTATGAGAACATAGATAACACCAGCTTAACTGAACCGACATAACAGTAATATCCCAGATATCTGTTGTAAATGTACTGAGGCTAAAGGGACTCGTTTCCACTGCATGTGGCAATGCCCTGAGATAAGACTTTTTTTGGGAGGAGATTAGAAAAGCAGTGGAGATGATTTGTTTCAAAAACTGTTCTAACAAATCCTTTTATGTTTATTTTAGGAATACATCCTTCAAATCCCAAGGTTACTAAAAACAAACAAAATATGATTGACATGTGTTTTTTACAAGCAAAAAGAACTATTGCAATGTTTTGGGGAAAAAAAGTGTAGGCCCAAGTTAATTCACTGGGTGAAAAGATGCTCATAGTTTTCCCAGTAGAAAGGATTACATGTATTAGGAAAGGAAAGTTGGAATTGTTCAAAGACATGTGGGGTCCTCTAAAAAATTTTGTTAAGAGTCTTAATTTGGAGAATGGATCTGTGGACGACTAAGACTAACTAAGAATACTCTGTAAACCTTCCCTATTTAAAAAAAATGCATTTGTATTAGAAAAATGTATCATAGGATGGCTTCACCTTAATTTCCTGACTGGTAGAGGTTGATCTGTTTTTGTTCTTCTTGTTATTGTAAGTTTTTTCTTTCTTTTTCTCTTTCACGTGTACAATTTGGGTGTAAAGCTTGTAATTATGTTAAATAATGTACCAAAAATAAAAAGATAAAACCAATATTACAAAAAAAGGAAGTCAATGATAACAATTTTGCAGATTTTTTTTAATGCTATATTTTGTGAGCGGTGATTAAATCTGACTGATGACATCGGTGCCTCACCAGCCGTGAACCCAGAGTAAGAATCCGAGCCGAGTTCTTTATTTAACTGAATGTTTAAACAAACATCCCAATGCAATAATAATAAGTGGAGAAGATATGAATATGGTGTTGGATTGCTGACTGGATAGATGGCCACCAAAAACTGATAATCCTATGCTGAACTACTTTCATTAATACTAAGATTTAATTTAAAAGATCCTTGGAGAGAAAATTCCAAACAAAATTAATTTTACGTGGAGCAACAAAAATGGCTCCCGTCAGTCACATATAGATTACTGGCTTGTGTCTGATTGTCTGGATACAGATGATATTAATACTGAAATTTTTCACTCTCCACTTACTGATCACAAAGCAATACATACTTCCATTAAATTAAATCAAATTAAAAAAACATTTTGAATCCCAAACAATTCTTTGGTTAAGCTTGATATCGTAAAAAAACACATTTCTGAAACTGTTTCATTCTTCTATGAAAAAGCAAACGTTGAAAACTCTTAAAAACTGTAAAAACTGGGAATTGTTCAAATATGATATCGCAAAATACCTAAGAAAAGTTAGTTCTGATTTAAATTATTCCAGGGAGGAAGAAGAGGACAAAGTCATTAATGACATAATAAGATTATCTCAAATATGTCCAGCAAATCAATCCGAGGTTTGATAAAATTAACCTTTTACAAAATAAACTGGATGAGCTGTATGAAAATCACCTTGGTAAGATATCGGCTAAAATGGCTGGAAGAGGGTGAAAGCAGTTCTTCCTATTTTTTCCAAGTAGAAAAGCATCGTGCTCAATCAAATACACTACAACAGCTAAATATTGATGGCCAATTAAACTCATAGCCCTCTGAAATTGCTAAATTTGTTAGTTCTTTCTATAGTAAACTTTATGCTGTTAATGATCCCACTGAAAGTCCCCAACAAGTTTTAGATAATATTAACTCCCAATCTATCAGTCCTTCTGTTTATTCTGTGTGAAATCTGTGACTCTCCTGTCACTGTTAACGAAATACTCACTTCTATAATAAATATATAAAAATAAATACAAATATAATAAATAAAAAAATAATAAATCTCCTGGACCAGACGGAGTAACTGGGGAATTTTACAAACAATTTAGTGTTTCGAATGCTCATTTTTTAATGCAAGTTTTCTTATAAAAAAATGTATTGTACTTCTCGTTTTAATATTATTATGACACGGTTGCCCAATATCGCCGTATCTTTTTTTATTAGCCACTCAAACCTTGGCAGATTACATAACTATGTATAAATTTAAAGCCCTCTCTGTGTTCGGCAAAGAGATTCTTATTAGCTGATGATACGGCTCTTTTTTTGAAAGATAGCAGGCAAATTCCTCGAGCCCTATTTCCAAGAAAAGCTTTTTCTAATGTCTCTGGACTTCATCTTAACATTAAAAATGGGATTTTATTACCGATTAAAAATGACAAAGCAGCATCCATATGTGAAATTGAAAGTGTAACATACCTATGCATCTCCAAAAACTAACTAGAGGGAGTTCTTCAAATTTCAGTCTGGTAATAGAGAAAAAAACGTTGTAACTTACGGCTTCAAAGAGATCTGAGCCTAAAAGGCAGAGTAATGCTGTCAAAGGTAGAGGGAATCTTTAGAATCCCTTACTCTGCATGATCTTTTTAGGTGATCAATCAGACACTGAAATCTGTTGACCAAATTTATTTAATTTTATCTGGAAAATCGTATATGGATCGAATCTTACCTAAAGAAATTCCACTTTTATTTGTAATATATTTCCGCATTTTATATATTCAAAATTAGGCAGCCTTCATTTTCTTCTCCTTTGCCATTACAATATTGATAAAATACCAGCTAAACTATCAGCATTCCACAAACAAACTCTTCTTGCATGGGCATTTTAATACAAACACAATTTCTCTCCCCATAACTTTTTAATTTGGAACAACAAATACATATTATTCCAGAAAAAAATTCTACTGGTGGGTCAGCTTTTTGACATGATTGGGTATTTACTAAGATATGCTGAATTCAATTCTTAATACAATCTTGTTGTAAAACTTTAAGAATATGCCATTGTGTTTGATGCTGTTTCCAAAGTAATATGTCAAATGTTTAAAACAACTGTTAGGTATGAAGAAATGCCCTCTATGGATGCAACTGACACCACCACAGGAAAAATCTGTTTAACCCATATTCACAAGAACAACAACAAAATACGTGCCTTGTTTCAAAGGGATGTCATTTCTGTACCATGTACCAAACACTACTGGAGACGTTTTGTACCCGACAGTATTTGGAGAAAAGGCTGGAGTGTGACCCCGACTTTTATGATAAATAAAAGGATAAAAGAAGTTTATTTTAAATTATACCATGGTCCGGGTGAATACCAGATTCTGATTGGCTGCTGGGTGTGCATTAAAACCTGATAACCGGTGAAAAAAGAAGTTCCAGTCACCTAGCTTAAATGTTTTGTATCACTGCGCCAGCTTCTTTAAAACAACCTTTTGCTTCATCATCTGGACAAAAACAAGCGGTAAGAGGTGAACTTTCTCTCTGAACTGATGCTTTATTCAACCAATCAGCATAGATATATCGCCGAATCTTGACTGCAGCGGTGGTGCTGCGCATCGAGGACTATATGCTACGTGATGCGGCAAGTCCGCTTTTTGTGAGAAAAGCGATCCAAATCAGAAAAAAAAACAAGAATTAAGGACTAAAAACTGGTTAATATGTAATGCTTTAGTAAGTGACCATGGTATATGCGGGTTAATGGCCTTCGCGTCAGACGGTTGAGGCTTCCACGGCGCGCTTTAAAAAGTAATAACGCACACTTCGTCGGCTATTAACCCTTACATGATGCACAAAATTCACCCCAGTGCTCAATTCAAACTAAGATGCATGAAAAGAATTGACCCTAATTGTACCTTTTACAGAGAACATCCAGAGACAATTAACCATCTTTTTTGGAATTGTACTGAAAGTAGACTTTTTTTGGAAAAAGTGTTTAGAATTTATTAGAAATCATGTTCACCCCAACTTCACTCTGAAATTTGAACATACAATTTTTGGCTTTCATAGGAAAAACGTGGACTCAAATAAAAAAACTCATAATTAATCTTATTATTACATTTGGCAAATTGTATATATTAATTAATGTAAATGATCATCCTCTTCTACCCCTGCCTCCTATATTAATAAAACAAAATGAAATGCATCTCTATACTTTCTCTAAGCCTTAATCACAAATTAGTATGTATGAAAGTTGCGGAGCCTTTAATGTTTTTGTATAAAATGCATGTTACATACAGTACAGACTAAAAGTTTGGACACACCTTCTCATTCAAATATATGGGAAGGTGTGTCCAAACTTTTGGTCTGTACTGTATGTGCTCCCCTGGCATATTTGAATTTATTTTGTATCATTGTGTTTTGTACTGTATTTTCTTCCACTTTGTTCAGTAAATTTGTTTTAAAAAATCAGTTCTGAGTTGTGAAATGCACAGCCTGGGCTTTATTTTGTTGTTTACAGGGGTGTTTCTTCCTCGACCTTTAACTTTGACGGGGCGGTGGCGGAAGTGCCGTTGCGTCCCGCACTTGACGCAGAGCGTGCTGTGATTGGCTGCTCCTTTGTTCTCTGCTCAGTGTCGCTGGAACGAGATGGTTCCTGCTGTGCGGGATACGGAGTGACCGCGGCTGTCATCAGAACTCAGACCGAAATACGGACGACAGTCCCGACCCGGAGGACGGCCCACCCGACGGCAGGCGTTTGTTAAGGTGTGTTCCGGTCGGCCTCGTCACCAACCGCGATTCATTGTCGTCGATGAATCATCAGTTCAAGCCCAGAGTCCCGCGCTCCTCCACTTCCCTTTATTACTTTCGTCTGCGGGAGGACACACGCAATATCTGCGAGTGCTATAGTGTGGAGAATGATGACCTTTCTGTGCACGCGCATTGTGATGGTTCTTGTTTATGAAGGGAGGGGCGTGGCTTCTGCGTGTCTGCTGTCAGGGCCGCGCGTGGGCATTAAGGATTATTCACGTCAACGTCAGGTCGGTCTGAGTCACTTCAGGTTAGATAAGAGCCTAATCAGAGACGTTATTTCTAAAGAATAGCTTTATCTCCAAAAACAGTAAACGACAGACACGCAAGCGCACTGTCCTCCTGCGCGTCCGTGTAGACCTGCCACTATCCATAGCCCTCCCGTTTCAGGGTCCTACTGCCTGGAGACTGTTGTCATGGTAACATCCATCCGCCCTCCTCCAGTCGTTGCCATGCAGAACTGTCTTTGGGGTAAAAAGTCTAGACGACACAAATTAGAGCCACGTTGTAATGTGTGCTCTCCACATGAAGCACAATCTTTGTGTGTTTGTCTTTTTAAACTGGGAGGAAGTTTGCAGTCGCAATATTATTACCTGTGGAAACAAAAACGAGCAGCACTGATACCAAAATAGTAAGGCTGATGTTATTCACACAAAAACGGAGGGAAACCATGTTGGTCCCATGTATGACGCGGATGCACGTTGCTGCATCACCCACATGTATTTTAAGTGCGTCTAAGGCTACAAATTTATGGTTGGTCGCACAAATTAAGGGGTAATTGTAAAACAGTAAGCAAGTTGCAGAGCGGGTATTTTAAGTGTGGATATATTATCATTTTATTATTCTGGCCAGTTAACTGTCTTCTGAACATGAAATCTGCATTTGGTACTGTTGATCACAACATCATGATTGCATTATGGTCTGTCTGAGCCTGTTTGAAAATTGGTTGTCTTATACCTCAGTGGAAGAACGTTTCATTTTGTTGTAGGGTCATTAAATATATCATGTGGCGTTCCCCAGGATTCAGTTCTAGGCCATATTTCCATTTTTTTATATATGATTCCTCTAATTTTAGCTACGTTAAAAGTATCCTGACCAGAAACCAGAGACAGTGATTTTTCCCTCAGAAAACCAAATCCCTCCCATCAAACACCATGGTTGTCTGAGCTCCTCTGTCCACTCGAGGACCAGAAACCTATAGGGGGGTTGTTTGACAAACCTCCATCTTTGGAAGGACACACAAAAATCTGCCTGTACCATCTGAGGAATGTGGAAAAATTAAAACACATCTTATCTAGACCTGTCCTGGAAATGACTTCATGGTTTTATTTCTTTTCATTTAGAATATTGTAATTAGCTTTATTCCTGTTTAAACTAAAGACATCTGCAATTGGTTCAAAACTCTTTTAACATGAGCCAATAAACATAGAACTCCTTGATTTTAAAATGATACTTCTGGTTTTTAGACAAACCCAGACGTGCTTTCTCCTCATCCATTACCACAGATTGACTCTGTTGAGTGTTTAAAGTCCGGTCAAGACATTTTTATTCAGTAGCGCTTTTACTTGATCTAATTTTGTCTTTAACTTTGTTTAGTGTGTGAAGTATGTAAGATGACTGGTTGAAATTTTATGTGTTTTTACTGTGAAACACTTTGTGATTTTGATCTGAGAAAGATGCCTTTAAAATAAACATTTACTGACTTGTGAATCAACTACAAGGTTTTCCAACAGCTTTTTTTCAACTGCTCCTGAATCATCACAATTTGAATGAAGAAACACTCAGAAATAAAGTTTTAATCTTAATATCTCTGGAGTGGGCCCCAAATTTAAAATCTGCCTTTTTGCATAATCAGCTCAGGATGGCTTGAGATTTTGACAGAGCTGAACCAGATTGGCTCTTCTTCTTCAGTCAGCAGGGCTGTTACACAAAGACATAAGTGGTGATAAGCCAGAGTTTTTGCAGTCAAAACTTAAAAAAAACAGGATATATCAAAAATAGCTTTGTTGAAGTTCTTAAAGGGTCTATATCATGCTGTTCTTAAGCCTTTTATAGTAAAAAAAATTTTAAAGGAAATATGAGTTATTTTCCTGAGCTCTTTTCCAATGTGAGACGACTGGATCTCTGAGGCTCCGCCTTTCTCTCCTTGTGGGTGCCGCCCATTTCATGTCGTCATCCTCAGCAGCGTTTCTGTGTTTCTTCCAAGAAAAAACAGCAACATCTGAACCTTTGCACAGATGGATGTGCATATTGTTCACATTAAAGGAAAGCGTTTAGCTGATCACCGCTAGCTGTGCGGAGAAAGTGGGCGTGTTTTAGCCTGGGGGCGGGGCTGGCAGTGCAGACACTTCTTGGAAGGGGCTGTTCTCACTGGTCTATGTCTTCTCGTCACACCCACTCATTTTCATGGACTGGGGGGGCCTGGTGCTGAGAGCGCAGGATTTTAGAGAAATACTCAGAAATGTGTGAATGGATCAAAATACCGGGTTGTATAGGGTTGTTTATAGAGAGGAATTAACATTATAATACATCTAAAAGTTCCAAAAATGGGTTTTGCATTTTAAGTTTGCCCTTTAATTCTAAAAAATTCATTTAAAAACATCATTTTAAGGGGTTTAACTATTTTTCTTTTCATTTTTAATATACTGTACAGAGAATATTTTCTTTTTCTACAAATCTGTAAAAGAGTAGAAAAACTAAAAGATGAAGCAGAAATCTCCTGAAAGAGCTGAATGCTTTTAGACGGAAGGGTTGGGACGGCACCAAGGAATTTACAGAAGCAAAAAAAATACCCAGAAGAGAAGCAAAGAGTCTAAATATCAGCATCCATCTTTAGTCGAGCTTAAACTTTATCTGTCATATTCTGCAGTAGCCAACAGGAGGCGTCATCAAAGTAGCAGCCATGGACACCACCACCTCCATCAAGATGACCACTTTGGCCATCCAGAACCTGTTCAGCTATGTAGAGGAAGAGAACCTGGAGGCTCTTAAAACTCACCTTGACCGCTTCAAGGAGGTTGATGGACGCAGTGATGTACGTCCTTCCAAGTACCACCCTCATTATCTTTGATTGGTTTATCAAATACTGTCACATTGTGATTGCTTTTACATGGGTTGTATTGTTTTCTGCACCGTTTATGCTTTTTCCAGTGCTGTGATTGCTTTAAACCTGTTTTTTTGCTTAAACACATACAGAACGGCCAGACCCCCCTCATGCTGGCAGCGGAGCAGGGCAGTCTAGAGATCATTCAGGAGCTTATTCGAAGAGGAGCCAACGTTAACCTGGATGATGTTGTGAGTGCTCTAAGTGTGGCCCTGTTTTCAGTGTTACTTCTCCCCTTGGCTGCTGCTGTTGCCAGGCGACCGAGAGGTCCAGCGGCTTCTGTTTCCATGGTAACCTGGTCCCTATGTGTTGTTAGGACTGCTGGTCGGCTCTGATCTCTGCAGCAAAGGAGGGCCACGTGGAAGTGGTGAAGGAGTTGCTGGAGAACAGCGCATATATTGAGCACAGAGACATGGTGGGAGCAAAGACTCATGGAAAATGCACTTGAACTGCTTCCCCCTCTATGTGTGAACAAAGCTGTGTTCTTTGTCAGGGGGGCTGGACTGCTCTCACCTGGGCGTCCTACAAAGGACGTGTGGAGGTGGCTGAGGTGCTGCTGGAGCACGGAGCTAACCCCAACACCACCGGACAGGTGATTGTCACTCTGATATGTGTGTCTCTTCCTGAGTTCTGCACTCTCACAGCCCCCTCCCCCCATCTCCCTGTACAGCAATACAGCGTCTACCCCATCATCTGGGCTGCAGGTCGAGGACATGCTGATATTGTGAAGCTGCTGCTGCAGTATGGAGCCAAAGTCAACTGTTCGGACAAGGTGGGAGCATCAAAAAGACACTGTGTGTGTGTGATCATTTAAGGTGTTGGTGAAGTTAATGCATAAAGACAATGAGGACACCTTTGGAGCAGCAGTTTTACTCCCTTTTGGATGTTTTCTTTATTTTTTACCCTTCATGTCATTTGCGGATCCTAAAAGATAGAAGGATCACCCACTCTGTCAGGTTTTAATCCGATCTGGTTTCCCCTGATAGTCGTCTTTGTTTAAACTCTGGTTTGGACTAAAGAAACCAGAGAACTGTGGTCCTCTTGAGGTTCTCTGATCACATGCAGATGAACTCTGGTGCGGTTCACTTCAGTGTGAATGCAGGCAGACTTTCTACAGACCAAAGAGAGGAAGAGAACCAAAGGGAGGAAAGGCTGTAAGCTCTGAGTGTTTGGAGGAAAAAACCAGCCGTGATGGTGTGAATCTAAAGAAAGAAACCATGAAGACGTTTGGGAATGTCTGCTAGGAAAGGAGGAGTAGTGAGGAGCTGCAGGAGATTCTTCTCCATGAGAGTCAGTGGATGAGTGGGACTAACCATCATGCAGACTTTAACATCCTACAGAGTCACTTTGGGAATGTTTGGAGCACCAGGAAAGTCTTTGAGAAAGTAATACAGCTTTTTTATAATCAGTAATAAAAATAAAGATTTACAAAACCAATTTATAATTTGACAATTAATTTATAAAAAATACATTGTGTTATGTAAACACTGTAAATTAATTACACACTGTAAATTTTACTTTAAAAGAGGAATTGGAATATTGTTGATGAATTGGTTGATACAGTTTTGGATTTGAAAATTTGTTTGTAAATGCATTTACAAAGTAGACCACGAACATTTTTCATTTCATAAATTAAAAAAATGACGTCACGCTATCACAGCTACCTCCAACGGTAGTGAGCTGCGTAAATTCAAGGAGCAGTTTTCTTAATACGAATGGTCTAAAAGACACACCATAGTTTTTCTGGGCTTCAAGGCAGCAGGCCCCACAGACGAGTGTGTCCATCAGAGGGGGCTTGAAAGAAGCTCTTATATTTAATGGGACAGAGCCACTGACACGACCCTTCCTCTGTGCTTGTGCATGTTTCAGTACGGGACCACTCCTCTGATCTGGGCAGCCAGGAAGGGACACTACGACTGTGTGATGCATCTGCTGGAGAAGGGCGCTGATGTGGACCAGGAGGGGGCGGTACGCCCACACATGCACACATGCAGCTGTTGTTTCTGTTGAATCACAGGCAGAGGCACTGTGTAGTGTTCAACCAATCTGAAAGGATCCTGAACATTCAAGCAAGTATGCAGCACTCTTTGGTTCATCTAAAACGGCGCTGATTCATGCATAAGGTGGGCCCCAAGTACAGCAAGACAACATGTGTGAGAGTGACCCAGAATAATATCACTACTGATCAGATATAATAAAGATAGATTGATTTCAGGGACAATCTCATCAATCAATGGTGTTAGAATCCGAGTCAGAGGACGAGTTAAAAATGTACAGGAACATAGTGATTCTAGTTCAGAGAGCTTGAGGGGACAAAAGTGGCTTAAAGCAATTCTGGTTCAGCAAATTAAGCTTTGGTTTTCTCTGACAGATTATTTTATCAAACAAAGTCCTTACTTGTTAGAGATGAAGGAAAGCAGAGTCTGACAGGTCAGGGTGATGGGGTCATATACAGGCAAAAGACCTGCTGACGTTCAGCTGAAGGTCTGAATGTCAGATAAGAAACATTTGACAGGATAGTGGGGGCTGCATCTGGTGCCAATGATTACATGGTTACACGCCCAGCCCTGGAGGTCAGGGGGACTCAGATGTCTGTGTACTCTGCTTAGAACTCCATGACAGCTCTGATCGTGGCTGTGAAGGGAGGGTACACTGAGGTGGTGAAGGAGCTCCTGAAGAGAAACCCCAATGTCAACATGACGGACAAGGATGGAAACACGGCGCTGATGATTGCTGCCAAGGAGGGCTACACTGAGATCGTCCAGGACCTGCTAGATGCTGGGACATATGTGAACATCCCTGACCGGGTGAGTGGCCCTACAGTGACTCCTCCCCTCATCCAGCAGGGGGGGCTGAGGTTGCTGAGAGGGTTGAAGGCATCTCTCTTTTTCAGAGCGGAGACACTGTGCTGATCGGAGCAGTGCGGGGGGGGCACGTGGAGATTGTCAGAGCTCTGCTGCACAAATATGCTGACATTGATATCCGTGGGCAGGTGAGATCAAAGAAGGGGGACTGCGTTAATGGCTAAATATGACTTACTTTAGAAATGCAAAGCTGGACCTCCTTGGTGTGGTTACAATGGGAACCTGGCTGGATGAAGTAGGTGGCGTTAATCGAGATTTTGTTTCTTTCAAATCTGGTACAAGCAGATCATGAGGATCCTCGTCTTCCCCCGTTGTGTTTAGTTGTGTCAGCGCTGTGCTGTGTGTCTGCAGGAGAACAAGACGGCTCTGTACTGGGCCGTGGAGAAGGGGAATGCCTCCATGGTGAGAGACATCTTGCAGTGTAACCCAGACACAGAGACATGCACCAAGGTGAGGCTACTGCAGTCATAAAGTAGGGACCAGTGTGATGCTCACTGTTAGAGGCTCAGAGCACCCCTTTTAGGACTAGCATGAGAATGTGCTGGTGCTGAAATCTTAACCTCTTTGCCATCATCTCTCATCAATCTCATAACCTAGAAGAGGTAAACCACTGTGTTTGTGTGTGGCAGGATGGAGATACCCCTCTGATCAAAGCCACCAAGATGAGGAGCATTGAGATTGTGGAGCTGCTACTCGACAAAGGAGCCAAAGTGTCTGCAGTGGATAAGGTGCAGCTAAACTTCTGGCCACTCCTGTCTCAACCTTACCTGCCGGTTTCCACACACAGCTCCCTATTCCTCTGTATTTTCCAGAAAGGAGACACTCCCCTCCACATTGCGATTCGGGGTCGAAGTCGCCGCCTGGCTGAGCTCCTTCTCAGAAACCCCAAAGATGGCCGCCTGCTTTACCGCCCGAACAAAGCTGGAGAGACGCCTTACAACATCGACTGCAGCCACCAAAAAAGCATCCTAACACAGATATTTGGAGCACGTATGTCAGATTTGGATCTTTGACATCTGCTACAATTATCTCCACACTAGCAACTCACGTTCCCCCCTGCCCTGGCACGACTGTGGCCCCTCTGACGAAGAGCGTTGGCCCAGGGTGTCACAGTCCTGTTTACAGGGGGAGAAAACACTTCAGGGAGCTTGACACAGTACTAGGATTCGAACCGGCAACGCTCCAGCCAAGCTTGCAGTACATCCAATAAACCACTAAAGACCTTCTTTCCTGCAGATGCCAAGCTCTACTTTGCCTCCCCCCAGGTCATCTGTCCCCCACTGAGACTGATGGTGACATGTTGGGCTACGACCTGTACAGCTCTGCTCTGGCTGACATTCTGAGTGAACCCACCATGCAGCCCCCCATCTGCGTGGGCCTATACGCCCAGTGGGGCAGTGGCAAGTCCTTCCTGCTGAAGAAGCTGGAAGGTGAGTGTTCAAACATTGGCACACTGAGCATGCTCAGCTCAGGCACAGGTGACAGCTCTTCTCCTTCCTCCTCAGATGAGATGAAGACATTTGCTGGGCAGCAGATTGAGCCGCTCTTCCAGTTCTCCTGGCTGGTGGTCTTCCTGTCCCTGCTGCTCTGTGGCTCAGTTGCCATCGTCCTGGGCTTCACTGTTGACCCCAAACTGGCTGTGGCGGTGTCGCTGAGCCTGCTGGCTCTGCTCTACCTGTTTTTTGGTCAGTAGAGTGCCAAAGTTCCAAGAGGTTACAAACAAATGCTTTTCTGTTGGGTGCCACTGTGACGATCCTGCTATGTTCTGCAGTGGTGGTGTACTTTGGCGGCCGAAGGGAGGGTGACAGCTGGACTTGGGCCTGGCTCCTCAGCACCCGCCTGGCCCGTCACATTGGGTATCTGGAGCTGCTTCTGAAGCTGATGTTCGTTAATCCACCGGAGCTGCCGGAGCAGAGCACCAGAGCGCTGCCTGTCAGGTAACGCCACGCTCACCTGTCAGGCTTGAGACGCTCCACAGAATGCTGAAAGGTGTACCTCCTGCAGGTTCCTGTTCACAGACTACAACCGTTTGTCCAGCGTGGGCGGAGAGACGTCCATGGCAGAGATGATCGCCACGCTGTCAGATGCATGCGAGCGAGAGTTTGGCTTTCTTGCTTCCCGTCTATTCCGAGTCTTTAAGGCGGAAGAGACACAAGGTATTGTGGGAGAATTGGTGAGGGGGGGGTTTGGCTGCAAATGAGAGTCCACTATTTACTGCTGACTCAGTCATTTGTCTGTCCTGTGCTAATGAGTTGAAATCTGCTCCCTGCTGTCTCTCCAGGAAAGAACAGGAAGTGGAAGAAGACGTGCTGCCTGCCGTCCTTCATCCTCTTCATCTTTGTACTGCTCTGCCTGGTCAGCGGCTTGGCCCTGCTGGCTGTCTTTAAGGTGGACAGAGAGAATCAAACGGTCAACGCCTTGTTGGTGGGCGTGGGCAGTGTGGTGGGCCTGGCTGTGTTGCTGAATTGTAAGACGTGGTGGCGGGTCACGGACTCTGTACTGAACTCCCAGAGGAAGAGGCTGCACGGTGCCGCCAACAAGATGCACAAGCTGAAGAGCGAAGGCTTCATGAAGGTGGGGGCTCGAGGCTTTCCTTCCACCTTACGACAGCGGAGCTTCTTCTTTCTCTGAACATCTCCTCCTGCAGGTCTTGAAGAACGAAGTAGAGCTGATGGCGAAGATGGCCAAGAATATAGACAGCTTTACCCAACACCAGACCAGGCTGGTGGTGGTGATTGACGGCCTGGACTCCTGTGAGCAGGACAAAGTCCTACAGATGCTGGACACGGTGAGGACCTTTCTGCTATGTTCCAGGTCAAGGCTTCCATGCCTTCATGTCAAGTTTGCAGACTCTTTTGCCTAAAGTGGCTAAAAGTGGCTGATCAATAGCAGGTTGTTGGGAGCTACTCTATTGGACAAGGAGTGTGGGACAAAGAAATCTGGAACAGAGGAAAACAGGGAAGGTGGTGGGGGCTATGTAAAAGCTGGACACTTGTGTAATCAGGGATGAAGCTAGGACTGCTTGGAGGAAAAGGAGGAACAGGGAGAAGCCTCCATCTCAGAGATAGACTCATGCTGACGTCAGGGGAGGATCCGCATTTCTCTGAAACAGAAAAAGTTAGGTAGAGAACCCAGTTCCCTTTCTAAAAACATTTAGACTGTTAGTTAAACCTTTAGAGGATTGACAGTAGTAGTTCAGTGCAATGCCCTTGTGAGCTTCAGAGAAGAAACACTGGATTTTCTGTTTCAGGCATTTGTTCACAGAGCTGAGCTCAGAGCTTTGCAGGAAGGGGAAGTCAGGAGTCTTTCACAATAAAGCTGTGATGCTCATCTGTAGGTCTTACTCAGGAGGGTGGAGGAAGCGGTTTTTGGCCTGGGAGGGGAAGACAAATCAATGTCTGTGGGTTTGGGCTCCTGCAGGTGCGTGTGTTGTTCTCCAAGGGTCCCTTCATCTCCATCTTTGCCAGCGACCCTCACATCATCATCAAAGCTATCAATCAGAACCTGAACACCGTCCTGAGAGATTCCAACATCAACGGACACGACTACATGAGGAACATCGTGCACCTGCCCGTCTTCCTGAACAGCAGGGGGCTGTCCAGTGCCAGGAAGATCAGCGCTGCTGCGCCTGCCAATGGAGACACCAACAACTCTGAAGGTAGCCACGACACTGCCAAAGCACTGTGTGTGTGTGTTAAGGGGGGGTTGAAAGCCGACGCAGAAGCCTGAAGTGAAGTGTGTGTCTGCAGGTTGGCACGAGGAGCTGGACAGGAAACTGTCCCAGCACAGCTTGGGAGATCTGAAGTTTGGGAGCAAGACGGCTCTGAACCGCCGGGTAAGAGCTCGGTTACACACGGAGCACCCACCACTTCACCCCCACAGAGTACAGACCTGAAACAGCAGAGCATCAGGACCTGAGCTCCACAAGCCTGCTTTCTCATAAGCTTCTGTGACCTGCTGCACGTGTTCATGTGTTTGTGCTGCAGGACACGTACCGGCGCAGACAGGTGCAGCGTTCTGTGACCCGGCAGATGTCCTTTGACCTGACCAAGCTGATGGTGACGGAGGACTGGTTCAGCGACATCAGCCCACAGACCATGCGGCGGCTACTCAACATCGTCTCTGTCACAGGTGAGCCTCGGCTCGGTCCTGGACAACCCTCTGCAGCAGAATAGGAACCCGTGTCGTCCTGAATGTGTCCAGGCCGTCTTCTACGAGCCAATCAGATCAGCTTCAACTGGGACCGGCTGGCGTCGTGGATCAACATGACGGAGCAGTGGCCCTACAGAACATCCTGGCTCATTCTGTTCCTGGAGGACACTGACGGGGTCCCCGACCAGGCAACGCTCAAGACCATCTACGAGAGGTCAGAGGTTAAACTGTCTTCTGCCCCCCCCCCCAACCAGACTCAGTCGACCTAATTCGTCTCTGTTCTCAGGGTGTCCAAGAACATCCCCACTACCAAAGATGTGGAGCCACTGCTGGAGATTGACGGAGACGTCCGCAGCTTCGAGGTCTTCTTGTCCTCGCGGACCCCCTTCCTGACAGCTCGAGACATCCGCACCTTCCTGCCCTGCACCGTCAACCTGGACCCCAAACTGCGGGAGATCATCGCAGGTGAGGCTCGTGTGCACAACTTGCTGTTGCCACACACAGCTGTTCTTACTCACCTGATGGGGGGGTCTGTCTGTCTGTCCAGATGTTCGTGCAGCCCGCGAGCAGATCAACATGGGTGGGGTCACGTACCCAGCCGTTGCCCTGACCGATTCTCAGCCCCGCCCCACCTCTGTCTACAGTCAGGTGTCCTCCACCTGCTCACCCTCCGCCTCCTTCTGTGGACCCTTTAACCAGCCGCCTGGGGGCATCCTCTCCCCTCCCCACAGCAGCTACTATAGTGGCATGGTCGGCCCACAGCATCCCTTCTACAACCGGGTGAGTAGAAGCAATCCCCCCACAGCAACTTGGGAGCTCAAAGGGTGCTGCTGCAAGTAAACGCTGGGATGTTTCAGGCATGTAACCCCGCCTCTCATTTCAGTTCCATTCATCTTTGTGTTTTTTCAGTTTGTTTTTCATGTGGGTGAGCCTCTGCTGCTGCACGGTTCCACCTCGAGGCAGAACCTGTGCAGCAGAGGGGCACTCCGTCATTTCCGTTTTTAATTTGGATCTTCTCAACCCACCCCTTCCCGCAGCCATATTTCCCCCACCTTTACCAGCTGCCACGCCCATTTGTGGCGCCCTACCCACTCCACTTCCATCAGCGCCTGCCTCCTAAACACACCTGCAGCAGAGACGCCGCCGTGCCTGTAAGTATGCTCGCAGCAGGACTGTGGGCAGGGTCAGTCTGACACGCAAAATTTTAGGCTCCGCCCACTTCCTGTGGGGTCTGGTGTTCTTCTGCATTGCCCCAGCTTTCACTCATCATGGATTGATGGTCGTCCTCTGGTTGAGCTTCACCTAGTGAACTTGCAGTTGCAGGAACTTTTATATAAGCTTGATTTTACCAGGAAATCCCAATGAGATCAAATCTCTTTTTTAGGGGAGACTTGGACCAAAAGGCACCATCACAATCAAAACATTATGTTAATACAATCAATTAGAAATGCAATACAATTCCAGTAATAACAGTATAACAGTAATAAAAGGGTGAATCATACAGTCAGGCCAAGAGTGACATGTGCATATTTCTTAAAAAAACTCAACAAGCTTTGCTTTAAAGCGATTGAGAGGAATTTGGTCACATAGACGCAGAGAACTCTACTGTTCCTTCTGTAGCATTTTCTCAAAGCAGGCAGCAGAGGGGCCTTGTGTAACAGAATCAGGAACATGGGTGTCTTCCCCTCTGCTGCTGTCTGTCCTCGTCTCTGTCTTCTGTCTGTCCCCAGTTTACATCGCAGGTTCTGTTTTAAACTGAATAAAGGAGAACCTGTCACCTCACCGAAATGATTCATCATTTTATACTTTTATGACTTTAACTGTTGTCTTATTCTTGTATTTTGTTCCATGTTTTGTTCTTCACTTGTAAGACGACCTGGGGTACACAGAAATGCAACAGATAAACGACTGTTAATATTATTATCGTTGTTGTTATTATTTTAGTTAAATGGAGGCACAGCTGTCATATCTGATGCTGTAGACCTCAGAGGGTGGGGTTACATCTTTTTTCCTCAAACACACAGGAAGGAGAACAGGCAGAGCCCAACCTTTAAAGCTGACCAATGGGAGTGTTGGTTGAGGGGAGGGGCTCTGCCTTAATGTAGAATATGAGTCTCCAGTGGGTTTGTGGCGCTCCTCGTTGTCCCAGACACTATGCACCTTCATAACGCTCTGTGTTTAGGGCTCTGCCTCCGTCATGTCAGGAGTCATGCCCACCCCCCTCAGCTCCATGACGACAGATGCAGTGTGTGAGCGCGTGCGGCAGATGGAGGGCATCGACCAGGGCATGGTTGGACAGTACACCGCCACCATCAGGAAGGTGGGCGTTACTCCATGCCGCCTACTGCCGCTGCAGGCCAGACCCACTGACTCTGTTGTTGTGGTTTCAGGCGAACGTGAACGGCCGGGTTCTGTTCCAGTGTAACATTGACGAGCTGAAGAAGGAGATGAACATGAACTTTGGAGACTGGCAGCTCTTCAGAGCCACGGTGAGTCCACTGTGCACGTGTGCAGCACATCCACGCAGGAGCTGTGACCGCCTCCTCTGTCCACACAGGTGTTGGAGATGCGCCACATGGAGAGCCAGATGAATGAGGAATCTGTCAGTGAACAAGGAAGTGTGGTGGGGGTTGCCACGGAGGTGGGGAAGAGGACGAAGGCTCCACCCAGCACTGGCACTGGTAACATGGAGGCCTCTCCCATGTACAGCTTCAACCTGAGCTTTGAGGAGCTGAGTGGAGCAGGACTGGAGGAGCCAGCTCGACCCGGAAACCCATCTTGGATGGTAGAGAAGCTCGACTTCACAAAACTCTTTGTTTTTGCGTTCTATATTAACATCAGTTGAAGGGTAAAAAGCTGCAACAATGTGATGGAGGGCAGGTTTAATATTTTAACAGTGTAGTTGTCACTGGTACATCTAAATATCACACACTCTTTGACACACCATTTGCGCGATCAATGTGAATAAGCTGATTCTGACATGGAGAGAAGTAGTTTTGCTGCACAGAGCTGCTTTTCTCAGCGTCAGAACCCTCTGATTTTCCGTTGATTACATAAACACTTGACTGGTTGCAGGACTGTCATGCAGGAAACCTGGGTTCACTTCCCACGACCAGACTGCCTGTCTGGGTCTCCCTGCGCCTTTTGTTAAACTCTCTGTGTGAATCAGTGGATGCTGATCCACAGTGGCGAAAGGTGAACAACAGAATAAACAACTACTGTAAAGGGGTGCATCATAGATTAATGCTGCTTTTCCCGCTTCAGAATTCATTGCAATTCTGGTAATTGCATTAAGGGAGCAAGAAGATTTACAGTAGCAGACAGAATGTAAGCACTGAGTTAACTACAGTGTAATCCAGGGCTGGGCAATTATTTTAACTGGCGGGCCACATTGGGTTCTAAAATTGGATAGAAACGCCACAAGCAGATGAGAATGATATAACATGGAATGTAGATGAAAACATTAGGATTGAAATTTCTATTCTAAAACAGAATATTCTAGAGTTTTTAGTTTAAAACTTTTGTTCCCATTTTAGATCATTTTTTTATTGTGAAGCCCTTTGGAACCTTCAAGGAGTTTTAAAGTGCTATATGAATAAAGTTTAATTCATTCATGATCCTTTTAAATAAAATAAATAACATTATTTATGAAATAAAGCAAAGAGCAAATAACACTATGATTTTAAAAGACAAAAATTCAGGAAAAATATACTGATACATTTAAAAAGAAAAACCAATAAATAATCGATCCTCTCCCGTCATAATCCTAATAAAGACTTAGAGCTGCAGCTCCTCACGTCTCACAGTTTGCCCAAACACTGAGCAGCTGTGTCCTGCACGTCTGTTTCTCATCCAGTAATAATGAAAAAAGCACATTTCTATGTCTGCTGCTGCAGCTAAGCATATATCCGTTACCTTTTCACCAGTACAGAGTTCCTTGTTTATTGCAGGAGTTACGTTCTAAAAATAACCGTGATCGGTGAAATCCACAGATTACAGACGTTTATGGCAGTAAAACTTCTCACTGCATAAATCCACTTTTCTCAGACAAAGATGAACATTTTCACCCTTTTCTCTTGTTTAAATCCTCAATCTCCATAGAAATTAAGTCCAGGATCTTAGAATGAAAAAAAAGATCTGATTATCACAGATTTCTGATCTGAAGAGCTCCGCCTTTCTGTATGGGAGACACGGAGGAGGTTGATTGACAGGGTCTCCGGCCAATCAGGACACAGAACAGGGTGTGTTGTTTAAAAAAAGCAGCATGATCGCCTTGAAAGAACGAGATAAACCGGGAAAGATGAACTGAAAGGGAAGACTGTCTTCTGTTCTGTTTGACAGAGACTTAAGAGGGTTTCAGGTTGGAGCACAGACTGCAGGAGGGGGGAAGAAAATGTCACGTCTTGATCGTGTGGCCAGAATAAAAAATAAAATAAACATGGGTCTCTGATATTGTTAAGGGGGCCGGACCACACATGGAGGCGGGCCGGACCCAGCCCGCGGGCCGTAGTTTGCCCACCGCTGATGTAAACTATAGTAAGAAGTGAATTCGTTTTTAATCTTGGGAACCAACACAAGGAGACTGTGAAGATGACGGTCTAACCCATTAATAAAAGTGTGAAGTACAGCGTCAACTAAGTTGTAAACCTTTACTTTTACTCATACTTGCACTCACAGATTTATTTGTTACGTCTAAACCTCCTTTCAGAAAACTGGCAGGTTTTCTGTAGCCATCACTGAGGTCAGAATAAGTTCAAAACCTTCACATCTCAGAACAAATAATCATTTAAGGAATCTCCTAAACTTACTTCACAATATTATTGGATTACTGTGTTGTTGACTGCATTCATCAGTGTGGAGTGAGCGCTCTTCTAGCTGTTGATGATCTCTGAAGGAGAATTCCAAGACGTTTGGTTCAGTTTGAAGTCATGATTAAAAGGATTCTCTCACTCCAACAGCTGTCTGTCATTTTTCGAGCAGAGTAAACGCGGTAGGCACACATTAACTGTGACACGTCTGAACTTTGTGTGAGTCAGTCTGGGATGAAGTTCACTTCAGAAAACAAGCTTGCTTGTTGAGGTGAGGTTGTTGGACTGTCAGTCATTTGAACCACTGCACAACCAAACCAATACATTCAAGTCTGTTATAGTTTACATTTTGACACATTCAAGACTTTTACCATCAAATTCATGTGTGTCAATAATTCTTTTTTATTTTCTTGAAATCTTGGGTTGGTTTTTAAAGTGTTAGATTAATTATGGAGGTGACTTGTGTTTTTAATCACATATGATCCTTTGTTTGAGATTTGCCATTACTTGTATTATGTAACAGTTTTTTTGACAGACCCTCCTGATTTAAATCTTAAGACCAGCTAAGAAATTGCAAGAATTGGCATATACCACAGCTGGACCATAACGAGGAACTTGGTAGGGTTTCCAGGTGTAAAAAGAAAAAAGAGGGGCAAGAGAACAAATATTCTTCTTTTTATACCATCAATGAAATTGACTGTTTATCAGCTGACCAAGAGTTTAAGACTGCAGCCTTTAAAAGACAGAATTTGCAAAAAGGAAAAAATGAAAATGAAAATTTTCTCAAACAGGTCTCAAGATTTTGATGAGGAGTGTCTGCGGTTCTCCATCCCCTTCTGGTCATTGAATCTACTTAAGTGCCCTCAGAAATGTCCTAAACCTCTAGAAATTATCTTGTGGAATTTTTAAGAACCCTGAAGCTAAGGTGTAAACCGGAACAACCACAGGCTGTCTGTACCTTAGTTCTTTTGTCTTCTGGATGGTGTAAGGGGTGGGGGCTTCTATACCGAATGGAAACATCACTAAAGTCCATTTCCTTTTAAAGAGACTGAGATAGTAACATTGAAGAACCCGAAAGTCTGTAGTCATGCCTCTGTTTATTATTGAAAGCTGATTGAAGCTGTAGTTGCAACATTTGGAAAGCTGCCATTTGGATCAGTGTCCACCGTGGCGCTCATCTGTCTGCCCCTCTGTGACATCATCCTCATTGTTCTTTCCTCCGTCTTCAGGGAGGCGCTCACCGAGCTGCCAGCATGACCAGCCTGAACTCACAGGAATCCTCCAACGACATCTCCAAACTGACGGACAGACAGCAGGCCGAGTACCGCAGCGCCTACCAGGAGTACATCGCACAGATGGCGCAGCTGGAGACCGGCTGCAGCCTCCGGGAGCGGCCAGTGCAGCCGCAGCCAGAGCAGTTCATGTCCGAGGACCGGCGCCGAGACGAGCAGGACGGCCGCAGGTCTCTCAGCAAGAAGAGCAGTGCTAAGCCGGCGGCAGACGGCGCCGACTGTGCCCCCAACGGGGAGGTGCTGGACCCCATCACAGAGGAGGATGAGAAAGGTGACCATGGCTCCACCAAGTCCCTGCTGAGCCGCAAGACCTCTGCAGAAAAGGGGGGGCTGTTTCATGGAGCCGCCGACCTTAAACTAAAGGCCACTGGGGGGTTGTGCTATCAGAAGCTGACCAGTGATGACGAGTCGGAAGAGTCTGATAATGCCCCCCTGCTGAGAGATGACAGAAAGCTGGTGGATCCGAAGCCCCCCGGGGGCTCGCTGGCACTAAAGGGGAAGGATTACCTGTCTGACGCCACACTTGACAAGAAGGACTCATCCGACTCCGGGGTCCGCTCCATTGAGAGCTCTCCTAACCACTCTCTGCAGGATGAAGAGGCGGACCTGTCACAGCTGGGGGGCACCAACCTAATCGAGTTGGATGCGGAAAGCCGTGTCCGCAAGCAGGGAGTCCCCGGCAACCTGAGTGGCCTTCAGGACCCGGCTGTGGCTCGCATGTCCATCTGCTCTGAAGACCAGTGCAGCCTCCTGGCCAGCAGCCCCGAGGAGAGCTGGCCCCCCCCCAAGACGGGAAACCTCAACCGCACACTCAGCAACGTCACCCTGAATAACAACACCAACAGCCAGCAAGGCACCGGCCCCCCTTCGTTACCAGAGGGCTCCACTTCCTCCATCACTGATGTCAACACCAACGTCCCCCGGCCCGGGCCCAACAATGAGAATGTGCGCGTGGTCCACCTCAAGAGAGGCCTCAAACCCGGTGACCCCCCTGAGATCTGCACCGTGCCCACCGATGTAGTTGTGTTTGGGGAGGAGCGCGAGAGCATCTTGTGAGCGGCGCCATGGAGAGCGTGGGAGGGGCAAGAGCCCCCCCCCCCCCCCCTTCCACCTTTTAATGAGTTTATCAGAGTAATGTCTGTGTTTGTGTTAGCTAGACATTTGTCAGGGTTGGGGGGCCGTAGACATAAGTGAAGCGTGTTGTCGTGACATAAACCTGCAGAAAGGAGAGCCTCTGCCTCCACCCAACATTTCTGGGGGGTCAGAAGTATCAAAACCAGTTTGTCAGAAATTCACTGTTGTCTTCTTGTTGTGATCAGAACAGCTTTAATTCTTTGAATGTCCCTTCAGAGTAAAAGTCTGTTCTTTGATGTCTTGGTGTCTCTTGTTCAAGTGCAGCTTAACTTAGTCACTCAACAAAAATGAAGTAACTGTTTGTAATGTTTGCATGCTGTTGGCTGAGGTCATGTGACGTGTTGTGTGATTCAATAAACATGGATGTTGCATGATAAAGCTCCTCCAAGTGTTTTTATTTCTAGTCAGGAACAAGTTTCTGTCTGCAGGTGGGGGAGTTTTCAGAGTGGATTCTCCACCTCTGCTTCCTGTAACATCACTGTTCCTCTTCAGTTCCTCTCATTCACACACAGATTCTCCGTCTTACTGCAGCTGACCTCCATTCCTCTCTCTTTCATAGCAAACCTCCACCTCTCTAGATGATCCTCCACCTGCTTCCTGCTCTCACTATAGATCACCATGTCATCTGCAAACATGATCTACAGAGATTCCTGTCTAACCTCATCTGTCAGTCTGTCCATCAGCACAGCAAACAAGAAGGAGCTCAAAGCTGATCCTTGGTGGAGTCCCACCTCCACCTTAACCTGCACTGCCCCACCTGCAAAACATCTCACCATTGTCTTCCAGCTCTCATCCATGTCCTGAACAACTCCAATGGGCACCAGACCCTTCTCCATTCCTCAGACCACCCCATCATTCTCTCTGATCTCTTACCAGCACAGTTGGAAATTCTACAGCTACTACACTTCCACATCTCCACAAGATGTCAGGTTTGGTGAGGTGAGAAAGTATGGGGCCAACAATTTTGCTTGCTTTGCTTTTTGAATGTCATGACTAGTGGAACTAGACCGACCCAGATGCTGGAACCCGGGAGGAGACACATGAGTTTTGTGGTGAGTTGATAAGGATTTAATATTCAGATCGTGGTTCAGTGGATAGTAGGCGAAACAGATGACTCCGAGGAGGACCCACGACGAAGATTGAGGTTTTCTGTGGCTCGTGACGTCACTGGTGGTTTCGACCGCGGCTCGTGGCGAGACTGGAGTACCGACAGAGGCTCGTGGTTCGGGGCTTGACAGGAGGTAATGACGAGGCTGGGATCCGGAAATACAGCAGACTCAGGCGACCAGTCGTGGTACTGGATTCCTGGAGACAAGGTAAGAGCGAGTTTAAGGCAGAGGCTAGAAACAATGACTGAGAACGTGAAGACCATGCTATGCACCATCAGGGACAACGAACTGGTGTTGAATGCTGGTCCAGGATCTCCTTATGAAGGCAGGCAGGTGATGAGTTGAGTGGTCGCAGCTGAGTCGCATCAGGAGCCAAGCAGAGAGGGGAGGGGGAGGAGAACTGACAGAAGCACCACGACATTGAACCCAGTAAATGCAAACAAACTAGTCAATGAATTATTTTTGCAATAGGATCCTTGTTCTTTATTCACATAGAACACAAATACATCTAAAGACATGTTTACTAAAATAATCGATAATTTCTTATTTGAAGACCAGAAAGGAATTGAAGAAAAAGTTTGCCTGGAAAAAATTTAAATACCAATAAATTTGGGTTGACATAAAACTTAATATATTATTCATGATTACTGTACTGTATTCTACATGCTTACTGTAAACTTCTAAATGCAAACAGGAAGATAACACAAAAAAAGAGATTATTGTGGTTTTAAACAAGGAAACAAATCTGTTTTACTGGTTTGGCCCTTAAAGCTCTGAAGTCAAGTCGCCACAGGATGTCGTTACAGGTTTACAATTATGGCTTACAACGTAATATAGACATTCATTATCAAGAAATCATAGTTCTCAGAAAGTATTACTGATTGTATGACAGAAGCTTGCGGGTCAGTGAAAATTTGAACATGGGCCGTATTTAGCCCACTGGCCGGACATTGGACATGCCAGGTGTAAAGTCTCAATTTTGACCTTTGCTTGCCAAGGACAGGGTTTACATAAAAGGCCCTTTATGTACTTTGTTTTGTGTAATCACTTACATGTTAGATAATTTGGGTTTTTGGAAGGAGCACGTCTGAAGCACTGATGGTTTTTCCTTTTGTTGTGTTTTGAGACACCTCAGTCACGAACCAAAGCAAATCAAAATGATCACAAAAATGAACCAAGAAAGAGAATCTCATGTTCTACCATGTTTCAGCCCCTACCTCTCGTTTGCTAATCAATGAGGATGTGTTTATGGAGCAGCGGTCCTGTGTGCACGTAGAGTCATCCATTAGAACAAACAGATGCTGAACTTTGTCCTGCCGGGTGAGGGATCTGAGTTTCTTCTCCTGCTGCTGACACTCCTTCTCGGACATCAGAATCTGTCAGAACCTGCTTTCAAACTATCAGAACCAGTCAGAACCTCTACGAAGGAGCTAAGGATGGCTGAGAGAAAGACACTATTGGGAAAAAGTCAAGCTGAACCGGACTTCCTACACTTCAATGATCTTGCGTGTGAGGCAGTTGGAGGGAAGGTGAGTCCGCTGATAAGCAGTCGTGCTGTCAAGCTCATGGTCTCTGCAAACTATCCAGTTCTTCTGTTTTATTTCAGACTCTTCCAGTGACTATTTTTTTTACCAAGCAACTAGCAACAATATATCCATCTTATCATTGTACCATAACTCTATTTTCCTCCCTGTTATGAGAGGAGAAAAGCGAAGCTATAGAGACAATAGAATCACTTATTGCTCATAGCAGCATGACACTGCTAACAGCATGGGGGGTTTACTCACCCCTGCCCTTCCTGAGAGCTGAGTCAGGACCTTTGACTATTTAGGAAAGAAGTGACTGTATGTGAGATCACAAATACAGTAAATGGTCAGGACTCATGGCTGTATGAAGCTCCACCCCCCTCCGAGCTGAATTACAAATCAAGTTGAGCGCTAGCTTTCGCAAATCAGCCAGATTTACTTGGAGGAGCCATTTCCTCTCTTGAGCTGCTGCAATGTTGGAGTTGGAGACAAGATTCAACGTGAATTTTGTTAAGTTCAGGTCAAAAAAAGGTTTAAAATCTGTTATAAAATCAACAAAAATAGTTAAATCACCTATAAGTTTGGGGTTAATAGTAGCCAAAAACATCACGTGAGCCTGGGAGTGTCCGTGTCCCTGTGGTGCAGGTTCTGGTCCGAGCCCTCGAGTGCTGGGCCTCTGCAGAATTCCAGCAGTGGGTGAGCCTGGTTGGTGTTTGTTTACAACCCTCTTCGAGAAACCCCACTTCTCTAAAGCATCCTCTTCCTGGGCGGGGGTGGGCAGCCCCTGTCTTGCTCTCTCCCTGACCTCCTGCGGGGTGGGCAGGTGGTTGCCTGGAGTGTGGGGTGGGTCTCCCTTGGGGGCACTGGTTCGTGCCTGGGGTTGGGGTGGAGGGATGTTCAACACTTCTGGGTGGTAGTAAGCTCCTGTGGTGGTCCTGCTGGCCCTGGTCTAGGTGGCAGATGCTACGCTCAACGCTCCAGGCAGCCACCCACCCAGTCCGCAGGAGGTCAGGGAGAGACAAAGGCAGGGGCCACCCACCACCGCCCAGGGGGAGCACACAAGACAAGTGGGGGTCCACAAAGAGTGTTGTAAACATGGCCCACATCACATCATCCACTGTTGGAATACTGGCGACAGATTGCACTCAAGGCCAAGGACTAGAACACGCACCACAGGGACACGGACACCCCCAGGCTCAGATGTGATGTGATCCCCAGTTCCTGGTCTTGCCATAGAACTCAGGGATCCCTCTCCCTGCATGGAGAGAGGGCCCCCGGGCCCAGAAAGCTAGCACCCAATGGACACAGCCACTGTTGCCAAGTGCCTGGTTCCCCTGCCTGGGATAGGGTTGGTGACAGAAGATCAGAGGTCCCACCTTACTTGTGTGGTGTGTGTATTTGTTTGTAGGTGCATGCGTATGTGTGCGTGTTGGACAGTATATTGCTGTGGGGTAAAGGGTGTGTGTACTAAAGGGTGCAGTTAAAATTAGCGTGTAGGGCACTGAGAGGAGATCTCCTGATTGCTTACAATGATGTCCAAGCACCCCCCCTACCAAGGGTCCTACATGTCTAATGTGCAGATAAAACTGTAAGGGGAAGGGTCAGGAACCATGGCCTCAGCATGGTTGGAGGCTGAAATCACTCAGCTCAGAGAGAAGTGAGTATATGTAAGATGGCCAAACCTAAAGCTTCGGAAACTACCAAACACTGTCAAGCTGTCATTGCAGCTAATGGTCTTCTCTTGATAGGGTCCGTTTTTGTAATTTCGGACTATCTTTGTTATTGCCTTAGTTTTTGGGTTAAAAACATATTAAATAAATGAACATGGTGTTTCCTCTCATGCTATATTAGTCATATCAAGTTTGATTAAAATTTAAACCAAATAGGACAAGCAGTCATCCGAGTAACAATATCCCAAATTACAGTATTGTGAGTAGTGTATTTCTGATAAGGAGTGACTTGTGAAGACTTGGTATCTCCATGATTGTTGGTATTTGTAGTTTATTTCTTCTCTGCTCTGTTTTCAAAAATCTAGCATTAAACAAACTTTTAGATGAAGTCATAAAACAAGCAGCTTTAAAAATAATTTGTCTTCTTTCAGGTGATCAGCTTTCACTCCACGAAGCTTCTTCTTTTTTCAGGTCATTTTTGCCACAGATGAGTGGTTCGCTCCAGCAAAGAACCTCCTGAAGGTACTACTGCAACTAAAACAGCATATCCAGAAACATTCGGACAAAGAACGGCAATCAATGCATTTTGGGGGTCCCACAGCATTCTTTAAACATTGGTTCAGTTAAGAACGGGAAGTTTGGACCCACTTTCTCCAAAAGGTGCCAATTCACAGCATACAGGATATCATGAAAATGAAAGAACGTGCTCAGAATAGAATTGAGGCAAACTAAATGTGCATTAGAGCTGTGAGGGTGTGGGATTTTTGATCACCGCTGTGATGAACCAGCAGGGGGCGCGGCGTCGCACTCAAGAACGCACGCAGCTTGTAATGGAAATGAATACAATGGAAAATAATGATTAGAACGCAGCAAATTTGTCGTATAATCTCGCGAGATGGAAACTTCTGTTGTAGAATGAGGATGTGTGTGTGCTGCTGAAACCGCACGTGTGTGTGTGAGTGGAGTGAGCGCGTGCAGCGTAGAGGGAGAGACGGAGAACAGTAATAAAAGGTTTCCCCCAGAAACCCTTGAAGTCTGAACACAGGACTAGCAGAAAAAAAGTAAATTATCAGCAAAGATGAATGTTTTTAATGTGTTTATTAGAGTTCCAATCACGCACAATATGCAGAACTTAAAAAAAAAGGACGGTGATGAGGTCATCACTGCGGTGAAGCGGTTATCGTCACACACAATAATGTGCATATTTCTCTATGCACTTTATTCCGCTTCAGTCTCTGGTGTCAAGAAAGGAGGATTAGACTAGGAAACAATAACAAGGTGAACTCAAACATGAAGTGGACAGCATGACAAAATACTTTAAAATAGACTCACACAATAATCTGACAAATTACATTTGAGAGGAATCCTGTGGGTTTTTTCATGTGAACTCTGGGTTTTCCAGAAGGAGCCACCGCAGTTCAAAGCATCTGCTTTCACAGATTTTGGAAAATGGATGGACGGATGGGAGACGAGGAGGAAGAGAATTCCTGGTGAGGATCTGGAACTTCATCAAACCTCTTTAGACTGACCAGTTTTCGAAATTCAGATTGACTGCTGAAATTTAGGAAATTGTTGAGATTTAAACCAAATCTAGTATCTTAAACAATGTAGACACTTAGAGAGTTCCAGATTTTCATATTTTAGACTAACTAATCTGGGCTTCTTGGGTCCCTCAATTCATGATGAACATTAAGAAGCTCTGGCCAGTTAGAGAATTTTCTTCTAAAATACTAAAAGTGTTTTTACTTTTAGTATCCTAACTTTCTTTTAAGTTTTTTTGCCTCCTGTTTTAAAGTTGTCTTCTGAGAAATTAGGCTAAATTAAATGTTGAACAGAAATCTCAACATTATCAACCTTTGCGGGAGTGAAGCCAAACGTCTCCTTCTGGTGCTGTCAGAAGAAATGGTTCTTCACAAAGAATTAAAAGCTGTTAATGTTGAAAACAAATGTTGACTGTTTACTGTGTTTGATTGAAATGATCCTAAAATGATCCAAACGTAAAAAACAACTTAGTCCTAACAGAACAGAGAAGATACAAAAAAAACCAGGACTCTAGAATAGATTGTGACACATGATCGTTTTAATACAGTGAATGTATTATGCAACCATTGCTGTAAAGAAATAAATGTGTCCCAGGTACTGAACCTTGTTGAACAGCTTGACTTCCAGGTTAGAAAATCTCAAGTGTTCTGGTATCTCTGTTTGCTGTTTGAAGGTCATGATTGGTGCATAATCCAGCTGGGAGTTCCTGGCTCTATCTACGGCTTTGATGTGGACACATCTTTCTTCACAGGAAACCATTCGCCCCACATCTCCATCCAAGGAGGCTGTCTGGGTACCAGCTGCTCTCCCTTAGCTACATCCTCATCACTTTCTTTTAACAGTTTTGCTGATGAAAAAATGACAATTGACCGGCTCACATAGAACAATTGCTTTGAAATAGTCAGAGGCTAATTTTTTATTGTAGTTTTTAAACTGATAAACATGGGCTGGGCTTTATAAGTAAGGCCTTTAGCGCAGCTTTGCTGTGACGTAGTGAAGTCCTGTGTGAGGACTGTTTACCGTCCACCTTTAATTGGTGAAGGCTCCGTACGAAGACTCAAAGACCTGGTGTCATAGAAATCTGGCTAGGCACATGCTGCAATTACAGAGTGATCATGTTTACAATGGTTGGCACTACTGTGTTTTGAAAAGAACATCACATACTCATCACTACCAAATCCAAGTGCCCCCATTGGAAAACCTGCAAAGCGACACGTGAACCCAAAAGTCTCAACACGGAAGTCTGAAATGAGGGTTAACATGGATTTACATAGACTTTTCATCAAAACTGGCTACTAGAACACGAGCCGACGCTGTTGGTGTGTAGATACCTTCAAGCTTAAGCTCCTGCTGCACTACAGACTGACTCGCTGGTTACTAGCCTTACTTTTGGAGGCTTGAAATTTTCTTGGACTCTGATTAGTGTTTATCGTGTTTTTTAAGCTTTTAAGAGTTGATGCGTCCAGGCTTTCCTTCTTTCAGCTGCTGGGCTAGAACTTTATCAGACAAGAATATTGGCTTGTTTGGGTTGCACAGAATTAAGTAAGGTGTAACTCCATGACATCCCCCTGCTTCTAAAGATCAGATGCCCGCATTTACTTTGGATGGAGACCGGACTGGGATGGCGGCGTCCAGCAGCGAGATGGCAGCTGCTGCTAAGGTGAATAAAAGAGAGACGCCATGGGCAGCACTGCCAACACTGCCAATCGGGGTTTGGGACATCCTGATTACCTTGAAAACATATCATCTTGTAAAGTTTACCAGGTGATACAGGTACCTACATGTCGACAGAAACATTTTTAAACAAAAAAGCACAATTGAACTCTGCAATAGACCCATGAAACATGGAGACGTTTGATGGAAAAAAGTGAGGGACTCCTGAATGGTTACATATGCTCTCATTAATGTGAACCTTATTTAAATAAATGAGGGGAACACCGCATTTAAAGACAGCTGACTTGGGTTAAAGCATGCCCCACACGCTTCACTACATTCACTACAATCTACATGTGCGTAGATTTTAGAATATGCCATGTTCTACACTGAAATTCAGTCTTTTTATTGATGGCCATGCTTCCTTTGACTGACAGCTAGGCTCAGAGGCGTGGCCAGAGTTGGTGGGCGTGAGTCCGCTGCAGCCTGGATACTCCGATTGTTGCCACAATTACTTCAGAACAGATTTCAGGGGGAGGGTCACACACCTGCGGCTCAACATGCTCCCAGGTACAAACATGCACACAAATACACATAAAATGATTTGGCTGTGGGCCAGTGTGTGTTGGGATCCCTGTTCTCCCTCGAGGTTTTTCTCTTTCTTCTCCTTCTCTCTGCCTCTGAATGAGGTAGATGGATAGTCTTTTGCTCCCTGGTCTGCCCCTTCAACTTGTCCCGCTTTTCTCACCTCTTGCCATTTCCCTCATTAAGACCCCTGCTCTTCAAGCTCTGTTCACCCACCCACTTACAGCCAGATTGTCCTTGAAGCTCTGTCCTGCTTTCTGAAGCTCTGGCTCTGTATCAGGGCTGTTATGTCTTCTGCCTGGGTTCATGTTCCAGCTATCTGTCCCCAACTCCCCTTTAAAACACACTAAATAAACCTTGACTCACCGCCCGCCTGTTGTCTGCTACTTTGATTCTCCTGACCTGTTCCTCACAGCAGTGTGTTGGTGTGTGTCTGTGTAACTATTTGTTCTCAGATGGAGGGATTGCTCGCTTGAGGGTGTATGGTGTTGGGCTCAGGGATTGGTCAACTGTTTCCACCAATCAGAAGGTAGACCTAGTGGCTCTGACCAATGGAGGAATGTGCCTTGGCTACAGTAACGCCCACTTTGGACATCCACGCAACATGATTGGTTTGGAATAAAGTCTAGTGTATTTTCTGAGCTCATCATGTCAGTTTTGAAGAACGTTGATTGAGGAAAGCGAGGTTGCAGGTTTGGGCCAGGCTGCCAATATGGCTGACGGATGGGAAACAGCTCGCAGACTGGACCGACCCAAAGAGTTAAAGGTCTGAGCACACAGCAGCCTTTCATACTTTTCTAGGGTTTTTCTGATGGTTCCCTCAATTTACCCCTTGTGCTATCTTAGATGACCCCCCCCTTACACTGACGTGTTCTCCCTACCATGACAAAGGTGGATAAAGGTGGAAAGATTTCATGTAATCCATGGACACCAGTGAAGATCACAATCATTGAAGAAAAAAGGTTCAGAGCACTGTCTAATGGGTCTAGATGACCCAACTCCCAATGTTAAAGTGCCTAGGATAGAACAAGGGATACGACTGTTTTCAGAATGTGACACTCACAATTAAGCAAGAATGTAAAAAGTTCCCATTATGCATGAACATCCTTCTTTTTGTAGTTTTTGTTTCTTTCAGCTCCCCATCTAAAACGTTCACATTTCTCCTCACAGGTTTAGATAAACTATTAGTTCAAAAATCTATGGCAAATAATGTGAGTCACATTTCTTTTGGTGTTGTTTCCTTTCAAATGCATTTTAGTTCTAAATGATATCCACACATACAAATACGTTTTTCATTTGCAAACTAAATTTGTATATAAAACCATGTAAGTGCATGTGGAAAAGTTTACAGCTGCAAAACCTGCTCTCAAGTAAAGTGAGTAAGTAAATCTGTATTTATATAGAGCTTCTGTAAAAGCATATTTTCAAAACAGCACAAGGAAACAAGTGTTCACACTACAGACACAAACTCATGTTGCAAATTCAGACTTTTGACAATCAGTCTGAACTGATCATGAAATCAGCCCCTTTACTGAATAATTCTAGTGCTGCGTTCACAAACTTAGTTTCTATACTGAGTCAAAGTAAAGACGTAGCAAAAGGTCTTGTGGCGCGATTTGAATACTCTGAATGATCTCATAACTCCAGACACAGCAACATGCTTGCTGGGACATTTCTAGAGCTCTCCAAAACAAATATACAATTAGTCTTTTCTAATGTGCCATTGAGCCTGTAAAATAAAGGTTAGCAGTAACTTAAGAAGCACGATGAGCTGGTGGTTAGCACTCTCCCCCACAGCCAGAAGGTCCTGCTTTAAATCATGGCTGGGTGGAGTTTGCATGCTCTCCTCGGGCATTTGTGGATTTCTTCCAGACACTATGGTTTGCTCCCACAATCAAAAAGCAAGCATCATAGGTTGATTGGTGACTCCAAATTGTCCTTTAGGTTTGAATGTGAGTGTGTGTGGTTGTTTGTTTCTGTGTGGCCCTGTGATGCACTGGTAAACTGCCCAGGGTGAATCCCACCTTCTCCCTACAGGTAAACGAGTGTGGGATCCTGCAGGTGCCTGGTTATGAGTGGGCCGTGTTTCGCCTGGGTCATCCTGGGGTCATAAGCAGCATTGAAGTGGACACCACCCACTTCAAAGGTGAGGACGCTCTTCCCCTGCATCCTCTCATTTCTACCTAAAGCTAATTTTAATGCCACATTTGCATTCAGGTAACTTCCCAGACTCCTGCCGACTAGAGGCCTGTTTGCTGACCCAGGAAGAGGAGAGACATTTGATTAAGACCAGCTGGAATTCAGTGAAGTGGGAGGAGCTTCTCCCCCCACAGAAGGTCATTTTTAACATTGATCGCTGGTTTCTTTTGTTGGGATTGCAATGAACATGTCCGTCTGTGCTGCAGCTCCATCCTCATTGCAGGCATCAGTACAGTGCTGCAGACCTCATCCAGAGCCGTCCCTTCACTCACATCCGTCTCGTAATCCGTCCAGACGGGGGGGTCAGTCGCCTGCGGCTTTGGGGTCGACCCACACAGCTGACTGTAGCTCCCTCCAACCTGAAAAGGCAGACATCCAAACTGTGAGAAGATACGGTTGTAGCTGCGTTTACATGGGCAAAAGTAATCGGAAAGAACGCCTGATCGGAAGAAAAAAGCGTCATGTAAACACGCCGATCAGACTTGTTTGGGTCAAAATTTCTTTCCGATCGAGATAGTTGATCCAATTGTTGTTCATGTAAACAGTTCATTCCGATCGTGTGTCATGCATGGATGGTGCTTCGCTCCAGAGAAGCTTTGAAACTCAGATAGAACCGATCCGCTGCTCTGCGGAGGCCCGGTGCAAAGCGCCGCTCCGCTCTCGCCCCGCTCTCGCCCCGCTCTCGCCCCGCTCTCGCCCCGCTCTCGCCCCGCTCTCGCCCCGCTCTCGCCCCGCTCTCGCCCTCGCCCCACTGGCTCTTCACCTCTCCCCTCTCTTACACCCCTCACTAGCGCTTCGTGCCCCAGGTCCGGGCTTGGGTGCCGGTGGACCGAGCAAACTGTGTCTCTGAGCAGAGCAGCAGGATTTATTCATGTGTGTTTGAGGGGAGGGGAGGATGCTTTGTTACGTGTGCGTTTTGTTGGTTTGTTATGTGTGGGAGAATTCGGACTGTGATCCGTCATGCCGCTCTGGGTCAGCGGCTGCTGGCTTCAGGAGAACCGTGTGTCCGAGCAGAGCTCGGACCGTCAGCTCACACAGCGGCTTTGGGGCGGTGTGTGAGCTTTTCACAGCAGAAATGTCACTCAGACCTTAGAAATCATTCAAACAATCATGTAGATTTGTGTTTCCAGTCGTGTCCCGACAAAATAAAGGCTGATGTTATTCCCACATGTTTACGTGCAGCCAAGATGCAGATTGCAGCATTTCCTGCATGGATTTATGTTCATCCAACAAGGCTAACGTTGTTAGTGCGTGTTAGCCTCTCCTGAGAGCTTCGTTCTTCCAAAAAAAAAGCACTGACCACACGGATTAAAGAGAAAATGATGAGCGAACAGGCGCTTTATAATAACATTAATAAAAGCACGTTTAGAAGATCGTCTCGTATATTACCGAGCTGCTGCATAAATGTATGTGGCAGCAGTTTGTTTACTGTGGGACTCATTTCCTTTTTCCAGTATTTTCAACACCTCTGCGCATGACCAAATGGTTTATTCTGACCGAGAGTGTGACCATGTGAACGTTTGTCCTAATCGGAAAAAAGGTTTTCTGTGCCCATGTGCACGGTTGGATTTCAATCCGACCATTGATCCGATCAAGATATTTTGCCCATGTAACCGCGGCTGTGTCACAACAGAAAGGACCAGCTGATTTTGTAGATCAGAAAAGCCATGTATTGATCATGTGTCATTTTGAATGAGATATCACTTTCCACATTGATGCATACTGCTCTCCACCCTTTGTAAGTTTGCTGCTGTGTGAGTCCAAATCCTATTAGCAATTATTAAATGTTACATCACCGAACCACCTACAGTCTGAAAAGAGGATTCACAGGTTGAGTGGAGACTCCAAATTGTTAGACATGACAAGGTGTGTGTTTCCTTTGATGGACTGCTGAAGCAGCTGGGTCAGACTCCAGACACCCCTGTGACTGCACAGGATTCAGAAAACAAGGTGCACAGAATAAGATCCTCCTAAAAATGTGAATCAAGCCTATTTGTATTGACCAGAGATCTTGTTTGCATATGTTGCCTTTAGAAATGTAGCATGAGATGTCTTGAAATGGTTCTTGTGATCCTGAAACTCTGTTGCAATCAGATCCAAGGAAATTAGTGAGTAATAAAGTACTCAACTGGACTGTGTTTTGTTTGAGATGTTTCAACTCTTCTTTGTGAGGTCAATTTTGAAGAAGTTAGCAGGTTTTCTTTTGTGTTTTTTTTTGTGGTAAGGTCTACCCGTAAAGTAATCAGTGCCTTTTATACGGAGCCCCGGTACCTGACGTGGGTAAATTACATAAATATTTTGTTTCCACAAAATAATTTATGCATCCCCACAAAACAATATTCTGATATAAATTGATCCGGTTGTATTTGAATGCACCACAGTTACAGGGACACGTTGGTTGGTCGAGATGCCTTATGGGGTATGTGCGATGCATGATGGGATACATGGCATGTAGTCTTCGGATGTAAAGATGATAAGAGATGATATGAGATGAGAACTCAAGCCAGAACCAAAAAGGTATTCATTATTTGTTCCACCCGTCTTTCATTAACATTTAATGTCTGGTTTTCTGTGATTGACTTTCACTAATTTTATTATTCGCTTTTTGTTTTGGGTTGTTTCAGTCACCATAGGTGATTTCTTTTAATGAAGCAGTGAGCACCAAAAATTGTGTCCCTGTCTGCATCTATCTCTCCCAGCTTTCTGTGCTGTTCACTTGAATTTTGTTCCATCTGTCATTCCAACGAGCCTGTCATGGTTGAACATGTGCACGTGTTTAATGGCACCAAGTGTAATGAGGGTGGTGAGACTCACATGTTCACAATATGCTTTCTGAAACTACTCATCTACCATCATCAACAAAACATCACCATTCTTTAGTGAGATTAACACCTGTTAAACCACATTTACATCTCAGTGCATTAGCATGACTCAACATAAAGCAGTGGAACAAATCTTTGAATGCCGACTATAGCTTAACCTGATTAAGGCGTGTCTCTCATTTTCTTCACAAGTTCCAGGATCAGTAACAACGTTATTCATCTCATTCATTCATCTTCTAATCCGTTTTTCCCTTTCGGGTTCACGGGGTTGCTGGAGCCTATCCCAGCCACTTGTGGGCGAAGGCAGAGGACACCCTGGACTGTTCGCCAGTCTGTCGCAGGGTCACAATCGCACACCCATACACACTCACACCTAGGGACAATTTAGTTTCCAATTGACCTATGAAGCATATTTTTGGACAGTGGGAGGAAGCCGGAGTCCCTGGAGAAAACCCACGCATGCACGGGGAGAACATGCAAACAACACACACAAGTAACAACGTTAGGTATGTTCAATTAACTTAACAGTATGACATTTTTAAGAGAGTAAACAATAACTAGCAGGTAGTCAGGAAGTAAATTTGTTAGGCAAATCAGTAAATTGTTGTTGTTTAAATTTGGCATATCCCTTCAGAGGTCGCCACAACAAATTAGCTTCCACCGATATGCACAGGTGGTTTGGCAGAGACTTTCCTGATGCAGCCCTGTATTTCATTCAGGCTTGGACCGGCACAGGGGGACCCAGACTTGCCCCCCCCCCCCCCCCCCCTTATTTATTTATTTTTAAATCTAGTAATCTTTTTAATCTATTGCTATTTTTACTATTTTTATTGTTTTTAGTGCGTGTGTGTGTTTAATGAGTGCAGGCAGATGGCTGTTTTTACATTTCCTTTAGATTATTCTATTCTATTCTATTCTATTCTATTCTATTCTATTCTATTCTATTCTATTCTATTCTATTCTATTCTATTCTATTCTATTCTATTCTATTCTATTATATTCTATTCTATTCTATTCTATTCTATGCTTGTGGTTTCATAAACTGCATTTTCATGACACATATGTACAAAACTTTATTGAAATTCCCAAATACAAATATTTTGCAATTTCCCTGTTTCTATTCAATCATAATTGTGTGAATAAACACAAACCAACCCACACGGTAAGTCATTCAGAAACATGATAACGGATGTGAACAATACTTTGATTTACAGCTGATAAATGTAAATTTCTGGCACGGCACTAACACTCATCATCATCATCGTCGTCTTCTTCAGGCCATGGAGCGGCGAGCTCCTTACATGTGGGAGGGGCTACAGAGGAAGAGATTTGGGGAAATGGTAGTTGGGGATTTTACAGAGAAGCTGTGGTTCCAAAGATTCCACATGACACGCTCAACTTTGGATGAGCTGTGTGACGCTGTGGGACCTCTGGTGGTGCAGTGCCTGCTCCTGCACAGCGCCCAAGGCAGCAAGTTCCTACCAAGAAGTGCATCACCATCCGCTTGTTGGTCACGTGACTTGTTTAATTTCAGTTTTGGGAAATATTTTCATTTCGATCCACTTTAAAAACTACGGAGCCCCTAAAGGGCCACTGAAGAAAAAAAATAATAAAATAAAACTGGTGCGCACCCGATCAATTCAATTGTTCGTTTGTTTTTTTCACCAGTTACTAACAGCCAGTAATAAAAATAACAAATGGTTTTAGTTTGTCGTAAGAATCAAAATGCCAAATATAATTTGGACCCTTTTTTGAAACAAACCACATGTATTTAAAACTTGTTTAAGATGTTTAGTGATGTTCAGTGATGATGCAATTGTGACGGTAAGCAAGCAAAGCTTCGATCCCTTTTAGACAAGTCAAAAAGCAAAGTAAAACTCAATTAGCTCACGTAATGCCATTTCCAGGTAACTTGGGAACATTTCTCTGTGCGCAAATTACCTAGTAACAGGTGTGCACCAGTTAGTATAGGGTGCACACCTGTAAGTTTTCTTTTTTTTTTTACTTCAAATTTTTTTAGATGGTTTTGCTCTGAATGATTACAAAATGGCAGATGTAATATGAATAAAATCCCATTCCAGTCAACCTTTAATCTATGTTCAAAGCATTCCCAATGGTCTTTTAATCCCTCTGTTTATACTCTCTCCTGCTAGCTTACAGCCCCTCACAAACCCCAACCTTACATTAGCAGTACAACAGAAATGGAGAGCAATATCAGAGCGTTCAGTTTTGATCCAGATTCCAGCTCAGACCAGGAAAACAAAGACGTTCATGGATCTATTTGTCTGACAAATCAGAATAGAGCAGAGCTGGAAGGATGGCCTGCTGGTAATTTGTACATAACAACTAAAAGGTTTTCAAACAGCATTTTTTAATCTGCTCCTGTTTAACCATGATTAGGATAAAGAAATACTCAGAAATGCAGTTTTAAGCTTAAATTCTTTTATATGTCCTCCATCCTGAGAGAAATGTATGGTGTCAAATTAGCGCCTAAAGTATTGCGCATCAAAACAGTAAAACCGCGCATCAAAACCCCAAATCTGTGAATCAAAATGCATAGATTGAGAACCAAAACCCACAATTTGCAACCAAAAGCTATAACCCAAAGCACAATCCTATTTCTCAGCAGGCGATTTGTTTTCTCGCCTTTCTGAAATCCTGTTTTTGAGTTGCAGTTTTATTTTGAAATTGTCTTTTTGAGTTGCGTTTTTATTTTTTGAGTTGCGCTTTTATTTTTTGCGGTTTTGATTCTAAAACCTGTCGACACGTAAAAACAGCGACATGTCAGTCAAGGGGAGGGGAGGCGGGACATCCCTGATATCCAGAAGCTCATTGGCTGCCGAATAACACAGAGTCTTACGTCAACAGACCAGTTTAGAATGTGCCGGTAAGTTTTTCATGTTTTTCAAATCTTTTACTATATTAAACGATCAAACTTGTACTTTATTTAACCAGAGGACGCCAGCACAGTCAGATGAGGAGCTCCACCAGTAGCTGCTAGTGAAAAAAGATGTTAGAAAGTTAGATGTTGCATGAAAAACTACCACCATTGTTCTCCTGTGTTAGCATGCTAGCTAGCTCAATGCTAGCGGGGTATCCAGCTCTTTTCATGACTTTTATGGATTAAACAAAGTCGATTTTTTACCAGTGTCAGGATCGGTCATGTAAACCTGGGAATAATTGCCCGTAGATTGTCACTAGGGTTAATCAAAGATTTTTTTCAAGAAGTACATTCATGTATAATTTACAAGGTTTCTCAATTTATCTTTAGGGATTACAGATTGATTGAACAAAGCAACATATTGCTGTAAGAAAGTGACACCTTTCCTAGTTTGGGATCCAGTTCATCCTTGTTTAAAAATAAATAAAAGTAAAATTATGATTCAGAAACACATTTCGATCAATCACAATCGACTTTGTTTAATCCATAAAAGTCATGAAAAGAGCTGGAAACCCCGCTAGCATTGAGCTAGCTAGCATGCTAACACGGGAGAATAATGGTGATAGTTTGTCATGCAACATCTAACTTTCTAACATCTTTTTTCACTAGCAGCTACTGGTGGAGCTCCTCATCTGACTGTGCTGGCGTCCTCTGGTTAAATAAAGTAAAAGTTTGATATAGTAAAAGATTTGAAAAACATGAAAAACTTACCGGCACATTCTAAACTGGTCTGTTGACGTAAGACTCTGTGTTATTCGGCAGCCAATGAGCTTCTGGATATCAGGGATGTCCCGCCTCCCCTCCCCTTGACTGACATGTCGCTGTTTTTACGTGTCGACAGGTTTTAGAATCAAAACCGCAAAAAATAAAAGCGCAACTCAAGAAATAAAAACGCAACTCAAAAAGACAATTTCAAAATAAAACTGCAACTCAAAAACAGGATTTCAGAAAGGCGAGAAAACAAATCGCCTGCTGAGAAATAGGATTGTGCTTTGGGTTATAGCTTTTGGTTGCAAATTGTGGGTTTTGGTTCTCAATCTATGCATTTTGATTCACAGATTTGGGGTTTTGATGCGCGGTTTTACTGTTTTGATGCGCAATACTTTAGGCGCTAATTTGACACCATAGAAATGCTACAAGAACATGTTAAAAACTCCATTTTTATCAGAGTGGACCTTAAAAAATGTCTCACAGTTGGACTTTCAATCAAAGTGTGAAGTAGTAAATAATAGCTGATCAATTCCGGACCAACACATCTTTATTGAGGCTGAAAAACTTCTAAAACTAAATGAAGGTAAAGAGGGCTTCTACATTAATGTTAAGGAGATTCTTGCCCAGGAGAGACACATCGACTTCATTTACACAAGGGCTGTTTGTGTGTTTGTGTGTGCGTGCCTGTGTGAGTGAGTGACGTCACAAAGTGAAGAACAGCCCCTCAGGAGGAGTCTGTGCTGCCAGCTCCACCCCCAGGCTAACACCCACTTTGTCCGCTGAGCTAGTGGTGATCAGCAAAATGTTTTCATTTAGATGAACAATAAGCACATCCATCTTTGCAAAAGTTCAATCTTGTTTGCTTTCGAGGGAGAAACAATGACATGCTGCTGTGACATCATGAATTGGGCAACACCCACAAGTAGCAAAAAGCGGTGCCTCAGAGACTGAGGAGTTTTACTTTCGAGTAGGAAAATTTGCTGCAAGAATAACTCTTACAGTGTTCCACCACATAATTGCATTTCAAGATTTTTTTTCTGTCATGTGATTCCTCTGGTTCATCACTAAAACTCAGCTTGAGACGCTTGTATTAGACTTTTGTGTCCAAAGGAGGTGCTGCGGGGAGAAGGGAGCAAAGATGAAGAGCATGCCGGACTGCCTCCTCCTTGCCGGCTGCTAAAGAATATTTCACAGCCATTTTCACCGGTTCCTGAACCAACCGAAGCTTGTGTCCCTATGGAGAAATTGCATCAGCTGGAAATATCCTGATACACTGAGAAAGATATTCATGGAGAAATATTATCATCCAGATGAATGATTGATGGATGGATGAAAGCGTCTTCTTCTGGAAGAAAATGACCTCTCACACTTTACTGATGAAGGAGGAAACAGGGCTCCTGGTTTTAAGGCTCAGAGAGACACTCCTTATGCGTTATGCAGTACTCTATTATGAGGTGCCGTGTAGGACATTATTCAGAATTAGCATTCATAAACACGAATGAAATCTCTCACACACACTAGTGAAATGCTTGTATACATACAACTGAAAATATATTCATTCACATACACATGTGAAAATCCTCTCACACTCACTACTCAAAATCCTCTCAAACATACCACTGAAAATTTCGATAGAAACGGAAATTGGCTGAATATCGCGAGATTTAACGGCAGTCAAAAGCTTTGCTATGGTGATGTGTATCGGCTGCCTGAAACAACTCGGACCAAAGTAACAACTTTAAACTGTAATAGACTGGCTGAGGCAGAGACTACAGCCCTGCACGGGACTATCTTCCTCATCCCGCTACCGCCCGCACCCGCCGAATTTCTGACCAATCCAGAGGGATGGGATTCTGCTTCTTGCTGTACAATGTGACAGTCTTTAAAAATGATCCTCCCGTGTGTGCGTGTGTCCACGTGCAGACGGACGGCCTGAAAGCGCGCTGAACCAGCTGGTAAAGACGCAGGTCAAAGTCATTTGAATTTATGGAGGAAAAAACATTAATGGTTCAACAAAGCTGAAAATCTATGAATTAATTTTTTTCTGACGGAAAAATACTTTTTTTAGCTTCAGCCTTTTCCAGTTTTTGCTGTTTTGCGCCTCAGTGGGGCATCAGCACGCAGATCTGAACACCATGCGTGTCTCACGATGAACCTCGTTTGTGGTGCTTTTCTGCTTCATCAATTGACATCATGTCCCTGCCAGGCAACATGCTCCTTCCTTATCCAGCGCAGTGTTGCCAGATAGAGTCACAGCTCTTTCATCCTTGTGCTGTGCTGGAGCGCCCCGACTATCGTGTCAACCTACAATGACCTTATTTTGCGCCCGCTGTGTAGGACACACTGAGGAGCACGGGGAAAAATAACCCTCAGCTGCAGTGGATATGAACAGGGCATGAGGGCATGGATATGAGCAGATAGAGAGGCGGAGGATGTTAAAGTTCACGAGGCTGGACCCAGAAGCAGGACAGAACAGAGATGGTTGGTGAGAAAGAGTTTTTAATCAGTCCCAGTGGTGGTGGGGAAGTTCCGGCTTAGACGGCTGGATCCTGGACGGCAGATGAGACCAAAGGTGTGGAGGATGCTGGAGGCAATGTCGCTGAGAGCAGACGGACTGACATCGGCTGAAAGGTGAGGAGTCCATAAATAGGCTGAAGGTTGATGAGGAGACTGGAAACAGGTGAGGCGATTATTCCCCGGTAGGAGTGGGAGGAGCTCACAATCCTAACAGGACCCCCCCTCAAGGGACGCCACCCGGCGGACGAAACGGTCAGGGTGTAGGCGGCGAAACTCCCGCACCAGAGCAGGGTCCACAATAAACGAACGAGGCACCCAGCAGCGTTCCTCCGGGCCATAGCCCTCCCAGTCCACCAAGAACTGGAGGCCACGACCCCGCCGACGCACATCCAGAAGGCGACGGACAGTGTAGACCGGATGGCCGTCCGCCAGCCGGGCGGGAGGAGGGGGTCCAGACGGAGGGCACAGCGGACTGGAGACCACAGGTTTGAGGCGGGAGACGTGGAAGACCGGATGAACCTTCATGGAGCGTGGGAGACGTAGCCTGACACTGGCAGGATTAATGACAGAGTCCACAATGAAGGGTCCGATGAAGCGAGGTGACAACTTCCGTGATTCTGTGTGAAGGGGGAGGTCCTTGGTGGACAGCCAAACCTCCTGTCCAGGAGCGTAAGGGGGAGCTGGAGAACGGGGCCTGTCAGCAGAGTTCTTAGCACGCTGTGTAGCACGTAGAAGCGACTGTCTAGTCGCCGACCAGACCCTGCGACAGCGTCGGATGTGATCTGCCACAGAGGGAACAGTTAACTCAACCTCTTCGGAGGGAAACAGAGGGGGCTGGTAGCCCAAATAGGCCTCAAAAGGGGACCTTCCTGTGGCGGAAGAGATCAGACTGTTATGGGCGTATTCTATCCAGCTCAGATAGTTAGACCACGAACTGGGGTTCTGGGAACAAACGCATCGAAGGGCAGACTCCAAATTCTGGTTCGTGCGTTCGGTCTGGCCATTGGTTTGGGGATGGAAACCAGAGGACAAGCTGGCCGTGGCACCCAGTCCCTAGCAAAAGTGGCCAGAGCTTGTTGGATGGCGGTCTCGATCTCCCAGGAGAGACTGGCAAGCACACAGGACGGAGGGAAAATGGGACTAGAGGAGGTCTCTGGTTCTTCAGGGGAATGCAGGCGGGAGAGCGCATCAGGCTTCACGTTGCGTGACCCAGGGCGGAAGGAGACAGTAAAATTAAACCGGCTAAAAAACAAAGCCCTACGGGCCTGACGAGGGTTGAGTCTTCTGGCAGAAACGATGTATTCGAGGTTTTTATGATCTGTCCAGACTATAAAGGGAAGTTCGGCACCCTCCAGCCAATGGCGCCATTCTTCCAAAGCCAATTTAATGGCCAGCAATTCCCTATTACCAACGTCGTAATTAAGCTCGGAGGGTGACAGTTTGCGGGAAAAGAATGCACACGGGTGAAGCTTCCCATCTGGAGTGCGTTGGGAGAGGACCGCCCCCACCCCAGTATCAGAGGCATCCACCTCCACCACAAACTGTCGAGAGGGATGGGCTTGGGCCAACACGGGGGCGGTGGTGAACTGGGACTTGAGAAGGTTGAAGGCATCCTCAGCTTCCTGGCTCCACAAAAAAGGAGTCTTGGGAGATGTAAGAGACGTTACGGGGCGCGCAATGCTGCTGACGTTACGCATGAAGCGACGATAAAAATTAGAAAAACCAAGGAAACGCTGAAGTTCTTTACGGGAGGTTGGTCGGGGCCATTCCTTAATGGCAGCGACCTTCGTGGGATCCATGTTAACATGACCCTTTTTCTATAATGAAACCTAGGAACGAGATCTTGGGGACATGGAATTCACATTTCTCCGCCTTGATGTACAGTTTATTTTCGAGGAGTCTTTGGAGGACCAAATGCACATGTTGGACATGGGAATCGAGAGAGGGGGAATAGATAAGAATGTCGTCCAGGTAGACAAACACAAACCGATTAAGAAAGTCTCTGAGCACGCCATTTACGAGTGCCTGGAATACTGCTGGTGCATTGGTTAACCCAAAAGGCATCACCAGGTACTCGAAGTGGCCTAAAGGTGTGTTGAATGCTGTCTTCCATTCGTCTCCCTCTCGCACCCGCACAAGATGGTAAGCATTACGGAGATCTAATTTGATAAAGACCGAAGATCCCTGGAGATACTCAAAGGCTGAATTTAGTAACGGCAAGGGGTATTTGTTCTTTACCGTGATGTTATTGAGATGACGGTAGTCAATACAGGGCCGAAGAGACTTGTCCTTCTTCTCCACAAAGAAAAAGCCAGCTGCCAGGGGAGAAGAGGATGGTCGGATTATGCCCGCAGCGAGGGACTCCTTGATGTACCGTTCCATTGCCGTGAGTTCTGATCTGGAGAGACTGTACAGTTTGGAAGAAGGTAAGGTGACACCTGGGAGCAGATCTATGGCAATGTCATACGGTCTGTGAGGAGGAAGGGTGGAAGCCCTTTGCTTACTGAACACCGCTGCAAGGTCATGATACACCGGAGGGACGCCAGACAGGTCTGGGGAAACAGGTGGCAAATCAGTAGTCTGTAACTCAGGAAGGGCAGAGCGAAGACAGGTGGAGTGACAGTAAGGACTCCAACTTATAATGCAGTTTGTCTGCCAGTCAATGTGGGGATTATGCAAACTAAGCCATGGATGTCCCAAAATGATCTGGCAGGAAGTAGCCTGAAAAACATAAAACTGGAGAGACTCACAGTGGTTGCCAGAAAAACACAGGGTAACAGGAGTAGTCTGGTGCTGAATCAGAGTTAGAGTCTGTCCGTTAGCTGCACTGACCTTTAAGCAGGGGTCCAGGGGGAGGAGAGTTAGTCCAGCTTCAAGGGCTAGGTTCCTATTGATGAAGTTTCCCTCAGCACCGGAGTCGATGAGGGCGGATATGGATCGGGACCAGGAACCAAAAGAGAGAGTGACCAGGAATTCAGTTCTAGCTGGGGTTTGAGAGTCAGAGACAGCGCCCTTCAGTGTCCCCATGATCACTGAAGGGCTCTCTCTTTTGGCTTGAGGGGGCAGACTGCCACTTGGTGATTTTTACTGCCACAGTAAAAACATTCTCCTCTTGTCCGACGCTCCTCTTTTTCCTTTGGTGTTAAACGTGTCCTACCAAGCTGCATCGGTTCCTCAGGGGTTAATGAGTGAGCAGGAATATCGGCAGAAGAAAAAACAGAAGGGGGCGTGACCGGACGTGTTGTGGGTCTCGGTAAGGCCAGCTAGGACTTGAATTTCGAGAGCTGCGGCGCTCGCGGAGGCGGTTATCAATTCGAATGGAAAGTGTAATCAAAGACTCAAGGGAGTCCGGTTTATCATAATGCAATAGTTCATCTTTGATTGAATCTGTTAATCCGTTATAGAACACTTCCTGTAGGGCTTGCGTGTCCCAACCTGCTTCCGTGGCTAAGATGCGGAAGTCAACGGAGTACTCAGCCACAGAACGTCTCTCCTGTCGGAGACTGAGCAGTTTCCTGGAGGAGTCGTGGTACTTTTCTGGTGTTTCAAACACTTGTTTGAAATGCCCCAAAAAGGCTTGAAAAGATAATGGAGCGGAGCTGCGATTAGCCAGGAAGGCTTCTGCCCATTCCAGAGCCCGACCTCGCAATAAACCAACGACGAAGGCAATCTTGGCTTCATCCGAGGAATACATGGCAGACTGTTGTGAGAAGACCAGAGTGCATTGCAGGAGAAAACCACGACAGTGATCGGTGGTTCCGGAAAATGGATCCGGGTTAGGAATACGTGCTTCATCTACGGGCGAGGAACTCACAGGAGGCGGCTGAGGAGGAGGAGCAGCTGAAGCCGAAGGTAAGTGTGTCGCGTCAGCGATGGTCTGAAGCAGAGATTGGAGTTGTGCTAGTTGCTGCGAGATGGTCTGTTGATTGTTTGACAGAGCGTCGATCATCTGTCCTTGTCGGTCCAGGGTGGAGGCATGGGTAGACAGAGTCTGATTAATGGGGTCTGAGCCTGCTGGGTCCATAATGGTCAGTCCGTTCTGTTAGAGTTCACGAGGCTGGACCCAGAAGCAGGACAGAACAGAGATGGTTGGTGAGAAAGAGTTTTTAATCAGTCCCAGTGGTGGTGGGGAAGTTCCGGCTTAGACGGCTGGATCCTGGACGGCAGATGAGACCAAAGGTGTGGAGGATGCTGGAGGCAATGTCGCTGAGAGCAGACGGACTGACATCGGCTGGAAGGTGAGGAGTCCATAAATAGGCTGAAGGTTGATGAGGAGACTGGAAACTGGTGAGGCGATTATTCCCCGGTAGGAGTGGGAGGAGCTCACAATCCTAACAGAGGAGGGGCTTTGGCATTAAACTCTGTCAGATGGAAACACGGGCGTCAGATTAAGGCGCAGCTTTCACTGCAGGAGTTGAAGCAGAGATTTTCTCTGGGATGATCTCATGAACTCAAACATGGAAACATGATTACCAAGTAGAACTCTTCAAAATAATAAACCTGATTTCTCCACATTCTTCGTGTCTACCATGCATTGATAAACACAGACACCGCTCCATGTAGCGATCAGACCATAACTTTAGCTGGTAGCTCCGCCCACACGCGACCGCGGTATCAAGCTTTAAAGAACACAATTTCTAAGAGGCGGGGCGGTGCGTTGGACACCCCCAACAACAGGTTAGATGACAGAGTCCATAAGGCGTCTCTACCTGGTGCGTTCACGGAGCTTCAGTACATAAGAATCCAACAGCTGCACAGCCTAACGTGGTCCGCTAATATATATTCATGAGAAAACCCACTTTCCCCGTGGCAAAAACATCTGGGAACGTGTGGCCTTCAGTGAACAACAGGATTAGTAAAAATATATATAATAATTAAGTTGCACATTACACAAAAGAGGAATGCATGAAAAGATGAGGCTGGAGGAGGGACATGAATCTCTTTAATAATATCAATAGAAATACTTGTTTTTTAATTTGCGGGACGGGAGAAGATACAAAATCAATACGACTCTATTATTGTGCGGGAATAAATTCTCAGAGTTTTGCGGGTGCGGGCGGGAGTGGACATACATATTGCGGGTGCAGGCGGTAGCGGGATGAGGAAGATAGTCCCGCGCAGGGCTGTAGTCTCTGCTTCAGACAGTCTATTATAGTTTAAAGTTGTTACTTTGGTCGGAGTTGTTTTAGGCTGCCGATACACATCACCATAGCAACGCTTTTTACTGCCATTAAATCTCGCGATACTCAGCCAACTTCCGTTTCTACTGAAATGCCTTCCTTTTCTGTCGAAATTTTCAGTAGTATGTGTGAGAGGATTTTGAGTAGTGAGTGTGAGAGGATTTTCGGTAGTGAGTGTGAGAGGATTTACACTTGTGTATGTGACAGGATTTTTACAAATGTATGTGAATGAACATATTTTCAGTTATATGTATACAAGCATTTCACTAGTGTGTGTGAGAGATTTCATTCGTGTTTATGAATGCTAATTCTGAATAACGTCCTACACGGCACCTCATACTCTATAGCAGTGTTTTTCAATCAGTGTGAATCAATCAGGAGATGGTCAAGTGTGCCGTGTGAAATTGCCCTCATTAACTGATTTAAAAACATTTACCATCTCCAGGATATCAGCTCTGTGTTCATCCAAAAAGGCCCTGATAAAACACTGAGGAGTTAAGAATATGAAAGATCATAAAATACTTTTTTCTTTGTGTTTATTTGATTCTATTAAAGACTTACGATTTAGCCCTTTAACTGTCTCCACCAATCATTCTTGGAGGTTTAATCACACGTCATCAGTCTGAGCAATCAGAAGTGGTTAAAGTCTTCACTTCCTTGTTCTGATTCTGTTCAAGAAGTCTCTCAGTTCCAACAAAAATAACAGCTAAAGCTTTCCACAGAATCCGGTGTCAGACCGTGGAACAAGTGAACAAAATAATGAAGCTCAGAGGCACGAGTCTTTCTGCGTTCAGCGTTTTTTGCACTACATCTCCCATGATGCATTGGGTTGAAGTGACAGCGTCTCAGCGCACAATGAGTCTCTCCTCTAAACGTCTTGAAACAACAACGAACCCGCAAACAGTTTTTGAATCTTCTAACTTAACTTTTATAACATCTTTTAGAAAAAACAGCTGCAACTTCCAGCTTTTTCTGCCACAGTTATCACAAAAATGCGTGTGAGACTGTGGAGGAGCTGTAGATCAATACAGACAATGAGTTTCTCCTGTTTTTTTTTTTTGGATGCTGGTGTGCCGCAGGATTTTTGTCAAGGTTAAAGTGTGCCGTTGCTCAGAAAAAGTTGAAAAACAGTGATCTACAGTACAGTCTATTGCTCTGAATGAAACAAACTCTTCATGTTGAGCAATATTCCATTGTCCTTTAATAGATGTTTTACTAAGCATCAACATGTTTCAGAAGGGTTTTTGATGAGTAAGGATCACTGACGGACATTCTTCTGCTGTGAGGGTGGGGGGAGGTTCTCCATGTTTGCTGATTCAGTGTATTCATGGGCGTCTCTGGTCCCTAACCCCCACGAATAAAGGGGAAATACTGCATTTCATCTAAATATTGTTTGTTAATTAGTGCCAAAGGTAATCTACAGAAAAGCATGATCAAATACAGATGTCAGTGAGATCACTTTCCCTGACATACATGGGAGATTTATTGATTGTAGACTTTAAGAGAGATTTGATGTTTAATCAGAGTTGTTTGTTTGACTCTTCAAAACTCCTAACTGACCTTTTGGGCCAAATCAAACCTTATTAAGCAACCAGTGGGTGACTGTTCCAGACAGAACTCCAAAAATAAACTGTGAAATACATAACCAACATTCTGTTTATAAAAGCAGTTATAAAAGCAGAAGAAACTTTAATAGAACAGTGAGTTGCAGAAGGAGAAAGTGTGTGCGCAGCAATCCAGTGTTGAGGTCATTGACTGGACGGCACCCATAAAGATGGTGCCTCAAGCTGCGTTCACACCGAATGCGATTTGCACTTCAGATTCACAATGGTGAACTTCACTGTACCGGGGTATTTCCGTGGTATACCTGTCTCTCTCTAACCGAGTTTGAAGACTTGGTGGTTCCGCATTAACCTGAAAGGGGAAAAATAAAAACAAGAATAATAGGGGCACCTCTTCTCATTGTCTCAATAAAAATAAGAAAAATATAATAAAGTTCAGGAGACTTGATCTGGCCTCCCAATCCTGCATCAGGTCTCTGTCTAGCCGCCAGCTCGCCTTCCAGGAGCCGGCATAGCGAGCGCATCGCTCCAGCTCCATGGGTCCTGTGACACTGTCCAGGGTGTACCCACCTCGGCCCAACCGCAGCCAGGACGGGCTCCGGAAACACTGCTTATAATATTATATAAGGGATACAGTGGGTTAAGAAAATGGATAGAAGTTCAGGAGAACTATCAAATTTTCTCACATGCAGCCTTGTCCATTTTCACACAGAGCCGCGGAGCACTTTTTGATGCGTCTCAGTTAACCCTTGTGCTATCCTAGGCACTTTACTATTGGGAGTTGGGTCATCTATGTCCTAAGTTCGTCAGACAAAACCGAGTAGCACCGTGGTTTAACGCTGAAACTCGTTCTGTTAAACAAGAAACCCGTAAGTTGGAAAGAGAATGGCGCCGCTCCGGTTCAGAGCAGTCTCTGGATATCTGGAAACATAGCCTATTAAATTATAAAAAAGCTCTGCGTAGAGCTAGAAGCCAGTACTATTCAACCTTAATATCAGAGAATGGAAACAATCCAAGATTTCTTTTTAGCACTATTGCTAAATTAACTCGCAGTCAGAGCTCAGTAGAACCACATGTTCCTGTTTCTCTCAGCTCTGATCATTTTCTTACATTTTTCGATAGTAAAATCTCAAATATTAGACATAAGTTAAATCAAGTTATTCCTACTATCAACCCAGAACAGGCTGAAGCGGTAGAAATGGAGGCATCCATAGAAACCTCTGTAACATTAGACTGCTTCACTGCTGTGGATGAAGCGGAAATAACATCAATTATTACGTCCTCCAAATCCTCAACGTGTCTGTTAGACCCAATTCCCACTAGACTTTTTAAAGAAACTTTTCCCCTAATTAATGATTCCATATTAACAATGATAAATGCCTCTCTGGAAACGGGTTACGTGCCACAGTCTTTTAAATATGCAGTTGTTAAACCTCTTCTGAAAAAGCCCAGTTTGGATCCTAGCATCTTGGCCAACTATAGACCGATATCAAACCTGCCCTTTATTTCTAAAATCCTAGAAAGAGTTGTAGTTAAGCAGCTTTACTGCCACCTACAGGACAACAGCCACTTTGAAGACTTTCAGTCGGGGTTTAGACCCCACCACAGCACGGAAACTGCACTAGTTAGAGTCTCTAATGACTTGTTATTGGCCTCAGAAAAGGGACTACTTTCTATTCTGGTCCTGTTGGACCTCAGTGCTGCCTTTGACACTATCGACCACGGTATTTTACTCCATAGATTAGAGCAGGACATAGGGATCAGAGGATCTGCTCTCCAGTGGTTTAAATCCTATCTGTCCGAAAGGTATCAGTTCGTTAATGTAAATGGCCATTCGTCTCAGTGCACTCAAGTCAACTATGGAGTCCCACAGGGCTCAGTCCTGGGACCGATCCTGTTTACACTTTATATGCTACCACTAGGAAACATAATCAGGAAACACAGCATTAATTTTCATTGTTATGCCGACGATACGCAGTTGTATTTATCCATGAAGCCTGACCAGAATGACCAGATAGAGAAAGTGAATGCCTGCATCAGTGACATCAAGACCTGGATGACAATTAATTACCTCCTCTTGAACCCAGAAAAAACTGAGGTCATTATACAAGGTCCTAAAAACCTCAGAGATGCTCTGTCTGCTCAGATAGTCTCCCTAGATGACATAAGTATAGCCCCTAATTCCACAGTTAGAAACCTTGGGGTTTTATTTGACCAGGATTTGTCATTTAAGGCTCACATATCTCAGGCGTGTAGAACTGCCTTTTTTCACCTGCGGAATATTGCAAAGATCAGAAATATACTTTCTAAGAGTGATGCTGAAAAAGAGAGATCACATCACTCCTGTGTTAGTTTACTTCACTGGCTCCCAGTTGATTCTAGAATCGAGTTCAAGATCCTCCTGTTAACCTATAAGTCCTTACATGGAATGGCCCCGTCCTATATTAAGGACCTCATAGTCCCTTACCATCCAATGAGAACACTTCGCTCGCAAAATGCAGGACTGCTTGTGGTTCCTAGAATTAGTAAAAGTACAGTTGGAGGTAGAGCGTTTAGCCACCAAGCCCCTGTTTTATGGAATAAGCTCCCAGCTCATGGAAGAGAGGCCGACTCAGTTTCTACATTCAAAGTTAGACTGAAAACATTCCTCTTTGGACAGGCTTATTGTCAGACTAGTTAGTATTTAGAGATTATTTAACTTAATGTTAAATTGTTTAAATTAAACTTAATAACTATTTCTTTTAAAAGGCTGCTAGAAATTGAAGCTGGGGTAACTATGGTGCTCCGGGGTTCTGTCCTCTTTTCTCTTCTACTTCTACCCTTCCTCTCCTCTATTCTTGATCATTATTCATCATTTAGTTCACCATGCCTCTGTTTGGTACAGTGCGATTCATGTATTGTCCCTCTTTTCCTCTCCCCTCCTGGGGAGTGGGAGTCCTTCCAGACTCCAGTTGGCTCATCCGTGCTCCTGTTCCTGACCGTTTACCTCGCCTTTGCTCCTGCTCCTACACCTGGCTGTGGTTCCTGTCTCCGGCTCATCTCTGGCTCGTCTCTGGCTCATCTCTGGCTCGTCTCTGGCTCATCTCTGGCTCGTCTCTGGCTCATCTCTGGCTCGTCTCTGCTCTGTACCTGACCGAGTACCTCGCCTCTGCTCCTGCTCCTACACCTGGCTGTGGATCCTGCCTCTGGCTCATCTCTGGCTCGTCTCAGCTCTGTACCTGACCGAGTACCTCGTCTCTGCTCCTGCTCCTACACCTGGCTGTGGACCCTGCCTCTGGCTCGTCTCTGCTCTGTATCTGACCGAGTACCTCGCCTCTGCTCCTACACCTGGCTGTGGATCCTGCCTCTGGCTCGACTCGCGCCTTTGACTGTCCCCACAACCACAGCTGGATGAAGCTCGTCTGCTGGACTTTTATATATGTAGTTGTAGATTTAGATAAGTTAATTCTTCTCTAGGAGTTCTGGTAAATCGCCTGTCCGTCCTGGGGGAGGATCCCTCCTTCATGTGGGCACCCCTGAGGTTTCTTCGTTTTTTCCGGAATCCGGTTTTTTTGGGAGTTTTTCCTTACCGCGAAGGGGGGTCTAAGGGCAGGGATGCCAGTATAGTTTAGTCAGTTTGTTAGTTCATTTTAGTATTTTCCTATTCAACTCTTTGTATTCATGATCCTTTTGAGTTCATGTTTTACTTCGAAGCCCATCGAGACGACTGTTGTTGTGATTTTGGGCTATACAAATAAAATTGAATTGAATTGAATTGAATCTATGTCATGGTGGCCTGTCAGACTCCTCCCCCTCCAGCTCTGCTGCTCATTCTTCTCAGCTGTGACTACTCAACCCATCAAGCCACCTGCTACAAAAGGAGACCCAGCTTCATCATTCTTCGCCAGTCCGTTAACCCTGATGGTGCTTAGTCTCCAGAAGCTCACTACGCCTGGGCCCTTGTCTCGTCCTGAGTTAACTTTGTCTGTTTTCTTTGTCAGTCTAACTTTGTCAGTCTACCAGCTGTCCCCAACTTACCCCCTTCCTCATATAACCTCATATTAGGGTGAGGGGGTGGGGGGTTTAGCCTGCGATGCGCCTTGGGGGGGGGGCTACTTGGCAGTGGCCCCCCTCCTATGGATGCCGTGTGGAGTGGGCCCCCCCTCTTTCGGTTTTATTTGCACCTTAGACATGTAGGGCCCTTGGTAGGGGGGGGTGCTTGGACATCACTGCCAGCAAGCAGCAGATGTCCTCCTGGCACCCTACCCGCCAATTTTAACCGCACCTTAGACATTTAGGGCCCCTTGGTGGGGAGGGTGAGGGGACATCACTGTGAGTAATCAGGAGATGTCCCCTTAATGCCCTACCCGCCAATTTTAACTGCACCCCCCTTAGTACACACACCTCTCCCCCCTCAATATATACATCCCAACATAAACACACACACATGCACACACACACCCTCTCAAACACACATACACGCACACACATTTTGCAAGGAAGGTGGGACCTGGGTCCATCTGTCCCCTACCTCTTCCCTGGTGGGGGGTACGGGCCCCTTTGCAACGGCGGCCGTGTCCCCGGGGTGCCGGCTTCCTGGGCCCGGCGGTGCTCTCTTTGCGCGGTGGGGGGATTCACATTACATCTGAGCCGGGGGTGTCTGGTCCCTGGGGGGTGGGTTCTGGTCCTTGCTCCTGAGTGCTGGGCCCCGCCAAATTTCCAACTGTGGCCGAGCCTGGTCGGGCCATATTTACAACACCCCTTGTGGGCCCTCTTTTTTTCCCCGGGGTTCCCCCCTCCTGGGCGGGGGCAGCGGGCCCCCTGCCTCGCTCCTCCCTGGACCAACCGTGGGCCGGGCGGATGGCTGCCTGGAGTGCGGAGCGGGTCTCCCTTGGGGGGTCCTGGCTCGTACCTGGGGTTGGGGCGGGGGGATGCCTGGAACTCCTGGGTGGTGGTGGGGTGCTCGTTTGGGGCTGTGGGCGTCCTTCTCCGGTGGGGCCCTGCGTTGGGTTCTCCCGGCGCGGCGGGGGGGCTGCTCTCCTGGTTGGGCTGGGGCGGCGCTCTCTTTCCCTCCGTGCCTCCCTGGCCTCTGGCTCTGGGGGCCTTGCGGCGGCCCTGCTGGCCCTGGCCTGGGTGGCGGGCTTGGTCGCCCGGGCAGCGGTTGTTCCCTGCCGGTTCCCGTGTGGCGTTGGGGGGATTCCGGCTGCCGCTGCTGCTGCGGTGGGGGTCTTGGGGTGGGGGTGGCTGGGCACTCTCCCTCCTTCTTTTCACGTTCCACCATCCATTTTAGAAGAACATAAACACTCACCTGAGCAAAGGTGTTAGCTCACCTTTGCACTAATAGTTTGCATGACTGAATGACTGAAATATTTCACACTAGTTGGTTTTAAGGCATAAGTATGCGTGTGTGAACACTATCTGTTTTGTGTACATGTCGACAGGTGGACATTTTTGCAGCTAGCAGGTGTGTTTATAACATTTGAGTGTGTGTGTGGACGGGCCCCGCCCTTTTTGTACTGCATTTAAACCTTACCATAATGATTAACAACCAGTAAACTGTAAGCTGTATGCTGCTTCATGGTCTTATCCCCCTTCCCCTCCTATTATCACCCTCCTACCCCCCCCTCTCTCTAACGTCCCTCTCTCTTCTTCCCCTCTTTCCTTTTCCGTCCGGTCCAACACCAAAGATTTTCAAACATGATTGAAATTAATAAAGTTTGGCCTCAATTACAAAAGGGGTTTATTCAGACATACCTTTGGTTTGTCTGAAGATTAATAACCCCTCTTGTTAAAGCAAAATATGTCCAACACAAGAGGCCCTCAGCTCTCATCTGTCTGCCCAGCTGTTGGACAGGACAAGTTAAAAAAAAAAAAAACTTTGTCTGTTTTCTGTCACCTGAATCTTACCACCTCGAGCAGCAGAAGCCACAGCCGTCCTGTTCTTACGCCACCTGTGAACGTGAGCCACAGTCTCTGTGCTCTTCTAGTTCACCAGCCACGCCATGCATCAAGCCATAGCTCTCCTCAAGATCTCCAGCCACAGTCTCGCCAGGAACCAACAAGAACGTTATTAAACATCTTACTTACCACTCACCTATTTGTCTCTGCCTCTGGGTTTCAGCATCTGGGTCCGTCCCGCGTTCTAGTCATGACAATCTAGACCCAGACAGTGCTCTGAACCTTTTTTCTTCAGTGATTTGTGATCTTCACTGGTGTCCATGGATTACATGAAATCTTTCCACCTTTATCCACCTTTGCCATGGTAGGGAGAACACGTCAATGTAAGGGGGGGGGGGGGGGGGGGGGTCATCTAAGATAGCACAAGGGTTAAACACAGTACTCCATTGATGATTTCGCAGGAACATCTCCCACTGATCTCTTTGACTTCCTTCATCACAAAAATCTAAGTGAATCTGATTTGATACACAACTTACGACAGACAGAACAATCTGGTTAGATTGTAGGAATATTATGAAGGTAAAAATGTGTCCAAATGGACGGGCTTGTAGATTTGATGTGAGAACTTGTAAAACAGAATGTGAGAATATGCTCACCAAAACTCTGCATCTGTGTGTAAAAAGCTTCTGCTGTAAAGTTTGACAAACAAAATCACAACTGAGAAATTCCCATTTGCATGTGTTTATTTAGCGTTACAACCTCAAATCTGTGATGACAACTGCTCAAATGGGCTTCTGCTTGTGTGCGAATCGGCTGCCGCGAATCACGAGCGCTACAACTGCGCTCTGACTTTTGACGCGTTCCTTGCAAGACATTTATTTCAAAACTGATCTGATCTGTGCCCGATAATGGAACAGGGGGGAGGGGGGATTAGAGGAGGGGGGGGGGGTCAACCAATCAGAGTGCAGGACTCAGATAACTTGTAAAGTAATTTAGATCTCAACAACTCTTCTGATAAACGTTCAAATGTTACAGCAAGTATCTCAATCATTTTATATGAACACAGAGAGGGAATTACAAATGGGTTTTAAAAGAAAAAAGATTGTTTTTTCTGCCTTTTAATGAGAAATGACCTCTTCCAGCTGTGAATGCAGACACAGCAGTGAGGCGGCTGCCAAGGGACCGTCAACAAAGTGCAAATTCCATGAAAACACCATTTCGTAATAATCAATCATCTCTCAAAAATGAATAAATGTCTACATTTATATGAGATAGTAATGAAGACTTGTGCTAAGATCGATATTTAGTGAGAAAGTCCCCCCTCCTCTAACCCCCCGTTCCATTATCGGACACAGATCAGTTTTGAGACAAATGTTTCACAAGGAATGTGTCAAAAATCCGAGCGCCGTTGTGATGCTAAATAAACACATGCAAATGGGAATTTGTCAGTTGTAATTTAGTTTGTCAAACTTTACAGCAGAACATTTTTACGCACAGATGCAAATTTTTGGTGAGCATGTTCTCACATTCTGTTTTACAAGTTCTCACATCAAATCTACAAGCTCGACCATTTAGACACATTTTCACCTTTGTAGAATGTATTTCCATTCATCGATTCATCAGGGAGGTTTTTTAATGCACAATGACCCTGTCAAAAAACAATAAATAAATAGAAAAATATAGAACGCATTTAAATGAACCTGTTAAGCTAAACTATCGATGGGATGTCCAAACCAAACCAGTGTCTTTATATCAGATTAAAGTATACACGTTTATTTTTGTAGCCACTTAAAACAACGACGCTGAAGTTGGCTTCCGATTCACAGCTTCCGATTAGCGAAGGCACTAAAGAAACATTCCGCTGCATTTTTCGCATTAAGATCACCCAAAACTGGGTCCTGTTCAAAAACTGCTGGACCTGGACTGCTCAAACCTGGATTAAATTATGCATTAGATATTAAAGAACACGTTAAACCCAGTTTCTGATATGTGAAAACTTCCTCTGATTTGTGAAAATGTGAAATAGATTGATTTTTATCGCATTTTACGCCCAGAGTCTACTTCAGACCAGGTCCTGTTCAAAAACCGCTGGACCTGGACTGCTCAAACCTGGATTAAATTATAATTTAGATAGTAAAGAACACAATAAACGCTGTTTCTGATTTGTGAAAATGTGAAATAGGTTGATTTTTATCCCATTTTACACACTGAATCCACTTCAGACCAGGTCCTGGACCTGGACTGCTCAAACCTGGATTAAATTATGCATTGGATACTAAATAACACATTAAACACAGTTTCTGATTTGTGAAACCTTCCTCTGATTTGTGAAATAAGTTGATTTTTATCGCTTTTTCTCAGACCAGGTCCTGTTCATGAAATTTGGGTGGAAATGTATTTTTTTATTCCTTAACACTTTTATTTTTTATACTGCATTGTACTATTGTATTAGTTCACACAGGTACGAGCCGGTGGCCCTAACATATCACCTGGGTGACCAAAATCACTTTGTTGCAATCCACAGAATTCTGCCCAGACAAAAGCTGGCACTTTTACGATGCACTACAGGAATCCAAGAAGGCTAGACGAGGCGACATCTAAATCTCAACATACAAAAGAAACTGGGAAACAGATGTCAGATTGGACAAATAGTTATGGTCATGGTTAGCATGTACCCCTGACTTAAGTTTTGTTTTTTTGTTCAATATTTCTTGGTTTGTTTTCTGATTTACTTTAAAGTTCCTGTTATGGTGTTTTCCTTAAAGTTGTCCTTCCCTTGTCCCCATTATCCTTAAATTCTATTTCCCACAGCGGTTTTTGAACAGGACCTGGCCTGAAGTGGACTCAGTGTGCAAAATGTGATAAAAATCAACTTATTTCACATTTTCACAAATCAGAAACTGTATTTAATGTGTTCTTTACCATCTAACGCATAATTTAAGTCAGGTTTGAGCAGTCTAGGTCCAGCGGTTTTTGGACCTGGTCTGAAGTGGACTCAGTGCGTAAAATGCGATTAAAAATCAACCTATTTCACATTTTCACAGATCAGAGGAAGGTTTCACAAATCAGAAACAGTGTTTGTTATGTTCTTTACTATCTTAATTATAATTTAATCCAGGTTTGAGCAGTCCAGGTCATGCGGTTTTTGAACAGGACCCGGTTTTAGGGTGGTCTTAGTGCGAAAAATGCAGCGGAATGTTTCTTTAGTCCCCTCGCGAATCGGAAGCTAACTTCAGCGTCATAAGGTTGAATTTTTAGATCACTGGTGCAAATGTTAAGGATGACATGCTATTTTTAAAACCTTGGTTTTGTCTTTTCTCACTTCTGGAGTCAAATACGTCAGAGTCCAAGACGGAGGTTCCTCTTTCCCAGCCCACGTCTGCGCGTGCCCAGGTGAGGCGGCGGCAGGACGCACGAGTGTGACGCGGCTCACCTGGGCTGCGCGCTGCTTCCTGTCAGCTCCGGAGAGATCCAGCAGCGCAGCGTCTCTGCCGGCTTCGGCTACAGTTCGCGATGCCGGACTCGATCAGCGTCTCAGACTTTGTGGCGGAGACCAATGAGGACTTCAAAGCTCCCACCACCTCCAGCTTCACCACCCGAATGCCGGAATGCAGGAGCACAGTGATCGCTCTGGAGGAGGTAAGCTCCAAACGTTTCCTTATCGCCTCCTAGACTCTACCGGCGGCTCGAGCGAGGCAGTTCAGTCCGGGACCAAGCATTCAGGTCCAGGTCAGACGTGAAGGGAGAATCAGAAAAAGTCTGACGTTTGGAGGCTGACTTTGTTTATTTGTGTTATGACAGGTATTTATTGTTGACATGAATCCACTTCCTGAGTTTGCCTTAGAGGTAAAGGGAGGCTCTGCCGGACCCTTTTCAGAAAGAGGAACGCGCTCACTGCGCGCACACTTCCTCCTGCTGCAACTCCCTGTTCTGCTTTTGTAACTCAGCCGTGAGTTAGCAGACTTTGAAATACTCACACAGAACTAAAGTTGTGTGTTTCTCTGGTTTGCAGTTCTGTCTGGAACAGTCACCCACTGGTTGGTTAAAAAGGTTTGATTCGGCCCAAAACGTCAGTTAGGAGTTTGGAAGAGACTCAGAGTCAAACCAACAACTGATTTCTCTAAATAATAGACTACAATCAATACATCTCCCATGTTTGCCAGGGAAAGTAAACTCACCAACATCTGTCTGTAGGGGGCCTATATCATGCTTTTCTTAAGCCTTTTAGATTAAAATACTGTATGTCCATATAATATATTACCTTTGGCACTAAATAACACATTTTTAATGTAATATTAGTTTTTGCGCAGCTTATTTTTTCTGATGTTTTTGCAGCTAAGTAAGACAACTTGATCTCTGAAGCTCCACCTTTCACTCCTCTTCACTCTTGTGGGTGCCGCCCGAAATATATACCCTTAAAAAACCCACTCTGATGAAAATGGTGTTTTAAACAAGTTATTGTAGCATTTTTCTCATGATGGAGGACCTAAATGGGCCATTCTACTGAATTGGTTCAAATGGCAGTCGCACAAAAACTAAAAATCAAACCGATGACATTTTTACAATATCATATATTCTTTTTTATCCAGTTACATTATTTCAAAAAGCAATTAAATACAAACAAATTCCTGTTTTTTTATGACTTTGTATTGCGACGTAGCTGTCCTGAACCCTAACATTTCAATTTCAAATAAGGAAAATGTATTCTCCATTCTCAACATGTTTATATGTGTAATTTTCTTTTTTTATCAAAGAGAAGTTGAAAATTATATAAATTTAAGAAATATGTAAAAAACACATGTAAAAATTGATAAATTATTATAATTAAGAATTATATTTAGCCTATTTAGACATATTGAAAAAAACAAAATCAAGGTTGAATGTTTGCTTGATGAAAATATTTACATTAAACATGATATAAATACTAAAAAAATAAGAAATAGAATACTAATTTTTCTTCAAGTTTCAACTTTGAATTTGAGCTTATTTGGTAGAATAGTCATAAAGAAATTAAAATGAAAATTGTGTTTCTGAGTATTACCTTATTCAAATCGTGGTGAATCAGGAGCAGATGAAAAAATGCAATTTGGAAAAGATTGTACTTGTTCGGTACAAACTACAACCCATAAGGTGAACTAAGGTATAGAAGTTTTTTTGATTCATAATACAAAGTAATGAGCAGTTTTCAATTGACAAATCAATATGCAATCCTGGCTTGGTCTATGAAAATACAATTTGCCATTTAGAAATCAATATTAAAATGTACAATTCGATATGACATCACACCTACCACGTTCTCCACCCCCCAACCTGCCTGTCTCACTTCTTTTCCACACTCTCCATTCCTCTGGACTGTTGACCATAGATACTTCATTTCCTCCACCTTCTTTATCTCTTCTCGCTGTAACTTCACTCCTCCTTTTGGGTTTCTCTCAGTCACATACATGTACTCCATCTTACTGCAGCTAACCTTCATTCTTCTCCTTTCCAGGGCAAACCTCCACCTCTCTAGCCCCCCCCCCCCCCCTTTCCCTGCTCTCGCTACATATCACAATATCTATTTTGTCAATATCAATATTTCTTTCAATATTTGTTTATTTAACAGGGACAGTGGTCATTCAAAGCATGGCTGCAATGTGGCAGAATCAGCCCAAAGGCTATTTTTTATCTGAAGTCGCCAGACATCAAAATGTCAATTAAATATCTTAATAGAAAATATTCATATACAATAAAAAAAGTCATTTAAAATACATATAAGTAATAAAAACATAGTGTGACACAGTGGGTGACAGATCGGACAAGGAGGGGCAGACGATTAATACAGTTCAACGTGGACATGTTTGTTGTGGTATGAACCGGTTTTCTAGGTGCTTTTTAAACAAAGTGTATGTGGTGAGGTCTGTAATTACATGAGGAACTCTTGTGGTGCTGTGATGGAGAAGGCGCTCAGGCTGAAGGCACTTCTCCACAGAGGAACTATACAGTCTTGACGAACCGACCCTCATGTCTCTTTGGGAAAGGATCTCATTTTAACAAACTGACTGAGTGGAGGGGATGACAGACCATTGATGCTTTTATAAAACTGGCATAGTTTTGTATACTTAAGGATGTTCTTCCAGCTTAACAGTTTGTTTTTGTAAAATGTCACAGTGATGATGTCTTAATGGATTTTTACCTAGGATGTTATTGTTTGTAAAGTGACTCCAGAGGTTTTAATGCTGATTCGTTTGTCTGTGACCAGGTAGTGAGACAGTATGTCATGTGTGATAAGATGAACCCAAAAATAGCATGCATGAACATTGTAGCAGCTTATAGTGACAAATTTGCAAACATCAAAGTCCATGGTGATTCCTGTCTAATCTCATCTGTCAGTCTGTCCATCACCACTGCAAACAGGAAGTAGCTCAGAGCTGATCCCTATTGTAATCCCACCCCCACCTTGAACTCCTCTGTCACCCCTAAAGCACACCCCACCACTGTCCTACAGCCCTCATACATGTCCTGCACTGCTCTAACATACTTTTCTGTCACTCCAGACTTAATTCCACAGTTCCTCTCTGCTTTCTCCAGATCTACAAAGACACAGTGTAGCTCTCTGACCTTCTCTGACCTTCTCTATCAACATCCTCACAGAAACTATTGCATCTGTAGGGCTCTTTCTTAGCATGAAACTATACTGCTGTTCACAAATGTTCACTTTCTGTTGTGGAAGTAAACACGGCTTTCACCGCTCATCGTCACAACGTTGGCCTTTTTTCAGAGCGTTGTACTCATCACTCTGATCCATCAGGTTTCTGAACTAGGATCTATTGCTGGGAGGTTCTGCAGAACTTTGGCCCGCTTTGCAAACAGCATTTTGGCTGATGCTCCGTGCATTAGCTGCTGTGAAGCTGCACTGTTTGACTTGTTCTTATATGAGCTGCTGCAACGCACAGCAATCCACGTTTTTGTATGATACTGGCAGCAACATGGCACATAGTTTCAGTTCAGTTCCCATCCTAAGTAAAAGCTAAGAAGTTCATGTCCCATAACAACAAAACAAGCTGCTTCTCACTGAGATCTTGTAGTTTTGTGAGTGTAGAGCTGTTCAAAAAAGGCTCAGTGTGCATATTTATGATTGATCATCATCAGAAAACATTAATTCATGATTTTAGTAAACAGTAACGTAAATCACACACAGATATGTAGTGCTCATTGATTCTAATCACCCTTTTCCCCTATTTGATGCCCGGTTTAAACTGCAGCTGATCGTCATCAACACGTCTACATGCCTAAATGCATTAAGTTGCTGCCATGTGATTGGCTGATTAGAAATTTTGTGTTAATTTGCCTAATAAAGTGGCCAATGATTGTATGTTCGTTTGTAATTTTGTGTTTACACAATGACATCACAATGATTTTTTGGAGGTTATACTTAGGTTATAACTTCTATGAATGATGAGTGGGACCACTGTACTTTCAAAGCTGTACATTTTGATGGCAGTTTCAAAAATGTTTAGTTAAAACTGTGTTTCATTCTCATTTTAGGGGCAGAAATATGACTGCACACTATACACAAGCAGACACAAGATAATGTCACATAAAAAGAAAAAAATTACAGTACATAAATAAACCAATAGTTTACTATAGTACAGGAACAGGAATTTAAACTATAGTATTCATATAAGTTCTAGTATTTAAAAGCATTTAGATTTTCTGACTCACTAACTGAGTTCCGTAGCATGTTGTTTATTTCACACATAAATACATGCAAAAATGGTTCAGTGATATATTTTTTGCTTCTATGAACTTTTTGCTAAATGAAAATTAGATTCAAAATATAAAGCCATGTTTTTGCTATGTTAATAAAACCAAATATTCTTTGGAAGACTGTTTTTTGAGATTACTTTATGTATTTCAAGATATTTAGATAGATATAACTTTGCATACAGAATTTTATTTTTAGAAACTCTGATAGAAACAGAGCAGGTGATCATTCCTCACTACTTAGGCTACGTTCACACTGCAGGCTTAAACGACCCAATTCCGAGTTTTTTGCCCCTATGCGTCCTATATCTGATCTTTTCATGACAGTCTGAACGACACAGATCTGATCTTTTCAAATGCAACCCAGGCCACTTGGGTATGTGGTCCTGAATCCGATACGTATCCGATCTTTTCAAATGCGACCTCCGTCTGAACGGCCAGGCCACATGAATCCGACCCGTACGTCATCGATACGCTACAAACGTCATACTTCTGCGTTGAAGTAGGCGGGAATGAGAACATAAACATCAACCATGGCGGACGATGCTGCTGAGACCAGTCAGTGGAAGGGAAGCGAGGTCACCGATTGGATTAATATTTGGGTTGACAGCTATACTGTATTTAGGCCAAACTCAAGGGCTCTTATCGCAACCGGGCGGTTTTGAAAACATTTCCAGCAAAATGGCCGGGCGTGGTGTTAAACCTTTCCCCTTTCCGACCGTGGTCAGAAGCGCAGGGGACCGGACCCTTAGATTCTCCAGAGCGTCAACAGCATTTATTCTGGGGGGAGCATTCTTTTATTACCGTTCTCCTTCCTCCGTAATACACAACATGAATGCGCGCCCCCACAACCCCCGTCACTCCCTCCTGCGCTGCACGCGCTCTTTCCTCTCTCTTACACACACACATGCACGCGGCCCCACCACATACACGTCCCCATTCCACAACAGGGGGTCCAGACGATCCTGGCTCCAATGCCTTCTTAAAATGAGAAGATTGTAATTGTGCTGGCTCCTTTGTGAAAATGAATTTAATAATGCAAAAAGGGCTCCGCTGATGACAACAATGTTGTTGACATCCATTGTTAACGTTAGCTACTTCCGCAAACAACAGCGACGTTGTTCTCCGTTGAGTACCATTCTGCGCATACGGGTCACTACTGGGTCATCTCATGGTCACACAGGAGATCACAAAAGTTCACATTTAATTGGAAACGTGAACAGCCTTGTAAAAAAATTTAATATTTTCAAAAAATCGGAATTGAGCATTAAGCCCTGCAGTGTGAAAAGTAGCCTTAGATTTTTTTTGTAGAATTCCAGACTTCCAGGTATGAAGCATGATTTCTACCAACAACTCAAATAGAAAATGTTGTTTCCAACAACACACTTGGAACAACTAAGTGTTTCAAAAACAAGGCCAGAATATGTCTGCCACTAAAATGTTGGATTACAGATTCAGTTACTGTTACTCGTAGGATTTTTGTTTCAGTTTTTTAAATGATATGTTTATTTTGATGGTTGGTTTTTGTCTGTGTGTGAAGTTTGTGTGTTTTTGTGATTATGTGTCTTAGTGTGTTGGTTTAATAACGCTTTGTGTTTATTTTATGAATTTTCTGTCGTTTTTCTGACCGATAATTGTTTTTGTTTTGAACTGCTTTGTGTCAGTTTGTCTTTTTCTTATATGTAATAATCATTTTGTTATTGTTTATTGTGTTGTTTCTGTTTCATTTTTTGTTAATGTTATTCGTTCTTGATATAAATTACTGTTTTGCAGTTGTAGATTTGCATCGGTTTTAATCCATGTTGGTGGATTTGACATTTTAACCTAAGTACTCATCATTTAGATGATTAAACCTTTTTTTTTGGCTTCATAATTTTATTCTGAATTTGTTAACTTCTTTATTCTGCACGCATTTGTGTTTACTTTATGTGCATTTTTTTGTAAAGCACTCCAGCTGTCCTAAATATTTTTAGTCGGGGATAAATATTTAATCAGGGAGTAAAACCTGAGGAAAAAGTTTAGTTCATTACACACTGCAGTCCATGTCTTTCTGGTGCATGCTGGGGCAATCCCTCCCAGTGGACCTGAGGCCATAAAGAAGTCTAAATTCAATTCTAAGGTGCAGAACCTCAGCCTCTGTGTCTTCATATCATTACTGAACATGCTTGTTTCTTCATTCCTTCTGTCTCCCCATGCCTGGACTTGTTTGCTCTTTAAGAGACACGGCTAACTTATTTCTGACTCGATCCTCTGAATCCAGTTTTTACAAAGCTACAAGACGACACTTCTAAAAAGGCCTTCAGGAGAAATCTATTTGTGATCTTTAGTTTGTTGTAAACTCTTTTTGTTTGATCAAACAGGAAACTCCAGTTACTTATACTGTAATTCTTCTGTGAAGCATCATGGGTAATTTGGGTGACTTTGGACAGAAGCTTAAGAACAGAACTATTCTAGCAAATGTTTTTGTAAAAGGATGTTTCCTCTAAGTTTTAAGACAACTGGGTTTGAATTCAGTTTATTTATTCAGTTGGAAAAAATTAAGGTATAAAAGAGAGAGGGTTTAAGTTTGGAATTAAGTACAAAAATACAGGTGGAGAACTTGTCAGTGTTGCAACAGTGAGCAACAATTCAATTGTTGATATTTTCTGTACCTGCCTCTTTTTTTTGTCAGTGGCTGGAAGTAGTCTGTGTACTGAGACAGGTTTAGTATGGAGCTAGAAATAGGAGTTACGTTTTGTACTTGTGACTTTAGTTGTATACCTGTAGGTTATGACTTTTGTACTCAGAAGTTATGTGCTTGTACTTGTATCTTTTGTTTTATATGTATGTATGTATGTATGTATGTATGTATGTATGTATGTATGTATGTATGTATGTATGTATGTATGTATGTACGTATGTACGTATGTACGTATGTACTTACGTACGTACGTATATATACAGATAGATACATATATATACATATACGTATATATATATGTGTGTATATATTTGTATGTATATACACATTCGATGTTTGTTGTTTCACCCGGCGTGCAACCCCCCCCTCCAGCGTGTTCCACAGAGACAGTGCAACATATGGTAATCGTAGCAGCAAGTTGACAGGATAGTAGGGCCGCCCTAACGCAAATTTAATTAATTGGGTGGTTTTAGTCGTAGTTTTTTTTGGGGGGGGCGCTCATGTCCCCTATGAGATCGCCACTGCCACTGAAAATAACTGATGATAGTTATTTTACAAAACCAAAGAGAGCTGCAGCACATTGATGAAAGAGCCGCATGCGGTTGCCCACCCCTGGCCTAAGAGATACAGCCAGATGCCCATACCTGAAGCACTGGTAACTGTCAAACAAAGGCTCCTAGCGTTGGGCAGCCGCCTAAAGAGGTACATAAGAGACAATGAAGCCAGACGGATTAACAGGCTGTTCGTAACTCAACCTTTGAAAGTGTACGCTCAGTGGCAGGGTCAAAACAGCAGAGCAGACCCACCAAGGCTAGAAACTGAATAGTACTGGAAAAGTATATGGGAGGAAGAGACAGCACATAACAGCAATGCCCAGTGGCTGGTCTCTCTGAGAAAAGAACATAGCAACCTCCCTGAACAGAACCCAGTAACCATCACAGTGGCAGACATCCAAGAAAGAGTCTCAGGTATGAAAACCTGACATGATACATCCCTACTGCCTAAGGAAACTCACTGCACCCCATGAGCGCCTGGCAGCACAAATGAACCAGCTGCTAAGAGATGCGACTCACCCCAAATGTCTAACTGAAGAGCGAATGATCCTGATCCAGTAGGATCCCTCAGATCCTTCAAAGGGTGCAGTCCCATCCAACTACCGGCCAATAAGCTGTCTTTCCACAACAAGGAAGCTCATGTCAGGCATCATTGCAACCAAGATAATTAGGCACATGGATCAATACATGAGCAACACACAGAAAGGCATTAGTAGAGACTCCAGAGGAGCCAAACACCAACTCCTGGTTGACAGAACATTCGCTCAAGACTGCAGGTCACGACACACCAACCTGTGCACTGCCTGGATTGATTACAAGAAAGCCTATGACTCAATGCCACACACGTGGATCACCGAATGCTTGGAGCTGTACAACATCAACAGGACTCTGAGAGCCTTCATAGGAAACTCAACAGGCAACAAGGAAAAGCTGCAACAGCTAAATACATCCAACGAGTAAATCAAGTCTTGAGAAGCCAGCTCAATGACAAAAATAAGACCCGGTCAATAAACAGCCACGCACTGCCTGTTAACAGATACCCTGCAGGAATAATAAGATGGCCAAAGGAAGAGATACAGAGCATGGATGTTAACACACGAAAGCTTCTCACCATGCATGGAGGGTTCCATCCCGATTTCAGCACCCTGAGACTGTATGCTAGACGCAAGGAAGGAGGCCGAGGGCTAGTGGGTGTGGAAGCCACAATCCTGGATGAAACATCCAAGATGCATGAATACATCAAGCTCAAGGCCCCAACTGACAATGTGCTCAGTGAATGTCTCAGGCAATGGACAGCAGAGTGCTGGAGGACAGATCCTCATGGGAGGATAAACCCCTGCATGGGATGTACCACCGGACCATAACTGAAGTGGCTGATATCAAGAAGTCCTACCAATGGCTAGAAAGGCCTGGCCTACAGGACAGCACTGAAACACTCATCCTGGCAGCTCAGGAACAAGCCCTGAGCACCAGAGCGATACAGTAGAGACTCAGATATACTACATCAGACAAGACCCAAGGTGTAGGCTGTGCAAAGAGGCACCTGAAACAACCCAGCACATAACTGCAGGGTGTAAGAAACCTGGAGGGAAAGCATACATATAGTAAGATGGTGGCGCACGCGAGTGCAGCGTCTCTTAGCTCTCCAGCATGGCTTTTTGTTTTGTTGTTTGCATTTCATTTACTTTCGGAATTTTGCTACGCCGATTTTATCTACCACCGCCAATACCTGATAGACCTTGGTCTGAGACACACTCGGCCAGTAACAAAGAACTTTCAGCAGCGCCACAACATCCCAAAGGAAATAGCGAGGCTACTGGAATCTCTGTGGATGGTCAGCCCACCTGGCAAGCGGCGAAAATGGAGGAGATAGAGGAAGCAGAAGCGAGGGTGCCGGGCTGGCCCAGATACTAAGCTACATAAACAACCGCACAGACCCGCAATTCCAAGCCTCCTCCTCTTAAATGCGAGGTCCAATATAAACAAGATGGACAAACTGGAATTACAAACAGCCAAAAATAGCTTCACACGGAACTGCAGCCTGATTGTCTTCCCCGAATCATGGCTACAACCGTGCATACCTGCCGCCGCGATTGAGCTGGCGGGCCGGATGCTACATCGTCAGGACAGAGACCACAGCTCGGGTAAGAGCAGAGGAGGTGGGCTTTGTGTTTACGACGAGTGGTGGAGCAACAGCAGAGTCACTGAAAGACACTGTTCCTCAGACTTGGAGGCTCTAGCCATCTTATGCAGGCCCTTCTATCTCCTGAGGGAATTTACAGCTGTTCTAGTGCTAGCTGTTTACATACCACCAGATGCTAACACTAGCACGCTCTAAACCTCCTGCTAACTATCAACCAAGCACGTCTTAAAACAGTGCTCCCCAAATTCACACAGTATGTGAAGTTTACCACCAGAGGAGAAAACACTTAAGACCATGTTTACTCCAACATGTTTACTCCAACATCAAACATGCCTACAAAGTCATACCCTACCCCCACCTGGCTTGCTCAGATCACCTCTGCTTGTCCCTCACCATCACCTACACCTCCCTAAGAAGGCAAACAAAGACAATACTGATCTGGCCCGAAGCTGCCCTCCCACAACTGCAGGACTGCTTTTCAAACACACTCTGGGACACATTCTACAGCCAAAATCTATAAGATCACACGAACGCAGTCCTTACCTACATCAACAACTGCATAAGCAATGTGACCGTGTAAAAAATGATCAGAATATTCCATAACCAGAAACCATGGATGACCAGTGAAGTAAAATCCCTTCTAACAAAACTGAACACCGCCTTCAGATCAAGGGACACAGACTGGCTTCAATACAACGCAGCCAGATCCGCCCTAAAAAGAGGCATTAAGGAGGCCAAGATGGCCTACAAAAAGAGGATCAAAGACCACTTCACTGACAACAACCACAGGAAGATGTGGAAAGGAATAAACCACATCACAAAACAAAGGAGCAGCAACACAGTGCCCACTGGTGTGGATGCCTCTCTGGCAGGAGAGCTAAACCCCTTCTTTGCCAGGTTTGACACACAGAGGGCAACAGGCCCGACGGAATACCAGGCAAAGTACTTAGTGCATGCGCCGATCAATTAGCAGAGGTCTTCACCAAAATACTAAATCAGTCCTTGGAACAATGCAGCATCCCAGCCTGCCTCAAAACCTCCACCATAATTCCGGTTCCCAAAACGCCAGTAGCTGACAGTCTCAACGACTACAGGCCAGTTGCCCTCACTGCCTCACTTTTTGGATTTCAGCTCAGCCTTCAACAACATCATCCCAGACATCCATTTCAGAGAAACTGCTTCACCTGGGCCTTTCTTCCCCCATGTGAACATGGATTAAAGACTTTTTGTCAGAACGCTCAGTCTGTCAGATTTGGACCCCATATCTCCTCCACAATAACCCTCAACACAGGATCACCCCAAGGATGTGAACTGAGCCCACTCCTCTACATGCTCTACACATCTGACTGCACCTCGACCTAACCGAGCAACTCCATCATCAAATTCACTGATGACACCGCTGTGGTCGGGTTCAGCTCAGGGGAAAATGAGTCCCACTACAGGGATGAGGTCAGTAGACTGGGAAAGTGGTGTTCAGGAAACAACCTCCACCTGAACACATCAAAGACCAGAGAAGTAATCCTGGACTTCAGGAAGGGGAGAGTGGACCCACCCCCACTGCATATAAATGGGGTGAGCGTGGAGAGGGACCGGTCTATCCGCTACCTGGGTGTGCAGATCACTGAGGACCTCTCCTGGACTGCAAACACCACAGCGACAGTAGGGAAGGCCCAGCAGCGTCTCCACTTCCTGTGAATACTCAGGAGGAACAACCTGGAGAAAAAGCTGCTGGTGACCTTCACCATAGAGAGCATCCTGACGTACTGCATCACAGCCTGGTGTGCAGGATGCTCGGCCCCAGACAGGAAAGCGCTGCAGAGGGTGATCAACTCGGCCCAGAAAATCACTGGCTCCCTCCTGCCCAGCCTAGAGGACATTGCCAGCTCTCGCTACACAAGCAGAGCCAAACAAATCATCAAGGACTCCCATCATCCCAACCACTATTTGTTTCAACTGTGACCGTCAGGCTGTTGGTACAGAACACACAAAGCTCCCACCAATAGACTAAAAGACAGTTTTTTTTCCCCAGAGCTGTCAACGTCCTAAACAAAATGTGAACTTCAAAAATGTCACTTTGTCTATTTTATTTTGCTTAAGCAGCTGGAGAGCATCAGGAATTTTTGTTGTAACAAGCCTCTTGTGTACAGTGATATTAAAGGATTGTGATTCTGATACATGGAGCGCCACAATCAAGTGGCTGGAATAATATACAGGAACATGTGTGCAGAATATGAACTGGAAAGCCCAAGGTCAAAATGGGAAACACCTCTGAAGGTGGTAGAGAATGAGAGGGCAAAGATCCTGTGGGACTTCCAGATCCAGACTGATAGGATGGTAATGGAGAACCAACCAGACATTGTAGTGGTGGATAAAGAACAGAGGAAAGCCGTTGTGGTGGATGTGGCAGTACCAAGCGATGGGAACATCAGGAAGAAGGGACATGAGAAACTGGGACTCAGAGAAGAACTGGAGAAAGCTTGGAAAGTGAAGGTGACAGTGGTGCCTGTGGTAATTGGAGCACTCGGGGCAGTGACCCCCAAGCTGGAGGAGTGGCTACAACAGATACCTGGAAAGACCTCAGACCTCTCAGTCCAGAAAAGCGCAGTGCTACGAACCGCTAAGATACTGCAGGACCCTCAAGCTCCCAGGCCTCTGGTAGAGGACCCGAGCTTGGAGGAGAAACCACCCGCGGACGGTGACAGGGGCGGTTTTTATATATATATATATATATATACACACACACAGTGGGGCGAAAAAGTATTTAGCCAATATTCAGTATTTCGTCATAGGTATATTGTCTGGTTTTGAAAATAACAAAATGATTGTCGGAAATCAGACCCGATCACTTGACTGATGGCTTGATCGAAAATCGGATGTTGTTTCTTGATCAGGAGCGGACATTCAGTTTATTATTATTACCAGCGCTTTATATTTCAAGCCTATTATTTCTGACAAATACTTTATTGGAAGTCTGGATATCATAAACCGATCACCAAAATTTATTGCGGCACCAGTTTGATCAGGAGGTGCATTAGAAACAGTTCAGCTAAACCAGGGGTCAGCAACCTTTACAAATCAAAGATCCATTTGGATCAGTTTACCACAGAAATGAAAACACAGGGAGCTGCAACACCCTTTGGGAAACCCGGTGTTTCCAGTGAGGGGCATCATTTCACTCGTTTTTACACTTGGTGAAGAGATGTTCTCTTTTTTTTGTATCCTCTGTCATTTAATGGGTTCCGATAAGAACTATTTCCTGAGAGTCCTCAAAACTGGCAAATATGTCGTAATTTACCTGCAGTTAATCTGCTTCTCTGATAGATTTTTGTCAACGAACAACTTTTTTTCTCATCTCGATCAGGATGTTTTGGGACAAAAGCTGCGTATTTATTCTGGGATGTCTCACCATATTTGAGACTAAGTAATTCCTCATCATATGAATCATACTGGTATAGTTATTGAAAGCAAACAAATTTGCCCAGGTGCCATTAAACGTACTGTTTTCTTCAGGAACATCAATTTTCTCCAGATTCGTCATCGTAGTCCTATCTAAGTCGGAACTTTGTTGGGATAACACGCCGGCGGGAGTTGTGGCAGTGACGTCAGTCAATAGTCACATAGAACTTTACTTAGAATTTGTATACATTTAGATTCTATTTTTTTAACCTAATACTCAGCCCTTTACTTTTTTTTTATTTTTCATGAACCTTTCCTGTTTACTGCTTGCTGACCACAGTCGTCAGCACAAGGGAGCCACTCCAGGGACGAACAGCTCCCCTGGTTCTGACCTGCTACTGGTTCAGACCTGCTCACAGAAAAACAACAGCTGGTGGACGGACGACCCGGAGAGGTTCTGAATGATGAGGCTTTTAATCACTTCTCATTCCATCTCATTCAACATGTACTGTCTTTTAGAAGAACTTTCCATCCCATAAAAAAAATCTGGTTGGCGTTCACAGCCCCAGACACGCCCCCTTTGCGCGTTCACGCTGCTCTCTTCCTCCTGCCCGCTTGCACATCCCAACAGTGTTAAAGGCACAACAACAATCTTAGAACATGATAGTTATTTCAGAAAACCAGGACCAGGTTCTGAAAAAGAACCTGGTTCTGAAAAAGAACCTGGTCCTGGTTTTACTTGCTTCCAATTTTATTCCAGCTTCATCAGACCCGATCTGTAATGTTTGTTGGAGCAGGCAGGTGGGTAGAACATTCAGGGTAGGAATACTTAAGTGCTCTGGAGCACATTCTGGGTAATTACAGAAAGAAGAAGACACTGACGGACAAATGAGGAATAAAATGCTATAGGTTTCTAAATTTAAAGAACCTATTTGGTGCAGAAAGTAGTACTTATGCATTGTTTTGTTTTTTTTACTTTGTAAAGAGAAATAGATTGCAAGAAAAAAGTATCACTGTATTTTTGTTTGTTTAAGGGATTTTTCTGACTCACATTCCTGCACAGTAGGTGGCAGACATGCACCTTACACACCGAAAGAAGACGAGAACTGCCCTAAATCTTATTTTATCCGTAGGGAAATTGCACAGTTTAGCATAAAAAAGAATAGGAATGCATCTCACAGGGCAGTTTTTTAACAAAAGATCATGAAGTCAGGAGAGCGTCTTCAAACCGTCTGAAAACATTCATAGATGTTCATGCAGATTCATTCCTTTCTATCTGAAACTATAGAAACACTTATTGTTTGACTCTTTTTTTAATGAGTTCAACACGAAGTTTAAAACTTGTTCTGAGAATTTGGTTTCAATGGCGCAGAAGAACCAGAAAGATTAGTGTGAAGGGATTTCATGACAGGATAACAGAGAGCTGCAGCACAGGGATTAAAGAGCCGCATGCGCCTCCGGAGCCGCAGGTTGCCTAACCCTGACCTAAACTAAGCAAAGCTAGCAAGTGGTCATTGGTTCTTCCTGGCATGCCAAAGGTAAAAAATGTTCTGTAGGTTTTGTTTTGACCTTGTAGCCTGGAACTTGAAACTTGAAATTCCAGTTTTACAATTTGTGTTAGAAAAAATGAAAGCTAGAGGTACAAAACTAAAGTCCCAATTCTGGCTCCATAGTATAGCTGCTTCTTGTTAATGTGGCTTAAACATAGGCTTAATCTATGATGTTTTTGATATGAAATTGGAATATTAAAGATGGGACAAAGATGATTAGAATTTCTGGGATCCTAAATGTGCAGTTACAGCAAAGAGGCAGGAACCGGGGAAGAAACTTAATGCTGCTGTTGCAACACTTGCACAATTTCCAACTGCACATTAACGCAAATCTCTAGACATGGTCAAGACATTCTGCTGCAGTTCAAACTGAGCATCAGAGTGGGGAAGAACAATATAATTCAAGTGACTTTGAACGTGGCATGGTTGTTGGTGTCAGATGGGCTGGTCTGAGGATTTCAGAAACTGATGATCTATTGGGATTTTCACCCACAGCCATCTCTAGGGTTTACAAATGATGGTCAAAAAAGGAGACAATATCCAGTGAGCTGCAGTTCTGTGGACAGAAATGTCTTGTTGATGCCAGAGGTCAGAGGAGAATGACCAGACTGGGTCCAGCTTATAGAAAGACAACAGGAACTCAAATAACGCTGGTTACAACCAAGGTCTGCAGACGAGTATCTCTGAACGCACAACATGTTCAAATTTGTCACGGATGGACTACAGCAGCAGGAGACCACACCGGGTGCATCTCCTGTCAGCGAAGAACAGGAAACTGAGGCTACAATTCACACAGTCTCACCAAAACTGGACAATAGAAGATGGAAAAACGTTGTCTGGTCTGATGAGTCTCCATTTCTGCTGCAACATTCTAGTGTAGGATCAGAATTTTGCGTCAACAACATGAAAGCATGGATCCATCCTGCCTTGTATCAATAGTTTAGGCTGCTGGTGGTGGTTTTATGGTGTGGGGGATATTTTCTTGGCAGACTTTGCACCCCTTAGTACCAATTGAGCATGGTTGGAACACCACAGCCTGCCTGAGTATTGTTGCTGACCATGTCCATCCCTTCATGACCACTGTGTAGTCATCTTCTGATGCATAAGGCGCCATGTCATAAAACTTTTTAGACTGGTTTCTTAGAGATAATCAAGTGTAAATAAACTATATGTCCAAAAAAACAAGTAAACAAGAATAAATGTCAAATCCATTCACATTTTAGTTTCATAAAGTCCAGCCTTCTGCTGTTTTTAATAAATAACCCAAGGGGAGCATTCTTAGAACATTCTAGCACACTGTATGGTCACATGTCTTTGCTAAATTCAAAGTGTGTGTTGTCCGCTGAGATGCATTTGTTTGTTTTTAAGTTTTTGTAGAATACACCTACCATGCCTCAATCCAAATGGTATTTTCCAATTTTGATTAAAAATGATTTATCTCATTTTAAAATGATTTTGTAATCATGTTTGTAAATTCAATAAATAACTTTCAACAATTCAGGCAGATCGATGTGGTTGGATCATAGAAATGTAAACTGTTTCATCATTATACCTTTGATAAACACGTGTTCACTCTGTATCAAGCAATAAAGAAAGCTAGACACTAAGACAATAAACATTTTAAAATTAAAAGTACCATTTGGTTGATGGTAAAATTTGATAGAGGTCCTGACATGTTCATTGCAGAGGCTTTTGAAGACCATCTTTTCTACTGTCTTACTGTTGAGATAAACTGTGGAATAATGCATGTCCACCTAAGTTCAAGTGTCTGTTATTCTGGTTACCCAATGGCGTTTAGGCCAGGTCAATAATTTAGAACATTTAGGCTATGTGACCGGAACTTATTTAGCTGTTCATTATCACTTTTTTCTTAGACACCCTGTATGGAAGCGATTCTGTAGCCCAATTAAAAATCAAAGTCAAAACCAGAAATGCTTTTTCATTTTCATTTTCATGAAGCTGCATTTTTTGACTCAAAATTAAAATGAAAAAGCAATCCACCAAAATGCTTTTTCATTTTCTTCTTCAACACTGCTTATTCTGTCACTTAATTCAAATGATAATGAAAATGGTATTTGACACTTCATTTTCAAAAAGTTCTCTGGTAATGAATTTTGATAAATTCATTTAGAAATGTCTAATTTGACAATTAAAATGGATTAACAGAAAGGCTTTTTCATTTTCAAAATGTAGCTGCATCAAATGAATTAAAATTGAAATGAAAAATCAATACTTCAAAATGCTTTTTCATTTCTACTTAAAAACCGCTTATTCTGTGTCATAATTATAATGAAAATGCAAAGAGGGGATTGCATTTTCATTCCAACATCCACCCTGCGAACATTATTGCATTATTTAATTTGAATAAGCATTTCCAGCGGGGAAGCGGGACGACGACGTCAGCGCTGTCTCAGTGTGTCCGTCTGCTAAGAGACAGACATGCTAGGAGTCAGAATTGAGTATTCACCCGGACCATGCTATAAAATGACTTAAAGCAGCTTGAAGCTGTTTCTGTGATGCCAATTATATGTTCCAGTCTCCAATAAAATATTCTGATTAATGATGTCAAATGCAGCACTGAGGTCTAAAAGAACAGGAACAGGTCCAGTGTCTACACCATGAGGAGATCATTGTTCCCTTTAGCAGGACCTTTTCTATGCTATGATGTGCTCCAAATCCTCACTCAAAAATCCTCCTCAATCCTTAAAAATAGTGCTTAAAGTGTTGATATGCAACAGTTTTCTCAAGTTTTCTTTTTAATCCGTGTGGTCAGTGCTTTTTCTGTTGAAGAACGGAGCTGGAAGAAGCCCGTGTAGCAGTATGCTAACACGGGCTAACAACATTAGCTTTGGATGAACATAAACAGGCTGCAATCTGCATCTTGGCTGAACATAAATATGTGGGAATAACATCAGCTTTTATTTAGTGGGGACATGACTGGGAAACACAAATCCACGTGATTGTTTGAATGGTTTCTAAGGACTGAGCGACTTTTCTGCTTGAAGCTTACACCGCCCCAGAAGCGCTGTGTGTGCTAGCGGTCCGAGCTCTGCCAGGACACACACTTTTACCGGGACACCCTGTTCTCCTGAGTTCGGTAGCTCTTTCACGTAGAGCTGCGGGACGGATCACAGTCCCAAGTCTCCCACACGTAACGAAGCATCCTCCCTTCCCCTCAAACACAAAGCTGTAAGTCCGTCTGCTCTGCTCAGAGACACGGCCGCTCGGTCCACTGGTCCACTTGACTAATCAAGTGCGGGAGCGGACTACTTCTTTTCTATTTTGTTTGTTGTTGTTGTTTTTTTATTTGTTCAATTCATTTCACTTGTGCTGCATTGATGTTTAAATTGGATAATCGCGGATTAATTAGTTGGGAAATAAAATAAAGTAAAATAACGAATAATAATTATATAATAACGAAAAATTAACACACAACCCCCCCCCCCGACAATACCATCGTCCATCCCGATGGTTTACTGCAAACATCATCAACTGCAAATTTAAGGGACATCACCCAACCCTAACCAGGATACCTGGCAGGAGATCGATGATCCACTTTGTAGTCTTTTTAGGCGACCTTTGGTCAAATGTCTTGGATACTCAGGTACAGAGAGGGGCAGATCTGTCCACTGATCAGCCCCACCTGTGAGTTGGATCCTGAGACTTGAGGCACTCAGGGCAGACATAGATTGCTAGTGAGTTGGATGCTTGCGAAAGCTCTGAATTAACCTGTTGATCTTCATTCTAATACTTGCCTATGATCCATGAGCTCTGGGTCAGGACTGAAAGAATGATGTCCCAAATACAAGCGGCCAAAATTTACTTCCTCCATAGAGTGTCGGGGTGCTCCCTTAGGAATACAGTGAGAAGCTCCGTCACCCGGAAAGAGCTCGGAGTAGACCCACTGCTCCTCCACATCGATAGGACCCAGTTGAGTTAGCTCGGGCATCTGGTTTGAAAGCCTTCTGGACGCCTAGCTGGGAGGGTGTTCCAGGCTTGTCCCACTAGGCAGAGACCACAGAGAAGACCCAAGACACGGTGGAGAGACTATGTCTCCTTGCTGGCCTGGGAACGCTTCGGGGTCCCCCAGAGGAGCTGGAGGAAGTGGCCGGGGTGAGGGAAGTCTGGGCATCTTTGCTTAGACTGCTGTCCCCACGATTCGGTTCCCTCCGAGCGGAAGAAGATGGATGTTTGGATGGAGAATAGAGAATTCTCTTTAGACAGGAAATCAGATCCAAGAAACACATTAAAGATATATATTGGAATATATTACTGGTGCTAATTTAGAGAGCTCAAGAGGACAACTGTGTCATCAAGAAATAATGGTTTAGCAGTTGTGCAAGTTGTATTCCCTGAAAAAGGATGAGATACAGTATTAAGGAGGTTGTCCTGAATCCTTCCTCTAATGGAGATTGTTTTTTGTGTAGAAGATCCTGCAAACGTCACCTCTAGAGGATTTTCTTATGTATGGACAAACTATCTAGTCTAAGTGATGCACATGCATTTTGGACTTGTTCTTCTTAGGGTCTGGACTCGGATGCATCGCTTCTGCACAAGATCAAGAAGTCCTTAAAGGCCATCCACTCGTCTGGCATGGGTGAGTTTCTTCTGCCCACAGTCTGGTTGTGATTTGTTCTCCCTGTCACTGTGGGGGTGTGCTCACCTTGTCAGCAAAGGCTTCCTGGCTTGTGTCAGGGTGGACAAACATTCCTGTGGTGGTGCTTCCTGTTTCAACTTGCTGAAGGAGATTTTGCTAAACTAAACTAAACTGCTAAACTCTGCTAAACACACAAATTCATTAGTTCCTCTGTCACCTGTTCCAGATAAATCAACAGGCTTAGGATAGGTGAGTCTCAGATGGACAAACTACTGTTTTCTCTTGTCTCTCATTGGTAAGAACTTCAAAAGAAAGAAAAATGCATAAATTAAAAATTTTCCAGAGTCCCCCCCCCTTTTATATCAGTTACTAAGCCATCATTTATTTTAGCAGGTGGTGTTTTTATTGTATCACATTTAAAACCTGTTTTTTAAATTAATATATACTTCTTTTTCTACATCAAATTAATTTAAGTTATTTTCTATTATAATTTGATATTTTTATTACAGTATGAATATGGAATTCAAATCACTGTCATAACAAAGCCAAAATGTTACTATTTGTTTTTGAACCTTTCTTATGGATAAGGGTGGGGATTCCTCTGCCTGTTTAATTTGCTCCTCTATTTTTAACCTCATTACTCTTCATTAGAAAATTATAATTTTCAACCCACCCCCCAAACTTATAATTATTGTTTTTTCATACATACACTGACCAAAAATATAAACGCAACACTTTTGTTATTGCTCCCATTTTTTATGGTTGAAGTCAAAGATGTGAAACATTTTCCACATACACAAAATAACCAGTTCTCTGAAATATTGACACTCAGACAGCTGCTGAAACAATCGGTTTGCATAACCACAGAATTTCTGCACAAACTGTCAGAAACCGTCTCAGGGAAGCTCATCTGCATGCTCGTCGTCCTCATCGAGGTCTCGACCTCACTCCAGTTCGTCGTCGTAACCGACTTGAATGGGCAAATGCTCACATGCGATGGCGTCTGGCCCGTTGGAGAGGTGTTCTCTTCACAAATGAATCCCGGTTTACACTGTTCAGAGCAGATGGCAGACAGAGTGTGTAGCGTCGTGTGGGTGAGCGGTTTTCTTATGTCAATGTTGTGGATCGAGTAGCCCATGGTGGTGGTGGGGTTATGGTATGGGCAGGCATATGTTATGGGCGAAGAACACAGGTGCATTTCATTGATGGCATTTTGAATGCACAGAGATACCGTGACGAGATCCTGGGGCCCATTGTTGTGCCGTACATCCAACAACATCACTTCATGTTGCAGCATGATAATGCACGGCCCCATGTTGCAAGGATCTGTACACAATTCTTGGAAGCTGAAAACATCCCAGTTCTTGCATGGCCAGCATACTCACCGGACATGTCACCCATTGAGCATGTTTGGGATGCTCTGGATCGGTGTATACGACAGCGTGTTCCAGTTCCTGCCAATATCCAGCAACTCCGCACAGCCATTGAAGAAGAGTGGACCAACATTCCACAGGCCACAATAGACAACCTGATCAACTCTATGCCAAGGAGATGTGTCGCACTTCATGAGGCAAATGGTGGTCACACCAGAAAGTTACTGGTTGTCTGAGTCCCCTGACCCCCTCAATAAAACAAAACTGAAGATTTCAGAGTGGCCTTTGCTTGTGGCCAGTCTAAGGCACACCTGTGCAGTAATCATGCTGTCTAATCAGCATCTTGATATGGCACACCTGCAAGGTGGGATGGATTGTCTTGGCAAAGGAGAAGTGCTCACTATCACAGACTTAGACAGATTTGTGAACAATATTTCAGAGAACTGGTTATTTTGTGTATGTGGAAAATGTTTCACATCTTTGAGTTCATACCATAAAAAATGGGAGCAATAACAAAAGTGTTGCGTTTATATTTTTGGTCAGTGTATAAGCCGTTATTTGAAATGAAGTTCTATGAAAGAAAAATAAAGTAAAACTCTCCACACTATTTCACTTTGGCTGCACTGTAGGGTAGTGGTTGGCACGTTCTCACAGCGAGAGGGCCATGGTTCAAATCCAGGATGGGATCTCTCTGTGTAGAGTTCTTCTTGTGCATGTGGGGGTTTTATCTGGGAACTCCAGCTTTATCCCATATTATGAGTGTATGTAGTTCTGTGGTGTGTGTGCAATGGACTTCTCCGTTTAGGGGGTCCCACATTAAATTATCTGTCTCCATCTAACCCCTTCTCTGCATCCTTCTTGCTCACGCAAGCCCTCTCATGTCTGTGTGCTGTGTCAGCTCTGTTTTTAACTGAGGCAGATCAAAAAGTGCTCCGTGGCTCTGTGTCAAACTGAACAAGGCTGCATGGAATTCGGACATAGCCCATATCAAGTTATTTTTACCCATAATGCTCAATGATAGAGCCACAGCAGGCGCTGTTTTAACTGTAGTTCTGTCTGTGTTGCAGCCCACATTGAAAGCCAGGAGCAGTACTTCCAGTCCCTGGAGAAGTTTGGACAGCGCTTTCTCTCCAAAGATGATGATTGCGAGATAGGCTCAGCCTTCATCAAGTTTAACCTTCTGACCAAAGAGCTAACAGCGCTCTTCAAGAACCTGGTGAGAAGCTAGCAACACTCTGAATTGAACCCATACAGCTCTGAGGTTCAGCAATACGTTACCTTAACAAGACTTCCTGTGTGCAGGTGCAGAACATGAACAACATCATCTTCTTCCCTCTGGAAAGCCTTCTGAAGGGGGACCTTAAGGGAGTCAAGGGGGTTGGTGTTTGGAAGCTCTGCTTTATCAACCTTTCTATTACCATTTACTGTTCAGAGTCCTGTGTGGTGTGCATGTGTTTTCTCTTTTTGGACCATTCTCTGTCAACCCTGGAGATGGTTGTGGGTGAAAATCCCAGTAGTTCAGCAGTTTCTGAAATAATCAAACCAGCCCTTCTGGCATCAACAACCATGTTCAAAGTCACTTCAATCCCTTTTCTTCCCTGTTCTGATGCTCGCTTTGAGCTGCACCAGATCATCTGGACCATTTCTACATGTCTAAATGCATTGAGTTGCTTCCATGTTATTGGCTAATTGGTAATTTGCATTAATGAGCAGTCAGACTGAAATTTATATTAAAGAAAGGTGAACAATAACAAGTTGTTCACTACAACTGATCAAAACAACTCCCCCACCTTTTTGCCTGCCAATCTCACTGCTCCATCCTCCCTTTATTTGTGAGCAAGTCTCCGAAATGCTTTAAATTCTTCACTTTGGCCGGAAGCTCTCCACCCAGACAAGGGAAACCACTTTTTTCTGAAGTGCCAATGCTTTTGATTCGGAGATGCTTCATCTTAATCCAGCCACTTCACACTCGATTGCAAACTCCCAAAGTGTCATAGTTTCACCAAAGACATGGCTCATTGTTGTTCGATATCCCCACACCTTTCACCTGCTGTGGGGGTACCACAAGCCAGCCATACTCAGTTGGATTCTGTTTTTCAGCTTGAGAGCATGCCTTTTTCTGGTGACCACCACTGGGATGAGCATCCTGTCAGGAACCATAGACCATACAGTTACAGCTTTTAACAGCTGTGTTGGAATTAGATGTGGAGAACATTGTCCACTTTGAATCAATGTCTCCAGCCTCCCTCTGCACCTGATTGAAGCTCTACCAGGGTTGAAAGCTCTTCTGACAGTGGTTTCAGACACCTGTTCACGACAGACTCTTAGAATAAGTTTGGGCCTGTCGAGATGGTCTGGGACAGAGTCTCTCCTCTTTCAGCAAAAGCTCCACCCCTTTCTTCGCACAAGTGTCAAAGACACACAGCTGAAAGTCAGAGGATACAACTACCAAATCAGTCACTGACCACTGGCCTGGAGTGTCCTGGTACTCGGTGCACTGTTGTCCTTGAAGACAGTGTTTGTACTGGGAAAATAGGGAGGCTATTCCTTCCAACTACCAGTATATCTAGGAGTTTCACTCAATACTGCATGAGCATTGATGTTTCTTGAACCTCTCCCAGAGTGTCCAAGAAACCTGACCCACTGGTGTTGTGACAAGTACCAAACTATATGTGAGCAGAAGATTGCAGGCTCAATTCCCGATTTGCCCGACCATGCATTGAAGTCTTGTTGAGCAAAACACTGAACCCTAGATTCTACCATCAGTTTGTGAATGGGTACAATTGGGACTGTAAAGTGCTTTGGGCCTTCTAACAAGGTATAAGGCCTATGTAGTAAATGGCAAAACTATACGCCTTTTACAATTTTTAGCACCAGCAAACTGGTCCCTTATATTTACCTTGTTGATCTTCTTTTTCCTTCAGGACCTCAGGAAGTCCTTTGACAAGGCCTGGAAGGATTATGAAACCAAACTGTAAGCATGACATTCAAAATATCAAAGATAACTGTTTCTGTTGTCTGTCGGTAAAGGAGAAGTGAGACCCGAGTGAAAGCAGGAAGGATTGAGATCACAGTGAGATTAGGGAACCCTCTTTACCCTAAACCAGGAGTCAGCAACGTTTATGACATGAAGTGCCAATTTAAAATGTTCTCCTTAACAACTGAATTTACAAACAACAGGTCGAAAAGCTTTTTTTAAAAATATTTTGGCATGAACAATATTGCACAAAGAAAATAAGTCAAAGTTTGATTATTATTGCAACTATGTTTGTTGAAACCAAAAGAAGTATTTGTAGTTTGTCGTACCTACAGCAAAAGGACAGTCAATATTTCTAAGAACTTCACAACTACTAACATAAAAAAATAAATGTATGCATGTGGTTTATTCATCTTTTGTTACATTAGACAGGGCCTGAGTATCTTCATGTAAGTTAATTCTGTGATGGTGCTTTTATTGCATGAAAAATTTAACGTTTTTAAATTGTTTGCAACTGCACAGCGTCATTATTCATTATCATTTTTTTCATTTGTGAGTTTTTCCTCCTCATCTTTTAATGGATCTGTGGTTGCACAGTTCTCAGGCACTAATGTAATACTGGTTGGAAACAGGGCATCCATACAAATTGGTTCTCTCATCCACTGAATTAAGGTGGGGAAATGACAAGAGGAAACCTACATAGTCAGCTTAGGTCAATGCCCGTGGTAGAGACAGATGACCCAATTCTACGTGACGAATGCCAGCTTCCTGGTATTAAAACTTCAATAAAACTCTTGTGAGTCGCATCAGGCTTGGCCAGATTGATCCAGCATCGTCCTTAAAAAACAAGTTCTTACAGCGTGTTCCAAAGTATCAGGCAAATGATACATTTTTTAAAATGATTTTTCTACATTCTTGATGCAAAAAAACAGAACACTTTTCAAGTCACTAACCATTAGAGTATATATTAAATGCTATTGAACAAACACATTTTTTTTTAATGAAAACCTTTAACCCATTCCACATTAGGACGCCCAATAGAGTTCTACAACATTTGATAGATTCTAAAGAACTAAAAATGGTTATTTGTTGAATTTCTTGCATTACGAGGTTATATTTACTGAAATCTAAATCTATTCCAATCAAACACATCTTCATAGAACCCCTCATTTTGTAGCAGCTTCACTATTGCTACCTATAGAAAGCACTTTTTGTAGCACTGAAGAAGGTGATCAGTCAGAAACTCAACCTACTTTTCAGAGGGTTATTTTTATTTGTCTGCCCATGATTCAGGCCCAAAACATGACTCTACCACCTCCATGCTGACATTGCAGCCTTGTTGGGACGTGGTGGCCATCCACCAACCACCCATTTGCTCCATGCATCTGGATCATCCGGGGTTTCATCAGTGAACTGTTTGAAAATGAGTCTTCATGCATGTCGGGGTACACTGCAGCCGTTTCTGTTTGGGACTGTTGTTTAGGGGTTAGAAGGTTTAGGTAGAACTGCAATCCTCTGGAGGATCCTCCACCTTGATGTTGGTGGGACTCCAGAGACTCCAGCAGCTTCAAACATGTGCTTGCTGCTTTGTAATGCTATTTCAGCAGCTGCTCTCTTAATCTGATGGATCTGTCTGGTAGAAACCTTCCTCATTCTGTCTTTATCTGCACCAACCCGTGTGTCTCTGAATCAGCCACTAATCTCTTCATAGTACGATGATCACGCTGAAGTTTCAGTCAAATATCAAAGGTTTTTATACCTAGTTTAAAGCATTTAACTACTTCATGCTTTTCAGCAGCAGAGATCCTTTTTCTTTCCCATATTACTTGAAAATGTTGGTCTGTTTACTAATGTGGAACGTCCTTCTTTAGTAGTTTTTCCTTTAATTGAACTCACCTGTCAAACTATTAATTAAAGATGTCTGAGATTAATGTCAGTGACCCAAAGACACCAGAGACACAATATCGTCCATGAGTTTAAATAAAAAACAAAGAATTGTATCTTTTTTATACTTAAATACAGTTTGCATAATAATTTGGAATGCACTGAAGATCATTCATGCAGAAAACCTGTCCTCCTTGAAAAGGTCTTGCTAGTTAATATAATAGACTTTGCCACCATTGAAAACCAGGAAATGACGGTACTATCGCTGGATGCTGAAAAAGCCTTTGACAGAGTAAATTGGAAGTTCCTTATTGCCGCCCTCCATAAGTTTGGTTTTGGAGAAGCATTCATCAATTGGATCAAAATATTATATCACAACCCCAATGCATCAGTTAGAAGTAATAAACAGACTTCAAACAGGTTTTTTCTTGGAAGAGGAACCAGACAGGGCTGCCCACTCTCTCTTTCTCTTTTTGCTATATTCATTGAGCCTTTAGCTGCAGCAATAAGACAGAATGAGAGCATTATAGGAATAAAAACCAAACACAGCCATCATAAAATTAGTCTTTATGCGGATGACATATTACTGTTTTTAAGGAATTTACATTCTCTAAATGAAACAGCAATGATCATAAATGAATTCTCCTCCATATCAGACTATTCCATTAATTGGAATAAGTCTGTTTTATTACCACTCAACAGGAATATGGAACAAAGACTCACAATTCCAGTTAAAACAGGAAATATCAAATATCTGGGTATCCACTTTTCCCCCAAACTATCAGAACTGGTGCAGCTAAACCACACCCCATTACTGAAAAGCATACAGGACGATCTAACATGCTGGACCAACCTGCCTCTGTCCCTTATGGGCAAGGTAGCCACGGTAAAAATGAAAATCTTACCCAAAGTTAATTATCTCTTCTCAATGATTCCCACACAATCGCCATTAAAATGGTTCAAAACATTAGACTCATCCATATCAAGCTTTCTATGGAACAACAAACCTGCAAGAATTAGTCTAAAAACTTTAAAATCTGCAAAAAGCTGTGGAGGATTAGAATTACCTAACTTTCACAATTACTTTCTTGCAAATAGATTGCATTACATCTTAAAATGGTTAAAAAATAATCCAGAAACCAACTCATGGTTAGACTTGGAACAGGCGTTATGTGGAAAGATCAACCTGTCACAGATACTATTTATTAGCCAAACAGTTAAAAAACAGGATTGTTTCAAAAGTATTAATATAAATGCCACCTTAACAGCCTGGTGGGAATTTCTCAAAATATCAAAATCATCAATTCAACCGTGCAAAATGACACCCATCTGGAACAACCAGGACATCCTTATTAACAAAGAAATGATTCACTTCCCAGCTTGGCAAGCAGGGGGCATAAAACAACTAGAGCACGTAATTATTGATAGAAGATTCATAACTCCCCAGGAACTTCAAGACAAACATGGAATAAATAACTTCTTGGAATATCAGCAACTTAAATCAAGTATTACTAAAAAGTATAAATTTAAAGACGACGATTTAAAGCTACCAGATGTAGTTACCACTCTGATTAATTTTTCAATGAATAGAACTCTCTCCAAAATATACAAACTTTTATGTAATTTAGATAACAATATTGCCCTTCCAACAAAAAATGGGATGCAGATTTGAGCATCAGCACAGATGAAAGCTTCTGGTCAGAACTCTGTCTAAACACCTTTAAACTGACAAAAAGTCCAAATCTGCAGCTAATCCATCTCAAAACTCTTCACAGAATTTACTACACTGGACAGAGGATGTTCAAGATGGGTCTCAGTAACTCAGATATTTGCGAGCACTGTGATAGTAATCTGACCGACAGCTGCATGCACGCAGTGTCGTTTTGCACTCCTGTCCAGGCTCTCTGGCAGCAGGTATGTGCCGATTTATCAGTCTGGCTTAAGGTTTCAATCGCGGTTTCACCGTCACTTTGTGTGCTTGGTGACATGAGTGCCATCGATATAGAAGAAGGATTAGCATCTATCATTTTCATAACTCTTTGTATTGCCAAAAAAACTATTTTAATAAATTGGAAAAACAAGAAAAATATAAACATAAGTCAACATAGAAATCTGCTGTTTGATCATATCAGCTTGGAAAAAATGTCAGCCCAAAGCTCAAGTAACTTTGAAAGAATTCAGTCTCTCTGGTCTCCTGTGGTTGACTCCATGACTTAAGGGGTGGGGGGCTTGGTCGTCGCTGCTCCTTGCCCTTCTGCCGTGGTTTGGGGTGGGGGTCGGGGCCTCCGGTGCCTGGCGGGGGCGGTGGGGGCTCCGTTGGTCGGGGGGTCGGGTCCGGTGCCTGGGTGGGGCGGGCTGGGGCGCTGCGTGGTCGTCTGGGCTTAGGTGTGGGGGTGCGTGGTGGGGGGGTGGGGTGGTGGTCTGGCTTGGCTCGGGGGGGGGGGTGGTCCCTTTGCCTGCGCTAGGGGGGGTTGGCGGGGGGCCCTGCTTGGGGGGGGGGGGGGGGGCAGCGGCGCCGGATGGGCTGCCCATCTGCACCTGGGGCTGGGATCGGCCCTTCCCTGGCTCTGGGACGGGACGGGACAACCTTCTCGGGGCCCCCGGTCGCTCTGGGTGTCATCCACTTCGGCTGCGGGGTCTGGGGTGGGGTGGGGGGCTTGTCGGCCCTGTCCTGTGGGGGGGCGTTCTGGGGGGGAGGGGGGGCCCATTATTGGTACGGGTCGGGGGGACTAACGGGTCGGGGTCTCCGCTGAGGCAATCAGTGGTTGCCTCGGCCGGTTGGCCTCCTCGGTCCCGTCAAGGCCTGACCAGAGCTCCTCTAGGGCCGGCGTCTGGGGGTGGGGGCCTGGGCTTGCTCCGGGGGGGGCGGCGCTCTCTGGCTCCTCTCTCTCTGTGTGGGGTGGGTGGTGCCGGGCCTGGGGTGTCGGCGCCTCTGGGGGTGGGGCCCCTGGGCTGGGTGGCCCTGGCCTCTTTGCTGGGGGGGGGCTGGGGGACAGCTGTTTGACCACCGGGGGACAGTCTACCAGCTGTCCCCAACTTACCCCCTTCCTCATATAACCTCATATTAGGGTGAGGGGGTGGGGGGTCTAGCCTGCGATGGGCCTTGGGGGGGGGGGCTACTTGGCAGTGGCCCCCCTCCTATGGTTGCCGTATGGAGTGGGCCCCCCCTCTTTCGGTTTTATTTGCACCTTAGACATGAAGGGTCCTTGGTAGGGGGGGGGGTGCTTGGACATCACTGCAAGCAATCAGCAGATGTCCTCCTGGCACCCTACCCGCCAATTTTAACTGCACCTTAGAAATTTAGGGCCCCTTGGTGGGGAGGGTGAGGGGACATCACTGTGAGTAATCAGGAGATGTCCCCCTAGTGCCCTACTCGACAATTTTAACTGCACCCTCCTTAGTACACACACCCCTCCCCCTTCAATATATACATTCCAACATAAACACACACACATGCACACACACACCCTCTCATACACACATACACGCACACACATTTTGCAAGGAAGGTGGGACCTGGGTCCATCTGTCCCCTACCCCTTCCCTGGTGGGGGGTGCGGGCCCCTTGGCGATGGTGGCCGTGTCCCTTGGGTGCCGGCTCCCTGGGCCCGGCGGTGCTCTCTCCGCACGGTGGGGGGGTTCATATTACACCTGAGCCGGGGGTGTTCGTGTTCCTGGGGGGTGGGTCCTGGTCCTTGCCCCTGAGCGCTGGGCCCCGGCAAACTTCCAACATGGCCGAGCCTGGTCGGGCCATATTTATAACACCCCTTGTGGGCCACCCTTTTTTCCCTGGGGTTCCCCCCTCCTGGGCGGGGGCGGCGGGCCCCTGCCTTGCTCCTCCCTGGACCAACCGTGGGCCGGGTGGGTGGCTGCCTGGAGTGCGGAGCGGGTCTCCCTTGGGGGGTCCTGGCTCGTACCTGGGGTTGGGGCGGGGGGATGCCCGGAACTCCTGGGTGGTGGTGGGGTGCTCGTCTGGGGCTGTGGGCGTCCTTCTCCGGTGGGGCCCTGCGTTGGGCTCTTCCGGCGCGGCGGGGGGGCTGCTTTCCTGGCTGGGCTGGGGCGGCGCTCTCTTTCCTTCCGCGCCTCCCTGCTCTCTGGCTCTGGGGGCCTCGCGGCAGTCCTGCTGGCCCTGGCCTGGGTGGCGGTCTTGGTCGCCCGGGGGGCGGTCGTTCCCTGCCTGTTCCCGTGTGGCGTTGGGGGAAGTCCGGCTGCCGCTGCTGCTGTGGCGGGGGTCTGGGTGTGGTGGTGGCTGGGCGCTCCTCCTCCTTCTTTTCACATTCCACCATCCATTTTAGAAGAACATAAACACTCACCTGAGCACAGGTGTTAGCTCACTTTGCACTTATAGTTTGCATGATTGAATGAATGAAAGATTTCCTACTAGTTGGTTTAAAGGCATAGGTATGCGTTCGTGAACACTATCTGTTTTGTGTACATGTTGACGTGAACATTTTTTGCAGCTAGCAGGTGTGTTGATAATATTTGAGTGTGTGTGAACAGGCCCCGCCCTTTTTGTACTACATTTGAACTGTACCGTAATGATAAACAACCAGTAAACCTGTCTGCTTTATGCTGCTTCATGGTCTTACCCCCCTCTCACTATCCCCCATCCCCCCCCCCCCCCCCCCCCCCCTCTGACATCCCTCCCTCTTCTTCCCTTCTTTCCTTTTCCGTCTGGTCCAACACCAAAGATTTTCAATCATGGTTGAAATGAATAAAATTTTGGCCTCAATTACAAAAGGGGTTTATTCAGACATACCTTTGGTTTGTCTGAAGATTAATAACCCCTCTTGTTAAAGTAAAATATGTCCAACACAAGAGGCCCTCAGCTGTCATCTGCCTGCCTAGCTGTTGGACAGGACAAGTTAGAAGAAAAAAAAAAGAAAAAAAGAAAAGGTCTTGCTAAATACTATCAGAACAAAATGCTGCTAACTTGAAGGGTATTTTTTCTTATTAATAAACTTGCAAATATTATAGTATCTTCCGTTCTTGTTTTTATGCAAAACAGAATTGAATAATAATGAGAGGGGGCTACTAAAATCTTGCCAAGACTGATTGGTGTTTGATGTGTCGACTACAGGGCAAAGATCGAGAAGGAGAAAAGGGAACACGCAAAGCAGCATGGTCTGATTCGATCGGAAATCATCCCTGGAGAAATCGCTGAGGACATGGAGAAAGAGAGGCAGATGTTTCAGTTGCAGATGTGTGAGGTTGGGGCCCCTTGTTGTGGGTTTAATATAGGCACACAGTTAAAATGGGTTTGCTTGGAACAGGACCTCTTCCTTTCCTGAAGATTTCAGTTTTATTTGTGTTTTAAATCAGAGTAATCATGTATTGTAGGCCACAGAGGGTCTGCCATTGAGCAGCTACAATCGTGGATCTCTGTAGACATTAGCTGATTTTTTATCATCTGTGTTTCTCTTTGCAGTATTTCCTTAAAGTGAATGAGATCCAAGTGAAGAAAGGTGTCAACTTTGTCCAAAACCTTATCAAGTACTTCCAAATTCAGGGCAAGTAAGTTCCCAGACTGGCAGAACAATGATTTTGAACCTAGAGACAAACACAGTTGACTCCTGAAGAGTAAAGGATAAAGACAATGATCTGACTTAGAGACCCCAGTGTAAGAACACACAGACCATGGACTTTCTAACCAAAGCCTCTCTGCAGTTTTTTCCAGGAAGGTCTGAAAGCTGTGGAAGACCTAAAACCATCTGTGGAAAAACTGGCATCAAACCTGGTGACGGTGAGGATTTCTGACTCAGACCGGGTCCTGACAACTTCACCGGCCTGTTGAAGCGATCACATTGAGACAGGATCATGTTCATGTCTCATTCAAGCATCCCTTTGTGGTTTAGATTGCACCACTATGCACGGCCCTGCATTCACAAGAAAGTTGTCAGCTGGTGAAGCTTCTCCCCACTGAGATTTGATACGTTACCAAGAGAAGCTGCAGTGTTTTTTTTCTGATATTTTTTCTATTTACTTATACTTATACTCTATTACTTATACTTATACTCTTTTCTGACTTCTTGGAAGAGACATGACACCAACACCTTAATTGCTCGGTTCAGCTTCGTCAGACTGTTAAACAAGAAATCTGTGAGTGAAGAAGAAAATTAGAGCTTGACACTGGTATTTTTGTTTCAGATCAAACAGAATCAGGATGGAGAGAGAAAACAGCTGACTCAGATCAGAGACATGCTAAAAGCATCAATGCAGGCTGAGCAGAAAGAGGTGGGATTCCTCTGGTTGTAGTCCATGGATGTCAGAACCATTTCACTCATGCACACCTGAGCAACCTGTATGAAAAGAAATTAAGTGAAAAATAATTTTAAAGTAAACATTCAAATGTGGCTGAAAAGCATCTTCTGTGTCTCTGTTTCAGTGTGGGTCCATGTGTGTGTTTACACATATGTGTGTCTGTGTGTATTCATGCAATGAAAAGGCTTTGTAGATAACAACTGCAAAAAGGAACATATTGTGTTTTATGACTGACTAAATTAGTCAACTTGAAGGACAGGTTTTTTTTTGTTTATTTCCTGATGCCTGCAGATTTTTGTAGTTGATCAGCTCAAAGTTTAAATTCAGATTAGGTTCACAATGTGAAACATTTGAAAAATGGGAAAAATTTCTGTGACCTCACATTCTGAGTGAACAGATCTTTGCTGAGTTAAGAAGAAACTTGTTTTGTGGTAGAAATTATTTCTGTGGTTTGCCTTCAGGATTTACAATTGAAACAGAGCGCTGGTTACAGCCTCCATCAACTGCAAGGTGACAAAGTGTACGGCACGGAGCGGGATGGGGTCCTCTACAAGAGGAGTGAGGGGTGAGTAGACCTCATTCTCTATAAACTTGTTTAAATCTTGTTTCTGCCTGTTGAACCAAAATACTTTACTAACATTTAAAGCTTTAAACAGAAAAGCCTCATTTGATCTTAAAGACATTTTAGTTCCATTTTTCTTAACAGATGGTGCAGCGAAGGTTTATGCTAAACTAGCTGCAGATGCAGCTGCAGTCTGGAACCATTTGGTGGTTTGAACCCCACCCCCAATGCTGAGTGTAAAGCAGGGAGGCTTTGGGACCCATTTTTGCCATTTTGAGTCTTTGATATGACTTGACCATAGATTTAAACCCATGACCTACCACTCTCAGGGGGGACACTGATTTGGTTTAGATGGTTGGTATAGAGTCCTAAAATAGTTTTAGGTTTTCTTTTCATATATATACTCAGCATATATATGGGTCTTACTCCCATTAGGAAAGGTAACTTTGGTGAGTTGTTCGTTTTCCTCACTTGCTATGTGAATTTTTGGTTTCTGAATACTGCCAATATTTGATTGGCCATCATGCCAAAGTTGATTATGTTGATCTTCCAAACAAAAAGCTTACATGCCCTGATGTGTGTTCTTCTTCAGTCTCCGGAGAGTATGGCAAAAGAGGAGGTGCTTTGTGAAAAATGGCTTCCTGAACATCTGTCACGGCACAGTAAGACACAAAGTCTTCTCCGTCTCATTAATTCCCCTCCAGGTCAAGCAAAGGTGCACCTTCACCTTCCAGCCTGCATCATCCTTCCTCTTCTTCACAACATGGTTTATTCTCTTTTTTGCTCTTTTGAGGAAACCTTTGCAAACTTGTTAAATTCTGAGTTGAGTAGTGTCAGACCTAACCAGCCATCCACATCACCTAATCTAACTTACTGCTTACTGTCTCGCAGTCCAACCGAGATCCAGCCAAACTCAACCTGCTTACCTGCCAGGTGAAAAGGAACCCGGACGAGAAGAAGAGCTTTGACCTATTCTCACGTAACCCTCCACCAATACACACATTTTTGAAAGCCACTGCCAACTTTGAAATCCCTATCTGCAGGCCTGGATGCTGAATGATTTCTTTCCACATTCTTTCAGATGACCGGATCTACCACTTCCAGGCTGAAGATGAGATAGAGTGCCAGATGTGAGTAGGAGCTGCAGGGTGCTGTGTTCACATTCTGAATTGTGGCACTATCACATTTGCGGCCTTGCGTGACAGTACAGAAAACAAACCTGGGCTCTTTGTTAATGATGAATTGTAAAAAGTTCTAACATAATGCAGGCTTTCTCAGATAACAGGTTTTTCTCCCATTAACATCTGATGCATTTGTTTGTCTCAGCTGGGTGTCTGTGCTGCAGAACAGCAAGGAAGAGGCCCTAAATGATGCCTTCAAAGGCGGCAGCAATGAAGGAGAAAATAACATTGTTCAAGAACTGACCAAATCCATTGTGGAGGAGGTGAAAAAAATGAATGGCAATGACCGCTGCTGCGACTGTGGAGCTGCAGGTCAGTGCTGGTGTGAGAGACAAAATTAAACACAACAGAACAAGTTGGGTCAACTTATACATCTTCTGCTCTGCTTCCTGTCTTTTTCTCAGTACCACTGTCTCTAGGCTGAACAACTTTTCTGGTTTTATCACAGTTTTCTACACATTTCCTTTCATTTGAGCTGAAACTCTTCATCACACATCCCACCTGACACTTTTGTCCACCCATTCCAACCTGCCTGCACTCACGTCTTCATTTCTTTTCCACACCCCACCACTGTCTTACAGCCCTCATACATGTCCTGCACTGCTCTAACATACTTCTCTGTCACTCCAGACTTAATTCCACAGTTCCTCTCTGGACATTCTGTCAGAAGCTTTCTCCAGATCTACAAAGACACAGTGTAGCTCTCTGACCTTCTCTATCAACATCCTCAAAGAAACTATTGCATCTGTAGGGCTCTTTCTTGGGATTTTTGATTTGAAATGGTTTATTTCAAGCAATTAGGTAGAAATAATACACAACAGCAATATAATAATAATAATAATGGATTGGATTTATCTGCGCTTTTCAAGACACCCAAAGCGCTTACATTGTGTCCATTATTCATTCACTCCTCATTCATACTTGGTGATGGTAGCTATGGTTGTAGCCACAGCTGCCCTGGGGCAGACTGACAGAGGCGTGGCTGCCATTTCGCGCCTACGGCCCCTCTGACCATCACCGGGATCATTCATGCACATTCACACACCAGTGGAGCCACACTGGAGGCAGGGAGGGTGAAGTGTCTTGCCCAAGGACACAACGACATTTTGGCTGGTGGGAGTGGGGATCGAACCGCCAACCCTTCGGTCATTGGACGACCCGCTCAACCACCTGAGCCACTGTCGCCCACAATATAATCATCAGTTATACATTCATACAGTAACTAATCAAACTTAGGATAATTAGGCATATTAATAAATATTGCTTGAAAGGGAGTGGAAGGAAGCGAACTTATATAATCCCACCCCGATTATACTGTAACCATTTTATCCGGTTTCTAGGTTTTATCAGACAGAATTAAAAATCATAACAAATCGATAAAGCACATGACAAAAGATGAATTACTTAAGTATTACGTCAAAAATAACTATTTTAGAAATCAACATGGCAAATGCAGATCAGTCATCTGAAATATATGCAGATTATGTTACTTATAAAGCCATTCATATGAATAAAACATAATACTATATCAGTAAAGTAGACACAACACTGTTTCAGGAATTTTCATGGCAAAATTTCATCAAGTATCAAAAGTTAAAAACATGTGCAAAATTATGCTACATTAGGAAAGATTTTTGATTCAATTTATCAATTTTTGGAGCAAGTGAAGTAATATCATTAAAAGTCAATCAATTTAACAATTTTCAATAAGTGATTAATCATTTGTTTTACTTTTTTAAATATTTTTTTGTATTTTTTTTATATAATAATAAAGTAATGCTGTAGGGGAAAAATAAAAAGGGTCCATAACTGTCGATTGTCCAAGGTTGGTATTTCTTCTTTTACTGATAACAGCTGATCTCTGGGTTTGAACAGAGTTAATAGTTCTCTTCGATGTTATGTCTGCAGACATTAGATTCAGGTCCATATCCTTCTTCAGCTGATATCACTCAGCGACGGTGAAAGTTGAGGTCAAGTTGTCTGCAGGTCAGAACTCTGCTGTTATTCAGGTGACGTCAGACATACAGAGAAAGTGAGGAATCCAGGTGTCATATTTCTTGAAATTATTTGGCTCTTTGGTTTATTACTCCATGTTGTTTCAGACGACCGTGAAAAGACACTTCTCAAAGTCTTTCATGGTGTTCACAACCACAACCTTGGACCGGTCCTCTGGACCGAGCGGTTTGACGTAAATCCTGCAGCCTTTAACCCAAGTGTTCTCAATCTGCTTACGCTTCCTGAGAAGCCGTGCATGTTTTGAGATTTCAGCATTCCTTCTGCTCAGATGGTCGTTCAGATAAGCAGCCGAACCTTTCAGGTGTTTCCTTTGGTTCATCAGAGCTAGCTTGTGTTTGTGATTCACAAACCTGATGAGGATCGCTGGTTTATCCGTCTCCTTTCTCCTGGGGAGCAGGTGGCAGGTCTCGATGGTATTGAGATCCAGGGAAATCCCTTTAGATGTGAGAAATGAAAGTATTTGCTGTTCCAGCGACGCTGCACCGAACTCCGTATTAGAACTGCTAGCTACGCTAGCGCTAGCATTAGCAGTGCTAGCTCCTGCTGCATTCATCTTCGCTCGAGGCTTGATTGGTAATCCAGTGAGAATGACATTATTCATCCTTACTTGCTGTTCCACATCGTCCAGTCTTTTCTCCAGAATCTCGACCCAGTTTTCTCGCTGCTCGTTTTGAGCCCGAAATCTTCGGAACTCTTCCATCATTTCCCAAAGTGGCGTTAGCTTAGCCGACACTTGTTCCATAAAGCTTTTCAGCGTTTCTTGAATAATGTCAAGAGACTTTTTGAGGTCTTCGTATTCCTGGGGTTTCTTCGGGGGCATGGTCAGCCCTCTTTTTTGGAGAAAATCAACTTTTTAAGTAATTTGAAGATAGTTGTATTCGCAGAGAGGCACGCCACGCGTCCTGCTGTGTAACCCGGAACCGGAAGCTCCCCATGAAACCATACTACTGTTCACAAATGTTCACTTCTGCTCTCAGTCTAGATTCAACTACTCTTTCCCATAACTTCATTGTATGGCTCATCTGCTTTATTACTCTGTAGTTTCGACACCTCTGCACATCTTATTCTTAAAATGGGCACCGACACACTTCTCCTCCATTCCTCAGGGATCTTCTCACCACCTAAGATCCTTTTGAACAGTCCAGTCAAAAACTCCACTTGCATACCTCCAGACAGGTATATCATCAGGACCTAGTGCCTTTCCACTCTTCGTCCTCTTCAATGCCCATCTCACTTCCCCCTTACTAATCTTTGTTACTTCCTGCTCCACAACAATCACCTCCTCTATTCTTTGTTCTCTCTCATTTTCTTCATTCATCAGCTCTTCAAAGTATTCCTTTCATCTTTCATTTTCCATCTTAGTCTCTCTGTTTTGCTAATCTGCATAGGTCAGTCTCTCCCTCTTTACTACCCAACATTTAACATACAAGTCATCATAAGCCCCTTTTTTTGGCCTTTGACCCCTCTACTTTCACCTTACGCTGCATCTCCCTGTACTCCTGTCTACTCTCCTCAGTCCTCTCAGTGTCCCTCTTCTTCTTAACTAGTCTGTTACTCCATATACACCCCTGCACCTCCTCATTCTACCACCAAGTACACACATACCTGTCTCCCTGATCTCATCAGCTGTAGTTATCCAGTCATCTGGGAGTACCTCCTGACCACCCAGAGTCTGTTTCCACTGCTTCTTAAGTCCTGCAACATTCTTTTTTTTCAGCTTCCAGTCCTCTTCTCTGCCTTTGCCGTTTCTTCATCTTATTTTGATTTGATTTGATTTGATTTGAAATGGTTTATTTCAAGCAATCAAATAAGAATAATACACAAAAACAATACAATCATTAGTTATACATTCATACAATGGCCTATCAAAGTGAGGATAATTAGACAAATTAATAAATATTGCTTGAAAGGGAGTGGAAGGAAGTGAACTTATATAATCCCACCCCGTTATACCATAACCCTTTTATTACATGATTTATCATTATCCGGTTCCTAACTTTTATCAGACAGAATTAAGAATTATTAGGTATCAATAAAGCGGGAGTGGCGTCATATTTCTTGAAATTATTTGGCTCTTTTGATTTCTTACTGCATGTTGTTCCGACGTCCATAATCAAACACTTCTCAAAGTCCTTCATGGTGTTCACAACCAGAACCTTGGCCCGGTCCGGTGGACCGAGTGGTTTGACGTAAATCCTGCAGCCTTTAACCCAAGTGTTCTCAATCTGCTTCTGCTTCCTGAGAAGCCTGGCATGTTTGGTGATTTCAGCATTCCTTCTGGTCAGATGGTCATTCAGATAAGCAGCAGATCCCTTCAGATTCCTCCTTTGATTCATCAGAGCTAGCTTGTGTTTTTGATTCACAAACCTGATGAGGATCGCTGGTTTACTTATATAGATCTTTACTACCTTGCTTTCAGGCCCAAAGTGCTTTACAGTCAAAGTCTCATTCAGCCATGCACACACACTCATACACTGGTGACTGCTCCACTGCTGAACACTGGCGCCAACTTATAACCACCAGGAGCAATATAAGGTTGAGTGTCTTGGGCAGGGACACTCGACACATGGGCAGTCAAGGCTGGAATAAACCTGCAATCTTCCGATCAGAGGTTGCCAGCTCTACCTCTGGATCATGGCTGCCCTATTTATATTCAAACACGTACAAAAAACAACAGAGAATTTATTGAGCTTTAAAAACAAAAGAGTATAGTCTAGTATAGTATAGTAAATAAGTGTTAAGTGTGAAAGAATTAAAACCCTGTCATCTGTTTTTCAATATATTCCCAACAGAGCAAAGAAAGACCGAAGATAATGTTTATGAATAAGTAAAACCATTTAACAAAAATGATTAAAACATTTCAACTGTGGTATGAAAAGAAGATGGGATTTAAAATTCATGAAGAAGATACAAAAATGTAGGATTGCATATTCATGGATAGAAATTCTATCAATCCTACAAATACTGCTTAGTGGACTCTGGCTGAATGATCTCATTGCGGGAAAATTGCTCCTGACTCAGGAGCATCCCATCCGCCTGTGGGGGGAAATAAGACCTAGAAATATAGACTTAGAGTCAACTCTCATTTCTAAAAACACTTTTTATCTGGTTGTGTTCTTTGAATCTGGGCTGCTTTGTTCAACCACTAATCCACCTGCTGTTCCTAATCAGCACTGTTAAGTAATTAGGGTGGAGAATATTGTGCGTCTTTGGTACCTAGGTTGGATCTTGGACCTAGATAATTGTCTCCAGCAGATGGTTCATACAACTAAGTACTAGGCCCCTGTTGCAGGCTTGATAAAAAGTCACTACGGTTGTGTTGTAACCAATTATGGTTCCTGGGGACTACAGATGTATATAAATGGATTGCTAAATTCAGAAATAAAACTGAGGATCTGAACAGTCAAAATAAATCTTGCAGTGGGCTGACCTTGTTGACTAGAGTTTACTCCACCCATCTCAACAACTGAAGGTTGACTCCCATCTTAACAACTGACCAATTATGTGCCACAAAGTGAGAATTTGATCGAGTCTGTTACCTCAAAATTAAAAACACAGACAATAGAGTCAATATTTTGAGTATAATATAAAAGAGAATCAATCCTGCCCTACACAGTTGTCATGAGTTAAAATAAATTGCAAACATAACATTTTGACTCTCATTTTAGTTTATCTTTGATATAAAGAGTGGCTTTTTATTATGGAATTCAACAGGAAAAAATTGATTCCTTCTGACATCTACACACATGACATCTAGTGGTCATTATAGGAACTGCAATATTTGGTACAATGAATTTGGGAACTAAAGGAGATCAGAACACTGGTTAATGTTACCACCGCACTCTCAGGTCCTACCTGGCTGTCCACCAACCTTGGGGTCCTCATCTGTATCGAGTGTTCTGGGATCCACAGAGAGATAGGGGTCCACTACTCCAGGATACAGAGTTTGGACCTGGATGTATTAGGGACTTCAGAAATGCTGGTGAGTTCACTTTCTAAGGTATTTTTAGTTTTGTAATTTAATGCTCTGTTAGACAGACTAAAGGAAATACTGTTATGTTTCAGCTGGCAAATAATGTGGGAAATGCCAGCTTTAATGGGATCATGGAGGCGGATCTGGGTCCCCAGGGCATCACCAAACCTGATCCCAGCAGCGACATGTAAATGATGGTCAGAGGTTAGTACAGAAACCTATCCTCTTGGGTCACACTTGTGTCTTCCCCCACAGGCAGACCCGGAAGGAGTACATAACAGCCAAATACACAGAGAAGCGCTTTGCCCGGCGGCTGTACACCAATACTGAGTCCAGGCAGAAGGCACTATATGAAGCCGTCCGGAACAAGGATGTCCTGTCGCTGCTGCAGGTGTATGCTGAGGGGGTGGACCTGATGGAGGCTGTCCCACAGCCCAGCGAACATGTATGACCCAGCTATCGAGCTGAACCTCTGTGTTTGGTCTCTCCACTTCATTCTAGGGGAGAGGGTAGTGATGCTGCAGAAGGGCAGTTATTTTCATCCTTGATGCTGATGTTCTGGATGCAGAGAAATCTATGTGTGTTTTCTCAAAGGAGGAAAACATTCTTTATGTTCAGCATAAAGCTACAGAAAAAAGTAAATTAAAGGAGGAAAACACAGAGACATAGAAAAATGAACCACTGTTAGAGTAATCAGATTACTGCAGACAGAGAAGAGGAGGGGCATGTAAAGCTGTATGTAAAGCACTCAGATATGAAAAAGCAGAAAAAATACTCCATTCCATATACATGTTCTTAAAGTACCTCTCTAATCATCTTTTGATCTATTTTCAAAGCCTTCCAAGTGGTTTTTAATTATGATTATGCTGTTTTTAGGCTAAATAAAAAAAGCTGTGTAGTTTTCTTGGACATAGTTTCTGGAGCAGCAGGAGTTCATCAGAAATTCACTTCTGAGTTGTGGACATGGCTGTTGGTGCGGAGTAAGCCACCCCCTTCCCATCATCCAATTGTTTGTACTAGTGGTCAAGGCAGATTATTTGGCTCAGATTTTTTATATTTTGGCATTAATATCGGGATTATCTTTTTTTTTAATCTGACGGGTTAATATTCTTGAACTGGTTATGTTGGAACAGAGGCAGCCACCCCGCTCTGTCTCCAGCATTGTCCCACGCGGTCTTAATGGTAACGCAAACAACGCATTCAGTCCTTTGCATGTCACGCTACTAACAACTAGGGCTGTAACTTTTAACACATCTTCGCAAATGTCTCAATGCGTTAAAAAATGAAAGATTGTCCTCCCCGCACTGTGGGAAAAAAGGAACAGTGCAAGTCCCTCAGCTGCTCTGTGTGTTGGTATAACTGTCCCTCCCACCCCTGCTCCGTGGCAAGCTAAACAGGCAGCGAGCCGCAAACAAGCAAGAAACTTTATTTGCACACCACCTACTGTACATCTGTGCATCATTCCTTTGATTTACAAGCCCAAGAGAAGCCATTTGGATGAAGAAATGATGATCAACTTTGCTTTGTAGACCACAATCTCTGCTGCTTAATCCTTTAGCTGTCTGCTCAACCAAATGGTTAGTAGCACATTTGGAAAACATAGAATTAAAAACATTGTCTGTGGGTTTTTTGCCCCTCAAGGCAATAAACAGAAACTAGACTGGGATGCAGGAAACCAGGATTTGATTCTCAGTCAATTCCCAGGGGGCATAAATGTGGGCAATTTAAATAAAATATGGCAAGCTATTAACATATTTCAGTGAGGGTCCTTGGGCAAGACCCTTGACACTACTGCCTACCTCATGGCCCATGAGAGACAATGAAACACATGTTCAAACAAGGACTGCAGGAACCAGGTGCTGAGGAACCAGAGCACCATAATGGAAAGTGGGCCACTGACGGAAATGGACTAGATGTGAGAACAAGGTTCTGTTAGAATGCTACTACTCAAGCAGTCCCACCCAGAGGGGTTACATGCAGAGAATGTAAATTTGAGATTTGCTTTGAGATTTCTTCTATAGAAGAAAACGCCATCTCCTGTCACACATTGAGACTGAAGTGGTACAACACAATTTCAATACGACTAAAGAGCCAGAACACCAGGTCACAGAGGAGGCTATACCACACTCCCACCCTGAGCTTGGATACATAGCCCCAACAACCACAGATACACAGAGGCAGCAACTGACCTGAAAGACAAGATCATGTCTAGAATGAATACCAGGCAACCCCGACACCAAATACAACGGTTAAGATGTACCACCTTAAAGTCTCCTGGAAACTGTGAATGAAATATTGAGGGCAATCCCTACCACAACTTTTACAAAAGCCAAGAAACTGGTTTACACTTCAGCGGCAGTGATCCTTGAAATGCTTGGCTATAAGAGCAACCATGGAAGAAAACAATACCCACCATGGAAGCAACGGTTGGAGCTAAAATCAAGGCAACTCGGAGGGATGTGAGTAAGCTGACAGAGGCTCAAAGAGATGCAATGAAAATACAAGTGGCTAAGAGATACAGCCAGATGCCCATACCTGAAGCACTGGAAACTGCCAAACAAAGGCTCCTAGCCTTGAGCATCTGCCTAAAGAGGTACACAAGAGACAATGAAGCCAGACGGATAAACAGGCTCTTCGCAACTCAACCTGCGAAAGTGTACGCTCAGTGGCAGGGTCAAAACAGCCGAGCAGACCCACCAAGGCTGGAAACTGAACAGTACTGGAAAGTATATGGGAGAAAGAGTCAGCACATAACAGCAATATCCAGTGGCTGGTCTCTCTGAGAAAAGAAACTAGCAACCTCCCTGAACAGAATCTAGTAACCATCACAGTGGCAGACATCCAAGAAAGAGTCTCAGGTATAAAGAACTGGACAGCACCAGGCCCTGACATGATACATGCCTACTGGCTAAAGAAAATCACTGCACGCCTGGCAGCAATAATGAACCAGCTAATAAGAGAAGGGACTCACCTTGAATGGCTAATGGAAGGGCAAACGATCCTAATCCAGAAGGATCCCTCAAAGGATGCAGTTCCATCCAACTACCGGCCAATAACCTGTCTGTCCATAACATGGACGCTCATGTCAGGCATCATTGCAACCAAGATAAATAGGAACATGGATCAATACATGAGCAACACACAGAAGGGCATTGGTAGAGACTCCAGAGGAGCCAAACACCAAATCCTGGTTGACAGAACAGCCGCTCAAGACTGCAAGTCACGACACACCAACCTGTGCACAGCCTGGATTGATTACAAGAAAGCCTATGACTCAATGCCACACACATGGATCACTGAATGCTTGGAGCTGTACAACATCAACAGGACTCTGAGAGCCTTCATAGGAAACTCGATGAAGCTCTGGATGACCACCCTTAAGGCCAATGCCAAGCCACTTGCACAAGTGTCCATCAAATCTGGGATATACCAAGGTGACACTCTGTCCCCACTGCTGTTCTGCATAGGTCTGAACCCCCTAAGCCAAATAATCAACAAGACTGGCTATGGATACCGACTCAGAAATGGGACCAACATCAGTCAGGGGGCAGCTGTCCCCCAACTCCATCTGGATGAAGCTCATCTGTTGGACTTTAAAGATGTAGTTGTAGAGTTAGATAGGTTCATTCTTCTCCATGAGTTCTGGGATTGCCTGTCCGTTCTGGGAGAGGATCCCTCCTTCATGTGGACACCCCTGAGGTTTCTTCGTTTTTTCCGGAATCCGTTTTTTTAGGAGTTTTTCCTCACCGCATAGGAGGGTTTAAGGGCAGAGATGTTCAGTTTAGTTTAGTTAGTTGACTCCCTAAACCACACCACCAAGATCTACAGTCCTGACAACAAGGAAAGCTGCAACAGCCAAATACCTCCAACGAGTAAGGCAAGTCCTGAGAAGCCAGCTCAATGGCAAGAACAAGACCCCGGCAATAAACAGCTACGCACTGCCAGTTATCAGATACCCTGCAGGAATAATAAGATGGCCAAAGGAAAAGATACAGACCACGGATGTTAAAACACGAAAGCTCCTCAACATGCATGGAAGGTTCCATCCCGATTCCAGTACCCTGAGACTGTATGCTAGCCGCAAGGGAGGAGGCCGAGGACTAGTGAGCGTGGAAGCCACTATCCAAATTAATTTCTGTGTTTCTAAAGATTAAAGATTTCTAAAGATTAATCTCTAAATTAACACCCGCCCACCCGCCAAATGCGAGTAAAACTTCAATTTGGCGGGTAGAAAAACTCTGTCAATAGCCACTTTGGCAGGTGAGGCATTGTTCAGTATCTTTGACAGAGGTCTCAAACTCACAACCTTGACTCCCCCCCACCACAAACATTCATCCCAAAATTGGTCCAAACATTTAATTCAGACTTTATCGCACAGATTTATTAGTCACATACACCGCAGCAGTAGGTGCATTCAGGGGCTGCATGGAATTTCTGCACTTATGTGCTTTCATTAAGAGCTCACTATTGCTGCAGTCAAGTTAGTTGGTAATTTACTCACACTGACCAAGCCAACATAAACACACGCTCACATATTGCTCCATATCATTGCAACTCTTTGAATTGACTTAAGACTCACAACTACAACACACTGATCTGTAAGAACACACACAATAATGCAAAATGTTGCACAAATTTTAATATATGCATGGTTTTCTGTGCATGACATTAAAAAATAAAAAAGTAATTATTATATTATTTATCAATGCTCATGATTTTAACAAAGTGAATTCCTTAAAAATGTTCAAGTTGTAAATAAATGACCGTGACTAGAAATAAACATTAGAGCTTTGATGAAAAGTCCATCCTTTAACCCAGGGGTCAGCAATGTTTATAACATGAAGTGCCAATTTAAAATGTTCTCCTTAACAACTGTGCCATCACCAATATATGCAAACTCTAATACAAAGAAATACAAAAACATTTCAAAAACACATCTGAAATGTTATTTAATTCACAAACAGCAGGTCAAATAACTTTTTAAAACATATTTTGGCCTTCATTCAAAAATGTGCTTTCATAATAATATTACACAATGTATAGTATTACAACTATGTTTGTTTGAAACCAAAAGTACTGCAAAAGTACTGTATGTCATACCAACAGCAATAGGATTGGATAAACATGTTTTTAGTACGTAAAATTAAATTTTTACTTTTTCCTTAGTGTGCTAATTTTAGTAATATACATTTTTCACAGACACTTGCTTCAAAACTGTTTCAAAACAAAGAGTCATTATTACAACGTTTTTCATTTCACTGTGGCAAACACATGTTTTTTTTCCCTACAGTGTGAATTCATTTAAAAAAGTGTTAGCATTTATAGAGGTGAGCGGGGTCACAGTAACAGCGCTGTGTGAAAGGACCCTTTTCTTATGACCCCATAGGGGAAAATGCTCATTGTGAAAAAAGATTGTCACTCAAACTCGGTTTTCTTCTTACCTAAAAAAATGCAAACAGGCAACACATCAAGCGCTTATTGTTGTCTCACACACACCCCCGTGTGCCACAGTCTTTCCCTCCACGTGCCAATTTTTAAATAAAGTTAATTCTTTGTGTTTGTATAATTCTAAATCTTGATGGCAACATTTTCACTTTTACTGCAAATGAATTTCGGCCCCAAATCTCTGTTATTGGCCTTCTAAAGCGGTGTCAGCCCTGCTGCAGAGAGCAGCAGCTGCAGTGCATAGACGGGGTTGTAGACCTGCATGAGGGAGTGCCGGTGGGAAGGAGCTGCTGAGCGGGTAACTCTATGAGTCAGTGTCAGGCCTTGGAATCTAATGCAGTGCCAAAAGACAAAACTCTTGGAGCTTAGCTTCTTGCTTGTTTTTTCCCCCACATCCTTCTGGTGATGTTGGTGTGCCTCCATGTGAACTAAAAGTGTCGATTTCTGGCAGGAACATGGAGAGACTGTGCTTCATCTGGGAGTCCGAATGGCCGACAGAAATTCTCTGCACATAGTGGACTTTCTGGCTCAAAACAGGTGAGCTCTGAGAGTCTCTTCTTTACTGTCATGGAAACAACAAAAGGCTGATCTTCATAGTGCTCTCTGAGTGATGAGCGGCTCGTATGCTGTTGTGGATCAGCGTGCACATAAACATGCACGTAAACATGATGTCTTGTTTCTTTCAGTCCAAACCTTGACAAGCAGACGGCCAAAGGCAACACAGCACTGCATTACTGCTGCCTGCTAGACAACAGGGAGTGTCTGAAGTTATTGCTGAGGGGAAGAGCTTCTGTGTCCATCAGTAAGAAACTACAGCCCTAAAGATGGTCTAAAAAGACGGTGTTTCTAAAAGACTGTTAAAAAATGTTGATAGTGTATTCAGATGGTAAAATCCTTTTTTTCCGGATTGAGTCCGCTTCTTTTGTTCCAGATCGAGTCCCAATCCTTGTGTTTGGTCTGTAGTTAGACTGCCATCAAGTGGAACATTCTGTTACGGACCAAAGCTTGGAAACAAAACCATGTGACCAAAGATCTTTGGACATGCCTGTCATATAAGGAACCGAAAAAAAACCCGTGACCCAAAAATCGAGGTTTTAACAAAATTGTGAATAGAGTCATTGTACCCCTAGTTCCAACTCATGATAAAGACACATTGACATTCGTATTCAAAAAGATGGTGGTCTTTACTTCCGTCCTCCACCGTGTCCCTTGCAACTTACTCAGAAAAAATCAAAACACAAAGAAAAGCTGTTTCACTTAAATAACACAATTTAGAATCCCAAAATATAAGATCAAGACAAAAGAATTGGACATTCACAAATAACAGATGTAGAGAGGGGATATTACTAAACTCGCTTTCACTTGTAGGGCAGCCGGTGACGGGTATGAAGCTGGTTGTTGTATCCTTTAAATGTTTTACCACGTCTTTTTTTTCTTCTTTTTTTCTATTTATTTATTAAAGGGACAATGCGTACAAAAAACAGTATGGCGTGCTCTAAAATAGAGAAACACTGTAAATACACAGGATTGTAGCCTTAGCTCATTTTCATCCTCTGTCCCGGGCTGACCATGGCCACCCACCATGAGACTGTAGATAAAATAAATAAAATAAAATAAAGTACATTATTAACATCTAATTACCCGGGGCTGGTTTAGCTTGTGCTGGTTTGCAGCACCTTCCGTCCGTGAAACCAGGGTTCAACTCCGGGCTGCTCCCTGTTCCCTTCTCTGCTGCTGTGCCGGTCCCAAGCCCGGTTGGATTGAGAGGGTTGCATCAGGAAGGGCATCCGGCGTAAGACATTGCCAAGTTAACCATGCGACTCATCCTCAAGGGAGGGTTGTTTCGCTGTGGCGACCCCTGATGGGAGAAGCCGAAAGTGGAAGAAGATTAACATGAAATGGCATGACATAAAATTAACATAACATATATTAAGTTTAAAAAGGTTTACATCAACAAAATCGCCAAAATCCTAACAGTACTACAAACAACCATGACCACTTTTTTCACCCCCCAATGTTTTATTATGACTTCTTGTTTAGGAAACAGTTTCATGGCGTTTTCCATAGTGTTAGTTGTGAGTGCAAGTTTGGTTTTCCAGCAGCCAAGATCTTATTTGTTTTGAGAAGGATGGAAGTGTGGAGAGCTGTCGAATGCTTTCTGGGATTGTGTTCCAGGTTTGACAGGTCTGAAAGGAGAAAACCGTCTGTCTAAAGCTGCTTGAACTTGCTCTGGTGCTTCTCTTTTGTCTTTTTTTGACAAAGTCCTGAAGTGGGGGAGGAGCCAGACCGTGAAGGATTTTATAGAACAGAATGCAATCTGCATGTTGAATCAGATGGTTGAAGGACAAGGTTCTGTTCCTTCCGAGAGAACATAGCTGGTATCTTTTTAGTCAGCAGTGGGGACTGGGGGTGTTCTCTCTCTGTCCACAGATGTGAACTCAAAAGCGTGGAGTCTAACTGTGTTTTTCCACAGCAAATGAAGCCGGAGAAACTCCTCTGGACATTGCAAAGCGGCTGCAGCACTCTACGTGCGAGGAGTTGGTGAGAATTTCCTCTGCCCAACTACTTGCATGTTCTCCCCGTGTACGCGTTGGTTTTCTCTGGGGTCTCCAGCTTCCTCCCACCGGCCAAAAACATGCTTCATAGGTTAATTGGCAACTCTAAATGTTCCCTAGGTGTGAGTGTGAGTGTGTATGGGTGTGTGATTGTGGCCCTGTGACAGACTGGCAAATAGTCCAGGGTGTCCCCCTGCCTTCAACCCACCAGTGGCCAGGATAGGCTCCAGCAGCCCCGTGAACTTGAAAGGGATAAAACGGTAGAAAATGAATGAATGAATGAATCTGCCCTACTCATATTTGCTCCACTGATAAACAAACGTTTTGCTATGCACAGTTGATTACCCAAATTCACAAATATTTTGTGTGATTGCTGACTTTAGGGGTTGATAAAACCTCACAGATGTTTAGCTTGGTTCTTCTAAGCTTGTTGATATTACAAAATCATTTCAGCGCTGCTTACATCATTCTGTTTTGCATTAAAGAACACCCTCACTGGAGTAAAATGCTGGTTCAACTGAAAATAACGGACGTAGACTGATCTTTGTGTTTGTTCATTTGTATTTTTTACTTGCAGCTTACTCAGGTTCAGACAGGAAAGTTCAACGTACATGTCCACGTGGAGTATCAGTGGCGCCTCCAAAACGAGGAGCTGGATGAGAGTGAGGACGAAATGGAAGACAAGGTCAGCGTTCTTCAGCCTATTGTCGCTTCTTCATAACAGAACATGTCCATGAAAAGCCCAGCTCCCCCTTTTTCTTACCTTTGTGTCTTCTGTCTTTTACCTTAGTTTCATTTATGTGTTTCTATGTCCTCCAGCCCATTCCAAGCCGACGGGACGAACGTCCCATTAGCTGCTTCGTGCCCAGCGCTGCCCTGCAGCCCAGCCTGGCAGCCCTGGCTCGAGACGCTGCCTCCATGGTGCGGGACAAACAGAGACCTCCCATCCCCAGTTCAATGATTAGCAATGAGACGTATGGCACTGCCATGGATTTCAGTCGGCCTCCACCGAGACCAAGCCCTCCTCCCTTGCCTAACAGAGGTTTGAATAAAGGTGGGGGTGCATCAGGAGGAGGCATTGCTAAGCCAGAAGTGGGGAGACAGCGTTCTTTGTCTGACCCGCCCAACGCGCCCATCACAGAGAAGAACCTCTCTGTCTTTGGTGAGTGACAGGTTTTTGCTGCAGATTTTGTGAGCAGACAGTCCTAACCCTGATCCCCTCTGCTCCTCCCCACAGTGCTACCAGTTGCCCCCCCTCTCCCAGACAACTGGGAGTCGAAAACTGTGTCAGCGAAGAACCATCCCCTCCCTCCTGTTCCCTCCCCACCAGCAGGACCACCTCCTGTCCCACCAGCACCTTCACTTCCACCGCCTTCAATACACAAACCACCTCCCCTCCCCCCACATCAACCAAATTACAAAATGAGTGGACCATCCGGACCACTCGGACCCAAGCCCCCAATGCCCCCCCCTGGGTGAGTGCTAAAACAAAGTCTATAACAGTATCAATGATTCTGTCTGTACAGATGTCTGATCCGTACTGGTCAGTACCGTCCAAACTTAGTTCTACCAGTCATAAGTAACAAATATTGGGCACAACATAAACAGACCTAACTATGTTTATAATGTCCCCTCGCTGTATCGCGGTTCACTTTTTGGAGTCTCACTGTCCTGAGGGTTTCCTCTCTTTTTTTTAACGAGAAGAAACCCCTGCGTCCTGATTGGCTGTGGACCAGGCCTGAAAGTAAGTCGGTGCGGCCCAGTACTGTGTACCAGTGTAAGATCTGGTGGAGGTACGCCGCACCGGCTGGAAGGCCAGCTTTGCATCCGGTCTTTGCAGCTTCACTCATCCAAATGCTGCTGCAGGCTGATCCTGCTGAAACTTTGAACCAGGCACCACTTTACCTCAGTGTTTTTGTCTCTCTGTGGTTTTTAGTGTCTTATCATCACTGCGTAATGTGATTTACGTCCCGCTCTCCCCTCATGTTTTCCACCAATTCTGTCACTTCCCTAAACAAACAGCATTCGCGTCTTAAAGGCTACGTTTGATTTGTTGTGCGGGGAGACTCAGTTCATTCACAGTCAATTAGGCATATTTCTGTGCAAATTGGAGGTTGGTTAGTTTGCAATGGAATAATAAAATTAGTAGATGATTCCGTTTTCTTAAAACTACTGTGATTGGTAGTTCAAGATAAAACCTAGCACAATGGTAGAAGTGAAACATGCAACAAAGAATTAATTTATATTTGAAAAAGTCATTGAAAAAAGAACAATGCAGGAAGATTGTTCAAGAGGAAGATTGAAAATGAGGATGAAGATGTACAAGCTAAAATTATAAGAGGAGAAGAAGAAAAGGAGAAAGGAGGAGGTGCATTTTCTGCATGATCTAGTTATTTAGTACATTAATCAATTCAATGTTTTTTTCCACAAAGCCCCATCAACATTTTTATTTATAGTCAAGATTTATTCTCAAATGCATTTGTCTGCAGTGATGTAAAAATTCATTTGAACAAAGATTTAATTCATATCATAATTTGTGGTTACTGATCGGATTCATAGTCGATTTTGGTTCATTCTAAAACGATCCGGTTCTCTGACCTGAAGTGGATCCAGATCATCTTCATCCAAACTTCCAGCAGTCAGACTCAGACAGAAATTCCTGCTACTGAACAGTGAAGTTTTCCAGATTCTTGGATTTCTTCCAGATCATCAAGTGGAAATGAAATCTGTGTCCAAACAAATAAATAAACTAGAATGAATGTCAAATCCATTCACATGTTAGTTTCCTAAAGTTCACCACTGTTGTTTTTCCACATCCAAAGAATCCAAAGGGAACATTCTTAGAACAATTTAGACACTGGATGGTCACATGACTCTATTCAAAGTCTGTCCACACATTGATGGACTGGAATGATGGACTGATCCGTGTTTGATGACATCACATGTGTGTTCTCTGCTATGATGCACTTGGTTGTTTATACATTGTTTTAAAAAAAAACTACTCTGCCTCAATCCAAATTGTGTTTTTCCAAATCTATTATTATCAACTTATTTTATTTTGAAATGATTTTATAATAGTATAGTTTGATTCAATTTCTTTAACAACTTGCCTCAGACAGATCGATCTGGTTGGATAAATCAATTAACAGATTATTCATGACACCCCTAATCTGCTTTTAATGCTTTTAAAAAGATTTACGTTGAGGTCATTTGTTGTATTACCGGCATCCACAAAAATCTACTTCCACCCCTGCTACAGACTGCTGTCAATCAATCTCCTCCGCACTGTATCTCTACAAAAGGACTGCAGCAGATCTTTGGTTTCTTTCTATAATACTGGACTTCTTTTTCTATGAAGGTTGGAACTTTGAAAGTTTAAACAAGAGAGAAACGTGTGAAAATGTTCATGTTTGTCTGAGAAAAGTTGATAAAGTGTGTAGTGAGGAGTTGTACAGCCTTAAAACATCTGTAATCCTACTTTGCAGATTCTATTAATTTTAGAACGTAAACCCTACAATAAATGAGGGAAGACTATACTTCTTTATATTCTAATTCTGTCTTTGGCAGATTAGCGAAGCAGCCTCCACAGAGACCTCCTGTCAGAACTGGATCTGTAGAGAAATCAGGTAAACACTCTTGCATGTGCAGCCACACAATTATCAGACTCCTTTTACTGTCATATACACAGCTATTACACTGACATACAACATGTTTTCCAGTGCAACCCAAACAGTTAAGGGGGTTCCCCATGATGCTTAAGCTTTGTAAACAAATTTGACATATGATTTACATTTTTTTTTGCTGAAAGCTTCATGAGGGTGGAATGATGGCAGATCCTAGGAAACAACATTACTTCATAAAATATTTTTCTACTTTGAATGTTTGCTGCCCATGATCCCAAAAGAGATGAAGTGGTTTGGAAGGTGGATGGATGGAAGTGTTTGGTGGTTTAATGCATGCTTTAGTTTTCTTTTCTGGTCTTTTCCTAAGTGTATACCTTTATTGTCCCTGAAATGATTCCATATTCATGAGGTGGATGGACTTTATCTTGTGTATTGCAGGTCTTCAGTCCAAATCTCCACATAGTCCAGCTCCTCCATTACCCAAACCCAGAAAAAACCTCTCTGTGAGTCCTAACCTGTTCACAATCTGTGGCTAGCACTCAGCAAGTCAACCAGCAAAATGTTTTTGTATTAAAATGCAGCAGCAGAAGCCTAAAAGGGTGAAGGCCATCTACAACTGTTCTGCCGACCAACCGGATGAGCTGACATTTAAGGAGGGGGAGGTAATTGTGGTGGAGGGGGAGGAAGACCATGATTGGTGGGTGAGTATAAGCCGCTCCGCTGTGAGGATGTAGAGGGTGCTGGGGCATGAGATTGTCTGAAGGCCAGTGCCCTTTTGTTGCAGATCGGACATGTGGAAGGAGACCCGGGCAGGCGGGGTGCGTTTCCTGTCACCTTTGTTCACTTCATCTCAGAGTGATTCCTGCTCCCCCCATCCTGGACCAGCAAGGGAGGGTCAACTTCTGAGAAACATGCAGCCTGCACCCTTGCAGCACCTTTGTGCCTTCTACAGACTCTGAACTTGTGCCCGCTTTCGCTTGAACCCCGTTTTATGCAGAAGATAATAATGTCATGCTCTTTCAACACAGACATGGGTGGGATTTAAACTGTGGATGAAACCGTGAATAAAAACATGTGCTCTGACCTGCTGTCTCAGTTCCTCCATGCTTTCTCCATGCTTCATTCTGTGGACATCGTCAGGTTGGATGAAGTTGCCCTTTCTCTAAATGGGGAAGGGGATCCCGAAGACATTGAGCTCTGTTCAAGTTCACATCTAAACTGAGGGTCTGTAATAGCTGGGTTTGAGGACGGAGTTTTCTGCACATTCTCACAGAATATTCTCCCAGGCCAGCCGAGAATCTTAGTGTCTCCTATGGTTTCTTGGTCTTCCCTGGGGGCCTCTGCCCGGTAAGACATCCCCAAAACAGGCCAGGAGGCATCCAAACCAGATAACAAACAAGCCAGATTGTACAGATCTGACTTTGACACATTTTTCCTTTAGTTTTATTTGCACATGACATCAATGTGAATAAACAGAAAAGTGACTGGATGCTCAAATATGTTAAACTTTTTCAATTGAATCTCACACTTAAGCAAAAGTCATCTATAAATATTGCAATTAAACATTTATGTGCCTTAAAAATGTACATTTTAGATTGTCTTGGTTTATGTGATTTTCTGGATTGTTTTTTTTTTTTCTCATTTTGTCTCACAGTTGAGGTTTACCTATAATGGAAATTACAGGCCTCTCTCATCTGTTTAGGTGGGAAAACTTGCAGATTAAATACTTTTTTGCCCCACTGAGTTTCTTGATTTTTGGCCTTAAACTGCATAATCATAATTAAAAGACTACAGGGAACGCTTTTACAACAGATAAAAAGATTACCTGAGTGTGACTTTAAACCAACATCATTCTGTGAAATAGTTTAATCTCTGTTTAGTTGCTGTTGATGTTTAACTTTGTTTTCTCAATTTGTCTGCTGAGTTATGTTGATTATGACACCCAAGGTCGCCTTACAGATGCAAAGCAATTATAAAATTCAGTTACAAGAATGAAACATGAGTTAAAAAACAAAAAAATAGAATCATAAATTTATAAGAGTGGATATGCTAGTCTGAAGAGGTGGGTTTTGAGAGTTATAGCAAACTGAGGGAGTGAGTCCATGATCCATAAATCTGAGAGAAGAGAGTTCCAGAGCTGGGGGGCAGAGCAGCTGCATGTTCTGCCCCCCATGGAGATGAGCCGAGTGGTGGGTGTAACAAGCTGGAGCGAGGAGGCAGACCTAAGGGAGCGGGTGGGAATGGCAACATGGATAAGGTCAGACAGATATGGAGGGGCGAGATTATGGAGGGCTTTGAAGGTCAGAATAAAGATTCTGTAGTTAATCTGAGGAGGTAGTGGTAGCCAGTGGAGCTTCTGTGGGACGGGTGTGATGTGCATAGTGGAGGGGGTTTGTGTTCTGATCTGGGCTGCAGAGTTTTGGAGCAGTTGTAGTTTGTGAATAGTTTTGTGAGGGAGTCCAGATAAAAGGGAGTTGCAGTGGTCCAGACGGGAAGTGATGAGACTGTGGACTAGAATGGCTGTGGAGTGAGGACTGAGAGAGGGGCGGAGACGGCCGATGTTTTGGAGGTGGAAATAAGCGGCCCGGATGATGTTATTGTTGTGGGCAGTAAAGGAGAGAGTGCTGTCGAGGATGACACCCAGACTCTTAACCTGTGGGGAGGGAAGGATGGAGCAGTCATAAAAGGAAATGGAGAATTTAGGGAGTTTATTTAAGGTTTGCAGTGAACGAGGATTTTATTTCAAGGAGGCCTTTGGAGACCGAGGCAGGTGGAAGAGTGGAGTCAGGCTCAGAGGAGAGGTAGAGCTGGGTATCATCTGCATAGCAGTGAAAGTGAATGTTGTGTTTACGGGAGAAATAACTAAGGGGAAGAAAGTAAATAATGAATAGCAGGGACCCCAGGAAAAAGCCTGAACACTGTAAACTCAATGACAACCTTTTACATAACACAAACTTTTGTAAAAATAAAAAATCAAATCACTTATTTTTAATATAAAAGCAATACAATGCTTGTCTCCTATTAGCAGATGAGAGAACAACTGCTATTATTGAAGGACAATTATTGGCTAGGAAAAACAGACGAGATCAGACTAAAATAATTTCCATATTAAAACACATTGTGTAATTTAACTCAACTAAGTCATGAGATTGTCATTGAAATTAACAAATTACTATCTTAATGAGACAAACTATACAGAAAAAGCAAAAGGAGCATTTTGTCATGGTACCTCCGGAAGTACTCTCCCCCCTTCTCTTCCTCATCATCCTCAGATTAGACCCAGCTGCCGGCACTTCCCTCATCAAACTCCAGTGTTTAGGATGCCCTGATTCCTGTATTCATTGTGAGTTTGTTGCCTACTAGTGAAGTACCTGGTCTCGTGTGTGCCTCGTTTCCTAGTGATTCCCTCGCTCTTGCCGAACCAAACAATGAAGTTATCATTCCTGTCTGCAGGACAAACCTCACCCACCAAGTGCCGACCTGGATTCATCTCACGCTCCTGATTATACCATCTTGACGTCAAGACCTCCAGCCATGCCACTTCTCTACGCCTCGCTCCGCCACCTGCCCACTTCATCCTCACTCGCCTCACCACAAAGAACCCACAACAACCAAGGGGAATACTTACCGTCTGGTCCTCTCCTCGTCTCAACCTCCTCCAGTGTTTGTCTCCACGGATCTCCTTGTCTACATCCAAGAACAATAAAACTCTTTTCTCTGCCAAGCCCTCGTGTGGGATCTTTCCGGGTTTCAGCTATTGGGTCTGTTCTAGTTATTGTCTATCATGACACATTTAATCGCTCAAAGGCAAAATAGATTGAAGATGGAAGAGGGAAAAAATTCTACTTTCTTTTTTGAACTTGGAAGAAAGTAGAGAAAGGAAAAAAATCTATCACCAAGTTACAAATTAAAAACTCTCTAGTTGAAGACCAAAACACTATTAACCCTCGAGACCAAGGTATTTTACTGACTGTAATGACTGAGTGGGGTCGTTTATGAACCCATTGTGCTACAGGGATCCTTATTATGAATGGCTGATTGGGGGGTTTATCATACTGAAACTACTCCCCGTGTTTAAGACAGGTTTTTTTTTTTTTTATAATCTAATGTAATATGTGTTAATAATACACATTGCAAGAAATAACCAAAACACAGACTTTAAGGACAACATAACATTTATTTAGACAGTCCTTGTTCCAACTTGCAAAAGGACATTTTTTTTTTGCCAACCTAAATGAAAACATACATTATAAAAAAGAGGAGTTTGAGTAGAAATATTTTAACTTATGTTGAGCTAGCATACTGCTAACATCAACAAAAATAATTAGCTGACTTGCTGACTAGGGAATATGCTAAAATTGGTAAGGAGGTCAACCTACTCAGAACACATTCAATCAACCTATGTTACTACCATGCCTGTTTTTAAAACAAAAACCACACAAACATCTTGTTTGTGTATGTGTAATATGATATCAAAAAATAACTGAAAATTGTAACTCTCAAAAGCAGATACCCAGTTATGAAAACAAGTTCCCTCAAAGCTATTGAAACGAAGTTCAGCGATGTACTACAAACCACTTGTTTGTGGCTATGTTCTGGGCACACTGGCTGGTTGCATGAAGCATATGCACGTGAAACTTTCCTGTCAATGTTGCGTAGGCAAAACGAACAGCGCTTGCGTTTGCCAGGTATTGCAGCAACTGCGGGCTGCTCTGCAGGGTTAGCAGGACCAACACCAATGCTTGCTATTCCTTCCCTAGTTGCTTTATGGAGGTTTGGAAACTGTGACCTTTTCTATACATGTGGCTTCACTAGTTCATACCCAAGCTCTCTGAGAAGGGTTAGCCCTAACCCTAACCCTAACCCCTAACCCTAACCCTAACCCTAACCCTAACCTTAACCCTTTTCATCATCACTTTGGGCTTGAAGTATTAGTCCCATTGCTTCAGCAGCTGTAAATCTTGCTAGCCTAGGTCTGTTGGCCATGGTTCACTGCAACACAATATAAAGTACTGATTAGAAGTGGAACATTTTAATAAACTTGAAAAACCAATGTTTAAAAACCAGTGCTTCTCTTCGGGGTCATAAATGACCCCACAAGAGTTGTGATGTCACACAAATTGCCTGATCCCTGCAAAAAACGATGAAACTGTGTAGGATTAGTAGACTGACAAACTCATGGTAGGAAAAAAAATTCGGATAAAAAATAAAGATCTGGCACATTCAATTATATGGCTGGGGTCATAAATGACCCCACCCGGTCACTTGAGGGTTAAGGATTATATCACTAACTTTTTAAAAAACTTTTGTACTTCTCACTTTTCAAGTCACAACATCTTCTTTGAAAAGTTAATTCGGGATAAAACCCCTAAAATAGATGTATTCAGAACCAGAGAGGATCTAAAATAGATCAGAAATATCTAAAATAAGAAATTCAGAGATCTCACAGAATCTGAACACACCTGAACTTGATACGGCTGTTCCCCAAATGGCCAGTGGGAAGTCACCAGGACCTGAGGAATTACAGCTGAGTTTTATAAACACTTTTGGAATAACATCAAAGATTTTTTGCTAGAGGCGTTCAAGGAATTAACAAACATTAAAAGAGGCATTACATCCCTTTTAGCAAAACCAGACAACGGTGTGTTATTAACTGAAAATTGGAGACACATCACACTTCTCTGTTGTCATAAAATATGAGCACATGTCTATGCCAACAGAGTGAAATCAGGAATAGGTCAGATCATAGATGAAACACAGTCAGCCTTTATTAAGGGGCGACACATTCATCATCAGACTTGTTTAATCTTAGATATCTTAAGTTACAACCAAATTATCCCCCATAATAGTCTTATCCTCTTTCTGGATTCTTTTTAAGGCCTTTGACTCATTAGAACACGCATTTTTGTTTAGCTCCTTGGAAACCTATGGCTTTGAATCAAAATTTTGAAACATAAAAAAAAATGATCTACAAAGACATAAATAGCAGAATTATTCTTAACCGAGGTTTCTCAAACAGCTTTCCTGTAAATAGAGGTGTTTGCCAGGGATGTCCTATTAGCCTGTTGTTGTTTATAAGCTCAGCTGAATACTATAGCCATCTTTCTGAAATATTCTCCAGATTTTGCGTTTATTAACATTTTAGGTAAGAATTTTAAAATGAATCAATTTGCTGATGACACGGCTTTATTAAAAAAATATATATATATATATATATATATATATATATATATATATATATATATATATATATATGTGTGTGTGTGTGTGTGTGTGTGTGTGTGTGTGTGTGTGTGTGTGTGTGGTATATATTGTTATTGATAAAATGTTTTTTTTTCAAGAGCATCTGGCCTTATTCTAAATCTCAAAAGATGGGAAATCTTGCCTATTCATACCTGCACTCTAAGTAATATTGAAAATAACCTGTGAAGTGAAATATCTTGGTCTAATAATGACAGAAAACAGTAATGATAGAGAAAGTGTAAATATTACCCCCAGACTGAAAACAATATAGAAACTTTAAATCAGTGGTTGGGACGTGACTTATCCATATTTGGCCACAATCTATTATCTAAAGCAGAAGGTTTTTCAAGACTTGTGTTTCCCTGCCACTCAATCTATGCATCCCCAAAAACGATCAAGTTGTCTAATTCTATTCTCTTTAAATTTATTTGGAAAAATAAAACGTACTTTTTACTAAAACCATAATTGGTTAGAGATAATAGATAATAATGGCTCAAAAGCTTTAGATGTTGAATTACAAAGTGTAGCATTTAGAATAAATTGGTATCGTATGAAATCTATGTGGTATCATATCCCAAACAAACTCTACCGGAGAACTATCCTTTTGCAGAAGTGTGAATATGATCTGTCAAAAAAACATTTATACAGTCAAACATTTACAAGCAAGCATTAGAATTTGGGAAAATGCCAACAACTCCCACAACTTTTCCCCCCACAATACTGTTTTATGGGACAACAGAATTATACAGTAACTGTAAACAAGATATCCTTGTTTATGTCTTAGTGGTGTGATGATGGTGTGTTTTTTGTTCATGACTTGGTGCGTACAGATGCAATGCTGTTATCCTACAATGGGTTTGTAACCAAATACAAAATTAAGGATTCTAGTTGCTGTTATAAAAAAGTCTTTAAAGTAATTCTCATACCTTTACTTAATCTTGTTCATAAAATATTACCATGCAATCAAACCACACTTTGCAGAGTTAACCATTAATGATATCCCCATAAAAGATAAAAATGCAAAAATAAATTAGTGACTCTAACCTTTAAACAAAAGGTTTTTCTCTCACAATAGACGTGACCCAGAAACCACCTTGATAGACTAATCATTTTCTTTATACACAAAATACTTTCACCTAAAATGAAAGAAACGGATTTTAAATAATATCAAAAATGTACCCTGTTGGAGATTTTTTACATAAAAGATTCAAATTTCAATCCAAACCATGTATTTTCTGAAACTGAAAAATTAGAACACTGTTGCAAAAAGATAAAATTATTCATAATCAATTGTCACTTAAAAATTGTAATATTTCTTCTTTTTCATTACTTAATGTTCTCTTCTTTATGGAAAACCTGAACGTTTCTGATGTCATCAATCTTGTTATTATTTTGTGTAGATGTAGACACTCTATTTAGGTATGTAAATGGGGGGGGGGGGGGTCCTTTTTTATTTATTTTTCAGATATTGTATTACTTTAAGTTTCTTTCCTAAATGCATTTCAAACCAAAACAAGAAACTACATAAATGTACAGAAATATATCCAAACTATTGTTATTTTAAATTGTTTTTTTGCCTTATATTTACCTATTTTTAAGAATTTTTTTAGTTTTTGTTTTTTATTTGGTTTTGTACTTGGTTTGTAAAGAAAAAAATAGAAAGAAAGAAATAGTGGGGGCGGAACTTACAGGCGTTGTGTCGCACGGAGAGTTTTCGGGAAGAACCGGAAGTAACAGCAGGCGCGGCATCGTTGAAGAAGCAAACATGGCGTCCAAACGCAGGGTGGACGCGATGGTTCCTGCTGAAGAGAGCGACCAGCTGCTGATCCGACCCCTGTGAGTGTTCGAACCGAACCCACCGAACACTGCAGCTAGTGAGCCGTCACCGAATAACAACGGACACTGGCGGTCAAACCTAAATGGGCATTTCCGCTCCATGTCTAAACTGAGCGAGATTTATTATGCTTTCTAATATACGTTCATAATTTCTGTGGATTTGCCAGGTTAAAAAAAATGTTGGCTTGTCATCCCGCTGCAGATACATTTTTTTCCACTTTTCTGGACCTTTAAAGGCGTGAGCTCTGAATGTGAACATGATGATGCTGAAGACTGTGCAACTTTTGCCGAAAGAGAAACAATGTTTGAAGACACCAAAAACACCTCAAATGTAATAATAGTTTAATTTTCACAATGAAAACATTAAACTATGATGACGTTTGTTGCAGATACAGAAAGACAGCAGGAAATCAAAGCTCACGTTCATTCAAATTAGTTTATGGAAGTGTTGCTTTCAAGTGCTGTAGGACATTTAAGTCACTGGTGGAAGTCACCAGAGAGAAACAAACTTTGATGTTGACGATCAAATATTTCAAAATAACATGCAGGAACATTTTTCCTAATTAACTTGTAACAAACAAACAACGTGTGATTCCAGGTAGCTGATTCCTTTGGTTTCGACAGTAAAACATAATAATGAAGCTTCAGTTTCCTGCTGAGTTTTGGAGAATGCCGTGTGTGTGTGTGTGTGTGTGTGTGTGTGTGTGTGTGTGGGTGTGTGTGTTTGTGTGGGGGGGGGGGGGTGTGTGGGTGTGTGTGTGTGGGTGTGTGGGGGGGGGGGGGGGGGTTGGGGTGTGTGAGTGAGTGAGTGATGTCCTGGTGATGCGGGTGCATCTTTTTTAGACAAAACCTTTGCATTTCAAATTGCTTTTTTTTAATTTTCTATCGATGAGCCTTGAGTCTCCTAAACATTTGAATGATTAAACTTTGAGTTGGTAGTGATTTCAGTCAAAGTAGTTTCCACACCACCTTATGGTTTCTGAAAAACCCAAAATGGGAATTTTGTTTCTTTTGCTCCCGGCTTTCCAAGGACAAATTAGCAGAGTTAGATTTTTTTTCCATTAGTTTTTTTTTAAATTAAATGAAAATTCATTTAATTTAAATGGTAAATGGCGTATACTTGTATAGCGCCTTTCTTCCTACAAGGACAAAGCGCTTTACAGTCACAGACCCATTCACCCAGTCACACACACAATTTGCTGTTTACAATTTACAACCAGCGTTATTGTAAATAAAAAAATCCCATTAACTTATAGCTGAATTGAATTAATTCAACCTGACAGCTGACTCTGACCTGTTTGGGAGACTCATTGGTGCCTGACACCTTTGGATTGTTGCTCAACAGTTGGCCAGTTATCCCCACATGGTTGGAGTCCTTGCGGCTTGAGTTTCCCCCATGTCACAAGGAGGGTGAGAAGTATCAAACCTCTCCAGTCCAGACTAAGTTCTCTCCATTGGTCTTGTATGAGGTGAAGCTGCAGCGTTGCACATCCCAACAGGAGAAATGACTAATTACAGTGACAAAAATGTAAAGGAGGTAGAAAAACTTGGGCAAGTAGTTGAGGACCGGTCCACAGAGGTTTTGATCACGTTGATCCACAAGTGCCCCCATTCTTTGTCATTGAGTTAAAAGTCTATGTCAGGGGTGTGAGGATCCAGACTTCGAGGGCCGATGTCCACCATCTTTTCCAACCAACCTGTCCTTGTTATTCACCTTTCGGCATATCCCTTCAGGGTCGCCACAGCCAATCAGCTTCCACTGATTCACACAGGTGGTTTGGCAGGTGTCCTTCCTGACACAACCCTGTATTTATATCATGACTGAGGACCCAACCAACCTGCCGTTGAAGCTCCTTATTGGATAAACCCACCAGGTCATGAGCTCCAGACAAGGCAGGATTTCTGGTTGGGCTTTGAGGCCTGGAGTTGGACCCCCCTGGTCTAAGCACTGTGTTTGGGTACTTTCATGAGTAAGCACAGCTCTTTACTGTGTGACTGTTTGATGTGATTGTGACCAGGGGGGCTGGACAAGAGGTGGGACGGTCCTGCATCATATTGGAGTTCAAAGGGAGGAAGATCATGGTGAGATTCTTTTGGTTTTCTTTGTCACAGCAGCTGTTAACATTGTCAACAGCTGTCTGTGTGTTGGTACTCCAGCTAGACTGTGGGATCCATCCTGGTCTGGAGGGGATGGACGCCCTGCCGTACATTGACCTGATCGATCCGGCTGAGATCGACCTGCTGCTCATCAGTCAGTAAGTGAGAGCTGCCGTGAACGTGTGCAAAGGTGCACATGCAGCTTTCCACTAACCATCCATTCTTGTTGTACAGTTTCCACCTGGACCACTGCGGAGCCCTGCCTTGGTTTCTGCAGAAGACCAGTTTTAAAGGGCGGACGTTCATGACGCATGCCACCAAAGCCATCTATCGTTGGCTGCTGTCAGACTACATCAAAGTCAGGTACAACTCGTGTTGGAGTGAAAGTCTTAGGTCTGATGCAGCAGATCCTGTAGGTTAGACGTCTTAGTAACCCTTGTGCTATCCTAGGCACTTTAACATTGGGAGTTGGGTCATCTAGACCCACTAGACAGTGCTCTGAACCTGTTTTCTTCAATGATTTGTGATCTTCATTGGTGTCCATGGATTACATGAAATCTTTCCACCTTTATCCACCTTTGTCATGGTAGGGAGAACACGTCATTGGAAGGGGGGGGGGTCATCTAAAGTAGCACAAGGGTTAATGCAGCTACTTCAGGTTCTCTAGTGATGCCGTAGGACCTGTGGCTGATATTCTGGAGTTGGGGCACAGCTTGGGTTTTTTGTTCTGACCCGTCTGTGTGTCTGCAGTAACATTTCTGCTGATGAGATGCTCTACACGGAGACGGACCTGGAAGACAGCATGGAAAAGATTGAGACCATTAACTTCCACGAGGTAAAGGAGGTGGCTGGCATCAAGTTCTGGTGCTATCATGCTGGCCATGTGCTTGGAGCCGCTATGTTCATGATCGAGATCGCAGGAGTCAAGGTAGGTTTGTGTCTGGATCCGTCTTCCTAAAGCGGTTTGTCTCTGGTGCTCAGTGCTTGTCTGTGTCCCTGCAGTTGTTGTACACAGGAGACTTCTCCCGCCAAGAGGACAGACACTTGATGGCGGCGGAGATCCCAAGTGTGAAACCAGACATTCTCATCACAGTGAGTTTGGCTTTAAACCCCCCCCCCCGATGATCAGATATTTTTCCTCCCCTTAGTGACCAGCTCAGGCGCAGGCTCATGTCTCATGCTGTCTCATGTTCAGACATCAGTAGGGATGCAGTACTGAAACGGTATCGTTTGGTACCAGTGCCACGTCATCAGTTACTGGACTGATAGGTTTCAGCCATAATGGGATCAACGGTACCGGCCAAGTGGGGCAGCAGCGCCCACACAGCGTGCACTACTTTGTTTGAATGTGGCTGCTTTTCCTTTCCTGCTCCAGTACGACGGGGGGGGGCTGCTCATACTTTGTCCCTCATGTATTCCACTGCTAACAAGTGTGTAACGACAAACGCACAGTGATGGCAGAGCGACGCGAGCAAAGGGTCCAAAGTGCGGCTGGATTTTTCTAAAGTACATGCAGACAGCGCACGGCGTCTCAAATGTCACAAAAACGTTGCTTCTGAGGGCGGTTAGACCTGTGAGCTGTCCAAACACGCAGCCAAAAGACACCAGACTCTAGATGGAAAGTGCTCATGTTATTAATGCAAAAACACCGTAGGAGTTATTGAGAATTTTGTTTTACTCATTAAATGAATATACCGAGTTTTAATGAATTCTAAACTAAGAGCTTTTCGTCTCCATAGTCTGTTGGTCTGGTAGTATTGGGTCCTCTGTCCCGTCTCAGAATGGTGTTGAACAAATATCTGATCCTTTCTGTCAGGAATCCACCTATGGAACACACATCCATGAGAAGCGTGAGGAGAGAGAGGCCCGTTTCTGCAACACGGTGCACGACATTGTAAACAGGGAGGGTCGCTGTCTGATCCCCGTGTTTGCTCTGGGACGGGCTCAAGAGCTGCTGCTCATCCTGGGTGAGTGCACAGGCACAGATCATCACCTTCTGGTTCTGAAGCCTGTGATGATGGTGACGCAGAAACTGTTTGTGCCTGTGGTCCAGACGAGTACTGGCAGAACCACCCAGAGCTCCACGACATTCCCATCTACTACGCTTCGTCTCTGGCCCGGAAATGCATGGCTGTCTATCAAACCTACATCAACGCCATGAACGACAAGATCCGCAAAGCCATCAACGTCAACAACCCTTTTGTCTTCAAACACATCAGTAACCTGAAGGTGAGCACAGAACTGCAGCAGCAAAGACAAAGTCACACGCCAAAGCCACATTTCTGACATGTTCATGAAACTCAGAGCATCATTTAATGTGCACTTACTGAACTGATGGCATCACAAAGTTGTAAGTGAAGCGCTGTCCCAACCCCCCCACCCCTCACCAGACTGTCATGCTCTGTCATGGTGTTGCTCAGCCTGGGAGGAAGCTTCCTCCCAACAGTGTGGAATGTGTGACACTGAAGTGATGGAAGGAGAACAGCACAGGCGTCAGGAAGCATCGGCCTCTTCCAGGAGACATGAACACAGTGGAGGAGCTAACTCCAGCTGGAGAGTGGAGACATTGCTGCTCATGTGTGTTCTAGCACTCAACTTTTGACACTTTATTGCATTTTCCTGTTCTTCAGCCTAATGTGACTGGTTCATCTCACACCACTGGAGAACTTGCTGTTTCTCCCAGGATTTTGACATAAAATGTGGCATAAAAAGTCCAGGGAAAGACACTTTTATTTCAACAGAGGCAACATCGTGGTAATGATTTAAGCAGAAAGGGAAAAGTGACACAGTTCCCTCTTATTTAAATGTAGTTTCATTTGAAACAGCTTCAATGTTTGTAAAAGAGGTGGTTAAAGAACAAAAATTAATGACAAATGAAACCGTTAAAATAAGAGTTTCTGTTGAAGCCGCCTCCTGTATTAATGCTGTTGTGCTTTCAGAGCATGGATCACTTTGATGACATTGGCCCCAGCGTGGTCATGGCGTCCCCCGGGATGATGCAGAGCGGTCTGTCCCGGGAGCTGTTTGAGAGCTGGTGCACGGACAAGAGAAACGGTGTCATCATCGCTGGATACTGCGTTGAGGGAACGCTGGCCAAGGTGAACCTGCCAAGAATTGCTTAGCCAAAGCCCCCGTCACTGGGGGGAAACCCCCTCCATCTCTGCAGCGCTTTGAACCAGCTGGAATCCTGCTGACATGCAGCTGAAGGACTGTGGGTGGCAGTGTGTTGCCATGACAACACGGAACACATTAGGGTGAAGATCAGTCCAATTTGACTGAAACACTGTAGAAAACCTGTCAAAAGTAGAACTGATGCTGGTGGAGGAAGCATCGCTGGTCTGTTTGCCCTTCGTCTCTCAGAAGGTTCAGAGACTTGAAGTGAAAACAGAGTCCAGCTCACATTTCCACAGAGAAACGTGCTTCACATTTCTGCCCCTGCTCTGATCCTGCTGTTGCAGCACATCATGACGGAGCCTGACGAGATCACCACCATGTCGGGCCAGAAGCTCCCTCTGAAGATGTCTGTGGACTACATCTCCTTCTCTGCTCACACAGACTACCAGCAGACAAGCGAGTTCATCCGAGCACTCAAGCCTCCCCATGTGGTAATCACTCACACACCTGCAGATCAAGCCCAGATCCATCCTATCAAAGCAGCCGTGCACGCCGAGTCAGCCACATTGAAGTTGAATAAAGTGACTTTGGTGCAAAATGCCAGGCCTGGACTAGTATATCTGTGTTCTACATGTCCTGCACTGTCACCTTTTAGCATGTTGTTTTTGAAGGATTATATTATTCTAGTCACTTTGGTATGTGAGGTCTTCTTTAGCATCTCTGACAGACGGCTCAAACTCACATCCAGGACTGAAGTGTCTGCCTGAACATCAATCCCAAACATTTCATTCTGACTTTATTGCACACATTTAAGTCACATACACTGTGGCTGGAGGTGCATTCAGGAGCTGCATGGAATTTCTGCACTTCAGGTCTGCTGGTTATTTCTAGCATTTGTTCACACTGACCTCAGCCAACAAAAACACACTCTCACTTGTTGCTCTATGTCATTGTGAGTCTTTAAAACGACTAAAGACTCACAACTACAACACACTGGTCTGTATGAACACACAATAATACAAAACGATGCACATATTTTAATACATGCATGTGTTTTATGACATCGGGGAAAAAACAGAAACTTTAAAGGAATTCTTGTCTTGTTTAGATATAGATAGATAGATGTGTTTTGCGGTGTAGCTGTTTGCTGGTTCTAGTGTCAGACCGTCCTTGGGCAAGACACCTCACCCTCCCTGCCCCCTCTGTCAGTCTGCCCCAGGGCAGCTGTGGGTCAAAGGTTACCGTTAGCAAGTGTAAATGAGGAGTGAATGCATAATTGGAAAAATCCAATCCATTATTATTATTATAACTTCCTGTCATGAAGCACAACAAACCCAAATATTGGTAATACTGGTAATGTCTGGATTGAAGAAGTTGTGCATCAGCGCAGCTTCAGCCTTTTGACCTGAAGCTCTGCTTGTTCTGAGAACCTCTAGATTCTGAGGAGCTCAGTGTGAAGTGTGGTCCTCTTGGAGCGCAAAACCAGCGATCAGCAAATGTTTCTGGATCTTCAGATTCTGGTGCACGGAGAGCAGAATGAGATGGCCCGGCTGAAGGCGGCTCTGATCCGTGAGTACGAGGACAACGACGAGGTCCACATCGAGGTCCACAACCCGAGGAATACCGAGGCTGTTACTCTGAACTTCAGAGGAGAGAAGCTGGCTAAGGTAAGTACACACGTGCACCCATGTGTCTGGCTGAAGTCTAATTCCCAGCATGCTGTCTGTCCTGCAGGTGATGGGCTCACTCGCTGACCAAAAGTGTGCCCAAGGTCAGAGGGTTTCTGGGATCCTCGTAAAAAGGAACTTCAACTACCACATCCTGATGCCGTCCGACCTTTGCAGTCAGTACTCTGTGTGATTGTCTTTTTGTGTCCGTGTGGGTGGGGCCACATGCGTGTGGTGGGTGGGGTCACATGCGTGTGGTGGGTGGGGCCACATGCGTGTGGTGGGTGGGGCCACATGCGTGTGGTGGGTGGGGCCACATGCGTGTGGTGGCCGGTCAGAAGATTTCATTAACCTTTTGTGCAGGAAGTTTATGTTCTTTTTAATACAGTTTTGGTGTTTTTTTTGGAACAGCAGCAGCCACTTTCCTTTGCTGACCCAATCAGGGTCTCTGATTGGTTGAGGTCAGGTCTGATTTCATTTGGACGTGTTGCTCTATTCATCTGCAGAGTATACAGATCTCTCTGTGGGCACGGTCACTCAGAGTCAGGCCATCCCCTTCACAGGACCCATCTCTCTCCTGGTCAGTCAATTGAGGAACCTGGCAGGTAAAAGTCACCTGAGCTGCTTCAGACTCTCTGTCAGTCATTGTGTGTTGGTGTGTGTGTTGGTGTTTTTCTCATGGAAAAGTATTTTTGTGTGTTACAGGTGACGTGCAGCAGGTGGAGGGAGCTGAAAAAATTACAGTGAAGATCTTTAAGAGCATTAGTCTAGTCCATGAAGCCGGCATGGTGCAGCTGGAGGTCAGACACACACCCCTCCCAACAGCACGTCACAGTTGTGTACAGGCGTTCAAACATGCTCACACAAATTGCTGCTACCGTCTTGAACGTTGACAGGAATGTGTTGTCTGCAGAGTTGAACTGTAGCTTCATTCCAGCGTCTGTCATGTTTCTCCTCAGTGGAACTCCAGCCCGCTCAACGACATGTATGCTGACGTGGTGGCCACCGTGGTCCTGGAGGTTCAGTCAAATCCCAACACCCAGAAGTGTCAGTAAATGCAGCGCCACTGATTTATTTTGCTCCATTCAGGGAGCCTGTGGTTCAACTGCATCTGTTTGCCTTAGTTCTGGAGGGCCGGAGGGAAACGTTTGACGAGGAGGTGTTTGTGGAGCGACTGGAGCTCATGCTGCAGTGAGTGCACACATGACACTTTTGGTGTGCCACAGCTGAGTGCTTGGGCTCGGATCCCAAGGTGCCGCGGCAGGACGGCCGGTTCAGACGGGCCGTCTTGTCATCGCTTCCTATTGAGGAGTCAAGTGGGCCGTATGGGCCTCATAGTGGAGAAAGATTTCCAAAATCTGAAGGTGTTGTCTTGTTTTGTAGTGACATGTTCGGGGAGGACTGTGTGAACTTCAGCAACAGTGAAAGCTTCAGTGTGATGGTGGACGGCGCCACGGCAACCATCAACCCAGTCACACGAGTAAGTACAGCACATGACAGGAGTCGCACATGAGAGGAGTTAGGGTAGGGTTAGAGTTTGGAGTCACACATTTGAGGAGTGACAGAGATGAGGAGCCACATCCCAGAGGCTCATGACTCTGGACCGGGCTCCTCAGGTCGTAGACTCTGTTCCATCCCTGACAGCCCGTCGTAGCACAGCTGTCACAGGAAACTATTCAGAAGTTTGAACTGCAGGTTGTGTTTATGGAACCAGGCTGACGTCCGATTGTTGGCCTGCAGGTTGTGACGTGTGCAGAAGACGAGCCTCTGAGGGAGATGATTGAAGTTGCCGTTCATCGGCTCTACGACGCTCTCAGCCCCGCCTTTTGACTGGCCCCCCTCTTCCTGGCTAACATTTAGACAGTTGTTTTTTTGTGCCAATATTCTGTGAAACTAAATGATATTAAATAATGTTCATGACTTCTTTGTTTATGGGATTGTCAGTTTTTTGCAAGTGTGTATGTTTGTGGGTGTGTGTCTCTGCTTGTTTTGTCTTTCATGTTTGTTTAGTGAGTGTGTGCCTGTTTGTGTATTTTAAGTTTGAATGTGTCAATGTGTACAGTTGAAACCAGAAGCTTATATACACCACACAGAAACACACATGCTTTTTTTTTCACTGTCAGACATGAAATAAAAGTAAACTTTTCCTGTTTTAGGTCTATTACAATTAACAAAATTATTTCTATTTGCTAAATGTCAGAAATATGAGACTGATGAAAGTCAAAAGTTTACAAGATCACTGCCTATAAACAATTAGGGAAACCCCGCATGATGATGTCATCTCTTTAGAGGCTTCTGATTCGTTTATTGACAGCATCTGAGTTCATTAGAAACATACCTGTGGATACATATTAGGCCACATTGGAAACACGCTTACTTGTTTGAAAAACAGACAGTCCGAAGAAATCCGTCAAAATATTAGGAAGACAATTGTGGATTTGCATAGGTCTGGTTCATCCTTGGGTGCAATTTCCAGAAGCCTAAAGGCCAGAAGCCTTCATCTGTTCAGACATTTGTACACAAGTAATGAACACCATGAGCTCTGTGGTTAGCGGTCTTGCCTCACAGGAAGAAGGTTCAAGTCCCAGCTGGGGACCTGAAACAGAACATCAATGGGGGACCTTTCTGTGTGTGATTGTGGCCCTGCAACAGACTGGGGACCTGTCCAGGATGTCCCCAGCCTTCATCTGTAAGTGGCAGGGATAGGCTCCAGCAGCCCCATGACCCTGAAAGGGACAAACGGAAGAAGATGAATGAATGAATAGATGTAAACATAGAATTTGTGTTATTTTTTTGTGTTTTTTTTCCTGTCCAGCAAGTGAACACACAGACTGCAACTGAGCTCCTCTTGTGATGGACGTTTTGCTTTCCCAATCAGGGTTGTCTGTTACTCTTTGAGTGTGTTCAAATAAACCGCTTTTGTAACTGAAGCTGAACTTTATTGAGTTTTGGCCGTTCAGACAGGATGAGAGGAGGAGAGACAGAAAGAGAGATAAAAAAGGGGGAGGGCAGACGATGATACAAGGTCATGGGAGAAGATGATTGTCATGCATAAACTACATACATTGATGCACATACAGACACATGTACACACACACCATCACATGGCGTCCACACAGCTGTTTACAAGTCGTAACCCTTGTATTATCCTAGGCACTTTACTATTGGGAGTTGGGTCATCTAGACCAGTGTTTTTCAACCTTTTTTGAGCCACGGCACACTTTAACCTTGACAAAAATCCCGCGGCACACCAGCATCCAAAAAAATAAAAAATAAGCAGAAATTCATGGTCTCTATTGATCGACAGCCCCCCCCCCCCCCCCCCCCCCCCCCCCCCCCGCAATCTCACGTGCATTTTGTGATAATTGTGGCCAAAAAAGCAGGAAGTTGCGGCTGTTTTTTCTAAGAGATGAAATAAAAGTTAAATTAGAAAATTTAGAAACTGTTTGTTTGTCCGTTGAGGTTTCTAGACATTTCACGCGCACTCATTGTGCGCTGGGACACTGGCCCTTTAAGCCAATGCATCATGGGAGATGTAGTGTGAAAACTGCCGTAAAAGGGCAGAAAGACTCGCGTCTGTGAGCTTCATTGTTTTGTTCACGGTCTGACACGGTCTGACACCGGACTCTGTGGAAAGCTACACCGCTAAAGACGAGCTTTAGCTGGTATTTTTGTTGGAACTGAGAGACTTTATGAGCAGAATTAAGAACAAGGAAGTGAAGACTTTAACCACTTCTGATTGGTCAGACTGCTGACATGTGATTAAGCCTTCAACAATGATTGGCGGAGACAGGTAAAGGGGCGGGACTTTCCCGCAAACCGCTATAGCTGCAGGTAAATACCGTCATTCTTATCAAAATGTCTTTAATAGAATCAAATAAACACAAAGAAAAAGTAATTTTAAGATCTTTTATATTCCTCACTACTCAGTGTTTTATCAGGGCCTGTTTGGATGAACAAAGAGCTGATTTCCTGGAGATGGAAAATGTTTTTAGATCAGTGAATGATTAATGAGGGTAATTTCCCACTGCACACTTGACCATCTCCCACGGCACACTAGTGTGCCGCGGCACACTGGTTGAAAAACACTGATCTAGACCCACTAGACAGTGCTCTGAACCTTTTTTCTTCAATGATTTGTGATCTTCACTGGTGTCCATGGATTACATGAAATCTTTCCACCTTTATCCACCTTTGTCATGGTAGGGAGAACACGTCAATGGAAGGGGGGGGGGTCATCTAAGATAGCACAAGGGTTAAGCATATCTACACAAATCTACAGTACATATAGAAGATCTTTTGTCACTCCTACTGACATTTCCTCGTGCTCACGGACATGAGTACATGAGATTGTATATCCAATAAATAAATAGAAATAATAATAATAAAACATCCACCACGCCCCCAGTCAAAGAGAAGGAATGACCAGGTAGATGGAATGTGTTGTTCCTGATGTGTACTAAATCTAACACACAAAAAACTAACACACAAAAGTCAGGTTTTTCTATTGTGTCAATTTTACAACAACATACAGCAAAATAATAACAACAATAATAATAATAACAAGCAGCAAAATAATGAGGTCTAACATGGAGTTACTTTACTTTATTATTGCCATTTTATTAAACCAAGCAAATCTGTATTTTGCTACAAATAACCAAAATATTAATGCAGTCAACAGAGACTGTAAGGGGCCTTCAACATGTGAAATTATTTTTTTTAAAGTGTATTATGATGTTCAGTCCTCGTAAAAAGAAACCCTAAAGTGGTATTTTGATCCGTTCACACATTTCCAAGGTTTCCTCTGAAAAAACCTGCTCTCTGAGCACCAGCCCCTCCTGATGTACAAAAATGAGCTTTTCTCACATTTTGATGAAGATAAGTGAGAACAGCCCCTTCCAGGAAGTGTCTGCACTGTCAGCTCCGCCCCCAGGCTAACACACACGCCCACTTTCCACAAAGAGCTAGCGGTGATCGGCTAAACGCTATTATGTTATTGCACAATCTACACGTCCATCTTTGCAAATGTTTGGATGTTGTTTGCAGAGGCCGGCTCCAGGAAGACATCATGAATTGGGCGGGACCCACAAGGAGAGAAAGGCGGAGCCTAAGAGATCAAGTTTTCTTACTTCTGGGTAGGAAAAGAACTCAGGAAAAGAACTGATATTTAATTTTTTTAAATTGTTCTTTTAGTTCCAAAGGTAATATATTACATGGATATTGTTTACTATAAAAGCCTTAAGAATAGCATGGTATAGGCCCTTTAAACAGAAAAATGTATGTTCAAACTAACTGACAGCGCACAAAACTTCTAACTTTAAAATCTGCTTCTCCTTTTTTTCTTGATGGAGAAGCTCCATGTTTTACCCTGGGAAGCTCATAGTGAAGCTGTCCGTTCCAAAATGTCTAAAAAGGCAAGCTGAGAGACAAGGTCAATGGAAATGGTTACATTAGATGCTTTTGGGCCTCCTGTAGCAGAAGAAGTTCCTTCTTTCACTGCAGTCTCGGATCTTAAAGGCCCTACTGTTCTTTTCCAAGCTGCCACACCTGAAGGCCGGGCAGCTGGGAACATCCTGGTTCTGCACCTCTTCTCCACCCGCCCAGAACCAGGCATGACCCAGAAAACGCAGGCCTATCCAGACCTGCCAACATTTGACATAAACATGATACAATTAGACACTGGAGGAGCTGCCAGCAGCAGTGGTGCAGGAAAGCAGCCCACATCATTGGAAGAAGCTGGTTTAGCTTTCTGAAGAGCATACGTGATGTCGTCTTCAGTCATCAGGGTGGCCAGATCATACCAGCTGTTCCAGTCCGCAGGGACTTTATCCCCCAGAGACCTGCAGTGCTCTAAGGCCTCCTCCCATGTTTTGTTTTCCTTTACTAAAATCAACCTCTCGTAACACATGAACAGATTTTCCTTGGTACAGTCATCAGTTCTCCATGTGTCTTCATTGCGATACTTTAGTCCACAGTTTTCATGGCCGTGACCTGAAGACAGAAGAAACCGATGGAAATGTTGTTTACATACCATGATATAATTTGACATCGAGTATTCTAAATATGTAGGTTACTGTGAAAATGGTTTTGCTAAATAATCCCAAATCCATCCTAAAAGTCTTTTGATAAACCCGATCAGAAGCAGAAACTGTTTCACAGCAGGTCCTGGATCTTCAGAGCACATATGCAGCAGATATGTCAACTCATTTCAGGACGTCCGAGCTGGGCACATGTAAGCTATTCCTGATGATAATGTGGGCAAGTGGAGGCCACAGTCTGAAAGCTCTGGTTTGTTGAGCTCCTTCACTCTAAAGAACCTCGAATTGACCAGCAGTGTTTAGAATGCCCTTAACTCTTGTGCTATCTTAGATGACCCCCCCCCTTCCATTGACGTGTTCTCCCTACCGTGACAAAGGTGGATAAAGGTGGAAAGATTTCATGTAATCCATGGACACCAGTGAAGATCACAAATCATTGAAGAAAAAAGGTTCAGAGCACTGTCTAGTGGGTCTAGATGACCCAACTCCCAATGTTAAAGTGCCTAGGATAGAACAAGGGTTAATCAACTATCTTTTCTACTGTGAACTTTGTTTAAAAGTATCAGAAAAGAAATGAATGCGGGATCTTGCTTGTATTTTTTCCACAGCTGTTTTAAAAAAATATCTGAAATTAAAAACTAGAAATTACAAATGGACATGTGTGTTTGTGTCTATAGTTAGGTCATTTTCTGCACTGGACCATGGAGTCTGAAACATTTAAAATATTGTTTTCTGTCATTTGACCTTGAGTGGTCATGAACCAGGAGAGAAAAGCAGCGAGAAGAGCTACTTGTTCTTGAACAGGAATATGTTTGTGCCTTTATTTTTGTAAATAGTTTTGATCTGACCATGTTACTCTTGATTATTTTCACCAATTCAGTTCTGGTCCTGCTGTGTCAGGGGGCTTCATTGACATGAACACACGGTCCAGAACCACAAGAGCTACTGTATGTCAGATTGTGTGTGTGTGCATCTGTGTGTCTGACTGGGGGGTATTGTGAATGATAATGGTGTTGGTGCAGCTTACCATGATCCCTCCAGTTACTGTAGATTTCCACCTGGTTGCCTTCAGACCATTTCCAAGGATCTGAAATGCTGTCTCTGTAAAGTCCAATCCAGCCTCCACCTCTTTTAAAGAAGTCATTTTCACTTTCATCATAAATTGTGACCATCTCAGTGTTACTTCCCTGGCAGATAGCCTCTGCCTCTGCCCAGGTCGCGAAAATATCATACTGTGTGAAATTTGCTGGTCTGAGGCGCAAGAGATTCCCACAGATTGCAGGAAGGACGTGCAGGAGAAAGGAAAAGATGCAGGTGTTTCTCATCTTGGCTGTTTATCTGCAGTCACAATAAACACATTAGTTTACAGTCAGAGCAAGGTTTTGCTTGCTTATTTGTAATAACTCATGGTTGTATCAGCAAAACTGCAACTATGCATCTTCAAAATGATCTGCAGTCATCAGCAAGCCTTTTGTGATGATGTTTCCACTGTGACAGTTTTTTTTTTTTTTTTTTTTTTTTTTTTTTTTTTTTAACTTGTCCTGTCCAACAGCTAGGCAAACAGATGAGAGCTGAGGGCCTCTTGTGTTGGACATATTTTATTCTAACAAGAGGGGTTATTCATCTTCAGACAAACCAAAGGTATGTCTGAATAAACCCCTTTTGTAATTGAGGCCAAACTTTATTAATTTCAATCATGTTTGAAAATCTTTGGTGTTGGACCGGACGGAAAAGGAAAGCGGGGAACAAGAGAGAGGGACGTTAGAGAGAGGGGGGGGTAGGAGGGTGATAATAGGAGGGGAAGGGGGGTAAGACCATGAAGCAGCATAGAGCAGGCAGGTTTACTGGTTGTTTATCGTTACGGTACGGTTCAAATGTAGTACAAAAAGGGCGGGGCCTGTTCACACACACTCAAATATTATCAACACACCTGCTAGCCACAGAAATGTCCACATGTCAACATGCACACAAAACAGATAGTGTTCACGAACGCATACTTATGCCTTTAAACCAACTAGTGTGAAATCTTTCATTCATTCAATCATGCAAACTATTAGTGCAAAGGTGAGCTAACACCTGTGCTCAGGTGAGTGTTTATGTTCTTCTAAAATGGATGGTGGAATGTGAAAAGAAGGAGGAGGAGCGCCCAGCCACCCCCACACCCATACCCCCGCCGCAGCAGCAGCGGCAGCCGGAATTCCCCCAGCGCCACACGGGAACAGGCAGGGAACAACCGCCCCCCGGGCGACCAAGACCGCCACCCAGGCCAGGGCCAGCAGGACCGCCGCGAGGCCCCCAGAGCCAGAGAGCAGGGAGGCGCAGAGGGAAAGAGAGCGCCGCCCCAGCCCAGCCAGGAAAGCAGCCCCCCGCCGCGCCGGAAGAGCCCAACGCAGGGCCCCACCGGAGAGGGACGCCCACAGCCCCAGACGAGCACCCCACCACCACCCAGGAGTTCCGGGCATCCCCCCGCCCCGACCCCAGGTACGAGCCAGGACCCCCCAAGGGAGACCCGCTCCGCACCCCAGGCAGCCACCCACCCGGCCCACGGTTGGTCCAGGTAGGAGCAAGGCAGGGGCCCGCCGCCCCCGCCCAGGAGGGGGGAACCCCGGGGAAAAAAGGGCGGCCCATAAGGGATGTTATAAATATGGCCCGACCAGGCTCGGCCATGTTGGAAGTTTGGCGGGGCCCAGCGCCCAGGGGCAAGGACCAGGACCCACCCCCCAGGGACACGAACACCCCCGGCTCAGGTGTAATATGAACCCCCCCACCGTGCGGAGAGAGCACCGCCGGGCCCAGGGAGCCGGCACCCAAGGGACACGGCCGCCATCGCCAAGGGGCCCACACCCCCCACCAGGGACGGGGAAGGGGACAGATGGACCCAGGTCCCACCTTCCTTGTAAAATGTGTGTGCGTGTATGGGTGTTTGAGAGGGTGTTTGTGTGCATGTGTGTGTGTTTATGTTTGAATGTATATATTGAAGGGGGAGGGGTGTGTGTACTAAGGGGGGTGCAGTTAAAATTGGCGAGTAGGGCACTAAGGGGACATCTCCTGATTACTCACAGTGATGTCCCCTCACCCTCCACACCAAGGGGCCCTAAATGTCTAAGGTGCGGTTAAAATTGGCGGGTAGGGTGCCAGGAGGACATCTGCTGCTTGCTGGCAGTGATGTCCAAGCACCCCCCCTACCAAGGACCCTACGTGTCTAAGGTGCAAATAAAACCGAAAGAGGGGGGGCCCACTCCATACGGCAACCATAGGAGGGGGGCCACTCCCAAGTAGCCCCCCCCCAAGGCGCATCGCAGGCTAAACCCCCCACCCCCTCACCCTAATATGAGGTTATATAAGGAAGGGGGTAAGTTGGGGACAGCTGGTAGACTGTCCCCCGGTGGTCAAACAGCCGTCCCCCAGCCCACCCCCAGCAAAGGGGCCAGGGCCACCCAGCCCAGGGGCCCACCCCCGGAGGCGCCGACACCCCAGGCCCGGCACCACCCACCCCACACAGAGAGAGAGGAGCCAGAAAGCGTCGCCCCCCCCCGGAGCAAGCCCAGGCCCCCACCCCCAGACGCCGGCCCTAGAAGAGCTCTGGTCAGGCCTCGACGGGACCGAGGAGGCCAACCGGCCGAGGCAACCACTGATTGCCTCAGCGGAGACCCCGACCCGCTAGCCCCCCCGACCCGTACTAATAATGGGCCCCCCCTCCCCCCCAGAACGCCCCCCCACAGGACAGGGCCGACAAGCCCCCCACCCCACCCCACCCCAGACCCCGCAGCCGAAGCGGGTGACACCCAGAGCGACCGGGGGCCCCGAGAGGGTTGTCCCGTCCCGTCCCAGAGCCAGGGAAGGGCCGATCCCAGCCCCAGGTGCAGATGGGCAGCCCATCCGGCGCCGCTGGGCCCCCCCCACCCGAGCAGGGCCCCCCGCCAACCCCCCCCAGCACAGGCAAAGGGACCACCCCCCCAAGCCAAGCCAGACCACCACCCCACCCCCCCACCACGCACCCCCACACCCAAGCCCAGAGGACCACGCAGCGCCCCAGCCCGCCCCACCCAGGCACCGGACCCGACCCCCCGACCAACGGAGCCCCCCACCGCCCCCGCCAGGCACCGGAAGCCCCGACCCCCACCCCAAACCACGGCAGAAGGGCAAGGAGCAGCGACGACCAGGCCCTCCACTCCCTAAGTCATGGAGTCAACCACAGGAGACCAGAGAGACTGAATTCTTTCAAAGTTACTTGAGCTTTGGGCTGACATTTTTTCCAAGCTGATATGATCAAACAGCAGATTTCTGTGTTGACTTATGTTTATATTTTTCTTGTTTTTCCAATTTATTAAAATAGTTTTTTTGGCAATACAAAGAGTTATGAAAATGATAGATGCTAATCCTTCTTCTATATCGATGGCACTCATGTCACCAAGCACACAAAGTGACGGTGAGGCAGTGATTGAAACCTTAAGCCAGACTGATAAATCGGCACATACCTGCTGCCAGAGAGCCCTGACAGGAGTGCAGAACCACAGTGCGTGCATGTAGCTGTCGGGTAGATTATTATCACAGTGCTCGCAAATGTCTGAGTTACTGAGACCCATCTTGAACATCCTCTGTCCAGTGTAGTAAATTCTGTGAAGAGTTTTGAGATGGATTAGCTGCAGATTTGGACTTTTTGTCAGTTTAAAGGTGTTAAGACAAAGTTCTGACCAGAAGCTTTCATCTGTGCTGATGCTCAAATCTGCATCCCATTTTTTTGTTGGAAGGGCAATATTGTTATCTAAATTACATAAAAGTTTGTATATTTTGGAGAGAGTTCTATTCATTGAAAAATTAATCAGAGTGGTAACTACATCTGGTAGCTTTAAATCGTCGTCTTTAATTTTATACTTTTTAGTAATACTTGATTTAAGTTGCTGATATTCCAAGAAGTTATTTATTCCATGTTTGTCTTGAAGTTCCTGGGGGGTTATGAATCTTCTATCAATAATTACGTGCTCTAGTTGTTTTATGCCCCCTGCTTGCCAAGCTGGGAAGTGAATCATTTTTTTGTTAATAAGGATGTCCGGGTTGTTCCAGATGGGTGTCATTTTGCACGGTTGAATTGATGATTTTGATATTTTGAGAAATTCCCACCAGGCTGTTAAGGTGGCATTTATATTAATGCTTTTGAAACAATCCTGTTTTTTAACTGTTTGGCTAATAAATGGTAGCTGTGACAGGTTGATCTTTCCACATAACACCTGTTCCAAGTCTAACCATGAGTTGGTTTCTGGATTATTTTTTAACCATTTTAAGATATATTGTAATCTATTTGCAAGAAAGTATTTGTGGAAATTAGGTAGTTCTAATCCTCCACAGCTTTTTGCAGATTTTAAAGTTTTTAGACTAATTCTTGCAGGTTTGTTGTTCCATAGAAAGCTTGATATGGATGAGTCTAATGTTTTGAACCATTTTAATGGCGGTTGTGTGGGAATCATTGAGAAGAGATAATTAACCTTGGGTAAGATTTTCATTTTAACCGTGGCTACCTTGCCCATAAGGGACAGAGGCAGGTTGGTCCAGCGTGTTAGATCGTCCTGTATGCTTTTCAGTAATGGGGTGTGGTTTAGCTGCACCAGTTCTGATAGTTTGGGGGAAAAGTAGATACCCAGATATTTGATATTTCCTGTTTTAACTGGAATTGTGAGTCTTTGTTCCATATTCCTGTTGAGTGGTAATAAAACAGACTTATTCCAATTAATGGAATAGTCTGATATGGAGGAGAATTCATTTATGATCATTGCTGTTTCATTTACAGAATGTAAATTCCTTAAAAACAGTAATATGTCATCCGCATAAAGACTAATTTTATGATGGCTGTGTTTGGTTTTTATTCCTATAATGCTCTCATTCTGTCTTATTGCTGCAGCTAAAGGCTCAATGAATATAGCAAAAAGAGAAGGAGAGAGTGGGCAGCCCTGTCTGGTTCCTCTTCCAAGAAAAAACCTGTTTGAAGTCTGTTTATTAGTTCTAACTGATGCATTGGGGTTGTGATATAATATTTTGATCCAATTGATGAATGCTTCTCCAAAACCAAACTTATGGAGGGCAGCAATAAGGAACTTCCAATTAACTCTGTCAAAGGCTTTTTCAGCATCCAGCGATAGTACCGTCATTTCCTGGTTTTTAATGGTGGCAAAGTCTATTATATTAACTAGTCTACGGACATTATCATCCGAGTGTCTGCCTTTGATGAATCCAGTCTGGTCGAAGTGAATTATGTGAGGAGTGATTTTTTCTATTCTCTGTGCTAGTGCTTTGCAGATAATTTTTACATCTGCATTGATTAAAGAAATGGGGCGATAGCTTGAAGGACTAGTGGGATCTTTGTCTGGTTTTAGAAGAAGAATTATGTTGGCTGAGTTCATGTTAGGTGGCATTGATTGGCTCTCATTAATAGATGTGACAGTTTTATAAAATGTTGGTGCCAGTTGTTCCCAGAATTCTTTATAAAACTCAGCAGGAAAGCCATCAGGCCCTGGTGCTTTACCATTGGGCATAAGTAACAGAGCTTCATGAAGTTCAGACGGCAAGAGCGGAGAATCTAAGTTTGTGATTTGATCCTCATTTAGCCTGGGTAGGTTTACATTATTAAGAAATGAGTCAATACTTTGCTCTGACGGATTGATCTGCGGTGTGTACAGGTTTTTATAAAAGTTTTCAAATTCGTTATTAATTTTGACCGGGTCATGGGTGACATTTCCTGTTTGGTCCATAATAGAGGTGATTGATGATTTTTCTCTGTTAATTTTAAGCTGATTAGCCAGAAATTTGCCAGATTTATTAGAGTTTTCAAATCTTTCAAGTCGTAGCCTTTGTATTTGAAATTGTGTTTGTTTATTAATGATGTCATTTAACTGCAGCTTTAAATTTTTCAGATCTCCCAGAATGTGTTCCTGTGCAGAAGCAGCATAAGCAGTCTCCAGGGTTTTGATTTTATTTTCTAATTCTAATAAATCTGCTTTCTCTTTGCGTTTTTTGTGCGTTGAATAAGAAATGATTTTCCCTCTCATGACTGCCTTTGCTGCTTCCCAAAGAACGCACGGTGGGATGTCTGGAGTATTGTTGAAGTCTAAGAAGGTTGCCCACTCTTTTTTAAAGAATTCAAGAAATTCCTGGTCCTTTAACAGAGACGTATTAAACCTCCAGGTTGTACCAGAGGGTGTGGATTTTTCCCTAGAAATGTTTACAGAGACTGGTGCATGATCACTGATAATAATTGGATGGATATTGGAGCTTTGAATATTTTTTAAAAGAGAGTTACTGATTAATAAATAGTCTAAACGGGAGTGTGAATAGTGAACTGGAGAAAAAAAGGTGAACCCTTTAGTGCTTGGGTGACATGAGCGCCACGCGTCGCAGAGACCCAGATCATTCATGTACTGCTTTAGAATACTTGCAGACCGCCATGTACGCTGGTTTGCTGCTGTGCTGAGTCTGTCAAGTTCAGGGTCCAAAACAAGGTTGAAGTCTCCTCCTATAATGATTGTGGAGTCAGAGTGAACTGAGAGTGAGGTGAAGAATCTGTGAAAGAAGGAAGAGTCGTCAACATTAGGACCATAAATACTCACTATACAATAGTCCTTATTCTGAATGGATATATTAATGATTACAAATCTGCCTTCTGGGTCAGTAACTGTATCCTTATGAGTAAAATTACGGTCTCTCTGAGGGCCTGGTTCTCCGCTGCGAGCTCCCGCACCTGCTGCTGGCTGAATTCCAGAGACTCCCGCAGACCTTGAAATTCTCTATGGAGGATCTCCAGCAGATTGAGGCGGCCATCAAAGCTGGAGAGCTTTTTGTCAATCGAATCCAGGATATCGCTCATTCCGCTGCCTGGAGAGGACACAGCCCCGGGAGAGTCCTCAGGCCGTTCACGCTTGGCGGAGGGGGTGGTGGTGGCGGTTCTGGGCTTCACCATGTTGCAGGTATTAAAACACTCGTCAATGAAATTCTCCAGGTCCTCCAGGCTGACAGAAGCTTAATACTCTTAACAGGTTATGTTAGTTAGCAGGAAATGTTTTAATATGGCGGAAAAATGAAACAAGATCGAAAATGTTTGTTCAAATGCTTACGCGCCGCCAAGTCGACTCACCACACTCGTCTCGCTGGGTCTCGCGATACTACAGCATCACGCCTCCACTGTGACAGTTTTTGTAGACTTTTAAAGCTTCTTCAAATTTTCAGCCACTTGATTTTTCTAAAGCCAAACTGTTGAACCAAAGTCATTTTTTAAACAACTTGATTTCTTTCTTCTTTTTTAGTAGCTATTGTGTAATTTTGAGCTTTCATGTTGGTGTTTTCCAATAATTTCCATTCATCTTCTCTTCCCGCTTTGTTCCGTGCACAGTCACCGGGGTTGCTGGTGCCCATCCCAGCTACTGTGGGGTGAAGGTGGGGTACGACTGAGACTGTTCGCCAGTCCATTTTGGATGATATTTTTTGCAATGTCAATATAAGTGTTTTTGCAACTGAAATTGACCGTGTCTATTCACATGTTATTTTTTAAAAACGTGCTGCCCAAGCTGAATTTCTTCTCAGCTGCACAGACCTGGAGGAAGGGTTAAGGTTAGGATGACGTTTGCGGTTAGGGTTAAACCACCAAATAGTTCCTGAGCTCGGCCGTGTCTGCAGCTCACCGCTACTCAATAACAGAACACATTTCATACACCTATGGTGCGTGACAAATTTTAAATCTATTAGTAAATACAACAATAACAAACAACAAAATCCAGCCTTTGACGCACTTAAAATATGAGTGGGCAACGCAATGTCCATCTTGGCTGGACGTATTATGTGTGGCCAACATGAATTTCCATCACTTTTTGTGCTGGTCCTTCCATATATCCTTTAAAATATATGGCATGTTTCTAGATCAGTGTTTTTCAACCTTTTTTGAGCCAAGGCACAATTTATCCTTGACAAAAATCCCGCAGCACACCAGCATCCAAAAATTAAAAAATTTGAAACTCTATAGTCTGTATTGACCTACAGCCCCCCCACAGTCTCACGTGCATTTTTCTAATAGTTGTGGCAGGAAAAGCTGGAAGTTGCAGCTTAATAAAAGTTAAGTTAGTTTTCCGTAATCATTTTTCCCTTCAGTTTATTAACATGCAATTTTATGTTACCTCACAAAAAAACAGGTATATTCTTTCTAAATAGTGATTTATTTTTTTAATTTATTTCAATTTTAGTGCAAAGGCAACTGTAATTTTTAAAACAATTGTATGATCACAATATGTTTGATAAATTTTAAACAAAAAACTAACATTATATTGATGTTTTCTGTAGCTACACAAAAGTGAACATGTTGAAGTTTTATTAGTTTTTCTTTTGTCTTAATCAAAGATGAAGTCTTTGAAAACTTTAACAAAAATGTTTAATTTCTTTTTATACTAAATTGTTTCAATTTAGTTTAATTGTGTCTGTTGGCCACTTCACCTTCATCCTGTTTCTTAAATGTTGTTATTACTTCTTCTTAAGTAATGGTAAATGGCGTATACTTATATAGCGCTTTCTACCTTCTTACAAAGGCCTGAAGTGCTTTACAGTCACATTCACACACTGATGGCGGCTCCGCTGCCGAACACTGGCTCCAACCTTCCACCAGAGGCAAGGTGGGGTTCAGTGTCTTGCCCAAGGACACTTCGACACATGGGCGTGCAAGGCGGGAATCAAACCTGTAATATTATGATCATGGGTCGACCGCCCTACCGCTGCACCACGGCCGCCCAAGTTAACATATAAAATAATCCAGACGTTATTAGAAAAGTGTTTCAGTTAGAAAGATGACTTGGACCAAACTCTCGGATGTTTGGCTGTTAAGAAACACAAACCTTGAAGGAGAACTAAACTGTTGACCTCTGACCTCTGATTTCATCAAGAAGATTTCAAAACTGATGTGTGTTCGTTGTGGTTTAAGACGTTTGACAGGGAAGACTCATTGTACGCTGAGACGCTGTCACTTTAACCCAATGCATCATGGGAGAGTAGGAGAGTAGTGCCAACTGGCAGAAAGACTAGCGTCTCTGAGCTTCATTGTTTTGTTCACTTGTTCCACGGTCTGACACCGGATTCTGTGGAAAGCTACACCACTAAAGACGAGCTTTAGCTGGTATTTTTGTTGGAACTGAGAGACTTTAGGAGCAGAATCAGAACAAGGAAGTGAAGACTTTAACCACTTCTGATTGGTTAGAATGATGATGCATGATTAAGCCTCCAAGAATGATTGGTGGAGACAGTTAAAGGGGCGGAACTTTTCCAAAAACAGAGCTGAAGCTGTGACTAAATCGCGGCACCGTCATTCTAATCAAAATGTCTTTAACCCTTATATTATGTTAAGGGTCAATTTGACCCATTTCAGTTTTTGGTTTGACCAAATAACTGGTTATCCTTTCTTTTTCTTCATGAAAGTTGGTGACTTTTCCTCATCTAGGGTCATGAACTTGTGTGTAAAATCTGGATACTGTGATGTGCCGTGGAATGTCTGTGCACAGTTTGTTTACAAAGATTATGTTGCGGGTCATTTTGACCCAGACACTTTGATGTGGGCAAGTAGCTGTCTAGATCCGAAATAAACATGTCTCTTTGATGTACTTTATTTTGACTGCTAAATTATTTATATTTTGACCGTCTCTGAATTTGACGTTCAGACTCAGAGACCCAGGTGTGTTGGGGAGGAGCTTTCTCTCCCTTGTCCTTGTCACTGTTCTCATGTCATCTCTTTGAGAAACACAGCAAAAATGAGCTCCAGAAGATTTACAGCTGAAGAAGCTTTATCACTGTTTTTTGATAGTGATGCAGAGGAAGAAATTTCAGAGATAGAGGATCTTTCAGATGCAGAGGACAATGTTATTGATGATCCAGATTTTCAATTTTCCAACGATGAGGAGGATTCAGAGGACATGCTGGACATGACTAACTTGGAGGGGAGGCATGTATTTCAAGAGAAATGGAAGTCACTGTATCAGACTGACTTGAATGCTTATGTTGGAATTCTGATATTAGCTGGAGTGTACAGGTCAAAGGGAGAAGCAACTTCAAGTCTATGGAATGAAGAGAATGGAAGACCAATCTTTCGAGCAACAATGTCTCTGGAGACATTTCACATGATATCTCGTGTGATCCGATTTGACAACCAGAGTTGGTCGACGTGAAAGTGACAAACTAGCTGCAACCAGAGATGTATGGGATAAATGGGTCGAAATTCTACCTTTGTTGTACAATCCTGGTCCCCATGTTACTGTAGATGAGCGCCTTGTTCCATTCAGAGGGCGCTGTCCTTTCCGACAGTACATGCCCAACAAGCCTGCCAAGTATGGCATGAAAATATGGGCAGCCTGTGATGCAAAATCTAGCTATGCATGGAAAATGCAAGTGTACACTGGAAAACTACCTGGAGGAGCACCTGAGAAGAACCAGGGGATGCGTGTGGTGCTTGAAATGAGTGAAGGGCTGCAAGGTCATGACATCACATGTGATAACTTCTTTACATCCTACCGCCTTGGGGAAGAACTTCAGAAGGGGAAGCTGACTATGTTGGGAACAGTCAAAAGAAATAAGCCAGAACCTCCCAGTGAAATTCTCAAGATACAGGGGAGACCTATGCATTCCTCAATATTTGCTTTCACTGAAAAAGCAACAGTTGTTACATACTGCCCGAAGAGAAACAAGAATGTTCTTGTAATGAGTACAATGGACACAGATGCATCTCTGAGCACAGGAGATGACATGAAGCCACAAATGATCCTGGACTACAACTCCACCAAAGGAGGAGTTGACAATCTTGACAAAGTCGCAGCAACATACAGGTGCCAGCGCAAGACTGTTCGTTGGCCCATGGCAATTTTCTTCAATATTGTGGACGTGTCTGCCTACAATGCCTATGTCCTGTGGTTTGAAATCAACCAGGAATGGAATGCCGGCAAATTGTACTTAAATTGTAATTAAAAAAACTGTTTGTGAAGAAGGAAAAAAATATTAAATATAGTGTTGGAATAAAAAAAAATATTGTTTGTCTCTTTCCTAAATGTAGAAATATTCTAAAATAAAGTTGATATCGGTTTAACCTGTTTTTTTAATTGTTTTGAGTGGATTTACACAGTACGGGTCAAAATGACCCGCAACATAATCAAGGTAATTTTTTTTCAACATAATACGAGGGTTAATAGAATCAAATAAACACAAAGAATAGATGAACACAGAGCTGATATCCTGTAGATGGTAAATGTTTTTAGATCAATGAAAATGGGTAATTTCCCACGGCACACCTGACCATCTCCCATGGTACACTAGTGTGCCGCCGCCCAATAGTTGACTAACACTGTTCTAGATGCTGCTTGATGGTGCAGTTGTTAGTACTTTTGCCTAATAGCAAGTAGCCCCTGGTTAAATTGAGATTTGGCTTTTTTAAATGGAGTTTGCATATTCTTCTCATACATGTGTGGGCTTTCTCCCGGTGCTTCCTACCACGGTCCAAAACATGCATGTTAATTTGTGCAGAGAGTGTACCCTCCTTTTACCCAACTGGTTTTGTAAATGTTTGTGCAGAGATTTTACAAATATGTATTCAAAGATTTGCAAATATGAACCAAAATGTTTCCAGCAATAGAGTAATGCGCAGTGAAGTTGATGGCTGGTGAGGCACCGACTCCTCTGGAGTCAGATTTACAATGAAAGAACTAAACATTTCAGCATTCATCCAACAGCAGCTATCAGCTTATAAAATACACACAAAAACATATTTGTCCTCCAGAAAATATGTCTTTTATAGACATGGATAGAACTCTCTTCTTATTCATATACTGTAAACAAATTTAAATATACAGATGTGTTGAGTACACATTTAATTTTTACCCTCAGTAACTATTTTTGGTATTTTTAAGACTTCAAATTCTGGTGTTTTAATCAGTTATCAAATGTTGTCTGTGAAAATGATCATAAAAATAATTCTTTTAGGCCTAAAATTTAGTTTTCAAATATTTACATTTGTTTTCCACTTACTCCCACGTTATTTTTAAAAAACAAACATTGAAAAACATGTTTGGCCTTATTTTTTAAACCCACGCGTCAATCCCTCTACAAAAAAGCTCTATGATCTGTTAGAAAGTCTTCCTTATTTTCCTTTAGTCGATATGAGTTTCTTCCTCTCAATGGAGAAAGACGTCCTCAGTCTGTTCTGTTTCTATTGCAGCAGTATAGCTACAGCTCAGATCTTGGCTCACATTCTATATTTTCTATTTTCCAGTATACTGGGGACTTCACCCACAGTATCGTAGTTGTGAAGCAATATAGTATTCTCTCAGCTTTTGAAGTGCCAAGCCTGCTTTATTCTTTGAAGGCTGGAGGGTGCAATATTTTACTTCTTCCTCTTTCGGCTTCTCCCATCAGGGGTCGCCACAGTGAACAAGTCGCATGGTAAACTTGGCAATGTTTTACGCCGGATGCCCTTCCTGACGCAACCTTCTCAAACCGGACTTGGCACAGAGGTAGAGTTGAACCCTGGTTTCGCGGTTGGAAGGCGCCGCAAACCAGCACGAGCTAAACCGGCTCCCAGGGTGCAATATTTTACTCAGGATCTTTATTTGAATCTGGTTATTGTCTTATCCCACATTGTAAATTGGGTGTTAGCGACCTGTGTTGGTAGAGCTTGAAATAGAAATAAAAAGTGGGGCAAAATGTTCATTTTCACTCTTTTAATTCTGGAGCTGAAATCTAGTGGCAGTGTTGACCAATAGAGCTGTCACCATGGTCTTTTTGTATCTTTTTTTGTACTGCAGAATAATTTTTACTGTTTATATTTTGAAAATCTAATGTTATTTCCACGCCTAAATATTTAATACTTTTCATATTCCAGTTGAATTTAAAGTTGCTTCAAATAAATTCTGAGGGGACTTAGTTGAATTTTAATATTTGTGTTTTTCCATAAAATGAGGAATTGGTGTTTCTGGTTGTTCAAGGTACGCTATTAAAGCATCAGCAAACAATCCTATTTTATGTTCAACTCCATTCATTGAGACTCCTTTAATTTCAGGTTTTTCCCAAATTGCCTGTGCCAGAGGCTCAATTAAAAAGAGCAAACAGAGTCGAGGAGAGTCTGCAACCCTGCCTAGTAGATCTTTTCCAATTTAAATGTTCCTAATTTATTTTAACTCTAGCAGTTGGTTGTGGATATATGGTTTTTATTATTTCTACCGATTTGTTATCAAATCCTATTTTTTCTAAAGACTAAGAATAAAAGATTCAAATTGACGAGTCAAAAGCTTTTTCTTATGGAAGCGAATCTGTAGCATAATTAAAAATAAATGTCAAAATCAGAAATGCTTTAACATTTTCAAAATGAAGCTGCATTTGTTGACTGAAAATTAAAAAGAAACAGCAATCCGCCAAACGGCTTTTTCTTTTTCTTCCTCAACACCGCTTATCCTGTCACAATTAAAACCTCTACCCTGGAAATGCTGTGTGGAATTATGGAGTTAATGGAATTATGAGACACTATTCGCAGGGTGGATGTGAAAATGAAAATGCAGAGAGGGAATTGCATTTTCATTTTCACATCCACCCTGCGAATAGTGTCTCATAATTCAATTAGACATTTCCGGGGGGGGGGTGATGACGTCTCTGTGTGTCCGGGTGCTAAGAGACACATGCTAGGAGCAGTGGAACTTTGTGTTAGCGCCAGAGGAGAGGCCTTTGTGATGGTTGTGAACTTCTGATGATTTTACACAGCTTCTCGGGACTATAGTGGTGGACAAAATAGTTGGTACCCCTCAGTTAAAGAAAGAAAGTCCACAATGTTCACTGAAATGACTTGAAACGTTCAAAAGTAACAACAAATTAAAATTTATTGAAAATTAAATAATCAAAATCAGCCATTACTTTTGAGTTTTTGATTAACAGAATTATTTAAAAAAACAAACTAATGAAATAGGGCTGAACAAAAATGATGGTACCTCCGTAAAAGCCTGAGATCTAATTGTCCAGGGGGTCATGATGAACTCAGGTATGTCCTTTAATTGACATCACAGCTGTTTTCAAACCCATAATCAGTCAGTCTGACTATTTAAAGAGAGACAAATAGTCACATTGCTGTTTGGTGAAAAGGTGTGAACCACACTGACCATGGACAACAGAAAGCCAAGGAGAGAATTGTCCCAGGACATTAGAAACACAATTATAGACAAACATGGTAAAGGTAAAGGCTATAAAACCATCTCTAAGCAGCTTGAAGTTCCCATGACGACAGTGGCACATATTATTCAGAAGTTTAAGACCCACGGGACAGTAGTCAACCTCTCTGGACGTGGCTGGAAGAGGAACATTGATGACAAATTGAAGAGACGGATAGTTGGAACTGTATCCAAAGAGCCCCGAACAACCTCCAAAGACATTAAAGGTGAACTCCTACATCAAGGTACATCAGTGTCAGATCGCACCATTCGTGGTTGTTTGAGCCAGAGTGGACTTCATGGGAGACGACCAAGGAGTACACCATTGTTGAAAGGAAATCCTAAAAAAGCCAGACTGGAATTTGCAAAAATGCATGTTGACAAGCCAGAAAGCTTCTGGGAAAATGTCCTTTGGACAGATGAGACAAAACTGGAGCTTTTTGGTAAGGCACATCAGCTCTATGTTGGTAGCCTCAAGAATGAAGCATCCAACCAAAAGAACACTGTCCCTACTGTGAAACATGGAGGAGGCTCAGTTCTGTTTTGGGGCTGCTCTGCTGCATCTGGGACAGGGTGTCTGGAAGTTGAGCAAGATCTAATGAAATCTCCAGATTATCAAGGCATTCTGGATAGAAATGTGCTGCCTAGTGTCAGAAAGCTTGGTCTCAGTCGCAGGTCATGGGTCTTCCAACAGGACAACCATCCAAAACACACAGCCAGAAACCCCCAAGAATGGCTCAGAGAAAAGTGTTGGACTATTCTGAAGTGGCCTTCTATGAGCCCAGATCTGAATCCATTGAACAAGAGTGGAAGGAGCTGAAACATGCCATTTGGAGAAGACACCCGTCAAACCTGAGACAACTGGAGCAGTTTGCTCATGAGGAGTGGGTCAAAATACCTGTGGACAGGGGGAGAAGGCTCATAGACAAATATAGAAACCGTTTCATTGCAGTGATTGCCTCAAAAGGTTGTGCTACTAAATATTAAGTTATGGGTACCATCATTTTTGTCCAGCCCTATTTCATTAGTTTGTTTTTTTAAATAATTCTGTTAATCAAAAACTCAAAATTGAGCTGATTTTGATTATTTAATTTTCAATAAATTTTAATTTATTGTTACTTTTGAACGTTTCAAGTCATTTCAGTGAGCATTGTGGACTTTCTTTAACTGAGGGGTACCAACAATTTTGTCCTCCACTGTATGTAGCAGCATGTCCTCCTTCGGACGCACCGCGTTTCGTTGGAGAAGCTATGTCCTCGGTCCGGCAGCCGCCTTCACATAGCGGAGCGTGAGGCGGAAGTGCTGCTATGCAGACCTGAGAAACTAAACCATCATATGTGTTTCCAGTGGTGTCCAGACAAAATAATATTTACATACAAGATGCTCATTGTGGCATTTTGGAGTTCCTCCATGGCTAATGATTTTAGCATGTATTAGCTTAATACTAATCTTCTTCCGGGTCCTTGCAGCAAAGAAAAAAGCGCTGGCAGCACGGATTTAAAAAATTATGAGCAAGCAGGCAAATAATAATCATAACAGTAATAAAAGCACATTTAGAAGATAGTCTCCTGCAGCTTCCCGATGATTTTGCTGTTTGAGGACAGTTACAGCCCCATGAACAGCTTTAGCGGATTTCATTCACCATTCTAAACTTTTGGCGTTTGCAGGTTGGACCAACATGCACTGACGTCATTCTCCCCTGGAAATGCTGAGTATAATTGAGATATCTGACACCATTCGCAGGTTGGATGTGAGAATGCAAATGCAATCCCCTCTTTGCATCTTTGTTTTAATTATGACACAGAATAAGCGGTTTATAAGTAAAAATGAAAAGGAATTTCTGCTAATCCATTTTATTGATCAAATTAGACTTTTCTTAATGAATTTTGCTACACATTTACTAGAGAACTTTTTGAAAATGAAATGTCAAATACCATTTTCTTTATCATTTTAATTAAGTGACAGAATAAGCGGTGTTGAAGAAGAAAATGAAAAAGCATTTTGGTGGATTGCTTTTTCATTTTAATTTTGAGTCAAAAAGTGCAGCTTCATTTTGAGAATGAAAAAGCATTTCTGGTTTTGACTTTTATTTTTAATTATGCTACACAAATGCTTCCATATTTTCTGCATCTATTCTTAGTAGAACTGTACTTCTATGTTCTTGGGCTCTTTCAGTTTATGTAAGGTTCTCCTAATGTTATCGTGTGTCTGGCGACTTTTTATGAATCCTGTCTGGTTTTATCAATAAGGTCAGGTAGAAATGTATTTATCCTATTGCAAATTATAGACGTATAAATTTTGCAATCTTTATTTAGTACTGATATAGGCAATCTAGCCACAGGGGTTGCAAGCCAGTTACTTCTGTGCCGGTCCCAAGCCCGGATAAATAGAGAGGGTTGCGTCAGGAAGGGCATCCGGCGTAAAAATTGCCAAAATAACCATGCGAATCATCCACAACACTTTAGACATAACGGATCGGTCGAGGCCCGGGTTAACAACGACCGCCACCGATGCTGTTAACCTACAGGATGTCAGTGGAAATTTGACTACTGTTGGTCGAAAAAAGAGGGGAGGCAGAAGGGTCCGTGGCCAGAGAGAGAAGGGAAAAGGCAGGAACATAGGTTTGAGAATAGGGACTCTTAACGTTGGTACAATGACAGGGAAAGGCAGAGAGCTGGCAGACATGATGGAGAGAAGGAAGGTAGATGTACTGTGTGTGCAGGAGACAAGGTGGAAGGGCAGCAAGGCACGTATGTATTGGAGGAGGATACAAACTGTTCTATCATGGTGTTGATAGGAAGAGAAACGGGGTAGGTGTGATTCTGAAGGGGGAGTTTGTAAACAGTGTTCTAGAAGTGAAAAGAGTCTCAGACAGGATGATGAGCCTAAAGTTAGAAATTGAAGGGGTGATGGTGAATGTAGTCAGTGGGTATGCGCCACAGGTTGGCTGTGAGTTAGAAGTGAAGGAGAGATTCTGGAGTGAGTTGGATGAGGTCATAGAGAGTTTTCCCAGAGGAGAGAGAGTTGTTATTGGAGCAGACTTTAATGGGCATGTTGGTGAGGGCAAGAGGTGATGAGGAGGTGATGGGCAGGTTTGGTGTGAAGGAAAGGAATCTGGAGGGACAGATGGTGGTGGACTTTGCGAAGAGGATGGAAATGGCTGTAGTCAACACTTACTTCCAGAAGAGAGAGGAACATAGAGTGACATACAGAAGTGGAGGTAGGAGTACTCAGGTGGACTACATCCTATGTAGACGAGGTCATTTGAGAGAGGTTGATGACTGCAAAGTGGTGGTAGGAGAGAGTGTAGCCAGACAGCACCGCATGGTGGTGTGTAAGATGACTCTGGAGGTCAGGAAGAAAAAGAGAGGGAAAACAGAAAAGAAGACCAAGTGGTGGAAGCTACAGAATGAAGAAACTTGTGAGGAATTTAGGCAGAAGTTGAGACAGGTCCTGGGTGGTCAGGATGAGCTTCCAGAGGACTGGGAAACTACAGCAGAGATTATCAGGGAAACAGGTAGGAAGGTGCTAGGTGTGTCATCTGGAAAGAGGAAAGACGGTAAAGACACTTGGTGGTGGAATGAGGAAGTACAGGAATGCGTTCAGAGGAAGAGGTTGGCTAAAAGGAAGTGGGATGTAGAAAGGACTGAGGAAGGTAGACAGGAGTACAAGGAAGCGCAGCGTAGAGTGAAGAGAGAGGTGGCAAAGGCCAAACAGAAAGCTTACGATGAGCTATATGACAGGTTAGACACAAAGGAAGGAGAAAAGGACTTGTACAGGCTAGCCAGACAGAGAGACAGAGATGGGAAGGACGTGCAACAGATAAGGGTGATTAAGGACAGAGATGGAAAGGTGCTAACAACCCAAGAGAGTGTACAGAAAAGATGGAAGGAGTATTTTGAGGAGCTGATGAACGAGGAAAATGACAGGGAAAGAAGGGAGGAAGATGTGGTTGTTGTGGAGCAGGAAGTAGCAGAGATTGGAAAGGATGAGGTTAGGAAGGCTCTGAAAAGGATGAAGAGTGGAAAGGCCATTGGTCCTGATGACGTTCCTGTGGAGGTATGGAAGTGCCTAGGAGAGACAGCAGTGGAATTTCTAACGAGGTTGTTCAATAGGATTCTAGAGAGTGAGAAGATGCCTGAGGAATGGAGGAGAAGCGTCCTGGTCCCAGTCTTTAAGAACAAGGGTGACACGCAGAACTGCAGCAACTATAGAGGAATAAAGTTGATGAGCCACACAATGAAGCTGTGGGAAAGAGTAGTGGAAGCCAGGCTTAGGAAGAAGGTGGAGATTTGTGAGCAGCAGTATGGTTTCATGCCCCTTAAGAGCACCACTGATGCCATTTTTGCTTTGAGAATGTTGATGGAAAAGTACAGAGATGGTCAGAAGGAGCTGCATTGTGTGTTCGTAGATTTAGAGAAGGCGTATGACAGGGTGCCGAGGGAGGAGCTGTGGTACTGTATGAGGTCGTCTGGAGTGGCAGAGAAGTATGTCAGAGTAGTTCAGGACATGTATGAGAGAAGTATGACGGTGGTGAGATGTGCTGTCGGTCAGACAGAGGAGTTCAAGGTGGAAGTGGGACTACACCAAGGATCAGCTTTGAGTCCTTTTTGTTTGCTATGCTGATGGACAGGCTGACAGACGAGGTCAGACAGGAATCTCCCTGGACAATGATGTTTGCGGATGACATTGTAATTTGCAGTGAGAGTAGAGAGCAGGTGGAGGAACAGCTAGAGAGGTGGAGGTTTGCTCTGGAAAGAAGAGGCATGAAGGTCAGTCGTAGTAAGACAGAATACATGTGTCTGAACGAGAGGGATCAAGGTAGAAGCGTTAGGTTACAGGGGGCTGAGGTGAAGAAGGTGCAGGAGTTTAAGTACTTGGGGTCAACAGTTCAGTGTGATGGGGATTGTGGAAAAGAGGTGAAGAGGCGAGTGCAGGCAGGTTGGAGCGGGTGGAGGAAAGTGTCAGGAGTGTTGTGTGACAGAAGAGTGCCAGCAAGACTCAAAGGAAAGGTGTACAAGACAGTGGTGAGACCAGCTCTGCTCTATGGGCTAGAGACGGTAGCAGTGAGACAGAGACAAGAGGCTGAGATGGAGGTAGCGGAGATGAAGATGTTGAGGTTCTCCTTAGGAGTGACCAGGTTAGACAGGATAAGGAACGAGTACATCAGAGGGACGGCTCATGTTGCCTGTGTTGGCGACAAAGTCAGAGAAGCCAGACTGAGATGGTTTGGACATGTTCAGAGGAGGGATAGTGGATATATTGGTAGAAGGATGTTGGAGATGGAGCTGCCTGGCAGGAGGGCAAGAGGACGGCCAAAGAGGAGATATATGGATGTCTTAACAGAGGACATGAAGTTGGCTAATGTTAGGGTAGAAGATGTCCATGATAGAGTGAGGTGGAAAACGATGATTTGCTGTGGCGACCCCTGATGGGAAAAGTCGAAAGAGAAAGAAGATAGGTCTGTAATTAGCACACGACTGTTTGTTTTTCCCCTGTTTTAAAATAGCTGAAATTATTGCTTCTGAGAAAATAATTTTATTTTCTCAGAAGCAATTGCCTGACTTTATTATTGCCTGACTTTTGTTGGATGTCATTTATAAGATTCAAAGGATACTGTTCTCTTTCTCATTTGCCATTGTTTTGTTGTTCAAAAGATGCAATTGCAAAAAAAAGTTGAACAAACAAATACCAAAAAAAAGTGAATGCACATTTTTTATGTCCACATATACGTTTAGAAAAAGGAATTAGTCTCCATGGCTGGGAGGTATAGAATGATTCTAAATGTTACGGATCATTTGTTCAGTAAGTGTAGACAACAACAACTCCCTAAGCCTAAGGGATATGCTGAAAGGTGATCAACAACTGTATTTACTCACTTAATTACAGGATTTTTAAGATGTTGTGGTAAGGGTACAATTTGTAAATTGTCTTTGTAGTTTTTAAGGGTGTTTGGATTAAATGTTTGCAATAAAGTAAAGATGAGGGAAAACCAATGCTATACAATTCCTTTTGAGAGGAACAAGGAGAGGAATAAAAGCTGCTTAGACCATCATACTGCACTGCAACTTCTTCAATAGTTTTTTTTTTTTTTTTAGAAACAATGTTGTATTGAAAAATGTCACAAAGAAACTAGCATCAGATAAATAGTTTACAGGAAACAGTTCATTGTTGAAATGGTCCGGCTTTGAAACCAACTCTAAATAAGAAAACCAACAGCTTTCCAAGTCAAATCTTCACAGCATATTTTCCATTTCTACAACATCCTTCAGTGGTAAATGAATGCTCTGACAGAAACACTGTCTTTGTCACAGCAGTGATAAACTGCTCTATCTGCCCTCATTATTGGTACAGAACGCAGAGTTACCTACCTTAGCTAAGCTTCAGCAGCATGAAGACAGCCTCAGTCTTGTAATTCAAAGTAATGGTGCTTCTCTGTTACAGCCAGCAGTAAAAAGACTCCAATGACCAATCACAGCACTGCACTCAACCTCGCTGGATATGAGGAGCATCCTTACGTCATTCACCAAGCTCCAACCATGGGTCTCTCCTGTTTACTGTGTAGGGAAAAGTTCTGATTTGCATCTCATCTTCAGTCTTTTATAATGGTTAAAAATTCTCTCTGAGCCGTTTTTGTAAAACAACAGAGGTAATCATCACAATTATTATTAGATCTTATTTAGAGACCATTGTACAAAAAAGAAAGTTTGTAATTGGAAAAAAACACTAACTTTGATTAATACTAAAATCTAACAAGACTTTTTACACAACAAAAACTGCCATGTCACGATGTGGAATCAACTCTTTGATTCAGGCCTGAAATCAAATAGCTGTCTTAAGTAAGTATTGTCTTTGAAAAATACTTAAAAACTTCCTTTTTAATGAATCTTACAGTTAAGGATGGCATTGTTGATCTTGAGTCATGCAGTCTGTTGAACTTTTAAAAGCTAAGACTGCTGAGGCTTTTTTTTTGGATGCACTGAGCGTATCTCCACACCTTCTTCATTCACTGTAGACCTTTCCTTTGTTCATTCTCTTTCATAGGGTGTGTAGTTTTCACTGTCACTAACCTTTAACTTGCTGGTCTTCTAACAGACGTTTCGGTGGATGTGGTGCAACAACCAAGTCCTTTTTTCTGACATGCGAGAGATTTTCCAGTACTTTTGTGTCTTTTTTACTCTCTTATAGTTGCAGCCTAACAAAACTCCTGTTTTATAACAGATGTACCAGTGGCTTTATCTTCACCTGTTCTCTCATTGCTGCAATGGCTAACTTATACTGTATTTTCTGGAACCCACATTCAAGGCATTTTGAGTTGGTCCATCTTTAATATGTTCTCTTTCTGATGTAAGAATAACCCTATTTTTTCTCATAACAGCCGTTGGGTTACTCTGTGTTCATCTCTTTCCTGGTTCCTAACTAGTGTAACATTTGAGAGCTGACCAGGATTTTGTGTTTGCCTCTGTCTTCTTAGACATAAACCAGTGACAGCAGAATGTCTCCTTTACTGATTCTGGTTCTGTTGAATGTTTCTTCCTAATCTTCCAATCGATGGAGTTCTCATCTCCACAGCTGACTATTACTCATTCAGGTGGATTACTCAGAAAACCCTCTCATGTTATCTCTTCGTCCCTTATCTAAACTGTTAATAAAATGATCTGGCTTTACTAGAATAATCTGACCTGTATTGGATGAAAGTTATCTTTAATGTCTGGAATGAACCAATTTCCCCTAATTTCCCTAATGAAACCTTGATAGGGAAGTGAATTCAATTGAAATTGCCTTCATTACTGTAGGTTTGTTTTTTTGTTCCCGATGCTATGATTTGGAGCTTTGACCAGTCAGGGATTTAGACAAGGCTAACAGTTGGTGGCTTGCTGCGATGCAAAATATACATATTTATAACCTTCTTGTTGTACGGTAAATGAGGAGTTTCACACTATGGAAACTTGATAGCCGATATTCATGAAGAGGGGTTTAGGCTGACAAGATGGCTGACGCGCCGGGAGCTCCCGTATGTGAAGACTGCAAGTCAGATCACTGCCACCTTCTAGCCACTATTCAAAGGCTAAGATCTGAGCTTAAGGAAAAATACAACCTGATTGATAAAATACTCTCAGTTTCCGCCTCACAGTCAAACTATATTTCATACCTCCAGCGATCAGTCATCGTGGACCAAGCCAGTTGCTCCATGTCACAGACTCTTCCATGGTCTGGAGGAAAGCCTGCTGAGGCGGACGCTCACTCCACCTGCTCCGACAGCAATATTGTTCAGCTCCGTGGCGTGACAGACGGATTGGAGCCGACCGATGAGATCCGAGGCCCAGGCAACCCCAACTCTGGAGAGTTAGGTCGGTTTCCAGCTGACCTCGAGCAGGAGAAGGCCGATGCGGGTCTCAGGGACCCGGCTCTCAGCTCCACACCCAAGCTGTCATGGGCGGAGGTGACACGCCGCAGCCGGAGGAGCCACGGGCCGAAAACCGATCCTTCCTGCTCGGCTAAATTGGCACTCTCCAACCGCTATGCCCCGCTGGCTGAAGATCCGGGACCCACTGATGCACCAACAAACCAACAGGATCCACCGGGTTTGGGGTTGTGTCATCGTCTTCCTGCACTCCCATTTCCCACGGCTGGTGCCGGATGTGTTCGGAGGGAGCCTCCTGTCTCTCATCCCTCGGCTACGACCAGGGTTCGGAATCGGGGAGCGAAGTCCACGGCCTCCGGGCCCGCTTCGAATGAGCCTGACCGGTCCACTGCCTCCGGGCACGCCTCGCGGGAGCCACGCCAGAGCACATTCTCCCCAGGAGCTGCAGCGCCGGTCCCGTCGCCTGACGCCGCCGCTATCCCTTCCTTCTCCGCCGCAGGAGTGAAGCGCCGCCGGCTGCTACGTGACGCGGTATCCCGGCGCTCGGGCGAGCCCTTCCGGGGTTTGGAGAACATCCCGCCCGATCATCCTCTGCCTCCTAAGCTTCACCCGGGATCGCTGTCTGTCGGGCATTCTGCTGCCTCGCAAAACCCGGCTGTCAGGGATGGGAGCCCCGCACCGGATCCGGGATCAGCGCCCCGTCCAGTTCTCATCCTGGGAGACTCAATGATCCGGCAAGTCAGCATCAAGAGGTGCCACACACACTCCATCTCAGGGGCATCAGTAAAGGACATCCACAATCATCTCACCAGTAAACCCCCCTCGGCCTCAACCATCATAATCCACGCAGGTACCAATGACATTAAATTCCAGCAATCTGAGACTTTGAAAGCGGACTTCATCCACCTCATTCATCACATCCAGCAGTTAAATGTACATTGCATCATATCTGGACCACTACCTTCACCCCGTCACAGAGACACAAAATTCTCTCGAATCCGTCAGCTCCATATCTGGTTAAAAAGTTACTGCCACTCCCTGAATATCCATTACGTTGACAATTTCACCACATTTTACAATAGACCAAACCTTTTCAAAACAGACGGCTTACATCCAAACCATAAAGGCTCCCATCTTCTTGGGATGAACATAGATCTCACCCTCCTCTCCTGCACTGCACTTTCCAGCTGACGGTTCGACCAAAGCACACACATTCCCTCCATATCCTTTATTCCAGTACACATCACAAGCAGAGATCACAAACGTTCACATTCAAAGTCAACCATTCCTTCTGTCAGATGTCTCCATCCTATTCACATAGCACCAAATACAGAATCAAAATTAACTGCAAAATCACTGAGTTCACCTGTCACACTGAACATGGCTGTTTTTAACATCAGATCTCTTTCTAACAAGTCTTTTATAATTAATGATCTGATTATTGACCGTGATTTGAACTGTTTGTTTTTAACTGAAACCTGGCTTGGTACTGATGCTCCAGCTATTCTCACTGAGGCCTCTCCACCTAATTTTAATTTTTTATTTTCTGTAAGGGAAGGTAAAAGAGGTGGTGGAACAGCATCTATTGCTCAACAAGGTTTAAAAACTGAAAACATTATTTTAACTGATTATCCGTCATTTGAGCATCATTCCTTCCTGTTCAGCAACCCACCTATTTTAGCAGTGACTGTTTACAGACCACCAAGTCCTCCCTCTGGTTTTTTACAAGATTTTTCTGAGTTTTTATCTGTCATTCTTCTGAGGCACAATAGGATTTTAATAACTGGAGATTTTAATATTCATGTTGACAACATGAATGACCCTTTTGCCTCTGAATTTTTAAATCTTTTAAATAGTATGGATTTTACCCAGCATGTGGCACAGCCGACTCACAATGGAGGACGCACCCTGGACTTGGTCATCACCTACGGCCTGTCTGCTGGTGTGTCCTCTGTTGTTGACTTGGCTGTGTCAGATCATTATTGTGTGTTTTTTAAGGTGACTGGTTTTATCCAGCAAGAGGCCTCGGTGAGAACTGTGATGAAGCGATATATAACTCCTGAAGTGGCAGAAAATTTTATTGACATTTTAAAACAAACTCCTGCTCAGATTTTACCTTTGTCCTGCGATTCTCTGACTGATGATTTTAACGACAGACTTAAGTCTGCCATTGATTCAGCCGCTCCAATGAAAACAAAAATCTTGACACATAAACCGAAGATGCCTTGGAGAAACGGTGATATTTTAAATCTGAAGAGAATTTGTAGGAGAGCAGAGAGAAAATTTAGAAAAACTAATTTAACAGTCGATTATGACTTTTTTAAGGATCAGCTAAAAACCTACAACCACGCTGTTAAACAGGCAAGGACACTTTATTTTTCAAATCTCATCACAAACAATAAACACAACCCCCGGTTTCTTTTTAAGACTATTGATTTTTTACTACACAAAGATTTTAATAAATCCATCATGCCTCACTCACAAACTGCATGTGAGGACTTTGCTGACCACTTCAGGAGTAAAGTCAATGCTATTAGATCTAACCTTCAACCGGTACATGACAGTAATCCTAGCAGGTCGGTGGCATTGTCTTTACCTGAGGAAACACTGGAGAGTTTTGTCCTGGTTGATGCAGAGATGCTTGGTCGAGTTTTTTCCCAAGCAAACACTACAACCTGCCTTTTAGACCCTATTCCCACTTCTCTTTTTAAAGCATTTTATAAATTCTTTGAGTCAGAGATTTTAAACATAGCTAACTGCTCTCTTCAGACGGGGGTCTTCCCCTCTGCCTGTAAGACGGCGGTGGTGAGGCCCCTTCTGAAGAAGAGTAACTTGGACCCAAAGATCATGGACAATTACAGACCTGTATCCAACTTACCATTTTTAGGAAAAATTATTGAAAAACTTGTTTTTATTCAATTACATGATTTTTTAAATGAACATAATGTTCTTGAAAAGTGTCAGTCTGGTTTTAGGACAAATCACAGTACTGAGACGGCCCTTTTAAAAATTTTAAATGATCTCAGACATAATTATGACTCTCAGAAACTTTCTGTTCTGGTGCTGCTGGATCTGAGTGCCGCCTTTGATACAGTGGATCACCAGATTTTAATTGACAGACTTAGGAGTCGGGTCGGCCTCTCAGGAACTGCTCTTAACTGGTTTCACTCCTATCTCACAGATAGACACTTTTTTGTTAGTATGGATACTCGTTCCTCAGGAGTCCATGAAATAGGTTGTGGGGTTCCCCAGGGTTCAATCTTGGGTCCAATACTTTTTAACTTGTATATGTTGCCTCTTGGGGATGTCATCAGGAGACACGGCGTTGACTTTCACAGCTATGCTGATGATACACAGCTTTACATCGCCGTGTCTCCTGATGACCTTGAACCTGTCAACACTCTTTTAAACTGCATTTTAGATATAAAGCTGTGGATGGCAGAAAACTTCTTGCAGCTCAACCAGGACAAGACTGAAGTTTTAATCATTGGTCCTGAAGACAAGAGAGAGATGATTTTACCCAAACTTAGGAATTTTAAGTCTTCTCAGTGTGTGAGAAACCTGGGCGTTCTTTTTGACTCTGAGCTGAATTTTACTCCTCACATCAGAAACGTTGTGAAAATAGGATTTTACCATCTCAAAAACATTGCCAGAGTCCGCCCGTTCCTCTCTCTTGCCAGCACAGAGGTGCTAATGCATGCTTTTATTTTTAGTCGTTTAGATTACTGTAATGCCCTGCTCTCTGGTTTACCCAAAAAGTCGATCTCAAATCTACAACTTCTACAGAACTCAGCGGCGCGAGTTCTGACGAGAACCAGAGGGCGGGAACATATTACACCGGTTTTAAGATCGCTGCATTGGCTCCCTGTGCGTTTCAGGATTGATTTTAAAGTTCTTTTAATGGTTTACAAATGTTTTTATGGTCTTGGGCCCTCTTATTTAAATGATATTATTTTAAAATACGAACCCTCGCGGACCCTGAGGTCCTCTGGCACTGGCCTCTTAGTTGTCCCTAAGGTAAGGACCAAGACACATGGTGAGGCTTCATTCTGCCATTATGGTCCTCGCCTGTGGAACGGCCTGCCGGAGAACCTCAGGGCCGCAGAGACTGTAGAGGTTTTTAAGAAGAGGCTCAAGACCCACCTTTTTAGTCTGGCTTTTATATGACTTTGATCATTCCTTATGTCTTTTATTATTCATCTATTTATTAATTGAGGTATTTATTTACATATTTATTTGTTTATTTATTTATCTATTTATTTTCTTGTAAGGACTATTATTATCTTTGTTTCTAATATGCAAATCTTTTTATTGTTATTTTACCAATGATACTTAGGTTATGTTTTAATCACTGACGTTTTTTATTTTTTAATTACTAACATTCTTATATCTTATTTTATTTTTTATCTTTTTCTATTTTTATTGTTGTTATTTTATGATCATTTTTATTTTTTATTCTGATGTTTTTTACTCCAGTGTTTCCTCTGGGGGATCCATCGTTCTTGGGCACCACCAGCTTGACCTGTAGGGCATGCCGTTGCTGTGGTGCCCGTTCTGGTTGGGCGGGCTGGGGTCCCACTCTGTGGTCTAATAGCCATGGATGGGGCCCTGGGCTGCCCTGTGTTGGGCGGGCGCTGCGGTAATGGCCCCTGTGGTCGGGCTGGGCCTTGGAATGAATGGATCCCCATGATATCGTTTCCTCACAGCAGTACCAAGCCAGACCTTCTTCAACTGCAGTTATTTGTTTCTGTTCACTGTTCTACTGGGGTAACTGGGTGGGTGGGGATGGGGGCGGGGGGTGGTGAGGGAGGGGTACCTTCTTTGTGGGATTGTCCTTTGTTTTCTGTTTTGAACAACTTTCATTTTTTATGACTGTTTTATCTGTTTTTATGTTAAGCGCTTTGTGTTTTTAACCAAAATGAAAGGCGCTATATAAATAAATAAAGTTTGAGTTTGAGTTTGAGTTTGATAGAATCTCCTTTTTTTCTCTTTGCTGCTGCAGCCCTTGTGCTATCTTAGATGACCCCACCCTTGCATTACTGTGTTCTCCCTACCATGACAAAGGTGGATAAAGGTGGAAAGATTTCATGTAATCCATGGACACCGGTGAAGATCACAAATCATTGAAGAAAACAGGTTCAGAGCACTGTCTAGTGGGTCTAGATGACCCAACTCCATATGTTAAAGTGCCTAGGATAGCACAAGATATCTTCATGCTTCAACTTTAAGAGTAATGTTTTAGAGTCTTGGAGAACAGAGAGTAATTGACTGAGATATATAAAATAAATTCCACAGTCTGCTTTGTGAGTGGTAAAGAATTTTAATGTGATGATCATTTGATCAGTACACTCAGGAGGTTTTAAATAGAACATGAAGACTGCAATGCTATGACAGCTTGCGTCTTGTTGTCTGTCTGTAATCTGACCTTTAGCTGCCTTTTCAAAACTCTTTTTGTCAAAGAAACATTTCATGTTCATCTTTGCCTTAGTATATTTGTCTAATTTGTGTACACAAGACTTTGGAAGGATGGGTTCCTTAAAGCTTACTTCGAATTTTGTTTTTCAAAACACAAACATTCAAATGCCTCGATGCTTCAGTGGCAATCAAGACAGCTTGATTTGATAAACAGATTAGTGTTGTCAGTCATCCATCCAGCACAAACTCTTGTGTTCTTGCTTTGTGAGGTCATGTTTTAAATCTTTATTTCTTTTTACTGTTTAGTTTTCACAGGTTGTGCCTCAGTACAATGAAAATGTGTAAGAATGGCATATTTTTGACATTGTTTGACACATCGAACAGATGCCTTTCAAGGTCCTGTGTTACTATTTAGAACTATCTAGTTGACATGATGATAAATGTTAAGGTGAGAGGCACTGGATCTGACGTTTTAGACATTATGACCCATCTGAAGATTTGAACCCTGCTCTTGCAGTGGTCATTCCAACACCAGGCCTCCATAATGATCAATTTTTGAGCAAAAATACATTTTTTCTTAAAAAAAAAAAATCACAAGGTACACCAGCAACCAAAAATGTAAAATGGATAAAAATTCCATAGTCTGTGTTGATGTACAGTCCCTCCACCATTTTCTGTGCTTTTCATTGTAATAACTGAAGCACAAAAAGCTGGAAGTTGCAGCTGTTTTTTCTTAAAGGTTGCTTTAAATCTTGTGATAGTTTTCAGTAATAATTTTAGCTAAATTGATTAAAAGTTTGTCCAGGTAGTTGTTATTCCCTCCAGCTTAATAAATCCAATTTATATGTGACTGTACACACAATTTTATAAGTTTAAAATGATAAGAATTGTTCTGTTAGCTTCTATTCAGCTAAAATTTATCAGAATTGTATATCTGTTTTGCTTTCTTTTGTCTAAATCAAACATGTTGGCAGACAAACCCCTGCATGGGATGTACCACCGGACCACAGCTGAAGTGGCTGATATCAAGAAGTCCTACCAATGGCTAGAAAAGGCTGGCCTACAGGACAGCACTGAAGCACTCATCCTGGCAGCTCAGGAACAAGCCCTGAGCACCAGAGCGATAGAGGCTCAGATCTACACACCCCAGACAAGACCCAAGGTGTAGATTTACCACACCAGACAAGACCCATGGTGTAGGCTGTGTAAAGAGGCGCCTCAAACAATCCAGCACATAACTGCAGGGTGTAAGATGCTGGCATGGAAAGCATACATGGAGCGCCACAATCAAGTGGCTGGAATAATATACAGGAACATGTGTGCAGAATATGAACTGGAAACCCCAAGGTCAAAATGGGAAACACCTCTGAAAGTGGTAGAGAATGAGAGGGCAAAGATCCTGTGGGACTTCCAGATCCAGACTGATAGGATGGTAATGGAGAACCAACCAGACATTGTAGTGGAGGATAAAAAAAAGAGGAAAGCCGTTGTGGTGGATGTGGCAGTGCCAAGTGATGGGAACATCAGGAAGAAGGAACATGAGAAACTGGAGAAATACCAGAGACTCAGAGAAGAACTGGAGAAAGCCTGGAAAGTGAAGGTGACAGTGGTGCCTGTGGTAATTGGAGCACTCGGGGCAGTAACCCCCAAGCTGGAGGAGTGGCTACAACAGATACCTGGAAAGACCTCAGACCTCTCAGTCCAGAAAAGAACAGTTCTAGGAACAGCTAAGATACTGCGCACGACCCTCAAGCTGCCAGGCTTCTGGTAGAGGACCAAAGCTTGGAGGAGAAACCAACCTCGGAGGGTGATAAGAGAATTTTTGAAAATGTTTCAGGGCTATAGAATGAGAGCAATTTGGTCACATGTGCGACTGGATTTTTCAAATCCGTGGTGGCACCGGTACACCTAGCCGTTCTGTGGGGAAAAAAGAAACAATTTCAGCAACCCTTTAACCTCCAACCGCTAGTTGGCAGCAGGGCACACTGAACCTCTTTGAGCAGATCTACACGCACAAAACAACAAGATTTCAGTGAGAAGCAGCTTGTTTTGTTGTTCTGAGACATGCACTTCTTAGTTTTTTACTTGGTGTGGCAGGGTGAGTTAATTGGGCCCCCAGGTGTAGGCACTCCCACCCTGGTGCTGCTATTGTTGGGTTAAAACAACCTGCAACATCAGAACAATTCAAAAAGGAAAGAAAGTGTCATGATTTTCTAGGCGAGGCGAACCCAAATGCTGGAACCCAGAGTAAAGGCAGGTAAGTGGCAGGTAAGAAAGAATTTATTTTTTTCTCCGTGGAAGGCTGTGGCTTTGGCTTGATGTGGTCTGGGCTTGAAAGTGGCTTGTGGCCTGGCTGGAGGTGCTAACGCGGTTAACTTAGGCCGAGAAGTCTTCAGGTTCTCTGAAACAGCTTGGAAGAGGGTCCACACTGGCGTCACTCGTGAAGTGGTTTCCTGAGGCAGGAGAATATGATTAATTCGTGAGCGAGAACAAGACAGAATAAACCAGAGCATAACTAGACCAGCCGTAGTCACCATAAGGGGCAACGAACTGGTGATAAATACTGGAGCTGGGTCTTCTTTTGAGCTGCAGAGGGTGATGAGCTGAGTGACGACTGCTGGTGTGAATCAGGAGCAGAGCTGGGAGGGGGAGGAGTCTTACAGAGGCACCATGACTGAAAGACAGACTAAGGTACCTTTTGTGAGGAGAGCACACAGAGATCTACCCAGTAAACAATCTCTCTCCACTCATTGCGAATATTCTGCTGCTCTTTTGTTTTATTAAGTTGTTTTGGGGTTTCACTAAGTTACACATGCGCTGTGCTCTAAGGAGGGGGGGGGGGGGGGGGCAAGAAAAGCACACCTGCAGCATGATTAGAAAACATTAATTACCACATGTCTATCTGTTGCTGTCTTCCCATATCATCTTTGGACCTGCAAAGCCTTTTCTCACGGATAAACTAACACAGAGCACCCTTCGATTCATTCTAGACACAGCTAACACACAAGTTCGCAGGAAGATGCTGGACAGACGCAAAGATAAACGTTTTCTCGCAAGGGTGTCACCTCCACCTTCCTGTGAAACAGAGTTGGACAGAGACACTTCTGCAAACATGATTATATCACCTATATATGGCTAGGTGATGCATAAAAAAACAAATATAAGGTAACTTATACACATTATTTCAACATTATTCCCCCCTGTTTGTCACATTTTTGCTCAAATCCTCACATCACTTTTGGTCAGCCACTTCACAAAGATTTTCAGCTGTAAGATGTTTATGAGCACAAATACATTTACACTGGGAGGTTTTGTGTTGGAGACACTCACACAGTGTCTTCTAGGAACAGTCCAGCAGTATTCAGGTCAACATCATCATCATTGTCATCATCATTTTGGTTCAGGAGAGGATGCAGCTGGGTCTCTTCTGGTGTAATAGCTGTCGAGATGAGACCATTGCACAAAGAACGCAGGCAAGGAATACAACAGCATCCACACAAGGTCAAGATGGCCATAAATACAGCTATGGACACCAAAGCGGAAGCTACCAGTGACCGGTACTTCCCAAACACACCCAGCCAGGAGTCCCACATGGTGGTATAAACACCGGAATGGTCCTTCATCTTAGCATTGAGAGTGCGAAGGCCCTCTGTGGCCTTGGTCAGACTGCCGTCTGCAGCGGTGTTGTTAGGAATGAACGTGCAACACTGTTCTCCGAACATGGTGCACACGCCACCCTTTTCAGCCAGCAGCATGTCGAGAGCAATCCTGTTCTGGAATGTCATTATAGATGTAGCAGAAAGCTGTTCATGCACGACTTCAAACCCTTTTTGTGTCTAGTTACCTAATTTTTAGACATGGTAGTGGATATAATTGATCCTGTCCACGTTTTTGTTAATCGTACACCACCAACAGATTGAAGATTCCCAGCTGGTAGCCACCTGATTAACTAATTTATATTTGTTTGGTACTCCACGAGGAACCCCTATGGCGTCTATGTAAGTAGGGTCAGTTTCTGTCAGCCACAATTCTCGCTTATGGCTAGGTCTCCATCTGTGAGGATAAAGACAATTTATCAACCATAATGTCAACTGGTATAGGACACACAGAAACAGGTAACAGAAGTGTAACCAGAGCACAATAACCTATAACATTTCTAGGCAATCTGTCAAACAGTCTGTCATCTCCACACCACCACCAGATGTCTCCACGGGACAGCGGAATGAAGTCATTTGGCATTATTATTGCATTTTTACAAGATGAATGATTAAGCCTTCCTAATTGTACTCCTGCTAGAATTCTATTGATGCAGGTGAAGTTTCCTGGGGCCACCTTTATAGAAAACGTAGGCTTTTCCTTTTCAGATGTTGTTAGGGGAAAAACTAAATCCCAAGAGCCGCAATTGTTGTTGGGGGTGGTTTTGCTCATTACTTCAATTACACAAGTCACTGGAATGATCGGAGGAATTATACGTAGCATCGGTGTTGGTCCCATACAAACCACACAATCAGCATGAGTTGCATTTGCCGTTTGCTCCACCATTAGAAACCATTTGTTATTTAATCCTGAGATACCTCTAATTATTTGGAACACTTCATCAGTGGGGGGCTTTTGATTCAGATCCAAATGTCCTATAGTTAAGTCAAATTTACCTATTAGATTTCCATTTCTTTTAGACATGCTTATTTTGGTTTTCTGGTGCCGGGCTGCACGTGTTGTTCCCACATTTTTCCACATATTACTCTCATCTGCAACCAAGGTGTTCCACTTTTTAACAGCGTGGTCATTTGTCATGTACCAATACGGTTTGCATAGTAAGCTCCATTAATTGGATACTTGTTTCTGTATTTATTGTAATCCCCTTTATTCAAAGCAGATAATGGCACAACCACAGTAGAGATTGTGTTTCCAGGTATGCAAATTTGGTTACCGAATTGATAAGCTCTCTGCTCTGAACATCTATCAGTCGAGGATCGTTGTCTTCTAACAAAGGAGAGGGTCTCATTCTCTACATTCCCATTGGAACTGGGCACTGTATCGTCATTTAATTTCGAGAGTTGTAAGTTAAAAATAGGAGTAGCATTATCTGTGTTTGGTGGGTTTTCTTTAGGTGGACTTACAGTTCTCTCAGTTGGAAGGGTTGTTCCATTTTCATACCCAGGTGGGCACCAGTACTGCCAGGTAAGCCATGCTATAACAATGGTTACAATCACAACAACAACAATACATTTCACTCAATTCTGATAACCTTGACTTCACTTCACTGACTTTCGGGTCTACCCAGTCTCTTAACGCCAGTCCACCCTATTATCAGAGTTTAGTTCACCTTCCACCTTGGAGTTTCCAGTTGAGATTACCTTTTTACAGTGTGTCAGGTGAATCCAGGTGGATCTTTCAGCGATTTTGACTGCAGTAGGAGTGGTCTGGTATGTGTTTTTTCTTGAAGCTTCTCATCAGAACCCAATCACCTGGTTCCACAAACTGGTTTTCCTGCTGAGAGGCAGGAGGTTCTCCATCCATTAGTCAAGTTTTCTCTTTGTTTTTCTAAAATGGCCCTCATATAGTCAGACAGGTTTGTTTCTTCATTAGTCTCCCATCGGTTTTTAAACTGTGGTAACCTGTAAGGTCTTCCAAAAACGGTCTCATAAGGTGTTAGGCCTGTTGTACTGGTAATGTTTGTATACAGTTTTACTAAATCTAGGCACTGAGTCCATGGCCTTACAGTTTCATCAATACATTTCTTCAGCCTATTCTTAATTGTACCACTCATTCATTCTCCCAACCTAGCACTCTGCGGGTGGTAGGCACAATGATTCTTTAAGTCAATGTGAAACATAGTTCCTATTCTTTTTATGATTTGATTAACAAAATGAGACTCATTGTCACTAGAGATGTTTTCAGGTACACCATACCGAGGAATTATATCTTTGCATAATGCTTTGGCTACTGTTATTGCATCAGGATGTTTTGTTGGGAACAATTCAATCCATTTAGAGAATGCATCTATTGTGACCAGACAGAATTTTTTCCCTTCACTTTTGTTTAATTCTATAAAGTCCATATGTATAACCTGAAACGGATATTTGGGAGTTGAAAACTTCCCTCGTTTTGGTCTAAGATTTCCCTGTGCATTGTGCTTGGCACAGGTGAGACATGCTCTACAAAGATTTTTTGAATAAGAATTAAATCCATAGGTCGTGTAGTGTTTGTTTACCTGCCCCATCATTGCTCCCGTTGACACATGGGTTACCCCATGGGTCAATATAGCTGCCCATTTGTAAAGATTTTTTGGTAAAATCGGTTTGTTGTCTGGTCATACATATATATTATTTAGGAGTTCAGCATTATATTTTTTCCAGAGCTCTTTTTGAGGTTCCAAACTCTGTTGTTGCATTACTTTAAGTATTTCACTGTCAATGGCAAGGCAAAGCAAGTTTATTTGTATAGCACAATTCGTACACAAAGTAATTCAAGGTGCTTCACAAAACAGAAAAATGCATTAAAATCACAATACATCATAGAAATAATCAACGTAAAATTTACTTTAAAAGAAAAGAAAAAATTTGAAAATTGATTTAAAAAGAAAGGAAGGAAAGGAAAGAAAAGTGCAGATAGGACCTTTCAGTCATATACACGGCTAAACAGAAATGTTTTAAGTCTAGATTTGAACATGAACACAGAAGAAGCCTGTCTTACGACTTCAGGGAGGCTGTTCCAGGTTATAACTGTAGAATATTGAAATGCTGATTCCCCTTGTTTAGTTCTGACTCTGGGCATCAACAGGAGGCCGGCCCCTGAGGTCCTCAGAGTACGAGATGGTTCATATGGCACTAACATGTCAGAGATGTACTTTGGTGCGCCGCCATGGAGAGACTTGTACACAAGCAGAGCTGCTTTGAAGTCTATTCTTTGAGGTACAGGGAGCCAGTGCAGAGACCTGAGCACAGGACTAATGTGATCATACTTCCTGGTTCTGGTCAGGACTCGAGCAGCAGCATTCTGGATGTACTGAAGCTGTTTTACAAATCGTTTGGAGAGGCCGGTGAGCAGGCCGTTACAGTAGTCTAACCTACTGGAGACAAATGCATGAATAAGTATCTCTAGGTCTGGCTTTGACATTATCTTTTTGATTTTGGCAATGTTTTTCAGATGGTAAAATGCCGCTGATGTTACTGACTTGATATGGCTGTTAAAGTTCAGGTCAGAGTCCATGATTACCCCTAGATTTCTGACTTGATTTGAGGGTTTAAGAGACAGAGAATGAAGGTAGCAGCTGACACTTTCTCTTTGTTTCTGTGGGCCAAAAATAACAACTTCGGTCTTATTTGAGTTTAGCTGGAGAAAGTTGTTCTGCATCCACGCACTGATCTGTTGGAGGCAGTGGCTGAGTGAATCCACCGGGCCATATTCACCTGTTGTCAGTGACACATAGATCTGAGTATCATCTGCATAGTTGTGATAAGATATGTTATGACTGCGTATTAACTGCCCTAGTGGCAGCATGTAGAGGTTGAACAGAAGGGGTCCCAGGATCGATCCCTGGGGCACACCACAAGTCAAGGCCATGTAGTCTGAGACACAACTCCCAATTTCAACAAAATATTTCCTGTCTTCTAGATAAGACTTGAGCCAACTTAGGGCAGATCCAGAGATGCCAACCCAGTCTTGGAGTCTGTGCAAAAGGATCCCATTATCAACAGCATCAAAGGCAGCGCTCAGGTCTAGAAGGATTACGACAGAGACTTTGCCATCATCAGTGTTCAGGCGGATGTCGTTGATTACCTTGATAAAAGCAGTTTCTGTGCTATGATGGGGTCTAAAACCTGACTGGAAAACATCAAATTAATTGTTTGATAAGAGAAAGTCAGCAAAATACGCAAAATAACTCTTGTCATTAAAAAATACAGCAAACTCATTACATTTAGGTGTGCAAACAAGTTCTATTGGTAGCTGGGTTGGAGGGTTAGTTAATATGTTTACTGTTGTGAACAGGATACGAGAGTTGCTGCTGTAACTTCCAATGATTTCAAAGAAGTACCTTTCCCTTGTTCTGCATAAAATCTGGTTTTAAGCGTACAACTCCCCCTTATACATACCATAATAAACCTGGAGTTTTGACTTGCGCCACTTTCGCTCAGCTCTGCGGCACTGTTGTTTCTGTGCCCTGACTAGATCATCGTTCCTCCAGGGAGCTTTCTGTCTATGTTTTCTCAATTTAACCTTCATAGGGGCAATGGCATCCAGAACATTCAAGATGCTAGAAGTAACAGAATTCAGCATTTCATCAACATTGGCACCAGAGGCGTTTTCAGGGTTTAACATTTCTACAAACTGTGCCCTAGTGCTCTCATTTATTTGTCTCCTTTGGACAACTGCAGGGCCAGGCGGTGGTTTGGGAGCAACAGACAGGTCAAAGAATACATGCAGAGGCGCCTCCGGGGGTGGGGCCCCTGGGCTGGGGCCCCTGTGCTGGGTGGGCCTGGCCCCCTTGCTGGGGGGCGGGGGACAGCTGTTTGACCACCGGGGGACAGTCTATCAGCTGTCCCCAACTTACCCCCTTCCTCATATAACCTCATAATAGGGTGAGGGGGTGGGGGGCTTAGCCTGCGATGAGCCTTGGGGGGGGTTTACTAGGCAGTGGCCCCCCTCCTATGGTTGCCGTATGGAGTGGGCCCCCCCTCTTTCGGTTTTATTTGCACCTTAGACATGTAGGGCCCTTGGTAGGGGGGGTGCTTGGACATCACTGCCAGCAAGCAGCGGATGTCCTCCTAGCACCCTACCCGCCAATTTTAACCGCACCTTAGACATTTAGGGCCCCTTGGTGGGGAGGGTGAGGGGACGTCACTGTGAGTAATCAGGAGATGTCCCCTTAGTGCCCTACCCGCCAATTTTAACTGCAGCCCCCTTAGTACACACACCCCTCCCCCCTCAATATATACATCCCAACATAAACACACACACATGCACACACACACCCTCTCAAACACACATACACGCACACACATTTTGCAAGGAAGGTGGGACCTGGGTCCATCTGTCCCCTGCCTCTTCCCTGGTGGGGGGTACGGGCCCCTTTGCAACGGCGGCCGTGTCCCCGGGGTGCCGGCTTCCTGGGCCCGGCGGTGCTCTCTCCGCGCGGTGGGGGGGTTCACATTACATCTGAGCCGGGGGTGTCTGGTCCCTGGGGGGTGGGTTCTGGTCCTTGCTCCTGAGTGCTGGGCCCCGCCAAATTTCCAACTGTGGCCGAGCCTGGTCGGGCCATATTTACAACACCCCTTGTGGGCCCTCTTTTTTCCCCGGGGTTCCCCCCTCCTGGGCGGGGGCGGCGGGCCCCTGCCTCGCTCCTCCCTGGACCAACCGTGGGCCGGGCGGATGGCTGCCTGGAGTGCGGAGCGGGTCTCTCTTGGGGGGTCCTGGCTCGTACCTGGGGTTGGGGCGGGGGGATGCCCGGAACTCCTGGGTGGTGGTGGGGTGCTCGTTTGGGGCTGTGGGCGTCCTTCTCCGGTGGGGCCCTGCGTTGGGTTCTCCCGGCGTGGCGGGGGGGCTGCTCTCCTGGTTGGGCTGGGGCGGCGCTCTCTTTCCCTCCGTCCCTCCCTGGCCTCTGGCTCTGGGGGCCTTGCGGCGGCCCTGCTGGCCCTGGCCTGGGTGGCGGGCTTGGTCGCCCGGGCGGCGGTTGTTCCCTGCCGGTTCCCGTGTGGCGTTGGGGGGATTCCGGCTGCCGCTGCTGCTGCGGTGGGGGTCTTGGGGTGGGGATGGCTGGGCACTCTCCCTCCTTCTTTTCACGTTCCACCATCCATTTTAGAAGAACATAAACACTCACCTGAGCACAGGTGTTAGCTCACCTTTGCACTAACAGTTTGCATGATTGAATGACTGAAATATTTCACACTAGTTGGTTTTAAGGCATAAGTATGCGTGTGAACACTATCTGTTTTGTGTACATGTCGACAGGTGGACATTTTTGCAGCTAGCAGGTGTGTTTATAACATTTGAGTGTGTGTGTGGACAGGCTCCGCCCTTTTTTTTTTTTTTTTTTACTACATTTGAACCTTACCATAATGATTAACAACCAGTAAACTTGTTGCTTTATGCTGCTTCATGGTCTTATCCCACTTCCCCTCCTATTATCACCCCCTACCCCCCCTCTCTCTAGCGTCCCTCTCTCTTCTTCCCCTCTTTCCTTTTCCGTCCGGTCCAACACCAAAGATTTTCAGACATGATTGAAATTAATAAAGTTTGGCCTCAATTACAAAGGGGTTTATTCAGACATACCTTTGGTTTGTCTTTAGATTAATAACCCCTCTTGTTAAAGTAAAATATGTCCAACACAAGAGGCCCTCAGCTCTCATCTGTCTGCCCAGCTGTTGGACAGGACAAGTTGAAAAGAAAAAAGATAAATAGAATACATGCAGAGCTAACTACACAGAGATTGGTAGAATAAAACAAAAGGATGAGGAAAGCTTTGATGATTACAGACTACGCATGATATCTACTTTTAAATTTCACTCTGGTTTAGAGGATGATGGACAAGCAGATGGGCCCTATCAGCAGCAATTTAAAAATGCTCTACATGCTGGATCAAAAGATGCAATTAGAAAGCTGGGTACAAAAACATTTCATTGATTTATCCACGGGAACATTAGAACAATATGTGAATCACGCTATACACGCTGAAAAGGTAGTGACAGAAAAGAACGAAAAAAACTATGGGAGCATTTTTTTGAGTGAGTAGCAGAAGAAGAAGTCTTTTACCATGGTGGAGGCAGCCGAAGCAGGGGAGGTTTCAGAGGTAGAGGAGGACATCAGAGAGGGGCTTATGATTACCCCTTTCCAGGGTGTTGGACCTGTGGAAAGGAAGGACACATAGCTCGGGACTGCCCTGAAAAAAGAACAAGCATGACTAGGCCAGTGGACAGAGAGCTTTGCAATTTCTAAGACAGGACTCCCTGAAAAGCAGAATGATGAGTCAGATAGAAATGATGAGGTGTTGAGAAATTTAAGTGAAAGCAGCTAATGGTGAAACCGTGTAAATTTCTCAGTCCGAGTTAGTGCAACTAACAGATCCTTGTGGAACCAGTTGTGAGTTATCAGTCCTCATGTTTCCTGAATGTCCAGTCAACCTGCTAGGAAGAGATTCACTGTGGTTGTTAAACATCGCACTCGTCCCGACTCCTCAAGGAAACATTGAAGCTAAACGTAAAAATGAGATGAAGGAAGGAGGACTCTTTGTGGTGAAAGGGGGAGGCTCCCCCTTTTACTATTACACCTTGGATGTTGTGAACAAACCTCCAATGAACACAGGACTTGCTCTTTTAGCAGAAGCAAAAAACAAGTCATAGATGTAGAAGATGAAATGTCTCTAGATGAAATGTATGTGACCTTGTGGTACAAAAAAATCTCCTGCTCCAGACTATGAGTATGAACAGCGGCTGGCAAGAGCAACTCCAACTAAAATCACTTTTACGTATTTGTATGTAGATGAACAAAGCACTGCAGCTGTAGCTGTAAAAATGGGAGAAAACACGTTGAATTTTAGTCACATGTGGCGCCCGCTACACATCTCCGTGCTGAAAGGCACAATCAGCAGTGGCAGGATCTGGGAGATATGGTAAGGATGGGGGAAAGTGCTACATGGGGAAAGTGCCCACAACCAGGGAAGTCCCTCTACTGGGCTGACTCGAGTTGCTTTGTTTTGGGCAACCACTGTTAAAATGGGTGTGCATTTGCAAGAAAAACCAAAGGACTGGGCCAGATGATTTTTATTAGTGTTAAATGAGGAGGAGGAAGATCTGTTAAAGGATCTCCCTGAAACCCTGTGATCTAACGGACCTAGAGATGTAGGGTTAATTACTTTGCTTTACCTGTTCAGATTAGACCAAAAACAGAATATAGACCATGTGTTCGACAGTACCCTTTAAAACCAGATGCACAAGAAGGAATAAAACCGGTAATTAAAGATTAAATAGCTGCAGGAGTAATTATCAAGTGCAAGAACTTACCATGTAACACTCCTATATTTCCAGTACAAAAACAGGATGGAGGATGTTTGGAAGATGGTACAAGACTTACAAGCTGTAAACAATGCAGTTATTCAAAGAGCACCCTGTGTGCCTGACCCCTATACATTACTGAACTCGTTACTATCAGATGCAGCTGTCTTCACAGTGGTAGACATCAGTAATGCATTCTTTTCTCTGCCTGTCCACAAGGACAGCCATTACTGGTTTGCGTTCACATATGACGGCCAAAGGTACACTTACACCAGCCTACCGCAAGGTTACTGCGAAAGCCCTACTATTTATTCTTAAATAATGATGGCGAGCATGGCAAAATTCTAACCTCCAGGGGGAAGTCAAATATTAATTTATGTAGATGATGTTCTGATAGCATCACCAGATAAAAAAAACTTGTAAGAAGGATTCAGTGGCACTGTTAAAACATTTAGCTGATGAAGGCCACAAAGTCAGTAAAGATAAATTACAGCTGAGCAGGGAACAGGTAAAATATCTTGGTCATAATTTAAGCGCAGCAGGACGCACAATTATGGAAGAACGGAAAACTGCAATTCTGCAAGCACCAAAACCTCTAACGAAAAGCAAATTATGTCATTTATAGGCCTGACTAATTATTGCAGGAACTGGGTACTATGCCGAAATAACGGTTTCCCTCCACAAGTTAATGTATGAAGAAGATTTAAAAATGACTTCCCCTGTAAACTGGACATAACAAGCAAAAACAGCCTTTTGTGACATAAAACAGGTTCTGGTGTCAAGCACAGCCTTAGCGTTACCTGAATATAGTAAACCTTTTGGACAATTGGTTGACTGCAAAGGTAATTTCATGACCTCAGTTTTAGTCCAACACCATGGAGACAACTAAAACCTGTAGCTTATTTCTCCTCAAAATTAGATAGTGTGGCATCTGCATTGCCGCATTGCATCAGAGCAGTAATTGCGGCGTGTAATTCCACCCACTGACTCTTAGGGTTCCGCATGCAGTTTTAGTATTACTTTTACAGACGAACTTGACTTTTTTGTCGCCTGCGCGACACTTATCCTGCATGGCCACATTATTGTCCCAACAACACCTCACGAAAGAAAGATGCACAAGCTTGAACCCTACTATATTGTTGCCACTTCCTTATGATGGAAGCCTGCATGATTGCCAAGAATTAGCAAATAGCAAAGAGCAGACATGACCTAAAAGATCAACCACTGCCAAAAGGTCAAATACTTTATGTAGATGGTTCTTCAAAGAAAAATGAACAAGGAAAAACGCTTTCCCCTCAAAACGCCTCTGGTGCCAATGTTGATGAAATGCTGAATTCTGTTACTTCTAGCATCTTGAATGTTCTGGATGCCATTGCCCCTATGAAGGTTAAATTGAGAAAACATAGACAGAAAGCTCCCTGGAGGAACGATGATCTAGTCAGGGCACAGAAACAACAGTGCCGCAGAGCTGAGCGAAAGTGGCGCAAGTCAAAACTCCAGGTTTATTATGGTATGTATAAGGGGGAGTTGTACGCTTACAACCAGATTTTATGCAGAACAAGGGAAAGGTACTTCTCTGAAATCATTGGAAGTTACAGCAGCAACTCTCGTATCCTGTTCACAACAGTAAACATATTAACTAACCCTCCAACCCAGCTACCAATAGAACTTGTTTGCACACCTAAATGTAATGAGTTTGCTGTATTTTTTAATGACAAGAGTTATTTTGCGTATTTTGCTGACTTTCTCTTATCAAACAATTAATTTGATGTTTTCCAGTCAGGTTTTAGACCCCATCATAGCACAGAAACTGCTTTTATCAAGGTAATCAACGACATCCGCCTGAACACTGATGATGGAAAAGTCTCTGTCTTAATCCTGCTAGACCTGAGTGCTGCCTTTGATACTGTTGATCATGGGATCCTTTTGCACAGACTCCAAGACTGGGTTGGCATCTCTGGATCTGCCCTAAGTTGGCTCAAGTCTTATCTAGAAGACAGGAAATATTTTGTTGAAATTGGGAGTTGTGTCTCAGACTACATGGCCTTGACTTGTGGTGTGCCCCAGGGATCGATCCTGGGACCCCTTCTGTTCAACCTCTACATGCTGCCACTAGGGCAGTTAATACGCAGTCATAACATATCTTATCACAACTATGCAGATGATACTCAGATCTATGTGTCACTGACAACAGGTGAATATGGCCCGGTGGATTCACTCAGCCACTGCCTCCAACAGATCAGTGCGTGGATGCAGAACAACTTTCTCCAGCTAAACTCAAATAAGACCGAAGTTGTTATTTTTGGCCCACAGAAACAAAGAGAAAGTGTCAGCTGCTACCTTCATTCTCTGTCTCTTAAACCCTCAAATCAAGTCAGAAATCTAGGGGTAATCATGGACTCTGACCTGAACTTTAACAGCCATATCAAGTCAGTAACATCAGCGGCATTTTACCATCTGAAAAACATTGCCAAAATCAAAAAGATAATGTCAAAGCCAGACCTAGAGATACTTATTCATGCATTTGTCTCCAGTAGGTTAGACTACTGTAACGGCCTGCTCACCGGCCTCTCCAAACGATTTGTAAAACAGCTTCAGTACATCCAGAATGCTGCTGCTCGAGTCCTGACCAGAACCAGGAAGTATGATCACATTAGTCCTGTGCTCAGGTCTCTGCACTGGCTCCATGTACCTCAAAGAATAGACTTCAAAGCAGCTCTGCTTGTGTACAAGTCTCTCCATGGCGGCGCACCAAAGTACATCTCTGACATTTTAGTGCCATATGAACCATCTCGTACTCTGAGGACCTCAGGGGCCGGCCTCCTGTTGATGCCCAGAGTCAGAACTAAACAAGGGGAATCAGCATTTCAATATTCTACAGCTATAATCTGGAACAGCCTCCCTGAAGTCGTAAGACAGGCTTCTTCTGTGTTCATGTTCAAATCTAGACTTAAAACATTTCTGTTTAGCCGTGTATATGACTGAAAGGTCCTATCTGCACTTTTCTTTCCTTTCCTTCCTTTCTTTTTAAATCAATTTTCAAATTTTTTCTTTTCTTTTAAAGTAAATTTTACGTTGATTATTTCTATGATGTATTGTGATTTTAATGCATTTTTCTGTTTTGTGAAGCACCTTGAATTACTTTGTGTACGAATTGTGCTATACAAATAAACTTGCCTTGCCTTAAAACGCGCACTATTCTGTCTCTTAAACCTTGAACTCGTTGTTCCAGTAGGGCTGAACCTTGTGTCACAGGCCCGTTGCCATCCATAGGATTCCAATCTCCCTGCACATAATGCCAATCCGGCGCCAAAGCGGCCATCCACACCTGCTGCACTTCCTGACCATTCAGATGATATGATCATCTCAAACTTTTCATGTCCTGCACAAACTGATTTACATCTGCTTTGTAAGAAATCACGCTTTCTTAACGTCTTCCATTGTCCATGTCCGATACACTAAAATAGTCAGGGGTTAATCATCTCCTGCCTGGGGGTTTGAAACCGGGATCATTGGAAATTATTCTGTCATTGCTGAAGTTTCTTCAGGTGCAGAGGGGAGAGGAGAAAGTCCCTCTCCCATTGTTTTGGACCACTATAATTTCTGCCCTGTCTGTGATCTAGTCAACATTCCTTTTTGAGAGGTTTCCCCATCATAAGGTGGAGGATTCTTTACTAACTGGGGGTAAAAAGAGCTGTTTACATCTGCTCCGTGTGGAGCAGTCGCTCCAAGCTCCTGCATTTTCTCATCTACTCTGTGTTGTGCAGCCTGTTTCGTCATCTTCACTTCTGTGAAACAATAATTTCCCCCCTCCCTCTGCTCTCTCCTGCTCCTTGCTGTCCTCTTTTCCTTTTTTCTGCCTCCCTCAACCAAAATTCAGTAGACTCAAATCCTGCTTTCTGCATTTTCTTCAGATTTTTTCCTGTCGTTTCTTTAATCGCATCCTGCAATACAATTATTCTCTGAGTGTTTAACCTTCCATTAAATCCATAGTCTTTTACCCATTTATGCAAATGCTGGATTTTTGTAGGATCCTGACTTGCCACATACTTCGAATCCTTGCTCTGCAAACTGTGTCTTTCCCATTTTTTCAAAAACACTTGCTTGTCTAACAGTTCAAAAACACAGGCTGCAAATACTGCGATTTGCATAACACAACAACAACAAAACACACAGCAAATACAACAATTAGCACAACTCAAAAACAACAAAACACACAGGAAATACATCTATTTTCTAAAATCACATTAACATACACACTATACTTTACTTATTTATAAATGCCGGCTTTTCAATTATCTTTAATTCTTACAGCTCCAAGTTATGTTACTGGGATTTGTTATTCATATCTATACATACATATACAGGGCTCCAGACTGCGAGCAATTGGTCGCATTTTGCGACCAAAATTTGAGAGTGTGCGACTAAATTTTACATCCAGTCGCACATGTGCGAGCAGTAATATTGCCTCCCCCACCCTCCGTATTTTTTTATACATTAAACGTGGAAGGGGCACGTCAATGATCAATGAAATAATCAATGAGACGCGAGCGCACACGCACGCAGGCAGACACACACACTCGCGCACATACTCATGAAATGCGAGCACGTACACTCTCGCGTGATGCCTGTGTGTGAGGCGGCCACTGCGTGTGAGAAGAATAGGGAAAGTCACTGTGAGTGGCTAAAATGCATGTAGGGGGAGGGGCCTAGAGCTGACCAACCAATCACAGTGGGGTATATGACTCTTGGGGGCGTGACAATGACAGGGTTTTGCAAGCAGGAAACCCTGACAGCCCCCTCCCTCCCCGGACCACATTAAGGAGTTCTTTACTTTCCTTTTGAACGTATTTATTTGCTCGTAATTTTCTAAATACATGCAGTCCGTGCTGAACTTTTCTCTGGGTCACACAGACCCGGAGGAAGGTTTAGGTTTTGGTTACGGTTACGGCGGCGCATCATACGGGTTACGGCAGCACACCGCTCCCGTCCCGCGGGAGTCGGGGCAGCTGAGGAGAATAAATGTCCCACACCTACATGCGTGACAGCTAACGGGGCTTGAACTTTAAACACGCTCGAGCAAAAACAACATTAGTTGTAGACACACTGAAAATACTTGGGGAAAATGCAACGATAGACGTGTTTGAGATGAACCAGCGCCTCGCCTGGATCGTTGGGGAGACCAGGGGGGGGGGCTGTGAGATGAAAGCGAATCTGCAGCAAGACTGAAGGAGAACAGGAAATTGGAGTTGTTCTTAACATTCAATTTAGTTTTAATATTCCTCTCCCCCTTAGTATGATCTGTGTTATTATATATTTTATGATTATTTTAATATTTTGTAATGTATGTAGCCTTTTTAATGAATTGGTATTTTAAATTATTTTAATTAATCACTCCACTACAAAAACCATCAGGACACATGTCCCATAATGCATTGTTTTGTAGTCTGTAGGGCAGCTTTCAGTCAGTTCAGTACTAAATTTCCAGCTGTGTCCGGGTAGGTTTGCCCCTTGCTCCCACCCCTTTCTCGCGATATTTTTGTGATGATTGACAGTTAATGTTGGAGCAAAAACAAAAATATATGTCACACACCAGGTGATCTGCGCAGCGTTGAGTTCACCTGGGTGATCTCAAACACGCTTGTTGTGCATCTTGGCTGCACCTATTTGGTGTCACAAAGATAAATTCCCATCCGTTTTCTTTACTTATTTGTACTGTCATGACAGCGATGGTGCTGTCAGTTTACCTTCTTATTGCATCTTCAAAAGTGCAGAATAAAATGTGACACTGAATTAGAAACAGCACATTGTAATTTCTGCATCTATTATTAAAGTATTTATTAGTAATACAGTGGAAATTAATAGATTTTGTTAGAATGTTGATTTATGGTATGCGCCCCTAAATTTTCTGGTTGTGCCCCTAAAATTTTCAGTTAGGGGCCACTGTGCTCCTACTGAAAAAAGTTAGTCTGGAGCCCTGATATATGTATATTTTTTTCACACAGGATTTCGATGACCCCGCCGTCCTTGCCTGATAGTGTCTAGAATTCTCAGGGCTTTTACTTTTTTTAACACGGAATTTAACGGACTCCGTCGTTCAACCAAATAGTACGGGATTTCAAGGACCCCGCCGTCCTTTCTGTTGTCTTTCTCCTTTGGTATACCGTCAACCTTTTGGACTCCAGCCAACGGGATGGACACCAGTTCCAACAAAGGGTTGACTCACCTAGGAGTCAGCTGTGGCCATATTCTCCTGGGGCCCACCACGCTTGCTAGAATCCTCAGGTATGTTGGTATTCGGCTAGTAGGGACCAAATTAATGTTGGCAACCTGCAACAGCTTTGTAGCAGGACTGAGCTGGCTAGGGTCATTCTGGCCTGAGACTGCCTCCCTGGGTTCCTGCACTGTATTGTAGCCAGTCTTGCTGCCTGTCCAATCTCCCTCTTGGTTTTGCTGCATTCGTGGTGTCCTTTTTTGTTTTTAGTGCCGTAGATATCATCCACTCCAAGTCACACAGCGGGTTGGCGAATGACTGGAGTAAAGGTGAAATGGGAACGGAGCGTGTCGCTCCCTGTTCCTCCCACTGATATCCCTCACTGACTGGTATGTGTGTGATGTGTGCCTTTTCGCCCTGCATGTCCTCTGGTTGCTGAGGTAATGTCCTGCTGCCCCTCTTGCCCCTCTTGGATTTTTTGGATTTGTTTACATTTTTAGTCTCTTGTGGGAAATCAGTTTTTATTTCCAGCCCTCTCCCCACACTAGGCCATGGAGCAGAGAGGTTTAGCAGGATTTTAGCGCCCACCAACTGGCTTAAACACTCTTCCCTCTGCTACAATTTTGGTTTTATTGACAATTTCAATCTTTTTTGGGATCGATGTTCCTTCTACCAACGTGATGGTCTCCACATAAACCATCTGGGAACTAAATTTTTAACAGCAAACATAATTTATGCTGTTCAGTCCTACAAACTTTATGATTGACAATCAACTCCACCTTCCAAATGTGTCAGCAGCTCCCCCCCTTCTGAAAAGATCCCTGTCATCACCAGGCCTCGCTTTCAATACCAGCCTATTTCCAGAGGATCCTCTCCTCCCTGCCTCATCGGCCTCCCCCTGCAAACCATTACTGTGGATAGTACTCAGGATTCGCTATGTGGCACCACTGAACAGCACAAACCGTCAGTCCCTTGCAAAGAACAAACACGGTTTGCTCTTTTGAATGCATGCTCAATCTCGAACAAAGCTCATTATCTGGGTGACTTGTTCACATCTGAAAATCTTGACTTCATGGCCATCACAGAGACTTGGCAGCAGGAACAGGACTACTTCCTTTTAAAGGAACTATGTCCCCCTGACTGCTCTGTTATTGGAACACCTCGGGTTGAACGGCGTGGAGGAGGCCTTGCGCTCATCCACCGAAATTCCTTCCATTGCAGGCAAATGAAGCCGGATCATTGCAAATCATTTGAGCTCCAAATGACTAAGGTTGGAAATTTAGACTTCTTTTATTGTATTTTAGTCTATCGTCCCCCTGGTTCTGCTAGAGAATTTTTAAATGAATTTTCTGAATTTCTATCTATTCTTATCAAATTTGAAAAAGTTTTAATTCTTGGTGATTTTAATTTGCATGTTGATGACCCATCTTGTAAAGTAGCTACTGAATTTTTAACACTCACTGATTCTTTTAGCCTAAAGCAACATGTTTCTAGTCCCACACACAACAAAGGTCACACCTTAGATCTTGTTTTTTTCCTTTGGCCTAGATATACGGTCTCTGAATGTGGTGGATGTTCATGCAACTGACCATTTCTGTGGTTATTTTAACATATCCAGTCTTGTGCCCAATAACTCCCATAAAGTGGTATCTCAAAGGCGTATTATAAATCAAACTGTTGTTGTTCAACTGTTTCATCTTAATTGTATTGATTATTGTGTCAATGTAGAAATTCTTATCAATCATTTTAATGGTCAATGCCTGACTCTTTTGGATATAGTGACACCCATGAAGCTTAAAACTAAAACATCTTCTAACTCTCCTCATCCCTGGTTAAATGAAGAGATTGCTGCTTTCAGAAGAACATGTCGCCAGGTAGAACGCTTGTGGAAGTCCACTAACCTGGAAGTACATAGATTGCATTTAAAGGAGATGACTGTGACATTAAATAATATGATTAAGCTTGCCAGATCTAAGTATTTTTCTGACCTAGTACATATGAACAAGAGAAATCCCAAAGTTGTCTTTGATACCATTCAAAACATTGTTTCACCCTCAGCTCCACCTGTACCTGTTTACACTACTGACGATTGCAACAGATTTTTACAATATTTTGTAAATAAGGTGAATGAGCTCAAATTAAACCTAAAATCATCCAATGAGAATACCACTATTGTAGCCTCTTTAAACTACTCCTGGACTAACTTTTCTGCCATCTCAATAGACAATATCATGGTCGTATCAAGAAAGATGAAGCCATCCTCATGTCCCTTAAATATATTGCCATCATCTATGTTTTTTAAAGTTATTGACCTAATTGCCCCATTTCTTGTTAAAATGATTAATCTGTCTCTCTCCACTGGGACTGTCCCAAACTTCCTTAAACAGGCAGCGATAAGTCCCATCTTAAAAAAGCCCCACCTGGATCCATCACAACCCTCTAATTATAGGCCTATTTCAAAATTACCTATACTCTCAAAAGTCTTGGAGAAGATAGTGGCAGAACAGTTAACATATTTTTTAAGCAACTATGAACTCTTTGATAAATACCAATCTGGTTTTAGAAAGATGCATTCCACGGAGACCACTTTACTTAAAGTTTCAAATGATATACAGATGGCTGCTGACTCTGGAAAGTATACAGTTTTGGTTCTTTTGGACTTATCCTCTGCATTTGACACTGTTGATCATAAAATACTGTTGGGCAGATTAGAAAATGAGTTTGGTATTGCTGGGTTTGTTTTAAAGTGGTTTACCTCCTACCTGACTAATAGAACATTCTCTGTCTACATAAATGGCTTGCTTTCTGACACCGCTCCACTCCTACATGGTGTGCCCCAGGGATCTGTTTTAGGACCTCTTTTGTTTTTAATGTACATCTTCCCTCTTGGAAAGCTTTTGAATAACCTTAAAAATGTGTCATACCATTTCTATGCCGATGATATTCAGCTATACTGCTCTTTCAATGACACAGAACTCCACAAACTTACAGAACTACTAGATTGCCTTGCTTTTGTTAAATCTTGGCTCACAAGTAACAGTCTACAGCTAAACCCAGAAAAGACGGAAACACTAATAGTTGCCCCAGAAAACAAAATCCCAATAATTTCCCAGCATCTTGGTTCTTTGAGCTCCTCTGTACAGCCCTGTATCAGAAATCTTGGTGTATGGTTTGACCAGTCAATGTCTTTGGACCATCATTCCAGCCTTTTAATTAGAAACTGTTTTTATCATTTACGTAACATAGCAAAATTGCAGGCGTTCTTATCTAACTCAGTCTTAGAGATGGTTATCCATGCTTTTATTTCTTCTCATTTAGATTATTGTAATTCTCTTTTTACTTGTTTTAATAAATTTGTTCTTAACCGTCTTCAGTTAGTTCAAAACACTGCTGTAAGGCTTTTAACAGGATCAGACAAAAGGGCACACATTACCCCCATTTTATCCTCCTTGCACTGGCTCCCAATCAAGTGGCGTATTGATTTTAAAATTCTAGTTTTAACCTATAGAGCTTTAAATGGACAGACCCCAAAATACTTATCAGACTTGCTCTGTCCCTACGCTTCCAGCCGTGCCCTCCGATCCTCAGATCAAAATCTTTTAAAGATTTTTAAGACAAAGTACAAAACCAGAGGTGACCGGTCGTTCCAGGCAATAGCCCCCAGACTCTGGAATGCCCTCCCTCTGTCCCTCCATGTGGCCGACACCGTCGATTCTTTTAAAAGTCAACTGAAGACACTTTTATTCAAAAATGCTTTTAGCTGACTGGCTTGATTGTTACTTTTATTCTATGTTTATTTTTCTTCAATTTAGTTTTGCTTACATTATATTTAATTGATTGTTTTTCTGCTTTTACTGGGTTATATATTGTTTATTGTTCAGCGCTTTGTGATTTTATCTGTGAAAGGCGCTATATAAATAAAACTTACTTACTTACTTACTCTTCTGGTTTGCTTCCGCAGGGTGTTTGGTGGAACCCCCTGCTGCTGTGACAGTTTTTTGGCCTTCATTTGGGAGTGTTTTACAGTTGTTTTTCACGGGTCCCTCATCCACTCCGCTGGTCCAACCACTTGCCGCTGCAGGTGCTCCTGAGAATTGGAGGCCTGTTGGGACTCGTGACCACCTACCCCTCCCTGGCCACCTGCAAGAGTGACTCTGGTACACATGTGGGAATTCACTTGTTTTTTTGTTTGCTTGATTTGCACAATGTATGCCCGTATGAATGGGGTATTTTTGTTCTGTTTTCAGTTTTTGTTGTTGTTGTTTATTTTTGAAGCACTGTTTAAACCGTTTAAAAATACTGGAGAAGCTACATTAAGCAATGTTGAAAATAAAAAGCGCTTTATTTCCTCAATAATACTTTTAGAACTTTATTGATTAAGTCACATTTATTCAAATTTGCTGTACTGAAATGTATTTTGCTGTGTAAATCAGACAATGTTGACTGTTCCCCGTAACCCTTGTGCTATCCTAGGCACTTTAACATTGGGAGTTGGGTCATCTAGACCCACTAGACAGTGCTCTGAACCTTTTTTCTTCAATGATTTCTGATCTTCACTGGTGTCCATGGATTACATGAAATCTTTCCACCTTTATCCACCTTTGTCATGGTAGGGAGAACACGTCAAAGTAAGATAGCACAAGGGTTAAAAGGGTAATACTTTTATTCAATTGCTGCACCTCAAACCCCAGTAGCTTAAATAGAAGTGATCAGTTGTGTTGCTTTCTGTTTTTCATCTTCCTCTGATAAGTACTTTGTTGTATGGAAGACCAATTATTTTACACAATCCTCAAAGAATAGATAAAAGATAATATTTTCTCACTGCTGACAGGATTTATCCAGTGCCACTTCCTCTAGAGTTAGGTGCTGTATCAGGTTTCCTAATTTTCATATGTGACAGTCCACTGGTCTTATCTACAGCCTCCTGAGGATTTGTTTACCAGTCAGCAAGGAGTGGTTTACTGGAAATGACTATTTACACCTGGGTTTGTATGCAGATACATCTGTGCGATTCTACAAACCTGTGGTCATTAGGAAAATTGTATTCTCACTACGGTTTTGAAAATGGTTCTTTGATGTCTCACCATTTTCAAGTTGGATGGAGAAAATGTGGTGACAATTGGTAACATGAGTAATTCATCAGTGTGTTTGGTCTCCAAGGAGTACCTGAAACAAATATCCAGAGAAAGGAGTGAGAGCATCCTCTTATGGACAAAGCTAAGAATAAGACTTTGGTTGCCTGTTTGAAATAGGTCTGTAGACTACAGATCCACTAAAGACATTTTTTCAGAGTATCTTTCCCCAATGAAAGGTCATGATGACTGGTATACCAATTTAACTGGATGACATAAAACTTCCCTGACCTCCAAGTCTTTGGCTCAAATAAAAATATTAGAGAGACAACAAGGTTCTGGAAACATTCCTCAGACAGTTTGGTCCATATTGACATGACAGCATCACACACTTGCTGCAGATTTTTGGCTTCACATCCATGATGCTGATCTCCCATTCCACCACATCTCAAAGGTTCTCTATTGGGTTGAGATCTGGTGACTCTGGAAGCCATTTCAGTCCAGTGAACTCATTGTCATGTTCAAGAAACCAGTCTAAAATAATCCCATTTTATGACATGTCACCTTAATCCTGCTGGAAGTAGCCATCAGAAGATGGTTCACTGTGGATGGACATGGTCAGCTGCTATATTCAGATTGCCTGTTCCATTTGGAACAATGCTAAATTGGTATTAAAGGGCCCAAAGTGTACCAACCATTACAGCACCACCAGCAGCCTGAACCATTGATACAAATAAGGATGGATCCATGCTTTCATGTTGTTGATACCAAATTCTGCCCCAACATCTGAATGTGGCAGCAGAAATGTAGACTCATCAGACCAGACAACGTTTTTTCAATCCTCTATTGTCCAGTCTAGGTGAGGCTGTGTGAATTGTAGCCTCAGTTTCCTGTTCTTCGCTGACAGGAGATGCACCCGGTGTGGTCTTCTGCTGCTGTAGCCCATCTGCCTCAGTGTTGGACATGTTGTGCGTTCAGAGATGCCCTTCTGCAGACCTCAGTTGTAACCAGCGGTTCTTTGAGTTCCTGTTGAACACACAAGATTAGCATAACCAATATTCTTGAAAGGGGGTTGTGAAAAACAATACCCATGCCCATATTTGTGTAAAAGTAAATAAGCAGGTGGGTTGAATGAATGTGTGCCTCTTAGAGTGTAACTTCATCATATTGAATGCTCCAGCAATGGCAGGAGGCCAGGAACCCCCCACCCCAGAGCTAGGAGCAGACAGTGCAGCATTCCAGATGATCCCAGCCCCCAAGACCCCCCTCAGACAGACAAAGACCCAGGAACAACCGGTCCTGTGCACCCAACCTCCACCACGGAGACTGAGCCGGAGGACAGGACCTGGCAGCCCCCCGGCCGAGGAATAGGAGGAACAGTGAGCCCCCAGAGCTGAAGCCCTTGCCAGGGCAAGGGCCTGCCCCACCCCAAGCCGCTCCAGGCCTAGATTCAATGCCCCCACCTCACGAGACTGTATGTTAGAGAGCAACAGAGAAATAAAAACCAAACAGTTTGAACCAACAGAGTTTCCCGAATTATATTTTATGTCTGTTAGATAATTACAGACATTTCCTAATAATTGCCCCCACAGTGCGAATGCACAGATTTCTTCACACCAAGCTGCTTACCTATTGAAGATTTGATCTTTGTGTATAACCAGTTCCAACAGGAGCCATTAATACAGGTAACGAGTGGAGGACAAAGGAGTCTGTAAGAGCAGGAAGTCTTGTTTGTTTGTAGGTTACCAAATACTTATTTTCCACCAATTTACAAATAAATTCTTGTGATGTCCTTCCATTAGACTTCCAGTTGATCTGCTTGAACACAACTCTCTGTCAACAGCCACCCTAGCTGGGTATTTTTGTGGGTTCCCCATACTATTGAGGGTATTAATGATGGTTTTCTGGCTAGTTGTCAAGTTTGAAATCATCTCCATATTGAATCAACCTGAGACAATTGAACCATTTTAATTACATCTGGAGAACCTGAGCAGATGCTTTGAGTTTTGTCGATGATTAGTTGGCGAATTTTATTTTAAATCATTCCTGCCCTGAAAAATGTGGGCAGATTTATCCAGAGTATTCTAATTAGTTGAAATCTGATTATATGTGCTGGAACAGCAATTTGTCTAACAGTTGTGCCTCAGTCAGCTTTGAACTGTATGTGTGTATCTGTGTTGTATGTCTGATCTTGTTCAGGTTGTACTGGAATATTATCTTGTATCTCATTGTAAGAACTGTACATTTGACAATAAAGCTTCTGATTCTGATTTATTTAAAAATAAAAAGTAAATACCTGAAATTGAATAAACAATGGGCCCTAAATCTATACTCTTTGGACATTTACTTTAAATTATAAATAAATACACTATTCCATCATATTCTAATTTTTTTAAGGGTCAGTGTTTCATATAAAATTAGCTTTCTAGCACCACCTGGTGAGGATTTATGGAGGATGTTATACAGCGGATTTTTTCTTTATTTTTTCAATTTCAATTTCTTTATTTCAAACACAAATGAAAATAAACACAAGAGTTTAGAATAGACAGATAAAACAAGAGTGTGTTAAAAAAAGGAGTGGGTTGAAGAGAAATCTTGTATGATCCCACCTCTTTTTACAACACCTGATGATCTACGTCTGTTCACAGTTTGTTCATGTTATCCATTCACATTACATTCTGCAGAGCGCCCATGCAGAAGTTACATTTTTGCCTTGTACAGTTTCATTAGTGAAATCTTGTAGGTTTTTTTGAATGCATGTAAACGTTTGCTTTGTTTTAAACCTTCATCCAGTCGTCCATTCCATAAATCCACAAATGGATCATTTTCTTTTTTGTAGTGTGAATCCACTGCTGAATCCACTGCACGAATGCAGCAAAACCATGAAACATAGGACGTGCGTACGCACAGAAATATTCGGCAATAATAAAACCGTGCGCACGCACATCCTACGGATTTTTCCCTTAATAAATCACAACCAATTCTAAATGCAGGGCAGCTTTTGCGGCTTCATGACACGCCCATGTTTGCCCATAAATAGTTTGTGAAACGCCCACAAATGAATATTCATTGATTGCAAAATCATGGCAAACACAGAGAGGAAATGAAAAAAAAACGTAACTTCACTCAATGTGAAGTAGAAGTTATCGTTGGCGAGGTGGAAAAGAGGAGAAAAATGTTGTTTGGAGGGCACAGTGTGGGCATTACTAATGCCAAAAAGGCACGTGAGCGGCAGACGCCGTAAATGCTGTAGCCTCACAACCTCGGACCGTGGCCGAAATAAAAAAGAAATGGTCGGACATCAAAGTCGAGGCAATAAAACGTCTGGCGCTGCATCGCCAGAGTGTCTCTGCCACGGGTGGGGGAGGGGGGACAAGGAGCTGACCCCTCTTGATGAGAGACTGGCGGCAATAATTGGGGAATCCCTTTTAAGTGGAGTGGTGACCGAGGCGGAGGGGGACACGACGCGCCTGATGCACCGGGTGACACAGGTGAGATAAATAATTAAAATGAATGCAGTCAAGTCACATGCAGGCTACACAATTACAGTTCATTAATATAGAACAATTTTATTTTAGTTGCTGGGTGTTCCAGCGGGGCCAGTGGTTACGATGCTGCAGCTGAGCAGCCGTCTGGACCCAGCGTCTCCACGGCACGCAGCTCTCAACCCTCTAGCAGTGGACGTGTCCTCACCGATGCAGTCCTTGAAATGCAGAGGGGTGGCCAAGGAGTTGGGCGAAATCAAGACTGACTGAAATAAACTGCACGATGAGGGAAATTTTGAATAAATAATATTTTCCACACCTTTTGTTGAGATAGATAGATAGATAGATAGATAGATAGATAGATAGATAGATAGATAGATAGATAGATAGATAGATAGATAGATAGATAGATAGATAGATAGATAGATAGATAGATAGATAGATAGATAGATAGATAGATAGATAGATAGATAGATAGATAGATAGATAGATAGATAGATAGATAGATAGATAGATGTGTTTTGCGGTGTAGCTGTTTGCTGGTTCTAGTGTCAGACCGTCCTTGGGCAAGACACCTCACCCTCCCTGCCCCCTCTGTCAGTCTGCCCCAGGGCAGCTGTGGGTCAAAGGTTACCGAGTACTTTATTAATCCCGAGGGAACTTGCATATCCATCCGATGCTACTCAAATACACAAACATTCAATGGAAATTTAAATTAGTTGAGTAATAAATAGTCATAAAATCATAAAATAATCGCACTCACTAAAAACAGAATAAAAGGAATAAAAATATAAGAGCAATAAAAACAAAATAAAAGTAAGTAAAAGCATAAAAAGTGGTAAAAAGTAGATGGCTGTTTAGTGACTCCTCCTCATGCCCCCCCCCCAGCGGCATTGAACAGTCTAATTGCAGTCAGTGCAAATGACTTCCTGAGTCTTTCTGTGGAGCATGGCAGAGAGCGAAGGCGGTCGCTGAATGCGCTCCTCTGGTCACTAAAGAGTCCATGTAGGGGATGACCAGTGTTCTTCATGATGCTGTCCAGTTTGGACAGCATCCTCCGCTCTGCCACCACCTCCACTGTCTCCAGACCCCGCCCCACCACACAGCCTGCTCTCCTGACCAGACGATTCAGTTTTTTTATGTCCTTTTTGTTCGCGCACCCCCCCCCCCCCCCCCCCCCCAACACACCACCGCATAGGACAGGGCACTTAAAACAATAGATTGATAAAACATCAAAAGGAGATCTGAGCAAACATTAAAAGAGGCGAGTCTATTTACAAAGTACAGCCTGCTCTGGCCCTTCCTATAAATGGAGTCCGTGTTTACCGACCAGTTCAGCTTCTTGTCCAGGAGGACTCCAAGGAATTTGTAGTTATCCACTACCTCCACCTCTGCTCCACCAATGAGGATGGGCTGAACTTCAGCAGGTGTTCGTCGGAAGTCCAGCACCATCTCCTTTGTCTTGGTGGTGTTGATGTGGAGGCAGTTTCGTTGGCTCCAGTGCACAAAGTCCTCCACGGGCTGTCTGTACTCCCCCTCCTCACCCTCTTTGATACAGGCCACTATTGCTGTGTCATCCGAGAACTTCTGAAGGTGGCAAGCATCAGAGTTGTAGTGGAAGTCGGTGGTGTAGAGGGTAAAGAGGAGAGGTGATAGCACTGTGCCCTGTGGAGCCCCCGTGCTACCAGTCAGTATGGAGGAACTGCAACTCCCCATTCTGACAAATTGTGGCCTGTTGGTCAGATAGTTCGTTATCCATGACACCAGTTGGAAGTTCACACCAAAGGAGAGGAGCTTCTGCTGGATTGTATTAAAAGCGCTGGAGAAGTCAAAAAAGAGCATTCTCACAGCACAGCCCCCGGTGTCCAGGTAGGAGAGGGCCCGATTTAGAAGATACAGGACGGTGTCCTCAACTCCTACTTTTGGTTGGTAGGCGAACTGGAGAGGGTCCTCATCCCCCTGCACCAGAGGTTGCAGGCGCAAGACCAGCCGCTCCAGCGTCTTTATGACATGAGATGTAAGGGCGTTCAGCTCACTGGGGCGACTTTTCTTGGGCACAGGAACAATGCATGATGTTTTCCACAGTGATGGGACCCTCCCCAGATGCATGCTCAGGTTATAAACCTGCTGTAGGGGTTCTCCTAGCTCTGCAGCACAGGCCTAAAGGAGCCGTGGACTCACTCGGTCTGGGCCAGCTGCCTTCCTGGGGTGGAGTCGTCTCAGCTCCCTGCTCACTTGATCCGCAGTGATGGAAAGGGGGTGATCATCGGGGTTTGGTGACTGAGATGGGGGCAAAGGGAGGGCAGCAGGAGGGGGAGCACAAGCAAGAAGGTTGGGGAGGTGCGTGGGGCACTGCAGCACCGGGGAGCAGGCAACATGGGGAGTAGCCTGGGGGGAGCTGAACCGGTTGAAGAAAACATTGAGTTCATCTGCCCTCTCCTGACTCCCACTTGCAGCACCGCCCTCTTTTTTGCTGCATCCAGTCATAGCCTTCATGGTGTTCCAGACCTCACGCAGGTTGTTGTCCTTCAACCTCTGCTCTGGCTTCCTCCCGTGTGCTTCCTTGGCCTCCCTCATGCAGACTTTTAGTTCCTGTTGGACCCTTCTCATCCCCTCTCGATCCTTGCTCCTGAATGCCCTCTTCTTCCTGTTCAGAACTGCCTTAACTTCCCTGGTAACCCAGGGTTTGTTATTTGAGAAACTCCTGACAGTTCTGACAGGCACCACCAAGTCCACACAGAAGTTCATATAGTCCGTTATGCAGCCCACAGCTCCTTCAATGTCATCCCCATGAGACCCAATCAGTTCACTCCAGTCCGTGCACTCAAAGCAGTCTCTGAGGGCCTCCTCAGCTCCAGCAGACCATCTCCTGACCTGTCTGGTGGTGGCTGCCTGCCTCTTCACAAGAGGGATGTAGCTAGGCTGCAGGTGTATGAGGTTGTGGTCAGATTTTCCAAGGGGGGGAGAGGGGCAGCTGAGTATGCGTCCAGAGTGTTTGCACACAGAAGATCAATAGTTCTGCTATTTCGAGTGGGGCAGTCGACATATTGGTGAAAGGTGGGCAGAGTGGTTTCCAGGGATACGTGGTTAATATCACCAGAAATGATCATGAACGCCCCTGGGTGCTTGTTCTTCTTTACAAGCGACACATCACTTCCAAACGCTGGTGCACAGCAGCAGCATTTGACTCAAATGCGTGGGGATGGGGTTCAGGGTCGGGGCCAACACAGCAATAACTATATTATTTATGAGGATGAATTGCACGACATGCCAATATTGCAGAACATATTTTACTTTTCTTTTTGCAAATAAGTGTTCATTTGAATTTCTGTTGTAATTTTCGTTTGATTTTTTAGTTTGTTTCACTGCTGATCGATCAAACGTGTTCGTGTTCGTGTAGCTGTTAATTGTCAGACTTGCTTTGTGAAGTCTTCATGTTATTTCTGAGAGGCAGTATTGTCATTTTCACTTTCACGTGTTTCTTCCATCTGCCGACGGTGTCGCCGTTTCTCATTTCACCCGTTTTTGTGCGTACGCCTGGGTCAGAGCTTGCGTGAAGGACCGCACATTTTCCCGTCAAGTTTGCTTTTTATAAATCTCAACTATTGCGTAGAGAGTGGCGTACGCCTTCTTTTGTGCGTACGCAACGTTTATAAATGAGGCCCCTGGTGGGTGTTCCTCACCTCACAGCAAGAAGGCCCTGGCCCCAAAAAAATCCCAGCTGGGACCCTTTAGTGTGGAGTTTGCATGCTATCCCCACATATGCATGGGCTTTCTCTGGGTTTTCCAGCTTCCTCCCATGATCCAAAAACATTATTAATTGGTGATTCTAAAATCACCCGAGGTGATCGTGTGACAGACTGGCAACTTGTCCAGGGTGTACGTCATCTTCACCCAGCAGTATCCAGGACATGCTCCAGTGACGCCCATGACCCTGAAAGAAATGTTGCAGGCTAAGAGAAAGGATGGATTTTGTAGCTGATCAGAAGATCCATTTTGAGACTAAATTCCAGAGAACTTTTGAATCCAGTATGCTTGGCCAACAACACTTTGCTCCTTTTGGTTGTTTGAGTTTGCTGACCACGAGAATTTCAGCCACATTTGTTCCCCAGGACACTTAGACTGTTCTCCTGCACCTTCAAGTCAAAGCTGCTGCTGCCTTCGTCCATCTCATTGGCCTCAGGAGAACCACCTTTGCCCGGTGAGCCATGTCTGAGGTGAACTCCAAGCCAAACTTCAAGCCACTCTGGTGAATAGACCCTCTCAGTTAAACTGTTGTGGTTTGATGTGATATCTGCCCATTTGATTTATTCAAATTAGTGTCTTGAACAGTTAACTACATTGTTTTCTTTAGATCACAATATTTCTCTTAAACCGTTCTGAGACATTAGCTGCATTTCCATTGACTATGAAGTTGTGCACATTAGATTTGTGATAATACATTTTCTTATATCCAAAACGTTTTTGCACTAGGAGGAGGTGGTTTTTGAGGGGTATAGAAATTGACATGTTTTGACGCTGGCAGAGTTTGGGACAGCCCCAGGAGTGGAGCCCTGCGAGTGATAGACAACCATGACCAGAACCTAAGGACCTCTGTACACAGACAGAGGGCCTGTTTACCAAATGTGAGGGTACTAGGGTACTATTTTCAGGTTTACTCTTTGGATGTCCAAACAGTAAACCTGAAAATCAAAAGGATTCTCACACTAAAGCTTGATTCGAAACGCTTTTCCTTGTGTGTAGCTCTTTGAGGCAGCTTCATTTGTAAACGGTTTTTGAAAATGACTTTATTGGTTAAACTTATACAGCATGACAGATCTTTTAGATACTACATATTGGTGTTGGTGTTTACCTTTCGTTATATCCCTTCAGGGGTTGCCACAGCAAATCAGCTTTGTGGTGGTTTGGCAGAGATTTTAACGAGATTTTAATGACGGATGTCCTTCCTGACACACCCCTGTATTTTATCCAGGCCGGGGACCGGCACAGGGGGACCCAGTCTTGGGCCCCTTCCTGGCTACATAGTTATGCAGTAGTGTGAAGGGTCTTGCCCAAGGACCAACACTGAATTAAGCTAATTGCACAACCTCAGAATCAAACCCTAATTTCTCACATGCCAGTCTTGTGTTTAACCAACTCAGCTGAGAAAAATAAAATTAGACTTTCTTTTTCAGTTAAATTTTGTAAGAAGTGATTAGCAGCAGATTAATGAAAGTGTAAATATAGTCGTACTAAAGGAGCAGTTCATTGCTAAGCAGCAGGAGGAGCTGTTTCTTTTCATCAGCCTGAGTTTAACTCTGAACTCTGACATATTTTTTGACTGACAACGTTTTGATGGGTTAAAATTAAAAGTTCATAAACTTTAGGTTGGCACAAATACACCAAACTCTTTTCAAAGCAAATCAGATTATAAACAATTATTAAAATTTGTAAAATTTTAATTGGATTTGCAGGATTCTTTTCATAAATAAAAACACGGGATGTTGGTTTAGAATTAACATGCATTTATGAACACGAAAATACAGAAAACCAAAATTAGATTAGGATATATATTGTCTGTTGACAGAGGGTAGACTGATATCTCTCAGAAGATTTGACGTTTACTCAAAAGCTTTGATGTAATGTTTGGGCCACACCTCTCAATTAGCTGTACAGGGGGGTATTCCAGAAAGCAGGTTATGCTAGTTCCTACGGTAAGTTTGAGGCTAAAGAAGTTGATAACCTCAGCTTTCGGTTCCAGAAATGGAGGGATGTTTCAGGGTAGGTCAAGTTGCCATAGCAACTCATGCTCTGAACATAACCTGGTCTGGAGCAGGTTTAGTTGAAGGTTAGTTTGTTTTCAGAGAGGTGAAGCAGCATGGCGTGTCCATTTGAAGATGATTTAGTGGATGAAGAAGCTCAGATAATACTTTTTCCACCATGAGTCTGTTAAGATCACGTTTGGATGTTGGAAAGAAACTCTTTTAATTTTATTTGTAATTTTTTTCTAACTTAATTATTTGCTTCAGATAAGATAAATCAATTATTTTTAGTTAAGTCATCTTAAAATAACACGTTACCAGACATTTATTTTACTTTTTTTCAAATTACTTCAATTAAGTAGGTGTAACATTGGTGCTGCTGCTAGATCGGCAAGATCCGCAAGGAATTGTGGGATACCATTCCTTTTGCCTGTCTGGATGGATTTTGGGTTTAAGTGTGTTTTTTTTTTTTTTTTCTTTTTCTAACTTGTCCTGTCCAACAGCTGGGCAAACAGATGAAAGCTGAAGGCCTCTTGTGTTGGACATATTTTACTTTAACAACAGGGGTTATAAATCTTCAGACAAACCAGAGGTATGTCTGAATAAACCCCTTTTGTAATCAAGGTCAATCTTTATTAATTCTGATCGTTTTTGAAAATCTTTTGTGTTGGACCGGACGGAAAACGAAAGGAGGGGAGAAGAGAGAGGGATGTTAAAGAGAGGGGGGATAGGACCAGCCTTCCCCACACCAGGACCCCCGCGGGCAGCAGCCGCGGCAGCCAGAACCCCCCAATGCCACATGGCAGCAGGTAAAGAAAAACCGCCCCCCGGGCGATCGCATCCGCCACCCAGGCCAGGGCCAGCAGGACCGCCGCCCCAGAGCCAGAGAGCAGGGAATCATGGGGGGAAAGAGAGTGCCGCCCAAGCCCAACCAGGAGAGCAGCCCCCCTACGCAGCGCTAGGAGGGCCCAACAGCCCCCCCCCCCCCCCCCCCCCCCCCCGAGAGGGGCGCCCACATCCCCAGACAGGCAACTCATCAACGAGTTCCGGGCATCCCCCCGCCCCAACCCCAGGTACGAGCCAGGACCCCCCAAGGGAGACCCGCTCCGTCCTCCAGGCAGCCACCCACCAGGCCCACGGTTGTTCCAGAAAGGAGCAAGACAGGGGCCAGCCGCCCCCGCCCAGGAGGGGGGCACCCCGGGAAGAAGGGGGGACCCACAAGGGTTGTTGTAAACATGGCCAGACCTGGCTTGGCCACTATTGGAAATTTGGCGAGGCCCAGCCCCCTGGGGCAAGGACCAGAACCCACCCCACAGGGACACAGAAACCCCGGCTCAGGTGTAATGCGATACCCGGCTTGTGACCTCGCCAAAAAAAAAGGCTCAGGGATCTCTCTCCCTGCGTGGAAAGAGGACCGCCGGGCCCAGGAAACCAGCACCCAGGGGACACGGCCGCCGTTGCCAAGGGCCCTGTACCCCCCACCAGGGATGGGGTAGGGGACAGATGGTCCAAGGTCCCACCTTCCTTGCGAAATGAGTGTGTGTGTTTGTGAGGGTGTGTGTGTGCATGTGTGTGTGTTTATCTTGGAATGTATATTTTGAGGGGGGAAGGGTGTGTGTACTAAGGGGGTGCAGTTACAATTGGCGGGTAGGGCACTGAGGGGACATCTCCTGATTACTCACAGTGATGTCCAAGCACCATCCCCACCAAGGGGCCCTAAATGTCTACGGTGCAGTTAAAATTGGTGGGTAGGGCGCTAAGAGGACATTTGCTTCTTGCTGGCAGTGATGTCCAAGCACCCCCCCTACCAAGGACCCTACATGTCTGAGGTGAAAATAAAAACCGAGAGAGGGGGGACCCATTCCATACGGAAACCATGGGAGGGGGACCACTGCCAAGTAGCCCCCCCCCCCCCCCCCCCCCCCCCAGGTGACAGTTCAAGAATTACAATAAACGAAGATGGAAAAACTTTAATTGAATAGGAGTAATATGACATTTAGTTAAATAAATATGTAAATTTGAGTTGTAAAAAATATTGAGTTGCATAGATATAAGAAATTAGGTTGAAAAAATTTAACTTAATTACTTGTTACCAATTGAATTAATTTAAGTTGGATAAGTTATATATATATGCGTCACAATGAAAATAAGATCAGAACCTCTTGCGTTTACTTTATCCGTTCTTTTTCTCTAAGCAGAAACTCTTTCTTTTGCTGATGAAGCAACCGTGTTACTTTTTTGATGGACGTATAATCCTCATACGCTGTCATTAATCTCAGACTCCGTCTCACTTAAGTGTCGCGCTCTCTTTTTTTCTCCACGCGTTTCCATGGTGACTCAGGAAATCTGCGATCCATTGAGAATGTCTTTATGTACCTGCTGTGCACGTGCATTAACCCAGGGTTACCAAGTCCAGCGTAGTTACGCTAACTCATACCCGGTCTTTTGGAACTGACATACACAGAGTAAGCAAGTTCAGGCGGATTTCAGCCAGAGTTCAGGGTTAAAGTCAGGGTAGTTTAAACATGCTTCCTGGAATACCGCCCAGGTGTGTGTTGATTGAGAGGTATGAGTGACATGCAAAAACAAATGGCTCACTCTCAGACAGGGAGCACCCGGCACACAGGAGCAATTCCTCTGAAACTGCCTATGTGTCTGTATACCTGTATATCTGCATTTTTGTGCATGTGTGCATCTCTGTGTCACTGTACCTGTGCAGTGTGGTTTGAGTGTTAAGGTGTGTGTGTGGGGTGTGTGTTTGGGTGTGGGTGTGCGAGTGTCTGTGCCTGTGCTTATGTGTGATTGTGTGTATTTTTGTGTATCTAAATGATGAACATGACTAAGTCTGGAATGACAAGATAAGAACGACTGTCAGTAAGAATATTTCGTGTTTAATATGTTTCTTTTATTTTACAAATATATTGCACAAACAGGAAAAACAAAAATAAAACAAACCCTATACCTGCTGTCAAATGTACTCACATGAAAAGGAAAAAAGAAAGAAAGGTTGGCCGTACATACAGAAGGTACACAAAATAAGTCACCTGTGCATAAAACCAAAGTTAATCCTGAATCTTAGACTGCTGATTAAAAAAGTCCAGAAAAGGCCTCTATGTTTCAAGAAATTTTCTTTCTGAACCTCTCACAGTATAACGAATATTTTCTAATTTGAGATGGTACAGTACGTCCCTAATCCAATGTGTCACTGTGGGTGGGGCAACATCCTTCCACTTTAAAAGAATTAGGCGTCGAGCCAGAAGGGTTTAGAAAACAATTAGTTCCTGACCCCTAGTAGGCAATTTTAGGGTTTTATCCCTGTCCCCAAAAAGTAATAGTAGTGGATGTAACCCTTGTTCTATCCTATCAGGTGAAGGTGAGCATTGACGTGTTCTTCCTACCATGACAAAGGTGGATAAAGGTGGAAAGATTTCATGTAATCCATGGAAACCAGCGAAGATCACAAATCATTGAAGAAAAAAGGTTCAGTGCACTGTCTTGTGGGTCTGGATGACCCAACTCCCAATGTTAAAGTGCCTAGGATAGCACAAGGGTTAAAGGAATGTTAGTTCAAAATACAGCAGTCAATGCTTCACCAACTTTGCCCCCAAAAATTTGTATTTTGGGACAAAACGAAAACATGTGAATGAGATTAGCCTCTCCAGTTTTACATTTATCACATGTTTGGGTATATTTTTGCCAATTTTGATTTATGAAGGTGAATCCTGTAAACCACTGTAAACTGAATAAGACTATGCTAGGCGCATAGTGAGGAGTGAATCTTTCTCAAAACATCACCCCACTCTGATCTTAATTTGAAGATCAGTCTCCCAACCCTTTTTACTGACCAAAAGTGAAGTTGTATCCAGACTTGAAATCAGACCCATCACAGCGGAAAAGGCTTTCTTTTAGAGGAGATCAGAAATCATGATCTCATCCATTGCATTATTTGGAGGTTTGTCTGAGAACCCTGGAATGCAGACTGAAACAAAGTGACAAATCTGCAAGTATCTAAAAAAATGAGGAGTTGGAAGGTTGCACTTATCAGATATCTGCTGAAAAGATGCAAACTTATGTTCATGGAATAAATGATCGAGAGTTTTCAGCCCTTGTTGTTGCCACCTGAGAAATGTAGAGCCTTGGCCTGAAGGTAGGAAGAAAACATTAGGTGCAATTGGGACTCATTCTTAACAGACCAAAGTGATTCCTGAATTGTAAGCAAATGTTAACAGAATTATGAACTATTGGATTGCTTAATGACAAGTTCTTACTTAGAGGAAGAGATGCCCCAATTACATGTAGCAGGGAAATCGGGCTAGAAGAAAGTCTTTCCATCTCTACCCATGTTGGCCCAGCACCATCTGAATATTTCCCCCAGAAAGAAAGAAAACACCAATTGGCAGCCCAGTAATAGTAGCGAAAATTGGGAAGACCTAGACCACCTTCCTGTTTTGGTTTTGAAGGAATTTATTTTTTGTGGTTCTCATTTCTCCTAGGCTTTTATCTTATCTTTATTTCATTGAAGGTTTCCTTCAGGTTTACTGTGTGTGGTTCCTTTGAAATTTCAAAGGGGCTTCCTGAACATTGCATATGTGGAGAGGTTGTGGTGCTGCAGCTCCAATCTCAACCCCCTGCAGGAGAAAACGGTCTTTGATCTTCTGAGGCCATTTGGTTGTAGGTCTGACTTGGATCATAAATCAATCATCTCTGAGACTGATTTCCATCCCTGGGAATCGCCACAGGCATCTGCTCCCGTGTGGGGAACAAAGGTGTATTGTCTACTGTATGTTAAGAAGATCCGGCCACATGGGGGGGCCACCTAGGGAGCCATTTGGTTGCGGGACCATGTCAGTCTGGGAGGTGACTTCAGACGCGGGGAACGGATGCTGACTCCTAATATGGACTGACAGAAGTAGGCAGGCTCCCTGCCAGCCAATCCGAGCGTCCAGAGGAGGAGTCTGGACGCCATGCTGTGTTACGAAGGAGGCGGCTGAAACCGAGATGTTAAAACAGCTGGACGGAGAAACTTTCTTTGTTCCCAACAGGCTGACACGTTAAGACGTTTGTAATTCGGCGCTCTGTAAGCTCTGAAACTTTGGGAACCCAGATGATCTGTTTTATTTTGTTTTACTCTGTTTTTAGAAATATTGTTAGGGAATAAATTTGTTACACTTAATCCGGTCGAATCCCGTGGTTTTCTCCTTCTCGACTTTATTGAACATGCAACAAGGAAAGTAATCTCAAAGCGACAGATTATATTTTCCAACATTTACATCAAATGTTCTTTACGTAAACGTGCCTTTTTACCATTCCAAATAAATTATTAAATTATTCTATGATGCTTTTTAAAATAGGCTTAGAGTTTAACACTGGCAGGCATTGAAATAAGTGTAAAAATCTGGGCAATATTGACATTTTAACCACATTTACACGACCAATTAATGAGAGGTAAAGGGGTGACCACTTAAAGAACTTTTTCTTTAAAAAGGTCACAAAAATATCTTGTCACTCTAATTCCAAGATATACAAACCCCTCCTTGGCAATCTTGAAGGGTAAATTGATGCTTCTTAAAACTAATTCTGAAGTGTTCAGTGGCAGCAGTTCACTTTTATGTAGGTTTAGTTTGTCTCCTGAGATTTCACCAAATTTTGTCAGGAGGTCTAGGATATTTGGTATTGTTGTTTCAGACCTGGATATGAACAGCAGTCGACATAAAGAGCTAGCTTATGTTCTGTGCCCCAACTTTCTTTACCATGAATGGAAGAATGACTTCTTATAGCGATAGCTAACGGTTCGATAGCTAATACAAAAAGAATGGGGCTCAGGGGACATCCTTGACGGGTACCACGATGTAGTCGTTAGGAACATGTATCATTTGTAAGGAGCATGGCTGAGGGACATGAGTATAACAGTTATAGCAGTTATAACAGTTATAACAGTGGTCCACCAAGTCCGAATCTTCCCAAAGTTTCAAACAGATAAATCCATTCCACTTTATCAAAAGCTTTTTCTGTGTCCAAGGAGAGAAGGCATTCGGTTTCATTAATAGTGGGGGTGTACATAATGGTAAATAAACGACGAATGTTAAAAAAGGATTGCCAACCTTTTACAAAACCAGTCTGGTCACATGATATATTGGTGGGCAGCACTTTTTCTAAATGACATGCGAGAACTTTGGCTAAGATTTTATAGTCGCAGTTCAGAAGCGAGATGGGCCTATAAGATCCACAATCTAAGAGATTTTTTGTCTTTTTTGGGGAGTAATGTGATGCATGCTTGGTTTAGACTACTTGGAAGAACGCCCTTGTTAAAAGAGTCTGTATATACTTTGGCTAACATTGGAGCCAATTTTTCAGAGAAAGCTGCTTAGAACTCACTCTGTAGACCGTCTGGACTTAGTAATTTGTGTGGCTGTAAGGATTTAATAGCTGCTTTGATCTCCTGCTGTTGTATTGGTGCATCCAAGACAGAGACATCCTCCAGAGACAATGCTGGTATATGGCAATGTCTTAAAAAGTTGGAGAAGATCAGAATCACAGGTATCATCCGAACTATATAAATTGTAGTAATAGTCTCGGAAGGCATCATTTGTCTGTTGCTGACCTATGACCATCTCCCCGGCTTGTCACCGCGCTTATAGCTTGTTTGGCTCATGAACCCTTCAACTGTCTTGCTAGAACCTCTCCTGACTTATCAGCATGTTCATAAATATTACTCCTGTTTTTTAACAGTAGGTATTCTTTGGAATGAGAAGTGAGCCTATCATGTTCTGCACAAAGTTTTAGATGTTCTTTGTATAAATCATGTGTGGGATTTAATGAGTGTCTGTTGTCCAAGTCTGCAATCCGTTTCTCGAAATATTTTTTTGGAGAGACAGCGTCTCGCTTCTTTTTAGCTACATAAGAGATCACTTGACCTCTAAGATATGCCTTTAAGGCTTCCCAAACTGATGCTATGGATTCAACCGGTGTTAAATTAATCTCCAAAAACAAGGATATTTGATCAGAAATAAATTTCAAAAATGATTCGTCACTCAGCAACAGAGAGTTGAATCTCCAATGCCGTCTGGGTGGGGATACTCCTGGTATTTTTAATTTTAACACCAGTGGTGCATGATCTGATATTACAATTGGTTGATAATCACATTCTTGAATATGGAGGGTCAGTTTATTATCTGTTGGAAAGTGATCTATTCTACTTTAAGTCTTGTGAGCATTGTAGAAAAAGAATATTGCCTGTCCTGTGGATGCAAAAAATGCCAAATATCTAAGACGCCATAGGTAGAGAGGAAAGACTGAACATAGGAAGTGGCTTTGGATATTGCATATCCTGGTTCAACAGAGGATCTATCCATCTCTGGATTCAAACACAATTTTAGGTCTTCGCCCATAATGAGAATATGTGAATTTAAACATGGCAGTTGTTCAAAAATACAGGGGAAAAATTTTGGATCATCAGTGTTTGGAGCGTATATATTAGCTAGAATTGTCATGATATTCGAGACTTTGAGACAGACCCAGAAGGAACACAGGAGAGTTTTAAGGTAAGTAGTTTGATTTATTTTGTTCTTGTAGGTGGTCTTCCAGAGGTGATGTCTTCGGCTCGAGACTGCAGGTGGGTGGCAGGAAGACGAGGCGAGGCTGGAGGGCTTCTGAGAGGGCATGAGCGGCTGGCGAGAAGAGCGTGGATAGAACAGGCAGTTCTGGAGGAAATCCCAGGTATCACTCGTGGATGATAGAGTCCTGGAAGCGAGGCGTTAGGCAAAATTACTAAACAAGACTTATTTCTTGGCATAAACATGAGAGACCAGACAAGCACCATGGAGGAGCAACGAACTGGTGACGAATACTGGCTGTGGATCTCCTTAACCCTTGTGCTATCTTAGATGACCCCACCCTTACATTGACGTGTTCTCCCTACCATGACAAAGGTGGATTAAGGTGGAAAGATTTCATGTAATCCATGGACACCAGTGAAGATCACAAATCATTGAAGAAAAAAGGTTCAGCCCACTGTCTAGTGGGTCTAGATGACCCCACTCCCAATGTTAGAGTGCCTAGGATAGTACAAGGGTTAAGAAGGCAGCAGGGCTGATGAGGTGAGTGGCAACAGCTGGGACTCCTCCGGAGCAGAGCAGAGAGGGGTGGGGCTGACAGAGGCACCATGACAAGAATGACTTTAAGATTATAGATTAATATAAGTATAAGATTATATGTCTACCATTGGGATCAGCTAAGACTAAAGAGGGGGTAAAAGAAATATTCTTATTTATTGATATTGCAACTCCCCTAGGCTTCGCCTGAAAAGTGGAATGAAATAGCTGTCCAACCCAACCACCTCTCAAGTGGGCATTGTCTGCATTTTTGAGGTGCGTTTTCTAAACAAATGCTATTTCTGAACCCATATTCTTTAAGTGAGTGAGAGCTTTTTTCCTTTTAACTGGGTGGTTCAGGCCTTTGACATTCCAGGTTACATTATTAACAAAACAAGCCATTAAGGCCTGAATATATTTTAATAATAAGAAAGAAAAGGATAACATAACAGTATTATAGCCCAGACAGAGTTATAAATGCACATTTTGGCTGAATTGATGAAAACAGAGATAAACTTTTGGTTTAATGTTGACAGCAAGGCATTTAACCCCCTTATTTAACGCTTTACTACCTTGTTAGAAGGCACAAAGCGCTTTACAGTCACAGTTCCAGTCATCCACACACACTGATGGTGGCACCGCTAACCAACACTGGTTCCAACCTGTAACCACCAGGAGCAAAGTGGGGTTCAGTGTCTTGCCCAAGGACAATTGGACGGGCAAGGCGGGAACTGAACTTGTGATTTTCTGGAGCAGAGGTTTACCGCTCTTACCTCTGCAGCCAGTCGTATTATATTATAAACTTAAAGTGTGCTACATTCTGCCATTGTCCAGGAGTTGCTTAACAATAGTTTGATAGCAGTATATTTTTATTTCATTCAAGTTTACCTTTGCACAGTTGAAGAACTTCATCAAAATGAAAACTAGCTTGTTAGAAAAAACAATTAGAAAATCTTTTGTTTGAACTTATCAGGACTTTTGATGCAGACTTAATCTCACATTTCTGCTTCATACTTTTACGGGCAGACAGGTTTCTAGCCTGAAGCTTCCTGTCCACTATCACATGAAAAGCAGATGCAAAGTGATGCATCAGGAGCTGCTGGCTCTCTGTTGCTATGGAGCCGTGTTGCCACAGAGTTGCTTTGGATACTCAGAGGTCAGTGGTAATCAAAACTATCAAATCAAACTTTCTTTATAAAGCACATTTCCCACATTTGTTGCACAAAGTGTTTGACAGAGAAAAGATCATTTTAAATCTTAAAAAAAGACCATCACATAAAAAAATGTTAAAGACACAAATCCTTTTCCTTTTATTTTTCAAGAGGTCTTGTCTTAGCCAGGCTGCCAGTGAAAATAAGATATTTTTCTCAATCTGTCTTGCCTGGAAAAATACAAGTTATATAAAATAAAACAAATTTCCCTCAACCCTTCACCCCTCACATTGTGAAATGTAAAATGACATATAAAGAAGAATAGAAATAGACTTTTGCTCAATGCTGAAGTGAGAAATAATGGGGATCTGTCCACACCAGCGACCCCCCCTAATCACAATCACAGAAGATGTCACTGCACCCCCCACCCCACACACACTTATATCGAAGTAAGCAGCCAGAACTGGGAAAATAACTCTACCCATTTAACCAGCAAGACTTAATTAGGGGTGTGGAGGTTCTGCTGAGTTTCACCAAATGTGAAAAGATTCAAATACATTATAGTATAAAGGGAGATAAAAGAAACTGCAACCAACAAGAATATGTAAGCTGACTAAAACTAGATTTAAACGATCCAATAAAAACCATCGTCCTGAATAAAACATAGAAAACCAAGAACGAATACACAATTTGACCATCAAATACACATCTACATATTTCAGGAAAAAGCAGGTTGAAAAGCCTCCCTTTAAAAACATGAACAGTCTCTGCGTTCCTGATGTTCTCTGGGCTGGTGACGAGGACTGGAGTGACTGAATGAAGCCTCGCTGTGGGTTTTGGTTTTAACAAATACGCCTGTACCAGAGGACGTCAGGGTCTGCCAGATCACAGTGGGCTTCCTCTTAAAAACACAACACGCAGTCCTGTCCATCTATCCTCCACCATCAGCATTAGTACCAAACCTGCCTCTACATTTTACTCATAGTACAGCTGAGTCTGATTAAAGTACAAACACTCACGAGACAAAACAGAAAAACCCAGGAAGAAGAACGTCTTGACCTGCAATGCCTTACCTGTAGGGTAAGGCATTGCTAATAAACTTAGAGTTGGCTAGTCTTTTGTTCATTACATATTCAGTAGCTTGTACATTACAACAGACTAACTGAACAAAATGTTCGTAGCAGCAACACTGAGGAATTATCTGATGACAGGAAATCCCACAAACACTTTTTCATTTTATCTGCTTTTTGACAGCTGCTTCAAGCTTTATTTCATTTTGACCTAAATGTCTGAGCTGAGTTTGCTGTCAGGCCTCACTGACCCAAACACTTTCATTTGTAGCAACTGGGCATCTCTCTGTCCTGTTACTATGTTAACATGTGGATTAGAATTTATCATGAGTATCTGAGTTCTCTGTCATTCATCCAGACCATTCTATCAAAGTAGTAGTAGGTAAAACAGCAATCAACTGGACTTGGTTTTATTTTTGAAGACTTTTCATCTGATCTCCAAGAACTGTTCTGAATACTCTAACACAGGGCTACAAAAGATTAAAACACATTCGAAAAAACAACGCATCTGTCAATAGAAATGGTAGATTCAGGTACAATCCTCCATCAGTCTACAACTGTCTCTTGAAACGCAACAAAGTGGCTTCCCTCATAAGAATAGAAAACAAACCCCCTACACACACACACACTAGCTGATGAAAAAGGGACTAAAACACCCAAGACCACTTTGACTTTGTGTTAGCTCTTCCCTTCAGACTTAGAAGGAGGGGTCATGTCTTAAACCTTGTGCTATCTTAGATGACCCCCCCTCCCCTTCCATTGACGTGTTCTCCCTACCATGACAAAGGTGGATAAAGGTGGAAAGATTTCATGTAATCCATGGACACCAGTGAAGATCACAAATCATTGAAGAACAAAGGTTCAGAATTGAAAAAGTCTCTTGGAGAAAAGAAGGAACATCTTCTAGAGTAAAATCAAGTCCATGTGACTGCTTTTAGGCCTAGTCATGTAACACATTGCAATCTAGAGACAATAAAATCACCATCTGCAATGCAACTGAATTATTCGTGTAATTTAAAAGACAAATTAAAAAAAGATTCACGCATGTTACTTTCAGGCCCTGTGCAGGTAAACATTCAGCATATATAGAGAAAGGTTTTTAGTGACTGAAAAGGTCCAGGCTAGGATCCAAATTAGGATTTTGATGGAGCTACACAGCAGTTTACTACATCTTTGTATCTTCTAATCAATATTTTATTGTTTGGGTCATTTATCTTCACTTCTGTGGATTGAAATAATAAAAGGAGATTTAACTTAAACACAAGAAGGAAGTTGTGCAAATTCTTTTCAATTTAAAATAATGTTCAGAACACATTTTTTTATTTATTCATTTGAAAACTGTCAGAAAAATAATTTTGTCATATCTCTTGTGTACTAAGATGTTGATTTGATGACCACTGGGTTTTGGAGTAAACTGGTTGTGGAAAAGACCATTTAAGGCTTTTATTGGGATTAGGTGAGGGGGGAAATATATCTAATAATGCCCCTTTCCAATCACGCTTTGCTTTGTGATTTGTATTAAATGCATTTTGTGTAGTTTTGGAATTTGTGTAGCTTTGAAAGATGCACTGAATGCAAATTCTGATTGTCTATGTGGAGCTTTCATGAAAAGAATAAAACTACAGTGTAGTAGTTTGTTGTGTCCATAATTGAATTTTGAATTGGGTTTTAGCTGTTTAGAGGATTATTGTTTTGTTGAGAAGTAGTTCATGTTGTATTTTTACATGAACATTGGGCAAGATGTTGGACCATGTGTAATTTAGGACATTAGAGAAACTGTGTTATTTCAGTTCTTCTGTCTCATGTGGACATTTCTCATTGGCCACTAAATCTGGTTTAGATGATGTAAAAGCTGGACCAGGAGAAGTGGAACCAGACCAAATTGTGGTCTAGCACAGATCAGTACAGACCGCCTGAGTGGTTCTTGAGCCCTATGACCGGATAGGAGGATTGGAGAAACCTAAGTCTGGCAGTAGATTTCTGATGAGACATCAGATTTGTCCAAAAACGTACAATCCTGACACAAATGCAATCACTCACCTTTCAAAAGAAAAGATGGATGTAGAGATTATTTCTGTGTGAAAAAGACGAGAGTAGATTTCTGCTCTGCAGATAAACCCGCAAACTGTTTTCTTTAAAACGTCCCTCACAAACATACAGGTGACTTAGGTGTAAAGTCACCCTCTGAGAGTGGAAAACAAAACCGTACAATCATTGACCATGCCACTTCCTTCTCTGATGGTTTCTGAAATAAATGTCGATCATGCTTCATGCTGAAGCTGAAAACAGCTGCATGGGACATCTAGTGAGAAGGTAGATTAGTTGAAGTTTGGTTGATCCTTTTACTTTTAGTTCACCTGGTGGGAAGGAATGTGCAGCTCTCAGAATGAGGTAAACAATCCCCCAAGGAATATGGAGCCCCAAATTGTTCATAATTTAAATTACATGGAGCCCCAAATTGTTCATAATTTAAAAAAATATGGAGCCCCAAATTGTTCATAATTAAAAAAAAAAATATGACGTCGTGCAATCACACAACCAACCAATAAATCTCTCATAAACATGTAAAAAAGATCATGAAATTGAAAAACCTGCACACAAATTTTAAATTAGTCATTGTATTATTAAATATATTTCATGTTGCTCTAAAAACCTGTTCATTATTTTTAAACAGCATTTTAAAATATTAATTTTTAATCATGGTGAATATTATAATTCTACGGCTTTTTTCAGAAACTTTGATTTCAAAACCGATCTTTTCTAAAGTAGCTTTGTTTTTATGTCACATTGCCGCTTTTCAGAATGACTTATTTATTTCAAGATGAGCTTTTTCAGAAGAATGAGTCTGTCTGTCAATCAGTGAGAGTGGGTGGGGTCTAAACGCACATCAGCTAATCAACTTGACATCTACTCGTACTCCTAGAGAGCCGCTCTGCGGTGTGCCAGTCAGAAAGATGACATATTTTGCTGACATCCGCTCGGCTTTGCTGAAATTAGCGGATCAAATACTAACAATCTGTCAGCAGACGCTACTTTGAGTCGTTTATAACACTTTGGAAATGCTCAGCTTGATAATTGCTGCAGAAGATGCAAACATCTATGACTCAGTTTTTGCTCGTTTAAGAGCAATTGAGCACCGGTTTGTGTGGACCACAGAGGAGGTTTCTTAAAACTCTGGTCATCCACATCTTGAAGTTCCCATTGAGTCATCTGAAATTTATAGGTGCTTTTTCTGTATTAAACACAAACAAAAGGAGCATGTTTTGAGGCACGGCCACTTTAAAACATACGGGTAAAACATGCATGATAGTGTGTGTTTGTAAAAGGCAGTAGGAGCAAAACTGACTTGATTGTGATTTAGTTTTTTTTTTTCAGTCATCAATCAGCATCCAAAAATCCATCAAATTCTTCGGTATCTGAAATGAACAGCTGGGCTAAATTCCTATCAAACACGCCAGGTTTCCTTTCATCATTGTCAGAGTCCGATTCGTTGCCGTGTGGCTCCTCATCAATGATGCCGGCTTTGTGAAAGCTTGAAGAACAGAGCAAGCAAGCACGTTAGCCTAAGATTCTACAATCCATTCACAAACCCGGCGCTGCCTCCCAGTCTTAGTAAAAGTGTGTTCGGCATCCGTCATCCATTGCTCCGACGCCGTTCGTAACATTACTTTAAACGCCCTGTTCACCATCTTTTTACTGCAGTAGGAGCGGAAGATGGACAGCTTTTCCTGGTAGTCTGCTGGAAGTTGCTGCGCTACCATAGTCGTTGAACGGATGGAAAGATGGCACAGTTTCATTAAAAGAAAGCGCCATGACGGACATCCTTGAAAATGTTTAATTTTCATTTCCTCTGCAAGCGTTCCTGCCTTCAGTCCAATGGAGACTGTAGATACGCTTCTCTCAGCTGTTCTCTGAATATGAATCCATTGCTCTAGTTGGTCTTCTAACTCGGGCCACCTTGCCGTGTTTCCGTGAAAACTCAGCCGCGTCTTTTTGTCTTGCCGGAGTTCGTTTTCCAGCTTCCTCCACTTGTAAAAATATATTTATTCATCTTGAATTCTCTTGCAGCTGCTCTATTCCCATGTTCCTCCACGTAGCTGGTAGCTTGCAGTATAAACTGTTCTTCATAAGCATGTCTCTTTGTACATAACTGCACTTTGTACTATTCGGGGGGGGGGGGGTCTTCTTTCACGTCCTCACTTCCCTCCTTACCGTTCTCATGCTGTCCTCTCCTTCATCCTCTTTACAGAAGTCACTCAACAACACATCAGGCACACCGGACCATAGCACCATAACTTGATCCGCTAATATATTTTCATGAGAAAAAAGAAAAAGATGAAGTAAAACCTAAAACCACCCAAATTATGTCTAGACACCCAAAGCCATTTTTACCCACAAATTTAGAACCAAAACCACCCAATTTAGCTGGAAATCGCCGAATGTGGCAACACTGTGGATGTGTTGATGTGCATACTCCCACCTAGTGTTGAGGGGTGTGCACATTTGCCGAAGCCTCTTTGATGATGTAGTTAGGGGGTTGTTGTTGTTCTCTGACTAAAGGAGTAGCCAATCACAAGTGTCTCCACCTTGTCTGGTTTGATTGACAGATAGACTCATTCTGCTGAAAAAGCTCATTCTGACAAAAATAAATCATTGTGAAAAACAGCAATGTGACATAAAAACAAAGCTACTTCGGAAAATATTGATTTTTAAATCAGAGTTCCAAAAAGATAATAATATTCAACATCATTAAAAATTAATATTCTAAAATGCTGTTTTAAATAATGAACAGGTTTTTAAAGCAACATGAAATATATTTGATGATATAATGGCTAATTTAAAATTTGTGTGTAAGTTTTTCACAATTTCATGATCATTTTATATATTTATGAGAGATTTATTGGTTGATTGTAATAATATTTACACAAGGTTGTATTTATTTATTTAATTATGAACAGTTTGGGGCTCCATACAGGATGGCTTGTCCGTTCATCACTGGCTAACTGGAGTCTGGAGAAATGAAGCGCTTTCTGCTGTCAAGCTGTTGGAATGGATTTGGGCTTTTAATGAATCAAATCATTTTCATTTAATCTGTGTAATATGGTGATGCTAAAGTTAATGTTTGCAGTGTTGTAGTCATAAACAGTCTGCCGTCATGGTGAATGCGCAGACAGACCGGGGAATCCGAGCAGACAGACAGACAGACAGGTCGCTCCAGAGGTGACCGGGGAAGCCTGCTCGCTCTCTGCCGCCAGACACTGCCTCCTCCTCGGCCACCGCTCCTCCCCTCCCTCTGCCTTGGTTGCGCATTGGGGGATCCGACGACGTCACACAAGCGCGCGCACACAAACACTTCAACGCGCGCCTACGCACACGGACGCGCACACACACGCCCCTGTCTTGCGCTCTCACTCCTCTCTGTGCTGCTATTCTGGGAAGTGGCGCTTGGAATAACCCCCTCGCGCGGACGCGTGTACGTGTCTCCTGATTTCACCCTGGTACGCGCTCACAACACAGGCAGACGCACGCATTTACTTTCGGTCTGCCTGCAGAGAAGGAGCGGATCTCCTGCTTTACGCGCAACTTTCTTTCCGCCGATCGGTGGCGTCTTCGCGCCGGTCACTCCTTTTCCTCGACCGCTGTGGATTTCTAACAACCGAGCCTGCCGGGCTGCCTGTTGGGCTGCCTGTCGGGGTCCAGCCCGTCCAGGATCGACTTCTGTCACCGCTGCGGCTTGTTGTCATCTCGGAAACGCGCAGCCGGAGCGCAGACTGAAGGTAAGAGAGGAAGCTTCCTCGATATTTTCGCGAAAAAGAGCGTGTCAGCGGGCTTTTCTGCGCCATGACCGACCGCACAGCTTGTGTCTTGATTTTCTGCTTGGCTTATAAGGGCACGGCATTGCGGGGGGAATACCCCGGACAGCATTTCGCTGCATGCAGATTACCCGGGTTGCGTAATATCCTGAGGAATTTGCAGCAGCTTACGCGGCCACAGCCTGGCTGCGAAGCCGGGGAGGACGGAGGCAGAGGGCGAGCGGGCGAGCGGGCGGGCGGGCGGGAGGCGCGTTGGTGGATGTGAAACTGTGCAACGGAAGCTCGAACAGGAACCTCTGCGCTCATGCTTCGCTCAAGTGGATTTTTAAAAACACACGTGGCTTCAGTAAATCAGGAGACCGAAGACCGTCTCACCTGTTGAAGCCTAACCATTAATGGATCCTTGGATCACTTATGCTGCGCGCGCAGCGTCCGAATAGCTCAGAGGTAACGTGAACGCGCTCCGGCGGTGTTTCCTTGTTTGCGCTCAGGACATTCCTCAGATTGGCTGACACGCAGCCGCGTCCCCCTGCTCGCTCTCTGGGAGAGGACTCGGAGTCAGCCTCACGGGAGTGACTCTGCGTGTCTGAGGCGGAGGACGATGGGAGGCGCGCTGGCTGGTTCCGGGAATGTTCCATGACGCGGAGCCGCCTAGAGAGGGGCCCCGCTAGGGATGCTCCGACACACGGTCGGCCAAATTCCAGCTGAGGGAAATTATGTGAACAACTTTCACGGGTGGAGGTTCTCCACCTTTTTTTATGGACACATATGCACTGATCATAAAGGGGGTTCAGACAGGTTTGAGGGTCCAACTTCTCACAGGGGAGGTCCTGATTATTCTGGCTTCAGTGTGACCTCTCAAATAGACTTTCATGTCATTTATCAAAGTTTATGATTTATCATTGTTATCTATTTCTGTCTACAGAGACAGTGGAACACAGCTGGATTCATTTTAACAGCAGCAGAGTCTGACTTTAGGAATTTTTGGAAACTGAAACAACTTTGAGAAACTGAACTTGGGGCAAAACAAGAGAATCTCTGTTGACCCTGTTCTGTTCTGTGGGTCCCCTATAGGTGTGTGTGTGTGTGTGTGTGGGTGGGTGTGTGTGTGTGTGTGTGAGAGAGACCTGTGCACACACAGCTGATGCATGCACATACAAGACAGGGGTCCGTGTGTCTTGGCAGTCAAATGGAGACCAACCTACGTACCATCTGTCCTGCTGCCACTTCAGATGGCCATCACACACCCACCCACCCACACACACACACACACACACACGCGCGCACAAACAGACGCCGGAACAGTCTCACAAATATACACAGACTTGCACACATACAGATACAGAAACCTGCAAATAAACACACTGACACACACTCTCATAAAGAAAAACACACTCATACACAAACATGCAAAAACACATACAAACATACGCACAAACATACAGATACAGAAACATGTACAAACAAACAGGTTTATTATTTGTATTTGTTATATTCGTGTTTAATAGGGGTGTAATGGTGAATCAATAAATCGATTTATCCAACCAGATCGATCTTTTCGAGGCAAGTTGTTCGTTGACCATCCAGTGTCTAGAATGTTCTAAGAATGTTCCCTTTGGATTCTTTGGATGTGGAAAAACAACAGTGGGCTGAACTTTAGAAACTAACATGTGAATTGATTTGACATTCATTCTAGTTTACTTGTTTGTTTGGACCCAAATGAATTGTTACACCCCTAGTGTTTAATAGAAGTGACAGGTCGCAGTGGATTGGGACCCCCATGGTGTTGAGCTTATTTTGTTCTGGGCTGTGAACCCCTATGGTCAGTGACCTCTCAGTAGCGTTAGCTGTGGTGAAGCTGTAAACGACACAAAACTCAACGTTGATAACAAAGCCACAGACAGATTCTCACAGCTACCTCTAGGGTCATTTACTGTCTTTTCTAGAAACAAGTTCAACTCTTTTTAAAAGCTTTGCTGTGTGGTGCACACAAACACCATCACCACACTGCCCAACAATGTGAAGCTGCTTTGTGGAGTGGGTGCTCCTGTGCTGCAGGTGTGGGTCCTGTGCCAAAAGCAGGTAACCTGAGCTCTGCATTGAGGTCCTGACGTGTTCCTGGAATTGAGTACGGTGATTCCCCGCTTCTTTTTGTGCTGGGGAGCTCTGGCTCCTTTCTGTTCTGGAGAATGACTGCTTGAGGCATCTACCGGGTTCCTGGAAGTCCAGAAATCCAGAAAAGATGTCACTCCCAGTATAAGTTTTTCTGTGGTTTGATCCTGGTCCGGGTAGTTTTTTTTTCTACTTATTTGAATGTCAAGAGCATTTCAGATGAGTCTACCAGTGTGTTGATTGAAAAACACCGGTGTGGATTATACTTTATTATTAAAATTCATCTTTTTTTAAACTTGTCCTGTCCATCAGCTCAATAAATAGAAAGACGCTGCTGGCTTTTTTTTTTTAGATATATTGTTACAACCAGAGTCATATGATCTTTATTTGGATTGACTCCTAATTTATTTGGAGAAAATTCCAAATCTTCCTTTTAAAAAAGCTTTAAAGATTTACTCAAATTGAAAACTGCAAAATGCAATAAATATGTGAATGGATTGAATTGTAAATCAAAAGTAGTTTGGCTCATGACAGCTTGTGTGGTGATTCCCATCATCAGCTCTCCAGAACTTGGTGAACTGGCTGTTAGCTGCTCTCTCTTTAAGCCGGATGTGATTTCCAAGCTTGGGCTCAGGATCATGTTAGCAGAAGTCAGAATTGAAAACATCAAGATTTCATTCATCATTTTCAAGTAAACAAAAGTATACAGTCCTTTTCATATTATTATGCAAATTGTATTTAAGTGTCAAAAAGATACAATTCATTATTTTTCAATTAAACTCATAGATGATATTGTGTGTCTGGTGTCTTTGGATCACTGACATTAATCTCAGACACATTTAATAATTAGTCTGGCAAGTGAGTTCAATAAAAAGGAAAAACTACTAAAGAAGGACGTTCCACACGAACGTGAAGAGTCCCGTGCAGCCCTGGATGGTCCAGATGATCCAATGGATGGTTGGTGGATGGCCACCATGCAGTGATGTGCAGTGAGGTTGATGGCTGGTGAGGCACCGACTGTTTACAATGAAAGATCTGAATATTTCAGCATTCATCCAACAGCAGCTATCAGAATATAAAATACACACAAGAACATATTTCTTCTACAGAGAATATTTCTTTCATAGACATGAATAGAACACTCTTCTTGTGTATAAATTATTCATATGTACTGTAAACAAATGAAAGTATACAGATGTGTTCAGCACACATTTGACCCTCAGTAACTATTTCTGGTGGTTTTCCAACTTCAAAGTCTTGAGCTTAAATCAGTTATCAAATGTCTGCTAAAATGATAAAATAAAATCAATGATTTTACTTACATTTTTCCACTTACTCCCATGTTATTTTTAAAAAAGAATCATTGAAAAACATGTTTGGCCTTACTTTTTGAGTCCATGCTCCGATCATCCTTCTTCACAAAAAGCTCTATGATCTGTTGGAAAAGTCTTCCTTATTTTCCTTTAATTTATATGAGTTTCTTCCTTTCAGTGGAGAAAGACGTCCTTAAGGCCCGTTCACACCGGGACGAATTTCGCCGGCGATTTCCGGCGTTTAACGCCTCGTGACTAAACAAAGGGCACCAATGTGAGTGTGCACACCGACGCGAAAAAACGCCACGCGTCAAAGCGTCAAAAAAAAAAAAAAAAAAAAACGCTTCGGGTTCGTTTTTTTTTTTTCGACGCGTCGCGTCGAATTCTATTCGACCAATGAGAATGGCGCTTTTGCACACGTGTCTGGAGCTCCTGAAGTTACAGTAAAACACAACTTGGGGGCGCTCAAACACAAAACTGCCTTCCTGAGCACACATACCAGCGAAGAAGATAGACGCCAAGTAGCGTCTACACTGCCGCGAAGAAATAATGACGGACATTCTAAAATATCCCCGAACCAAGCACCAGTTGGAGCTACTGGTGCTTGAAATATTAATGTTTTCTTTGTATGATTCTGACAAGCGCGTAAATACTTGGTCTCTTCTGAGTGAAAAGCGACTTTAAGAAGCTTAAAGTTGCGCAGCGCCACCTTGTGTACAGGAGTATTTCTGTTTACATTAAGCGCCATCTAATGTCAGGGAATGAAATTGCATGTTCGCTCGGCTCATCGTCAGCGAAAATCGCCTGGGTGTGAACACAAAAAACGTGGCGAAAAACGCTGGCGAATAACGCCTGGCGAATATTCGTCCCGCTGTGTACGGGCCTTTAGTCTGTTCTGTTTCTACAGCACCAGTGTAGCTACAAAGCAGCTGCCAGCTCACATCTGCCCCCTGCTGGTGAGGCATGCCTCACCTAAAGCCTTTTCTGTGGGCCTATAGCAGTGTTTCTAGAGCACGTCTCTGTTAACATTGAGTCCTGCCTTCAGACATGAGGCACAGCGTTTCAGAGCCTTACCTGGAGTTTCCGCTCCGTCTGTGATCACACAACACTCAAATTCTGCGATTTTAACCTCAGAACTGTGGAAAACGTGTTGAGTTGACTGAACATGTATATTTAACACAGCTCAGTGGAAAATAATATTTACTTAATTTACCTTTTTTATTTTATCACATTATGACAGGTGAGGCTCTGCCTCACTTGCCTGACGTCACTGCCACCACGTCCCAACAAGGCTGCGATGTCAGCATGGAGGTGGTAGAGTCGTGTTTTGGGCCTGAATCATGGGGAGAGAGCTGGTTCACCCCTTTAGGGTCCCTGAAGGTGTGAGAATGACCTCTGGAAAGTAGGTGGAGTTTCTGACTGACCACCTTCTTCTGTGGTACAAAAAGAAGAACCGTTTGTCTTCATGCATAACAATTCCCCATCTCATGCTCTAAGGCAGGGGTTGGGAACCTATGGCTCGTGAGCCATATATGGCGCTTTTGATGGTCACATGTGGCTCGCAGACAAATCTTTAATTATACTTTTTTTTTCATTAGACCAGATGCGATGCCAGAGGCGCGCGGTAGTAGCGGAGTACCTTGGAGAGAAAACTATCAGTTTACTATTATCTATTATTTCACAGAGTTTGTGCCACCCGGAAACCTGTGAATTGCCGTGCCTAAAAGTGCGCGCTCCCGTCTCTGAGAAAGAGCGCGCAGTAGCGGGGACGGGATGTGTGAGAGAGAAAGCAGAGGGTGGGGGTGAGGGGTTGTGGGGACAGGCAGCAGGTGAATCGCGCTGGGATTGTAAAAACGTAAAACCCGCTGCCCGTCACTCACTGCAGCGTGTGAGTGTGTGTTTGGCTCCCCGTCTGCATGTGAGCAGTCTGTCTCACATCTACAGAACATTCAGACCTACGACCACGTTTAAAGTCTCAACGCCTGCATGAAGCTGAAACTCACCACGTATCAACCAGACTAGACCATCAGCAAAACTACCACGAGAAATATTCATCATTTATTAGCAACAGCATAACGATGTTATTCAAAAGAATCCACAGACTTATTGTACTTTAAAAATGTTGAAATTACATCAAATGCACACATTCACTTGTATATTTAGTTTTAAACATATGATCGTGGACTGACTTGGACTGGGTGAAGTTGGGTCGCATTAAAAGTTCTGGAGTTCATTAAACGCATCAAGCAGAGATCTGATTGGCCCTCAGTTCTGTGGCTCAGCCTGTTGTTAGGTAGTTTGGACCAATGGGGTTCAGCTATGGGCCGAATAAGGGTAATGGGAGGGCTGGAGCGGGAGGGGGGAATATAAAGTTGGGAGAAGCGCTCTCGTCTCAGCGGGAGAGATTCAGGAGTTGATGAATTAATTTACGGCATTTGTTGTGGTCTACAGTAACCAGAATAAAGAACCTTAAAAGAGGTTAAGTCTCAGTGCCACAGTGTGGGAAAGGGACACTACAGTGTTGTATGGCTCTTTCGAAATTACATTTAAAAATATGTGGCGTTTATGGCTCTCTTGGCCAAAAAGGTTCCCGACCCCTGGTCTAAGGAATATCTCTGCATCATTGGCTGCTATGGACAGAAAAAGAGATAAACTGATGGTGTGGCCCCCATCCTCCCCTGACATCAACCCTATTCAGAACCTTTGGAGCATCTTCAAGTAAAATATCTCTGAGGTTGGGAGGCAGTTCACATCCAAACAGGATGTGGGAGAATATTCAGACATCCTGCAAATAAACTCAAGCAGAAACTTTCCAAAAAATCACAAGTTCAATGGATGAAAGAATAGTGAAGCTGCTACAAAATGTGGGGTTCTATTTCAAATGTATTGACCTATGAAGATGTAATAGATTGAAATGGATTTAGATTTCAGGAAATATGACCTCTTAATGCAGCAAATTCAACAAATAACCATTTTCAGTTCCTTAGAGTCTATCAAATGTTGTGGAGCTCTGTTGTGAGTAATAATGCGGAACAGGGACTTTGAAGGTTTTTATTAAAAAGAATTGGCTATCTTTAAGAGGTTTGTTCAATAATATGTAATATTTACTCTAATAATTAGGAACTTGCAAATGATGCTATCATTTGCATTGAGTATTTAGAAAGATTAATAAAATAGGATTTGCATAATAATTTGGAACAGACTGTAGAAGAGACAAAAAAGTTATGTTACATTCAAAAAGGGGGAAGTCTGAGCTAGTTGCTCCATATTTGTTTACTTGCTGCCATTGGGCCACAGTACTGCACAATATGCAACATAAAACAGACATACTTCCATGACAACACATGACAGATTTATTGCCTAATTATTTAATGAGCACAGGTTTAAATGTTGTTTTTTTTTTAAAACAAAAGGAAGAAGCACACTTCTTCTTTATGGCCTGTAATCTGTTTCACAGCCTGGTAATGGAAACTAAAGAACAGATTTACAACAACTCTAAACACACAGTGGGAACACATTCTTATTAAATACACTTGTAGACTCAACCAAATCCAATTTAAAGTCCCCTTTCGGTTGGAAGTTTTGCTTATGAGTGAAGCTTGAGAGAAAGTTGAACCCTGACCCCTTCACCCCCCACTGGTCTGAATGTCTTGTTGAGGACAAGATGGTTGTTGGGTAGTAGATCGAGGAAGCTGATCTTTTTGCTCATGTGCAACATTCATGCTGATACTTTCTGTGACTTAAACCACATCTGATTAATGGATGGTGTGCTGTTGCCATGGAAACAGCTTATAAGCCAGCAGTCATGTGATCAGAGACATCAGTAGATTTGTCATTGGTGTGATGGATGGATTTGCACAGACTTAAAGTGACCTCATCTCCCCCACCCCCGTCCGTCTGATGATCCAGACTGATTTCTGCAAAGGCACTAAGTGTGCACGCATCACACGGCTGCAGCAGTGATTGAGGGCTGTGTGTGTGTGCGCACAACCATTGGTGTTATGGCCTCAGCAGCTCAATGCTAAAGCTGCCCATGTATCGTCCCTACCTGCAGCCCCGGGCCCCACGCTGTGCAACATCACCTGAGAGTTGGGAGGGAACCTGAGAGCGTCGTGGTGTGCTGACCCGCTCCTGTTTGAATTATTGAGACTCCCCTCACAAATGTAGAGACAAAGCCTAGCCGGCTGGGTGACCCGCTTCCCCTGTGCTTCAATTTCATGTAGATTTGTCAGGGTGGGGTCAAGAACAGAGAAAGAGCGGGAAGGAAGTGAGGTGAATAAAAAAGAGGATCTTAAATATGAATGACTAAACATGACTAAACACTGAACAAATTATTATTTTCCTGAGAAAAAATGTTTTTTTGCCCATAATAAACAAATAAAAAGATTAACAGCATTTTTTATATTTGTATCACAAAGGAAGTAATTTAGTTTAATCCAAATGACTGGAGAAACATGTTAAACTTCTTAAAACTACAAATGTATCATCTACACATTTTGAGCTACAATTCAATTGAGTTTGTAAAACTCTGGTTTACAAACTGAGGTTGTCTCAAAGTGCCATGGATACAGCCAAAACATCCACATCCAGAAGGACCAAATGCTTCAGCTCCCTCATTCTTCTGAGCCTTTTCTCACACAGATGGTTTGGTTTTTGTCTGTAAAGCAGAACTATTTTGTCCATTTAAAAAAAAAAATCAAACTCCCCACCTAAAATCCCAAGACTTCCTTGCCTTAAGCTCCAACTTTTTTTGGAGTGCATTTGAAACAAGAAACGTGAAAGTCAGCAGCTCTGAAGTCTGATGACGCCTTTTAGTGTAAGAAAGACTTGGTAACACTTTATATTAAGATTCCTTAACAAGCTTTGTTAACACATTAACAAGCATTATAAATGAATTTATAGGGTGTTAGTAAGATATTTATTAGTACAATAAGTCTAATTAGGTTTATTAAATTACTTAGTTAATACATTTACAAGCATTATTATTAGGATGTTTTCAAGATGCTAATGATGCATTTACTGATATTATAGGTGCTTAACAAATGTCTCAGTGTTAATAAGCTTAATAAGATTTATTAACAACCTTTGTTAACAAATTAAGAAGTATTATTATTGTTTGGGGTTCTAGTAAGATATTTATTAGCATTATAGATGCCTGACACAAGCCTAAGTGTTCATAAGCTTAATAAGTTTTATTAACTAACTTAACAAATTAATAGGCTTTATTAATGTGTCAGATGCTAGTAAGATATTTATTAGCATTATAGATGTCTTGCAAATACCTGAAAGTGTTAATAAGATTTATTAATATCTAAAGTCAGACCATTGTCTTCTAAATCCATATTACTAAACTGCTTATTAGCTTTACAAATGTATTAATTAACTTTGTTAATAGTTTATTAATTGTTTTGCAGCACCTCATCTAAAGTGTGGACGTTTTTTAGCACAAACAACCACAAAGCATAAAGATTGTAAAAAGAACTTTATGACATTCAAACAGACTAAACATACACAAATCGTTCTGTAAAAGATATATAATAATTTAATTCAGACAAATAAAAGTTTTTTTAAAACATATATTGGTGTTGGATGACTAGCATCATACCTAATAAGGATCAAGTATTTGCATCTATCCTGAGTGAAACATTCATTGCAAATCCCATCACCAGGAGACAATTCTCTGCATTCACTGCAACAGCATTCAACCACTGTTGCCTTGCTTCAAAGTCCACAAGAAAGTTGCACAAGCCAGTAATTTTTGAAGACCGAAGACAATAAACCTACAGGAGCCATGCTAAAGCTAACACGGTAACCTGCCCATCTATGAATAAAGATGGGCAGGTTAACTAATGTCACCATTGGCTAATGAATCTGTCAATCAAACTCATCAGCAAAACAGGCGTGCTCACTTTCAGCCAATTGAATGGCCTCTTGGACTTTGCTTTCACACAGGTGACGAAAAAAGCCCCGCCCATCTTTGATTCTGTACCGGTCGGTCGTTAGCGTGTTAGCTTTAGCATGGCTCCTGTAGGTTTATTGTCTTCGGTCTTCAAAAATGACTGGCTTGTGCAACTTTCTAGTGGACTTTGAAGCAAGGCAACAGTGGTTGAATGCAGAGAAATTGTCTCCTGGTGATGGGATTTGCAATGAATGTTTCACTCAGGATAGATGCTAATAGTTTATCCTTATTAGCTATGATGCTAGTCATCCAACACCAGTATATATGTTTTAAAAAAAAAATATTTTTCTGACTTAAATTATTATATATCTTTTACAGAACGATTTGTGTATGTTTAGTCTGTTTTAATGTCATAAAGTTCTTTTTACAATCTTTATGCTTTGTGGTTGTTTGTGGTAAAAAACGTCCACACTTTAGATGAGGTGCTGCAAAACAATTAATAAACTATTAACAAAGTTAATTAGTACATTTGTAAAGCTTATAAGCAGTTTAGTAATATGGATTTAGAAGACAATGGTCTGACTTTAGATGTTAATAAATCTTATTAACACTTTCAGGTATTTGCAAGACATCTATAATGCTAATAAATATCTTACTAGCATCTGACACATTAATAAAGCCTATTAATTTGTTAAGTTAGTTAATAAAACTTATTAAGCTCATGAACACTTAGGCTTTTGTCAGGTGTCTATAATGCTAATAAATATCTTACTAGAACCCCAAACAATAATAATACTTCTTAATTTGTTAACAAAGGTTGTTAATAAATCTTATTAAGCTTATTAACACTGACACATTTGTTAGGCACTATAATATCAGTAAATGCATCATTAGCATCTTAAAAACATCCTAATAATGCTTGTAAATGTGTTAACTAAGTAATTTAATAAACCTAATTAGACTTATTGTACTAATAAATGTCTTACTAACACCCTATAAATTAATTTATAATGCTTGTTAATGTGTTAACAAAGCTTGTTAAGGAATCTTAATATAAAGTGTTACCAAAGACTTTCCTGTTTGTCTTCTTCAGTTGTCGGTTCAGGATTTCAGCTCCACCTGCAGAATCTTTCAGAAAGCCTTTCAACTGGAAACATAGTTTGTTATATAATGTTTAGTAATCTGATTTTTGAAAAGAAATCCTTTTTAACGGACAGGCGAATTAAGACGTGAGAAAGTGAGAGTCTTGCAGAGAGCAAAGAGTCTTGAAGAACGGAGATGGCTTCACTGATGGGCTTGTGCTTGCGTGCATGTATACATGAATGTGTGGTCTAGTTTTTCCAAGGAATCCCCCTTTAGTCCTGGGGAGGACGTCCCTCAGATTTAAAAAAGACTTTCAAAGCCCCCGCCCCTCAGCACTGACACCATCCTGAAACCCTCCCGGCTTCCCCAGCGAGGAGGAGACATTTGCCTTTATGGAAACTGAAGCATATTAGCTGGTTGTCTTCTTTCAGGAATTTATTCAGCATGCAAGCACGTTCAATCTTTGTTTAGTAATCACATAACCCAACCCCCCACCAGTTTTCTTCTGTAGTCATACTACACAGTCAGTTCCTGAAAAACTGCTTTCTTTTGGGAGGAGTCCCTCTTTGGAAATGAAGCAGAAATACACTCAAAAAAATAACTCATTGGATGAACTCAATTTAACTGTGTGCAGGATTTCCATCCAATAAATATGATTAGCCCCAACTCAAAAAAAATTCTTCCATGTTATGAAATATAATTGAGTTAGTCGAAGTCAATTTTATCACAAAAAGCCAAACAGAAAGAAATCCATTAACTTAATGAAACTTACTTAGTTACCGCAAAAGATGGCAAGGCAAAATCCATTGTGTGACACTAGTCTCGAACCTCAGCTTGTGGATGCCATTGACTGATCCACTGAGCCAAATCTGCTGTGGCTACTTTTACTCGCCACTATGCCACTACATAGAATCATTTTCGAAAGATACTATAAGAAGAAGAAATAAAGAGAAACAGTAAAACAGCATTCAACCAATAAAAGAATAATCACCGAAGAATCATTTTGCACGTGTAAAAGGGAGTGTTGCAGCCACAGCACATGCGCACAGCATGCCCCCTTAAGTGAACTCATTTATTTTGGATAACTGGAGTTTATGGGTGAAACTATTTATACATTTTATGTTAGGTCAATTAAATGTACATACATATTTTTAAAATAAATATATTTAAATAAAACAAGCAGCATTTACTTGTGTTACATGAAAGAGGGTCTTGAATCATTTTTTTGAGTGTACACCCCCCCCCCCAATAAAAGTTGTTGGGGCAGCCTTAAAGGCCATAATTTATACTGCAAACATGCAGCTGCTGTGGGCACCATGATGGAACAGAAGTCCTGCAGGCTGGTGGGGTCTTCCTCATGTCCTTGTTTTGCCAGCAATGATTGTGTGTGTGCATACGTGTGTGTGACTGTGTGTGAGTATTGTTGTGCTTGCAACCTGATTTAAGTCATTTTAAAACACTCAAGAGGCAAAAATCTGCTCAAACTAAAGGTTTTTGAAAATGAGAGGCAGAAATGTGCAGCTGGTGCAAGGTTGTTAAGAGTTTAATGGTAAAGGAGGGAAACTCTCTTCTGCTTGTGCCTTAAATCTTACTCAGTTTAAACAAATAATTTTAGCAAATAGTTTTCTTAAAGTAAGATTCTTTTCTTTTGCAAAACACCCTTGATGAAGCAAAATTCAATCACAGATAAAAAAAAATAAGTCAAAATATTTAGAAACAAGGAGAGGGAGCTGGTTTAGCTCGTGCTGGTTTGCAGCGCCTTCCGTCTGTGAAACCAGGGTTCGACTCCGGGCTGCTCCCTGTTCCCTTCTCTACCTCTGTGCCGGTCCCAAGCCCGGTTTGAGAAGGTTGCGTCAGGAAGGGCATCCGGCGTAAAACATTGCCAAATTTACCATGCGACTTGTTCGCTGTGGCGACCCCTTGATGGGAGAAGCCGAAAGTGGAAGAAGAAGAAGATTTAGAAACAAGGAGATTTTATTGCCAAGATCCCACGTTTGATCAGCAGAGTGATGGTTGATAGAGAGCATTGATTACTGATTATTAGTACTTTATATCATTAATATGAAAGCTGCAGCTCTCATGAGGGAATGGAGTGGGCGAATCAGCACAACATCTGGATCCTGGTAAATTTCACTGCATGTTTCACTGTTTCATCAGCTTAAACTGACTGCTGGGGTGGAGCGTCTCACATGCGTTTGTGTATGTCGCGTGCAGTCATAGAGAAGTAGAGCACAAAAGAAATTCACCACAAGGAGAGCTAATTAACAAGACTAGTTTTATGCAAATGCTTATTTGACATGCGGCGACTAACCCTCTAACTTTTACTTGACAAAGAAGAGAAAATGTTTGCAACTGACAAGTGTTAATTTTGGACCCTTCAAAATAAAATCTAACGGATAGACTCATTCTTCTATTAACCCTTGTGCTATCCTAGGCACTGCTCTATCTGCTCTATCCCAAATTTTTTATTGCCCCAGTTCTATTTATAAAATATAGAACTTATTTCTTTGTGATCAGATGGAGTTTCTCTGCTTTTAACAGGCAGCAACAGAGAGAAGCTAAAACTGGTGAAAAATGATCTGTCGGTTTTCGTAAAAGCTTTGGCTGCAGCTTTTGGACCAGATCAGGGTTTTCTGAAAAGTTTGAGAACAGCCGATTGGCCTATTAAATAACAACAGTTTTATCTTTAACCCTTGTGCTATCTTAGTAGATGACTCCACCCTTACATTGACGTGTTCTTCCTACCATGACAAAGGTGGATAAAGGTGGAAAGATTTCATGTAATCCATGGACACCAGTGAAGATCACAAATCATTGAAGAAAAAAGGTTCACAGCACTGTCTAGTGGGTCTAGATGATCCAACTCCCAATGGTAAAGTGCCTAGGATAGCACAAGGGTCAAAGAACACTGGCAGGGATTGCAGATTCAAAAATATATGTATTTGTAACACAGACTGAACCCAGAGTTTGTGTTGGAACTAAAAGTGTCCCCTTGGCTCCAATGAAGGCCATTCTCACAGCTGTCCTAATAGTAGCCGATCTCTGAGAAACCTGAAGCATTTGTGTAGGAGATTTTTTCAAGTCTCACAACATAGGCCACGCTGTCATCCTCATTAGAGCATCCTTCTCTCCCCTTGACCAGCTTTAGATATGGCGGGAACATACACTGACCAAAAATATAAACTAACACTTTTGTTATTGCTCCCATTTTTTATGGTATGAACTTAAAGATGTGAAACATTTTCCACATACACAAAATAACCTGTTCTCTGAAATATTGTTCACAAATCTGTCTAAATCTGTGATAGTGAGGACTTCACCTTTGCCAAGAAAATCCATCCCACCTCGCAGGTGTGCCATATCAAGATGCTGATTAGACAGCATGATTATTGCACAGGTGTGCCTTAGACTGGCCACAAGAAAAGGCCACTCTGAAATCTTCAGTTGTATCACACAGCACAATGCCACAGATGTCGCAAGTATTGAGGGAGTGTGCAATTGGCATGCTGATAGCAGGAATGTCCACCAGAGCTGTTGCTAGGGAATTGAATGTCCATTTCTCCACCATAAGCCATCTCCAAAGGCGTTTCCGAGAATTTGGCAGCACATCCAACCGGCCTCACAACCACAGACCACGTGTAACCAAACCAGCCCAAGACCTCCACATCCAGCATGTCCACCTCCAAGATCGTCTGAGACCAGCTACTCGGACAGCTGCTGAAACAATCGGTTTGCATAACCACAGAATTTCTGCACAAACTGTCAGAAACCGTCTCAGGGAAGCTCATCTGCATGCTCGTCGTCCTCATCGAGGTCTCGACCTCACTCCAGTTCGTCGTCGTAACCGACTTGAATGGGCAAATGCTCACATGCGATGGCGTCTGGCACGTTGGAGAGGTGTTCTCTTCATGGATGAATCCCGGTTTACACGGTTCAGGGCAGATGGCAGACAGCGTGTGCGGCGTTGTGTGGGTAAGCGGTTTTCTTACATCAATGTTGTGGATCGAGTAGCCCATGGTTGTGGTGGGGTTATGGTATGGGCAGGCATATGTTATGGGCGAAGAACACAGGTGCATTTCATTGATGGCATTTTGAATGCACAGAGATACCGTGACGAGATCCTGGGGCCCATTGTTGTGCCGTACATCCAACAACATCACCTCATGTTGCAGCATGATAATGCACGGCCCCATGTTGCAAGGATCTGTACACAATTCTTGGAAGCTGAAAACATCCCAGTTCTTGCATGGCCAGCATACTCACCGGACATGTCACCCATTGAGCATGTTTGGGATGCTCTGGATCGGTGTATACGACGGCGTGTTCCAGTTCCTGCCAATATCCAGCAACTCCGCACAGCCATTGAAGAAGAGTGGACCAACATTCCACAGGCCACAATGGACAACCTGATCAACTCTATGCGAAGGAGATGTGTCGCACTTCATGAGGCAAATGGTGGTCACACCAGATACTGACTAGTTGTCTGAGTCCCCTGACCCCCTCAATAAAACAAAACTGAAGATTTCAGAGTGGCCTTTTCTTATGGCCAGTCTAAGGCACACCTGTGCAATAATCATGCTGTCTAATCAGCATCTTGATATGGCACACCTGTGAGGTGGGATGGATTGTTTTGGCAAAGGAGAAGTGCTCATTATCACAGATTTAGACAGATTTGTGAACAATATTTCAGAGAACAGGTTATTTTGTGTATGTGGAAAATGTTTCACATCTTCGGGTTCATACCATAAAAAATGGGAGCAATAACAAGTGTTGCGTTTATATTTTTGGTCAGTGTAATTAGGTGTAGAAGGACGTTGCAGCAATAGGTGCTGGGACAATTGTCCTGGTGGGAGGTCTACCAGAATCCTGTTTCATTTTAGTTTTTTCTCTGATGTCTGATATAGAAAACGTAATGCTGTACTCTGACAAATTATTGTAGCTTGAAGGTAGAACCAATATATTTAGCTAACAGTTGCTAAGGTGAATTATCCATGAATTATATGTGTCATCAGATGTTTCCATCACTACTCTATCACTAAACTTACATTATCCTGGAAAGTCAGGAGCAGCATATCTGAATCACCTGATGGGATCTGACCCTTTGCAATCTGCATGTTGAGATCCCTGCCTTGGTTCCTGGGTGTCTGTCTTGCTCCGCCCCTTCTCAGCTGGTGCCACTTCCCTCATCAGAACAACAGTATAAAGTATAATGTACACTGCGGGACAGGTCACAACAAACTGATGACCATGTGTTTGTCTACACAAGTTGGGAACTTCAACTCTGAAGTAACACTTTGTGTGTTTCCATGGCAATAATGAAGCCCTCTCACCTCCTGCAGGACATTTTGATGAAGTGGAGCGAAGGACAAAGCGTCACAGGTAAACTCCTCACAAATCTGACTGTGTGCCTGCATGTGGGGGCAGAGGCATGTGCCAACATGCAACGACAACACTTAGACACATACAGTACAGGAAGCAGTGTTTTCAGGGGTCTGTGGTAGGCTAAGGACAGAGCAAACAGATCCAGGTTTGGTATGTTTTGTTTTCAGTATGATGTAGGGTTTTGGTGGAATACTTAAATAATATCAGGTTGATGGAGAAAAATCACTTTTAGAGCCTCTTGGAATAATAAACCTTTCTCAGGATTTAAAATGGCTGATTCCTTTGTCATGAGAAAGAAAGAGACTCATGCTGGGAGACAGGCAGCCAGAATTACTCTCACTGTTTTATCCCTGCTGGTTGCTGAGGCAACCAGCCAGCTTTGTTACCAGAGGTGTGACCTCGGCAGGGGGTGTAAATGACAAAGCTACCATCAAAAAAAGTTTCTCAGAATGTCTTTTTAAGCATTTCTAAGTCTGATTGTGGTTAAAATCAGAACACTTGGATAAAATAAAGATAAATAAACATGCACAGAGAGATTCACAGAAACTGAACTCAATCATGAATCACTCAATTTTTTTATTTCTGATTTATTGTAATGTCAGAGTTAAAGATGAATATGGCCTTGTTCTTTTTGTAAAGACTTTATTTAAAAATAACATTTAAAAATGAGTTTAACAGAGTATCAGAAGAGACAATGTTCTTTGCTTCAGGTCTTCCTAAACTGAGGAAGCAGAGGATGGATGTTAAAGTAGTTGCTGTTTTAAAACTCCAGTCTGTGTTTCCACAGAAAAAAAGGAGAAACTCAGAAATGAAAGAGCGGACGGTGCAACAAGAATTCCATCCTAAATAAAGTCATATTTCCACTTGTTCCGTTGACAGATTTCAAAGGCCTTTTTAAATGTTTTTGTCTAAAAACAAGTTGCTACCTTGTTCATTTTGTCATACACCCAAACAGACACACATTCCCAGGGGCAGCTTTTAATGCATGCTTTGCAAGCACTGATGCTCATCCTGTGTATACTCTGTTGTGTGTTTGTGTGCGTCTAAAAGTGTGTAGAGAAATGCTACGGTGCAAAATCTCAAGCCAACATACACAGGCTCTAAGGTACAGATGCTAATCTCTGCTTTACATGATCTATTTCTGTGCTCATCCGGAAACAACCCCGCAAATGCAGACTCAATGGTAACAATGCAGACACTCACAAAGACACACACACACAAACAGAAACAGACATACACAGGTGCAGATACAGACACAGAAAATGCACGACTGGAACTTGAACAAGGATTTTTTTTTCCTTTAAGGGAACAGTGCTGTTCTGTAGACAGGAAACTCATCACAACGTGACGTCACAATAATATCTGTGACTTCTAGCAGCTCCACAATTATCTCTGATGTTGTGATGAGGAGAAATATCCACTCTGTTGAAATCCTGATGGGTTTAGGTGATGTGAGACTACAGCTTGTTGAGCAACATTTAGAAACACGTAAGCTTTTCTGATACCTTCAGCGTTTTCATCTTTTTGTTTTATGTTCACAATAACAGATGCAGATTTTCATCACAGTTGAACATTTTGTAGTAAAACCTGGCTCTGCCTCTGGACAACGCACACAGTCTTCCCCCCCTTCCATATGATTCTATGAATTTCTGGAGGCAAGAGGTCAGGTGTGTCTTAAGCGTGTCTTAAGTGAGTTTTAAGTGTGTCTCAGGTGTGTCTTGGGTTTTTCTCTAATGTGTCTCTCTCAAGTGTGTCTCATATTTTTGAGTTCAGTTGTGTTTTAAGTTGGGTGTGTCTCAGTTTTCTTAAGTGCACTCAGGTGGGTCTTGACTGTCTCTCAGAAAAGTGCTAGTGTAACCGGTCGCTTTCTGCGTTGTGCTGGTTAATAATTTGGCATGACACAGTGTTACCTCCTGGAGAAAAGCCTCCTTTTATTTCTGGAAATAAACAAACAGAAAACAATACACTGTATGATCCTGCCCACTCCAGTTCCTATATAAACAAAACAAAACAAAACTTAAGCTTTAACAGTGAATCCCCAAAATATGGCACCCACCTCTCTAACAGGAGGTCATACAAAAGGGGTGGGGAACAGTAGCCTTTGGAAAATATGGGGGGGGGGGGGTCAAAAGAAGAAGAAGAAGAAGGAAGGAGGGTCTATGACTTGGAGTGTAATGCTGCAGTTTGTTAGAGATCTCTCAGGTATGGTGACTCTTAAACAGATTTTATGCTATTATAAAATAAGGTAAAGGCTATCCCGGTTACACTAGCATTACAATTAGCATTATCAACTGACTCAGAAAAACACACTGCTTGAGACGCTAATAATGCTATAATAGTTATGCTAATGTGGTGAAACGTGCTGGCATTGCGATCAGCATCATCAACTGACTCAAAAACCACATTGGTTAAGATGCTTAAAATGCTAACTAAGCTAGTTATACTTATGTGGCTAAAGGTGGTCAAGTGAAACTTCTGTGGTTGTTGTAGACTTAAGCTGGCAGCACGTGTGTGAAGGTTTCGTGAGAATCGCACACACAAAAATGTCGTTTACCCATATTGTCGAGAAACACAAAAAATCGACAAATTTCAAACTTTGCCACAAAATGGCCGCCAAGCCGTAGGTCATTTGGCCATGCCATAATAATTTCAAAACTTCCTTTGAAAATCCGTGACACATTTTTTTTGGTTTCGATATTGTATTTTGAAGTATATATTTTTTGGCCCCATCCATTTTTTTTTTTTTTACAATGATGTAATCATTTAGGGTGGGGGTGTATATGGAGTTAATTCAGTCTGAATAATTAGAAATGCACACAAACTGTTTCACAAATCCAAACTCTATTATTCACAAATATATATTTATGCAAACATGTAATATAAGTTTGTGAATCATTTCTCTGTATTTGTGAGAGAATTGCGTGTGATGAATATTAAAACTCTTCTAACGTGCCAGGTCAACAAATGTCATCTTTGGCTAATGAATCTGTCAACTAAATTCATCAGCCAATCAGGTGTGTTTGCTCTCAGCCAATCACATGGATCTGTGTATCATTTGTTTATCTGTTTTTCAAACTAAAACCAACAATTAAAAAAAAAAAAGATTGCTTTATTTAATTATTAATTTCCAGGGGAAAAAACAGAAAAACAAATAATGGATTGTATTTTTATTTTCACATTTACATGTATTTATTTACAGTCACCTAGAAGTTGTTTACTGAATGAATGAGCTAATGCAAGGGAGGCTAAGCTAAGTGCCCTTGATGTCCTAGCTGTGTGAATAATTTTGGTGACTTTTCACGCATGTGGCGGGGGTCAAATTTTCCCTCAAAGGCGCAGAAATTTGTTCAACTGTGAAAACAATATGGTAAACAAGTAAAAGAAAAGAAAATGCCATTAAAAGCCATTCTAAAAAGGTACGTTTTAATTGACATTTAAAGCATGTAAGGTCAGATATTATCCGCAGTTATTCCAGAACTGAGGGCCGGCTATGGAAAAAGCCTGGTCTCCTCAGTGTTTCTGTTATGTTGAGTGTGTGTTTAGTTACTCTTAGGTGTTTCTTGGCTGTGTCTTTGGTATACTCCCATATATTTTCAGGTGGGTGTGCCTTTGTTAATATTCTTAAAGAAGGAGATTTATTATGGAAATACAGGAATAGCCAAAAATCTGTTTTGGGTGGTGCAATCCTCCATGTAATATAAATTAATTTGAAAGAATGCTTCTTTACATTCTTCTGCCAACAGTTATGAGTATCTCATAAAATCTGTTTTTGCTCTTTGAAATTGATAGTTTGGGGTGCGCTATAAATGTTTTTTGTGTGGAGGATATTTTTTTGCAGTTTGGAGCAAGGCTTGCACTCATGAATAACACTGTGCATGTTCTAACACTTGTGAATTTACTCACATACAGCATAGAAGCTCATTTTAGCCTCTTAATGGAGAAACACGTGGAACACATAGCAGACAAGGAACAGGTTCCCCCACTGTGGCAAAAAAAAGCTTGTAACAGTCAAGCATGGACATAGAAGGAAGCTGCTTTTCCTCATAAAATGAGGTGAAGTAACAAACAGAGGGACAGATGGAGAGGTGGGAACCATGGTAACCTCTGAGCTAGTACTGTACATTCAGAACAGAAAAGTAGTACAAAACAATCTGAGCTTTTGAATTAGCTGAAGGAAAGCAGGAAACGTCGCTGCAAGAACGCACCGAGAGAAGAGCCTTGAGCTAAAGAGAAAGCACTGTTATGTTTCCATGGAGACTACTGCTCGGAGCATGGGGTGCAAACTGCGCCCTTGACAGTATCTCATGGAGAACAACTTCTGCATGTACACGCAAACACACACATCAACACGCACAGGACGTCTGCTGATGATCAGCTGCGTGCATTTGTGTGCGATAACAGAGCACCAGAATTTGAATAGCATTATGGGATATAAATGCTACAGAGACGGGAGCGGGTAGATTGGTTCCTGTTTCCTCTAGGTTACCAGAAGTCCACCAGCTTCTTTGTGTGTGCATTCAAATCACATGAAAAGCAGTGTGAGTTTGTATGCGTGCGTGTGTGTGTGTGCGCATGCATTTATGGACACGTGGGTGTTTGTGCATGCGTGTGTGTGTGTGTGTGTGCTTCAGGGTACGGAGCAACACAATGAAGAGCTTGGGTTTTGCTTTCGTGTCTGTTGCCTCTGCAGGCTGCAGATTTCCTGTGTGTCAGTAAATAAGTGTTTGCTCAGACTGCTGTGCTGCTGGCACTGATGTGTGCACATGTCAGGCACAGGCTGTGTCGGACTCATTCAAGCTGCTCTCAACTCTGCAATGGGCCAGAATGACATAGTGGAAGCTCAGATTTCTTGTGTGTTCTGACCAAAAGGTTTACCTTCAGTCTTGGCTGTGAAAGCTCCCTCAGAGGGGTTGCAGCTCTACAAGCGGATCTGTCCCAGAGCCGTGCAGAAAACCACAGGATGTCTGTGGACACAGAGATGAAGCGATGATTGAACAGTGAAGGAGGTTTCTTCTTCCACAAATTTTGCTCCAATCTGCAGCTTCTTTAAGACCCTATCATAACAGGACTTATCATTGACTTATCACTTGTAATATTTTTCTGTTTTTATTTTGTTTTTGAAGTGAGACCTTTTTATCTGTCCTAGCAGCTGGACAGTTCACTTGGCTAGGTGTAGGTTTCTTAGGCAAGACCCTTCACACATATAGGCTAGAAAATGCCATAGTGGATATCTTAAGATGCCTGTTTCCTGCTGCACAAACATAGCTGGAGTCAAATTATTACCGTCGGCTAATAAAGAAGGACTTATAGAAAAGTTTTTAGGAAGATCTGAGGGAGTTTACTCTCAATACTGGACGTTGAGGCTGACCTGGTAGTCTATTCAAAGTTAAAACAGGTTTCCAGGTTTTCTGGCAAGACCACCTATCTTGTTTGTTTTATGGAGGATACTTTGTATTTGTGAGTGTTCTTTTTCTTTTAAAATCAGACAAAAATTGAGCTTTTTATTGTCATTTTACTGTATCTGCTAAGCTGTTTCTCATTCTTTACTGGAACATCCAATATGGCGTAGCTCTTTTCGTATCTTGCGCAATGGTAACAGACTAGCAATATAACTCCTTGCTGCTGCCTATCTGGGTCTCCCTGTGCCTTGAAGAAACAGGGTTGTGTCACGAAAGGCATCCGGCATAAAAAAGATCTCTGCCAAACCACCTGTGCGAATCACTGAAAGCTGATTCACTGTAGCGGCCCCTAACGGAATAAGTTGAAAGGTGGACAACCCTTTCATCTGTCCTCCCTTCACCTCTTTTTCTTCCTTTATCATCATTCTTTCCCTCTATTCTGGCTCATTTTTCCTATTTATCTCTGTCTTTTTAATATGTGGTTTATGTAAGACCATTATGATCCATTTGGATCATATTGTTCCCATCCTCTGCTTCCCCAACATCTCCATCCTTTTTAATCCTTTCTGTTCTATTCTTGTCATTTAATTCTTACTTTTCCTCCATCAATCTTTTTCTTTTTCCCTAAAATATCTGTTCTTTTTGTTCCTTTTTCCTTCCAAGTCCTCCTTATCAGCCTTTCAGAACGTGTACCTTTAGTTCTTCACTTCTACTACCTCCCCCAGTCATATGTCAATGATGGGTGGGTGTCTTGCCTTGGTGATGTCGCTTCCTGTCAGAAACCAAAGTGACAGAAAGTAGCCCTTGTCAGAGCCCTTGTTGCTACGCTTGATCAGGTAGCGACAGTCTTTTCTCCCGCATTCCTAACACAGGACAAATCGAAGGGGTAGTGGCAGGACAAAATGGTTGAAGATTGTATCTGTGTGTGTGTGTGTGTGTGGGGGTGGGGGTGGGGGTGTGTGTGTGTGTGGGGGGGGGGGGGGGGAGTCAATGTTGTGGGTTTCTGGCAGAAAGAATACAGCAGGTGCTTCAGTGTGAAGCACTACAGTTAAGGGCCACCCAGATATTTCTGTGTCTGTGCGTGTGTGACATCATTTCCTGCTCTTTCAGCAGAGCCGGCAGGCATCTTGGGGGCATAACCAGCCTCCAGGAGCATTTCTCACAACATTATTTTCACATTTTTATATCAAGAAGCAGCTCTGAGAGGTGTTGTTAGTTTTCCTTACTTTGGTGTTGGTGTGAAGATGGTAGGCAGTGGCATGATGGGAAGAAAAAGGTGGAGAGGCTGAAAAGCTTTACTCTGATAAGGGTCTGTGATGTCACAGCTGTTGATTCATCAAGTAGAAAGGAGTGTTCTTTTAAGTCTTTTTAGTAAGCATCCCTAGATGAGAGAGAGTAGTCATTGGTGCAGATTTCAGTGGACATGTTGGTACAGGAAACAGAGGGGATGAGGAGGTGATGGGCAGGTTTGGTATCCAGGAGAGGAACATAGAACAGATGATGGTTGGTTTTGAAAGACAGATAGAAATGGTTGTAGTGAATATGTTCTTTGAGAAGAGGCAGGAATATTGGGTGACCTATAAGAGTGGAGGTAGAAGCACACAGATAGACTACATCCGGTGTGACCTGAAGGAGATCAATGACTACAAAGAAGTGGTATAGAGTGTTAACAGACAGTATAGGATGATGGTGTGTAGGATGACTCTGGTGATGAAGAAGATGAAGAAAGGGCAAAGGCAGAGAAGAGGACATTCTGGTGGAAGCTGAAAAAAAAAAGAAGCAGTGGAAACAGACTCAGGGTGGTCAGGAGGTACTCCCAGATGACTGGATAACTACAGATGATGAGATCAGGGAGACAGGTATGTGTGTACTTGGTGGTAGAATGAGGAGGTGCAGGAGTGTATATGGAGTAAGAGGCTAGCTAAGAAGAAGAGGGACACTGAGAGGACTGAGGAGAGTAGACAGGAGTACAGAGAGATGCAGCGCTTATGATGACTTGTATGTTAAATGTTGGGTACTAAAGAGGGAGAGACTGACCTGTACAGTTTAGCAAGACAGAGAGACTAAGATGGGACGAACATGTAGCAGGTTAGGGTGATTAAGGATAGGGATGGTGATGTATTGACAGGTGTCAGTAGTGTCTTGGAAAGATGGAAAGAATACTTTGAAGAGTTGAATGAAGAAAATGAGAGAGAACCAAAAATAGAAGAGGTGACTGTTGAGGAGCAGGAAGTTAAAGTGGCCCCATATGGTTTAAAGGTGGGCAGAAAATGTGTACCCTGAATGGGTTTGTCTGCAGTTTCCGTGGTGGCCCCATCTGTGTTTGCCTATGTTGGCTTAACCCTTGTGCTATCTTGTGGGGTCAAAATGACCCCACCCTTACATTGATGTGTTATACCTACCATGACAAAGTTGGAGAGGAGGTGGAGAGGATTTCATGTAATCCATGGACACCAGTGAAGAAAAAAGGTTCAGTGCACTGTCTTGTGGGTCCAGATGACCCAACTCCCATTGTCAAAGTGCCTAGGATAGCACAAGGGTTAAGTGGGAACTCGAACTCGGTAGTGAACATTTGTTAACAGCAGTATGGTTTCATGCCAAGAAAGAGCCCTACAGATGCAATAGTTTCTGGGAGGATGTTGATAGAGAAGGTCAGAGAAGGTCAGAGAGCTACACTGTGTCTTTGTAGATCTGGAGAAAGCAGAGAGGAACTGTGGAATTAAGTCTGGAGTGAAAGAGAAGTATGTTGGAGCAGAGCAGGACATGTATGAGGGCTGTAGGACAGTGGTGGGGTGTGCTTTAGGGGTGACAGAGGAGTTCAAGGTGGAGGTGGGATTACAATAGGGATCAGCTCTGAGCTACTTCCTGTTTGCAATGGTGATGGACAGACTGACAGATGAGATTAGACAGGAATCACCATGGACTTTGATGTTTGCTGACGATATTGTGATTTGTAGTTAGAGCAGGAAACAGGTGGAGAAGACTCTAAAGAGGTGGAGGTCTGCCCTGGAAAGGAGAAGAATGAAGGTTAGCTGCAGTAAGATGGAGTACATGTGTGTGAATGAGGAAGACCACAGAAGAGGTTTATGGATGCAGTAAAACAAGACTGAAGGTAACTGGTAGAGTCGAGGATGCAGAATACAGGGTTAGATGGAGGAAGCTGATTGGCTGTGGGGACCCCAGAAGGGAAAAGCCCAAGGAAAAAGAAGAAGTAATGTGGACATTTCAGGGAATGCTGGTGGCTAATCACAGTTCCTCCCCCTAAAAAAAAACATTTCCTCTGTTTTCTGCATTTTTAACATGCTGGTAAGATAAAGTAAAACCCTTGAAACTCTTTCTTGGAGCAAGACATTGTCTGCAGCATTTATGCCTCTGAAAGGCTGTGCAGCTTCTCCTCACATGTCTTCTCTCCTGCACATGTTCTGCTTTCATCATAAAATCCTATTCTCCTGTTGCAAACTATGAAATTGACATCCCTACTAAAATGGGGATTGAAATTCCTCCTGTAGCCTTTGGGATTAGCTGCTGCAGCAGCAAGCCATCTCCCAAACGAACTCCATATGCATGGCATTAAGAGTGATCGGCTCCACACAAGCTCTCCTCCTCAAAGTTGAAAGCTTAAAGCTACTTAAGATGAGTAGCACCTTGTCTGTCAAATTATGAAAGATTAGCATACGCTAGAGATGGTTAGCTCTCAGAGCAGTGTAGGAGGCAGTAAGTCTGACCTATAAAAGTTTATTGATGTCTGTCTCCTCTACAGGGATAAGTGAAAAGAATTGAGATTATTTTTTTCTAATATTTCCTGGATCATTAATGGAAATAAGATCCCCCCCCCCCCCCTTCTTCTCACTGAGGTGCTCCAGAATTTAATTTTAGATGCTGGTAGGACTTGAACTGTCACTTGTGTCAAAATTCCAATTTCACCCTCTGTTAACAAAAGAAAACCCAGTCAGACATTATTGGTACCAGAGCAGGTTTCTTACTGGGAGTTTGTGGAGCAGAATTTTTCAGGCTGAAAAGAGTTTGAAGGCTCACACGCCTTTGGAATCATCTGTCATCTCCTGAACAGAAGCAGGAACTTTCCAGACTGACTCTTGCTGCACTGACATAATGGAAAAGCTGCACTAACATTTACTTTTTTCTATTTCAAAAATGAAAACTCAACAAAACGTCCACACACTTCCAAGCTGGTGATAAATAATCAGTTTCAAAATGACTGTCCCTGCCCCTATGCTGTCATCATGGTTGTCAAAAAGGTTTGACTCCTGTCATTGTAAAATGTTTGAAGGTTTTTAAAAAAATACTTTTTAAACTACAGACGTTGTGCGCGTTCAAACAAAAAGATCAGATAATTGTGCACTTGACCTTTGACCTTCAGGGAGGGAAGCGTGGACTTTCCTCAGTAGTTTTGTGGAGGATAATGTTGGGCAAGGTGGCTGCAATTTGCAGAAACCAGCTGAATGAAAACTTCTGCAGCTTTTGTGAGCAGGTCTCCTGTCAAGTTGAGCTGAGCATCATTTCTTTCTTGTCTGGATATTTGGCTGTTTTCCTGCTGAATTTTGCAGAGTCAATTTTGCAGCGGCTGCAGCGGCTGCTTGTGCCCAGACAGACTGCTGCGCCTCGTGAGTTTGAGGCGGCTGCAGGTCCTGACAAAGACTTGTCTATTCAGCCTATTTTTGGTCAGGGAGCACTGAACAGTTGGACTCAACATCATCAGGATTTGTAGTTTCTTAAAGGTATATATTTTTTATTCATTTTCTGTCAACTTTAAACTCTTACTATGTGACACCCCTCGTTCTATTCATCTTTTTCCAGTCTGTCTCTGACAGTAATTCCACTCTGTCTTCCCTCTCTCTGGTCCCTAAACCTTTCTCCTGGTTTAGTTCTCCTGTCTTTCTGTTTTCTTATTTTCTCCTCTAAACTTTTTTTTTCATTTTTCTCATCTATGTTTACTCATTTATTTCTCTTCTTCATCCTGCTTCCTTCTTTGCGTCTCTCCATTATTGCTTTAGCATGTTCTTCTGAGTGGTAATTCTCTCTTCTGTGCAGTAGAAGCCGTCCTCAGATCCTCTGGTTTCTGTCGCTCCTGCAGCCGACCTCAGAATTGCTCCCGCTGTCTCTGTGGGATGTGGAGGAGCTGCTGCAGACACACCGCCACTCCCCGTGTGGATGATGGGATTGGGCTGACAGCTCGCTGATTTCAGACTTCTCTGCTGCCTTAAACTGCAGAGGGAACAGAAGCAGCTGTCAGCCGCCGGTTCTGATGTTGGAGTACTTTAATGCCACCAGGAAGTTTGGCCTCCATCTCTCTAATTCCCTCTAGATTTTAAACACAGAGCTCAGGGATACCAGGAATATTTATGCAAATGTATTCAGAATCTAGTTTCCTGCTGAGAAATGAAGCGTTCCTGTGTCATCAAAAATACCAGTTGTTGCTGTGAAATCCTGACATGTAATAGAGGAAGCAGCTGGAACAGAGAGGAGTGCAGAGACCCTTAAATCCACTCGCATGAACACCGGGAGAAGAAAATCACTGGAAAACTGTGTTTTTCAGATGAGACAAATTGACTACTCAGACACTTGAGCTCAAGGGAGCTGCTCACACTGATGTTGACAGCACAGTGACCCGTCAGAGACAGACTGTATGCAGTGGTGAACTGCACTGAAAGGCTGGTTATCCAATAACCTTTACTCATGATGGCCAGGAAACATTTCCTTTTACTGCAAATATTTCTCTGGTTTGACATTATTTTTCTTCATTATACTCCTGAACAAGCAGATTCCTTCACACTGAGTCTCTTTAAAGATCCACTCCAATGAAAACCGTGTTTTTGGTGTTACTAACATGTTCATGCAGCATTTTTCTGATGAAGAAGGACATATAAAGAAAAAATAAGATTAATACTGCATTTCTTTGTATTTCCTTATTCATATCCTTAATTAGGAGCAGAAGAAAAAAATGTTGTTTCAAAAAACCTTATAGTTGTTACGTACAAACTGCAATCGGAGGGCCACAAGCTTTCTGCTCTGCTCCATTCCGATGCATCCACTGTCAGACAAATAGATCCATGTTTTCCCTGTCTGAGCTGGAATCCGGATCAAAAGTGTACGGCTGGATAACTCCAATATTGCTCGCCATTTTTGTTCCACCCGTTTAGTCTGACCGCCAGGCAGAAGCGCAATGAAAAGAGTTTGCTTTTAAAGACGAGTTTCAGTAAAACTCAGTCTTCTGCATTCCTGATCCACTGACTGGTTCTTCCTCAGTATTTTAAGTCCGTCCGTCTTGTGAACAAGAGTCTTCACTCTCCATCATGAAGGATGAAGGAGGTTTAAACTTCCTCGTTTCCTCTCCATGTTTTTTTCTAGTGTCTCAATTAGTGAGTTCTTAAGTTTTCAGAAAATAATTGGTAATGTGGTCGTGAATAGCAGAGAGCGTCACATCTGTGGAAGGATCAAAGGATCTTCTTTGCACTGGATTTGTGCTGATAGAGTGGAACACATGTTCATGTGTTATTTACACCTTGGTTTTCTTTAAGTCACTTCTATTGTAGTGTTATCAAAGAGTTTACACTTACATGTTCTTCACAGACAAGGTAAATTACCTTTTCATTGTAGTATCTGAAATGGCTCCCGTGTCCTGGTCCCTCCATATTTTTTGTTGTCATGTTTTTGGGCCTTCTGTGAGTCAGCACACTCAGACAGTCCAGTGATCTGTTCACCTAGCCCCAAAGGCTGCAACTGGGATTGCAACCATAGACTCCTGCACGGCCGCAGACTCCCACACAGAGATGTTAATAAGTCAAAATAAAGGATTCGTTTGTAGCTGTATTTGAAACTTTATGTTCTTGCTGCTGCCACTCTTCTCACTTGGTCTTTCTTTAGATGTGTCATGGTTTGGGTTTCTTTGTATTGGTTTTTGCTTTCTATCTTCTTATGTCATGTTTGAGTTCTGTTTCCTGTTTTATTTTGAAAGGTTTCCTGTTTAGTGATGTTCTTGAGTTTTACTTCCTTGTTTCTAATCTGCCCTGATCATGGTCACCTGTGTCTTGTCAGTCCCGTGTGTATGTAAGTCTTGTCTCTGCCCTGGCTGTCATGTCCATGTACGTCTTCTGCCCTGATTATCTGGTTAGCCCACAGTAAGTTTAGTTTTAGTTTTGTTTCTCTGCTCTGCAGCGTTTTCTGTTATTTAGAATAAAGCCCTTGCCTTGGAACCGTGTGCCTCCGTCTCTGCATTTTGGGTCCTTCGTGCTCACCAGCCCTCCCCACCTGACAAGATGCTGCTGATCCCTAACTGCCCCCCCACACACACACTCCCACACAGACACACAAACTTGCCCGGCCCCCACAGTGTCAGTGTCATGCCCTGCAAGGTTGGCTTCATTAGCTGTAGACCTGATCAGGAAAACACATGCTGCTGCAGACATGGACTAGTCTCTTACATAACTGTCTGAATTATATAATTTGATGCAAAGTTGGTTTTAGGTGGTACAACAACGGCACAGACAGCACTGTAAGTGCACGTGTGTGTTAGTGTGTGTTTCCTGCAAAGGTTTGATTGTTCCAAGTCCTTATCGTTCATAATCTCATCTGCAGCAGCGATCTCTACCTTGGCTGCTCGTCTCTAATCTCCTTTTCTGCTTCCGGATTGATTTAAATTTAAGAGGACTGAGGAGCGGTTAATGGCCGTAACCTGAGTTCACCTGGCAGCTGCTCCTCAGCTGAAGTGTCTTTGGGGGGGGGGGCTCTCCATGCAGATCCAGAAGACAGCAGAGACAGAGGAAGTTCAACTACAAGGAAAGACGCAGAATAAACACACTTTGTTAAAATAACATTAGAGAAAGGGAAAGCTTTTTCTCTCCATTCTTGTTGATCCAATGAAGGCTGGACTTTAAAAGAAAAAAGATTATTATCAATAACAAAAGGAACATGCATTGGAGCCGGTTTAGCTTGTGCTGGTTTGCGGCGCCTTCCAACCATGAAACCAGGGTTCGACTCCGGGCTGCTCCCTGTTCCCTTCTCTACCTCTGTGCCGGTCCCAAGCCCGGTTTGAGAAGGTTGCGTCAGGAAGGGCATCCGGCGTAAAACATTGCCAAGTTTCCCATGCGACTTGTTCGCTGTGGCGACCCCTGATGGGAGAAGCCGAAAGAGGAAGAACAAAAGGAGCATGCATTATTACAGCTCTGCAGAAACTGGTGAATTTCAAATAAAAATGTTTCCCAAAAAAGTAGCAGAGTCTGGAGTTATCTACACTGCTTGATAATCACTTCATAACTTTTTAATGTCAGGAATAATTGATTGCTCCAGGGGGAATGTCACATGAATAGGAAGCAGGAAGTGCCTCAAAATTGGCAAATCTTTAAAATAAAAGCCTTACTTTGCTTTATCAAATCACCACTCTTATAAAACCACCATTACCGACAGAAAATCGTTGAGTTTGAGGCTCTGATAGAATTCAAAGATTACGACTATTTTATCGACAACTGTTTCGACTGAATAGTTATGATAAAAACAAAAGCCGCCTCTACCCCAACCTTAAAGCGTGGACGCCACGACGACTCGCTGGGAACTGTCTCGGCTCCTGGTAGCAGCTTTGAAGTCCTGGGGCCTCATTTCTAAACGTTGTGTACGCACAAAAGAAGGCGTACGCCACTCTCTACGTAATAGTTGAGATTTATAAAAAGCAAACTTGACGGGAAAATGTGCGGTCCTCCACGCAAGCTCTGACCCAGGCGTACGAACAAAAACGAGGGAAATGAGAAACGGCGACGCCGTCGGCAGATGGAAGAAACACGTGAAAGTGAAAATGACAATACTGCCTCTCATAAATAACATGAAGACTTCACAAAGCAAGTCTTACAATTAACAGCTATACGAACACCCGTTTGATCGATCAGCAGTGAAACAAACAAAAAAAAATCAAACGAAAATTACAACAGAAATTCAAATGAACACTTATTTGCAAAAAGAAAAGTGAAATATGTTCTGCAATATTGGCATGTTGTGCAATTCATCCTCATAAATAATAGTTAACAGAACGAAATAATGTACAAAACTGACATTCTCGTTAATGTGTCCGTCTGGCGGAGCAGATATAGGTGCGGGCGTGCGGACGGACGGACAGACGCACTAATTGTCCACTGGGGAAAGTTGTTTTCATATTAAAACATTTCTTCATAAGCTAAGGAATTATGGTATTCATGCATATGCCGTATTGGCGTATGTTTCAACCATTCAGAAAGCAACAAGAAATTACATTTGCGCTGAACAATTTCCCATTTCCACTTCGATTATTACCGACATCTGTAGCTTGTCAGATGTAATTAAATGGAGGGAAATAAAATGCCCCATCACAATGCGTAATCTTGATCTTGCGCTCTTAGAAGATGTGGCAAATGGAAGAATTCGGAGTGAACGCATCTTTAGACAGCAAGAAGACTCGCTGGAAAACGAGGACGAGTGGCTTATGAGCCGGTTCCCACTTCCTCGAGCCGTCCTGTTGGACCTCTGCGGGCTTTTGGGCCCGGCGTTACAGAAGAGCACTCGGAGGAACCACAAGTGTCACCCGGTGCATCTGGCGCTCCGATGTCCCCCCTCCCCCCCCTGTGGCAGAGACACTCTGGCGATGCAGCGCTAGACGTTTTTTATGCCTCGACTTTGATGTCCGACCATTTCTTTTTTATTTCGGCCACGGTCTGAGGTTGTGAGGCTACAGCATTTACGGCGTCTGCCACCGTTTGCCACTCACGTGCCTTTTTGGCATTAGTAATGCCCACACTGTGCCCTCCAAACAACATTTTTCTCCTCTTTTCCACCTCGCCAACGATAACTTCTACTTCACATTGAGTGAAGTTACGTTTTTTTTATTTCCTCTCTGTGTTTGCCATGATTTCGCAAGCCATGAATATTCATTTGTGGGCGTTTCGCGGACTATTTATGGGCAACTATGGGCGTGTCATGAATCCGCAAAAGCTGCGCTGCATTTAGAATTGGTTGTGATTTATTAAGGGAAAGATGCGTAGGATGTGCGTGCGCACGTTTTTATATATCCGAATATTTCTGTGCGTACGCACGTCCTATGTTTCATCCGTACGCCACTTCTGACGCAAATCCTACGCAAAGTTTTATAAATGAGGCCCCTGGAGTCCGCTGACAAAAAGCTGCTTTCCCTTGACGGCCGGCTCGCACTAGTGGAGATTCTCCACAATGAATTCCAGGCACCACAGGAGGTGTTGGAGTTTAGCTAACAAGAAGTGGTCGAGTTAGCTGGAGAAAATCGAGCGCTCAGAGAGGGAGGAGGCGGAGCAACCAGCAGATCTTCTCTGACAATCGGAAGATCAATGAGTCGATGTGGACATTCAGGCCTGAAGCATGAAGGACAACCTAGTCATCTCAGGGATCCTGGAAAAGACCAGGGAGGATCTGGAAAACCCCCGAAAACGTCATCAGAGACCATTCCAAAGTCACAGAGAAAACTGCAAACTGGGTGGAGCCAAACCCAACAGTTGCCAAATTTAAACATTACAAGTAAAAGGAAATTGTGAGGAAGAACGGATATTAACTGAAAGGAACCAGCCTCAGCCTGAACGACCAATTCCCTGCTGAGATATTACAACAGTGGAGGGTCCTCTTTCCCATCTGGAAGAGGTTCATCCAAGCTGGCTCCCGGGCGGTTCTCTCCGTGGACAGGCTTTATGTGGACAGTTGGCTAAACAAAGGAGAAGGAGTCACCACCTGGCTGAACAAACCTCAGGAATCGGGTGAAATAAATCCATCATACTCACCATATCATAGCAACATCACAGATGTTGGTTTAGCTTAAACTACATTAAATATTGTAGATAAAAACAGTTGGTCTAGTTAAGTTGTTAAGTTTTTTCTGATATGTCCTTTTTTTGTTTTGTGTCTTTTTCTTGTTTTCTTTATTTCTTTGTGTTTCTTTCTCTTCTCTATCACCATGTCTAACCTCTTCCTGGATGGTAAACTTAACTGTTGTGAGTGGGGGAGTCCATAACATCTGAGCTGGGTGGACCGTGCCCCCCCTGGGTGTGGGCAGGGTTCCCTACATCGGAGCACCAGGCTGCCCAATCCTTCCATCGCTGCACATAGCACCTGGAGCCCTGTGGGGGGTCTCTGTCAGTCATCGGTGTGTGCCCCCCGTCGGGTGTCCGATCTCAGCCGCCTCCTCTTGTTGGTCTTTGGTGAGGCTGGCTGCCGGGTTGCAGTATGGGCTGGTCGTGGGTGGCTCTGGCTCGCGTCTAGGGGTTGTGGTGGGGGTGCTCGGCCTTCCGGGCAGTGGTATGGGTCTCGGGTGGTCGGGGCAGGTCGGGTTCCTGCCTGGCTGGGACTTTTGGCCTGTGCACTCTCTGTTCCTCTGCATCGCTGCTGGGGGGCTGCCGGGGCATTACCTCCCGCTCCGTCCCCATGGTGGGGATCTAGTACGGGTGGGAGTGGTTGCACCGGGGCATCTGTTAGTCGTGGGCCCCTGGGTGTTGGGTTTGGCCCGGTGACTGGGGGGGGTTAGGGTTAGGGTTAGGGGTTAGGGTTAGGGTTAGGGTCTTGAGGATTCAATGTGAACAAGTATGCAATCCTATATATGTCTGTCTGTGTGCACAAGAAAATATCAGTTTGGGTGATTTTGTGACATAAGCCCTCCATAAAAACAGTACATTTGTATAGATATACTATATAATAATAATAAACTTTATTTATATACCCCTTTAGAAATCCAGATTACTAAGTGCTGTACAATTAATATGAGACAAAGTCAGTATTAAAATACGAATACTTGTAAGTAATTGTGTAAATACTGTGTGATGGTGTGTGCATGCAACGCATATGATTTCTCTTGACATTCATCTCATATCATGACTTTGTATTGTCATCAACCCCCTTCTCCCCCCTATTGTCAGCAAACCTAAAAAAATAAAGTTCAGCTTCAGTTACAAGAGGGGCTTATATGAAGGCACCTGATGGAGTATTGAACAACCCCGATTGTAAAAGCAAAACATGTCCATCACAAGAGGCACTCGCTGCAGTCTGTGTTCCTTTGCTGGACAGGACAAAAAGAAGGAATAATTGATTACATAGTAATCTGTAACTCGACTACTAGCAGATGGCTCAAAATTAATGAATTACTTACTTCACCCTGGGGGATGAAGGGGACCCAGATCATCAATGCCACCTGAGAGTGGAAAGTCTCTGGGGTGATTGTTTTTCTACAGGACAGTTGACCTGGAAGTGACACTGCAACAGGGCAGGAACCCCCCCGCGCATGCAGTGACTGGCAGATAATGAGGTTGCGTAACCGTTAAACTCTTCCTCGCATTGTAAGTATCGATTAGCCGGTTCAGCCTGACGTACAGCAGAGAGCACTCAGCTTCCAGCCCGTCAGCTGGCAGATCAATCAGATCTTAATGAGATAAATGAGTTCACTAATTAGTTAACAAGCCACAGGCTATCACCGATTCTGCTCCCACATTAAGGAGTTTAACACCAACGCTTGACTTCTTGGTTGGAAATAAGTCACTGTTTCCTGTTTTAAAGCGTTCTTCTGGATTTTCTTAGATTATCTGAACCTAAAATACATCTGTCTGTTGAGGTCACTCCACATGTTATCTGGCAGACTAATATAAGTAATGAATATAAAGAAACTTTGTATGTGTATGAACTTACACCCCCCCTTCCTTGCCGGATCATCACTTATTAAACACTTCCTGATAAGGCAGCAGTCACCAGCCAATCAAACACTCTGGTTATTTAAAACAGTATATTGTGCTGTTTGCAGAGAGCAGGGATCAGCTGCAGGATAGACAAATCAAACGCAGAGCCAATCATCTTTGACAAACAGCACCTCCATGGACAGGTTCCTCCTCTTGTCTTCTTTGGTGCTGCAGCAGAGCTGGAAGACCCAAACAGCTGAACAAGCAGAACAGCCACAGAAAGACGTCTGCTGCTGTCCAAACACGACTGGAGGCAGGAAAAAGCATCTTCTGCTCTCGATGTGGACGGATGCTGGACCGGCACAGTATTTCAGTTCTGGGCTGGCATTTAAATGAGTCTAGTTCTGATGGAAAACTGTTGTTGTTTCGTGACCAGGCAGAGGTCAAAACTGACAGAAAGTGAAGTTTTGTGAGCTCTGGCGCTGCTGGTCTTTGGTTCCTTCCAGGATAAAAGCAGCCTGTGCATGTGAAAGCTGCATCAGACCTGTGTTAGTGACTCTCATCGCACTTTGAAGTGAAATTCCTGTTTAACTAGTTTAATTTTCTTACTTTAAAGAACAGAGGTTTGGGTAAACACCTTTTTCCTGTGATAGGAAGGATCTGCCAGTATGGTGACCTTTACAAGCTGCTGCTGCCTGCTGAACCTGTGCAGGGACCATAACTGTGTGTGAGTGTGAATATGAATCTGTCCTACACCCAATCCTACTGTCTTTTTGGAGCTACCAAGTTATGGGAGCTGAGGTTCTGTGAAATACTCAGTGAAGGTCTCCAGCGGGGTTCCTCTTCATTATGAAACCATAGAGACCTGGGGCCTCATTTCTAAACGTTGCGTACGCACAAAAGAAGGCGTACGCCACTCTCTACGCAATAGTTGAGATTTATAAAAAGCAAACTTGACGGGAAAATGTGCGGTCCTCCACGCAAGCTCTGACCCAGGCGTACGCACAAAAACGGGTGAAATGAGAAACGGCGACACCGTCGGCAGATGGAAGAAACACGTGAAAGTGAAAATGACAATACTGCCTCTCAGAAATAACATGAAGACTTCACAAAGCAAGTCTGACAATTAACAGCTACACCAACACCCGTTTGATCGATCAGCAGTGAAACAAACAAAAAAATCAAACGAAAATTACAACAGAAATTCAAATGAACAATTATTTGCAAAAAGAAAAGTGAAATATATTCTGCAATATTGGCATGTTGTGCAATTCATCCTCATAAATAATATAGTTAACAGAACGAAATAATGTACAAAACTGATATTCTCGTTAATGTGTCCGTCTGGAGGAGCAGATATAGGTGCGGGCGTGCGGACGGACGGACGGACAGATGTACTAATTGTCCACTGGGGAAAGTTGTTTTCACATTAAAACATTTCTTCATAAGCTACGGAATTATGGTATTCATACATATGCCGTATTGGCGTATGTTTCAACCATTCAGAAAGCAACAAGAAATGACATTTGCGCTGATCAATTTCCCCATTTCCACGTCGATTATTACGGACATCTGTAGCTTGTCAGATGTAATTAAATGGAGGGAAATAAAATGCCCAATCACAATGCGTAATGACGCACAATGGCTGATCTTACGCTCTTAGAAGATGTGGCAAATGGAAGAATTCGGAGTGAACGCATCTTTAGACAGCAAGAAGACTTGCTGGCAAACGAGGACGAGTGGCTTATGAGCCGGTTCCGACTTCCTCTGCGGGCTTTTGGGGGTGTGTCACCCGGTGCATCTGGCGCGTCGGTGCTCCCCCTGCGCCTCAGTCACCACTACACTTAAAAGGGATTCCCCAATTATTGCCGCCAGTCTCTCATCAGGAGGGGTCAGCTCCGGTGTCCCCCCCCACACACACACACCCGTGTCTGCCACGGGTGTGTGTGTGTGTGGGGGTTCAGCGCTAGACGTTTTTTTGCCTCGACTTTGATGTCCGACCTTTTCTTCTTTATTTCGGCCACGGTCCGAGGTTGTGAGGCTACAGCATTTTCGGCGTCTGCCACCGTTTGCCGCTCACGTGCCTTTTTGGCATTAGTAATGCCCACACTGTGCCCTCCAAACAGCACTTTTCTCCTCTTTTCCACCTCGCCAACGATAACTTCTACTTCACATTGAGTAAAGTTACGTTTTTTTGATTTTCTCTCCGTGTTTGGCATGGTTTTGCAATCAATGAATATTCATTTGTGGGCGTTTCATGGACTATTTATGGGCAACTATAGGCGTGTCATGAAGCCCCAAAAGCTGCGCAGCATTTAGAATTGGTTGTGATTTATTAAGAGAAAGATGCGTAGGATGTGCGTGCGCACGGTTTTATAACTCTGAATATTTCTGTGCGTACGCACATCCTATGTTTCATCCGTACGCCACTTCTGACGCAAATCCTACGCAAAGTTTTATAAATGAGGCCCCTGCTGTTCTCAGCACAGACACGCTCACTTTATGAAACATTTTCAGTTCAAACTCCAGACACCAACGGCTGGATTGCAGACTGCCTTTGCTGATGTAAATAGCAAGCAGAAAGTGTTGACATGGACTTTAAGACAGCTGCAACTGAAATACTCAACAAGTGCAGCATGCAAGACCTTTCAATCTCAAGTTGTATTGAAATGTATAGAATTTTTGGCCAGTGGATGAAGTGATCATCAGCCACATCCTTCTACATTTTAGTCCACATGCAAAAAGTGCAATGAGAACCTGCTGGCCCAAACCAGAACATGAAATCTGCATTGTGCTCATAAATGCAGGAGGATGATGTAACGGCCTGTTAAGAGAACTCTGCATGTTTTCTCCAGTTCTGCTGTTTTAGGGTCAGCTTCCTCCTGGCAGAACAGTGTTCATCAGTCAGAAGCTGCTGCTTCATTCAGGCACCTGTCCTTAGTTTCCTCCTGTATATCTGCTAAAGACAGAAGTTGACAGTGTGGAACTTTTAACATTTATTTGATACTATTACAGAATTAGTGGAGTTTTGTCTTCATACTGGGTGGTTTCTGACCGAGTCAACCTGCTGGTCCAGTGGTTCCTGGCTGTCTGCTGTGAGTTTAGTGCGTGAGGTTTTGCCTTCATGTTCTCTTGATTCTAACTGATTGCTGCTTTCATTTGGGTTTTCCTGTTATTCTCATGTTTTTGGTTGGACTCGTGTTTTCTCTTGATCTGCAGTCTGTGACGGCCACACTGGACCCGCGAAGCTGCGCTGTTTCTGACTCTCGGGAAACACAACAGAAACATGTCGCTGCTGAAGTGCCCTACGCGGCGGCCGTCACCCCCCCAGCTCGGCTCCACATCTATTTGTGGCTCTGCGTCACGCGGGGCTTTACTCCGTGGAGAGGAGGGGGCTCCCACTGTTGCTCACGCACGCACACGCGCACTTCCGACCATCCGGCAGGATAACTGCCGGAGCAGTGCGCGCACGCGCAGAGGCAAACAGTGAAATGGGAAACGTTGATGTGCACGGGGCTGGGCGTGCTGGGCTTCGATCGCCGCGTGGAAAATTGTGCGTGAGTCTCCGCTATGTGCGTGTTACAGGACAGGAGGGTGGGGGCTCCTGCTGAGGAGGAGAAAATCGGTCAGGTCTGTTTATCCTTCCAGCATCCATCTGGTTTCTGTTTTGTGCGCGTGCTTGTGTCTTGTCTGTGTGCGCGTGAACAAAAACAAAACTTTACTGAGGACAACAGAGGCTGTGGATCAGAGGACAGCTGTTCTCCAGAGAAAGAGGAAAGGACAAACGACCTGTCGGACATAAAGAGACAGACAGACAGTCGAGCCTCTAAGGAAGAGGAAGTCCGACTGTCCCTCTGACTGTGATCAACCCTTTTTCCATTCACAAATTCTCAGACAGTGAAGTGTGCTTCCTCTGGTCTGCTGCTTGTTTTCCGTGCTGCTCTGAGGGACACTTAGGGGTTTGGGTTCCAAGGTGTTCCTTAGCAGACTGTGTCAAGAAGAGAGTTTGGGGGATCAAATGATTTTGTCTGTATTAAGAGATTTTCAGTGGTTTTGCAGAAATCTTTGGTCTGAAGGCAATATTTGAGCAGACATGCAGCTGTGATGAAAGTCTTCATCTCTCTTCTCTGCAGGTTACTGGCTCTAAGAAGAAATTAAGGCTTCTTCTTTGTTTTTTTGTCGATCCCTTTAGGGGGCGCCACAGTGAAGCCTTCATCTCCTCTGTATCCTCCTCACTCCCACCCACCAACCACCCTCATGTCCTCCTCTACATCCCTGAACCTCCTCTTTGGTCTTTTTCCTGCTAGCTCCAACCTCAGCATCCTTTTTCCAACATCATCACTGTTCCTCCTCTGAAAGTGTCCGACCATCTCCATCTGCTTCCCTGCATTTATCTCTAGAACATCCACCATGATCTGTTCCTCTGATGGATTCTTTCCTGATCCATCCTGGTTTCTCCCAAAGAGAACCTCAACATCTTCATCTCTGCTACCTCCAGCTCTGCCTCCTGTCTCTGCATCAGAGAACAACATGGATGCTCTCACCACAGTCTTCTACACCTTTACTTTCAATCTTGATGACATTCTTTGGTCACATCTCAAACCTTCCTCCACCTGTTCCAAATTGTCTGAAACCGCCTCTTCACCCTTTTTGTTCTGAGCTTTTGATCTTAAGATTTGAAAGACCCATAAGCTTATAAAAGAATGTTTTTGCATTTTAAACTTGTAATTATATTTTCTTTTAAAAACGCTCACCCTTTCTCCTCCAAGCTCGGGTCCTCTACCAGAGGCCTGGGAGCTTGAGGGTCCTGCAGTATCTTAGCTGTTCCTAGAACTGTTCTTTTCTGGACTGAGAGGTCTGAGGTCTTTCCAGGTATCTGTTGTAGCCACTCCTCCAGCTTGGGGGTTACTGCCCCGAGTGCTCCAATTACCACAGGCACCACTGTCACCTTCACTTTCCAGGCTTTCTCCAGTTCTTCTCTGTGTCTCTGGTATTTCTCCAGTTTCTCATGTTCCTTCTTCCTGATGTTCCCATCGCTTGGCACTGCCACATCCACCACAACGGCTTTCCTCTGTTCTTTATCCACCACTACAATGTCTGGTTGGTTCTCCATTCCCATCCTATCAGTCTGGATCTGGAAGTCCCACAGGATCTTTGCCCTCTCATTCTCTACCACCTTTGGAGGTGTTTCTCATTTTGACCTTGGGGTTTCCAGTTCATATTCTGCACACATGTTCCTGTTTATTATTCCAGCCACTTGATTGGGGTGCTCCATGTATGCTTTCCCTGCCAGCATCTACACCTTGGGTCTTGTCTGGTGTGGTAGATCTACACCTTGGGTCTTGTCTGGTGTGGTAGATCTACACCTTGGGTCTTGTCTGGGTTGGTTGATCTACACCATGGGTCTTGTCTGGTGTGGTAGATCTACACCTTGGGTCTTGTCTGGGTTGGTAGATCTACACCTCGGGTCTTGTCTGGTGTGGTAGATCTACACCTTGGGTCTTGTCTGGTGTGGTAGATCTACACCTTGGGTCTTGTCTGGTTTGGTAGATCTACACCTTGGGTCTTGTCTGGTTTGGTAGATCTACACCTTGGGTCTTGTCTGGTGTGGTAGATCTACACCTTGGGTCTTGTCTGGTGTGGTAGATCTACACCTTGGGTCTTGTCTGGTGTGGTAGATCTACACCTTGGGTCTTGTCTGGTGTGGTAGATCTACACCTTGGGTCTTGTCTGGTTTGGTAGATCTACACCTTGGGTCTTGTCTGGTGTGGTAGATCTACACCTTGGGTCTTGTCTGGTGTGGTAGATCTACACCTTGGGTCTTGTCTGGTGTGGTAGATCTACACCTTGGGTCTTGTCTGGTGTGGTAGATCTACACCTTGGGTCTTGTCTGGTTTGGTAGATCTACACCTTGGGTCTTGTCTGGTGTGGTAGATCTACACTTTGGGTCTTGTCTGGTGTGGTAGATCTACACCTCGGGTCTTGTCTGGTGTGGTAGATCTACACCTCGGGTCTTGTCTGGTGTGGTAGATCTACACCTTGGGTCTTGTCTGGTGTGGTAGATCTACACCTTGGGTCTTGTCTGGGTTGGTTGATCTACACCATGGGTCTTGTCTGGTGTGGTAGATCTACACCTTGGGTCTTGTCTGGGTTGGTTGATCTACACCATGGGTCTTGTCTGGTGTGGTAGATCTACACCTTGGGTCTTGTCTGGTGTGGTAGATCTACACCTTGGGTCTTGTCTGGTGTGGTAGATCTACACCTTGGGTCTTGTCTGGGTTGGTTGATCTACACCATGGGTCTTGTCTGGTGTGGTAGATCTACACCTTGGGTCTTGTCTGGGTTGGTTGATCTACACCATGGGTCTTGTCTGGTGTGGTAGATCTACACCTTGGGTCTTGTCTGGTGTGGTAGATCTACACCTTGGGTCTTGTCTGGTGTGGTAAATCTACACCTTGGGTCTTGTCTGGTGTGGTAGATCTGAGCCTCTATGGCTCTGGTGCTCAGGGCTTGTCCCTGAGCTGCCAGGATGAGTGCTTCAGTGCTGTCCTGCAGGCCAGCCCTTTCTAGCCATTGGTAGGACTTCTTGATATCAGCCTCTTCAGTTATGGTCCGGTGGTACATCCCATGCAGGGGTTTGTCCTCCCATGAGGATCTGTCCTCCAGCACTGTATCCTCTGCTCTGCATCGCCTGAGACATTCACTGATCACCCTGTCAGTTGGGGCCTTTAGCTTGATGTACTCATGCATCTTGGATGTTTCATCCTGGATAGTGGCTTCTACGCTCACTAGTCCTCGGCCTCCTTCCTTGAGAGCTCTCAGCAACAGGGAAGGGAATGGGGGGTGGGGGGTCTCCACGTCAAGGTCCCGCCCACAACTCAGAGGTGAATTTTTACTGAACCCCCACCTCTCAGTTGAAACCATGTTTTATAAAATGAAACAGATGTTTTGATTTTGTCTAAAACAACATAATCATAATTAATGCCCACTTGGAACACTGAAAATAGAACAAAAGATGATTGGAGTGGGACTTCACAGTCCTCCACCTTCTCCACCTCTGCTCCCTGTAACCTCACCGTTCCTCTTCAGTTCCTCTCATTCACTCTGTCTTGCAGCTGCTGACCTTCACGTCTCTCCTTTCCAGAGCAAACTTCCACCTCTCTAGATGTTCCTGTTACATGATTTTAATGTGAACTGAGAGGTGTGAGTTGAGGGTCACAATGACTTTGACATGTGGTCTGAAGGAATCCATGACCTTTTTAGCAGAATCAGTATTGAGGGTCGTCATAACAAGACTGTCTGGAGTTTTCATGAAACGTTAGCTCATGAGTCTCTGACTGTGTTGAAACAAACTGCATCTCTTTCTCACTGCTTATTATCCATGTGTCACATTTGCCTGCACCACCTCTGTTTTGACGCACATTAAATTTGCGTGTTAAAAGTGTGAGCCGCCTGTCAGGTGACTTCATGTAAGCTGCCACCAGCCTTATTATTAGATTGTGGATGGATGATGTAGAGATCAGGCTTATTTATGTTGAAGAGTTCTACAAGAACTGTCCATGTCTGGATTCATCATCCATCGTCATGGATGCTGGAGGGCATCATTCAGAGACTCTGCCGTACGGTGAGCTTCACCGTCTGCTGCAGGAGCTGCATCTGAATGACAGATGCTTTCAGCGGTACTTCTGTCTCTGTGACCCAGTGTGATGACTTGCTGTCCCTCATTAGTCTGACGGAAGAAAAAATAAAATGTGAAAAACATTAGAGGAGCTTTTTGTTCTGGTCTCTGTAACACACTGCAACCCCTTCATTGTAACACCTTAGTTATTATATGACTAAAATAAAATGGTCTTGAAGTTCAGTCTTGGTATCTTAAACTCTTCTTCCTTGAAACATTTCCCCACTCATCCGAGTGTTTCATCACATTTTGGGGGAGAAACTCTGAAAAGGGTGCAGGAATATGAGAAAACAGCAAAAAGAATAACCTCTTTGTTTTGTCATGATCTGGACTGATTCACTGACCACTGATTGTGGTGCAGAGGGAAAGCGGTCGACCTCTGAACAGAGGATCGCAGGTTCGAAACACACATGTACACACACATATTCATTTACACGTTTAGTCTTACACAAATGCACTCCCAGACTTGTTCCCACAGATGTACACTTACACATATGCACGCACACTTGCCCTTGCCCTAACACACACATGCACTTATAAACATGTGGACTCACAGACATGTTTACTCACACATATTCATTTGCACTCATTGGTCTTACACACATACAGTCACACACAAAGTCACATATTTTTATACATTCACACACATCTTAATACACACATGCACTTATCCTTCTGTGCGCGCTCCAGCAGAACAGTTGGCTATATGTACTTGATGTCCAGATTCACTCTCCACATTCATCTCACTTTCTCTGCAGGTATAATCCATCTCCACCGTCTGTGCTGCCAAAGCTGCCAAGAGCATGCACACAAACACATACACACACAAACATGGTCAAACACACTTTTGCATACACACACCAGGCAGTGGCAGCACATCACAGCTTTTTTCAACTTATGCACAAACCAAAGGAGCAAGAGATGACAGGAAAGAGTGGTGGAAGATGGGGGTGAACGGAACAGTGACATAAGGGGGTTGTTTGACAGCTACAGGAAAGATGAAAGAAAACTGGGCAGTGACTGGTGGAAGGGTTGAACGGGAGAGTGGGATAGTGAAAAAAAGACAAACAAGTATGATTGAGACAGGACTGATAAAGTAAAGAACAAAATGGACACAAAGCTGCAGATTTCTAAAGGGAAAGAAAGTGAAGTAGCTGCAGATGAAGCAGGGATGGAGAAGGATGATGGTGTTGGATGTGGTTACTGCTACGGAGAGGAAGGAAAATGGCGGAATGATGGAAAAGATGTGATGAAGATCCAGCAAGGAGAACAGGAAAGATGATTGTGACTTTTGACAGGAGATTGAAAAGCATCAGAATAAAAGCGACAGAGAAGGAAGGAAATTCTTCTTCGTGCTTCTTTGCTTGTCTCTTTTTCTCTTAATCCTATCTCTGCTCCTATTTTTTTTAAACTTTGGGCTTTTCCAAAAGTCTGTCCTTACACATGTTGCTTCCCTGGAGTGTTATAATTTGCAGCAACATGTTGAATCAGACTTCTAACTTCTCAGGAAAGCTCAGCCCCCCACCCCCACCCCCCAGTCCCTTCAAGCAAAAGAAGAACCATAAAAAGTGGAGCGCTGCAGAGAGGTGGAATCTGAGGCGTTCACTGTTTTCCTTTGCCAGATTTTCCCTCTTATCCCTTCTCCCTCTGTAGGTGTGAAAGTGTGTTCTTGTTTGTGTGCATCTGTGTACACTTATGGACTGCAGAGGCTCGTAAGTCACCTCTGATTTTCCACTCCCGCGGGGACACATCCCATTATCAGTTTTCATTGAAACTAGGAAATTCTTCTGTGGTCCCACTGTGCATTAGGATGTGTGCACGCATGTGTGTGAGTGTGTCGGGAAAATTCTGTGGTTGTGCTGGTGTCCAGTGAGGCGGCGGGGGGGGGGGGGGGGGGCTGTCAGTGTTTGAGCCTTCTTCAAAGTAAGAGCATCGGGATTCCAATACGCCTCTTCTGGCAAATTCTAGGAATGATTGGACAGAAGTTATTAATGATTAAGAACTTTTATTGTTTTCTAGCCGCTTGGAAACTTGACAGAAACATACCTGGGGTTAAAGGTTGTGCTTGATTGGATAATAACATTTTGAAACTTACCCAACATCTTTTTTTTTTTAATTACATTATTGTAGTGAGTTTTTGAAAGTTTAAGGCTGGATTCAGACTAAAACCGTCTGGTCTGGACCAAGTCTGCTTAATTTGGTCTGGATCTAGTCCTGAACCTTGCCTTTGGTCTGTCTTCACACTGCCGTCAAGCGGACTTTCCTGATTCCAACTGAAGCTCGTAAACAAAACCATGTGACTAAAGATCTCTTCGCCCATTGGCCAGGAATTACGAGGGTGGGGCAAAGCAACTACACACAGAAATTGTGGAAGTTCTGTGCTTTGCATTCCTTCTTGGGGTAGTTCATTCAAACTTTATAATTTGCTGACCAATTTTAAACGTCTGTTTCCATGTCAGGCTCAACACGTTTTACTGCTACTTTGGTCCGGTGGAGGCGGGCTGCAGGACAGAGCTTCAAAGCATTTTCAGCTGTGTTCAAATGAACGTTCTAACAAGTAAACCTTTTTCCTCTTTGATAGCACGACAATTGTTGCTTTATATTTGTCATCGGCTTGTCTGTATTCAGACTGAGGAATCTCAGAGCGAACCGAAGCTCCGTCTGCTAGCATTGTGGAGAATTTGTACCAGATCGCGTCTGAGTGATCTTCATCTTAAGTGTGGAAGATTTATTTGGAATACTCCACTAAAAGTGAAAAAGGCGGTTTCTAAAAGATGTTTTCTGTTGGAAACACTGTTGTCAGTTTAAATGAAAGGACTGTGAGTGTTTTCTAGTCACAGAGTTGTTTTTATTCAGGTGTTGCTGTGTCTTCATTTACTTCTTATTACTTTTAACTTCATCCTCTTGTCATCTACAGTTTCTACTGGAACTGTGGTCAGCTAAACTTTGAGGATGGAAAAACTATGGAGATCATTTTCATACAAAAGACATACATATAGCAACCATTCAGACATATTCATATTAAACAGGAAGTATTATGGTTTGATCTGGGAATCGTTGGCCTTGATTTGTGAATCCAATCGGATTGCCTCCTAATTAACATTCCACAGGCCTGGTGGTAATTTCTAAAAAAAAAAATTAAAAGATCTTAAATGCACCTTCTGGCTGGAATCTTACAGTACTTGTCAGACAGTTACTGGGACAGGAGAATAACACAGGGAGGGATGAACACACATAGGACAAGATAGGGGATAAAAACATAGGAGAAGATAATACTGTGTAGGGGACAGACCTATAGAATGGAGATAATCCCGTGTTGGACATAAATGTATGGAGGACATAATCCTGTGGAGGGGATGAACGTATAGAAACTAATAATCCTGGATCATTCCTATGAAGGACATAATCCTATAGAAGGATGAACCTATGGAGAGAAGGAACATGCAGAGAAAATATTTCTGTAGAGTTTATTAACATGCTGAAGGGATGAATTCATGGAAGAGATAAATGCACATCAGAAATAATCCTGTGGAGAGATTAGAATTTGGAGGAGATAAATGCATGGAGGAAATGTTCATTCATGAGGGATATTTCTGCACATTTGTAAGGAGGACATAAATGTACAGCAGAGATATTCAGCTAAAGCTAAAGTTTGGAGGGGATGGATTTCCTGAGGAGGGAATCCTATGGAGGGGATGAACGTATGGAGAAAATAATTCTGGGGAGGGCTGAACATGCAGTGAAGATGATCAGAGGAGGGGATAAATGTATGGAAGGTGTACTCCTGGGCAGGGAATGAGCATATGGAGCATATATAATGTTGAGGGAAGGAATTTACAGAGATGATAATCCTGAAATGGGATAAACATGTAGAGGGGATAAATGCTGTAATGGAAAGAGAAATTCAGATGGGATAAATGAGCTAGAGGGGTAAACGTGTTGGAGGAATATGTACAGAAATGATAATCCTGCAGAAGGCCCAAATGTGTGGAGGGATGAACACATGTAGAAAAGAATCCTGCATGTATGTACAGTATGCAGGAGATGAATGCACAGAGGGGTTAAATGTATGCTGCCATAATCCTACAGAGACAATAAGTGTTTAGAGGTGACAGATGTATTTAGAAAATGAATTTGCCGAGGAGAAAAGAAATCTGTTATGATCACTGATGTTAAACACAGTGCGCTACTCTGAATAGGTTTAAAGAACTGTTCAAAGCAAGAGCACCACTGGAAAGTGTTCCCTTATCAAATGTTTCTGTCAGAAGGGGAATGACATCATCTCATTTTTTGTGGTAGCCAACCTTGTTTTACACACAAAGCAGGACACTCGTCACACAAACACACAAATACCAAACAGGTGGAAGAAGCTGCAGAAATGGTAAATCTGGAGCAGTCCGGTGGTTAATTGGTATTTTCTATGCAGAGATATAAAAAGACACTTTTTGTTATGTAAGTGTCTGCTTTTGTTGTGAATAATAGAGGCTGGATGGCTCAGTTGAATGCATGTAGGACTGGTGCATGGGAATCTGGGGTTCATTTCCCAGTGTGGGTCCTTGGGGAAGACCCTTCATGTGGCTACACACCTAACTATGTAGCCACAAGGGGGCCCAAGTCTGGGTGCCGGTCTCTAGCCCGGATAAAAAACAGGGTTGGGTCAGGAATGACATCCGCTGTAAAACTCTCTCCTGAAACCACCCATGCGACTCAGAGGCAGCTGATTTGCTGTGGCGGCCCCTGAAGGGACATGCCGATACGTGAACAAAAACTTGATTTGGAAGTACAGGTTGTTCACTTTTTGAGTTGTCTCAGGTTGTTAAAGTGTAAAAAAAATGTTGTCAAAGCGAGTTAAACACTAACTCAACTACTTTTTAGGTTAAGAAGTAAGCACACACAACTGATGATTGATGTTCCAGCACTGCATGAAGGGGACATGAACAAAAAAAAGGTATGGTGAGGGTAATCCCATAAAGAGGATGAATGTGTGGAGGGAGGGGTTGCAGTGCGTCATCTGAGAGTTTGGAGAGTTTACAGTCTATATTGTGGCTGCAGAAGTAAAGTGGGTGACTAAATAATTAGCTTGCATACAAAATGAAGAAAAGGGTTGACATAATACGGTTTGGGACCAGAATTATGGTTTATGGTTGGTTGTTTTTGACTGCACTAAGAATGTAGGACTTTTGGCCGTTGCCTTTAGTAATGGTTAGTTTAGCTGTTGGCTGTTTGGTTGTGAGGGGAATTTTTCCTGTTAGGATGTAAAACAAGAACAAATGTACTGAACAGCTGAGAAGTGCAGGTTGACCAAGAAAAGGGGACAGGATACAAAAAGAAAATCAAACAGTGGAGGACAGAGGCCTTTTGAAGAGGGGATTGCTTGAAAAGAAACACGTTTTTATTGTTCACACATTTTCAAGGGTAACTTGGTCTACATATCTTTTTTTCTGTGTTGCACCATGGGTTTCCTCTTCTCTGTTATCTTTCTCTTTTTTAGTTTGGAACAACAAAAAAGTGGAATGACTTATATTTCATCAAACTGGCTGCAATATAGCGTTCACAGACTCACATGGCTCTAAGGCTTGTTTTCCACATCAGCTTCTTTTATTGGGCGTCTGACTGAGCAGACTGTCGGGAAAGATGGAAATTAAAGTTTCTGCCAGCCTCGGGTGGTTAAAAGTTTCCTAAGTTCACTTGCTGCTCTCCTAATTTAGAAGCTAAATAGGCTACTTAGTGTGGAATCAATTCCCAGAGAAAGGTTGGTGGGTTGCCAGAAAAATGCAAGCTCAGTTTGCAAAAGCCAACAGACACAAAAAGAAGTTGAAGAATGTGACTGGTGGTTATTTCCCAGCCTGCAGCTACATCTTCCAGATGTTGTGAAAGGTGTGACTTTTTTCATGTTATCTCTTTTCTCTGGCCTTATCCCGCTGCAACAAACTGTTAAGGCTGTCTTCAGACCTGTACATGTATAGCCCAGTACACTACTGTTTTAGTCCACACACACATGCTCTATGTTTGCTGTACATTGCTATGTGCTTGCAGGCAGTTCTAGTAAAACATAAGCCTATGCCTGATTTTTTTCTCCATTTTTTGTTGTGTCTCTGTCCAAGCTTGACATAACGAAAAATCCTACTTTTTTTTCCTTCAAACTGATGTATAAGGTATTTTTCTCAGCTCCTCTGATCAGTCTGTTTCCTAAATGTGGATTATTTTCTTAAATGAAAGTGATTCCTCACGACTGTGGTGCTAAAGTCACATTCCTCTGATTATAATTATGAGTTTATGAGCATTGCTGCCGAAGGATCATAAGGCAAACTCACATCAGTGGGATTTAATTACACCTTTCTAATTATATCAAATGATTGCATAAAAACCAGACATTTTAAAAATGTTTTCCTTTATCTCAGTTCTTCAACACTGCAATTTAACGTAATTTTTGTATGAGAAAGTTGTTTAAGAAGAACAGCTGTTTCTGTGCCATCCCAGTCTAGGGTGAAGAGAAGATGGGCGGCTGACAGCCAGATGGGGTCTATCTCTTTAGAAGTAAAGATGTAGGAAATGAATAGTTTAGCCAGAGAGTCAAAGAGCGTGTGTCATGCAAAATCCACTTTTTGAGCTTTAAAGTGTATTATAATGTTTATTCCTCACAAAAAACAATGCCAAAGCGGTATTTTGATCCATTCACGCAGTCCCCATTCAGCACCAGCCCCTCCCAAATTAACAAAAACGAGTGGGTTCTCACATTGTGACATCACAAAGTGAGACCAGCCCCTTCCAGGAAGTGTATGCACTGCCAGCACTGCCCCCAGACTAACACACACGCCTACTTTCTCTGTGGAGCTAATGGTGATCAGCTCTGGGTTGATGTCATAAAATGGGCGGCACCCACAAAGAGGAAAAGGCATCTTACTTACGGGAAGGAAATGAACTGGTTAAAATAATTCGTATTTGATTTTAAAAAATCATTCTTTAGTGTGCCAAAGGTGATATATTATAATTTATACTGTATGGATATAACTCACTCTGACAGGCTTGAGAATAGCATGACATAGGACCTTTAAATAAACCAACAAATTAGCAGACACCCGTTCTGTTATGATCAGCGTGGAGCAGGGGGGCGTGGCTGACCTTTTCCCTGATGCCTCTCTACATTGCACACCAGGTCCTCATCTCGTCACCGTCTTTTACCCTAATGGTTTCATCCTTTTAGTTTTATTTTTAAAATGTATGGTTTCATCATCATAGCCTCAACGTCATGGTTTGCTTATAATTGTTTTATTCTCATTCTTTCAGTCTTTTTCGCATACTATATTTTCAATGTTTGTCATCCTTGTAATTTCTTTTGAACAGTTCATCTTCATTGTTTCATCTTTGTTTTGACCTCATACTTTCATGGTCATGCTTTCATTCCTACGGTTTGATCATGTTTTACTATGATTTTCTGGTCTTAGTTTCATCCTCACGGTTTCATAGTTTTGGTCTCTTCGTCACAATTTCAACTTGATTCTAGACATTATAACAGTTATTATAAAATGATCTGCTGCAAATACAGTTTACTTATTTGGTTTCAAATAAGGGGAGGCACACCCTTTTGTCTTTGAGATGGATGGAAACAGCGTCACCATCTCCGTGTGCATGTGTGAGCATGTGGGGACAGACTTGCCTAAGAAAAACAGTGTCACCATTTTACTGCCTCGTTCCCGGCAGGATGGAGCAAAAAGACAGCTTGGAAAAAATAAATGCTGCCATCTGACTGTGTGCATGAGTGTGTTTTCCTTGTAACAGTCCACCCTTGTGCCTTTATAATAAATGGTAAGGGTTTATAGCTATCTAGTGTTTTTCTGCCCAGCTTTACAGTCACAGTCCCATTCACACACTGAAGGAAGCTCCACTGCCTTGCAAGGCGCTAACCTATAACCACCAGGACACTTTGACATATGGGCAGGCAATGCAGTATCCAAACCTGTGATCCTCTGATCAGAAGTTGACCGCTCTACCTCTGCACCAGAGCCACCTTTAAATTACTGAATGCCACTGTTACTCTCTAAATGTTTGTTTGTGACAAATTTGTTTAACTAAAGATACTTTACCACAGATACTTACTTACTTTGTGACTTTGGTTCTCCTTCTTTTTATCTTATTTTCTCACAGGAAAATCTTGGTTCATACTCCGTGAATGACCACAAAAGTCAAACAGGCCACTGTTTCATCAGAACTCGTTATGCTGTGTTCACACCAAACGCCATTCGAGCGGCGGACACTTTCAATGTTAAGTCAATGGTACAGACGCGATCTGAGGTCCTGTGGTGCAAAGGTCTGGCAACAATGCGATTTCAGTGACGTGGCTCAAGTTGGGAGGCACCGCCCCAGGCCAGAGTTATAAAAAAAAATCTGAACTCTGGGAAGGTCTCCACGTAGCATCAACCAATCAGGGACCCAACACGTGACGATCCAGTGACAGCCAGTGACAGTGGGCAGAAAACACATCCAATTTAGTAAATGGATCCATAGTTCTCCTGAACTTCCATTTATTTTCTTAACCCGCTGTATCCCTTTCAGGGCAGCGGGTCTTCAGGAACCCATCCCAGCTACTGTTGGAGCAGAGTACACCCTAGACAGTCTGTCGCAGGGTCGCTGGAGCAATTGATCTTACTATGCCGGCCTCCTGACCTTATATTTTCCTATTTTCATCGAGACAATCATAAAAAACATCTCCTGATTTTATTCTTGTCTTTATTTTTTCCCTCTGGGGTTAACCATGAACAGCAAGCCTTCAAACTGGATCAGAGAGAGACGGAAACAGCGCAGAAGTGTGATGTGATTCATTCCTCCCCATCTCTCTTATCACCAATTGTTTTGATCGTTGCATTTACTGATAAAAAAACAACGGTTGGAAGTTGAACTCATCTGACTGCTGAAGAGGAGTTTAGGTATTAATGCATTAAAAAAGTAATATCCCCTCACTAATATCTAAATCCTTCTCGCTGGAGCCCACCCAACTTCTGTAAGTCAAAGGCGGGGTACACTCTGGATTGTTTGCCAGTCAGATGAAGGGCATTATAGAGACAAATAACACACACTCACATTCATACCCTAAGGGTACCTTAGAGTCACAAATCAACCTATGAAGCATGTTTTTAGACTGTGGGACGAAGCCAGAGAAACCCACACATGTCCAAGGAAAACATGCATGTAACATTTTGCATGTAATCTGCTCATGAAAAAGCACAGGTTTGGTGTCATTTTGTTTCCCATCGATTATGTCTTCACTGTTCAGAGGAGGATCAGAGGGGAGCCATGCACGGGTGACGGGTGTGCAACAGTAAACACCCACCTCCTCAACTAAACTGTTAATCCACGCCTAAACTTTGCAGGAATCTGCAGCTGCAGGATGGTTTTCAATCACTGGTAGCTCTCAAAGGATGGGTGGTTTACAGCCGTGCTGGGTGGTGTCTCCTGGTTAACCTTGCAGGGTCGTCGTATGCAGACCTCTGCTTGTTTCTGTGAACTCACAATCATTTTTCTGCTTTTTTGCCAGGATGGGATCATGAGGATGCCTTCTGTCAGGACCCCTGTCAGGACAAAGCAGCTGGGTGCAGACTTGCAGGTACCCCCACTTTGACAGTCCCTTTCAGGGTGTTTCCACAGGTTCAAAAGGTCTGTAGGGCTTAGGTTGTGTAATGTGGGCTTGTGGGTGTGGGAGAATGGGTTCGTAAATGGCACTGTGAAACTTCTCTGCCAAGAATGTGAGCTGAAGCCCTTTTTCCACTCGTTTATCAAAGACTTCATAACAGCTTGGATCAGTTTTAAAGCCATGCTACTGATGAAGGAATGTGGAAGACATCAATTAATCCAGAAGTTTCCTCTTCCCTCAATCTTGAGTTTTACTTTTACCATTGATGTCCATGTAGGGACTCCCTAGGGAAGACTGCATCTTCTGTTTAAAGTTTCCCTTTGTGAAGTTCAGAGTGTTTTTGTGTAGAACTGTTTTTGTATGTCATTCAATTGTGAATGCACTGACATGCGAGCTGCAGTCATAATCTACACCAGATACTGGTTAGTTTGTAATGGGACAAGAAAAACAATCAATGATTCGTACACTTTCTGACCACTATTGTGATTGATAGATCAAGATAAGACCTAGTGCAATGGTAGAAGTGAAACATGCAACAAAGAATTAATTTATATTTGAAAAAGTCATTGAAAAAATAACAATGCAGGAAGATTGTTCAAGAGGAAGATTGAAAATGAGGATGAAGATGTACAAGCTAAAATTAGAAGAGGAGAAGGAGAAAAGGAGAAAGGAGGAGGTGCATTTTCTGTATTGATCTAGTTATTTCGTAAATTCAAATACTTTTTTTCCACAAAACCTCATCTACATTTTTACAGTCAAGATTTATTCTCAAATGCATTTATCTGCAGTGATGTAAAAATTCATTTGAACAAAGATTTAATTCACATCATAGTTTGTGGTTACTGATCGGATTCATAGTCGATTTTGGTTCATTCTAAAACGACCCAATTCATTCACCTGAAGTGGATCCAGATCATCTTCATCCAAACTTCCAGCAGTCAGACTCAGACAGAAATTCCTGCTACTGAACAGTGAAGTTTTCCAGATTCTTGGATTTCTTCCAGATCATCAAGTGGAAATGAAATCTGTGTCCAAACAAACAAGTAAACTAGAATGAATGTCAAATCCATTCACATGTTAGTTTCCTAAAGTTCACCACTGTTGTTTTTCCACATCCAAAGAATCCAAAGGGAACATTCTTAGAACATTCTAGACACTGGATGGTCACATGACTTTATTCACAGTCTGTCCACACTTTGGACTGGAATGATGGACTGATGATGTCATCACGTGTGTTGTCCGCTGTGATGAACTTGGTCATTTTGACGTAAGAGTAAAATAAAACTACCATGAATCCAGTATTTTCCAATATCAATTATCACCAATGTATTTCTTTTTGAAACTGTTTTATTATGGTACAGTTTGATTTGATTCAATGAACAACCTGAATCAAACAGATCAATTTGGTTGGATAAATCGATTAATTGATTACTCATTACACCCCTAATCTGCATTTACTGCTATTAAAAAGATTTACGTTGATAGAATGAGTACCGGCATGAACAAAAATCTACTCTGGAGTGCAGCCTATGGATATGTCCAAACAGGAGGGACTTTGCATGATTCCAGGACATGCAAGTTAGAAATAGTACTCTGCTGTTTTTTGAGTTGCCTTTACCTCCTGAGAGCTGGAGGAGGAAGATGGAGGGAGAACTTCCTCACTGAGGTAAAGGGCAAGTTCTTATGGAGCACCTTTTCACCTTCTTCAAAAGTTTAAAGTGTTTCACTGTCACAGTCACACATGGACACACATATAGAAAAACATGTTCACAAACGAATGCACACACACAGAAACACAAACAAACAAACAGACTTCCTTTCCTCTGTAAGTATTTGACATTTTTAAGTTTATTACTTCAACTCAGATGTGATCTGCATGTATTCCATTTTCAGAAAGTTAAAAATAGAGCGTTGCTGATCATTCTTTCCTCTTCCCTCCCTTACATCTTCCTCTGTGTTGGTGCACTTCCTTTTCTGATGTTGCTGCAGTTGTTTAGCAGCAGTTGAATAATGCTTCAGCTTTATTACTGCTGTCGTGTGCTGGGTCCTTTGTTTCATCACCATCCCATTATTCACAGATATTCAAATATTTGACACTAAAACATTTGAAACAACTGCTCATTGTTTGTCCACTGACAAACGGATTGATCTCATATTCTGGGTCAAAGCGGTGATTCATTGACTGCAGAGGAAGTCCTCTCTGTTGGGGTGACATGCCCCCCATACAGCCTCCCAGGGAGTGCAGCCACTCCCACACGAGGCTCAAACCGTAATGGGACATGCAGACAGCTGCAGCAGCCCTGCAGATACACTGCAGGGGAGGTCAGTGTTACAGCAAAGAGGATATGATAGAAGATGGAATAATTGGAACAAAGGTGTTATATTTCAGCACCAGCCCTCTTGAAGATGGTGATGTACTAGGGGGCTATCTAAAGGCTGTTACTGGTTATGGTGAACTTCTTTATGCAGACGCAGGTGATGAGCAAATGGATTGTAGGCTGGACTTTGAGATGAGGGGTTCCTTGTGGCTGGTGGGGGCATCTTGTCAGAGGGGAGAGACCTTGTTGTCAGTTGTTAATAGAGGTGATGTGATTGTGTTTCCTCGTGACAATTATAGCACCTCTGCTCAGGATGCAGACTGGAATCATGATGTAAGCTACTTTCTGGTCCTTCCATCTTATCAGCATCAGCCCATGGTTGCACAGCTGCAGAAATGACATTTCTGGGATTTCATGAGACAATAATTGAAACATTTGAAAGTAAGGGGGTTTTGTTTTAAAACAGAAATTCTGGTTTGACGTTTGGATGAATGACTTCAAAGACTCAGCAAATGGGAATGGCTGCTTTCCTTTTTGTGTTTCTATAAACTTAGAGATCCGTCCCTAAAAATCACAAAAATCTGTCTCTTCTTTTCCCAGACATCTTGTGTGTGTGTGTGTGTGTGTGTGCGAGTGTGTGTGCGTGTATGTGCTGGGAGTGTCTGCTGATGTATTTCCCATCAGATCTGGTCGTCCTTACTCCACCCATTCCCAGAACACCCTGACTCATTTGAACAAACTGCTTGTCAGCTTTTTATATAAAGACATCTTTGATTCTGTTTTAAGGACTTACTGCTACTTCAACATGGCCGAGCCTGTGAAGGTGTTTGTGACTTGCTGAACTGCAGACCTTCCTTTGTTTGTTTTATGTGTATGTAGACTGAGAGGCGGTGCACACCTGACACAAGAGCCAGCTGGTCTGCTGACCGTTAGTTTAGCTTCTTCACAGGAACCACATCTTAGGCACACATGAAAAATCCTGCAGCCTTCCTAGCTGGACGCATCCAGTGGGGTATGGTGTTGTGCGGCAGCAAAGCAGACCCGCTACCACCTGTCTGCCTCTGCAGTGACCCCCGACTGCATCCGTCATGCCACCTGTGAGTCTGCAGTGTCACCTGTATGCAACATGAGTTTTGGTGTCTTGGAGAAATGTAAGATTTGTCACTGTCGTGAAGAAATGAACTGAATTATAGAAAAAAGCACTGCTACGCTGTCAAAACTAGGGATGTAACGATTCATTTTAACAATTCGGCTCAGATCATAAATTGTGGCTAATAATACAATTCATTAACCTAAAGGTTCAGGAGTTTTTTTTATCCAGAACACACCAGTGTGACTCAGAGAGAAATACCTGATTCTGAACAGTGCAGGTGATGTTAAAGTCCCCATTAGCTGTCACACACCTAGGTGTGTGAAATTCGTTCTCTGCATTTGACCCCTCCCCTGGGGGAGAGGTGAGCTGCAGACACAGCCGCACTCGGGAGGCATTTGGTGGTTTAACCCCCCAATCCAACCCCTTAATGCTGAGTGTCAAGCAGGGAGGCATTGGGACAGTCTTTGGCAAGACTCGGCCTGGATTTGAAATCAAAACCTTCCAGTCACAGGGCGGACACTCTACCACAAGGCCACTGAGCTGGTCTTTCCAGATTCTTGGATTTCTTCCAGATCATCAAGTGGAAATGAAATCTGTGTCCAAACAAACAAGTAAACTAGAATGAATGTCAAATCCATTCAAATGTTAGTTTCCTAAAGTTCACCACTGTTGTTTTTCCACATCAAAGAATCCAAAGAGAACATTCTTAGAACATTCTAGACACTGGATGGTCACATGACTCTATTCACAGTCTGTCCACACATTGGACTGGAATGATGGACTGATCCGTGTTTGATGACATCACATTTGTGTTGTCCACTTGATAAATTTAACATTATAATAAAATAAACTTACCGTACCTCAATCCAAATAATATCTTCCAAGATCAATTAAAATTGATCAAATTCATTTTAAGATAATTTTTTAATGGTACAGGTTGATTCGGTTAACAACTTTCCTCTGACAGATGGATCTGGTTGGATGGTAGTCGTATACGCAAATAGATTAAGTGATGAATGTGATAAGTCGTTGTTCCCCTAGTAAAAACGGTAAATATTCTTTACTTTTTTCTAATCATAAATATTTATTTTCTGCTAAAATTGATGGATTATTATCAGTCTATTTTTTGCTTGTTCCATTTTTCTTTTCATTAATTTTCTCTACGTATATTTTACATCATTTGTTTCCATCTTGTTCCACCACGTTTTATATTTTACACAAAGTTCATCCAGGCTTCTTTCCTGAATCTTTCCTCTTCTGTTGTGTGGATTTGCCCCTGGGTGCTTTTGTTCTTTCCAGCTGCCAAACAGCAATGCCCCCTTTTCCCCGTCAGTCCTAAATGATGTCTGCCCAACACCAGCATGGTACATCTTGCTTCATTTCTTTCAGTATCCATGTGGGGATGGAAGTCTTCTCCCTCACACTTCTCTCCAGAGCGAGCAGAAGCATAAACAAGTGTCATGACCTCATCCTGCTTGCAGAGTGGATCTCAGCCTGAGGCGAGAAGCAGCCGAGCAGCGCTCTGATCTGAAATGAATTACTGCTGCGGATGACTCAAATCCCCTGCTGCCAAATGAAGACATTTTTTCGGCGTCCCGCTCCACAGTGTGATGATGACGCAATACTCCGAGGAGAAATCTTCAGGTTCCTCTGTGATAAATGTGCGACACGACCTGCCAGTTCTCAAAAATGAAGTCTGACCCCTAAGGAGGTCTGTCAGCAGTTCTGTGGTGATGGAAGCAGGAGATGACGATGCTCAACACGTCTGCAGTCAGTACTACTCTTCATTCAAGCCCACATTTTTTTTTAAACATTTTGATGCAAAAACAAGATTCAGAGCTTTAAGAACTGCTTCCTTTTGAGCACCGATGTATAATAGTTTCCAGGGTTTGAGGGCACGTTGGGTCTCAAGAGTTAAGACTTTTAACAGCTGCAAGTCTTATGTCTGCAAAAGAGAACGAGAGTTTTCCATGACTTCAGCTCATATTTTGGCCTGATGACCACTTTTCAGTTCTGTCTTACAAAAGCCCCGGAGCTCTTCAGCTGGACGCCCACACAGCATTACTCACTGGGAAGGCAGAAGGATTATTTTATGAACTGCTTATGCTGAGCTGCCTTTCAGTATTCAGAACAGTCACATGATATGTGGTTTCGGAGATCCAAGCTGTCTGAAAGGAGGTTCTGACTGCACCGGCATCCAGATGTGCAGATTTTCAAGTGCACAACCTGGCTCCGTAGGGGCAGTCGATGCTCAGTGAGAAGCTGCAGGTAATCTGAAAGACTCCTTTAGGTGAACTTGTGTTTGTTTTTTGGATTGGTGGCGTTTGGAGCCGCCAAACATGACTGATAAGCGCAGTATGCCAGCAAAAGAAGCTGCTGCTGTTCCAGCTTCTGGCCTTTGTCGTTTTTTTTAAACAAGTATTTTAAGAGACATTATACTGTCTACAAAGTGATGTTTTTTGAAGGAATACAAAGGATGCTACCAAATGGATCTGTGATGAGGAAAAACCTGCCACAGGAGGAGCTACAGGGGCCCCTTGGGCTCCAACTTGCAGCCTTCAGTGGCTCCTGTCTCCAAAGGAACATGTGACCATTTTTCTTTCTGGGTCTTCCAGTTGACATTCAACAGAACCAGATTGAAGTCCAGATTAAACTGAAGGGCTAGGGCTTGCCATGTCTTCGCCCTCAGAGGCTGGACAATGAAAGTTATGAGCAGCAATTTAAGGCACCATCAGACCTCTCATGGCCTCCCCCAGAGTTGGCTGTCTTCCTGAGCTTTATCATTCTTCCTGCTCAGCTTCCTGCCCCATAAATATTTGAGCAGCCCCATTAGTGGCTGAGGTAATCTAAATGCTCACATCCACGCACACACTCGCGGAGGCTGCTGGAAGAGCGGAGTCGTACCTAATAGCCTCAATGAAGCATTGGGCCCTCAAGCTAGCAGGCTAATGAAGAGTGAAGCAGGTTTAACAAGTTTAGACTGTTCATTAAGGCACAAAACTGATTAAGTAACAGAAAAAGGAGGGTTTGTTAATGCCTTGTATGATTAATTTAAATCATAGATGATAGTAGGTGTAAATTTAAATGGGAAAGGGGTGAAAAATTGTCAAACCGGAGGTTGGAGGAGACAAGGAAAGATATGAAGAAGAGGGAAGGAATCAAAGAAGCTGAAGATGGGATGAGCCGGCTCAGTATTGGGGGGATTGGAGGAAACCTAAAGTGGGAATAGGGGTCAACTATCAAAGCTGTTGTATCTGTGGAGACAGAAGATGTAATGCTCTAAACCTTGAAGTTAACCTTGACAGCCAGCAGTTGTTCATTTTCTGTTACGATGCAGCTCTCAGAAAGCTGTAAATCAGAGTTTTGACAGAGTTCTGTCCAGCTCAGAAAGAAACCTGTTACCTTGTTACTCATTTTTCTTGTCAAACATTTGTTTACAATATTAACCAGGCAGAATTGTCTGAGGTGCTTTGTCTGATGTTGTGGTGTCTTTCCAGAGCTGCATTCTGGGAGACGGTTGCCCCTTTAGTTTCTTTCTGAACACATGCTCTGTAACTGTCTCTGTTCCCCCTCCAGTGACAGAGCAGAGCAGTTCCAGAGGGCAGGGCTGTGATGCTGCAGAGGCAAACCTTGCAGTGTTTGTGAACACAGCTGCTGAACTTTGTTTAGAGCACAACTGGGCTGCATAGTCATTTTATGATTCTAAAAATGAACAACAAATGTGTCTGTGTGTGTGTGCTATCCATGTCACATGATGAGACATGAGGTTCAAAGAGACCCTCACTAATCAATGAAACCACAGCGCAGCCCACACGCACACACACACACACACACAAACACACCCATACATACACGGGTAGTGGGAGGGGGGGCATGCTGTAGCGAGGTTCTAACCCACCTCCACGCATCAGAAAGATGAGCTGCCACCATTCAGCCTTCCTGAGAGCAGGGACTGCTTCATGAAAATGGTCAGTGATGTTCTGCAGATGGTTCCTGTGGAACGTCTCTGTAAACAGCGCTAACTGTTTCTATGCAAAGACAAGGTGAGGAAATGCAAAGCATGATGCAAAGCAACAAAAGGCAGAAGCTGCTAGACCCAAAGGCCTTTCGGGGAACTTTTATCTTTAGCTGCTTCCCATCTTATAATGTGAGCCTCTCAGGGTTATGATGTCAATTCTCACAAGATTCTTTAGGTTCCAATCTGTGACTTACTGGTTCAAAGTTCAGTGTACAGCCTGCTGTATTACAGGATATGAGTGAATATGAAGCAAAAAGAAATCTCTGAACAGAGAAGGTTGGGAGTGACAAAGAGGCAATAGATGTGAAGACACAAGGGACACAAGAGGATCTGGTCTAGTTGTAGAGGCACTACAGCAAGAGTCCTAGGTTCAGTTCCTGCTCTGCCTGCCCATGTGTTCAAGTGTCCGTGTTCACGACACTGAGCCTGACGTTGCTCCTGTTGCCATCCTGATAGCAGCTCTGCCTCCATGTGTGAATGTGACTGAGTGTAAAACTTTTGGCCTTAAAAAGGCAGAAAGTGCAACATAAACACACGCTGTTTAATATTTAATGCTATCCAGTATCATTAATAAAAAAATCAATAAAAAATCAAAACTTAAACATTTGTACTCCAACACTTACAGAAACACACCAAAAAACATTGAATAAACTATCCCCCCCCCCCCCCCCCCTGCGCTGCCATTGAATCTCTTTCTGCAGCAGCTTTCTTCCTGTATTTCCCTCCACTGTCTAATTCAAAAGGCAACTCCACAGACAACCGTTTCATGTCGTGTGTGATCATTTGAGTTTGTTGGAATGATCTGGATTGAAATGAATTCTAACAATTGTAACTTTTAAAGCTCTTTTTGTTATTTTATATCTTTTTTTGTTGAGCTTCGAGGCAGCTTGTGTTTTCTCAACAGCAGAATTGATTAATTTGTCAGACAAAAAGAGAAACATGATATTGGGTTCTTGCAAATATTTGATATTTTATACTCTTGTTTTCCGTTTTTGGAAAAGAGAAAGAAAGAAAAAACACCAAGAATCTTGCTTTAAATAATAAAATAATCTAGGAAGTGTCTCAGCCAATTGATGTTGCTTCACAAACAGTAACGTTTTTGCCCATCTCAGGGGTTCAACCCCCCCCCCCCCCCCCCCCACCGCTCCACACCAGGGTCAGGCTGATGTGGTGGGGGTCCTAGAGGTCGTACAGTCAAAGACGAACTTTGAGAGGCTTTTCTGCAGAAACCTGCGTGGTGGTAATTGATGCAAAAATCCATCTGGAACCAACTGGTTCTCCATTTGAAATGGAGGCATGGAAGGTCTACTGTGCCGTTGTTGCAAAGAGTTACTTAAATAAAGGTGAGTGAGCAGGGATGTGCAGTCAGGAGAGGCAGCACCTTACCTATCATCCTCCTCACCTGCCAACATAAGATGTATACTAAAAAAACATGTGTCCACTAATCTGTACTGTAAATACAATGTATATGTCCACCACAACAGATTTGTAACAACACACTGAAAATATAAAAAACAGACATCTATTTGTGTTTTAAAGCCCATAAGAAGCCAGCTACAGTTCCAGAGAACAGAACTCCTCCCCCCTCATCACCTGATTGTTTTAGATCATGCAAAATGGTGCAGGCATCACCTAGAGACAGAAATCTGCATTCAGAGAATCTGACCTCACGTTTACTGGGCTTCACAGCCTTCATCAGAAGTGACCCAGAATAACAAGAAAGGACATTAAAAGAAGGCCAGTCCAGGTCAGGAATGTACATTACAGGTGCATGTGGCTCAGCTGCAGCTGGATCTGGATATGTATATGAATAGATGTGTGCTGGAATAGACTTTTAAAAGAAGAAAATCATCAAAGCATGGCTCATTTTTTCCTTGGTCTGGTCCAAGTTTATATCCTGGCCTAGCAGAGACCCCCCTCAGCTCTTTTCATAGAGTAGTGCAGACCTCAGATGACGTCACATTCTAGTTCTCTAAAATGAGTCTTCTGCCTTTTCTTCTCTTGGTCGTCAGACCTCACATCCATGTTGTTGGTGTTTTTCTAAACACATGTAGTCATCCCTAAAGGGTGAAGACTTTTGTTTGCTCTCTGGATCTTTTCAGCCGCTGTTCTTCAGGCTTCTCTTCCTTGCCTATTCTTGCTCTTCTTTCCCATCACCACGCCCCCAACCCTGTTGAACCAGTCCCTCCACTTTCAGCAATCACACCTTGTTAATAGTAGACACACTGGGTTTCCTTGAAGACGGTGTCATGACCCCCCGTCAGTGAGATCCGCTCATGTACCGATGTCGTGCGTGGGATCTCGTCAGAAGAAAGCTCAGTGCAGGTAGCTGGTGTGTTCACTTTTCTGCAGGGACGCTCTGCTTTCATTTGCTGTCCAAATGCAGAGCACGCTTAAACACAGAGATGCAAAACTGCAGCAGGAAGTGGAACAGGAGCAGCCGTCATGTGCAGGTGTGCACCTTGCTGTTGCACGGCGTGCAGTCTGACTCTGTGACACCTTTCTGGGACAGAACAGTGACAACAGTCAGAAGAATGTCTCCCGAGAATCGAGCTGCTTTTTCTTTTTCCATCGTCCTCAGTGGATCATCTCTGTTCCTGGAGGTTGAGGATTCTTAATTCTGTAAGTCCTTAGTCATGGTGGTTTCACACACACACACACACACGCACGCACACACACCTCCTACATACCTGCTGCTCTGTGGATGTGAAGTTATAGACATTAGCTGTGTGTTTTTGTGACTGTCTAATCAGCTCTAGTTGGAGTGTGCATGTAACGGGTGTTGAGGACAGTAGTCATTCAGTCACCCGCCCCCGTTGTGTCAAGAATAAAGTGCAGTGCTCACACACAGACCAGCAGGCTTGCTGGCGTTTCATGAATAAAAAGCGCTGAGAAGAGGCTGCAAACTGGATCCCCGTCTGTTCTGTGGTTTTCCTGAGCCACTTGTTTGCTGCTGGGTTAGAGAGTTCTGGAAATTCATGTATTTTCAAAGGAATCGTAGTCTTGAGGACACACAGAGGTTGCTGTGAATCCCAGCAGCAGCAGTCATGTTGTGGATGTAACACTAGGGTTCGTTTTGCTGTACACGTTTATTTGGAGGCAAACTGCTGTCATTTACCAGCAAACTGCTGTTAAAACATGTGGACATCATCATGATTGTGTTTATTATTTCTATATTCAAGTAACCAGAGCATTAAACATCAGTACACATCCTTTCTGGACACATATTTTTTAATAATATTAAATAATATATTGCACCCATATGTTTGACCTAATTGTATTGCTTTGTTCTGTTGTTCTGAGCTTTAGGATTTTTGGCTTTACTGTGTCTTTCTTTTCACATTTCTTGAGTAGCTCTGGTCAAGCGGCCCAGCTAAAACGGAGAAACAAGTGTCAACAAGGTGAAGGAACACACCTTGTAAAGATCAACGCAGCAGTAATAATAATAATAGATTGGAGTTTTCTGCATTTTTTCCAGACGCTCAAAGTTCTTCCAATGTGTCCGTTATTCATTCATACTTGGTGATGTAACTACTGATGTAGCCTCAGCTGGGGCAGAATGACAGAGGCGTGGCTGCCAGTTCACGCCTACGCCCCCCATCACCGGGACATTCATACACCAGTGGCAGGAAAGTTGATGTGTCAGTTGACTGGGAGGAGTGGGGATTGAACCATCAACCCTATGATAATTGGCTGACCTGTTCAACCACCTGAGCCATTCTCCCCCCGAGAACAAAAACCAATGGACAAAAATTTATTTATTTATTTTTTGAGTGTATATTTAGTATTATCTGTCTGTTGTTTTTATTAGAGCTATTAACAAAGGGATTTCCATTTTTTAGGATTAATAAAGTCCTATTCTATTCTATTCTATTCTAAAGTAGTAACTTTGTTTTGCTCAGGATGGCAGAAGTGGGGCTGCAAGGTGGTGCAGTGGTTGGTGCTCTTGTATTACAGAGCACTGATAGAACATCAATGGGACCTTTCTGTGTGGAGTTTGCATGTTCTCCCCGTTCATGCGTGGGTTTTCTCCAGCTTCCTCCCACCGTCCAAAAACGTGCTTCATAGGTTAATGGTCACTGCAAATTGTCCATAGGTGTGAATGTGAGTGTGCCTTGGTGTGTGATTATGCCCCTGCGACAGACTGGTGACCTGTCCAGGGGGTCTCCTGCCTTCAACCCACAAGTGGCCAGGATAGGCTCCAGCATATGCTCCAGAATGAATGGTGAAAGTCATGACTGTCATGCCTTTTGAAGCCAGTTCTGAGGCCTAATGACACTAACTGGATGGGGAACCTGTAAATATAAATGTTTCAATTCTAGCAGAACTAGATTCTTGTACCAGAGATAAAAAATATCTTGTAAGCTTTGTCTATGACTACCGTCAAGGCATTAAGTGGAGCGCCATTTCCCAGAGCTTCTGAGAACTCTGCAGATGAGTTATCTATCCACAAAGTGTATTTGTTAGTAGAGTGCAGATTCTGATGTAAGCTGGTGCGAAAGAGCTTGCTGGAGCTCGGGGTTCCTACGAGGAAAAGAAACCCAGCATTTTAGATGCAAATAAACACGCCTGAGGGGAGGAGGGAAGAGGAGGTCAGAAAAGGCATCAATGGAAGATAAAAATAACGAGGGATGAAGGAGATGCAGGGGAAGAAAAACTGGAATGAACACAAATAGAAGGCAGAGGAAGGGAACTGGAAATGAACAGGAGGACACGTGTGGAGCAGAGGAGCGATGCTTACATAAGTGTGAGCATCATGCCCATGTTCAAACACAATACACTTGAGCACATACCAGGAATAGTCCTGTGCCCCGGCGTTGACATTTTAACGAGGCACTGTGGACTCTGAGAGCAGCCGAGCCCTGACGCATGGCTGAGCGGCTCATCCTGATGCTAATTCTGGACAGGTGGATCCAGGCGGCCTCTGGAGGAGACCCTGGCTGCTGTTGTCATGGTTTTGTACCTTTGCTGCAGAAAATTGAAGAAAGTTTATAAAAAGTGTAGCTAAAGCTGTCTCACACTGTCTAAAGACTTTGCTTGGGGCTGAATGACAAAAGCTGACATGTTTAACTGTTGAAGCAGGGGAGGGGGCTTCATTAATGAAACATGAAACCTTCTCCATCTAACAGTTTCTGCTGGGTTTGAATCATTGGTGGTTTAAAATAAGAAATTGTAGATCAGGAAAAAAAACAGTTTCCTCTATACAGGGTTCATAGACTTTTTTTTTAGCAATGGTTTTCCATAACTTTTCCATAACCTTTCACAGAATTTCCAGAACCAAAAGCAAACACATTTCACTCAGACAACTCATGCAGTACATACAGCTTTATTTTCCATATTTTCTTTTAGTTTGGCATAAAGCTCCGTTCAGATACAATGAGTCTCTATAAAAACTTTGGGTATTAAACTACCCCTAACAGAGCTCACAGATGGAAGCCGGGGAGGAGGGTGGGGCCACAAACACAGCGCTCGTGGAAATGGATGAAGAGGGCGAAGAGCGGACACCTGGTTCTTAAGTAGGATGCGGAACAGGTGAGTTAATACGGCTGAACCGGCCTGGGGGAGGAGTAAACGCACTGCTGAGCTGCCTGCCTGAAATGCTTTCAGGGTCGTTCAGTTCTGTCAAACTAGTTGGCGCTGCTAAATCAAACCAAGACACATATTGGTAGATCCAAGTTTGTCCGCCTTGCCGTTAAAATTCCAGCCGCCGTATCGACGGCTGTTTCTGTTGGAATGGAGGAAACTGTAGTAACGTATGGAAACGTATTCCCTTCAATAAAAAAACAAAAACAGGTGATGTTCCTTATAACTTTTTTTCTTTCTGATATTTTGAAAACTACAAAAGCATAGAACTCCAAACAGGCTGGGCACTAACGTTATCTGCTTAATCAAACTATAAGTTGAGCTGCAATTAAAAGTTAAAAACCGCAATGTGTCATGGTCCGTTTTTATTTTTGTGCTCGTCACCACATCGTCAGTCTGTTTTGTTCTTCTTACTTACATTCTATGCTCGACTTTGTTACATGGAGCGTAGGTGGTCTTGGTTCTGGGGGAAAGAGGCTGTGGTTTTGAATTACCTGGGTTTTTTCAAAGCAGATATTGTTTTATTTGCTGTGAACTTTCTTTGACTCCACAATCATCTTAGGAAGAGACTTCAACTTGGTCCGACACCCTGAACTCGACAAACTCAGTTCAGCAGGGAAACAGTGAAGCTGGCAATCAGCAGAAACTCTCTGGAATACGTAAGATAAATGACTTCAAATATCAACAATTGAAGTCAGTAAGAAGTACAAGGTTTAACTTGAATCAGTGAATTTTAAGTAACATTGTTAACGAAATTACAATGCCAACAAAAAAATGAGATTCAGACCTGCGTCTTCAGTCCCTCTGGTCCCCCATAATTAACACCACCATCTAGTGGGAGTGGTTTGTTCTCTATTTTTGGGACGCTTGGTGGGGGGTGTGGGGGTCTGCTCTGGGTCTGGGGCCAAGGGTCTCCACTCGGGCGGAGGTCAGGAGCCCAGTCATCCGGGGTTGGTTCTGACGGTCCATCTTCCATCTCTATACCTAATGCCTCACTAGATTATCACAAATCAAGGATTACCCACACACACATTAAGTGTTATGCACACACAAATCCAAAGTTACACACAAAAGGATAACAAGAGACAAATCAAGAACACACATTTATGTTTTAAGACTATTTTTCTCCATAGAAGAAGGTCCTAGGACGGTCGAAGATTTTTTTAACTACAGACTCAGTCCTGAAGTTGATGGGATTTGGTGCAGAATTTCTGCTCTGTTGTTCAGACACTCCAACATACACACACACTCTGTGGTGTCTGCATTTCACACAGACAGACAGACAGTTGCTGTGCAGCTTTAATCTGAGCCCCCACCTCTCAGATAAAGTATTAAAACTTCGGTGTGTGTCCACACCAGAAGAAACACTCTGCTTCACCTCAAGCCTTCTCTAGGACTCTGGATCAAATCTGAAGGGCGGTCAGACAAGCTTCCAAATGTTTTCAGGAGCCTCTGTCATCTGTGCACGTTTAGATTTTGGAGCTCCGTGGATCACAGCTTTGAAGGAACAGACGGCGTCCACTGTCCAATTTGCTTCCTGGTCTGTCACAAACTTTTGTGGAAAATGTGGTGAAGCACACACATGTGCACACACAAACTCAATAATGGTTTCAAGGTTGGCCCAGAAGCTCTGTGGAAAATGTGACTGCCTTCACTTTTCCACTGGCATTTTACACCAATAGGATGCCTGTTCTTCCCCTCCTTACCTCTTCACCCGGTAGCCTCCTTGGTCCTCCCCCTTTTTTCCTGCATTTTATCTGCATCTCTTTTTGAGCTCTTTGCCTGTTGGTTGCATGTTTCTCGGGCAGGAACAGCTGTGGTGGAGCGGCTGTCCTGAAAGAGCTCCAGATGTTGGGATTTTGCTGGGCTAAGAGAACTCGTAACATGTTGGTGCTTATCAGCCTGAACTGCTCATGCGTCAAATCATGATGTGTGTGACTGAGTGTGTTGTTATGTGTGTGAATGTGTGGTTTGCTGTGTGTGTGTGTAAGTAAAGGGTTTGTTTTCTATTTTCTTTCTATATACCTTTTTGAAATGAATGTATAAGAAGTTTGAACCTTTTCTGCACATAGCAAACAGAAAATATGAATCAATAAACAATGGGGAAAGAAGTGAATGATAATGGATATTAATCATCCAAAAACGTATCATTACTAAGTCTGTACTTTTCTTTAATAATCAGTTTCTCAGCACATAAAGTTAGTTTTATTTCATACTGGAAGCTTTGTTTCTAACTAATTCCCCCTTGTTGTTGGCTTTGATAAACAAGCCGTGTTTTCAATCAACCTTTTTATTTTTTATTAAAAAGTTACGTAAAACCTTTATCTGGCCTAATTTCAAAAATAAGCATTTTAATATAACTGTTAAGCATTTCTTTCACATAAAACTCCTGGCGGGGATGAATTTGGCCTCAGATTTTATTTGGTCTGGCACACAAGTACTAACATTTATTAGGTTTAATTTTGATTTGGCCTGATTGTGGTTCATGCATGTGTTGCTTTTCCCAGAGATTATTGGCTCTAAGAGGCTTCACACCGACATAATCAAAATCACGTGACCTCACCATATTAGCTGGGAAACTTTAGCGAAGTCTGAGTGCCTTTACCGGTAAAATGCTAAAGATGTCACACAGAACATGCAAACTCCACACAGAAAGGTCCCCCATTGATGTTCTGTTTCAGGTCCCCCGGGGGCCTTCTTGCTGTGAGGCAAGAGCGTTAACCACTGTGCCACCGTGCAGCCCACGCCCCAATTCATTTATATTAAAGTAATAAGTAGAAATAGCATGCCTTTCTCCTTTGAACTGTAATCTCCTCTTTTTACTGGCATATTTGGGAGTGTTGACATGCAGTGTTTACCAATATTGAAGTGGGCAATCTTAGAATTCCCTTTTACAGGGAGGGTACACAATTTCTAAAACAGTTTTATTGTTGGGAACTACAATCTATGTTGTGGGCCTTTTTATTGTTTTATTCTAAAAAAAAAAAGTTCCCATTTATTCTTAAATTCAGTGTAAGTTTGGAAGGGTGCAGGGTTTGGGTACAGATTAGGTCAAGCAGAGCTGTTCAGCTTAAAAAGTTAAGCCCCAGTACTTTTCACAAACGTGGGTGAGTGAAATTTGCTTTCTGCATTTGATCCATCCGCTGGGGGGGGGGGGGGGGGGGGTCAGCTGCAGTCACTGCCTTGCTCAGGAACCCCATTTGTTGAGCAGAAGGCTGAAGTGCTTCCAGTTGCCCTTAGCCAGCGCTGCACCACTGCTGGCACATAAAGCGCTTAATCACTGAATGGAAACCATTAGTAACACCTTTACATAATTTACAGAGTCTGACCACCAAAGCAGCAGAACACTTGCTCAATTGCACAGCAATGTGATCCTAGCCATTGTGTGAGACTCCCAGAGACTTATCCAGTCGGGCATGTAGTGATACACACATACACACACAGACACAGACATACACATATGTGTATGTGTGTGTGTCTTCCTCATCAAGGTTATTTCATAGAAAAATTTCTCCCAAATTCATTCTGTCACCATCGTGCCTGTTTACTTCAACACTATCACTTTTACTACATTTGCATTCCTGGTGTTGCCTTTGTTTTCAGAGACGAGTTTATTTTTGTTTAATCCATCAATCACTCTGTGCGTTTCTGTTCTTTTATGCTCTCTCCAATGCACACACCCTCACACAAACACACACATATTAACCCAAAGACACACATGCACCACTGCCGTTTACAAGCATTGCAGTCAACAGGGTTATTGTTGTCCGTCTGTCAGCAGAAACATTTCATTCAACTGATTATGAAAATGACTTTGTGGAGAATGTTGTCTCCATGTTATTGAGCTTTCAGTCTTCTTCCTTCAAACATATTCACAGTTTCTTTTTCTTTCCATGCTGGTAGTTGCCACTTTTCCTTCCCACTAAGTTCTCCAGCTGATCAGTTGAAGTCTCAGTTTGTTATTTGTCTTCTCTCTAGAAGAAAGCCTACAGTTTTCAAATCTGAGCTGAGAAATTACTGGGCAATTGTATCATTCTTGCTTTCAGGACATGGACATATGCTTTGGGTGAAAAAAGGCTGCTTTTAGCATCACACAGATGCACCTTTTTAAGAAATACTGGTGTTATGTCCCAAAGATGGAGAGACCTATCACGTCTACAGGGGTCACTGAAAGACACTCCCACATGCACCCACAGCTTAGAAGGGCATTTGCACAAATGTTGATTTGTTATCTGGTTGTTGTAACAATAATATTCCTGACTCTCTTTCCAATGAATCTGGATGAAATGAAGTGGAAAAGGAAAATGCCTTAGTTTTTCTGGCTGAAGCTCCGCCCACACAAATGCACACACAAAGCCTTTTGTTCATGCTGCAGGGTATGACCCACACACTTCCTGCCAGCACCTCAGCTCATCTCCCTGGAAAAACACGCTCCCATGAACACAAGTTCAACACAGGAATTTGGAAAGCTCCCACTTAGATAGAAATCAGATAAAACATACATGAGAAAACAATATTTCAAGATGTTTGAACTCATTTCTGTAGCATTTCTACAGTTTATTTATAGATCTATATCAATTGTATCTGAATTGAAATGAAGGTTTAACCTGGTTTGTATTTTTAAGTTGGGTTAATTTTAAATCAATAAAAGGGCTGTTAAATCTGAGCTGATGATTATTTTGCTTGCCTACAATAACTGTAGTCAGTGATTGGATGGTAACACCTAATCCTTTTGAAAAGGTCCTGGTTCTCTGATGGTTTTTTACTTGTGGTGAGACTGAGGCTTTTTACTACACATCACTGAAATGTGACTTGTTAAACACCCTTAAAGGTCATTTGTGTTTAATGCAAGACTTTCAAATTCTGGCCTAAGGTTTGTATCCTTGTTTTTTTTATTTTGCTGTATTAAAGAAGTCATTGAAATATAACGGATGGATGGCTCAGTTGGCAGCGTGCCGTACTGGCGCATGGGAAACCAGGGTTCAATTCCCAGGGGGGAAGCTTTGTCCAGTGTGGGTCCTTGGCCAAGACACCTTACACTACTGCTTAATTATGTAGCCACAAAGGGGCCCAAGCCTGGGTCCACAGCCCGGTTAAGACACAGGGTTATGTCAAGAAGGACATGCGGCGTAAAATTCTCTGCCAAAACGCCTACCTGTGCATCTCAGTTGTAACTGATTCACCGTGGCAACCCCTAAAGGGATATGCTGAAAGGTGAACAACAACAGAAGTGTAACAGTGTAGCATGTCACGGTTGGTGACCACAATGTTTTCAATTAGGTTCAGGCACAAAAAATACATTTGGAAAAAGCAAGTTACTATTAACTTTATACATGAAAAACAAATAATAGTACTTTGTGTTTGTATCATAAATTTAAATAATATTGTTGTTTATTTCAATGGTTAACGCAACGCAATAAAATTGATATAGATAATGAAATTAAAATATGATATAATAATTGAAATAGATTCTGATGCTTTTATCTCACAGATTCTTTTATTTATGAGCATAACTAACTGTTTTTACAACACAGTCCTTCAATATTGACAAAAAGCTAAATTCTAATGTGCAGATTAATACACGTTTCCATGACTGTCTTCTTAAAATGCAAATCTATTCTACAAAGAGGAACAACCCTTTTTCAGTCAAGCTATTCTACTTTAAACATCAAAGCTTTACATTGATGTTTACTTTTTCACTAAACCATATTACATACACTGACCAGCCACTTTATTAGGTACACCTGTGTAGTACGGTGTTTGAGCCCTTTTGTCTTCAGAACTGCCTTCATCCTTGGTGGCATGGATTCAACAAGGTTCTGGAAACATTCCTCAGGGACTTTGGTCCTTGTTGACATGACAGCATCACACAGTTATTGCAGATTTGTCGACTGCACATCCGTGATGCTGATCTCCCGTTCCACCACATCCCAAAGGTTCTCTAATGGGTAGAGATCTGGTGACTGTGGAGTAAGACTGGGTTGATAAAATTGATTAATCAATTGGAATCAATCCAAGCTTAATAAATCAATAAACGATCCATAAAAGTAGGAATTGATCTTTTATGCCTTTCCTTTTGTGGTGACCTAACGCTGTTCTCATGAGATTTTGTCAGATTTGGCGAGATCAAGCTTTAAAACAACCATGATGTATAACTGTTAAATTGCTAGGCACTCTACAAAATGCATTTGAAAGGTTCATGGAACATTACTAATATACGCTGATATATCTACAGTGTTATTTTTGACAATAACTGCAGTAAAACCAAAGGCTGCTAGCTTGATGCTAACGTATAATGGAGTTATACGTTACGGCTAATGCTAACGCTCGGTCGACATAAACATACATTGCTGACTCTTTTACGGAAACTTCTTTTTAAAGTAACCATTTGTGGTCTAGAGCACCATTTTTTGTTTAAATCTTCTGGAATAAAGTGTGATGCTATAGTGCTAGCTCCACGTAGTGGCCAAACTGAAAGGCCCACCAGGAGATGCAAAACATTAAATTTTGTAATATAAGCTAGTCTAGAGCCTTTACAATGTTAATGATCTGCACGTTTTTGTTGGAGCTTCTCCATTTGCGAAATCATGTAACACTCTGCCCTGTAACCCCCCATGAGGAGATGAAAATTTCCATTCATTCAGTCATCCATCTTCTTCCATTTGTCCCTTTCGGGGTCACGGGGCTGCTGGAGCCTATCCTGGCCACTTATGGGCGAAGGCAGGGGACACCCTGGACAGGTCGCCAATCTGTCACAGGGCGAGATGAAAATTTGTTGCTCGCATTTTTTTGAAGAATAGAGGAAATAGCATAAAAGAAATTCAGAAATGGCATGAACATGTTCTTAATATCATCTAACTATAAACTCATTTAAAACATGCTGAGAAAACAGGGACAGATTTACTAAAAGGGGGACATTGACAGAAAATGTACACTTTTTCTGCCAATAGGTTATAATTTTTATATAAAATCCTAACTAAAACAGCCTAAAAACATACTGTTTTCGTTTTTTGCCATTGTGTCAGTGGGGCCTTTTGGATTGATGTCTGTTAATATATTTAGAAAATACAGTTTTTTAAATCTCCTATGAATTAATTTCGTTGTGTGGACAGTGGCAGTCCTGGTAAAACAAACAGCCCCCAGGGTAGTGTAACACCCAGCCTCTGTCACATTGAGACAACCAACACTTCTGGTTGTGAGAGACGTCCCAGGCGGATGAGCAGGAGAGACTGGGGGTGCACGTCTGCATCCTGGTAACTCCTTGATATACACCGCGAGTCCTCAGTCTTTCTTCTTTCCACTTTCCACCTCCCTTCTGTCTGCGTACAGAAGTTTAAACCCCACAGAGTCCGGGGTCAGTCCATTCAGCCAGGTTACACTCCCTGAACTCCCGTTGTAGCCAAGTTAGCAACGTCAGCGCGTCACTTTTGTTGAGGAGGAAAGGAGCGTTGCTTATAATAACGGATGGAATGAATGGCTTACACCTTTCCTCTCCTGGAGCTTTCATGCGACCTTGAAGCCTCTTCTTTTCCTCCCTATTTCCTTGGGAATCTCTGGTTTCTCTGCAACAGCTGATCCCTGGTGTAAACAATGGAGCCGCTGCTGAAGTGGAGGCTCGGAAAAGTCCAGAAAAAAAAGTTAAATAACTGAATAGAAGAACTACAAAAGTAGTCTCACTATGCACAGAACAGCACCAGACTCTGCCACACTGGAGGGCAAACACAAAGCACACCTAAAACCAACGGAACAAGGTAAAAGCAGATCTCTAAAGAGCGGAGTTGCCATGACACCCAGCTTTTCGTATTTGTGTGCATTTCTTTTTGGACCAGATGGAAGAGAGAGGGAGAGTGGGATAGTAGAGATGGGGGACAAGGGTACAAGAAAGGAAAGAAGGGGTAAAGAAACTGGAGAGTGATTAAAGAAACACATGGGGGGGGGGGTAGGATTACAAAGAAAAAGAGGCAACAAGTTGCTTGAGGTTGATCATCATAACTTTCACATGCAGAAGGGCTGGAATGTCCACAGACACATTTATTCACACACTCAAATGCTACAGACATATATGTTGGCTGCTCAAACTTTAACACACATACAGACATGTCCACATGGCAAACATGGATCAGCTCACTAGCGCATATGTGCATACAAGCAAACACATGTCAAACATATATCATTTCTACACATATAAATGTCCTGTTTGTGAAATGGTGAGCACGCGCTGGTGTTCAGTCATTTCTCTGTGTTCTACTGTGGACCATGATGTTATGGAATCTAGAGAATAAAACAACAGAAGAGGATCACCTGGTCACCCCCACACCAAGCCTAGAGCAGAAGGCGAGGTGTCTGTGGAATCAAGTGAGTCCACTCCCCTGGTCTGAGTGTCGACACTAGGCACCCAGACCAGAGTCGGAAAGACCACCACAGCAGCCGTCCGGGGACCAGCTGAAGACCCTATCCACAGAACACTAGAGACACATCAAGACTGAGGTTGCAGATTGTTTCTCCAGGTTGCTGAACATTGTGAAGGAGCCAAAGAGTCCAGTTGTCTGGCCTTATCTCTGGCCTCCTAAGTTAAATTACATGGACAAATGGCAAGACTAAATGAACATAAACAGAACCAACACTTTTCACCAAACCTCCTCTGAATCTCACTTTACTGGATCAGTCTAACAACATGCTCCTCTTTCTGAGAGTTGCCTACATTCGATATCAATGATGACAAACGTGAATTATAACAATGACAATTACATATTAAGGACAGTGTTGTCTTCACTTATCAGTGCATTGAATACACTAAAATCTAAACATCTGCACAATGCCTTAACAATCAAAACAAAATGACATCTTAAAGAAGTAACACACTTTCCACCTGATTCTACACAAGTTTTCTTGTGTGTACAGTCACTGTCAGAAAAGAAGTGTTCAGAGCTGAAAGGTGCAGGAAAAAAACACAGCTCATGTCTTTTACTGTCTGTGAATCCTGAACTGATTTGTTCCCTTCCTGTATGGTAACTGAGTATTTTTAAAGTGAGCTCATAATTCTTCCAGGAGTGCATCAATATTTTTACCTGAGTGAAGCATCTGAATGTGAATGCTTGAACCTTCCCACTGCTCCAGTGTCTTGTCCTGCCCTTCACCAGCCCACACAACCTGCACATTCACTTCCCACACTCTCACTCATACGCACTCCCATGCATGCTCACGCACACACAGACAGACACACACACGTACAAAGCCCTTAAGAACACGCACACAGCTTGCACCACCAGCAATGTCTCTCCCACTCACAAGTAGGACAGGTTGTGTCGGTGAGTTTAAAAATAAAGCTTTATGTAATCTCTTCACAACACACTCCTACACACTCTGCAGGCTGCTGCCATTCAAAAAAACTGTGAACTTACATGAGACTGATGTTGAAATGAGAATGGAATGTGTGGTTTAAGGTTAGGCTGGCAGCTTGGCATTCAGCCGAGGAGGTCGTGTTCAGATTTGATGATGATTGCAGAGACTGTTTAAGTTTAGGTGTCATAGCCGCATTTTAGAATCAATTAAATGTGGCGTATTAGGATTACATTCTACATTTCTATTTTTATCTGTTCACTATTAAATCATTTAAAGATATTAATAAATCCTTCATTTAATGAATCTTCCCTGCAATGGACCAGGACACAGACCATGGCTTTGCCCTGCACAGGAACCAATGGGTATTAAAAAACTGGATGTACAGTATTTAGTGATCCATTCCACTAAACTAACACAAAACAGCCAGAAAAGCATGTATATGTAATTAAAAGCTGATAACAAAGCAAAACCAACAACACTGGTTAGTTAGGACAGAAGGCAGGTCTTAACTCCTGAACATTTCATGAAAGAAAACCTGTTCTAAAGTCACGGATGGCTGAAAACCTTTGTGATGGAAACCTGGAGAAGTTTCAAAAACACTCGTCATGTCACCTGGCTCCAGCTAAGAACTGGTGACGTGCTCTGGAGAAATTTAAAGCTGTTTTCATGGATTTCCAATGAACATTAAACAGTTTACTATTTTAAAACAATACAGTAAGAGGGAGAAAAGCCAAAGTACAAGCAGGAATCTGCTAAAGGAGCTGAACATTTTCAGACCAGAATAATTAAAACAACTGAAAGCGCTGCAGATATTTTTTTAGAAAAAGAAAAATACTGCAGAGCCAAAGGAGGATCTTGGAGTTTAAATGTTTCTCAGCATGCACACAAATATCAAAAATCTCCATCCTCTCATCCATCATCTCCTCCATGCTTTTTCCAGTACCCCCAACAAACTGACTTTCTTCACAAACACCCCAGTTTGCTTTGGCTACATGAATCAGCAGCCTAAGGTTGTACGGTTGCATATTTTTTAGGGTTTATATCCCAGATGTGTTCTCCATTGATATATAGCACCAAAGAAATAGAAGCTTTTGAGACTGAAGCAAAGAGCTGTGAAAATAAATCCTAAAATAATGGATAAACCAGTTGTTGTTTTTTGACTCTTGGAGAAACTTGGAAGTAATTCCCAGATCCCTATTTTAGGCTGGGGTAGGTCTGAATGCCCATTGTGACTCTTATATTTCCCTCTCAGTGTGGGGGCTGCACTGCCAGTGTGTCTAATGATATCAAATCCTTTGGCTCTTGAGGGATTCGCTGAAAGAAAAATTATACCAAAGAAACGCTTGCTTCCCTGAGAGCTGCTGCCCTCATTCACATCATCAGCAACTACTTCAAGTATTCATCAAAGAGTTTGTACTTCAGCTTTCCTGTCCCAGGGAAACACTAAATGTGACCCTAGGCTGACAGGATGTCTTCCATTTGAGTGTGTCACTTTGCCCAGGTGTGTGTTTGTGGGGAGTAAGGTGCTTGTAAAGTACAAGCTCGTCGCATTTTAACAGTTCTGCTGCTAAGAATAAAGCTTGTTTTTCTAAGGAGCTATTTATAGAGCTTTCTTTGGGCCCCCAGACTCGCACGTCACCAAGTCCTGGTAACAGCGCAGAAACTTCAGTGTGTGTGTGTGCGTGTGTTTGTTGCAATCAGAGTTGAGGGGGGAGGTTGCTGAAACCTCAAGATGAGGAAATACAAAGTAAAAGTGCAGCTTCAGCGAGGATGTTTGGTACGCTCAGCAGCTCTGTGCTTTCACTGCTGTCAGGTGTTGCTGTGGTTAAGAAACGTTAAACAATGGAAACACACACACACACAGTTCTGCAGGGTTGTTGCAGAGCCCGCAGGCGCTGTTTCCACATCTGTGCCTCTTATTTGTGATTCAGTCTTGAAGAAGTTCTATTGAATGTTGACACCTGCAGAGGAAGGAAAGGTGCCGGCTCGGAAGGCTCTTCATGCTGGCCTACACACATTTGAACACTTAAACGTCATTTCCACAACACTATTTATAAGCCTTTGTGTCTTTTTAGGAACAGCGTGGGTTTGCTTTTCACCGGTGACTCACTAAGTCGAAGGAGGAGGGGGGTAGCGTTGCAGGCAAAAAATGCAGATGGATGCTGATGTGAAGAAGCTAACGGACCAGCTACAGTTACATTTGTTCAAGACTCCTTATTGATTCATTGTGAATGGAATTCGGGAGCTAAAAGCGCACTTTTGAAAGAGCGGAAGAGCATCGGGCTAGAGGTTGGAGGGCAACAGATCAGCTTTTTCTGTGGGATGATTCTAAATTTGAAGCATAACTTGTATTTTCTGTTTGTGGTTTTCCTGCAGGTGTTTCGATAAGAAAACTGACGTACGCCTGAAAGTGCAGAGGGGATCAACACACTAAGAGTATGCATTTACAATTTTAGCATTTCATTTGTAGCTGTGTATGAACTGTGTAAAAAATATACATGAATACAGACACACACAGGGACACACCCACATGCGCACACACACACACAGCCATACAAACAATTATACATGTGTTAACCACAGTTGTTTCACAAACATTTACTTAAGCTATGCATTTATTTTTTCTTTATTCCATCCTTACAGTTCTCCTCTCCTAAGATTAAGTAAAATATTTTTGAATTTGGACCAAATTTGAAATAAATTCATCTTCTTCTCTTTCAGATTTGGCAGCTAGGACAAACAACCAGGAAAAATAAAGAACAATTAAAACATTTTTTTTCCAAAAAACAGTCGCAATAGGGGGTCAACTCAGATGTTGTTCACATCAACTTTTTTTTAATGTGATAATTGTAGCCTCACTTTAAAGTCAGGCTAGCTCGGGAATGGATGGGCACCTCCTGTTTTCTGTGCACTGGTTGGCAGTTCTCAAACGTTTGGCTGTCATGATTGCTACTTTTGAGCTCTCATAATTTTTTGCTGCCTTCTCTCCAAGTCCTGGCACCTGTTTTTTCTAAGGCACAGAGGAGCTTCAACAATGGATCCTCATGACTCAACTGTCACAAGGCAAAAAGGCTCAAACAGGGATGAAGTCAAGGAGAAGATACCTCTGCAAAGGAAGTGGGCTTCAGAGCCTTCAGCAAACACCAAACAAAACACTTTTTGTGACCCAGAGGTAAAGCACCGTGAGAGTTTGCCATGTGGTGCTATGAGAGGATCAACTCCCCAACAGAAATACCCAATGACAGGAAATCCTGTACAGCTGCTGTCTGGACCCTCTGGAGTTGGGGCTATTGGAGGTCCTCCGTCTGCAGACCCCCAAGGACCTTTAACTCAGGGTTTCCCACGTGGATATCCCTATCAGCTTGGCCAGCCATATCCCCAGCATCCCCAAACTGAACGCTTCATCTCGGGAGCTAAACCGCAGCCGGGCCTAGAGTCTCATGCCTGGCCATTTGCTGGCCAGTTGCCTTCGGATGACCCTTATGGACACCCAGGTCACACTCATCTACACAAGGCAGGGAGGTTTCCCCGGCAAAAGTCCCCCAGTTTGCCAAGCTCATTTGGACAGTATTCTCAGTCGGGCTTAGAGCCTGGAGAGGAGGGCTACAGCAAAAAAGAACAAAAGCCAAAAAAGCCTGGTAAATACATCTGCCATTACTGTGGCCGAGCATGCGCCAAGCCTAGCGTCCTTAAGAAGCATATCCGCTCACACACTGGGGAGCGACCCTACCCTTGTGAACCGTGTGGCTTTTCTTTCAAAACCAAGAGCAACCTTTACAAGCATCGTAAATCCCATGCACATGCCATCAAAGCGGGACTCGTACCATTTTCATCCGAGCTGGCTGTGACCCACAGTGAGGATGTGGGGCAGGCATCCCCTGTAGGTGAGGGAGAGGCCCCTTCAGATGGTGAGCAAAGTACAGACACAGATGAGGAAGGTGTGGAGGGCTCCACCATGCTGATGGAGAAGCATAGTCCCATCCCTCAAATCTCCTTTGAAGCCAACAAAACTGCAGGTAATTCACTGTTTTGCTTTAAGAAAGAATATGACAGTCATATCCCAAATGTATGATGCATTCCAATTGTTCTTAACTTAATATGTGCCAGATTTTAGTGGTTCCTCTCTTTAAATGCAGGAGGGAGAGTGTTCTAATAACTGGAAAGTCACACTCTTTAGGTCTAAGCTGGAGTTCTAGTGGAAAGAGTCTATGTTGGAGCCTTGGGTTCTGGTGAAACAGTGTGGTTTTGTTCTGTGACACTTGACCAGACCTTTCCTCACTAGAAGGCAACAGAGAGTCTGACAGTTGAAACATATAGGTTCATATGTTTTGTTGATGTTGTGTTATTGAGCGTGTCCATTAGGATCCTCTAAGGGTGTGCTCTAGGAGTATGGAATATGTTGCACACATTTGGGGTCTGTTCAAAAATGTTGATGTTTATTCTCTTTATTTTGGATTTCTTAGTGGATGTGTTTTACCGTAAATGTTCCTTTCATTGTTTAGGTGGTGGAGAACCTGCATATGCGGACTCGGCTGAAGAGTTTCACATCGGATCTATGAAAGTGCCGATCCTCATTTTTCCCAAACCTGGAGTAGTTCCTCCTGGGGGGATGGACTGCCCCACCTTTCATGATGCAAAGGTTTCCCATCACATGTTGGCATCACAGGCTGGTGGAAGATCACACTCTTTGGACGACTCTAGCTCTAGTAAACGCTTGGCACAAAGAATGGATGAGAAAAAAGTTCAAGATTCTGATCCAAGCATATCCCAGTCCCTTAATTTGCTCAGTCCTCACAGCAAAGGCAGCACAGACTCTGGCTACTTTTCTCCCTATGACAGTGCAGAGTTGCAAATTGGCACTCCAAATACAAGTGCAAAGACATACGAAGAGATAATGTTTGGTCGGACGTGGTACAACCGGCCAAACTCCAGGCCAAGACAGTCTATGACAGTGGGCATGGCAGCAGCAGATGGTAACGGGAGCCTAAAGCAACAAGATCTGGACATGTGTAAGATTGCAGAGGATCCCTCATCCTTCAAAGAAAGTTTAGGAATGAGTGGTGATGCTAAGAAATACCCAACTGGCCCCTGTCAAAGCAGCACAGGACTTCTGGAGCCTCCATCAGAGTCTGGAACTCTTATTAGAAGTAGGTCCATGCCAGCTCCAGTGCCTTCTAACCTCAACACTCCTCAGGGAATCCGAGGAAGCATTTCATTTGACAACATGGTGCCAGCTGATGATGTGTTTTACCCACCTGGCCAGCCCAAACTCAAACGTCAGAGTGCGTTTGAACATCCAGCAAATGAATCTCATCCTGGAGAAGCTGAAGGGCACCCTCATATGGCCAAAGGTTTAGCATCATCTGTTGGTCTGAAGATCACTGAGCGCTGCCCAGGAGGGCCAGAGGATATTTTCTACAACCAACATCCCTCTAGAGTCAGCATATCTGAAATAGCCACACGGAAAAGAAGAAAAGAGAAAAGTGTTGGAGATGATGAGGACAGCCCTGAAAACTGTGACAGTAGCTTTAGCAGTTCCGTGGATATAATTGGAGACTATGATTTTAAACAAGGTAGTTTTGATGGGTCAAGAGGTACCCCAACTGGGAAGAGCTCTTTTCACAGTACTCACAGCCAATCTGACAGCTTTGATACCTGTGTCAGTATGTGCTCTGATGACATTGTGCCGTTTCCTGATTCAGAGGGCAGAAAGCCAGCTGGCAATGTGATATCAGTCATCCAGCACACCAATTCACTCAGCCGCCCAAATTCTTTTGAAAAGTCTGAGTCCTTTGAGCAGCCTGTACACCAGCCCTCAGACAAAGCTCCATCGAGCCAGTATTCAGAGCAATCAGACACGGATATATACGAAGATGCTCTGAGTCCAGAATCTGCCCTCCAGAGAGCAGAAAGCATGGAGCAGCAGCAAAGTGACAGCGACCTGGCCTCCTTCTCATCATCCTCAGCTGCAGCCTCACCTGGCCAACCGTATCATAAACTGGTACGACAACCCAACATCCAAGTTCCTGAGATCAGGGTGACAGAGGAGCCAGACAAGCCAGAGAAGGACACTGAACCTCTCGTGACCAAGGAACCAGAGAAACAGCCGCCGGCTGTAGAGGAGTTCCAGCTGCCTCAGAGGAGTGACACACTGTCCCAGATGCCGACAGAGAAGCTTCCACCCAAGAAGAAGAGGCTACGGCTGGCAGATATGGAGTACTCATCCGGAGAATCAAGTTTTGAGTCAACATGCACCAGCCTTTCTCGCAGTCCTAGTCAGGAAAGCAACCTGTCTCACTCCTCTTCCATGTCAATGTCCTTTGAGAAAGATGAGGGTGTTAAATCTGTCTCACCCACCAAACAGGTACCCAGCTCAAGCACAAAAAGTCAAATGTGAAAAATGAAATGTTCCTTAGTTGAATTCCTTTCTCTGACAGGAGGATTCATTGGCTAATGGATCTGGAGCAAAACAGTCAGAGTTCCTGACTGTGCCCAGCAGTTTTTCCAGCCACCATCAACAGAGGGAGATGAGACGGTCTTCTTCAGAGCAAGCACCATGCACACTACCCACAGAGCTGCCTGAAATGCGCAGCAAATCTTTTGACTATGGGAGCCTTCCTTCCTGCAGACAGGGAGAGGTTTACACCAGCACATCTGCAAAGAAGGAACGTCGGCGTGGATATCTTGTTCGACAGGTACCACACAGCTTCTTGTTTACAGAGCCACTCCAATTAAAACTGTGTTGTTTTATTTTACATTTTCTTGTGGCTTTTTTCTTCTTAAAGTAAATCACACTTAAAACTGTGCTTCTGAAAATTTATTTTTTTCAAATCGTGAATCGGGAAACAGATGAAAAATTCTGTTGGAAATGACTGCAAGCAAGACATAAGCTCCCTGCTCTGCTCCATTCTGATCATCCACTGTCAGACAAATAGATCCATGAACGTCTTTGTTTTCTTCATCTGAGCTGGAATCTGGATCTAAACCAGGGGTGTCAAACATACGGCCCACGGGCCGTATCCGACCAGCCAGGTGGTTTACTCCGGCCCATCCATGAAGAGCAAAAATCATAAGAATGTTTTAAAAAGAAAGCAAGTTTCTAGTCCATTCCTGTGGCGAGTTATGATTTTTTAAAGAAACAACCAAAATGCGGAATTCCACCACTAGGGGAAGCAAAGGGAAAGCAAAACAGGTGAAACAGCATATCTCTGCACGTGCCAAACGCGAAACATAACAGCTCTCTGTCTGGGCAAGATGCACTTTGGTTCCCTATGAGCCTCACCGCTGTTATGTTGCTATAAGGATGATCAGTAGTGACAGACTAATGACAAAAATGTTGTCATCAACAGGTCGCAATGCTCAAAGAATATAACATTCAGCACCACTATGAGACTCACCATAAAGAATAGTTTCTGGATTGCTTCAGTGTCAGATGTCAAATATTCAGTCTGTATAAAATTGAATAGACCAACTTTTTTTTAAGTGAAATTAATTTTATTTGAGATCCATTGGCCTATGTGAATTACTGTGTAGTAACAAGTGATTAGGCTATTCTGTTGGTTGAGGCATTTTTTCCAACTGAGTAAAAAAACTAAAACAAAGCTGTTATTTAGCTTTTACGTTACTGGTCCAGCCCACTTGAGATCAGACTGGTTGAATGTGGCCCCCGAACCAAAATGAGTTTGACACCCCTGCTCTAAACTGTATGACTGGATAGCTCTGATGTTGCTCACCAGTTTTGTTGCACCACTAATGCTAGGTTGGGAATGTGAGTAGCTATAAGCTAGCAGGAGAGAGTGTAAACAAAAGGATGATGAGAGTTCAGGACGAGCTTATTCTGAACAAACAGTCCCACCCACAACTACTAGTACTTCTACTGCTGCTCTGCAGAAATGGTATCCTAGAGCAGTGGTCCCCAACCTTTTTGTCACCGCGGACCGGTACAACGCAAGGCACGTTTACCGCGGACCGGTGGGGGGGGGGGGGGGGGGGGGGGGTGTAAGGAGTGTATCACGTGATGTTTGATGTCGCGACTTTGACGTGCGTTACGTGTTACGGATGTAACAGAGAGAATCCGGTCACTTTTCAAAATAAAACGTTTCTTTCGAAAAAAATAATAAAATGGAAATTATTTTTTCTTTCTGTGCGTCCCGGTGTCAAAATTTCCCGCGGCCCAGTGGTTGGGGACCACTGTCCTAGAGAACGAAATAGGGTTTTTGATTTTGGCTGAACACATAAAAACAACATCTTCATAATTAAAAGACCACTGGGCATAAGTTTTACAAAAGATCAAAAGATGATTGGAGTGAGACTTTAAAAACATCTCATCTGAACTTCTACTTTTTGAATAGATGCACTATTTGAGAATGTTGCTGATGTTTTTAAACACCTTTAGGAAATTAGGTTTTAAAATCCATTTTTTCCTTTAGTGAAGATACAACACAGGGTCTTTCCAGTGATGAATTTAGGTCAAACAATCCCTTTATTCATATGAAGCCCAAGCATGACCACTAGCAAACAAGCTGCTGTTATTAAAACTCACTAAAACACAGCTAAAGATCCACTAATGTAAAATGATGTCATTTTAAGCTTAAATTAAAAAAAAAACAGTGTTGTTTTCTAGGACATGGTTTCCTCAGAGCAGCAGGAGTTCATTAGAAGTTCACCTCTGAGTTGTGTGCGGGACTGTTGGCGCAGAATAAGCCCACTCCCACCATCAAGCAGAAGCATTCTGGAACAGTTGGAGACCGGAGAGGGAAAAGAAAGAGACTTACAGTAATCCAGCCAAGATAGGATGATGTCTCAGAATGCCCTTGCTAACTGTGTTCTCATACCCTCTCATTGGATCTTGTTCATTATTCACTCACATTGATTGGTTTACAGGCCTCACTGAGTGTGTATCCGGAGGGAGTCCTTCAGGACATAGGTGGAGGACAGGTGTCAATCAAACAAGAAAACCTGGAGCATGGGGTGTGGCCCATCCCATCAGGATCCCCCCACAGCAGTAGTGAAATGGCCATCAGAACCAGGAGACCAGGTAATATCACAGGTTAAATATTAAGAGGATGTTCAGGAAATGTTCCATTCCTCTGCTAAATGTTCAAACCAATGCTGGCAAAGAGCTGTCCTTCATTTAAAACACTCTGAAACCTTCTTTGACATAATAAACCATTTTTGTTCCAACAAACCATTTTATTCCAAACCATCTGGATTTGTTCACAGTCGTGGGGTCTCACCAACAGCCCCCCCAGCATGTCTTCCGGCAGAGTATCAGTGATGACAGCCTACAAGATGAACCTTGCTTTGGAAGGTCAGAAAATAAGCTGCGCTGCACAAAATTCAAGCTGACCAGACGTTTTGATAGTAGGAACTCAGACACCACACCTGTCTTCCTCAACAGGCCCAAGCAGCACCGTCTTCAGGCCCAGGGCTCTTCCTCTGAGGGAGAACATCCAGTTCTTGAAGTCAGAAATAGGGATTTAATCCAGCAGTACCAGGGTGGGGTCCCTTTTGCTCCTTTTTCCCAGCCCTGTGCGTTTTGGAACCAGGAGGCAGAAAAGGCAGCCAGACAGCAGCAGCAGCTCCAGAAGCTTCACCTCAGATCACCAAGCAGCCTTCCAGGACCTGCAGCCCCAAAGCAGTCTGCTCAGCAAGTCTATGACCCCCAATTGTACGAAGGAAAAACAGAACATCAGAGCACTCATATTTACTCCCCCTCTTTTCCATCTCACATAAACATGCTCTCACCTGCCAACTCCGTGCTTCAGAGGCACCTTCAACCCACCCAGAACCTGAGCTCTAAGACCACTTCGCCTGGTTTGGTGGTACCTGTTCGGATTCAGACATATGTTCCAGTGTTTGGTAGTGCCACGTACACCAGTGTTAGCCAGTTCATGTCATGCCATGCTAATGAAGCTGACGCTTTAGGAGCAGACCGGTGTGAGAACAGCACGCTTGGTGGTGTGAGACCCTGCAACCCCCCTGGAGGCATAAGCAGATCCGGATTCAACCTGTCCCTTCTGCTAGGACACACTGACAGTGATCTTCTGCGCTCGTCTTTTTGGAAGGGTTCAGAGAAACACCTGAATACAGGCATCCCGCTTTCACTGACTTCAGGAACCATTTCCACCACAGACGCCTCTGGCTCGGCCATCGGAGGCGGCAAGCGCATGCTGTCCCCCACCAGCTCCCTTGAGCTCTTCATCCAGTCCAAGCAGCAGAAGAGGGTGAAGGAGGAGAGGATGTATGGACAGATTGTAAAGGAAATGAGTGCTGTAGAGCTGAGTGGAGCTGAAAGAGGTACAACACCTGAGAAGCAGGGGGGCAGTAATCAGAGAGCCCCCCTCAGGAGCAAAGACTCTGTGGATGAGTGTGAGCGGATGTCTTCTTCTCCCCCACTTTCTGATCCCCCAGCTGCCACCAAGATTGCCGTCCCTGTCCGTTCCTCGGCCCCTCACCTCTCTGATGTCCCCCAGGGTGACAGTTTCCCACCCCCTCTCCAGATTGTCACAGAGCGTGGTCTGGTGTCATGCAGTCAGGATTCTCCTGAAAGGCTGGATGTGGATGACGTGAGTCCAGGTCCCAGCTCCAGCCCAGAGCCCATGCTGTCCTCCAGCGATGCAGAGAGCTCTGACAAACAGGCCCTGCTGCTTAAGCCCGCTCCCACCCACAGCTCAGGAATGACAGGGGGAGCACAGTCTCTGCTCTTTACAAACCTGTCTGAGGTCCAGCAGCTGCTGCACTTTCCCAGCCTGCGCACCACCAGCAGAGTCAGCTGGTGTTTCCGTAACTACACCAAACCCAACAGCACCCAGGCCGCCTCCCACTGCTCCGTCTACAGCTCCTGGTCTGTAAGCACCCACAACCCCAACCCTCTTAACATCAGTACAAAGGCTGCCCTAGCTCTGCTGCGATCAAAGCAGAGGGAAAACACTGAATGGCTGTTCACGCTGGCAGCCATGTGCCCCCCCAGCTCTGGAAAACTGGTGTCTTCTGTGGCCTGGAAGCTGATGTTTGATCAGGTATGTCCTGACATCTGCAGACATGTTGCTGTGCTGGTGTGCATCACTCACAGCTGTTGTCCCTCACCCACTGCTGCAGCTGAAGCCGGACTTGGGGCCTGCTGACCTGAATTGCTTTGGGAGGAAGATGAAGGGGGTGGAGTCCTGGGAACGGTCAAAGGTCGAGCTGGGGGAAAAGGTGGCGTCTGCCAAGCAGCTTTCAACTGAACCGACCCGCATCAAGATCTTCGAGGGCGGGTGAGTGCAGAACACAGGGGGGAGCAAGTGACGGTGTTTGGGGGCGACCGTTTCATTCAAAATGCACAGATGCTTCAACATCTTTAATGCCTTCAGATGTGATTTTCTGATGATGGAATATGGGGGTGTGGGTCCTTCCTGGTCTCCTCATGCAGGTTTAATTTGGGAAAAAGGTCAAATGTTGGTAAGAGTAGTGAAAGTAGGGATTACTCAAGTGAAAATGAAACATTGTTGTCTAAATATTGACTCAAGTAAAAGTTGAAAAAAAGAACTGTTAAATACACACAACTAAAATACTCAAACAATTTTCTATACTTAATATTTAATTTTTTTCCTTTTAATATTTTATATTTAACACATTAAAATTAAAAGTAAGGGGGGACTAACCTCTTTTTACCTGTTTAAATGTAACTCATCACTATCCACCTATGGAGTTCAGATTAAAACAGAAATATTTTTTATATCTTCTAAATATTCCATTCAAACCCACTGAGTGACTGAAGAGCGTAGCCCGTGTTCCTTTTCACATTTCCATTTGCTTCAATTCTCATTTCTTTGAATGCAAAATAATTGAATTACTGTGTTGTTCTAAAGCTTCATTTACAGTGAGGTACGTCCACTGACAGCAAATCCCCATCACCCCAGTAAGAGAAAGTCCTGCAGGGTCATCATGGTGGAGCTGGACCTAACAGCTTAGAGGTCTGAATCCCCCACACAGGGCAACCTGTGGGACAGATCCACACCTGAAGAAAAGCTGGCGGGCTTATCTTAAGGTTTTTCCAGTGAATGGAAAATAAAACCCATCTCACTTCAGTGTAAGGGGGAGGGGGGTAACCATGGTCCCCCGTTGAGCCACCCAGAGGGCAGATAAAACGGAAGGAATGATGGTTATGGGTGGCATCAGCGGGACATTTGTCCTACCTCAGCATGTGACCTCCAACCACTCAGTGGCTCCTCCCACATGCAGAAATCACTCCAGTCTGTGGTCAAACACGGGCATACAGGAATGGTCAAAATGATCTTCCCCTCACTGTATTTTATTTCATTATTAAAAAGGGCGAAAGAGTAATTAGTAATCTGTACTGGAGTACAGTAAACCCTTGTTTTTCGCGGGGTTTACGATCCAAAAAGAACCTGTGATAGGCAAAATCCGTGAAGTAGAAACCTTTATTGTTTTAACAACTATTATACAATTAAATACTCTATTATACATTGAAAAGAAAGAACAAATCATTTTCCAGGCTCAAGCATTTGTTTCACAAATAAAAGTACTTTAGAAACGGTTTTTTTCAACAAATAACTTCTGTTCTGTACTGTCAAATAATAATTTGAATCATCAATGTGAACAGAAGGCTTCAAATCGCTGAGATTAGCCCCGCCCACCACGACCCGAGAGTAATTGGATTAAACGGGAGAAAATTTAAAATGATTATGAAAAAATACAAAGTACAGTCAGAACACAATGCACCATGCAAATCCGTGAAGTAGCAAAACCGTGAAAAGTAAACCGCGTTATAGCGAGGGATCACTGTACAGTTAAAAAGTAATTTGATTAGTTTCAGAGCTTTTCAAAGGGGCATGATGAAAAACAAAATAAAACAAATGTAAATCTTGAAAATATGAAGCACATTTATTGCTGAAGCTCTAATAAATAAAAGGGTTCTGGGGGAAATGCCAGAATTAGGCCAACCCCAGCAAAGCACAACTTGGAATTTAGCTGATGTGTTGAAAAAAACATGTTTCAAAGAGGCCGCTGACTTCTCAGCCCTTTGAAAAATGAAAATAAAGTTGCCTCCTTTTTTGCTCTGCAGGTATAAATCCAATGAGGACTACGTTTACGTTCGTGGTCGCGGCCGAGGGAAATATATCTGTGAGGAGTGTGGCATTCGCTGTAAGAAACCCAGCATGCTGAAGAAGCACATCCGAACACACACTGATGTGCGGCCATACGTCTGCAAGTTCTGCAACTTTGCCTTCAAAACAAAAGGTATTTTCTAGGTTTCCAGATGTCAGAGCACTGCAGAACTGCATGCTGGGTATTGGTTCCAATGCTCATGAACACTGTCTTCATCCAGGCACGCATGTTGAAATCTTGTCTGAAAGAATGAATGAGAGCATTTAAAAAGCATTTCATCATCAGCTGTGATCCCTCTTGATTAAGCGATGATGCTGTCTTTGTCTGACAGGAAACCTGACAAAGCACATGAAGTCCAAGGCGCATATCAAAAAGTGTCTGGAACTGGGGGTGTCCATGTCTTCAGTGGAGGACACAGAGGCAGAAGAAGGAGGTAGGAGGAGTCACACGAATTTGCTGCTTCTCACTCCAGCATCTGCTTACGCTGCCGGAGTTGTTGAAGGCGTTGGGCGGTTTCTGGGTGGGGTTACTGGGCTGCTCCTGTTAGACTGTTGTCAAACAATCTTTTGTGGTCCTCTCTCTCTAAATCTGAAGGCAGTTGACCTTTAGTTGATGGTTGCAGCAGATCAGAGTTCAGCATCTTTTCCTGCAGTTCCTTCATCTTAAACCCTTCTTTGTCACTTTCTTCATTTGCTTCTATGGAAAAAACACTACTTTTCCAAAGGGGGCATTGTTCTGAGGAGGGTTAAAAAAGATTTCCCATAAAATATTCACATACGATGAATTAGTCTCAGTGGCTGCTGGCGTTCCTGAAAAGATGAGTGGTTTTTTGTCCCATTCATCTTCATTGTGGTGAAGCTGGACATCATTCAGATTCTTTTTAATTCTCTTCAGCTTTTCCAGTCTGGTTATCAGAATACTGACAAAAGTGGTTGGATGGATCTCCAAAATGTAGCCTGTAGGTAGATGCTCTTTTCCTGTCAAATGCAAAGCTAAGGTGTCTTCCTCTTCCTGGTTCAAAGCCCACACCAGACTAGGTTTGACTTTCCTGGGCTTATTTAGACCAAATATGGTAACAGGAAACTTGGGACTTCAGCGTCTGAACAACTTAAGCTTTGATCTTTTTTTGTTAACTCAGACTGAAATTGTTTCTCATTTTCTGCTGAGTTTTAGAGCAGATAAACAGGCAGTTGACAAAAATTTGTCTCAATTCACGAGCAAAGAGGTGTTACCTTGGCGCTCTGTCTTGGTTTTTTGGGGCAGAGGAGACACAAATGTCAGAGTGACTCAGACAGGCAGTTCAGTTCTGGACTCACAAAAACTAAAATCCCCAAACTAAAAGATAGTTTTAAAAGGTTGAGATATCTAAATCTTAAAGAAGCTTTCAGCTCGGGATTAAAAGCCTCCTTGATATATCAGGATTTAAGACCTGCAGGTTTGCAGAGATTTTCCCATGAGGCTGCGCTTTTCTGAAGTGACAAAAGTTCTGGTTCTGAACCAGTCGCTTCTCAGTGGGCGGTATCAAAATTCGGGATGTTTCCTTTACTCTTTTGTAGGAAGGAAGTTCTGCTGCTGTTTCATTCAACACAACTACTATGAATGAACTGTTTTTGTGTTGTTTTTCCCCCACCAACAATGTTGTCCTCTTGCTTTTGCCCCGCCTCTTTTTTCTTCTTCTCCTGCGTAAAGATGTTCCTGAAGATGATGGAGGATCTTCTGAGAAAACCTCCAGGCAGAGGTCTGTGGAGCACCAGTTCTCTGATGCCGACGATTCAGATGGCGCTGAGGATGACGGCGATGAGGTAGAGGATGAAGACGATGAAGAGGATGACTATGATGGGGACTCCACCCCCAAGACTGGCTCTCGATCCTGCAGTCCACAGCTGTACGCCCTGCCCCCCATGTCCATCGCTCACGTGGCCACCTTGAACCCTGCTCCTCACCTTCTTCACCCCACAGCAACTGATCTGCTCGGAACCCCCCCGAGGCCCCCTCTGCTTGGTTACTTTACCACAGTGCCAAGCATCCAGATCACCCCCCAGGCCCAGCCCAGTGATGCTGCAGGGAGGGAGCGCCTTCAAGCAGAGGATCCGGGATGCCAGCTGCAGCCTTTGGGCAGCAGACTATTGGCCCTGCCTTCCTCCTCCATGGATGAGGACCTACCAGATCTCTCCTCCCCCTCCTCCCGCCTTTCATCTCCTGGGTTGGAACCCCCTGGCTGCCCGTCGCCCATCTCCCCATCTTCCTCACCCTCTACGCACCGATACCTGTCCCCCTGTCGCAACCTGTCGCCCTCTGCCAGACACCTCTCCCCTCGGAGGGACATCTCTCCTCTTCGCCACATCTCCACAGCAGGGGGGTACCGGAGAGACCTCTCCCCAAGGAGGAGACATGCGGTGGTGTCCCCCCTTTCGAGGCCCCTGTCCCCTCGAGGAAGAGACTACAAGCGCGACCTTTCACCTCAAGGTCAACACAAAAGAATGATACGGCATGTCTCCCCATGCAGAGGACCCCTCCATCAAAGGTGACTTTCATTAATGGGTCTATATCATGCAAAGTCAACTTTTTGAGATTTGAAGTGTTTTATAATGTTTATTCCTCACTGAAAACAACCCAAAAGTAGTATTTTTATCTGTTCAAGGCTGATAGGAAAATTCTAATGACCGAGCATTCCACTGGCATTTAAACGCAGCACTTACGGACGAATTTGTGAGACGTGAAAACAGTCTCACGGTAGATCCGTGCGTAACTTTGGCTTCGTGTGTGCGTAACAATGGATTCGTTCGTGTTTTTTAAAGATGTGTGTGTGTAAGTAGTTTCAAGCTGTTGTAATCTTTATTTGTGCATACGTAAATTGCATTTTGTATTTTTTTCATTTTATATTTTTTTAACTTATACACAACACGTATTATGTGAGTAACAAATCACGCACAAATCCAAATTTATGCACAAATCCTAATTTACGCACAAATCAAGAATTACGCACGCACAAATCCGACTGAGTCTAATTTCTCTCCATATTAGACCGACTTTAATGAAGTCCTGTCATATTCATTTTCAGCCAGCAGGGGGTCGTCTGGGGGCCGAGGAGCACAGCTCGTCTTCAAGCAGAACTGCCAGTGGGAACACTCCAGACCTGCGCAGAGATGGAAACTGTAAGACTTCCTTTTTTAAAAACATTTGGAGACCTTGCCTCTAGGATAATTGTCAGATAGAGATCTGTTTTTCATATTAAAAAAGGCTAATATGAAAATAACAAGAATCAATTCCATAACGACTTCATATCCACAATTAGATCATTTCTAGTTCCATAATCCTTTTGTCTTTGTCCTTTTTTGTGTTTAACCCAGAAATAATCTTAATTTTTCACACTTTTTTAAGTTTGGATTTTTTCTGGCTTTGTTGTCCCAAAAAGTCTCATATTTCAAAAAAGATCCAAATTATTTTTGGGGATCAATGTGAAGCTATTGTCACGTTGTGTAGATGAAAAAATCCAAAAACATTTCAGGTGAGTCACACTCTTATCTTTTTGTCTGTGAGGTAAAAATGATGTGATGGTTTGTTTTAGTGTTTTTGTGAGGGGGGTCCCTGCAGCCTCAGCGGGATCAGAGCAGCTCTGTCAGTTTCTAAGCTGGGGGGTAACTGAGTCAGGAGTTTGCTGTTGGTGTTGATGGGTTAGGGTGGGGTTGATTGGCCATGCTTGGTAAAAAGAGATTTTTGTGTGTGTGTTTGTTTTCTTTCAGAATCATCCCTCTGGTTCCTTGTTACATGGAGAACAGGATCATAGATCCAACCAGAACAACCTATCCAGCGCCCCCCTTCAGGTCCTGTTCAGTCACCTTCCCCTTCATTCTCAATTCCCGGTACTTCCACTTTTTTTGAATATTATTTATCGCAGTTATTATTGTGCAACAAAGTTGTGGTTTCCAGTACCTGTGAGCCTGGAGCAGGTCGTAAAGGAAAGCAGGAGTTTCTGTGGGAGAATTCTAGAACAAGTATGGAGAGATTTTAAAACCGTTATTCCAAACACAACACTCACTGTTTCGAGCATTAAACTTAAAAGATTTTCTGTGCTCACAAATGGCATTTGCACTTGAAACAGACAAATGTACATCCTTAAATCATTGTGACAAATTATAGTGAAAAACATTAATGATTCAAGGATATAAAGTATATAAAGAATACTTACTGTGTAAAAAAAGCTTTTGATAGAAGGTTCAACAGTTATGGAGAAGACCAATGTTCACTTCCATCAACGGCCCGAGAGATCGGTCAAGATGGCGACCGATGCAGAAGCAACGCTCTTTTGTTGAGTGAAGAAACTATCCTCTATCCCTTACAACCAAACTTTAACTAACAGAAGTACACGCTACAGAAATCTAAAAGAACCAAGATCAATCTCCAAGCCTTTGAAAGAAACCACCTCTCATCTAAATCTATCTATTACCGCTGTTTGGGGTCTGGACAACGGCTAAGCTAAATCGGCTACATCGAAAACGGCTAAGCTAAGCTAAGCTGGCTACACTGCAGCCTGTGAAACCCGTTCCAGCTCATCATGAAGCCAAGCAACCTAAACACAAAACGTAAAGGAAGAGAACCTACCGTCCGTGAAGAAGGTATGGAGTTCGGAGTTCCTCTTGATATTGAGAAAACAGCTAGCTCTCCAACTGCTGTCTCTGCTCCAGCTGCTGCTGCTAGCTCTGATCATGACTACACTAGCTCCGGTCTGCCGCCTGACTCTACTCCAGATACGCCAGTTAAACCTAAGGGAAAAAAGCAAAAAGCTGAAATGTCTTTGTCAGAATTACAGAACAACATTCTGGACGCAATTAACACGCGGGCTGATAATCTAGAAGGCCTCATCAACAAAAATACTTTAAGTATTGAGGGCCTGAAGAAATCCCTGGACTTTGCATTTGCAGAAGTTGAAACTCTGAAAGTGGAGATGAAAGAAGTCAAAACTGCAAATGAAAAATACGACCAGAAAATATCAGAACTGCTGCATAAACTTAATGAAGCTGAAAGATATGGTCGAAGATGGAACCTCAGACTACACGGTGTGCCGGAGGGAAACCCTGAAGACATCAAAGCCAAAGTCACCAACATCTGCTGTGCTGTGATTCCCAGTTCTCAGGAAAAAATTACAGGGGATATCGACATGGCTTATCGTCTCGGAAAGAAGACAGGAGCAACCGACAGACCGAGGACGACATTCATCCGCTTCACATCCATATCGACCAGAGATCTTCTGTGGAGAGCAGCTTAAAGGAGCGAGTACCTCAGAAACAACAAACTGAGATTTGCTGAAGACCTGACCTCAGAGGACAAAGCGCTGAGAAATAAGCTGTGGCCCATTATTGAGGCTGCAAAGAAAGAAGGAACAAAGGCTCATTTTGCAGGTATTCGTGTCATCATAGAAGGCAAAGAAGTACGACCAGAAAACTTTCACCAATCCCAAATGGACACATCTTCTGCAGAGGCCTCCTCCACCTAGGATGCTCTGCAAGCACCAGGACAGACTTGTCACGCTTTTTCACTGAGGCAAGCTTGAAAAGGTCTGGTTTGATTTGGGCTTTTGCTTTTCAAATGGTGAACTTTTACAGGTGATTTTGCACACTTTCCCAAATATGTGAGCTGGTAAAAAGAGGATAGCAATAATTCAAAATAATAAAAAACATATATAAATAAATAGATTAAAAAAAAAAAAAGACTAAATATATTTTCCCTTTTTTTACAAATGGCCTATTTTTTAAATGCACTTTTTGTTTTCTGTATCCTTCTTCCCTTATTTTTAATGGCCAATTTTTGACAAATATTTTTTGCCGAACAAAGAGATTGTTATTAACCCATATAGCTCTGCTGTTAGTAATGGAATAGAGATAGTTATTTGTTCAGTACTTGAGTTTTTCTCTACTCTTATAGTACTTTTTCTATAGTTTTTTCTTTTCTTTTCTTTTCTACACTGTCGTTCTCTGTTCTTTCTCTTAATGCCAGGGGGTTGAGACAGAATGTCAAACGAAAAGCCTTATTTCTTTTTGCAAAGCAACAGAAAACCGATTTCTCCTTTTTTCAAGAAACACATTCAACTAAAGATGATGTACAGTTCTGGAAGGCGCAGTGGGGGAACCATATCTGGTTATCACATGGCTCAGAAAGAGCAGCAGGTGCTGCTGTTTTGAAAAACTCCTTTAATGGAGCCGTATTGCATTCTGATGGGGATCCTAAAGGTCATTTCTTTGTTCTGGTCCTTAATACTAATGATTCTCTTGTATTACTTGTAAACATATATGGGTACAACGCAAAATGTGAAAATGACTTATTGTTGGAGAAATTAGAATCTCGTCTTCTACACTGGTTATCCAAATATCCAAATGCCTTGATTGTGATGGGAGGGGACTTTAATGTTGCTCTGGATGGTCTGTTAGACAGATGGCCTCCTAGAACTAGTAATTCTATGGCCTCCAGTTTAATACGAGTCATGCAGAAATTTCAGTTAGTAGATGGAGACATAAGAATTCTAAAGTAAATTCTTTAACCTGGAGCAATAAATCCCAGACCAGCTTTTCTCGCATAGATTTTTGGCTGGTTTCAAGCTGCCTTGATGAAAATTGTATAAATGTGAAAATTCTCACCACTCCTTTAACAGATCACAAAGCTATTTCAATCCAGATATTTTTAAATCCAAACACTTGTTACAGAAATTCATACTGGAAATTAAATAACTCTATCTTGCAACATGATAAGGTGTCCAAAACCGTTTGCTTACTAATTAAACGTTTCTGGCAGAAAGCTTCCTTAGAAAAACAGTTTGGCAGAAATTGGGAAATTCTAAAATTTGAATTATCTAAATATTTTAGAACATATGGAAGCTCATTTGCTAAAGCTAAAAGATTTGAAGAGGAGAGCTTAATTTCAGAAATAACATCTTTAACACAAAAATCTCCTGTTGACTTAAACGAAAATGAGCAAAAACACTTAATTAATCTGCAAAATAAACTGGATGACATGTACCGAAGAAAAGCTGAGGGAGCCTTTATAAGAAGCAGGAGGAGATGGATGGAGGAAGGAGAGCAGAATACTGCAGATTTCTTTCGCCTTGAAAGACAAAATGCTAAAAATAATTCAATACAAAAATTAAATATTGATGGGAATGTTACAGATAATCCTAAAAAAATAGCCAATTACTGCTCTGACTTCTACACTAAACTTTATGAATCTAAATATTGTGAAGAAACTTCTAATCTCTTCTTACAATCTCTCACAGACACCAAGGTAATTGAGTCTGATTTGAAGGAATTCTGTGATAAACCACTATTGCTACATGAACTTATATCAGCTATTGAACACCTCAAATTAAATAAATCTCCAGGCACAGACGGCTTAACCTCTGAATTCTATAAAACATTCTCCGAACAACTTTCTCCTTTCCTCCTCCATTTATTCCTGGAGAGCTTGAACAACAACTTCCTTCCTCCTACTTTAACCCAGGGCCTTATAACATTAATACCCAAACCTAAAAAGGATTTACTCCTCATTGACAATTGGCGTCCAATCTGCCTGCTTAACAATGATTATAAAATACTTGCCTTAATCTTCGCTGAAAGGTTAAAAAAGGTTTTGGATAATATAATAGATGAGACTCAGTCTGGCTTCATGCAAAATAGACACATATCAAATAATATCAGATTAGTACTTGATTTAATTGGTTATTCAGATTATTGTCCCGACGAAAGCTTTATTCTTTTTCTCGATTTTTACAAAGCCTTTGACACAATTGAACACAACTTCATACTCCATGCGATAGAAAAATTTGGTTTTGGTCCTTTCTTTAGAAGAGCTGTTAAAACCATGTATGCAGGAGGAAATTGTTCTATCAAACTTCATGCTGGGACTTCTCCTCGATTTTTACTAAAAAGAGGAGTCAGGCAGGGATGCCCTATTTCCCCTTATTTATTCCTCCTCTGCACCCAGCTCCTCACTGACTCTAGAAAACTCAGCTCACTAAAAGGTATTTCAATAGCAGACCACACAGTCACTATCAGCCAACACGCTGATGATACCATCCTCTTTCTAAAAGATCATTCTCAGGTACCGTTAGCCATTAACCTGATTAATAATTTTTCCGTTGCATCTGGACTCTGTTTAAACATAAAAAAATGTGAATTATTTGCTCTTAAACACTGCGACGTCCTCTCTATCTGTAATATTCCAGTGAAAGAGTCCATTACCTACCTAGGAATCACCTTCTCTAAAGATAAAAAAGCCAGATGCCAATTAAATTTTGACCCAATTATTAATAAAACACAGACAAAGCTGAACCATTGGCTCCAGAGAGATTTATCATTGAGAGGCAGAGTTTTGCTAACTAAAGCTGAAGGAATCTCTCGCCTAACGTACGCAGCCTTATCCCTCAATGTTGACAAAAAAGTCCTGAAAACCATTGACAAAATTCTATTTAACTTTATTTGGAGGAACAAAAATCATTACATTAAAAAAACTGTTGTAATGAACACTTATGATAAGGGTGGTCTTAACTTTCTAGACTTTTGCACATTAAATAATACATTTAAAATTAATTGGCTAAGACATTTTATTAAGAATCCAACTTCAATCTGGAATTTCATACCAAATTACATTTTCTCCAAATTAGGAGGCATAAACTTTCTTGTATTCTGTAACTATAATGTACAAAAGATCCCAATTAAGCTTTCTTCCTTCCATAAACAAATGTTGCTTTCCTGGTCACTCATCTACAAACACAATTTTTCTCCTCACAGATACTACATATGGAACAATAAAGACATTACTTATAGACATAAATCTTTATTTTATCCATCATGGTTTAATCAAAACATCCTTTTGGTTCATCAGCTGTTTAATTCAAACGGAGCTTTAATGTCACATGAAGAATTCTGCTTCAACTACTCCATCAAAATACCAAAAACCGAATTTAACTTTGTTTTGAAAGCAATTCCTAAATGTATTATTACATTATTCAAAAGTTCATCATTGCAAAGTCCAACTTTATTGCCAATTGATCCGACTAAAATAGAAATAGGCCAAATTTGTTTTTCTTCTTCACGCAACACAAATCGCCGTATACGCTCACTCTTCCAGAAGGATGTTGTCTCCATTCCTTACGTAGTTTCTTTTTGGAATAATTTAGTTTATCATTTAGAATGGAAAAAGATTTGGAATTTACCAGCAAAATACTTTTTAACCAATAAAGTGAAAGAAATCTCATTCAAACTAATCCATAAATTCTATCCAACCAAACTATATCTACATAGGTTCAAGGAAGTTATTGATGTTACTTGCTCTTTTTGTCAAGAACACCCAGAAGACGCTGTACATTTATTTTGGTCGTGTCCCTTTTCCACCACTCTCTGGTCTAAAGTTTGTCATTTCATTTCTGCCCACATTGACCCTGACTTCCGCCTGTACTTAGAAAATATTATGTTTGGCATCACCCACTGTCCATCTCATAAAAAAGAACAGTTGTACCTCATTAACCTTTTGTTGTTTTTATGCAAATGGCACATTCATAAATCAAAAGTAACGAATCATACCCCTCATTTCTCCATCTTTATTAATGAGTTCAAACAATACATTAAGACAATAAGAAACTCTGATAATAAGAACGCCATCAAAACATTAGATCTGTGTATTAGTTTCAATATATATGCATAAAATGTATAAACCCCCTGGCTTGTTCCTTCGTTGTTGTTCACTGTTCAACATTGTTTTGTATTGATTTTTTTACATTCAATAAAGTTTGAAAAAAAAAAAAAAAAAACAACGGCCCATCAGTCCACGAGCTGATTGGAAGAATCTCTGACCAATCAGCATCAACCTTCATGTCCATGTCTGTGATTGGCTGGCTTTTGTGACACATTTGGAACATAGTGCCCTGCTCTGTTTCAAGTGCAGATAAGAGAGAATGTCTCTCAAGTAAAAATAGCTTTACTGCACATATTTTTAAGTTTTAAGAGTCCAACTGTTTTGTTTGCATGTATTTTTGAATCTGTCAATCATTTTTTTTAAGAACACAACACTTTTAAAGTTACATGCTCAAAACAGTGAGTGTTGTGCTTGGAATAGTGGCAGAAAATCCAATGGCCTCTTGTTGCCTGGCTGGAAATATCAGAATGGTGAAAAATGATGTGTAATGCAGAGTTGGTCTTGTGCACAAAAGGTCAGACAATTCTCCCCTCATGTGGGGCCTCATTTCTAAAGGTTGCGTACGCACAAAAGAAGGCGTACGCCACTCTCTACGCAGTAGTTGAGATTTATAAAAAGCAAACTTGACGGGAAAATGTGCGGTCCTTCACTCAAGCTCTGACCCAGGCGTACGCACAAAAACGGGTGAAATGAGAAACAGCTACACCGAAACACGTGAAAGTGAAGGTATAATAAGGGGAGGGGTATTGGAGCGAGGGTCCAAGGTGGGGCTTTTAAAGCTAGTTTTAGACTATTCTATAAATCTGGGAAGCTGTCAGTATCCTGAGGAATCACCATTCTCCTTTCTGGTTTCAGATGCCCTCGTCTTTGCCATTGATCCCCATCGGGGGAATCCACATGGTCAATTTTGCCCCCACACCCATAGGTTCTTGCCTAGACCAGCAGGGGGGGGCATCTGCCGTGTCCCACTTGACTTTGCAGAAGAGCACTTCAGAGGACTCCAACTGTGGGGAGGCCAACTTTCCACATTTCAGCTCCATAAGCAAGAGGAGGGGTCCAGCAGAAGGACAAGGGGCAAGGGAGGCAAGTTCACCTCAGCAGAGGGAGGGGGGTGGGGTCAGACTTGAACAGGAGGAGGGCATCCAGACTTGCACCCAAGCCATCGCCTCACTCTGCATTGACTCAGGTGTAAGGCGGGCCATGGGAAATGAAGGAAAAGGTGGCAGTGCTTCCCCATCCTTCTCTCCCTTCCCTCCCCCATCACTGACTATTGGCTGCATTTCATCGCTGATACCCCATCCCTCTCAATCTCCCCAAAACCCTGGGAATCAGCACTTGAGCAGCCAGGAGCTCCGACCTATTCCTCCCATAGCCCCCCCCTCTGCCCATGTCCCCCACAGCCCTGGATCTGACCCCCAACTGTCTCCATCAGCATCCAAACCTGCCAACCCGGAGAGTGACTAGGAAAGGAAGCAAGAAGAGGCAAAAGAAGAACACAAAAGTTTTCCAGTTCGGATAATTCTAATGTAGGAATCAAGATTTTGCACAATCTGCGCACTTGTCTTCTAACTGCGCACATGTCCTCTGACTGCGCATATGTCCTCTGACTGCGCACTTGTCTTCTAACTGCGCACATGTCCTCTGACTGCGCACATGTCCCCTGACTGCACACATGTCCTCTGACTGCGCACACGTTCCCTGACCCTCTGATTGCGCATTTCAGGTACATGAAGAAAGTGTGTGTGCACGTTTCTCCCCTTTTTCCCAGGCCCTGTCCATCAAAGCTCACAGAGGGCATCCGTGCAAATGCGTGTGCACATTTGATTGAGCCTGGACCAAACTCCTATCTTTAAAAGAAAACGGTACACCAACAACAGACTTGTACGTGCGTGCCTTTTTTGTCCTAGTTGTAGAATGAAACCAAGGTGGGCGTGAACAGAACACCGTCACATTTTTGTGAATCAGCTTTTAGGAAATGTCCTCCCATTGTTTTTCTGGACACCTTAAATTGATGTGAAGATATAGATATTACATATGGTTGCACTAAAACGTATTTTTATATAAGTGAAATTGAAAGGATGGCTTTTTGTGTACAGCAGCAATTCTATAATACTATTTATTATTGTTTCATAAAATGTACATTTTTTTTCTTAAACGTGGTGGATGCCTTTTCTATGTAAAGCATGGATTTTTGCTAATGCTTACTTTAGAGCCAGAATATGTACACTGTAAATTGGCTTTATATGTCAAACCTATTTATATGCTCTTTGCTTAAAAGTATACGCACATAGATTTATGAGAACATTTAGCCAGTATATGAGTAATACAGTTAAAGAGTCTGCTTGTTGGCATCAATCTGCACTTAAAGTAGGAAACAGGAATGTGGGGGCCATTGTTTGTACATTTTCGCTGCTGCTCGTGTTTTTAATCTTCTTTCATGGTATCATTTTACATTTCTGAGTTATACAGGCTCAGATTGATTACTGGCATTAAGTGAATGAACCCGCGCCTCGGCCTTCTGCCGAAGTGTTGTGCTGTTTCAAACCTACATTTACCTTTCATATAACTGGGAGAACTTTGATGTTGTTGAATGATAAATGCAGAAAGCATTCCATGTAAATACAGATTCATCTCCTTCAAACCCAACCCTCTCTTGTACATCGAGGCCAAGGCAATCAACCCGCATATTTATATTTTTCTGGATTCAGAGTAAGTTTCTGACCAAGCACCTTATGCATCCTCAGATTTTACAAAGATGTCTGGAAAGTTGGAATGCTTCACAGCTGTGACACTGATGCTCTTCGCGTTGTTTTCTGCAGCCACGTCCCCCCACTCTGTTGACAAGGCTTATTTGGAGCTAAGCAATATTTAGCCTAAAATCTGCTCACCAGCAGTGAGTGTGTGTGTTGCAGGGCACCAGGGTGCCGTTCAAAAGAGCAGAATAGAGCAGCAGCTGCCATGAAGGTTTCTGCCTGAAATGTCTTTGTACTCTGTATCAATGTTTCCTTAACCATTGTATCTTCTTCTTACAACATTTTCTATTGCAATGCTCCCTCTGTTCTGTAAACTTTTTTGATGAAAATGTCTAAAGGTTCTTATTGAAGCACAAGTCATGATGTAGAAGTGACTCAAATACAAAAAGGAGAAAATAAGGTAAAATTGCATATAAAAGGGTAACTTTTGTGATGGTGTTCTGTGGAACTAATACATTATTATGTATCACCTAAGTTGCAGCAAAGGTTGCAGAAGTGGAAGAAATGAGTTGTTGTTTCCAAATAAATATTTAAAAAAACAGACTATGTGGTTCTATGTGCAATCTTTGTCTGGTTTTCTGAATAGATGAAGCACTTTGGTCCACGTAGCCCTTGTGCTATCTTAGATGACCCCCCCCCCCCCCCCCCCCCCCTTCCATTGAGGTGTTCTCCCTACCATGACAAAGGTGGATAAAGGTGGAAAGATTTCATGTAATCCATGGACACCAGTGAAGATCACAAATCATTGAAGAAAAAAGGTTCAGCGCACTTTCTAGTGGGTCTAGATGACCCAACCTCCAATGTTAAAGTGCCTAGGATAGCACAAGGGCTAGGAAGGTGAGGAGACGCTGGGTGTTGTAAGACCCAAGGACAGCATGCCGGTACAAGCCCCTCCAAACCCATGGCCGCACAAAGAGTAATACCCCCCCCCCGTTGGCCAGGAACCTCAGTGATGGCTCTTTGGCCAATGATGTTACGGCCTTTTTGCCTCAATTTCTGCAGGTAGAATGCCCTGATAATGGTGGCCACAATGGACCTGCTCAGGTTTGGAAGAACTCTTAGTCATGAACAATGACATGGTCAATGACAGTAACTTCAATCGTGTCCATAATGATGGTGCGAAGTTGTCTTGCTCAACTTCCTGTTCCTCCTCTGATTTGAACTCCTCTTCCTCCATGGCCAGCTCTTCTCCCTCCTCTGACTCAAATTCCTCTTCCCTGACTCTTCCTTCATCCATTGTGTTTGTTTGAAGTCTTCATCAAACTGTGCCCTCTGAACTTGCTTTTATACATGTGATCACAGCGTTAGCAACAAGTGTCTTCAATTCTGAGTTGTGTGTCATGAATGGCACCTGGTGTGTTCATTGTGTTTAAATATTGCTGACTTTGGAAAGCTTTTTTGCATCACATGAGCTTTCATTTGAAAATATGAGCAGAGTTCTTTTGCAACTTGTGTTTAAGCAAAGAAAAACGTGAAGATTTACGAGAACGGAGGATTGTGTTTTATGAAGTGTCTTAATGTGAAATGTGTTCATGATATTGGAAAAAGGTGGCTAGATTTAGTAAATGTGTTTTGACAACTGGTTATTTGGTTTAGGGGATTGGCTTTTGTGTTTTAACATTTTAGAAAAACTGTAAATAGTCCACCAGATGGGGTTCACAAATTTCCACATGGTAAATTCAAAACACAGAAAATTCACACACACAGTAAATTCAAACACTGTAAATTTACACACAGTAAATTCACAAACAGCAAATTCAAACACGTTAAATTCACACACAGTAAATTTACACACACAGTAAATTTACACACACAGTAAATTTACACACACAATAAATTCACACACAGTATATTCAAACACATTAAATCCACACACAGTAAATGTTCACACAGTAAATTTTCACACAGTAAATTCAAACAGTAAATCTACACACAGCAAATTCACACGCGGTTAATTCACACAATAAATTTACACACACAGTAAATTAACACAGTAAATTCAAACACAGTAAATTTACACACACAGTAAATTCACACACAGTATATTCAAACACATTAAATCCACACACAGTAAATTTACACACAGTAAATTCACACGCAGTAAATTCACACAATAAATTTACACACACAGTAAATTAACACAGTAAATTTACACACAGTAAATTCAAACACAGTAAATTTACACACACAGTTAATTTACACACAGTATATTCCAACACATTAAATCCACACACAGTAAATTCACACAATAAATTTACACACACAGTAAATTAACACAGTAAATTCACACACAGTTAATTTACACACAGTAAATTTACACAGTAAATTCACACACACAGTAAATTTACACACAGTAAATTCACACACAATAAATATACACACACAATAAATATACACACAGTAAATTCACACACAGTAAATTTACACACACAGCATATTTGAACAAAGCAAATTCAAACACAGTAAATTCAAACACAGTAAATTATCACACATGTTAAATTCACACAAACAATAAGTACACATAGTAAATTCCCATACAATGTACACACAGTAAATTCACACACAGTAAATTTACACACACCAAATTCAAACACATTAAATTCACACAAAGTATATTTAAACACATTAAATCCAAACACAGTAAATTTTCACACAGTATGTTCACACACAGTAAATCCACAAAGTAAATTTTACACACACAGTAAATTTACACACACAGTTAATTTAAACACAGTAAATTCACGCACAGTAAATTTACACACACAGTTAATTCCCACACAGTAAATTCACACACAGTAAATTCCCACTCACAGTAAATTCACACACAGTAAATTTAAACACAGTAGATTCACACACTGTAAATTCACACACACAGTACATTTACACACAGTAAATTCACACACAATAAATATACACACACAATAAATATACACACAGTAAATTCACACACAGTAAATTTACACACACAGCATATTTGAACAAAGCAAATTCAAACACAGTAAATTCAAACACAGTAAATTATCACACATGTTAAATTCACACAAACAATAAGTACACATAGTAAATTCCCATACAATGTACACACAGTAAATTCACACACAGTAAATTTACACACACCAAATTCAAACACATTAAATTCACACAAAGTATATTTAAACACATTAAATCCAAACACAGTAAATTTTCACACAGTATGTTCACACACAGTAAATCCACAAAGTAAATTTTACACACACAGTAAATTTACACACACAGTAAATTTAAACACAGTAAATTCACGCACAGTAAATTTACACACACAGTTAATTCCCACACAGTAAATTTACACACAGTAAATTCACACAGTAAATTTACACACAGTAAATTCACGCACAGTAAATTTACACACACAGTTAATTCCCACACAGTAAATTCACACACAGTAAATTCCCACTCACAGTAAATTCACACACAGTAAATTTAAACACAGTAGATTCACACACTGTAAATTCCCAAACACAGTAAATTCACACAGTTAATTTACACACAGCAAATTCAAATACATTAAATTCAATCTCAGTAAATTCACACACACAGTAAATTCACACACAGTAAATTCAAACACATTAAAACCACACATGCCTCTAGACTTTGGATACATCTTTTAGTCTTTGTTCACGTTTGTTTTGTGTTTAACCCTTGTGCTATCTTAGATGACCCCCCCCCCCCCCTTCCATTGACGTGTTCTCCCTACCATGACAAAGGTGGATAAAGGTGGAAAGATTTCATGTAATCCATGGACACCAGTGAAGATCACAAATCATTGAAGAAAAAAGGTTCAGAGCTCTGTCTAGTGGGTCTAGATGACCCAACTCCCAGTGTTAAAGTGCCTAGGATAGCATAAGGGTTAAAAGTTCTAGTTTTTTGTCAACCTTTACTTGTGCTCCAACAGAAATGTTGGAAGGAAAACCAAACTCTTTACCTTAATTTTCCTGAAAACTGTTAGCAAATTGAAGAGCTTAACCTCTGGCTGTGATTTTTACTGTAACTGAGAGACTTTATTAACCTTGTTGGAATCCCTATACCAACATAGTTCCATCCAAATGTTCTTCATCTTTCAGATCTGGTTGGTGTTAGTTGTGTCTAGCTACTTTTTTTCATTTTTGATCTGAAACTGAACCTTTACTGTCACTGCAAACAGTAAGAAGTACAAGCACCATAAATTTGATTAGAAGGGAAAAAAAGCGAATGGAAAGGACACAGTGATGGCTATTTTAAAATGTTGGATCTATTGCACCTGGATGAAACTTTGATGTACAAGCAGGGCAAATCAAAATTTTGATATCATTTCTCAAATTGAAATTGTAGACAACTTAATTTCAGATTGCAAGTGAATCTTACACTTTGCAGCTTCCAGTTTTAAAGTCCATTTTAAGTTTTTGTCCCAAATGTGTTTGTGCTGGGGAATGTGACAAGGTTGACCTCAATTAGTTCCATTCAGCTTCAATTTTGTCAGCAGGCTGTATATTTTAACTGAACATCATAATCATAATTCTTCAGTTTAGGGCCAAAGCATCATATTCTCTGTCAGTTTGAAGTGTTTTATGTTTTATCCTTGGTCTAGCTTCTGCACAAATAAATCTTGCTATAAGCTAATGCCAAGTATTAAAGTACAAGTCTAAGATTCTAAAAGAGAAATTACATGAACAGGTAGAAGTATCTTAGTTAGTAACAGCTTAATCTTTACTGTCTCTGTTCTTCCACTAAAGTCTAAGGCCACCATTGACCAACTTATTATACGGTAAGACAACAGTATTCAGTCAGCCACCAATTGTGTAAGTTCTCCCACTTAAAAGATGAGGAAGGCTTTTAATTTTCACCGTAGATACACCTCAACCATGAGAGACAGAATAAAGGAAAAAAATTCAGGAAATCGTGTAGGATTGTAGGATTTTTAATGAAGTTTTTGGTAGATATCTGGGTAAAATAAGTATTTCTTCATCTCCAAACAAGCAAGATTTCAGGCTCTCACAGACCTGTAACTTCTTCTGTAAGAAGATCCTCTGTCCTCCACTGGTTACCTGTATTAATGACACCAGTTTGAACTGGTTATCTATAGAAAAGACACATGTCCACAACCTCAGTCAAACTCCAAACCAAGACCAAAGAGCTGTCAGAGGACAACAGAAACAAAATTACAGACCTGCACCAGACCGGTGAGAGGATGACACCCAGACTCTCCCTGAGGAGAGGGGAGGATGGAGGAATTGTCAAAGGGGATGGAGAAGCTTGTTGAGAGTGGACTTATTATCAATCAGAAGAAGATCTGTTTCATCACTTTTAAGTTTGAGGAAGTTTGAATTAAACCAGGATTTTATTGTTAGGAGACAATTGCTGAAGGATGTGCTGTTGGTGGGAGAGTGGAGTCAGGTTTGGAGGAGATGTAGAGCTGGGTGTCATCTGCGTAGTAATGGAATTGAATGCTGTCACCACAGGCATGCCCGGTGCCACAAGGCACAGCAGGGGAACCAAATGTTTTCAGGTAAATTAATTGAGTGCGGTCTGAGAGATAAGATTGGAACCAGCGGAGAGGAGAGTTTGTGATTCCAATGACTGAAAGTCGGTCCAGAACGATAAAGTGTGAGATGGTGTCTACAGCTGAAGTTGGCTTCTGATTCACAGCTTCCGATTGGCGAGGGCACTTAAGGAACATTCCGCTGCATATTTCGCACTAAATCACCTAAAACTGGATTAACCTCTGGCTGGACCTGGACTGCTCAAACCTGGATTAAATTATGCATTACATACTAAAGAACACATTAAACCCAGTTTCTGATTTGTGAAAAACTTCCTCTGATTTGTGAAAATGTCACAAAGGTTGATTTTTAATCGCATTTTACGCACTGAGTCCACCTTAGACCGGGTCCTGTTCAAAAACCGCTGGACATGGACTGCTCAAACCTGGATTAAATTATAATTTAGATAGTAAAGAAAACAGTTTGTACTGCCCTTTCCACCTCACCATTGGAGTGCAGAGTGTTTGGCGATGATGTTTTGTGCTGGATTCCAATAGCTTTGGCAAAACTCCTTGAATTCTGCTGATGTATACTGTGGACCATTATCTGTTATGAGGATGGCAGGGATGCCATGCAGCCGAACTGAGCTTTTAGTGCCTCAATGGTAGTGCTGCTGCGCTGATCTTTTAGCTTGTCTGCTTCAATGAATTTAGAATAATAATCCACAAGTATGATGTAATGCTTATCCTCAAACTCAAACAGATCTGGGCCAACCACTTCAAAGGGAAGTTCAGGTGGCATTAGTGGTAGTTTTGGGAGTCGGTTTTGCACTTCAGCACACTTGGGGCAGCTTCTGACCTGCCTGGCCAGTATAACACTTTGCGTGCACGCTGTTTGCTTTTCACCATTCCCAAGTGGGACTGGTGTATGAGGTGAAGCATGTCTTTTTGCATGGTGGGGGGCACAACAATACGCATACCTTTGTAGACGATGCCATCTGTTACCACTAGTTGACTTCTTTAGTCCCAGTATTGCTGCACAGAGGTAAGCACCTCTCTTCTGTTGTCCGGCCAGCCATGCTGGAGAAGACTCAGTTCATTGTTAGTTCGTGTCTGCAGCTCAGTGTGTTTCTCTTCACTCACAGACAGAAAGTTGATCACGAAGACACACTCCAGACCTCCTGTCTCTGGTGTTTTGTTTGACAGTTGAGCTCGAGACAGCGTGTCTGGGAGTTCCATATCCTTGCCTCTCCTGTACCTGACTGTGATGTCATACCACTGAAGTCGCAAGCGCATTCTTTGGATACGCAGTGGTGTGGGCAGCAGCGGCCTTTTGGAGATGTCCTCGAGTGGCTTGTGGTCATTGAATACTGTGACATGTTTTCCAAAAGTTGTCATGGTTTGGGTTTCTTTTGTATTGGTTTTTGCTTTCCGTTTTGGTCTGTCATGTTTGAGTTCTGTTTCCTGTTTTATTTTGAAAGGTTTCCTGTTTTTGTCATGTTCTTGAGTTTTACTTCCTTTGTCCCAATCTGTCCTGATCATGTTCACCTGTGTCTTGTCTGCCCTGTTGGTATTTAAGTCTTGTTACTGCCTTCCTCTTGTGCTGGTCCATTAATGTCTTAATATCTCTAACGTTGTAATGTCCCTCATGTAATGTCCGTAATGTCTTAAATGTCTCTTCGTCTCTGCCCTCTACCATGTGTTCATGTTTTGTACCACAGTAATTTTAGTTTTGTTTTCCTGCTCTGCAGCGCTTTTTGTTAGTAATTAAACCCTTTGCCCTGGAACCGTGTGCCTCCCGCCTCTGCATTCTGGGTCCTTCCTGCTCACCAGCCTTCCCAACCTGACAGAATGGACCAGCCATATTTTTTCCTGGACCCAGCGGAGCGGGACATGCGTTTGCTAGAGGCCTACTGCCTGGAAGCACAGAGGACCAGGTCTTACTGGGACTTTGACCATGCCAAGTTCTTCGCTCCTGCCATGGTGGGGAGTCGTCTTGCCATGAGGGGGGGTCGTCGTCGTCACCGCCGCCGTCCCCGTCAACGTCCGGTTTTTGTTAAAGTAAGGCATGGAATCAGATGGAGTCAGTTCCATGCCTGACACGCCGGCTGACTCCATGCCTGACCCTCCGGCTGATCCCATGCCTGACCATGACTCCATGCCTGACCATGACTCCATGCCTGACCATGACCCCATGCCTGACCATGACTCCATGCCTGACCCGCCTGCCCTCTTGGTGGGCAACTTGACTGACCCGCCGGCCGACTCCATGCCTGACCCACCAGCCGACTGCTGGCAGAAATCAGTCTTAGCCGCGCTCACCCCAGACTTCATGCCAGACCCACCTCGTCTGCCACGCCGGACTGCGCGGCCTCCTGGCCGTCCTCCGGACCTGCCTCGCCGGACTGCGCGGCCTCCCGGCCGTCCTCTGGGCCTGCCTTGCCGGACTGCTCGGCCTCCCAGCTGTCCTCCGGACCTGCATCTCCGGACAGCGCTGTCTCCCAGCCGTCCTCTGGACTCTTCTCGGCCTCGCCGATGTGCCAAGCCCGGCCTCCCTGAACTCTGTTGCCTATCCAAGGTCATCTCACAGGCCCCCTCTTCCTTGGTTGCTTAAGGGGCTTAAGGCGGGGCTAACCCCCAGGTCGCCACACTTTGTTGTAGATTGAGGATGTATATGTGCTGAAACTGCGTGCGTGTTTAAGAAGGAACAGGGAGCGGCAGCGGAAGGAGGGGAAAACGGGAGAGCAGCTCTCCTCTCCTTCCGCCTGTGTCACGGCAGCATATGGTAGTAACAGGGCTGGTTAAAAAAACATACCAGTAAAAGAGAGCAACAGTGACTCAAAAGCCTGCGCCTCCGCGCAGTGCGGGTGCCAGAAGTTTCTTCCACAACAGTGACACACTGTTGCCCCGCGGGCTCCTTGTCTCTCCCTTCATATTTTCTCCGACAGGGAGGAGCGCTTCGTGCCCCCTGACGTCCGGTTCCTGCGCGCGGGGCACGGCTGCCGGTGGACTGAGCGAACCATGTCTCTGAGCAGAGCAGCCAGACTTAATAAGTTTTGTGTTTGAGGGGTGGGGAGGATGCTTTATTACGTGAAGGAGGCTTCAGACTGTTATCTGTCCCGCAGCTCTATGTGAACGAGCAGCCGAATTCAGGAGAACCATGTCTCTATCTCACACAGCGGCTTTGGGGCGGTGGGAGCTATGCAAAGCAAAATGCCACTCAGTCCTCAGAGTCCGTGCAAACGATCACGTGGATTTGTGTTTCTAGTCGTGTCCTGATGTTATTCCCACATATTTACATGCAGCCAAGCAGCAGATTGCGGCATTTCCCGCATGAATTTTATCATCCAGGCTAAATATTGTTGTTAGCGCATGTTAGCCTTCACCCAACCGTTCTTCCGGCTTCGTTCTGCCTCAAAAATGCACTGACCACACAGATTAAAAATAAAATGATGAGCGAACAGGCTCTTCATAACATTCACAACATTAATAAAAGCACGTTTAGAAGTTCATCTCGTATATTACGGAGCTGCTAAATAGATGGGCCAGTGTCGCTGTCCTCTCCGTCAGCAGCAGACCGGCTTTTCCAAACCCGTTGGTGATTTTTTCACACTGCTTTTAACGATTGCTTTAACTTGAAAGCTGCGTCATATTGTAGTGAGTGCACGTTGGGTCTAATGGCACCAAAGGATTGTGGGATGCGGCTGGGCATGGGTGTTTCTTATATTGCACCATGACTGAAGTGTCTAAGAGCTGAAGTGAGGTCCATGCTGTTTGGCTTCTTGTAGGTGTGTCTAATGCAAATAGACTTGTTGCTGGAAACAAGATCATGCATTCAGCCTCTCCTCCGAGACTGCACAAGCGCTCCCGGCGGCTGTCAAATAAATCCATAAATTAGCCGCATCATTGAATAAGTCTCAGGGTTGAAAATGTATGACAAAAGTAGGGGCTTATAGTTTGGAAATTACGGTACTCACAGTGATGTCCACTCACCCTCCCCACCAAGGGGACCTAAATGGCTAAGGTGCAGTTAAAGTTGGCGGATAGGGCACTAAAAGGAAATCTGCTGCTTGCTGGCAGTGATGTCCAAGCACCCCCCCCCTAGGGTCCTACATGTCTAAGGTGCAAGTAACCCTTGTGCTATCCTAGGCACTTTAACATTGGGAGTGGGGTCATCTGGACCCCACAAGACAGTGCGCTGAACCTTTTTTCTTCAATGATTTGTATTCTTCACTGGTGTCCATGGATTACATGAAATCTTTCCAACTTTATCCACCTTTTTCATGGTAGGGAAAACACGTCAATGGTCATCTTGACCGCATAGGATAGCACATTGGTTTTATATTTATTTTGTGTTGCACTTATGACAGGTCAGGGTTTTTTTCCGTTGTCATTCACCACCATTGCGAGTGTCAAGTTCCCACACACCGCAAAGAACGGATGTATGGTGATGGCGAGCCACCCAACTGGAGTCTGAATGCGAGCAACTTGGGACCCTGATTGCTACAAGGGAGAAATTGAACACTGCGTTCAATCGCGGTAGGAGACTGAATTTCATGGTGCCTCTGACAGTCTCTCCTCCCCCTCCCTTCTGTGCTCTGCTCCTGACTCATCCCAGCTGTGACTACTTACCTCATCACCTGCCAGCTCTACTTAAGAGGATTGTTCACCAGCATTCATCGCCAGTTCGTTGCCCCTTATGGTGCTTAATCTGGTCTCTTGTGCTTATGTCTTGCTTCCATGTTTTTGCCTCAAGCTAACTTTTGCTCTCCTGCCTCAGGACTTTCATCCACAAGTGTCACCTGAGTCAAAGATCTCCATGAGCAGCCGCTACGTTCCTGAAAATCCTGAGAACCCGAAAACCGCATCAAGACATCCAGTCACACCACGAATCCTGTCTACGCCAAGTCCTCCAGTCACGCCACGAATCCTTCCAAGACGCCAAGAAACCGGTAACGCTTTCTTTTACAGTATAGTACTTACAGTGTACTTAATTGGTATTTACATTGTACTTATAGTGTAACTACAGGGTACTTACAGGGTATTTACATCGTACTTTTTAATGGGACTTAATGGGTACTTTTTTGTCTTCTCTGTACTTACATGGTACTTGCTGTGTATTTATGTGGTAATATTTGGTTCATACTGATGTGGTACATACTGGGTATTATTAATATACTTACTGGGTATTTACATGTTGTGCAACGGTGTCGTTTGTGGTACTTACCACATGTAAGAACAAGGTATGTACAAATAAAGTACCTTGACCGTATGTTTCATGGTATTTACCATTAATTTACCAAAGAAACTACCCCTTAAGTACAATGAACCTGGACTTGAAAAGAAAGTCAGCCCTATTTCCACTCTATTACATGGTACTTTTAGTAGTAAACGCTGGGTATGTTTACTTGAATATTACTTGGAACTTACCCCTGAAGTACAATGAAACTAGACTGTAAAAGAAAGTCAGCCCTATTTCCACTCTATTACATGGTACTTTCAGTAGTAAATGCTGGGTATGTTCACGTATTACCTTCCTATACACTGTACATACACACTTGGTGTTCTGACCTTACCAAATGAGACAATGCTAACTTGTTGGTAAAGGTGAAGTTACTGCATTGTTAAAACATATTCTGGCCTGATTACTTCTTGTAACATGTGGCAAATTAAAGAGAAACAAGACAGCAGGGAAAACAACAATCTTTAATATGATCCACTTCTGCAGCATACAAAGTGACATCACAATGAAATTTGTTTGTATGTACCACATAGGTATGAACCAAATAGTACCACCTAAATACACAGCAAGTACCATGTAAATACCCTGTAAGTACCCAGTAAATTCCATAAAAAGTACCATGTAAATACCCTGTAAGTACCCAGTAGTCACACTATAAGTACAATGTAAATACCAATTAAGTACACTGTAAGTACTGTACTCTAAAAGAAAGTGTTACCAAGAAACCTAATCACGCCAGAACCTCCAGCCACGCCACTAGGCTACAAAATAAAAAATTATTACTCACCATCTAACTTACCTGTGTTTACCTTCGGGATTCCAGCATCTGGGTCTGCCTCGCCTCAGAGTCATAACACTGATTACTTTTTCCACAGGTCCTGAGTCACCGGGTTCCTCAGAAAGAGCTGGATGGAACAGATATTGCTTTGGTTTAGAGAATTTTATATTTTGTTTGTTGCCGTTTTCTAAACCAAGCTGGTAAAGTGGGTTTAAATTGAAAAATTAAGGTTAATCTAAAATTTCTTTATCAAAAACTTGCAAGGTAAAATTTGACCAACCCCGGGGTTAACCAACTTTCTTTCAACGCAAATTTTATTTGGGTTTTCAGGTTTAATTGTTCATGTTCTGTAATCATTTAAAAGTATTTTTGTTAATTAGCATCCATTTATAAATGAGTTAATAGTTAAAAATCATTATTGTGGTCTGTGGTTATTTATTTTCTGTAGTCTGTTTAACTGCTCCTCTGAACCTAATGTTATTCTGTTCCAAGTCAGCATTTGGTGTGCTACAATAAGCTTTAACATCTAACCTCCAGCAGCAGCTGAGGTAGTTCTTTTGAGACCACATATCACAGCTTTCGCTACATCATCTAGAGATCCATCACAGCAGCTCTCACATCCGCCCTTTCACAGTCTGATAGCATTGCATTGTGGAATTCTTACCACAATAGTTAACAGATATTGTCACAAGGACCAAAGATGTTACATTAAGACCGGTCTTGAGTTTGACTTACAGTACAGTTTTCTGGAAGTGGAAGAAGATGCGGTCAGTATAAACCAGTCTTCAAACATGTTCAGCTTACATGTAGTTCTGACTTCATTATCATTGCTGCCTTTTGTTTTATGTTCTTCAACCTCGTGTTTCTAATTTTAATGCAGCTCCTGTTTTTTAGCAATGCCTCATATATCAAAACTGTCTTCTGCTGTTTTTCTTTTTGTTGACATAACTAGGTTGGTGTCAGATTACATTTATTCTGTCAAGCTGTCCACAAGTCAGTGAGTCCCTTGGCCTTTGATCGCAGATGATCAAGCAAGCTATTTTGGTGCTAAGTAATGTTTGAAGGAATCATTTTCATCCTGGTGCTCATGATGTGAGTGCACTTTCATTGTTCAGAGCTGTGAGAATATGGAAACATCCCCAGAGAACTGGATGTGCAACATTCGATGGCAGTCTCTCCTGAGGAACTGTCTTTGTTTCTTTACTTGTAAGACTTCTTGCATGTTTATAACAGCAATGTTCTGAAGGACATTTTTTAGTCTTACTAAAAGTACCCAATGTTTCGCTGACAGATTAGAATGGAATAAACAGATCAGTAAGCTGTCAAAACTCAATGGTCTCTGCCAAAATAAAAAAAGTGTAAAAAGTCACAAAAATCTCTTTAATGCAATAAACTACCAAACACACTGTGTTCGGTTCCAGGTAAAAATGTTTCTTCCCCTGTCTTTTAGTCACTTCCATTAGGGGGTCCTTACAGCAAATCATTCACCTTCATCTAATCCTTCTCACTCACATCAATAATGTCCTCCTCTACTACATCCATGAACCTCTCCTTCGCTCTTCCTCTAGAGACGTTGTGCTATCCTAGGCACTTTAACATTGGGAGTTGGGTCATCTAGACCCACTAGACAGTGGGATCTTTGTGATCTTCGCTGGTGTCCATGGATTACATGAAATCTTTCCACCTTTATCCACCTTTGTCATGGTAGGGAGAACACGTCAATGTAAGGGTGGGGTCATCTAAGATAGCAGAAGGGTTAAACCTCTTTCCTGGGAGCTTTAACCTCAGTAACCTCCAACCTACACTCCAAACTGTAATATTTGTTTACTGTAGAATCCAAAATGACTAGTAACGCTCACCTGGAAACAACTATTTTAATTGCTCTAGTATACACAGTAAATCAAGACAGGGAGTCGGAAGCATCACAAGATGTCTTTGAATCAGCACAGGGAAAATCAGCAAAAAAATGAAGTGAGGAAGGATAACTGGTTACTCCTAGAGCAAGTGTAATGAAAGGTCTAGATGTAGATGGTAGCTGCTGATGAACAGATGATTCATGATATGCTCCTTAATGGGTTAAAGATAAATCTTCCACAGGAAATATTCAATCCATAAAAAAGCACAAAAACTAGGTCGGAACAACGGGCAAACTATCTCTGTTCAGGTCTGAAAAATAGGTAAAAATTAAAACATGTCAAATTCCATAATAGGTGCGTGACAGAAACCATGGTGGAGGTAAGGGCAATGGCAGAACAGACTTATGACAGATCTGCTCATCTGCTTCCCTGCATTTATCTCCAAAACATCGACTATGATCTGTTCCTCCGATGGATTTATTCCAGATCCATCCTGGATCAAAGAGAACCTCAACATCTCTGCTACCTCCAGCTCTGCCCCTGCATCAGAGCCAATATACCAAGACATGGCCGCTAACTTTAACTATCTAAGTTACTTTTTCCACACATCACACCTGAAACAATCCTCTACCTTTACAAAACACACAGTTTATTCCATAAAAGAGCAGCTTAACAGCTGGAGGGTCAAAGACATGTTCCAGTCTCTGCAATATGATGTACTGATCAATGGTGTCAAATGCAGCACTGAGATCTAAAAGAACTAGAACAGACACAAGTCCAGTGAGTTTGATCTTTAATGTTCATCATAGATACACTTCAACTGTGGGAGGCATCATGTAAAAAACAAATCTAAGAAATCACATAGTGTGATTTTTAATGTATTTGTGTAGTGGAACAGAAAATACGTTCATTTAAAAAAGTTTATTTCAATATTTTGTATGTATCTTGTCAGATTGACTGTGAAAAGTTTTTCAGGAGAAAAAAAGAAGTCCAGAGCTGGGAGACGGGAGAAGGTTGAAAGTTCATCATCTTGGCATTCTGTTTTGCGAGGAGATTTGATGGCTTGGTCATCAAGAGTGAAAGTCCAGCAGTGAATGAAAGAAAAAAATGGTGTCTGATGTGAAGATCCAATGTATTTCCTTTTGCATTAGTGGGAAAGTCTGTACTATAGTGGAATCCAAGGCTTTCAATGCATGAAGAATCTATATGAATAATATTGCTGAAGCGATTGGAAATTCCCTCATTCATTTTTATGCTGATGACACTATTTTGTAGACATTCAGTCATTCAGAAGAGACTGCAATATCATTTCTTCAAAGTAGTTGATTTGCAACAGGCCTTCTCCAGTCTAATCCTCCTGGTCAATACTAACAAAATTACATTTAGGATTTTCAATCGTCAGTCAGCTGAGACACCTTTGTGAGGGCAGTATCTCAACCTTCAATAACAAAACACTGCAACATGTCAGCTCATGTAAATATTTGGGTTTATGGCTGGACAGTACACTTACCTTTGATTCTCATATTAACACAATAGTCTATAAGGTTAAATCAAGAATTGACTTTCTGTTCCCTCTGCAAAGCATAAAATAGTAAAATTACAGTCTTACCTATCTTTATTGTATGGTGACCATAATCCTCCCGACGGGAGGTCAGGGAGAGAGCAAGACAGGGGCCCGCCCACCTCCACCCATGAGTAGGACGCCCAAGAGAGGTGGAGGTCCCCGAAGAGCGTTGTAAACATGGCCCGGCCAGGCTCCCACACAGATGAAATTTTGGAGGGAGCAAGGGCCTAAGGTCCAACCTTCCACGTGTAAGGTGTGTGTTGTTTGTTTGTGTTTGTGTGTTAAAGTGACTACAGTGATCCCTTGCTACAACACGGTTTACTTTTCACGATTTCGCTACTTCACGGATTTGCATCGTGCAATGTGTTCTGCATTCTGATTGGCTAAAAAGTCAGTCCGCTTCTTCTCTACCTGTGCGTCAATAACTTTGCAGTCTAATATGTACACATACGTAAATCAGCTTGCCAAATTTACATTATGTACGTGCAAATTCTCTTGCAATTTCGAGTTTCTCTAAAACCCATAGAAAAAAGAGCAACAACTGTCTATCACTATGTTCTTCTCCTGAACAAACACAGCTGCACCGCGGGCTTCAAAAGAAGAAAACACTGCAGAGCGGAGTCAGGATGCAGCGGCTCAGTCTGTAGAACAGTGAAATACACCTGACTCACTATTTGTCCCACTATACTTTGTATTTTTTCAAAATCATTTTAAATTTTCTCCCGTTTAATCCAATTACTCTCGGGTCGCGGTGGGCGGGGCTAATCTCCGCAATTTGAAGCCTTCTGTTCACATCGATGATTCAAATTATTATTTGACAGTACAGTACAGAAGTTATTTGTTGAAAAAAAAACTTTTATAAAGTACTTTTATTTGTGAAACAAATGCTTGAGACTGTAAAATGGTTTGTTCTTTATATTCAATGTATAATAGAGAATTTAATTGTACAATAATTGTAAACAAAAATAGAGGTTTCTACTTCACGGATTTTGCCTATCACGGGTTCTTTTTGGAACGGAACCCCCGCAAAAAACAAGGGTTTACTGTATTGTCATTATGTTTTTGTATTGTTTCTGCAAACTCAGGTCGTCGTTGTAAATGAGAAATTGTTTTCAATCGACCTACCTGGATAAATAAATAAAGGTTCAACAAAACATCATGAGCAGATGAAAAAGAAAACCATCAAAGTTAGGCAAAAGCAATGAAGGTGGCAAACATTTGCTTGTTGCTAAAGTGCAAAAAGAGTGAGCACAAAGAAAATAAAAATTAAAGCCATCTCAAAAGTAGAGATTGAACCTTAAACAGCTTCCCTAAATTTTCTGTATAAAAAAGAGGAGAAAAGAAATAAAATGGTAAACGGTGTATACTTGTATAGCACTTTCTACCTTCCTCAAAGGCCCAAAGCTTTACAGTCACAAACACATTCACACACACACACATTCACACACACATTCACAGACTCATGACGGCTCCACTGCAGAACACTGGCGCCAACCTTCCACCAGAGGCAAAGTGGGGTTCAGTGTCTTTCCCAAGGACACCTCGACATATGGGCGAGCAAGGCGGGAATCAAACCTGCAATATTCTGATCAGAGGTCAACCGCCCTACAGCCGTCCCTTGCAGAAGAAGCTCTTACTGCCCTAAAAATTACCTTACTGAAATCTATGTTCCTGGAGAATATTCACAATAGCTTGACCCTTACATGAAATCTTTCCACCTTTATCCACCTTTGTCATGTTAGGGAGAATACGTCAATGTAAGGGGGGGGGGGGTCATCTAAGATAACACAAGGGTTAAGTAATTCGAAAGTTTTTTTTTTTAAAACAAACAACTCTATTTACCACAGAGGACTTTAAAGGCTGGCCAACTAGATCAAATGAATTAGTAAGAGGTAAGATAGTAAGAAAGTCCGAAAAAAATAGGGAAAAGTCATGAACGGCGGGATCAAACATTCTCTTCTATTCATCCATTCATCCATTTTCTAATGTTTAATTCCTTTAGGGGTCACAGAGTTTCTGAAGCCTATCTCTGCCACTGTTTGCCTAAGGAGGGGTTCATCCTGAACAATTTGCCAGACCGTTGCAGGGCACATCCTACAGTGACCAGTAAAACAAGAAAAAAGATGGTGACAGACCGGCCCCTGGTGGCCAGCTGAGGTAGTATCTGGGTTATAAATATTGTTTGAAAGTAAACGCTACTGCTTAATAGCTGTTTTTACAGAGAAACACCAGAACTTAATTGTTTATCCTTTCTACAACTACATTGGCGTCTTTAATGCTGTCATATGTCTGATTGAAACACATTTTTACTAATTTGGTGAAGTGATTTTTTTCTGCCCTTTTTGGTGCAAACAATTTGCACAGAAGCTTTCTTCAGACACCTCTTTGTTATATAATAATATAATCATTTGAATTTGAATATTATGAATAATTTCTTCATGAAAATGTACAGGAAAGGGCCTTGAAATGTGTCAAACTTTGAACTGATAACACTACAACCTATTTTCAGTTATAAAATTGCCTTGGGTTTAATTTGTTCTGCTTTTTGTTGACCTTTTAGTTAATTTAAAAACTTTAACTATTTCTATTTACATTGTACAAATGTTTTACTTGGTGTACACAGTAATGGAAACTCTGGGGCTGTGGGCACCCCTCTCGGGTGGGGCCCTGCGTTGGGCCCTCCTGGCGCTGCAGGGGGGCTGTTCTACTGGTTGGGCTGGGGCGGCGCTTTCTTTCCCCCCATGCCTCCCTGCTCTCTGGCTTGGGGGGCCCCACGGCGGTCCTGCTGGCCCTGGCCTGGGTGGCGGATGTGATCTCTGCCTGCTGCCGTGTGGCTGCCGCTGCTGCTGTGGCGGGGGTCTTTGTGTGGGGGTGGCTGGTCACTCTCCCTCCTTCTTTTCACGTTCCACCATCCATTTTAGAAGAACATAAACACTCACCTGAGCACAGGTGTTAGCTCACTAACAGTTTGCATGATTGAATGACTGAAATATTTCACACTAGTTGGTTTGAAGTCACAAGTGTGCGTGTGTGAACACTATCTGTATTGTGTACATGTTGACATGTGGACATTTTTGCAGTTAACAGGTGTGTTTATAACATTTGAGTGTGTGTGTGGACAGGCCCCGCCCTTTGGGATTTGTATTACATCTGAACCTGACTGTAATGATAAACATCCAGTAGCTTGTTGCTTTATGCTGCTTCATGGTTTTACCCCCCCCTCCTTTGATAACCCTCCCCCCCCCCCCCCCCCCCCTCTCTCTTCTTCCCTTCTTTCCTTTTCCGTCCGGTCCAACACAAAAGATTTTCAAATACGATTAAAATGAATAAAGTTTGGCCTCGATTACAAAAGGGGTTTATTCAGACATACCTCTGGTTTGTCAGAAAATTCAGAACCCCTGTTGTAAAAGTAAAATATGTCCAACACAAGAGGCCTTCAGCTCTCATCTGTTTGCCCAGCTGTTGGACAGGACAAGTTTAAGAAATAAAAATAAAAAAAAGTAATGGAATCATTGCCCAGATTACATGATCCATTTTGACCATAGAAATGGTTTAACCCTTGTGCTATCTTAGATGACCCCCCCCTTCCATTGACGTGTTCTCCCTACCATGACAAAGGTGGATAAAGGTGGAAAGATTTCATGTAATCCATGGACACCAGTGAAGATCACAAATCATTGAAGAAAAAAGGTTCAGAGCACTGTCTAGTGGGTCTAGATGACCCAACTCCCAATGTTAAAGTGCCTAGGATAGAACAAGGGTTACAATGAAAAAATGTTAAAGCCATATATAAATAAATAAATATATATATTATATATATAATTTATATAAATAAAACTTCTGTTCATCTTTTTAAAACGTGCTGCATTTCTACTATAGTTTAAAAAAGGGCCTTTCCTCTGAGTTGACAATGCTAGCCAATGACAAACAAAAACACTCTGAAGTGTGACAACCACACTAGAAATTGGAGAATTTTTGACATTATTCCATTTTCCTGCTTGCCTGGTCATTTGAGGAACTACAACCTTTGGCACTTCCTCGTTTGTGATGAACTTGGAGGGTACGGGCTCAGTAGGGACAAATTTGGTGTTCACACCAGATACTGACCAGTTTTCTGAGTCCTCAGACCCCCAATAAAACAAAACTGCATATTTCTGAGTGGCATGACATAAACACTGGCTTTGGCAACTGCCGTTTGAGCAACCACTTTCAACAAAAACTCTAAATGGATACAACCCGTGAACCCAAAACTCAGGCTCAGATTTTTTAGTGTCGTTCAAGTTGCGTCCTTTTCAAAACACAGAAACCAGTTATAAATTGATCATGAAGGAGAAATTCATCATTGCGGTTTGCACCCAGCCAGAATTATATGATACAGAGTCTTTCTTTGGAATACAGCTGTGAAAGAAAAAGCCTGATGCAATATTTGTAAGATTTGCATCGCTTTGCCTCTTCCAACTTTAGGTGGCAGACATACATTATTAAAGAGTAGAAAAAGAAGAAGCCCCTCCCCGTTACTTCCTGCTTGTCTGGAGTGAACACCTTATGCTAAAAGTGTGTTCCTGAAGCAACGTATAGTGCGTTCTTGAACACGCCACACATGCCCTGTGTGTACATGAGGCACATCTTTCCAATAATCAAGCTGTCTAATCAACATCTTGATATTATACACCTGTGAGGTGGGATGGATTATCTCAGCAAAAAGAGAATTGCTCGCTATCACAGAGTTAAACAGATTTGTGAACATTGTGAGAAATTGCTATTTTGTGTGGACCCCGCCACAGATCACAGATAAACTGATTTACCATGGCAACTAGAGCCGCGTACCTTTCCCCGTCGGAAGCACAAATCCTCATGGAGGCATACGAGGAGGTAAAAGATATAATTAAGAAGAAAGGCAACACTGCCACAGTGATAAAGCACACTCAAAATTTTTTTAAATTAAATTACCAGCCAATTAATATTATGAAAATGTAACTTGTCATTTCAACCAGAAAATGTTATGTTTGTAAATCTTACGTGAATGAATCATGTCGATCGTACATAAAAATAATCCAAACTTCCAACATGGCCGAGCCTGGTCGGGCCATATTTATAACACCCCTTGTGGGCCGCCCTTTTTTCCCCGGGGTTCCCCCCTCCTGGGCGGGGGCGGCGGGCCCCTGCCTTGCTCCTACCTGGACCAACCGTGGGCCGGGTGGGTGGCTGCCTGGAGTGCGGAGCGGGTCTCCCTTGGGGGGTCCTGGCTCGTACCTGGGGTCGGGGCGGGGGGATGCCCGGAACTCCTGGGTGGTGGTGGGGTGCTCGTCTGGGGCTGTGGGCGTCCCTCTCCGGTGGGGCCCTGCGTTGGGCTCTTCCGGCGCGGCGGGGGGCTGCTTTCCTGGCTGGGCTGGGGCGGCGCTCTCTTTCCCTCTGCGCCTCCCTGCTCTCTGGCTCTGGGGGCCTCGCGGCGGTCCTGCTGGCCCTGGCCTGGGTGGCGGTCTTGGTCGCCCGGGGGGCGGTTGTTCCCTGCCTGTTCCCGTGTGGCGTTGGGGGAATTCCGGCTGCCGCTGCTGCTGCGGCGGGGGTATGGGTGTGGGGGTGGCTGGGCGCTCCTCCTCCTTCTTTTCACATTCCACCATCCATTTTAGAAGAACATAAACACTCACCTGAGCACAGGTGTTAGCTCACCTTTGCACTAATAGTTTGCATGATTGAATGAATGAAAGATTTCACACTAGTTGGTTTAAAGGCATAGGTATGCGTTCGTGAACACTATCTGTTTTGTGTGCATGTTGACATGTGGACATTTTTGCGGCTAGCAGGTGTGTTGATAATATTTGAGTGTGTGTGAACAGGCCCCGCCCTTTTTGTACTACATTTGAACCGTACCGTAACGATAAACAACCAGTAAACCTGTCTGCTCTATGCTGCTTCATGGTCTTATCCCCCTTCCCCTCCTATTATCACCCTCCTACCCCCCCCTCTCTCTAACGTCCCTCTCTCTTCTTCCCCTCTTTCCTTTTCCGTCCGGTCCAACACCAAAGATTTTCAAACATGATTGAAATTAATAAAGTTTGGCCTCAATTACAAAAGGGGTTTATTCAGACATACCTTTGGTTTGTCTGAAGATGAATAACCCCTCTTGTTAAAATAAAATATGTCCAACACAAGAGGCCCTCAGCTCTCATCTGTTTGCCTAGCTGTTGGACAGGACAAGTTAAAAAAAAAGAAAAAAAAAAAATAATAATCCATTTAAAAGTTACTAATTTCAATCATGTTGATCCAATATGATACCATTAAATTGGATACATTAGTAATCGCAAGGAATTGTGGGATTCCATTTTCTTTGTCTATTTGGGCAGATTGGGGTCTAAGTGTGAGTTTTTGTTTTATTGTCTAGCTGTTTTACTCTGTTTTTTAACTAGTGATTTAAACTGTTATGTTTATTTTTTTTCTGCACCATGAGTTAGAGTTTGGTAGAGGATGATGACAAACCCCCTTGTGCTGTAAAATGTTAATGTTACAGAACTTAAAACAGAATTTGTGTTATTTGAGCTCCTGTCTTGTGATGTGGGACTTTGCTGCGTAATTCATGTGTTTGATGTGAAAATTATTGGTTGTGACTTTGGAAAACATTATCAATGTCAGATGTATAAATAAAATTAAAGCAAAAAATTAAGTTATATCAACATAAATTGTCTTAGGTAGTCATACAAATGTAAGTTGAATAAACTTAATTTAATGAGGTGTGACCAATTGAAGTGATTCAGTTAAGTTGGATCAACTTTTATCCTTTGAGAGTGAGCAACAATATTAATTTAAAGTTGGGTCCAACTGCAGTATTTAGATTGAATCAACTTAAATTTATTAGTTTGAACCTAAGTACATTAAGTAGGACCAATATGATTCATTTTTGTTCAAGTAACGCTATCTAATCATGTGGAAATCATTTCCATAATTTTTCTTATGTTCTTTCAAAGTGAACGTTTTTTTGAGTGTAGTTTACCTGCTTTGTTTTGTCCTTATTCAACAGAGGAACATAATGTTACACATTGTGTTTTTATATTCATATGGAATGTGTATTATTTTATATGACAGAATACTAGGGCCCCACTGAGGAAAAAGGATAAAGTCATAAATTTATGAGGCTGGTTCTTTCTGCAGAAAAGCAAAATATTCTTTTAACAGTTTTGATAGTTATGACAATGTGATACTTCATATTCTGGCACATCAGCATGTCTTCGTTTATGAAACCATACTGAGGTACAATTTCATGATATGCTCCACATCTGTAATTTTAACAACTGTCCTCCTTTAAAACAACTGGTTACAATTTTATAACTTGTCTTTTTTTTCCAATGTGGCCCTAATATTCTATCATTTTACATATAGCCTTATAGTCTATGGGAAACTGTAAATTATCTAATTATAGCAACATCATCTAAAATTCATTATTTATCCAAAATGATTGAAATTAATGATCACAAACGTTTAAATAATGACAGCGGGTCTAGTTATATGTGATAACAATGTATAGTGAGCAGTGAAATAACTATTGGTTTCCATTTGTGGCGACTGCTGACTGACATTAGGGATGAGATTAAATAGATCCTGGAATTTAGCCTGGTCTGGAGCAGGCTAGCTCCACAGAATAAATCTCCATGGTAACTTATACCATAACATATCCTCCTGCCCCCTATCCAGCTTTAGTGCAACCGGATTGGGGATCAATTGAGCCAGGATCACCAAGATATCCTGGCTTAATCCCTTATCCTACTTTTGTGCAACAGGCCCCTGAGTATTGCCTTAGTGTGACATAAACATACAGCGGGGAAAATAAGTATTGAACACGTCAACATTTCTCTCAAAAAACATATTTCTAATCGAGCTTTTGACACGAAATTTTCACCAGATGTCGGCATCAACCCAAGTAATGCACACATAGAAAGAAATCCAAACATTTATGTCCATAAATGAAGTCATGTGTAATAAAGTGAAATGGCACAGGGAATAAGTATTGAACACATGAAGAAAAGGAGGGGTAAAAAGGTCTGGCAAGCCAAGAAAGCAGCTCGAGTTTGTCAGTATTCAGAAGGTTAACCTGCCCCCTATTAGTGCAAAGTTATATCAGCTGGTATAGTCCTGATTGATGCCTTTTAAAAAGGTTTCTCACCAGCAAGGTGTTAGACAAGAAGCATTGCATGATGGGTAAAAGCAAAGAGCTGTCCAAAGACCTACGCAACCTTATTGTTGCAAAACACACTGAAGGCATTGGTTACAGGCGCATTTCTAAACTTCTGAAAGTTCCAGTGAGTACCATTGGGCCCATCATCCGGAAGTGGAAAGAACACAGCATTACCATAAACCTGCCACGGCCAGGTGCTCCTCGCAAGATTTCAGACCGAGGAGTCAGAACAATCATCAGAAGGGTTCTCCAACAGCCCAGGACCACTCGTGGAGAGCTTCAGAAAGACCTGGAATCAGCAGGTACCGTTGTTTCAAAGAAAACAATAAGTAATGCACTCAACCGCCATGGCCTCCATGCACGCACACCACGCAAGACTCCATTTTTGAAGAAGAAGCATGTTGAAGCTGGTTTGGAGTTTGCCACACAACATTTGGATAAACCCATGACATTCTGGGAGAAGATACTCTGGTCAGATGAGGCCAAAATTGAACTCTTCGGGTGTCATGAGACACAACATGTTTGGAGGAAAAATGGCACCGCACATCCCCCCCAAAACACCATACCAACAGTCAAGTTTGGAGGTGGGAGCATCATGGCGTGGGGCTGTTTTTCAGCATGTGGTACTGGTAGACTTCATATCATTGAAGGAATAATGACTGGAGAAAAGTATGGAGACATTCTTGATCAGAATCTGCTGTCATCTGCTAGGCTGCTGAAGATGAAAAGAGGGTGGATCTTTCAGCAAGACAACCATCCCAAGCACACAGCCAAGGTAACACTCAACTGGTTGAAGAAAAAGAAAAGAAAGCTGCTAGAATGGCCCAGTCAATCACCAAACTTGAATCCAATTGAAGATCTTTGGAAAGAACTGAAGATCCGGGTTCACAGAAGAGACCCCCGGAACCTTGAAGGTTTGAAGGCAGTTTGTGTGGATGAATGGGCCAAAATCACACCTGAGCAATGTATTCCACTGGTTTCTCCATACAGGAGGCGTCTTAAGGCTGGAATCACCAACAAAGGTTTTTGCACTAAGTATTAAATAAATTTCAGTAAGCGTGTTCAATACTTATTCCCTGTGCCATTTCACTTTATTACACATAACTTCATTTATGGACATAAATGTTTGTATTTCTTTCTATGTGTGCATTACTTGGGTTGATGCCGACATCTGGTGAAAATTTCATGTCAAAAGCTCGATTAGAAATATGTTTTTTGAGAGAAATGTTGACGTGTTCAATACTTATTTTCCCCGCTGTAAAGTAGGAAACGACAGGAACAAGATTCCTCTATAAAAGATTTTTAAAAAAAGAAAGCAAAACCCTGAGAACTCTGGAAGTTTTGTTTTTCTCAAAAATTTGGACTCTTACATAAAAGTTGCATGTGTTATTTATAAAAACCACATTGAGTCCCATGGAGGAGTGAAAACAAGTCTTGTCATAAAAAAGCATAAGGCGGCACAATGATATCCTCTGTGTGCACCCGGAGCATGTTGGCCATCTGTCCTGTTGGCCTTCACCGTGGAAGTCTCTATATTTAGGTTTGGACCAAATTCTGTTCAGCTCTTTTATCAAATATTGGACGATGTTTATATATATATATATATATATATATATATATATATATATATATATATATATATATATATATATATATATATATATATATATATATATATATATATATATATATATATATATATTTTTCTTTAGCTGAGATTTTGTGAGGACTGTCTAAACCAGTTTTAAACCACTTAGAAAACCTGTAACACAGAGAACTGTTTTTTTGTTTTTTTTTAACTTGTCCTGTCCAACAGCTGGTCAGACAGATGAGAGCTGAGGGCCTCTTGTGTTGGACATATTTTACTTTAAAAACAGGGGTTATTAATCTTCTGACAAACCAAAGGTATGTCTGAATAAACCCCTTTCGTAATTGAGGCCAAACTTTATTAATTTCAATAATGTTTGAAAATCTTTGGTGTTGGACCGGACGGAAAAGGAAAGAAGGGAAGAAGAGAGAGGGACGTTAGAGAGAAGGGGGGGGTAGGACGGTGATAATAGGAGGGGAAGGGGGATAAGACCATGAAGCAGCATAAAGCAACAAGTTTACTGGTTGTTAATCATTATGGTAAGGTTCAAATGTAGTACAAAAAGGGCAGGGCCTGTCCACACACACACTCAAATGTTATAAACACACCTGCTAGCTGCAAAAATGTCCACCTGTCGACATGTACACAAAACAGTGTGCACACGCATACCTATGCCTTAAAACCAACTAGTGTGAAATATTTCAGTCATTCAATCATGCAAACTGTTAGTGCAAAGGTGAGCTAACACCTGTGCTCAGGTGAGTGTTTATGTGCTTCTAAAATGGATGGTGGAATGTGAAAAGAAGGAGGGAGAGTGACCAGCCACCCCCACACAAAGACCCCCGCCGCAGCAGCAGCGGCAGCCGGAATCCCCCAAACGCCACACGGGAACCGGCAGGGAACAACCGCCGCCCGGGCGACCAAGCCCGCCACCCAGGCCAGGGCCAGCAGGACCGCCGCAAGGCCCCCAGAGCCAGAGAGCAGGCAGGCACGGAGGGAAAGAGAGCGCCGCCCCAGCCCAACCAGGAGAGCAGCCCCACCGCCGCGCCGGGAGAGCCCAACGCAGGGCCCGACCGGAGAAGGACGCCCACAGCCCCGGACGAGCACCCTACCACCACCCAGGAGTTCCAGGCATCCCCCCGCCCCAACCCAAGGTACGAGCCAGGACCCCCCCAAGGGAGACCCGCTCCGCACTCCAGGCAGCCATCCACCCGGCCCACGGTTGGTCCAGGGAGGAGCAAGGCAGGGGCCCGCCGCCCCCGCCCAGGAGGGGGAACCCCGGGGAAAAAAAGAGGGCCCACAAGGGGTGTTATAAATATGGCCCGACCAGGCTCGGCCACAGTTGGAAATTTGGCGGGGCCCAGCGCTCAGGAGCAGGGACCAGAACCCACCCCCCCGGGACACGAACACCCCCGGCTCAGATGTAATGTGAACCCCCCCCACCGCGCGGAGAGAGCACCGCCGGGCCCAGGAAGCCGGCACCCCGGGGACACGGCCGCCGTTGCAAAGGGGAACACCCCCGGCTCAGATGTAATGTGAACCCCCCCACCGCGCGGAGAGAGCACCGCCGGGCCCAAGAAGCCGGCACCCCGGGGACACGGCCGCCGTTGCAAAGGGGCCCGTACCCCCCACCAGGGAAGAGGTAGGGGACAGATGGTCCTAGGTCCCACCTTCCTTGCAAAATGTGTGTGCGTGTATGTGTGTTTCAGAGGGTGTGTGTGTGCATGTGTGTGTTTATGTTGGGATGTATATATTTAGGGGGGAGGGGTGTGTGTACTAAGGGCGGTGCAGTTAAAATTGGTGGGTAGGGCACTAAGGGGACATCTCCTGATTACTCACAGTGACGTCCCCTCACCCCCCCTACCAAGGGCCCTAAATGTCTAAGGTGCAAATAAAACCGTAAGAGGGGGGGCCCACTCCATACGGCAACCATAGGAGGGGGGCCACTGCCTAGTAACCCCCCTGTTTGAACTCAGGAAACTGTTTGTTTCCTGAGTTCAAAACAGAACCACAAATCCTCTTAACCCTTGTGCTATCCTTTGACCCCACCCTTCCATTGACGTGTTCTTCCTACCATGACAAAGGTGGATAAAGGTGGAAAGATTTCATGTAATCCATGGACACCAGTGAAGATCACAAATCATTGAAGAAAAAAGGTTCAGAGCACTGCCTAGTGGGTCTAGATGACCCAACTCCCAATGGTAAAGTGCCTACGATAGCACAAGGGTTACCAGGGACAACGTAATGAAGACTGAGAGGTGCCCTGTGTGAGGACTCCCAGTACATGGAGCAGAGACTATGGTGATGCTGAAATAATGTATTTTACAGTAAGTGTGCAAATAAAGGGCCACTGCAAAGACATGGAGACGGGAGACGTGGTGCAGTCAAGACAAACTTACTGAAAGCCAAAATAAATGGAGCGAGGAAAATCACATGTGAAAACAGCGACAAATCTGGATCTGCTCAGGCAGATGAGACTTTCACGATCAAGGAATTGAGATCCAGCCAACATAAAGGAGAGAAGCCTGATGCTCCATACCGTATCTGTTTCACACACGATATCCCAGCTGTAAGAGCTTCAAGCAAACTTTTAAAGTGAAAGTCCCACCCTTGTGCTATCCAAGGCACGTTAACATTGGGAGTGGGGTCATCTGGACCCCATAAGACAGCACTAGGGTTATCTGTCACACACCTGGGTGTGTGACATTTGTTCCCCTCATTTGACCCATCCCTTGGGTGAGTGGTGAGCTGCAGACACAGCCATGATCAAAAACCATTTTGTGGTTTTAACCCCCCCCCCTGTCCATCCTCTAAATGCTGAGTGTCAAGCAGGAAGGCATTGGGCATCATTTTTAGAGTCTTTGGTTTGACTCAATCTAGAACTCATGGCCTTCCCGTCACAGGGCGGCCAATCTACCACAAGACCAAGACTGCCCCTCAAGGAAAAATAAAATGCCAGATCTCCTGTGTACAAATGCTCCTGTTTTCCTCCATACCTTTCAGCAGACCCCAACCACCACCCTCCTTCCATCACTGCTGAACAGGTGAGCAGGGAGTTGAGAGGACTCCACCCCAGACAGGCAACCAGTCCAGATGTGTTCCAGAGGCCCTTAAATGAACTGGGGGACCCTCTTCAGCAGATCTATAGTTTGAGCCTGCGGCTGGGGAAGCTGCCTTTTTGTGAAAGGCATCCTGCTTCATTCCTGTCCCTAAGACGAGTCGCTCCAGAGAGCTGAACGACTGCAGGCCAGTCGTACTCACTTTGGATGTAATGTTGACACTGGAGTGGCTGGTCCTGCAGCTTCTGGGACCCAGGTGAAGGACCCTCTTACCAAGAGAAGGTGGTAGTGTAGGTCACCATTCTCTACCTACCTCTTTTAACCCTTGTGCTATCTCAGATGACCCCACCTTTGCATTGAGGTGTTCTCCCTACCATATAATAAAGGTGGAAAGATTTCATGGACACCAGTGAAGATCACAAATCATTGAAGAAAAAAAGGTTCAGAGCACTGTCTAGTGGGTCTAGATGACCCAACTCCCAACGTTAAAGTGCCTAGGATAGCACAAGGGATAATGTGTGTCCCAACTGCTTTTTACATACTGGCAGGCTGTTGTCTCCAGCGTCCTCCTTCATGCAGTGGTGAGTGTGTGTGGGGGCGGGGGGGGGTCAGAACTGCCTGATAAGGAAGGCAGGTCATCTGGTGGGTTTGAGCCCCCCCGCACCTAGTGTTCTCTGATCGGAGGAGTTCTGTCAACAACCGCCATCACTCACTGATGAGCTCCACAGAGATACAGGAGGTCCTTTGTACCAAGTGCAATAGGACTGTATGATACTGCTGGGAGGGGGTAAATGCCCAATGAATGTCCAACTACTTTTTCTTGTTTTCATTGGGTTAATTGTTATATTTCATTACTTTTTACTTCTGCTGAAAACAACAAAAATGTATCATTATTATTATTTGATATCAGATCTACATTTGAAGCAAATGTGCAACTTTTTCTTCTTTTACTTGGTCACGTCAGAGAATATGCTGACTCTGCAGCCCCCACTGAGAGAACAGAGACGAATCCAAATGCTGGAGAGAAAAGCTGATGGTATTTTTAATCCATGACGCAGGAAGCGGCTCCTCCCTGAGCGTCTGTTCCTCAGAGCTGACTGCCATCATCAGCTGTAGGCCCCCACCTGTCACACAGAGCAGCAACATGAGGGCCACCCCCTTTATGTGTGCTGCACAGGCCGTGTGCATTTATACATGACTGTTATATAGGCAGACCTCCAAATCAGATATTCTTTAAACAAACATGTTTTAAATTATTTATTTACCATTTATTGATTAATTAACGAGGAAACAGATCAAAACCATCTCTATTGTTTTCTCCATCCAGTCCAGACGCAGTCCAGAGAAACTGGTGTGCTTAACGTGTTCCTGTAGCATTTTTCTGATGATGGAGGACATCCATAAAGAACATTTACCCTTGTGCTATCTTAGATGACCCCCCCCCCCCCCCCCCTTGCCATTGACATGTTCTCCCTACCATAACAAAGGTGGAAAGATTTCATGTAATCCATGGACACCAGTGAAGATCACAAATCATTGAAGAAAAAAGGTTCAGAGCACTGTCTAGTGGGTCTAGATGACCCAACTCCCAACGTTAAAGTGCCTAGGATAGAACAAGGGTTACAAAAGTCACCTGACACACACACACACACACACACAATCGGATTAACACACAGATCAGATTTGAGGCTCCTTTTGGGTCTCCAGATTCGTGTGTAAAGGACGTGTACACGTATTCTAATCACTTTTAGGGCGTTGATGTGGATCAGACCTGCACTTCGCTTTGCTCTCTGGGTGTGGAGAAGGACCAGGCGCTGAAAAAAGTGGGCGTGAAAATGTCAGACACCCCATGATTTCTACGTGAGAGAACTTGAAAAATCACTGAAAGAATCTACTTGTTCTGATTTTATATCATCAAGAGAACGACTGACCTTTTGAGCCCTCCCTAATGCATTTCTGCATCCAGCTGCAGACACACCACTGCAGCTCACATTTCACATCTGATAAATCAATTAGAATCAGACCCTGCTTTTGCAGCAGGGTTTGAACACATGAACAACTGATCCTCTCAGGGGGTCATCCTAAGTATCAGCCATTTGAGAGAATAAAGAGGAGCATTTTTTACTTCCTTGTGGCCACTCGGGTCAGTTCCTTCAGAAAGACACTGGTTTGGTCCAGCGCACTAAAGTGAACTCATTCTCTGTACAACCTACATTTTTGTATTTGGTCAGTAATTAAGTATTGTTCATCTTCTAACTTTCTTCTGAACTTTTATTGATCTTAATTTTCACCCAAAGAAGAGCGGGGTGCAACACTTTCCTTAGACAGGATTCTGCTTCAGATGTGAGTCGAGCTGCATCTCAACCTAGAGAGAAACTGGTTTTACAGCTGTGGGGATTTGGTGGATCTTTGAGTTCATGTATCACTCAAGCAGTGACATTGTTCAGACATTGGAGCACTTTAAGCATTGTGTGGAAGGGATGCACAAAGAGGATGCACCCCTTCCCTGGAATTTATTTATTTATATATAGCTTTAACATTTTTTCATTGTAACCCTTGTGCTATCCTAGGCACTTTAACATTGGGAGTTGGGTCATCTAGACCCACTACCAGAGGTGGGCACTGAGGGCCGCAGTCCTGCATGTTTTCCAGCATACCCTGCTCTGACATATTCTGATTGGCTGGACACACCTGAACCAGGTAATCAGCCATGAGTAGGGCAAGACTATCTGGAAATCATGCAGACACACCGGCCCTCGAGGCCTGGAATTGCCCACCCCTGAACTAGACAGTGCACTGAACCTTTTTTCTTCAATGATTTGTGATCTTCACTGGTGTCCATGGATTACATGAAATCTTTCCACCTTTATCCACCTTTGTCATGGTAGGGAGAACACGTCAATGTAAGGGGGGGGTCATCTAAGATAGCACAAGGGGTATTGGGGGTTAGAAAAAGGAAAAATCTGCAAGACGCTGCCTGCATCCTTTCCTACTTTCGCCTTAATTACCTTTACATGTTGCTTAAGTGTTCTCTGTCCTCCGTAGAAAACAAATGAGCAGGGACATTTATGGACTCACTGGATTGTCTATGATATCTCAGAAGCTCCTGCAGGCCACTTTGCCTATTTCCCCCCACAGGCAGCTCATGTCCTCCTGTAACGGAGGTTGTGATTAAGGCTTTAAGTGTGAGGGGAGTGAAGAGAAGTCAATTTTCCAGTTTTATTTAATAACACATTTTGCTTTATTAATATTTGGTGCTACACTTGTGTTAAAAATGAAAATTATGAAAAAAAGTATTAAAAAAACAAACAGAATTTAAAAAAAGAGTCTTTATACAGAAACATGATTTAAGCTTATTATCCAGCAGCCGCCCAGCTATGTGTTTTCCCAGATTCTCCTATTAGGGCTGGAACCAGTACACAAGCTGTCAGCGCCTCCTGGTGGTCATCCAGAGTCACTGCTAGTCCTCTTAGGCCCCCAGTTTAAACCATGGTGTGTTTTCGGGGGCGTGACAGCGAGTCTGTCACGTAGATCAGGTGTGGGAGCAGAGAAGCAGGTGCAGCAGAGGATCCTGAGGAGCAGACGCTGATCTGACACCAGATCCTCTGAGGGCACCAAGCATGTCAAGACTGACACAAAAACAGCGGCATACATCCATGTCACTGTCTGCAGTTAGCCAGGTTCCCTCACAGTCTGCTGGAGTTTCCTGGTTCAGGCTCGGTGATCTGTTGGTCAACCACAGAGGCATTATCAAATACTTATTGTTTAACTTCAATTTGCAGAGATCCATAGCACATTTTCTGACCCTGACACTCCTGTCAAACACTTGAACATCGACAAACATACAACTGAAGACCTTCTTTCTGTATTCACACCATAACCAAGACAACTGAAACGTGCAGAACATTCCAAAAAGACAACACGGAGAACGGCAGGTTGAGAGTTTTTTTTTATGATGCCAAAAGACTATTGGAACAGTTTAGCCTTTCTGGAATGATCCGGATAATTTAAATAATTACATTACAAGGAGCAAATAGTTTTTCTGTGTGGCAGCCCCAGTGGATTTCAACTCTGGACTGTTGCTTTAAAAATACACATCGTTACACAATGGAGAGGAAAAAGATGTTTAGATTGATTCTTTTTCCTGTTCATGTGGTTTAGGAAAAACGGCTTCCCCACCTGTGGGAAGTGGTGCCAGTTTTATGCCACTCTCCTCCAGAGCCATGAAGCAGCTGCTCTGCTGTCCCGCCCCCACGCCACAGGTCATCACCATGATGGGACCTCTGTCTGCCTTCAGGTGAACCTGGATACTGTCCTGTACAAACACAAAGACACAGATCTTCCAATTCTGACAAAACCAGGCAAAGGACATCAAGAACGACCTGGAAGGAAACCCAAAAGATGATTTTGTGTGAAAGCGCATCAGTGCTGTCTTACCTCTTTAGGTGGAGGAACCTCCAGCTTGGTTTCTTCTGGAGCTTTGACCACCATGACGGTCTGCTCCTGGAAGACTTGAAGCCGGCTGATGTCTTCATGGGTCACGAACGCCAACGTGAAGAAAGGGTTAAGGAAAGCAGCTGAATGACAAACACATGCTCCTGAAACGCCACTAGCTGAACAGAGGAAGAGGTAGCAGGTTGGCCAGCTGTTGGATTTGAAGCAGAATAATGAGCTTTGGAAAAACGACTTCAACATTTCTTTCTGACGCAACTTCAAGATGACAGTGCCAGTCAGCAGGATGCTCTTGTTTAGTGTTGTGATGCTTTCATTTAGTGCAGTCATGCAGTTCATCTTTGTCATAGACTAAATGTTACCTGTAATTAGTTCATCTAATGAATCTATGTTCAATCTAAATTATTTTAAACCTAATTCTTACTGTAAAAAGTCTCATTTTGAGATATTATACTTTAAATTCATGATATTGTGCTAAAAGATCAAATTAACAACTAAAAATCTGTCTTTTTGAAGTTTTCCTGATCCAACAGACTTCCAACCTTTACTTTGACACCAACATGGGGGATTTTTTCAATCTCCAACGATTAACAAAAACTCAAGAACCAAACATCTGGTCCAGAATTCTCAAATTTAACAGAGAAAAACAGCAGAAACATTTTTCTGAGCAATCCAACAAATACTGACCACAAACTTCTTATTAGTACCATAATATCTGTTAACATACCTTATTCCACAGTTTACTGTCTGATATGATCAGTCCTCCACGAACAACAAAGTTTGACACTCCTGCTTTCATTTAACCTTTTGACACCTGAACTTTAGTTTAGAGTTTACATTCATTCGACTACTAGGACTAATTGTTTACACAATTGACAAATTCTGGTTCTGAATTGGAGAACAGCTGCCTGGTGCCGTTAAATTGAGCTTCCATAGTAATGTCTTCATTAGCAGTTTTCTCTGAGGTTTCTGCAGCGTTCAGCAGCCGTCCTGCTTCTGCTTCTCTCATGCTGCTGATGACTTGGAGCAAAGTTTGCATTTTGCAGGTTTCTGGGGGAAAATGTGTTTCAGGGTCTTTCAGGAGCCACAGTTGATACTTCTCCTTAAAAAGACACTCGTTGTTGAAGCTACATTTCACCAGAGCAAAGCTGAAAGCTCCACGCGCTGAACTGAACTCAATCTGCTTTACAGCAACAGAAACTCCCATCACCCATAGACTGAGGTTGAACTTCTGACACAATTTAAAATGGAGTCTCATGTTAAACCATTATATTTTATGTTTTTGAATCTAAAATATTGAAATTTGATGACTTTTCCAAACCTTTCCAGGAGATTTTGTTTTTCACAAACTTTTCAAGGACCTAGAAATTGCATTTTCAATTTCCTGAACTTTTCCAGGTTTGTCATGACCGTATGAACCCCGATCTAAAGATATGATAGGATATGCAGAGTTTTGAAGGTCGTCTGTCAGGTCGAACAGCTGCTGGGCACAACTTTTGATGAGACTGTCCAGAGTGTCCTCCACCAGCTTCAGGTTGTTCACCTCTTTCTGGATCTTGAAAACCCCCAGGAAGCTGGAGACGGGAAGCTTTCCTCTGAAGAGAAGTCCAGACAGAAATATTGATGAGTTCCTGAATTGTGTTTGGTAGAAAAATCCGGTGTCTGTGTTCCTAAGCACGGCGCTCTGATGATGTGCTCACATTGGCCTCCGCAATGTGTGTTCAAGCAGCCACTTCCAGTGAAAAGTCAATGTCTAAAGCCCCATTTCCACTGCAGGTCTTGATGCTCATATCCGATTTTCTGACTATATCCGATTCCGTTCTTAAGTGCGCGACACGGCCGCCCGCCGGAGGATTTTGTGTTGGAGGGGGAGGGGGGTTATTACTGTTCTCAGTCACTCTGTAACACCAAACATGAACGTTCATTGTTAGATTTCTATGAATATCACTACATGTTTTGTTTGGGAACTATTTTGTGCAGCACAATTTTACGTGTCTGTATAAACAAAGGCGGAGCCTCCTGCCCCGCGTTCTTCATGGGTGTCAGGCTTCACGGCTACCAGAAAGGTGACGGTGTCTGCAGTCTGTTTATTACTGAGCAATAAATAATATTCTGAGAAGATGTCTGTATCAAAGAGCACAGGTGAAGCCTCGCATGCAGCTAGAGAGCAGAAGAATCAACACGCACCCCCAACACACGTGGGTGCGCTCCTTCCTCCAACACACACAGCATGCTGACACACATACACACAGTCATTGTACAACACCTGTATAGTTAGTCAGATAGGAAGATAGTTAGTTGTTACTGTTATTTGTCAATAAAGAACACTGCATTGTAATTGTATTTATTTCTGATGCGGCCGCCGGGGGATTTTTTTTTGGGGGGGGGGGGGGGGGGGTGTCTGCGGTTAACCGTGACACCGCGGCCCCTGGTGGTTCATCACTGCGGTGATCAAAAATCTGACACCGTCACAGCTCTAAGTGACCCGTATCTGATTTCTGCATTTACATTATACAATGCTGAAACTATCAAACGTAGACGTTCTGAGGACTACGTAGCAGCATTTCCACCTTCCGCGGACATCCTTCGGACTTTAGTGTGACAGCGGTTGTCATGGAGGCAACGCTGCGACGGAAGGAGGCGTTGCCTTGGGCGCTCCAAGTCAGGATGAGGCAGGAGAGGGGAAACGCTGGAGGAAAAAGGAGGGCTGCTCGGCCGGCTCATGTGCTCTCTCTGAGTTTTGAATGAGGAAGTGTTTGCAGACGTGCTGTACTAACAGTTTGATCCAAGTGTTGAACCTTTCCTGTGCGATGACTTCTCTTTTCCGACCGTGGTCAGAAACACCAAAAGGCCGAAGGTGGATTCTCCTTCGGGGTTCACTTTCCCGTTCGGAACAATCAGCAGGTTAAGAAAGACTCCAAAACAGTTCTTTTGGGGGAGACACCTTATTTTTATTACGGTTCTCCGTCACACTCTCCCGCTTTTCGCTCACACCCCCAAGCAACACAACACAAGCAAAGAAATAAATGGCCTCTAGCCTGTTCCAGAGCAACGGTGTCCCGCTTCATTAAATAACAGCGGTTTCCGACTACGGTCTGAGGCTGAAAGGTAACACGCTGACAGCAAAATCAGCACACAAAAAGCACCTTAATAAGTCATGTGATCTCAGTTGGTGGTGTCCTGAGTTGACATCACTGACGTACGACTCGCATTTACTGGGGAATATCTGATTTGTCTGCTTACATGGCACACGCTAATGCACGTATCCGATTTGTTTCTGATTTATTTCCACATATGAGAGAGGCCTGTATCCGATCTGAGAAAATCAGAATCCATGCGCTTTTGTCCTGCTTGCACGTTCACCAATCATCTCCGATCTGTGCCACATGAGAGGAAAAAATCGGAATTGGGTCACTTGAACCATGCAGTGTAAAGGCGGCCAAAGAGCATGCACATGCCTTTCAAGCACCAACAAGTCAAGTTCACAAAGCTTTCCACACAAAACATGCAGCCACTGAATGCTCACTGAAAGTTAAACCAGCTGAACTTTAACCAATCAGGGACTTGGATTTGGTACCGACGCTTGGATAGCAGCCTGTTTAATTCACGGAATAAATAAATAAGTGCGCACGGCCATCAGTCTTATATGGGAATAGATTGCGCCTCTTCAACTATTCATCTTCCACCTGCGAGTACAGACACTAGTATCTGGTAGCCACACAACTGTGTGAACACTGTATGCTAGAAGCACATTCAGGGCGTCTTTACTGTGCTTCACACACCCAGTGTGGATGTAGTGTAAGAGTTATTTGCCGCTTTAACGGGTGAAGCTGTCAAACTATTCACCAACCTAAACAAATGTCCCGTTCAGTCTGCCTCTGTGTATGATGACTACACAGCCAGATGTTGTCAAAAACTTAAAATGATGGCTTGTTAGTCAGATGGAATACTCAGAAGACGCTGGGATGTGTCTTCACCGAAAATGTGACTCAGGAACGTACAGAGAAAAAGACGAAGCAGGTGAGCAGGCGGGCAGAAAGACGGCCGAGGACAGACATTTTATATAAAAGTGAACCCTAATCCATGTTCTCACACACACAAGGCGCCTGAGATGTTTACTCACATCCACTTGAACTTGTTAGCAGATTGCCTCTCAAGCAGACTGATGCCTTCAAGCACATTGGTGATGTCATAGACACGCCGCCGCCGTGTGTTCAGGCTGGTGGTGACGTCCCTCAAATCTAATGCACCATCCGGTGTGTTCTGAAGCAGATCCAAGAAACGCTGTGCCAGCAGTCCCAGAGACACATCTGACAGACAAAGAGGAAAAACAATGACTGACAATGCTGGTTCATAAGAAGCTTCACTTTCATGAATCCTCCTAGTTGAACTAAATGTTGTATTTAACGCTCTTTTCTGAAGCCTTAAAAGTAGCTGGTCGCCCGTAAAATATTCACCGCCTCTAAGTGAAGCTGTCCCCACCCGAGTTTTGACGACCAACGTATGTTTCATTTGGTACCTCACAGCAAATAATCTGTGAAATGAAAGGATAAATTCACATTCACTTTGAGACATATTCAGCTCCTTTTTGTACTGTTCACAAACGAGGAAAGCAGGGAGCCCGTCTGACGGGAACGGTCGCCGTTTGCATCTCCGTGGTCTTTTCAGCCGTCACTGAATTTCAAGTGTGGAACTCATCCGATACTTGCGGTAGCAGGGCTGCGATCACTAGAAAATGCTGAGACTGCTTTGCGCTTCAAGAAGAATGAAGGTAGTCATGTTACTATTATGACATGATAATTATGTAACACTGACTGTGTACGTTTGGAAATCGGTTACCCATGGCACAATCTTGCATGAGTGGCCAAAAAAAAAAAGAAATTGCCATTTTTACCCCCGCATTTTTTCTAGACTAAAACTGGCATTTTCCTGATGTCTGGAAAATGTATATAGAAGCCCCTACTTTTCCAAAGTTCCAGTGGGGGGTGTCTTTGGAGCTCAGCTTGGTGGTGTGGTAGCCTCCTACTTTCTCCTTAGTAGCCTCCTACTCTGAAAACTGTTCTTTATTTCATGAGGAAATACTTGTTCTGTTGTCCTGCTCTCCTCTCCATGTCCTACAAGCTCACATGGGTTGACACAGGCCTCATCAGCCAACAGGGGGAGCCCTGGAAAACTCATCACATCAAACGCATGAAAAAAGCAGGACTTCACAGCAGGGGGCTGAAGATGAGTCTGAGGTTTGAGCAGCACCTGGACTCTGCTCTGGTACATGTCAGAATGAGAACAGAGAGAATCACTTACCTTCTCTGGAGGACGCCTTGGTTTGAATGGTATTCATCTGCTGCTGAGTTCTGCTGTAAAAAAGACAAACGATTCACCAAACCAACAAAGCCCCTTCTCCTCCCCCCATCCATGTTCAGGAACTTCACTTTTCATCTCTATTATCTGACATTTTCTGAAATCTTCACATCGGTTTGGCTGTGTGAGATTACTTCAGAGGGTTAATGTGTGTGATTGCTTCCGAGGGTTAGTGTGTGTGATTGCCTTTGAGGGTTAATGTGTGTGATTGCTTCCAAGGGTTAGTGTGTGTGTGTGTGTGATTGCTTCCGAGGGTTAGTGTGTGATTGCTTCTGAGGGTTAGTGTGTGTGTGTGTGTGTGATTGCTTCCGAGGGTTAGTGTGTGATTGCTTCTGAGGGTTAGTGTGTGTGTGAATACTTCTGAGGGTTAGTGTATGTGTGTGTGATTGCTTCCGAGGGTTATTGTGTTGTGATTGCTTCTGGGGGTTAGTGTGTGATTGCTTCCGAGGGTTATTGTGTTGTGATTGCTTCTGGGGGTTAGTGTGTGATTGCTTCTGAGGGTTAGTGTGTGTGTGTGTGTGATTGCTTCCGAGGGTTAGTGTGTGTGTGAATACTTCTGAGGGTTAGTGTATGTGTGTGTGATTGGTTCCGAGGGTTATTGTGTTGTGATTGCTTCTGGGGGTTAGTGTGTGTGTGAGTTTGTTCCTGCAGCAGAGCTGTGAAGAGTTGTATACATCTGGGGGGTGGGATAAATCACCTGGCTGTCTTGACCTCTGGAGTCCCTTTAACATACGATTCATCCTGTTGAGAAAACAAATAGAATAAAAGTTGTATGGTTAAAAAAATTTTTAACCAAATAATTTCCCTTCATGTGTGATTTAAGAAGTGCTTTTACTGCAGAGACAGCAAATGACAGTGAACAACGAAGGGGGGGTCTAAGGGAAGGGATGCCAGTTTAGCTTAGTCAGTTTGTTAGTTCATTTTAGTATTTTCCTATTGAACTCTATGTATTCATGATCCTTTTGATTTTATGTTTCACTTTTTCAATTACTGATACGAAGCCCATCAAGATGACTGTTGTGAATTTGGGTTATACAAATAAAATTGAATTGAATTGAACAACACCAACCTGATCTGCAGCAGGAGGTTCTTCTGGGACGGAAATCTTGGGTTCGAAGGGGATAACACCTCCACCTTCACCCTCACAGTCATCATCGCCTCCAGCAGCCCACTGATCTTCATCCTCAGAGGATTCAGCTCCCCAGGGACTGACCAGAGGCCCATCCAGGCAGTGGGGCATTATGGGAATGGCTTCGTTGCTGACTCCATTCTTGGAGATGTCCTCTGGCAGGAAGTGGTCCTCACAGATCAGGTGCTGCTCGGTGGAATCCTGCTTGTCTGTTTCCCTCAGAGCTGCCAGCCACACCTGCACACGCCAGAGTCTGCTTCACCTCTGGTTTCCACAGCACATGCCCTGACATTTTAAGTAACGCGACGGTAAAAATGCAATGTTCATTGTAACTATTTCCTACAAAAGGTATTCAAAACATTTACTGTGACTTCCTAAAAAAGCTTGAATATTTAGGAGACAGCATGAAGCAAAAACTGGGAAGCAGATCATCCATCACAGAAACGTCACAGCTGCTGCAGCCGGCTTACAGGATGCTTTTTGATGCCACCATGAAGGTTTTAGAACTTCTCTTCTACAGTAAAACCTTCCAGTTGAATGTGGAGAACTGGTGCCGTCACACTCTCTCTCTGGCCAGTAACAGATTTTTACAAGAACCGGAGAAACCACTGACTCCTGACTCTCCCTGTTTATTGTAACGCAGACATGCCAGCACTTTAAACGTATTGAGTGTGTTTGCATCTTAATACTAGGGGGGGTCTGTCAGGCTGATTCATGATAAACTGGTCTAAATTTAGACCCACACTTCTGCTTTGCTGCTTCACTCATTCTGACTCTATCGGACTAGTGCCTTGCTTTAAAACAAAGGCAGAAACTGGGGCAGCAGCGATGCATCTGAAAGTCAAACGTAATGATAAATAGCTTTTCATGCAGAGTGAGGCTGGACTACATGTTAAGCACTGCGCATGCGCGCAAACTCACAACATCGTGCTTCTGACATTCTAATCTGTGTGAGTGAATCAAGTAACGAGACCATTTCATGTATTTTAGCATGTTTGTACACAAAGACACGAACCGAACACAGAAACCCAGTCACACTTCGGTGCAGCACCGGCTGAGCTTTGCGTCGTGGTTTTGGTTCCGGGCTGGCTCTAGTATGTTACCCAAAACGACCGTAAACCCGTAGTACCGGCGGCAGAGTACAGAGCCTTGTTCTGGAGCGGGGGTCCCACCTTCACGCGTGCGGGGTCTTTGGGGAAGTCGAAGAACCGTTTCCGCGGCCGGTTGAAGACCGCCCTGCTGCCAGCCGCCTGGCGGTTCGGACACCCGGACACGACACACTTCACCATGCCGACCGTGACCCAGCCGAGCAGGCCGAACAAAGCCGAACCGCGAGTCCCTGGAAGGTTTGTTTATGTCCCACGGGGCGTCCGCTTCCAGCACGCGAGTTACCTCTGAACCGGAAGTAGAACTGCCCGAGCTCAACAGCGCCATCTGCTGGCTGTATGGATGCATGTGTGTATGTATGATTTAAGATGGAAATAATATTTATTCAGATTCTTGCCTCTCTTGCCAAAGAAAAGATAAAACCCACAAATACCAACCCAATAGAGTATTCAGTATCAAATGCTCGTTTCCATCTCAATCATTTTGAACCATCCACTTCTGAGGAAATAAAGGAATCATAAAATGTCTAAAACAAATTGGCGTCAGGCCATGACAAAAAATAAAACTGACATCATCAAAGAAATTGAACCCACTGTCATCAACTGAAAATGCTCCACGGCGTGCGTTAATTTCGTGATAATGCCCACGAAGTGGGCATTATCAGAAATTAACCCTTACTTCATTTTTGAACGTGAAGTATCGGATCGGGACTCTGTGTCAGCAGATACTCAAAATTCAGTTCAATTCATTTTTTTTTCTATAGCCCAATTTTACAACAATAGCTGTCTAAATGGGCTTCATACCAGTAATTGTATAATAAAAATAAAATCAGTCACAAAATACAATATGTAATTGCTAAACTAAACTAATCAGACAAAGCCTGACTGGGCATCCCTCCCTTAGAGGGGTCCTCAGAGTTTTTGTGGAGGGCCAAATTAGGAACTCAACATTAGACAGGGGGCCAATTTTGGTGAAAAAAATGGATAAAGAGAAAAAGTTGTTTTTAATAACTTTAATGACCGAGTGTCATTTGTACAGTTAACCAGACCCTCCAGATGTTTTCCAGAGGTTGCTGCTCAGATCTTGTACTTGTTTAGTATTTGCATCATTTGACAGAATTATTTCTTCAGACTTTTTCTTTTGCTCTGGACAAACAATGTCAGCTCCTTACATAGTTTTACAAACTCCCCGTCACTGAAGGACTTGCTTTGCTGGACCGTTTCCAAAGGCACACCGTAGCTACTAGCTTCTGTCACAGCTTAACTGGATTCAGACATTTTTGTAAACATCTGCTGTGCAGCACAGCCTGGTTGTAGTTGTTGGAGCTTTTTGTTGTCCTCCTCCTGTAAATTTGTTATAGTTTAATGATTTTTAACATAGTCATGATTTACATTGAATTTTTTGAGCATTGCATTTTCCTGCTTGCAAAATAGACACATGACTTTATTCAGCCCTTGAGGTACCACAAAGTAAGCATTTGTCCACTTAGCTAGAAAACGCCTTTTCTCCTTGCCAACACAACGTTTTCCCTCAAAAGAACCTGCTCTGCCTCTCTTTTATTGAGGGCCACAACATTTTTTTGAACGGGCCGCCATTGGCCCCTGGGCTGCACTTTGAGAACACCTGCCTTAGCCCTTCTTTTGTTATGTGTTGCCCCCTAGTGATGATCTGTAGGATCTGTTTCTGCAGGTTGGCTGTGGCCTCTCCTGAATTGGTCACAGCTGCCTGCCATTATCTACCCTAGCGTCCTTCCTGGACGGTCCATTCTGTGTTTGGTGTTGGACTGTTTCTATGCTGTCTCATATGTTTGTCATTTCGAGTAAATCCTTGAAACTTTCTGGATGTGTTTGAGTCTTTCACATCTTCTCCTCTTCCATGGGCCACAGGAACATGACCTACGGGTTACTTGAATCTCCTTGAATATCAGACAGTATCAATTCCACCCCGAGAGACAACCATTGAACATGAGAAAACCATGTGTTTTTTGTCCTTACAGCCATCTTTCATGTGACCAAAAATCGTGAATCCAAAAGACAAACCTACACTTAAAACTTTACGTGTTATTCAAGTCAAATCATTGTTAACATTAGCTAAATGTTCTGTAGTTTTACCTCTAACAGGAATCCTGCTTTTCTTAAGCCTTTCAGAGTGAAGTATATCCACATGCATGATTATATATTACCTTTGGCTCACTAAAAAGTTTTTTTCGCAGTTCATTTTGCTACCTGGAAGTGAGACAACTTGATCTCTGAGGCTCCGCCTTTAGCTCCTTGCGAGTGCCGCCCATTTCATGATGTCTTCATAGAGTTGGCCTCAGCAGCGTGTCTGCCTCCCATCCACAAAACCAAACAACATCCAAACTTTTGCAAAGATAGATGTGCACATAAAAGGAAAGCGTTTAGCCGATCACTGTTTTCTTTGTGGAGAAAGTGTGTGTGTGTGTGTGTTAGCCTGGGGGCGGAGCTGACAGCACAGACACTTCCTGGAAGGGGCTGTTCTCACTTATCTAAGTCACAATGTGAGAACCTGCTCCGTGCTGTGGATTGGTACAGGCTGGTTTTTGGAGGAATACTCAGATGGATCAAAATACTTTGTTGGGGGTTGTTTGAAAATTTAACCCTTGTGCTATCCTAGGCACTTTAACGTTGGGAGTAGGGTCATCTAGACCCACTAGACAGTGCTCTGAACCTTTTTTCTTCAATGATTTGTGATCTTCACTGGTGTCCATGGATTACATGAAATCTTTCCACCTTTATCCACCTTTGTCATGGTAGGGAGAACACGTCAATGGAAGGGGGGGGTCATCTAAGATAGCACAAGGGTTAAAAGCTCAAAGTTGACTTTTCACATTATAGATCAATTTTAGATCAATTGACGATGATGTTCAGTACATTGAGAAGGTAAAATCTTGCTTTGCCTTCCAGAACAATACAATTCATGATCAATGTTAAAACACAAGATTTATTCAGAGATGCCAACACCAGCGCAATGGAATTTGTACAAATTTCACAAGTCAAATGAAAAATTCACATTGCAACTCATGAGCATAAACGTACAGCAGAAACATGAACAAACTCATGCCGTGGTCAGAAAACTGCAGCTGAAAACAGAAAGTCATGTATAAAAGAGAAAAACGGATCATATCACATAATTTCAGATTGATTTGTTTTGCATTTGAGGAGTTAGTCTTTGTTAATACACAGTTAGCTGATATCCAGATTACCGGCTGAGCATAAGTGATAGAATTGTGCTTTAAGTCGTGTAATGAATGACGAGTCTGTGTGTCTGATGAGGAGATGGAAGCTGCAGACACACAGCTCTGAGCAGACCAGAGGCAGAGGGACATCAGTGAAAGCAAAAACATGAACAGCAGTTTAAAAGGAAGGTCTCCTCTTCTGTACAGTTTGGGATGCCTGGAAAAGTGGATTTACTGCTTGAACTGATTTGAAAAAGTTTAAGAGTTGGCGTGTTCCCTAACCCTGACCCTCTAGTCCAACTCAAACTCAGCAGTCAGTCTGCATGTCCTTCTTACACCTTCAAAGTGTTCAGATGCTAAAGACCTGCTGGGAGTGGGGGGTCCCCCTCATGCACAGACATGTATGCTCGATTCTTCCAGTTTTTAGGAAAGATCTCTGCTTTCACAGGGGAAAGGCAGGTCACCTGCTCATCACAGCCCCACACTCACTCTTTTCTCTATTCAACCGATTCCATATGCTTAGGACTGAGGGTGTTGGAGCCCCTGGAACCCGCCCTCCCCTGTGCATGCACAGCAGACCCTCCAAAGACAGACCAGGATTTTGTAGAAGGGACACACAGACTGATGTTTTGACCATTCTGAAGATCTGTGCAGGACCTCACATCCTGCAAACTTCAAGGTTTTAAATGAGAACATCTGTGAGGTGGGGGGTCAAAGAGGGCCAGGGGTTACGTTTGCTCCACTTCACTCCGTTTTTCTGCCCCAGCTGCAAATGCTGCAGGATTTCAGACCTGTGTCACTGACGTGCAGGTTTAGTGCACGTGGCTTTTTTTTCCTCTTCTTGCAGAAGATTTAGGAGCAGTTCTGCTGCGGCTCAGATGCATGACTGAAGAGTGCAATCTCCAGTGGGAATGCTTGACCCTGTAAGTCCAGTAAGCTGCATATCTTCAGCCTTCAACGCCTCTTCCACAATAAAACATCCAAACATGGAATGAGGTCGCTCAACGACAGAACCACAGTCCGCCCCCCCCATGTTCCATTCTGATACATGACTGTAGGAAAAGGCTTGTACAAAACGCAAGACAGTTCATAAAAAGATCTGCAGCTCTTTTCTATTTGAATTCATAAGAAATTGCATATACCCAAACGCTTCTTCCCATATAGATTGCATCTAAAGGACTATTCAGTCTGGTCATATGGATATTGCTGACACGCTGCCCGTTAGCTGCTCAGGTTAAATGACTTCAAATAAACTCACAATGGCAGATTGTCTCCAACATTTTCTGCAGTCCCTTCGGGAAACTCGCACCCACAGGACAGGACAGGAACAGCACCGCTCGGGGGGGGGGGGGGGGGGGGCACCAGAGGGTCTCCGTGTGGTGAAGTTTGACACGCTTCTCGTAAATTTACAGTAACGTCCACACGGAGACATCAGAGCGGCTCTCTGTGTTTCGTGTTCACGTTGAACATCAAAAGAATCAGGCTTACTTAAAGAAGTGTACAGCAGAATGTTCAAACATCAGCAGCTATGAACAGAATATCACATTAGATCACATGAACATGTTCAAAATGTTTAAAACAACAGTTTCTGTAAAGCAAGGCAACAACAACCAACAGAAAGAGACACAGATGGACGCGGAGCGTACTTGACAGCAGCATGAGACTGTCTTGCTCCCAGTTTGGTTTGGAGGCGTGGCCTGACTCAGACTTGGATGCCCTGAACTGCCTGCCTGATGTTCTCCAGCAGTGCCTTGTTCTCCGGACTCTGGTACTGATCCTGGTGGGTGTACATGTCTGTCAGTGTGCTCACATACGTGTCAAAGTTCTGCTCATTCATAGGTTCCTGTGGGGAGAGGAAACTGTCAGGAAGCAGGTGGACACCAGCTGCTGCACACAGGCGTGAGCAAAACTGTACTCCAGGCAGAGTAGTGTTACTTCAAACAGGATTACTTTTCTTTGATGAGTAATGACACAAATGTAGTCTGGTGTAGATAAGAGTAATGACTCTTCATCACAAATTTGATCAAGTTAATGTTAAAAAAAAGTAAGACTACTCTTAGGAGAACATTTCTTTCAAAAATGTACTCGAGTAAATGTAACTGAGAAAAAGTCACTTGTTCCCAACCACCACAGGTGGTTTCTATCAGACAGTGAGGTTTGGAGGACGGACGGGAGGAAGAAGCTTCTCCTTTTGTTCTTTTCTAAAACAACTGAATTTGAGAGAGTGGTCTAGGAAACACAGATCCATGCAGAAATCAGGAGGGGGGGCTAGCGCATGGAGAGATGGGAGGATCATGTCAGCGTATGAAGACCAACTTAGAACATGAGAATTGATGGGACACTGATGTGCAGATGGTAGGCAGCTGATCATCTCAGTAACTGTTCAGCTTTTCCTCACAACTTTTCCACGAGTTTGAAGTAAGATACAAGCTGATTCCCAACCAAGCCATCATATCAGATCTAGTCTCCACTCTGTAGCTCCTTCGAACTCCTTCATGCCATTTCAGCTCCTTCAGCAGATTCCTGCTCGCTCTTTTGGTTCTTATCATCTCTGTGGTTTCTGAAACATGAAGCTGTTTTAGAGGGGTGTATCGAGTAATCAGTTAATCGATTTATCCAAGCAGATCAATCTGTCTGAGGCAAGTTGTTCATTGAATCAAATCAAATCGACCTTACCATTCAAAAATTGCTTCAAAGTTAAAAATGTTAATTATATCTATCTTGGAAAATACCATTTGGATTGAGTCACAGTAGGTTTGTTTTACTATCAAGTAAAAACGACCAAGTGCTTCAGCGGACAACACACACGTGATGTCATCAAACACGGATCAGTCCATCATTCCAGTCCAATGTGTGGACAGACTGTGAATAAAGTCATGTGACCATCCAGTGTCTAGAATGTTCTAAGAATGTTCCCTTTGGATTCTTTGAATGTGGAAAAACAACAGTGGTGAACTTTAGGAAACTAACATGTGAATGGATTTGACATTCATTCTAGTTTACTTGTTGGTTTGGACACAGATTTCATTCAGAATCTGGAAAACTGTTCAGTAGCAGGAATTTCTGTCTGAGTCTCACTGCTGGAAGTTTGGATGAAGATGATCTGGATCCACTCTAGATCAGTGACTATGGCTATGAATCGTATCAGTAACCACAAATTATGACATGAATTCAGTCGTTGAAACAAATCATCACAATCAAAGTGTATTATTATCATTTGTGCTCTTTGAAATTTTCAAGCAGCAAAGATCATTTACATTTTTTATGAAAGACCAAACTTGCAGCAGCTAAACTCAGATTTGAAAAGTGTTTAGACTTTTAATGCATTATAATTTAAATTTAAAACGATTTGGGGGGGGGGGGGGGGGGGGTTATGATTGCTTTCTATACATGTTTTGGGGCAGAGGACAGTAAGTTAGATTAAACAAAAATTCAGTCTTCTTGCCTTTAACATGTTCAACTTGTTTTCATCTTTTTCATTTATTTACACTCAAGGTAACTTATTTATGACCTCTTTTCCTTTCTAGACATTTTCCTGTTTGAGCCTTTCTAAAGCATGATGGTTCGCTCTATTGCATAATTATTAGAAATGACATTAAGGCCTACAGACAACATTTCTAAATGTTCACTGTCATCCTCTGAGGGACAAAGCATCACTAAATCACTTTATTGTCATTTGCATTGACACTCTGCAGACCCTGAAGATCCACAACAGTTGTGTGGGAAATACAAACCCTTACTTTGGTTTTGGGGCTATTTGAAGGCAAATAAAACCTTTGATTGACACTGGTGGTGCTTCATAATACTTTGCTCTTAGTTTTGACCTCCACTTGGAATCCCTTGAAAGGAGGTGAGACCCTGCAGGATCTGTGTGCAGCTGTGATGTGCAGAAGCCACAGTGAACGCAGGAGTTACAGGAGGGGATGACAGTGCAGAGAGAAGGGTCATTAGGTAAAGGATAAATGTGTCTCTTACTCTGGGAGGCATCTGCAAACAGCAGCTATGCTTTACTGGGGCCTCTTTCTGTGGCAGCGGTCTCTACAGGAGAGGAGAAGTCTATTATCGCGCTGGATACACAGCTTCACAGGTAACAGCGAGCGGGGAGAATCACACACAGTCTGCCTTCTCCTCCAGCTCTGTTCCCACTGCAGCCCAGAAGCCCACTTGCACCTTTTAATTAGATCTGATGGAGGAGCCTTTATGACACATGAAGATAATCTCAGACTCACTTCTGAAATAAAAGACACTGAAAGCTGGGAGGAGGCTACTTTAGCTCAGCACGTTGACATGACAACACATTTTGACAGCAGATGCACTGCGACAACACTGAATAACTATAATCCAACACACCTCCATCATCTGACAACACTGTTGCTGCAGTGCAAGCTTCTGCTTCCTGCCCGCAGGGAAAAGTTACACAGAAAGTTAAGGGGAAAGCTATTTGTCACATTGAACTGCAGCATCAAGATCCTCAGACCCTTTCTGGATGTTCTGCAGAAAACAAAAAGTCAATAAACACACTTTTGAAGGTGGGCTACGTGGCAGGTGTCCCTTCAATTTCCCCATAACACAGTGAAGTGTCACGTGCTCCTCTGGGTTTGCATCTCTGGTGTTGTCACACTGATAGAGGTGTATTTTCCTTAGCAGCTTTGCTCTCTTGTTCTCTCCTTTTTACGCTCTCTGTTTCCCTCCTCTGTGCTTTGCGGGGCAGACAGGCAGTGTATGTTTCTGCTCACGCTGCGTATGGTGAGAATATGCAGACAAACTCTGAAGAAAAGAGCTGCAGCAGTGTACTGTCAAAATGTTCCAGGCATTTGTTTTCCAACGTGCTTGTTTTTGTCATTTGCAGTGAGTTGAGCTCTCTCAGCCGCCATAGAACCTTGTGTGGTAACTGTTGTGATGTTGAATCAGAGATTCACATCAAACCTTTCTGGATCCAAGGTATGCAGTGTGAACAGAGCTCTGGGCGAGTTTTTACAAGGTTTCTCCTGCGTTAAAGAGAGCAGGATCCTTATGCTTTCTTGCACTGGCATGAAGTTATCAGCAAACTCAACCCTAATATAACTGACCCAAGTCTCCATCCCAAAAAATGTCAAAACAGCCATGAGCACGTCACCAAAGCGCGAGAGGGCAGTCTGTGAGGTGTTGGAAGCACAGAAGAAGCATGAGCCTCTGAGAAAGAGGAGGTGACAACAGAAAGAAGCAGATGAAGAGTGTTGTTGAAAAAACACCTCCCCCTTCAGCCAAAGGTACACACATCCAAAACAAAAATGAAAGATGACAGACTGACTGCACCACAACACTCTACCGCAAACACAGCCCCTTGAAAGGTGGTCAGAGATTCTCACACACAGAAACTCAGCAGTTTGAAACAGAAAAGTCTGTCAAGTGGAAAGAAAATGGGTTTTTTAATTCTAATCACTGCAGGAACATCAGTGCACTTTCAACCATTTCTTTCATTTTTTAACGTAAAGGAAAAAGCTGAAATGAATGAAAACAGTCTTCCTTTTGTTGGCACAAGCTAAAACACTGGGAAGTTATCTTCTTCAATCTCACCCAAACATTTTGTTAAGACAATCCTACAAGTATTTCCTTTTACTTTTCTGGGTCCTTTTTCCTGGAGGATGTAGAGTGAAGCTTTGATTATGGCAAATTGAGAAATGACATGATGTGAATTCCTGCCCCCCCTGGTGCTGCCGGACTGTGGGCTCACCATGTGCGGCAGCTGGATGTTGGCCAGGCTGTTGATGAGGGACTGGCTGAGGTTGGCGAGCTCATGCAGCAGCGAGTCGTTCTGCTGCTCCACAGCCTTGTTCTCCTCCTCCATGGACTTCAGGTTGGTCTCCATGGTGGTGATCTGCAAGACAACAAGGACTTTTCATATTTAGAACCTGGTGAAGGTGAAAGAAAAGCATGTTGTTAACAGACTGAACGTTTCCAAAAATGTTCCGACTTATGTCAGACATGAAACGAAGACTTTTCTCAGGGTTAAAGAAGCAACTCAATCTTAAGATCAGCAGGTTTGATGCTGGATTGGAAGATTCAACATTTCTTCCTCTCCACCTTTAAACTAAATCCTGGACAACCGCAGAAGTCACAATAGTGGCCGGTATGGAAAATGAGAAAAACGAACTCTTTGTGACTCTCTTTACTTTGTTTGAATTCAGATCCTTAACATGAAACAACCAGGAGGGGCACAGGAACTGAGGATGAAGGAAAATAATGAAAATGAAGAAATGAACTACAGTCTGGAATAGTTTGGTGTGAGCAGTTCCTGCAGACACGTCAGAGCTTCCAATCTGCAGATCTGTTCACTGGTCCGCCCACAGACATTCATGCTTCATGAATTCAGAGCTGGCCCTCCCTCTTCTTGCCTGTGTCCTCAGTTTGATCATGTCTGACTCCACTTGATTGTTGGACTCATTCAGATCTTTGATTTCTTCGTCAAGCTGTTTGATTTCCTCGTCGTTTTCAATGCCTGAAACAAACAGGACAAAGGTCGGTCACTGCCACCCTTCTGTTTCTGCAAGTCCAGTCCGGAACACAAAATGACCTTTGCTTGCTCTTTGCTTGATTGTCAGCATCTCCACGCCGCTCATCCTGGATTTCTTCATGGCTGAGGTGGCACGAGGACAGCCGGACAGACTGGAAGACAAAAGTTCCTTTTATTCCTCATCCTCTCGTTTCTACCCGAAACGTTTCATAAAGCAACTCCTCCAAATATTTAATACGTTTATTTCAGTTTTGATTTAGACTTAAACCTAATTCGGAAGTTTTTATGCACATTTAAATCAACTGAATGGCATTTTTCTTCTTCTCCTTGTTTCAGTCAAAAGAAGGAAAGGTGTTGAATCTGGACAGGTCACCTCCGGTGGGTCAGGAAGCTCCCGCTGACGTGTCCAGAGCCGTCGCAGCCTGGAGTTGGACATGTCATGCCATCTGTCTTCCCAGATTTCCACACAAACTGAGAGCCGTTAACGTAGCTGTCTTTCTGCCTCTTTGCAGCCAGGGGGCAGCCTGATGCACTGCGATGAGAGGCGTACTTTCCTGTCACATGACCCTGTCCATCACAGCCAGGAACCGGACACCTGAGCCAAGGGAGCGAAAGTGAGACCCTGAAAGACCTTACTGGCTTTGTCTAATCTCCAGTCAAATATTAAACTGGATCTAAAACACTGTGACAAATGCTTTGCAGAGAGAGAATGACAGAATTTTCACTTAAAAAGGTCATAAATCTGGAAGCATTTGAAACAACAATGTTCAGCATTTTTGGTCTCTTAATCCACTGTTTCCTAGAATGTAAGACGTTTGATTAGGACTAATATTTCTTTGGTATAACTGAAAGTTATTGTTGTTTCTCCACACAGATCTGGAGATGGTCTGATCCAGTGTTAACTGAGGTAGGGGGTTGCAGGTCAGCGCCTCCAACCCCACAGTAGAGCCTGAACACCGTCAGCAAGTGTGAACCTCTCACTTGATTGGCTCCTGCTCATCCTTGTCCTCTTTGCTTTGCAGGATTTTAATGCCGCTCTTTTTTGCCCGTGGACATCCGGACAGACTAAGACAAAGAGAGGTCAGGGTCAGACAAACATGGACTGGGTCTTCACTGAGGCTGCAGGTGAGGGTTTCTGCACCTCCTGTGAGAAGCGTAGTTTCCAGTGATGTGTCCTGAGCCATCGCAGCCCGGAGTTGGACACCTGAATCCCAGAGAAGGACAGAGGGAGAAGAGAAGTGTCTGAATCCTTTTAAACTGAATTCAGGATGGGTTTTGTTTTTCTCTGTGTGTTGGTTTCAGACTCACCGCAGCTCCTGGGAGTTGGTCGGCAACATGTTGCGGATATTTTTGTCGATCAACTGACAACTGGACAGGCTGCAAAAAGACACCAACCTTTAGCTCAGTGTGCAGACACTTTTCTGCATATTCATAAAACTGTTTCAGGTGTCCTCGTCTCTGGGACAGGATCCATGGTAATGAACTATGCCCAAATGAGCTCTGATCAGGATGGAAAAAAGCAAAAAAAAAAGTGCTGAGCCCCTCTGGTCCTCTGACTCTAATCTCTGAAGAAGCTCCTGCGGCTCCTCACTATCCCACTTTACCACTTTACTACTTTACCGTTTTACTACACCACCTGCCAGACCAGGAGGAATCAGAGGAAAGCAGCTCTGGATCAGACCGGACCAAGCAGACAATGAAAATGCTTCACAACAGTCATCATGTCTTTTTCTTCATGATCATGACATGACTGATCTAAGTTTGAAAACATAACAAAATATCAATCGAAACCTACTAATAACCAATAAACATAAAGTCATGACGTTTCTAAATGAGAGTTAATAAAGGAAAGATTACTGCAAATTCAGAGGTTTGTCCAGTAGACTTTTTCCCATAGTGACAGTTGAACATCCAGGGCATGATGTTCATGAAAAAAACTCCAGCCTATGTTTGTCATTTCTGCCCATAAGAGCAGGTTTATCCTCAGGATACCCTTCTTGACACAACACTGTCCTTTAGGGACCGGCGCAGAGGGGCTCAGACACGGGCCCCCTAGTGGCTACATAGTTGTGCAGTTGGTTTAGAAGGTTTGAGCTTTTGTTTCTGATTCTCTCAGTTACATTTTGTTAAGTTGGCCCCATTTTAATTTATGGTCATGCCATTTTTGTGTTGGGTGAAATAAAACCTCTAATTTGAACATCTTTTTTGTCCTGTGACTCAATCTCACCTGAGTGGACCCTGACAAAAGGTGTCAGAGTGATTTAAGCCCACCCTGAGCCCAGGTTTTTCCTCAATTTTTTTTTTGTTCTTTCCCCTTTTTCTAATTCTTCATCCTCTTGGATTTTGAGTTATGCAGCATAGTGGACGTCTCCTTCTCCATCTCTGTGTCTGTGGTGGGGGTCTGGTGCACGGGAGAGTGGTTGCTCCTGGATCTTTGTCTGACGGTGAGGCTCTTGGATGCCTGGATCGGCCGGGTTGCTGCGCTGTCTGCCCCTAGCCTTGGGGTGTGGGGTGGGGGGCCTCCTGCCTTTGCTGGAGCGTTCAGTGTGATCAAAGTTCACTCTAAGAGGCACACATTCATTCAACCCACCTGCTTATCCACCTTTGCACAAACACCAGCATGGGTATTGTTTTTTCTCTTTTTCCACACCCCTCCTCATGAATATCGGTAATGGGAATATTATGTGTACCTGTCTATGTGCAGAAATCATGGGAGATAAATCTTTAATCGTTGATGCATGATCATACTTCTAACCTGTAAATAGTTGTGTGCAGACTCTTTTTTTTGTTTGTTTTGTTGCTGTGTGAACTAAATTATGTAATTTAATTTACTTATGACACTTTTCTGTTTTAACTTTGTGATACCGACTACCCCCCACTCTAACCCCTTATCCCCCATCTCTGACATCCCACTCTGTTTCTTTCTCTACTCTTTTGCTTCTTTTTTCCGTCCGGTCCAACAAGGAATGCATACAAATGTAATTTTCATAAATAAATCTTAGCCTCAAATACAAAAGGGGTTTATACAAATATACACTCAGTCTGTCTGACGATCCATAAATCTCTATTGTAACAGTAAAATCTGTCCAATACAAGAGGCACTCAGCTCTGATCTGCTTGCACAGCTGTTGGACAGGACAAGTTAAAAAAAATAGAAAAGTGGACGGAATATGAGAGTCAAGGATGGCCTAATACCCCAGAAAATGACACAGGAGCAGTCAGATGAGGATCAGGAGGAAAATGGAGCTTCTGGAGGGTTGGACAGCTCTGAGGACACAGGTGGCAAGCCAAGTGTTGCAGACCTGGTCTCCATCTTTCCTTCTCACATGAGTCAGCAGGAAGCCAGAAATGCCAGGCAAATGGAAAAAAGTGATTCAGAGCACTCCAGCACCAGTTTCAACTTCTACGATTGGAAGTTCAGGCGTGTACCACCTCAACACCTGAACTGGTTTTACCAGAGCCTGAACTGTCTAACTGAGGACCTCTGGAGACTGCTGATACTTCTCATGTAATGTAATGTGGCTGATGATCCAACACGCCAACCATCAGGTCAGTCCCGTCTGTATGAGCCTCAACTAGAAAAATTCACAGACAATGGTGATGTGGAACATTTTCTAATCACATTTGAACAAATCGCACTAGCATAGCATAGAGAATGGGGTTTCCATCCCATCAAGGCCAGAGCTGCATATGTACAAATGGATACTGATGATGCTAAAACTGTGATTTCTGTCAAAGTTTGACATCAACCCAGAGAAATACAGACAAAAATGTCATTCTCTGGATATGAATATTGATGAAAGCCCAAGAGAGCTTCATGCCAGGCTCAAAGAGCTTTACTTGAAGTGGACCCAGCCAACAGGTAAAACTGCTAATGAAATTGGTGAACTGATCATTTTGCAGTAATACTTGAGGATGCTTTCGCCTGAGCTACAGGTGTGGATACGAGAACACAAACCTGAGTCTGCAGCGGAAGCTGCTGAGACAGCAGAGGTGTTTGTTGCTACAGAAGACAACCCTTTTTCTCATTACACTGATTTCCAGCTTACGTGATGAGCTCTTTCTTGCTCTCCTTGCAGGGGGAGTATTTGTGGTGTTTGGAGCTGGGCGTGGTCACCTCTGCCGGGTAACGCTGCTCCTCCAGCAGCTCCTGGAAGGGATCCAGCTCGTCACTCTGGAGCATAGAGGAGAAGCAAGCAGACTGCAGCGCATTACTGAAAATGAAAGGTTCACAAACCTTAACAGGAGATGCAATAACAACACAAAATCCTGCTGGAGCCGTGACTACAGAGACTTATAAACACATTGACCCTGCCCATATCATGACACCCACACCTCTGTTTGGCGCAAACTCATCTGTGCTCTATAGACTGAGGGGAGGGAATGGGGAGGTTAACCAAAGAGGCTTAGTTAAGTCTTCACAGAATAATGACATCTACAGTCAGTTTTATGTCTTATTTACTTGGGAGGATAGAAACCCCACCCCTCACCTCCTTGTGCTCGTCCCCCAGCCGCTTCATTTTGGTGTAGTCCACCGGCAGGTCCCAGCAGTCGCTGTCGCTCAGCTGATAGCAGCGGCTGCTGAGCAGAGCGTGGCGCTGCGGCGACATTGGCTGCAGCGGCGTCAGCACTGTCCCGCTGCCCTCTGGACCACCAGGCTGACCCTCCAGGTCCAGCTCACTGCCATCATCCAGATCACCAACCGGACTCTGTTAGACAAGTTTAGCATTTAACAATCATACTGAAAGCAGTGGGGGTGCTTTATTGTTATTTATTTGACGTTTGCTCATAAAGTTTGAGTGACTGATCCTCCTGGCAGAAAACCAGGTTCGTGCTGCTTCTACTTCCTTAACCCCCCCTCCATCCAGATAAAACACTGTCTGGTTTCATGTTTGAAGCTTTGCCATGTTCAGACTTTTCTTTCACTGATCTCCCCAGCCTGCCTTCACCCAACAGTACATATAGGCTCCAGCAACCCTGTGACCCTGAGGAGGGTTCAGCGGGTTCTGAAGATAGATGGATGGATTATCTGTGGCGCAGGTTTGTTGAAAGCAAATGAGGATTCATGTTTTTCCAGAACCGGGGTGTCAAACTCAGTAGCTCAGGGGGCCAAAATCCCAAAAACGGTGAGGATAAACTTGTTGAACACACTAAAGCTAAACTTTAAAACGTTACTTATTTATACATAAATATGAATAAAAATAGACAGAAAATGTTATTCCAGAATAAATCAACTTAATCTTAAATATCATTTCTCTCCATAAAAATATGTCCTGGCAAAATTACACAAATTAAAAATAGGAAAATGCTTCTTAACAAAACAAACTACACCTGGAAATGTGAATTTGTGCTTTTTAGTAATGAACCTAATTCTGTTTTCTTTACTCGTGTGTCATTTGATCAGAGCTGAACGTCTGGCATCGTTTTGTGTCACACAGTTGGTTTGTGTTTGCTGTGAGGTTCTGTGTTGTGGAGATTCTCAGGATGGACTGCAGGTGATCATCAGTGAGACGACAGCTGTCTGCTGTTTAGTCAGTCTTCATCACTGAGAAGAGCTTCTCTCAGAAATGTGCATCCAAACATGCAGAAAGTTGGAGCCATATGTAGACGGAGCTGGGGCATTTCTGCAGGAATGGAGAGAATAAACTGTCCTGCAGTGTCGTACTTTAGCTCAAGTGTGTCAAAACTCTGCAGCTCCATCAGCTTTATCTGAATCTGCACAGGTGCAGTTTCCACATCAGCAGCAAACGGGTGGTGAAGCAACTCAGAATTCCTTCTCTGTGTGCTCAGCTTCTCAGCAAAGTGTGTATTTGATGTTTGTCTCATAGCGCCGTCTCAGATTCTATTCTTTCATTACAGCCACATTAGCTCCCCACAAATGAGACACAAGGGGTTTACCAGTGATGTCAGTAACATTTATTCTGCCTCCATTTCTCTGTTTTCAGAATCAACGTTTTCTCTCCAGAACCCTGAGGACTAGCGTTCACCAGGGCAGCTGAAGCGCTGCATTGTGGGATCTGCAGTTGATTCTTTAATCAACGCTACATTTCGCCGGGCCATTAATAACAATAATATGAAATGATCTGGTGGGCCGGATGTGGCCCGCGGGCCTCTACTTTGACACATGTGGTTTAGAAGAACCACAGCAGCTGACATCCAGATCAGAAAACTGACCCGGTTTGTCAGAGCAGCCGCTCAGCTGACCATCAACGGATCATCAGACTTCACAGTTTGATGCTATTTAAGTTGTGAGGGAAACACACTTTGGTGTGACTTTGGAGGGGATATCAAGCCTGAAACTAGCAAATTTTATGTGTTACATGCTGAACATGAAACACATGAAACACCCCTGAGGTTTCTTCCGGATCCCTTTTTTTTAGGAGTTTTTCCTTACCTCTAAGGAGGGTCTGAGGGCAGGGATGCCCAGTTTAGTTAAAGTTTAGTATTATCCTATTGAATTCTATGCATTTATGATCCTTTTTGATTGTATGTTTACCTGACAATTACCTGTACAAAGCCCATTGAGACAACTGTTGTTGTCAATTTGGGCTATATGAATAAAGCTGAATTGAATTGAACATGAAACAGGTAAGTGTGGCCACTTCTTTTGAAGGAACCACCCTATCCAACACCCTGAAACATTCATATAATCGATGCTGATCACCAAGAAAATCCCCAACCCCACCTAACCTGCAAGGCCAGTAATTATGAGATAGTCCTTTGACACATTTCACAGCTTAACTATTCAAACTTAAAAATATGACCATTTGATCAAATATTAATTCAATTTTAGTTTTGCAATAACCAGGCCTGAACATGAACAAAGCATCATGGAAATGCATCCTTGCACATCTTTGCTGTCCTGTTGGGACACGACCTCTGCTCCCTACACCTGCCAGTAGAAAGGAGGCGGGGCTTGCACTAAAAAGAGTGGGGAGTGCTGCTTTCATGGGTGGAAGAGTTATGTTAGACCAGAGCTTCAAACATCTCAAAGTGTCTCTGGGGGAGACACTTAACCCTGACGGGGTGACACCTGATGGGTAAGCGGCAGGCCGCCACCAAATAGGTGTTTGAATGTGTGTAAATGAATGACTGAGCAGCGGTGTAAAAGTGTTTTGAACAGCAATAGGTAGACAATGACCATACAAGAGCAGACCACTTACCCTGAAATGTTTTAATGTGTTTCTAAAAATACACCATTTCTAGCCCCCCCACCTGTGAAAGCAGGTCCTGAGGCTTCCCCCCCAAGGCATTTGGGAGCTCTCGACACCTGGTGGACAGGTTGAGGATGGCTGTAGCTGCCATGTGGGCCGCCTCCATGTCATGGGTGTAGTCAAAGCTGCTCTTGCTGCAGGTGCTGCTGGCACTACTGCCCCCTCCACCCCCTCCTCCCCCACAGCTCAGGCTGCTGCTGCTGGGGGCGTAGCTGCTGGTGGTGCTGCTGGCAGGGCTTGTCTTTCCGTAGCGCTTTGCTGCAAGAACAAACACACACATGCACGCCTAGCATGAGGTGGAGCCAGTCAGACAGTCTGCTGCACCACCAACATGCGGATGAGATCCACAGACAAATGCAAAGGTCAGGTCCACACTAAACTACTGTCTCTGTGCACAGCTGCTTCACTGAAAAGACTTAAAACATTGTTAAATGCTTATTGTCCAAGAAAATTTCTTTTTCATGCCAAATGTACTTCATTTTCAGATGTTATTATCTCTCTCAGTAAAAGGAAACCTGCAGAGTATCGTGTCTGAAAGATCATTTGACCAGACATCAGGTGGATGAACTTGGTGGGGGTCACCAAAAATAAAGTTTTTCATAGGAAGGTGGAAACTGCAGGGGGTGGGTGGAGGCTGAGCCTGTTCCTGTCAGCTTTGCAGCAGCATTTCTCCCATCCCTCACAGAAGCATTGAATATGAAGCATGCAGACAGGCGGAGAAGCTGCTGTGTGAAAGTTGTGTAGCAAGAAATCAGAAGTTTGGAAGTGCGTTGCTTCACAGCCCCCTCCATCTACACCCCACACAACCCACGTGAGTCCTCTGACAGCTGGCTCATTTTGCTCCACCTCAGACGTGAGGTCAGAACAAACTTCACAGTTCAACACAACAATCTATGCATTCTATGGGTTTAAACTTTTACTAATATTTACTTTACACATTTCCATGTGAAATGTTTTTTGACTACCAATCTTTCAAAAATACAGGACTACTCCAGAAACTAATACCAAATGTTTCCAAAGTCAAACTTTAGGATCCTTAAAGTGTGAAGTAGTGTGTCACGTGTACATACCGTCGTATCCCTTTGGGGAGGTGTCACGCCCGTGTTGGGACTTGGTTGTTGAGCCTCTCTTGCCGTAGCTTCCCTGCTGGCAGTCGTAGCCCCCGTAGTCGTAGCTGGTCTTGGAGTATTTCTCTAGCTCCTTCGTCAGGTTGGACCGTGGTGTGCTGGTGGGAACGTTGTTCTTGTAGCCATATTGAGGAATCTCCAGCTGCTTAACGAAACACATTGGCCTGGAAAAGTAACCAAAGGCAAAAGATGCTGGGATTATTTGTTTATAATTTATCAAAATCGATAAATTATACACATAAATTACACATCATGATTATTTTAAATAATCATGATTATTTGCTCAGCATCCTGATTTTGGCGTAAAGAACTATCAATCTTTTTCTAAACAAACTAGAAGGTGCAGGTCCTCTGCAGCATCTCTAACAGGAGAAGTCAGACTCTTCATCAGAGCAGTTTGGTCAGGGTTTGCTGATTGAGGTGTCAGAAGTTCAGAATTCCAGTTGGTTAATTATCAGTTTATTTTTCAAAGTTACTTGGAAAAACATCTTGATCCGTGTGTACTATTTATCTTGAGAGTCTTAAAACACACGTTATAAATAAAATATATGTTATTATTAAATAGAACAAAGGTGGAATTTTTGCTCATGAAAAAATAGATTTACATTGGAAACTAATTTTAAAGCTGTGTTTCACTGAATAAACTAGGAACGGCTTTTAAGAAAAATTGATTTAAGAATTTAATGAATTGACATCAGATCTTGTAAGAAAAGAGTGATTCAAAATAATGAATCCTTTTTAAAGGCCAGTCCTAGTAGTTGGTACCATTTAGCTTCACCTCTTGATGTGAATGATAAAACCTGGATGATGGGAAAGATACAGTCTCTATTATAAAGACCCACTCCAATAAAAATGTGATTTTGTTTTGCCGGTTTTTAAACGTGTTCCTGTAGCATTTGTCTCATGATGGAGGACATATAAAGAAAATTAAGCTTAAAGTTGTGTTTCTGAGTATTTCTTTCTTCAAATCATTGCGAATTAGGAGCAGAAGAAAAAAATGCTGTTTGTAAAATCTTCTAGTTGTTGCAAACTATAACCAGTAAACCACAGTCTTCCTGCTCCGCTCCATTCTGATCATCCACTGTCAGACAAACAGATCCATGAACGTCTTTGTTTTCCTGGTCTGAGCTGGAATCTGGATCAGAACTGTACAGTTACAGCACGAACGTTTTTTTAGGACTGTAAGCTTGCGGAAAATGAAGGCAGGCTTACTATGTCAACAGTCCCGCCCACAACTCAGAAGTAAATATGTCCAAGTATTGCGATACATATCATATCGTAGACTCTTGCCAATACACACCACTATTTAAAAGTAGATAGTAAGAAATGCTGCACTTTTATCCACCAAATAAGCTAACCTGGACAGTGTAACAACTGTCATTGTGAACATATGTTGTGCTATATATGTGTTTTCTTGTCAAATACGTTATTATTGCAATTTGCTGCGATGACCTGGCAAACCATCCAGGGTGAACCCGGGCTTAGCCCAACAGTAGCTTGGATAACTCCACTTTCACCCAAGAGCCTAACAGTAGCAACAACCTCATGACCCTAAAAGAATTCAGCAGGCTTAGAGGATGGATGGATGGATGGATGGATGGATGGATGGATGGATGGATGGATGGATGGATGGATGGATGGATGGATGGATGGATGGATAGATGGATGGATGGATGAATGGATGGATGGATGCATGGATGAATGGATGGATGGATGCATGGATGGATGCATGGATGATGGATGAATGGATGCATGGATGGATGGATGGATGATGGATGGATGGATGGAGCATTCCAACGAAAACGCATAAATGCCACATCTTTTCTGAGAATAAGCATGTATTCATCCCTCCATCTTTCCCATAGTGCTGTGTGCAGAGGACACACTTTAGTGAGAGGAGCTCCTCTGTGACTCTCTGGGCCTGTGTTGGTGGTATTTCATGTGGGCACACTGAGTGGACCATACCTGAGGACCCGATCTGATGTCTGGTTGGTCTTGCTGCTGTCAGCTGAGTGACTCTTTTCATGCACCTTTGCCATCTTCTCTGCAGCAGCAATGGGACAACCTGACAGACTGGCAATAACAGGACAGAGGAGGGCTTGGTTAGACTTGAACACAAACACACGGCTCAGGCCAATGAAACCTAACCTTAGAAAAAGTCAGAATGACTATTGTTCATACACACACTGTCTTTTCTGAGTTTTTCAGCTGGTCCCTTTAGTAGTTGCCACAACAACCTCTATCTCATCCTCCTGTCTGCATCCTCCTCACTCCCACCAACCAACCACCCTCATGTCCTCCTTCTCTACATCCATGAACCTCCTCTTTGGTCTTTTTCCTGCTAGCTCCAACCTCAGCATCCTTTTTCCAACATCATCACTGTTCCTCCTCTGAAAGTGTCCAATCATCTCCATCTGCTTCCCTGCATTTATCTCTAGAACATCTACCATGATCTGTTCCTCTGATGGATTCATTCCTGATCCATCCTGGTTTCTCCCAAAGAGAACCTCAACATCTTCATCTCTGCTACCTCCAGCTCTGCCTCCTGTCTCTGCATCAGAGAACAACATGGCTGCTCTCACCACAGTTTTCTACCCCTTTCCTTTCAATCTTGATGACATTCTTTGGTCACATCTCAAACCTTCCTTAACCTGTTCTCTCCTGTTTGCAGATGCTTCTTCATCTATTTTCTACACCTTCTGTTGTTTTGGACTGTTGACTAAGAACTTAGTCATTCACCTTCTCCACCTCTGCTTCCTGTAACATCACTGTTCCTCTTCAGTTCCTCTCATTCACACACAGATTCTCCGTCTTACTGCAGCTGACCTTCATTCCTCTCTCTTTCATAGCAAACCTCCACCTCTCTAGATGATCCTCCACCTGCTTCCTGCTCTCACTACAGATCACTATGTCATCTGCAAACATCATGATCTACAGAGATTCCTGTCTAACCTCATCTGTCAGTCTGTCCATCAGCACAGCAAACAAGAAGGAGCTCAAAGCTGATCCTTGGTGGAGTCCCACCTCCACCTTAACCTGCTCTGTCCCACCTGCAGAACATCTCACCACTGTGGTCCAGCTCTCATCCATGTCCTGAACAAACATTCTTCTCTGTCACTCCAGACTTCCTCATCCACAGCTCCTCTCTCTGGATTCTGCCAGACTTTCTCTAGATCAGGGCTGGCTAACCCTGGTCATCAAAAGCCAAAACCCAGTCTGTTTTTCAGCTCTCCTTGGACTGCTTGATGCTGAAAACCTTAACCAGGTGGGTTCTGTCAATCAGGATGTGAAATTACTTGAGTCACCTAATCAGCAGCAAGCTGCTTAGGGGGAACTGGGAAACAGGTAAGATTTAGACTCTTGAGGACCAGGGTCGGCCAGCCCTACTCTAGATCTACAAAGACAGATGTTCTGACTTTCTGACCTTCTAACAGTCATCCAACTGAAAGGAAAAACAAAGCCTGACAACCATCTTTCACTGACAGGTTTTTATTAGAAAGCTTTCAAAACTATTTTTTCTTTCACTGACTACTTTTTTTTCTGAAAGGAAAAGCTGGAACCAGCAAAACTCATCTCACTGACACAATTATTTTGAAATAAAATACTGAAACTGAAAGTCATTCCTCACTCAAGCAGTTTTCCTGAAATGAAAAGTGGAAAATTATCCCTGACAGACACAACTTTTCTGAAAGAAAAGTTTCTTTGCTGAAGGAAAATGTCTCATCCACCAGCACACGTTCCTGCCCTTCCTGTTGTTTCCCTAATTGGTTGCTGCATAGTTAGATCTGCTTGTCCTTTGAACTCCACAGTCAACCCAAGGGAGACGCAGTGTGTGAATGTACTGAATCCTGCTGCTGTGAAGATGTTTCTATGGAGACTAGCAGATAGAAAGGCTGTGAACTGCTAGCAAACATGAGCTACACTGCTAGCTGGTATTTTGCTTGTTCATTATCCCAAAGGATCTGTGCTGTATAACACACCTTAAGTGTTTGTCTGAGTTTGTGTGGGTGTGAGTTTGGGTGTGTCTATGTTTGTATGCATGTAATTGTACGTGCAAACATGTATGCGTGTGCATTTTCATGATGTACATTTCATCTCTGCCCGTTCAAAAAAGTGAATCTTTCCTCCCAACTGTAGATGGCGATGACAGAGACTCATTTTTTGGCGTTAGAAGAATCTCATTGAAAACTGATCTCATTGTGTGACGTAAACCTTTCTGTCTTTCTGTCGACGTCAAGGAAGTTTGAACATTTTGGTCAGGGAACCAGACTATTAGCATCAGGGTCAAGAAAATGGAAAATGGAAAAACATTTGTTGACATGTTTGTTGATTATTTATCAATTATCTAAGAAGCGGTTCATAGTTAGTGGAAATGCACAAGCTCCAGAGTTTGAATCTTCATTTATATCTGCCCAAAAAAACTATGGATCTCTTTCCTTTTTGTCCTTTGCTAGTGCCGGTAGGATAAGTGTTGTGGATCTCAGTCGGACAGCTGCTGTCTGTTGATGTGGCATTAACATATCCTGCTATCACCATGCTGTGACGACTCTGCTGCTTCAGATCCTTCTGCTGTGATCACAGAGCTCTGTGTGCAGAGATGAGGACGCCCTTGTCGCCTCTGCAAAGCTTTTAGAAGCTGAATATTTGTGTTTGCAGCTCTTACATCTCTGCAGCTCTACCAGGATCCCCACAGCTTCAGACCAAAGCTTGACTTTCAGTTAAAATGCTGAAGAGTCATACAGCATCTACCACTCTAACATCTGCTCAGCTGGTTGAAACAATGCAGTTGTTGGACAGGGAACGCCCCCCCCCCCCCCCCCCCCCCCCTGCTGTGAGTGGGGGTGTCAGAGATGAGCTCACCTCTTTTGCTCTACATTTGTTTAGGCATTTTAAAAACTAAAAAAAAAGACTTTTTTCAGCTGTGTTTAAATATTTTTCTCTACTTTCAAGGAATTAAAAAGAAAACGCAAGATTAATCTCACAGCCTTTAAAACACTAAACTATTTTTTGGGACAGTCTGGAAACCTTTACTGCTAAAATGTAAATGCATAGTAAAACTTTTGTCTCTTCATCATGTGAAAGATTTACATCAAACTCTCTTATTCTTTTTTATGCGATTTGAGATTCACCTTTGTGGCAAAAATGTCAATTCAAATCTTATTTTTAACCTAACAGTATAAAGACACATTCTGTAATGTTAATTTTGAAAAAAAGTTTCATATTTTAGATTTTTATGCAAAACATTTAACCAGCGTCCTGACAGTTTTCCTGATCCCTGATATACTTTCAGACTACTTTTATTTTATCAACTGTAACATTCTTTGTGCAAATCTTCAAAGCTTTGAAGGACAACAAGTGTCCATCTTTCTTTAGGCCATTTGACTGTTTGAGTGCATTTATGTCACAAAGTGCTGAAACAAACATCAATCTGAGGAGCGTCTGGGGGGTTAGAATCCTCGCCCACAACCGTGCGCCCATCTTTTTGGCTTTAACACTGGGATGTGGCCGGGTGCCTGTTTCAGGTCTGTTTGAGTGCAGGAGAATCTGGAGCTGTTTGGTTCTCCTCAAACAGACAGACTTTCAGAGCTGGAGGAAAAAACCTGCTCACCCACTCCTCCTGCAGCTTACAGCACCCCAGGTGAAGGCCACACACTCACCTGCGGTGCGAATTCCTGTTGCTATTGACATGACCCCGTCCAGAGCAGCCGGGAGTAGGGCACTTTAAAACATTTTCATACATGGCAAGGACTTGGACAGACAGAAAAGGTGAGAGAGACAGTGAGGGTTAAGAGCAGACAGGAGAGTCATGGGAGTTCAGCTCGGCGGTTAGGCATGCACGGTTACATCTGCACCTCTGACAGCAGCTCACACTGCTCACGAGCACCAACACAGCATGCTTGGGGGGGGACAATGCGGCAGATTTTCTTTCCCTGGTAAAAATGTTTTCCTCCGACATTTCTTCAGGGTCTCTCATGCACGTTTGTGAGGTTTGCAGGCTGGAGCAGCCCAATGAGGAATCATGCCGTTCATGCTAGCCACTCAGCAGTGGGGAATCAGGGCTGTGAGGTTTAGAGTGAAGAGGAGCAGGAAAGGAGGAGGCTGAAAAAAAGCAGCTCTTTCCTAACGCTACAGTGAAGTTAATCAAGCATGGACACAGATGCTCATTCGCACCTCGGGTTCTGAAGGTTCTAAGGCTTCTGGCAGCAAGAAAAAAGCATTTGATATTTGCAAAGTTTGGCATTTTACTAAACTGATGTGTCTGCACATGCTGCCAAACGCTGCTTATCTTCTGGAAAAATACCTTTTAAGACTTTCAACAATGACAAACGGCAAATAGAGTCATGCAGGACTGATGTGTCATGGTGGACTGTCCAACAAACTCCAGCATTCGCAAAGGCTGAGAGTCATTTAACAAGTCATTTCAGCAACAATCTCCTGTTCAGGAAACAAACACTAGAAGGTTCAGCCTGCAGTCATCACTGTGGGGGGGTGCACAACCTGATCACACAATCCCAAAGATATTTCCTGTAACCCTTGTGCTATCCTAGGCACTTTACCATTGGGAGTGGGGTCATCTAGACCCACTAGACAGTGCTCTGAACCTTTTTTCTTCAATGATTTGTGATCTTCACTGGTGTCCATGGATTACATGAAATCTTTCCACCTTTATCCACCTTTGTCATGGTAGGGAGAACACGTCAATGGAAGGGGGGGTCATCTGGACCCCATAGGATAGCACAAAGGTTAAGTGCAATTTAAAGCCCTCTAAAAGTGTCTGTCAGTTACCAAAATGAGCTTTCTGATGAGATGATTTCAGATTTCACAGTGTCTGTTCAGCAGCAGGTTTTCCAAGAACAAATATCCTCTATATTTACATGTGATGGGTGTTTTTGGGATCATGTGAAGATGAGTCATCTCCTCTCCCACCCTCCATGCTATCCCACTATCTAAGTTGAACTGGCACGACAGAGGCTGTCAACAACCAGGACTGTTCAGTCTTTCGGCTCAAATGACTTGCTAGATTCTCTGCAGTTTTTTGTTGTGTGTATGTTTTCGTGCAGTGTAACCTCGAGCTTGGACCTACTCTCAGGTGGGACCCTGTCTTTGTGGGGGCACCCAGAAAGGCTGCGGTGATGAGGGTACAGGCCCGTCACGTGACCGGTACCATCACAGCCAGGCGTCGGACACTTGCTCTCCTTTTTTTCTCCTCTGGAAGAATCTGGAAAGAGGAAAAGACGGGTTAACAGACAGACAGTCATATTCATTTTTATCAAGGACTTCTTCACAGCATGATATTCTTTACATTCCATTAAGGATAATATCACTCTAACTTCAAAAGAACACTGATGCATGTATCAAAAAAGTTTCAACTGGAGGGAGATTTTAAGCGAGAAGCTCAGACAAGTGTGGTGTCGTCCTGATGGCTTTGCTGCCGGATGATGACACCATTCTCTACGTCTGTGAGTTGGAACAAGACCACACAAGACCAGAACCCAACAGTAGAAAACAACCCCCCCACTCCGAGGTGGTGTCAGAAACCACCTTAGAGAACCATTTCTAGAAAGGTTTGTGGTTTATTGAATGGTTTAAAAGAGCATCTTTGTTTGGAAGAAATGTTACTTTTAATAACATTCATTCAAATGCAATATTCTAAACAGACACTGAAAAATTCTAAGCGTTCATTGTTTTGAACAAAGTCTGTTTGCTTCTGCCTTTATATCCCAGAATTCATGATGCTATCGTTGCATCAACAGTCTTTTCATACTCCAATGCGTTGGATATCCTCTAACTGTACAACATGAATCCTATGAGTTTCTCCTAGAACTCCTAGCTGGCTTGAAAAAGTTTCCAAAGTATCAGCCATTGTTAGGAAAGTATCCAGCCTTCCTGTTCTCTGAGCTGGGATCAATACTGACACAGAGAGGGTCAGTGTGTGGGCTTTCCATCCTACCTTTAGGGTAGTATGCTCGCTTCAGTCCATCTTGCTGCATCCTGGACTTGCGCTCCTCGGCGGAGCTGCTCAGCCTGGGGCTGTGCTCACCGTGGCTCCGGTGGTAATGCTGATCCCGGCGGGGCATTGAGTGTTCTGAGGCCATACGGTCCCTCATGACCTTTGCCCTTTCTGATTCCAGAGCAATGGCCTTCTCCAGCAAGGACAAGTTTCCCTTGGCCATGTCAAAGGTCTCGTCTGAGTGGTCGGAGGCTATGGATGTGGTGTCCTCATCCCCGTCTTGGCTGGTTGGGTAACCTCTGGAGGCGGGGCTCAGCTGTTCTTCAAGCTTCATTAAGTTCACCATGTCTGAATAACGACGATCCAGAAGTCTGGGCTCCTCCAGTGCATTTTGATGGCTGCTGTCATACCTAATAAAGGGGAAAAGGAAAATTTAAAAACGAGAAATAAAAAGTTTTTTTTTATTACTAAAAAAATTCATTTTTGCAGTTCATTCACAGCTCAGTCTTTGGATCAAGCACAAGGAACGATCTTCTCTGATTGTCTGCAGTGCATCTCTCTTTCTGGACTGATTATCAGGGACAAATACCCACAGCCTGTCCCGGCTACTGTTGGGCGAAGGCGGGGTAAACCCTGGACAGGTCGCCAGTCTGTCGCAAGGCGGAGGAAATATTTAAAGACAAAAAATGAAATCACTAAAAATTACAAAAGGCAAATGTTGTTTCTTGAATCACTATATTAGTTAAGGAAGAAGAAGGCAATTTTAACAGATGGCAAGAATATGCAGATCTCTTACATTCATTGATTAATAAAAGGATTGTATTGTTTTTATGAGACTTGCAGTTTGTTGGCTGGTACTCGTGCAATGAAAATAAAGTTAAATCTAATCTTTATATTGTTTTATATTATTTAAAATGCAAAAGTTAGATCTACAAAAGTCCATCCATCCATCTTCCAAACCTGCTTGTTCTCTTTCAGTGTCAAGGGGCTGCTGGAGCCTATCCTAGCTACTGTTGGGCAAAGGCGGGTTACGCCCTGCTGTCAGTCCGTCATATATGAAGCATGTTTTTGGACTGTGGGGGACAGCTGGAGTGCCTGGAGAAAACTATTCACAAAATACTAATTTTTAAATACTAAATCTGAATGTTTAACTATTTGACGCATAATTGGAACAAGATAAAAATGAAAAAATAAAATCTAAAAAAAAAGAAGATAATATTCTCCTATTTCAAAATATTATCAATTATTAAAATATTGTGTATTTTTCTACTTAAATGCACACTTGTACTGTGACATGCACTGTAAGCCACTTTTATGTGTAACACTACACCTTTCTGTAATACACACATTAGCATACACTGTAACACAGTAACACAGCAAAAAATCATCAAATCCTTATAGACAAGGCAATAATTTAAAGGTTTTGTGGATTTTTTGCAAAGCTCAGACAGCTGCAGTTTTCAGATCTACTCTTGGTGATACTGTCATTATAGGGAGAACGTCTGCTGACACTTCTGAGAGGGAACCAACCTGAAACTAGCATCACAGCAAACCTGTTAATATCTAACTGAGTTGAACTCTTAAAAGCTTTAAAAGGACAAACTGCACGTTTTGGAGCTGGAGTTCATGGTATGTAAATGTTTTTACAGTGTTTGTCTCTTTCTGTCTGTTTTTACATCTGTTGGCTAAGTAACCTGTAGTTTGTATTGGCTCCTCCCTCTTGGCCTGGACTTTCTAGAAAAACTGCTTCTAAATCTCAATAAAAACTTTCTGGTAAAAACAATGAATTAAGTCATAGCGTCAGGAAGAAATGTCCAACATGAAAAGATGATAATCTGATCATTGTGAATGTGTGTGAATCAGTCACACAAAAACCAAAGTATAAAGTACTGCCAGGCAATGGTCTATGGCTGAGAGCTTTTCTTTTTTGCTTTCAAGTCAAATTTTCTTAAAAGTCAGTTGCAGTCGGAGTTAATGAAGAAATGAGAAGACTGGTAACCTGTTCAGGTGATGCACACCCTGTTGATCTGCTGGGTTGATGGATTGGTTTTGGAGGGAGTGGAGGATGGGCCGATCGGAAGGCTGGGTCTCACTCAGTTTCCGGGCCAGATCAAAGCACTGGTTCCTCAGACACTCTAGACTATTCAGACACACCTCCTCTCCGCTGTCCTGAGCCTTGACCCTCATGCAAGGTGCTCCATTTGCATGTTTCCCATCATTCATCATGGCAGCATGTGGGTACTCATCTTCAGGTAGGATGGCGCCATGACCCTGAGCCAAAAGCTTCAGGGAATCCACGGTTTCCCGGACCACATCACTGTCCAGGTCCACACTCAGCTCACCCTTTCTGTCCCCCTGTTCACTAGCATCATCTTCGTCGTCCTCCCCAGCGCTGTTAGATGAGTTGCTGTTCATCTCTGACTCGGTCATGGCCTGGTAGGCTGCATCTGCTGCAATCTTGCCAAGGTTGAGCAGAGACTTGGCGACCAGCTCGTCATAGTTCTCATAGTCCTCTCCAGTGCTGTTTCCAGGACCGCAGCTGTTGTTGTTGTTGTCCTTCTCAACTGGACCAAGCTTTGATTGTCCGTTGGGTTTGAACTGTTTCACTGCTGACAGGAAGACAGAGAAAAAGAATCTGAAGCTGTATTTTGCTTCTGCATCTCTAGTTAGCAATGTTTCATCCAGAAATGTTTCATCCAGAAATGTTTCATCCAGAAATGTTTCATCCAGAAATGTTTCATCCAGAAATGTTTCATCCAGAAATGTTTCATCCAGAAATGTTTCATCCAGAAATGTTTCATCCAGCACGCTTCACCATGAAAACATAAATCTTGTGAAATGGGTGCAAAAGAAAATGTGGATACAGTCTGCAGCATAAACACACAGTAGATTCAAAAGCTCTGCTGAGGAAGATGATAAAAGTCTTGGTTTTCAATAATTATGCTGTCAGCAAACAGTTTTATCTTGTGTTCTCTTCAATTTAATAGCTGCTTGTCTTATGATTAGCAGCATGTTTATTTACAAAAACATGCAGCCCAGAATCATACATCCAAAATGTTTCACCACCCTCTGCACTGACTTTCAGGACAAGACTTCTTTTTTTCCTTTCAGCTTTTCCCTTCAGGGGTCACCACAGCCAATCATCTTCCTCCATCTAACCCTGTCTTCTGCATCCTCTCCTCTAACATCAGCTACCTTCATGTTCTCCTTCACTGCATCCAGAAACCTCCTCTGGTCTTCCTCTAGACCTCTAGACCTTCTACCAATAGATTCACTGTCTCGCCCCTGGTCATGTCTGAACTGTCTCAGTCTGGCCTCTCTGACTTTATCTCAGTCCCAAAGAGAACCTCAGCATCTTCATCTAACTCCAGCTCTTCTTCCTTTCTTTTTTTCCTCAGTGCCACGGTGTAAAGGCCTAACAACATGAGGGACTTTCCAGACAAAGACAGCAGAGGAAAACAGGGAAACTGAAAATGAAGGCTTTTCAGGTGCTCTAAATCAGAAGCAAAATATGTCCTCAGGAAGATAATCTGCGACAGAGCACATGTAATATGTCCACAGTACTATATAATAAGCAATAGCAGAAATGTTCTGCACTGAATCCAGCAAAGATAGCATTTGCAATTAGGCGTAGCACTGCAGTTGTCAATGTGGGATAGGAACCCCAGGCAGGACATTGGGCATCTACACCACAGCCCAGAGACCAGCAGCAGCATGTGGACCTCAGGAGATGGTTGAAGCTTCCAGTGCAGATAGCAATGACGTTTCTGACCAGACCTGTTCCTATTATCGGACTGAAAAAATAAAGTAATGCTTCTGGGACTTACAGTCCCCTGAAAAGAGTGGATGAATGAGGCCAAACACCTACAGATAAATTATTATAGCCAAATTATATTTTATTTATTTTACTTTTTATTTGTTCCTTTCACGAAGAGTACCGCATTACATTAAGATATTCAGTACACTACACACATCTTCATGACTGGAAATGAGCAGTGAGAAAAATATCATTCTTAATTTATTTCTGCCTCTATAACACATCTTAAAGACAAGGACAAAAAAAGAGACAATCATAGATTATCTTTACCGCCTTCCACCACACACTAACTACACATTACATATACATGTTCCTCAAGATCTTTCTATACAAACATAGAAAGTCAGTGGGCTGGAGGCTTGCTGTGCTAGCCAGCTGCTCGGTGGACGGCACTGAGTGCCCATAGCCAATGTGGGCAAACACAGGTGGGGCCACCATGGAAACGGTGCACAAACCCACCTGGGGCCAACTTGGCCTTGCTGGCTGGGATCTAATGGTTGGATATTTGTAGATGTCTATCAGAGTTTGAGCCAAGTCAAACTTGTTTCTATCGTTGTGATTTGGGTGAGCCATCATCCTTTTTTATCTTTTTACTGTCAAATATTATCATGATAACATTGGTGTAGAATCCATTTTTTTCTAATCTATACATGTAAATTCTATACTTTAAAAATTTTGTTTCTGAACATCAACTAGACTCTGTCATTCAGAAGAAATTAATAATGTGCTTTAAGCTCATTCATCCTAACAATCCACTCTGACAATAAATTAAACCTTTCACCATCATTTTGTTCAGTTATGTGAAAAGTTAAATATCTAAACAGAAATATTTATGTTGGATTGTTTGTTTTGATGAAGTTTTCTGTAACCTTTAACCCCTGGTAAATATCAGCAGAACTGTTTGCTACTTCTTGGAATGTAGAACTTTGTGATTATTTGTCTGTGAACAAAAAGGCTGCATGGTGGTGTAGTGGTTAGCTCTGTCACCTCACACTGCAGAGTCCCAGCAGGGCCCTTGAGTGAAGTTTAAGTCATGCAATTTACTTATAACACTCTTATATTTTTACTTTGTATTATCATTTCCCCCATTCTAACCCCTTACCCCCCCCATCTCTTACATGCCACTCTCTCTTTTACTTCTTTTCTTCCGTCCAACAAGGAATACATATAAACATAATTTTCATAAATAAAGCTTAGCCTCAAACACAAAAGGGGTTTATACAAGTATACACTCAGTCTGTCTGTAGATCCATAAACCTCTATTGTAACAGTAAAATCTGTCCAACACAAAAGGCCTTCAGCTCTGATCTGCTTGCTCAGCTGTTGGACAGAACAGGTGAAAAAAGAAATGAGGGAAGACCCATGGAGTGTCACTGTTTGGAAACAAACAGCTTTGTGTGTTTTTCAGTGAAGCTTCACATCAAATCTGGGAGCCCACTAGCTCCCATGTGACAGACTTCCTCACAGCCCACTTCATACTTACTCTGCTGGCAGTTCATCTGCTCTTCATCATCAACGTCATCCTCCTCCTGTTCCTCATCATCATCAACGTCATCCTCCTCATCCAGCCCTCTGACCTCTTCTTCATCCTCGTGTTCAACTCTTATTCTCACGTCTCCTCTCTCCTCTTCTTCTTCCTCCTCTTCATCCCCTTGCTCCTCATTATCCTCTGAGAAGTCGTCTTCCACCTCTCCGTCTTCATCTATCTCTTTTTCTTCATCCTCTTCCTCATCCTCCTCTGCTACCTCCCTTCGCTCCTCTCCCTCCAGTCCAGTCTTCATGGCGTCATTCTGGTAGCTGCTGAAGCTGCCGGCATTCTCGTCTATTTCCTGACCGGCGCGCGGAGACAGGAAGGGCCGTCTTTTGGCAGCTGGTTCCAGTGGTTGTTTGTCCAAAGTCTTCCTCTTTTTGGCCAGTGGACAGCCATATATGCTGAGGTGGGACAGAAGATAAATTCATCAGAATGTGCATTTGTGCAAAGAAACAATCAAAATTTCAAAACCAATCCAGAAAGGATATTTTTGTCTAACAATGACAGAGCAGCTCATCAGGACTTTTGTATGTTTTGCACGTAGACACAACCTAAAAATGAGACTTGTGAGCAACGTTTTGTTCTTTATTTCTGTTTTTAAATTTTAGAACATTACTGTCCAACTGAATGAAAACCTTAACCATTTTTCTGTTGCTGTTTCACTTGGAAGGAACCACTATAGCGGTTAACCCTCTATCTAATGGTTCCTCAAATGTGAGGAGCTCAGAACTGAATTAGAACACATTTCTGCAGGGTGGGGGGAGGGGTCAAAACTGATTATTTTGCTTTGATTTGTGTGTTCATCTGATTGAGTTGCTGCATGACGAGTTATTTCTTCCAGAAATCCCTGCAAGATGAAAGTGTCTGTTGGTATCTCTGCACAGACTCAGTCAATGTTTGTTTCAAGGAAGACGGGGGATCGTCAAGAGTTAGCACTCCGAAAAAAAGGTGTGAACACTTCATAAACCCTGAAATCGTAAAGCTTTAGCTTTCAATGACGACGCTCATGACGGGACTTCATCCGCTATCAGGACAAGTCTAGGTTCACAAAAGCAACTTCATGATGAAAACTGTGCACACAACTCCAAAAAGGAGCCCCAGAGGCATTTGAGAAGATTAATAAACTGTCTGGCCTGAAGTCCGATAAATCCTCCTGTTTGCATGGTTCCCCAGAAATCTATATGTGCTGCTTCCAGAACACCTTCATGAGCTTCCTGAGCTCACATGCATATTGATTACTTGCATTAACACCTCTGTCACCTGGGCTTGGAATGTGCCTTGTGCACATGGAGATGCTGAAGTTTGTGCTGGGGGGTGCTGAAAGCCGGTTTGCAGAATGGAAGCACAACTTCTGCTGTCATGGCTATCTGCGTTTGAATGCAGCTGAGTTTATAACTGGCGTGAAACCAAAGCCTGACTGACATCTGTCTGCAGTCGGAGGCTTTCCGGGTCAGAGCGAACCTCAAGGTGCTGACATCAGCGTGTCTTCTCAAAATGCAGAAGGTTTAGGAACACCTCAGATGCTTGTGAAGCATGCACAATTATATTATTATCTTACTGCCCTTAGTAACATGAGGTGCAGAAACATGTTACCATAGCAACATGCTGGTGTTAAAGGTGAGGATATTTTAAAGAATGAGAGGATGTGGGGGGGGGGGCAGCTCAAAGTGGGCGACACGATGTTCATATCCTATACTACCAGTTGCCATGGGAGACCGGCTGCATTCCACCTAGTCCTCATACTGCAGCAGCAGCACGGTGCTGTCGCCATGGTGACATCCTCCAGTGAGAAGGAGGGGCAGGGGTCGTGAGAGACAGAGAGAGACAAAGAAAGGTACCAGAGGAAGGAAAGAGAGTGAAGAAGAAGAAGGTCTTCTCCCGAACTGATTCAGAAATGCCTCTCTGCATGCAGGTTTCTGATCCCAGCAGAACAACAGGCAGGAATGCTGCAGACACCCCTCCATTATGGAGGATCACATACAGGTGCCAAACTCTGTAAAAAAAAATGATGCTGATGCTCCTTGTTTAACCAGCAGCCAGTGACACTCCCATCCATCAAAACAAGCAGCGGAATCTGAAGTGTGTTGGAACAATCTCCTGTAAGCTGACTGATGCAGGGAAGCAGCAGATTTGACCTAATGCCAGTTTCAGTGTTGTGACTGGACACTCGTCTTAGAGGATTTTCACACTGGTTTCTAAGATGAGTGTTTTTGTCTGTGAAGGGCAGCAGAACGGCATGATGCCGGTGTTTCTTGGTGGGCCACGGTTTGTATCTGGGGTTGGGTAGGGTACTTGGGACTCCCGGGTGGTGGTGGTTATTTTCATAACTATGAAAATTGTAGATCCACACTGAAGGCATCACAACTCATCAAGAGAATGCCAAGAGTGTGCAAAGCAGTAATCAGAAGGTGGCTACTATGAAGAACCTACAATATGACATATGTTCAGTTGTTTCACACTTTTTTGTTATGTATATAATTCCACATGTGTTAATTCATAGTTTTGATGGCTTCAGTGTGACTCTACAATTGTCATAGTCATGAAAATGAAGAAAACTCTTTGAATGAGAGGGTGTGTCCACACGTTTGGTCTGTACTGTATGCGTTGGTTTCAGCAGCCAACAGGTATGTTTGTGTTATTTGAGTGTGTCTGCAAACTGACCCAGCTGTGTTTGATAAGGACATACATGTAAGGGCTACTGTCCGACCAGGTGTCCATTTTCAGATATTAACGGACGATGCAAAGATGTGAACCGTGTGACACAAAGCGAAGGATGGTTGCTCCAGTGAAGCTCATTCATTTCTCATACTGGACACCTCCAAGGGCATTTTCCCACCTTTCTGCACTAAAACAGAGTCCCTGTTTCATCAAGTTCTGTCTAACTCTTATTGAATACAACTTTGTTGTAGGAATTCACTGCAGCATCTCCAATGTTAAGATTAATTTAGGATTCAAGAGTCTCAGTAAGCTTTCAGAGCTGCAAAACAGTGATAGACCCAACTTCAGGAAGGAAACTAGTTACAGACCCACCTTCTCTTCCTCTAAAACTTCTACATCTGATATTTTTGCCATTTGAAGAAATAACCAACTGACAAATCATCTAGCTGGAGACCCACAATCCTCACAGGTGAAATAAAATAAAGTAAAAATAAATACTTGCAGCCATGCTTTTCAAAGGTTAGAATCAATGTTATGCCTTTAACCCTTAAAGTTTCAGAGAAGTTAAAGAAAATGATTTGTAGCTAAAATTGATCTCTACATGATAGTTTTTGCTGTTCTTCACCCAATTTTCAAAGATCTCATTATTTTTTACTTTTAAATCTGATCAGAACTGCTGAGTTTAGATAGAATCTTTGTTAAAGTTGACCTTTAGCTAAGTATAAACAAGTCACACGTGTTCAGAAAGGTTTAAATCAAAAATGGATTATGACCTCTAACACATTTTTACATAGTAATCATTTAACTACAGCCAAATCAAGTTAGGATGGCTGTATTTCCTAGAGAATGATGTTTTGTTGCAGGCATAAAAAGTTAGGGGCTGGTGTGCATTCCTAACAGCTACTGTGAATATAAACATGTACAAACCTGACGGCGAGCAGAAACAAGTTGCATGGACTTTATCGTTCTCGTGATATGTTTCTGGTAAATGAGGCAAAACACAGACATAATCTATTTTTCATATTTTCTACCACTGTTCTACTACTGTATTTCCCCTTGAAAGAGCAATTTGTTGTTTACCCTTGTACTTGTTGCTGTGACAATAAGGGCAATTCATGCATTCTTTTGTCTTTGATAGATTCAGAATATAGATGTTTCTGGTCAAATGCATGGAGTGGGTGCAAACAGATCAATGTTTGGCACGCAATAGAATTTATTACAAAGGAAACAGCAAACCTGCTGCAGTAATTCAGGCACTTCCTGACTGTAGCTAGGCCACCATTTGGACCCCCACCATTGTGGTTACCGTCCCCACAGACTGCAGAGACATTTTTCTTGAAGTTTAAATCTGGCTCCTGAATGTCTAACTCCTTGGATTAGACACAGACATAATATTGTCCATATTTACAAAACAAATGGATGTTTGCTCAGTAATAGAATTGTTAGTAAAAAATTCTAATAGGTGTTAAAGCATCTTTAAGTCTGCTGACCCTTTAACAGTCTTAACAGTCCTAATGCTCATTCTCTACTCTCCACTGCACTGATTGAAGTCCTTCTGTCAATCCTGCATTTGTCCACTGAGTGAGTCTTCATAGACATGTTTGTCCACTGATGCAAATCACTTGAGTTGATTCCTTAAATGTCCAAATTAAAAATCACGTGTATATGTGCTATTTTGCACTCTTTTTGGCACTAGAGTACATTTAAAGAAGAGTCTAAATAGTATTAAAAAGCAAGTAGAGTCTAATCTGTGCACAAATTATTTCTTTAATTTTGTCTATGAAAAAACATTTTCAGGTTAGTTTATTAATATTTTTTCCTTGAATATTCAAATTTTTGGATTTTTGTAAAAACTGGATTGAATCTTTAGATACTGTATTTAGAGAGCATGTTTTGCTGCTCACAGAGTCAAACTCACTTTAAAACAAAGCAAAGAATTTCTTTTCTAAGCATTAAAAATGCTTTTCATGTGTCTGCTCTACTGCAAATGAAACAAGGAAGTGTGACTGCTGACAGCTACAGACAATTCAGAAACAAATACATGATCAAATTAAGAAATTGCTTTAAAAAGGCTTAATATTTAAAAATGACAAAAGTTCGAACAATTACAAAAACTAAAAAAGCTGGACAGCTGAAGCAGCTAAACCCCGTCACAGCAAAAAGGAGTTTAAAGGAACTGAAAAAACATGCAGAAGAAAACTTCAGTCTGAATGTCTCTCACAAATAACAGCCAGTCTGTAAGTTTTGAAGGGTCGAAACTTTAAAAAAAACAAATTGGTCCCAAAGCTCATTCATAACCAGGTCTCTATCTCTGCTTTTTACCCACTATCACTACTCTTTCTTCACTGCCAAGCAAAGCTGATGCATCCAGCAAAGTCAGGAAAACATGCCGCCTCTTGTGTAAATAAAACATCCTTCATCTGTTATGCAGTAGATAACTTTGAATTTCTCATGAGGCGGAAAGCTGTTCCTGCTGCTGCTTCCTAACTACGCACCTTAGCACAACACTAAGGGGTTTAGAAGGACGTTGTGCCAACATCCACACATTTATGAACAATTAAGTTCTAAAAACAGCCATCGTGAAAAGTATGTAAGAGGCAAGCAGAATCATGGTTTTATACAAACTCAAAATGTTTTCAAAAATAGCCAGAATCAACAGATAATCAAATAAATACAATTCAAGGCCTCTTAACTGTGATTCCAGATCAGCTCTGTAGCAGATCCACATCAGATCCAGAACTGCTCCTGATCAGATCCAATGAAGACCAAAAGCAGATCCAGACCATCTGGAGAACTCACCTGCGGTGTCTAGCATACTTCCCGCTGACGTGGCCGCTGCCGTCACAGCCCAGGGTGGGACAGCTGATGAGGAAATGCACATCATGAGCATCTGCTGCACCAGGAAACAGACTGAACATCTTCCCAGGTTTCATTCTTTTCTAGGAACTAATGGCTTCTCAATGCCACCATTTCATGAAACACACATTCTGTTTGTTCTGCATTACTTGTATTTAATTAATCAAATCATTTAACTTGAACAATGTCTTTTTGGTGGACATCTCCTTCTAATAGATAGGAAGACACTACAGAATAAGGACTCTGACAGCAGCCTGGGGAAGGCAGTAAACCATCGTGAACCATCATCAGGACACTTTTGCATTTTTGACACTCCGCATAAATGCAAACAGATAGGTGTGGGTGGGAAGGAGACAAAGATGGCTGTTTCTCTGAAAAAGAAAATCTGGAAATGCAGTTTGAGTAGCTGTGATGAGCTTTAGATTCATCTTAAGCTGTGAGACACACTCTGGCACCCAGTGTCAGCTGATGTTTGTACTCCTAAATCAGAAATTCACCAAGACACAGTTGAAGATTCTAAGTGGAGGGGGACAGGTTAAAGATGAGCAGAAAGAGTTTATGCTTAAAAGTGAAGGGAGCAAAGAATGGATTTAGTAACCAGGCCATCAAGACAGGAAAAAAGAGAAAGAGAATGACGGAGAGGATGCAAAGGCAAAGAGAGAAGCAGATGTGGAGGGAAAATGAAGACAGAGCTTAGGAGAAAAAAAACAGACAGAGCAGTCAACACAAAACCAGAGGGAGATGTTTGCCAAATGTGAGGCACCAGCAGATGTGCGTCATCAATGAATGACAACTGTAGCGTCACATCAGCTTAGCATGTTTTTGGGCTTCTTCAAAGCCATCCTAAACTATTTACACTGTCAATATGTTAGCAGGCCCTTCAACACAGCTCACATCTGCTCCTGCTTTTGGTCCCACAGATCTGGTCCTCCCTTAAAGACAATTGTGTTGGTCCGGCATGACTATTTTGGGACTCCAAATTAGAATAAACCTCCTCCAATCCATTTGTTTCTGACATGTAGGTGTTGGATAGATATGCTTGAAAAAAGAAAAGAAAAGCGTTTTCTATTTGGCAGTTTACAGACTAAACGTCTCAGTACAATGAAAGACACCTCAGAAGAGTTTTCTAGTTTCAGTTCTGTTAACACAAGAGTTTGGATTTATTTCTATGAAAAACACATCTGGAAAGATGCTATACGCAAATTTGTGTTTCTGCACTGAAATGAAAGCTTCCGGTTACCTGAATAACTCCTGTGTGACTGCTTCCACGGCAACTGTGGAGACAATAAAGACTGGATTATAAAGTGGGACTGGTGCCTGCAGCTGTAGGCCGAATCACAGAGATGTCTGCGAAGTCCAATTCAAAGTGTATTTGTCACACAGACACACACGGTACCAAGCCCAATGAGACGACTGTTGTGGTGATTTTGGGCTATATAAATACAATTGAATTGAATTGAACATACACAGTACAATACTGTATGTAGTGGAATGTACTACAAGACTGTGTGACAGATTACAGGCCTAAGAGCAGTAAGTATAAGAGAGGACAAAGGTTAGGTCAGTATGAAAAGACATTTCAGTAAAATACATGACAATATAGCCAACAATGTTAAGATCACAGAAGTGTCCATGCACTGGAAAATATATAATGATGTTGCTTTGCAGAGATTGTATCGGATAGTGCAGTTCTCTGTTGAGAATCAGCTGTGTGGTGTGAGTGTGGATGGGGGGGGGGGGGGGGGGCAGGAGTGTGATCAACAGGAAAAACACTACAGCAGGATCTGATGGCTTCGTGTTGATGACTAAAGAAGTTGATGTCTCCCGTTTTTCCATGACTTGAGTTAGAGAGGCTTGTTGAGAAGACCTGCTGTTACAAAAATCAGTCCAAACGTAGAACAGTTTAACCAGTTTTACGTTTTGCCCGGCCATTAGCTCCAGGATGCAAAGCATCCCTGTTCTGGTGACAACTCTGGAGTCCAGCAGCTGCTGCAGGTTTTATGTTGTGTGAATAAAACGTAAAAAGTTTGGAAATCCTGAGCCCTTAAAGTATACAGGATTATGGGAAAATCACTGCTGCCTTTTGGTCAGCTTTCCAAGAACTGCTTCGGTGTTTTGGGTCCAGACACAGCCATGTGTGTGGTCACATCGGAAGCACCAGCGTGTGGCGCCACCAAGTAGAGTCTGTACTTTTAGAGGGACAGTTGGAAGGTTGTTGGGAACTAGAATCCCTAAAGACACGACAATCTGTTTCACATGACCAAGTCACATACATTTAAGTAAGGTGTTTAAAATTAAGAAGACAGGTAGTCTTTGAGGGAGAGAACGAGCTAAAAGCACGAAATTTGAGAGCTTTTCAGGAAAAACACCTCTTATTGAATTTAGGCAAAGTTTTGACAAAAAAGTCAGTTCTTCTGTAACATTTATAGAGTGACTTATAGAATGACAAAGTCAGATTGCTCTAAGCTGGACAATAAACTATCTGCCTGGGCTTTTATTCAGGTTTCTCTTCTGCTGAATCCCCAGGTCGCATCTCACCGGGTTTGGTCCTCACCTGATTTCAGTCAGTCCTTGTCAGGTCACCTGTTCTTCACTCCCAACTCTAGTTAGTTTAACACAATGTTTTAGTAAAGTTGTGTCTCCATTTCTTTATTTAACATTAAAGTTTTTGCATTGGAATTCTTTCCACCAGATTGTAATGACAATCACAAAGTTATGAAAGGCACTGATAACCCAAACATGTTTGCTGCTTAGTTCTTGTGCAGTGAAACAAAACTCAGTTTCATACAAAAGTATATTTCTTTACCTCTGACTCCTTTGGACCTTGTTCGATGGCGCTTTTCAGTCACATTTCCCTCCATCTGAAAAACAAAAGGGAATTATTTGAGCGTCCAGTATATCTTGAAAACGTCTTTGGTTCCTTATAAGTGTACAGTTTTGTCACAAAGCTGTTGATAGCTGTATAAACGTAAGGAGAGCACAGCGGTATAAACTGTCTAGACAGAATAATCATTGACACAAAAAACCTGCCTTTCCAAAGCACCAATTGGCCACAAAGGGTCAAATCAGGTCAAATCAGTGCAGGTTCAAGAAGTAGCATATTCCAAGAAGTCAGAGTTTTGCTGATCAGTCATTTGTGATATGGAACAAAGAGCATCAAAACAACAAAGACAACAAATGCATGTTGTCTGCATGCATGTCTTACAGTGAATATCTCCAAATATATCTGTTCTGTACCTGACAGCAGCTCATGTGTCCTCCACTCAGAGAGCTGCAGGTCTGAAGCTGAAGACTCTTCACAGTAACACAGCTTCAGAAGATTTCTTCCACAGTCATCTTCTGCAAGAAAAAGACGATGTTTTATCAGGGGGCCCAAGGTCAGCTGCTACCTCCTCCTATTTTCCACTCGGTCCTGCAAACTCTGCCTGTGAGGAAAGTTTCTTCATGGTATTCTGATGACATGTTTACTGACATTTCCAAATGCTGGTGCACATTTACGCTTGTTTACAAGAACTCTTCGTTGGTCATTTGTGGTCATATGAATGTACGTTGCCGGTGTGTACATAGCTTTAGTCACATGCACCTGCATGGGGGGTGGGCCTGAATAGGTTGCTGTGGGTTTTTGGGATACTTGGGCGCGTGGAGGGTCGTAGAGAGGAGCGGATGCATCTTAAAGGGAGCGCAGGTGTGTCTTGCAGTTCCCTTGAGGCTCGTACAGCCACCGTAAGGTATGTCATGAAAATGGAATATACCATTGACGTGCACGTGGTAAGTGCTTCAAGGAGGATTTGTAAGGATAATTCAAGAACATGCAAATATGATGCACGGGTGATGCTGTCATACGGTGACCTTACCCTGCACTCCTGTTGTTAATAAGGTGCACGAACTGACTCCTTACTGACTGGAGACAATAGCTGTAGGCATAGGGTATGACCATGAGACATAAGTGGAACTTATGTCTCATGGTCTAAGTGCAAAATCAAAACACTTGTGTCATTTTCTTGGACAGAGTTGCAGGACTCCATCAGCAATTTGCCTCTGTTAATATCCCATCATCCCTTTGTTTACACTTTTTACTGCTTGTTTACAGCCCCAAAGGTAACATTACTGGTGCAACAAAAATGGTGAGTAATATCAGATCTATCCAGCCGTACAGTTTAGATCCAGATTTCAGCCCAGACGAGGAAAACAAAGACGTTCATGGATCTATCTGTCTGACAGTGGATGATCAGAATAGAGCAGATCAGGAAGCTTGTGTTAAAGATAAGGTCCTGTTAGCTATCATACATCTAGGTGGGTGAATTTGTTTTCTGCATTTGACCTGTGCCCTGCGGAAGCGGTGAGATGCCGACACAGTTATGCCCATGAAACCTTTGGTGGCTTAACCCGCAAACCAACCCCTAATAATAAGTGTCAACCAGGGAAGCGTTTGGTCCCGTATTTAGTCTTTGCTCCTTGGCAGTGGATTTGAGCACAGGTCCTTTCAGTCTCAGGGCGGACACTCTTCCACAAGGCCACTGAACTGGTGGCCCGTCAATTGTAGATGTTACTTAACAACTTCAAACCTTTTTCAACTGGATTTTCTCGTCTGCTCCTAATTCACAATGATTTGAATAAAGAAATACTCAGAAATGCAGTTTTCATCTTGAATTATTTTATAAATGTCCTCCATCATCGTTAAAATGTTACAAGAACATGTTAAAATCACCCCAAATTAGGGTATTAAATGGCTTCTCATTGAAGCACTACAACATAAAAGGGTTTTCAACACACAATCCCTGCATCAAATGATGGATTCCTCGACTGCAGGGGAATGCAAGGGAATATATCCTCCATAGTGCACACAAACACATAAAACAGGTGACCGTCACAAGATGTGGACGTTTTGAGTACACTGATGCTTTTAGCATCATTGTGGATAGCCTTTATAGAAAATGCATAGTTATATGTACAGCATTTATTGGCAGCCGATGCTGATATTGTGCAAATAATATAGTGCATCCCTTTTTTTATTGACAAAAGTAACCAGGAAAGCCCCAGACTTTCTGCCAAATATTTATAAAACACAGCAATTTAACTCAATATTTTCTTTATGATTAAGGTTAATAGTAAGAGATGCAGAGCAGAACATGAACAGCTGCCACTTTCTTTAACTTACAAAAACTAAAATGCTTTTTTATTGTCACAATTTGTGCAAAAATCTAAGACTTCCAGTTCCTGGGTTGACAAGCAGCAAGCTTCAATAATTGTCTGTGTGCACTTCCATGCATGTGTGTGTGCACACTGTGCCTGTGTGCGTGTGCATATGTCTGTGAGTGGGAGACTGGGTCCTACACAGCTGGCTGAGCAACGTGTGAAGAGGAGCTTCCTGCTTTTTAGTATTCAGTCCCACTCTCTGCCTGTCTGCCTCGATATGATGCGGAACTCTCCTGTACAAAACACACTGCAGCACACTCACAAGCTAGTGGCTGAGCACAGTCACAGACCAAACATGAGTACAACTGCACACACATGCAACACAAAGCAGTGCAGGTGTTAAAACCTGCATTTTATGAGCTCACTTTACTGTTTTGCTGCAGCAGCAGCAGTTCATGTAGGTCAAAGTCAAGTCAGCCCCAGTAACTGATGCACCCTAACAACCGAAAATATTCCCTTCATTAGCTGGCCATTCAATGGTAGAGGACAGCTGAAAGGATCCAAGCTGTTGATCTGAAAACTTAGACTTTAAGAAAACATGTTGCTGTTTCTTTCTACCATCTACACACCAACCTGAATTCTTGTGCAGTCAGAGGGAGGGAAATAATAACTGAAATGAATGAACCGCCTATCAGATTAGAAGGTACAAGCCAACCGATTCCTCTGTTGATTTTCTGAGAGACATGGCAGAGATGAGAACTTGGACTTGAGGCAGCGGCTGCACAGCCCGGGTCTGATTGCCATCCCCTATGTTCTTCATCATCATCATCATCATCATTTTTTTATTCATAAAGCACCTTCCACCACCAGCCAAGGAGGCTCAAAGTGCTGTACACAGGGAGAACAAAACATAGTACAAGCATAAAACATAAAGGAATAAAAAGCATAAATCCAAATTAAAACATTGTAGAGACATAAATAGAAAAAAAGAAAAAGCATAAAACCAATTTAAAAGACATTCAAACCAGCATAAAGCCAGGACAAAACTGATGCTAAAGCGCTAAAAAGGAGGAACAATTCTTTTTTAAAACTCTCCAGGAGCGTGACCTCTCTAATTGCCCGGGGCAACCGATTCCATAGTTTAGGGGCCGACACAGCAAATGCACGCTCCCCCCCGAAACTTACGTTTTGTTCTGGGAACCATTAACACAAACGGGTCGGTCGAGCGTAAGGACTTTATGGGAGATATTTTAAAAGCTAACTGGAGAGGTAAGAAGGTGCCGTACCTGCCAGGGACTTAAAAGTAAGGACCAGCATTTGAATAAAATCCAAGTATTGCACTGGCAGTCAGTTCAAAGAGGCCAAGATCAGTGTTATGTGGTCCAACTTTGGCAGTCATCTGCATAAAGGGGAAAGTTCACCTTATTCTTCCAAAAAACAGCATTCCCAGTGGCAGCAAGCAAATCGTTATTGTATAACATTGTGTAACAAAAAGTCATATTGACATTTTGTCACAAGATGCCCATTTTAACTAATAGACTTGAGACCTATAGAAAAAAAATCTGGAATTTAAACATGAAACGTTAGGACGTGTTTCCAGATCAGGTTCCAGTCTGTCCAACATCTGCCACATTTCAGGTGGTTTATTAAAAAAATGTGTTAATGAGCCAGACAAAAATAGTTTGTAATTTTTGCATCAAATCAACTCTTCTCCACTGATATGAGTGTAGCAACAATCAAGCATCAATTAGCATTTGAAATTTGATGATTTATTTCACTAATGCATGATCCAAGTCTGCTTGTTGATGTGTTTTATACCAGTAAAACGTTATGTCTGTGAAAAAGATTGTACGGCATCAATATTTCCTATTGTGATTGATGAGCAGTTGTCCGCACCTTAGCTGTAGCTGCTCCTTCAAACAGACAGGGTGAGGTGTGCTTCAGGTAAATAGCTGAACTGTATGATGCAAACACATTCCTTATAAACATGTCAGAGCTGTGAAGGCCTTGAGGTCCGCTTGGGCAATGCCACAATCGCTGGTTGCCATGGAAACTATGCGCATCAATTAGCTTCTGAATAATCAAAGAGCAGCAACTCACAGATCAAACTCCAGGTTCATGGAGACATGAGGACTGATGCCCAAAAATGAGTCAGAGGGCCATTAGAAGCTTTAACTTGATCTCCACACTCACTGCTGTAGATATGATCCACCTAACACAAGTTAATGACTCTGTTCTGAAGTTTACAAGAAAAGAAGTCTGACAAACAAAGCTGCAGTGGTCTGAATTTTAGTATAGGACATTAATTGTAAGTCAACACAGAGCCTTTCCGTTGTCACGTTTTGGTAACTTTAATTTGATGTTATTAAATTAGGTCAAAATAAGGTCTTATTCATTCAGAGTAGGACTTTAGCCCCTGAAAAGACGGGGACTTTGGAATTGGGTTGGACGCGAGTCCACCTACTTTTATTGAGCCATTTTCTTGGGACCAGCGGGTACTCCCAATTTGGAACCTTGGGGGGGGGTCAGTCCATTTCTCACTTACTTTCAATGCTCTCTCCTCATAAGGTAAGAAAGAGGAACAGGAGGGAGGATGAGGATCTGAGTGACCAGAGGCGAGGAGACTGGGCAGGTATGGGGAGCAAGATGGTAGGCGACTTTGAAAGTCAGGGGTTTGAAGTCAATTTTGGGGGGGACACAAGGATCTAACTTCTGAGAGACAACTGTTAAGGGAGGGGGGAGTGAGGAGTTATGTTTGGTTTAAGCATTGACAGCAGATAAGAACTAGACAAAGCCCCCCTCGTGTTCCAAATAGGAAGTACCCACTCCAAGAAGCCAAAATCTCATAGACTTCTATAGAGGAATTACCGGTTTTACTCAGTCATACAGTATTTGTCAGACTAGCCTTCTTGCTCTACTACCTTTTTCTAAAAATCCTCTTTGCTAATCCAAATTTTGATAATATTTTTCTTTATTATAATTTATTCAAGTTAAAAACTGACCAATTAGATGCCTCAGCAGCTTCAAACATGTGCTTGCTGCTTTGTAATGCCATTTCAGCAGCTGCTCTCTCAATCTGATGGATTTGTCTGGTAGAAACCTTCCTCATTCTGTCTTTATCTGCACCAACCCGTGTGTCTCTGAATCAGCCACTAATCTCTTCATAGTACGATGATCACGCCGAAGTTTCAGTGAAATATCAAAGGTTTTTATACCTAGTTCCAAGCATTTAACTACTTCATGCTTTTCAGCAGCAGAGATCCTTTTTCTTTCCCATTTTGTTTGAAAATGTTGGTCTGTTTACTAATGTGGAACATCCTTCTTTAGTAACTTAACTGAACTCACCTACCAAACTAGTTATCACAGGTGTCTGAGATTAATTTCAGTCAATACATTCAATAAATGGATTAAAAACAAGTTAATAATCTTAAAACTAAGGTAAGAAGGAATGGTAATGCAAAGATGCATAAATGTCTGAGAGTGAATGGACTAGTTCCAAAATTACAGCAAGAGTGAACAGATGATCGCTTTGAATCATTAGTGTGAAGCAGAATTAAGTTTATATAAAAGCTGTACTTTTATATTTAACAGTTGTACAGATTTAAAACCATCGCCCCTTAAGACGGTGCAGGGCTGGGGGCTGCTGGCCTGATTTGTTGTTGTAAGAAGCTAAGATCTAGATTAGTCATTTCACTGAAAGTAAACTTTTCTTTCTGATCAACAACAGAACCTGGATGTCATCCAAGTTCAGGTTGAATCACCTCAGCATCCCACTGAGACCTGCTCCCCCTGGGGGGGGGGGGGGGGGGGGGGGGGGTCAATGGGAGGAACAAACATGTGATGATCCTCACATCAATCCCACATACACGTGGTTGTTAGTTTGTCAGGTTGGCCCAATTAAAGGAAAACATTTTGCAGAAGGCCGTTCCACATTATCCAGACCAATATTTTCAATTGGATCGTATGCGTAAACCTTCCACTTTGTCACCACTGAACAATGTTCACAAGCAGAAACAGCTGCAGTGGGCCCAGAAATACATGGAGACTAGCTTTGAAACCATCTTGTTCACTGATGAGCAAATGGATGGTTGGTGGATGGCCACCACGTCCCAACAAGGCTGCAATGTCAGCATGGAGGTGGTAGAGTCATGTTTAGGGCCTGAATCATGGGGAGAGAGCTGGTTGACCCCTTTAGGGTCCCTGAAGGTGTAAGAATGACCTCTGGAAAGTAGGTGGAGTTTCTGACTGACCACTTTCTTCTGTGGTACAAAAAGAAGAACCGTTTGTCTTCATGCATAACAATTCCCCATCTCATGCTCTAAGGAATACCTCTGCATCATTGGCTGCTATGGACAGAAAAGGAGATAAACTGATGGTGTGGCCCCCATCCTCCCCTGACATCAACCCTATTCAGAACCTTTGGAGCATCTTCATCATTGGAGGGTGGGAGGCTGTTCAAATCCAAACAGGATGTGGGAGAATATTCTAGTCTGGTCTAGCCAGTCTCCAGATGTCAACCCCATAGAAAATCTTTGGAGGAAGTTGAAAGTCCGTGTTGCCCAGTGACAGCCCCAACACATCACTGCTCCAGAGGAGATCTGTATGGAGGAATGGGCCAAAATACCAGCAACAGTTTGTGAAAACCCTGTAAAGAATTACTTAAAATGCTTGACTGCTGTCATTAGCCGCGTTTACATGGACAAAAGTAATCGGAAAGAACGCGTGATCGGAAGAAAAATGTGTCATGTAAACACGCTGTTCGGAATACTCTGCCCCGATCAGACTCGTTCGGATCAAAATTTCTTTCCGATCGAGATAGGTGGGTTATCCCGATTGTTTATCCGATCGTTGTGCATGGAAAAGGTTCATTCAGATCGTGTCACTACTGCTCTTGTTCACGTCATGAATAGACGGTGTTTCGCTAAAAGCTTTGGAGCTCATACGGGACCGACCAGCTGCTCTGCGGACGCCCCGTGAAAAGCGCCGCTCCGCTGGCTCTTCGCATCTCCCCTCTCTTACACCCCTCGAGGGGGATGCCGGAGGAGGAGCGCTTCGTGCCCCGTGACCCAGCACCCGAGCTCTGCGTACGGGTACGGGTGCTGGTGGACCGAGTGGACCGTGTCTCAGAGTCTGAGCAGAGCAGCCGGATTTATTAATGTGTGTTTGAGGGGAGGGGAGGATGCTATGAAACGTGTGGGTTTTGTTGTTTGTTGGGAGACTTGGATGGACTGCAATCCGTCCCGCCGCTCTGGGTTAGCAGCTGCCGGACTCAGGTGTGTGTGTGAGTGTGTGTTCGAGTAGAGCAACGACCGCCAGCACACACAGCGGCTTTGGGACGGTGTGCGAACTTTTCAAAGCAGAAATGCCTCTTAGTGCTAAGAAATCGTTCAAACAATCACGTGGATTTGTGTTTCCAGTTGTGTCCCGAGAAAATAAAGACTGATGTTATTTCCACATATTTACGTGCAGCCAAGATGCAGATTACAGCTTTTCCCGCATGGTCCTGGATTTTGTGTCCATGATCAAACAAGGCTAATATTAGCCCGTGTTTATAGCCTCTCCTAACTGGCTTCTTCCAGCTCCGTTCTTCCACAAAAAAAGCACTGACCATGCATATTAAAAATAAACCGATAAGCAAACAGGCGCTTCATAATATTCATTAAATTAATAAAAAGCACGTTTGGGAGATTGTCTTGTATATTACCGAGCTGCTGCATAAATGTCTGCAGCAGATGTTTGTTTACAACGGGACTCATGTCCTCTTCCGGGATTTTCAACACTACTGCGCATGCACAAATGATTTATTCCGACCGAATGTGTGACCATGTGAACGTTTGTTCTAATCGGAAAAAGGTTTTCTGATCCCATGTGCACGGTTGAATTTTAACCCGACCATTGATCAAGATATTTTGCCCATGTAACCGCGGCTATTGCCAACAAAGGGTAGATAACAAAGTCTGGTAACACTTTATATTAAGATTCCTTAACAAGCTCTGTTAACACATTAACAAGCATTATAAATGAATTTATAGGGTGTTAGTAAGACATTTATTAGTACAATAAGTCTAATAAGGTTTATTAAATTACTTAGTTAACACATTTACAAGCATTATTATTAGGATGTTTTCAAGATGCTAACACGGTACACGGTAACCTGCCCATCTATGAATAAAGATGGGCAGGTTAACTAATGTCACCATTGGCTAATGAATCTGTCAATCAAACTCATCAGCAAATCAGGCATGCTCGCTTTCAGCCCATTGAGCCTCTTAGTCTTTGCTTTCACACAGGTGACGAAAAAAGCCCCGCCCATCTTTGATTCTGTACCGGTCGGTCGTTAGTGTGTTAGCTTTAGCATGGCTCCTGTAGGTTTATTGTCTTCGGTCTTCAAAAATGACTGGCTTGTGCAACTTTCTTGTGGACTTTGAAGCAAGGCAACAGTGGTTGAATGCTGTTGGCATTGAATGCAGAGAATTGTCTCCTGGTGATGGGATTTGCAATGAATGTTTCACTCAGGATAGATGCTAATACTTTATCCTTATTAACTATGATGCTAGTCATCCAACACCAGTATATATGTTTTTTTTTTTAATTATTTGTCTGAATTAAATTATTATATATCTTTTACAGAACGATTTGTGTATGTTTAGTCTGTTTTAATGTCATAAAATTCTTTTTACAATCTTTATGCTTTGTGGTTGTTTGTGCTAAAAAACGTCCACACTTTAGATGAGGTGCTGCAAAACAATTAATAAACTATTAACAAAGTTAATTAATACATTTGTAAAGCTAATAAGCAGTTTAGTAATATGGATTTAGAAGACAATGGTCTGACTTTAGATGTTAATAAATCTTATTAACACTTTCAGGTATTTGCAAGACATCTATAATGCTAATAAATATCTTACTAGCATCTGACACATTAATAAAGCCTATTAATTTGTTAAGTTAGTTAATAAAACTTATTAAGCTTATGAACACTTCGGCTTGTGTCAGGCATCTATAATGCTAATAAATATCTTACTAGAACCCCAAACAATAATAATACTTCTTAATTTGTTAACAAAGGTTGTTAATAAATCTTATTAAGCTTATTAACACTGACACATTTGTTAAGCACCTATAATATCAGTAAATGCATCATTAGCATCTTGAAAACATCCCAATAATAATGCTTGTAAATGTGTTAACTAAGTAATTTAATAAACCTTATTAGACTTATTGTACTAATAAATGTCTTACTAACACCCTATAAATTCATTTATAATGCTTGTTAATGTGTTAACAAAGCTTGTTAAGGAATCTTAATATAAAGTGTTACCCAAAGTATTTAGTTGAACTTTTGTTATTGACCAAATATTTATTTTTCATCATAATTTACAAATAAATTCTTCTGATTTTCTGGATTTTTTTCCTCATTTTGTCTCTCATAGTTGAGGTACCCCTACAATGAAAATTACAGGCCTATTTAATCTGTTTAAGTGGGAGAACACAATTGGTGTCTAACTAAATACTTTTTTGCGCCACTGTAACTCTGAGACAAAGTAGCCAGGTGAGGTTAAAACAGCAAAGCTGGGACCGTTGACTCTATATAAGAACTAGACTAAGTGACCCCTCCCCCCTGGTGCTCCAAATAGGAAGTACTTGGTGGTGGGATTAAAAAGATAAAATAGACTTCTATAGAGAAATAAACAGCTATCCCCGTCATGACAGAAAGCCACAAAACTCTTCAAAAGAACTCTTCTTGTTGGCCACTATTTGTCTGTTCCCACTCCACAGATTCCTGCAGCTTTTGGTGGCTGGAGGAGGTAACTATACTGACTTACCTGTTCCTGCTCGTCTCCTCCTGTTTCACATAAAGGACTATCATATTCTCCGGGGTCCGCTCTCTTCTAGCTTGTCCTCAGAACTACCAAACCTGATAATCACTTTTAACATTCTACTTGTCAGAAATAACCATTTTTGCTCTGCTACCTTTTTAAACATGTTCTTGATTATCCTATTTTTCATCATATTTTCCTGTAGCTCAAGTCAATTAAGTTATAAACTGACCAATCAGATGCCTTAAAGGTAAGTGGTGTCACGTTGAACGTTTGACAGATTCTCAGTGGAAAGGGAGTGGACTTCCAACAAGCTCACTACTGATTGCTGAAAGTGGTTGCCATAAAACTGTTGGCCCAGACCAACTCGGACCAATCACTGCTCACTGACAACGTCTGGCTCCAACACGTCTGTATCGCCAAAGATGGCGACTGATTTCACTTCCTTTGATTGGAACTGGAAGGGAGTCACGAGGCTGAAGCCACGCTCGCTCATTCCGGTTCTCTCACGTTAGCATTCACACCGGCAGCTGCAATTCGCGTTCTAGCTGCCACTTTTGTCATGGCTGTGCTCCAGCCTCACCCTGCTGATTAGTGATTCACAGCAGCTGTGGTAATGCCTACATATTCTGCCTCTGTCTAACCTCTATTGTCAGAATGCATGGAGCCACAACTCTTATCGCCTTTAGCCTTGCCACTGTTGTAAATGAAACTCTGTATGGATTTTTGACCTGTTTCTTGGACCAGGTTTATTGTGCCCCATACCATATCATACTAGATACTCTGTGGATGGATTGTCCCAGAGTGGTTTCTCATCTTTTCTCAGTCTTCCTCTGCAGCAGTCACTCTCTCTTCACCTCTGTCCAACCACTGCTATTCTCTGCATTTTAGTAAATGGTGTACACTTTTATAACGCTTTTCTACCTTCTTCAAAGCCCCAAAGCGCCGTATAGTCACAGTCTCATTCACCCACACGTCACATACTGATGGCGGCTCCGCCCCCAACACTAGTGCCAACCAGAGGTGGGGTTCAGTGTCTTGCCCAAGACCACTTCAGCAAGGATGGGCAAGGCAGGAATCAAACCTGCAGTATTCCGATCAGTGGTCGACTGCCCTACCACTGCACCACGGCCACCTCATGAATAAAATATGTATATTTTATTCGATTGCTTACCAAATGTCTGGTTTTGTACAAAGTTCTTGTAATATTTTCTCAAAATTGTCTGCCTAATGAGATCCGTGACTGTTATCAATGTGTTTTAGTTATTAATGTTTGGAAAAATTAAAAGATCATTTCTTTTTTGTATTAAAAGTTCAAATGTATTCATTTATTTTATTAAGGTGACGTAACACGTGTCTGATTTTGTTAGAAAAATGTTTCCAGTGGTTTTTGGTTCCTCGTCACTACAGAAAAAGAGAAGATAAAGAAAAAAAAATAATTAAAATGAACAAGAACTTTTTTTCTAATTAAATTAATTCTTCTAGTTATAAATACATCTGCCTCATTAGAAACAATAGCACTGTGGGTGCACTTAGACACATCCCAGATGACGGCACGCCGAGACATTACCTCCAGGGACAGTCCATGAGGCGTCTACCTATATAACATCTATGAATGTAGCAACATGAACATTTTTGAATGACCTTCATTCTAAAATTAACTGTAAAAGGTTCATTCATAATAACTTTTCTTAATGTCTTAAGATACAATCCCAACGGTAGGGCTTTGACTGGAAGCAGACGCTTTCTTTGTATGGTGAGCAACAACCTTCATGTCCATGTCTGTGATTGGCTGGCTTTTGTGGCACATTTGCAGCGTAGTGCCCTGCTCTGTTTCGAGAGTAGAAACCCTGAAAATTGTTTTTAAGTTTGCAGAATAAAAATGTTTTTTTTACTCGTATTTTTAAATTTCAAGTGCAAAAGAAATGAAAATGCATATCTGGTTTTGACTTTATTTTCAATTATGAGACACAATTCTTCCATGGGACACAAGTGTAAGGACAACAGGGAAGCAAAAGGTTCTGCATGGTGTGAAGAGTTTTTAGTCTTGGTTAGTGTTGTTTCATTATGTTTACATCAGATTTTACATAAAGGAACAAAACTTGCCTTAAAAAGGTGTACTTTAAATCACTGAATTACTGTTCTAATTAGAGTTTGAGGACCAGTTTCCAGGTTTAATCAAACAGTCCAGTCCCTTCACGCCATAACTCTGTCCCGCAGGAGCTGAGGAGGGTCAGGGTGACTGACAGCATGATGTGTGGAAGCTCTAACCATCTGTAACGAGAAGCAGATGCACAAACCCACAGCAGCTCTTCCTGCCTGACCAACTGTGTGCAGAACAGAATTATGCAAATTGAAAATCATTTGTGTATTTGCATGTAAGAAACCCGGAGCGAGTGGAACAATTAAAGGGCCAATATCATGCTATTCTTAAGCCTTTCATAGTAAGCTATAGCCTTAGATGTGATAATATATTATCTTTGATACACTAAAGAATGATTTTTTATGAAATACGTGTTATTTTGGCAGCTCATTTTCCTACCCTGATTTAAGACGACTTGATCTCAACACATCAACCTAGAGCCTGCCTCAACATTGTATCTGTAGCCGCGTTTACATGGGCAAAAGTAATCGGAAAGAACGCCTGATCGGAAGAAAAATGCGTTATGTAAACACGCCGTTCGGAATACTCTGCCCCGATCAGACTCTTTCGGATCAAAATTTCTTTCCGATCGAGATAGGTGGGTTATACCGATTGTTTATCCGATTGTTGTGCATGTAAATGTTTCATTCCGATCGTGTGTCACCACTGCTCTTGTTTACGTCATGCATAGACGGTGTTTCGCTGAAATAAAGCTTTGGAGCTCATACGGGACCGACCAGCAGCTCTGCGGACGCCCTGTGAAAAGCACCGCTCCGCTCTCGCTCCGCTGGCTCTTCGCCTCGCCGCTATCTTACAGCCTCACGAGGGGGATGCCGGGGGAGGAGCGCTTCGTGCCCACTGACGTCCGGACCCTGCACCCGAGATCTGTGTTCGGGCTCGGGTGCCAGTAGACCGTGTCTCTCTCTGAGCAGAGCAGCCAGATTTATTAATGTGTGTTTGACTCTGGGTTAGCGGCTGCCGGCTACAGGAGAGCAACGACCGCCGGCACCAACAGCGACTTTGGGGCGGTGTGCGAACTTTTCAAAGTAGAAATGCCTCTTAGTGCTAAGAAACTGTTCAAACAATCATGTGGATTTGTGTTTCCAGTTGTGTCCCGAGAAAATAAAGGCTGATGTTATTCCCACATATTTACATGCAGCCAGGATGCCGATTACAGGTTTTCCCGCATGGTCCTGGATTTTGTGTCCATGATCAAACAAAGCTAATGTTAGCCCTTGTTTATAGCCTCTCCTAACTGGCTTCTTCCAGCTCCGTTCTTCCACAAAAAAAGCACTGACCATGCCTTTTAAAAATAAAACTTTGAGCAAACAGGCGCTTCATCATATTCATTACATTAATAAAAGCACGTTTGGGAGATAGTCTCGTATATTACAGAGCTGCTGTATAAATTAATGCGGCAGCCGTTTGTTTACAACGGGACTCATGTCCTCTTCCGGGATTTTTTAACACTACTGCGCATGCACAAATGATTTGTTCCAACCGAGAGTGTGACCATGTGAACGTTTGTTCTAAACGGAAAAAGGTTTTCTGATCCCATGTGCACGGTTGAATTTTTAACCCGACCATTGATCAAGATATTTTGCACATGTAACCGCGGCTTGTGTTTCTCCCAAAAAAACAAAAGAACATCTGAACCTTTGCAAAGATGGATGTGCATATTGCGCATATAAAAGGAAATCATTTAGCCGATCACCGGCTAAATGGGGGGCGGAGCTGGCAGTGCAGACTCTTCCTGGAAGGGACTGTTCTCACTTATCTACGTCACAATGTGAGAACCTGCTCATTTTCATGGATTGGGAGGGGCTGGGGCTCAGAGTACAGGTTTTTAGAAGAAGACTTGGAAATGTTTGAATGGAATTGCTTGAATTGGGATTGTTTATTCTGATTAATTAACATTATAATACACTAAAAAGCTCCAAAAAGTTGATTTTGCATGATAAACACCCTTTAAAGACTTTTCTGAGTCTGTTACAGAGATTACTGAGCACTGGTGGAGGTGACAACAAATCAAATTTTGAGTAAATTCCTGACTGAAAAGTACCTGGCTGTAACCAGATGACAGTGTGAAATAGGGCCGGATATCACCAATAACTTCCAGAATCGATTCGATTCCCGATTCTTTAGATTCACTCGATTCGATTCAATTTTGAATGTACATAGTTTACACAGTTAGAAATATTTGTATAGAAATACAATAATACTCTATATATGTTTTGAAGATACTCATAATAATCAGATCCATGTAAAATATTTTAGTGAAATAATAAACCAATGAGATTGTTAACACCATACAGTGTTACATGGTTTCTCAAATGGAGAGGCTCCAACAAAAATGTGCAGATTGTTAAGAAACCTGCATTTCAGTTTCGCCACTAGGTAGAGCACATGCTGTAGCATGACACTTTATTCCAGAAGATTGAGCAGAAAACAGTGCTGTAGACCAGTGGTCCCTGACCCCTGGGCCATGAACCGGTACCGGTCCGTGGGTCATTTGGTAACGGGCCAGGTCAACGGAACGTTAGCATCAAGCTAGCAGACTTTGGTTTACTGCTGTTATTGTATTAGAGATGTAGATGTATTAGAGTATATAAGTAATGTTCCATGAACATTCAGATTGTATTTTGTAGAGTGTCTAGCAGTTTTACAATTGTACGCCATGATTGTTCCAAAGATTAGCGAGTAGCGCTAGGGCTCAGGAAAAGGAAAAAAGATCTATAAAAGATCGATCTCTATTTATATAGATCAATTATTGATTTATTAAGCTTGGATCGATTCAGATTGATTAATCGCTTTTATCAACCCAGCTCTAGTTTGACAGTCATGAGCCAGGGCTTTTATTTGACAAACACGCCTTTCAAAGAGCACTGAATGACTGAAGTGAGAGTTGGTTGTCCTGTCCACTGCATGTGTTGTAAACTCACCATGAGTCACTCAGAGCTCCACTTCAGACTGCTCAGTTTACCCTCAGTTTGTTTCAGCACAGCAGCTTCTTCACATTTCACCTAATGATGGGCAATACCACAGATTACAGAGACAATCATGCATAAACTTAGCAGTTCAAGAGACAACTTCCACTGAAAAGTCTATGTAACGCCCATTTCAGGCTTCCGCATGCAAAACTCATTCATTTACGCATTCCTATGCAAGTTTCTGCTACCATTGTCAGGCTGTATCAACAAAATGTGCAGCCACTGAGCGTGAGATGACAGCTAAACCAGGTTGACTGGACGTTCAGATGGTGTCCAGTTCACAAAGGACCACCAATTCTTAATTTCTCATGAAGGAGAAATTAATATTTGTGGTTTGTTCCCAGCCAGAATTCTATGGTACCAAGTATTTCGTATATCGAAATAGAGCTGAGAGGGAAAAAAGCTTAGCGCATGACTCGCATCGCTTTGACATTTCGCACCAAGCCTCCTCCAAATGCAGGTGACAGACGTGCCATTCATGTGACTCACATTCAAGGATGCACATTTAGCGAGTTTTTGAACGTGCGTTTATCTTCAGGTGTTCACACTAGTGGATACTAGCGTATCCATAGGATTCTTATGGCAAAAAATGATGTCAAACCCACCACCATCTTTGCTGCTCCATTCCACAGCATCAGGAGCATCAAGAGCTTCTACGCTTCATCTGGTAAAACTATGGATCAGCTTAATAAAAGAGCGTTTTTGTGTCATCGTAGGTGATCATGCTATGCCAACATTACAATCATCAGTTTACAACCTCACGTAAAAATGTCAATTGATTTTTACATAAATAGGGACCATTTCAACAAGGTTTTATTCCGTCACACAACTTGTCATGATCAGCTTTGCTTGACAGGTAATTTTATATATACATTCATCATTGGGGATCTGCACTTTCAAAAAAGTCTGGTAGTGGTCAGTTGTCAGATAATGAGATTACTGACACCTGCACAATCAGACAAAATTAATTAACAATTGTCAACCAACAATCTATATATAGATTATTTTGTAGATTGCAATATAATATATCTTGTATTATTAATGTGCAAAACTCAGACAGCATTAATAAATTAGCAACATTTCAGATTGACCAAAATGAGTCAAAATGTGAGAGTTTTCAGATGACTTTGAAGATTTGATGATTTTGTTATGAGACGTGTCAGAATCAAAGAGCAATCTGAGGCTGCTGTAGTTCTGTGTCGCAGCACAAATCTTAAAGACTGTTGAGGGGAAAAAGTTAGACAAATCATTTAGATGTTGACCCTCACAGCCACCCAGCAGCAATGAAAGCGGAACAAATGATGTTCTATGGACCTTAACAGCTGACCCCTCCTGACCGGCTCCTTGTCTAAACAAGGTTTGGTCTTGGCCTGATCCAGGTTGGGTTTTTGCGTTGGTCTCTGAGAAATGGTAGTTGTGAAAACTCCCTTGATCTCTGGTCCTCTTTAAAGCAAGAGTCTCTATTCAATTGCAGGTGAACTCTGGTGCGGTTGTCTTCAGCGTGAATGCAGACGATCTTTCCACAGACCAAAGAGAGGAGGAGAACCAAAGGGAGGAAATGCTGTAAGCTCTGTGTGTTTGGAGGAGAAAAACAGCCATGGTGTCAATCTAAAGGAACATGAATCATAAGGCAGTTTAGAAATGTCTGCTGGTAAAGGTGGAGTAGTGAGGAGCTACAGGAGATTCTTCTGCATGAGAGTCAGAGGACGAACGTGATTAGCCACTTTTTGTTTTACTGTCCTGGTCAGAGCTTGCTTTAGACTGTACTCAGACAGGAAGTATTATTTGGTCTGGACTTGAGTCCTAAACCTCACGTTTGGTCTGTATTCAGACTGCCCTAAAGCTGCCTTTCCTGTTTCAAACCAAAGCTTGTAAAAAAAAAAAAGCACTTGACTAAGATCTCTCCAGTTATTGAACAGAAATTACGAGCCCGGGGCAAAGCAACTAGAGACAGAAAGTATGGAAGCCTGTGTTTTGCAATCCAGGATAGTTTACTTATTCAAACTTTATTTCCTGACCAATTTTGAACAATTGTATCAATATCAGGTACAACACTTTTTACTGCTGCTTTGGTACGGCTGAGTCATGTTGCAAGGCGGTTACTGAGCAGACAACAGCTAAGAAGGTACGCTGATAAGTGTTTATCATATAGATTGTCAGGAAAACAGAGTGAGAAGCAATGTGTGTCCCGTTAAAAGTTGTTTTAAGGAGCCTGCATTCATCTGACCGAATTTCAATTAGTTGCTGTGTCTCATTGTTACCTCGTGTTTCTCCAGGCCTTTATGACGTAAACGTCATGAGGAATGTTTCCATCATTAACATCAACATCATCTGAGGAAACTCAGAGTTAACCGAGGCACAATCTGATTGGTAACCAGCAGAGACCACCTCCAAAGATGCGTCTGAGAGTGGTAACTGGTACCAGACCAGGGTCCTCTTAGGTGTATTCAGACTGAAAACTTTTTCTGGGTTATTGGGGGAATTGAAATAAACATAAACTGCACACAGATCCAGAGGTTGACTGATGCCGGTTCTATTGAGACGTAAATGTGAGGATGCAGAGGCTTTTCCTAAGGCTGCCAACAATTATGCACTAAATCAAATGTAAGAGATTAGGATTAATCAATCAATTAAATGATGGATTTACTTAGTTTTAAACTTATAAATGTTATGTGGTAAATAACAATAGAGAGACATCCAGCCATAACAAACATAAACAAAAATATGAAATCAACCAATGTGCGTAAAGCCTTTTTGTGTTCTGGTTTCTCTCCCTCTGGGTTGTTCTCTAGTCCTACAATGTTTTTTGAATTTATAAGCACTTTTCAGAAAAATCACAACCAACCAACATCATTGGAGTTGCTCTATCAACACTCTTCTTATTCCTCATTTGACCAAGTCAAGCTATATTTCCCTTTCTAATCATAAATTATTTGTGTATTTGTTTACTATTTAACTCTCAGATTTTCAGAGATACTGCTTTTATTTTGATGATTACATTTCTGACAATCTAAGAGGTTTTCATGCGGTTCATCGAAGACGTGTCTGTGTTGTGTGTCAAAATAACTCATAAGCATGAGCCGTTCAGTTAGTACATTCGTAGGCCTACAGGTTTTGCATTTGCATATCCTCTTTGCCCTCAGTATTTCCAGACAAATAAAGTTTATGAAGCCACAGCGTATGAAATGACTCCAGAACATCAAACACTGCAGAACATTTGCCTAGAAGGAGAAATTTAAGATGAAAGTTGAAGGACTAATGCAGAAAACATATTTTAACAAGACTGCAATTGAAACTGTTCCCAATACTAAGATTGTTTCTATTGATTAGTCAGGTCTCAGACATTAGCTTTGAGCTTTTTTAAAGATTAATCCACATGTAAATAAAATGGTAAAAGTATGGCCCTTGGCAAAGTTAACCAACAATGTCTTTCCAACACAGTTTCTGTGTTCAGGGGCTAATAACTTTAGAAGGTTGAAAATCAAACAAGGTCCAACTTCATCACATTAGTTTAAACACATTAAAATACAAATAAGCTTTTGAGTTTCTAAATGCATTCTTCAGAAGCTAAACATAAGATTTAAGTGAACATTTTGTTCTCTGGACTTGAGTTCAAGATAATAACTTCCCATCTCTGGTTCCAACATGGAGCTGCTGCATTCGGCTGTTCACACAGGAAAAACACAGACTTGCTAGACAAATGTTCACAGTCTTTAGTTCACTGAAATCCTGCATTTTCTTTTTTATATTAAATGAGGCACAAGGAGAATATGTTAGGGGAGGACATGACAGCCTTTGCTGTTACATTTTCTAACAATTATAACAAAATAAAAAAGACGGGATAAAAAGACGGGATAAAAACAGACTGTTCCAGCCACAGCAGGCAGACCTGATGATCCTCCTGAGAGCAGAGGAGAAGGCTGCCGGGTCACAGCCCACCACAGCCCAGAAATTCATCTCTACAGCTACTTTAGAGGAGGATCTGTGGGAAATTAGGAAGGACTCTCCAGTTTCAGTCTGAACAGCCTGACTGAGGCTCCTGCACGGCACACACGAGCTTCATGACACCCTGTTGAAACGGTCCTTGGAGGCTGAGTGTGACACCCACAGCGGTCGGTCAGAGGAACATCACACATGACGGACAATCAGCGAAGAAGCCACCGGAAGCCGCCGTCAGGTCACGCGTCTGCGCAGACAGCTGTCCGAAGTTTGATGCAATGAAATGTTGGATTCAAGACCAAAACTGCACGGAGACGCGGAGGCAGCAGACATGCGCAGCATGACAACAACACGAACACGGCAGAGGACAGTGCGCGCGAAGGCTCACGCACGCGCACTGTAAGCGAGAGAAGACATGAAGATTACCGCAGCCGCACTGTCACATGCACGGAGGAGAATGCTTAAGGAGAACGTACTGGAAGGTGATGATGGAGGCTCCGCCGTCTCCTCTTCCTCCTCTTCTTCTCCGCTCTGGAGCTCTGCAGCCCACTCCTCTCCCTCTTTGTCCCTCTCTGTCTGCCTCAAGGTCTCTCTACCACACACTCTCTCTTTTGTCGCTGTTATAATTGCTCATGCCTTCACTGGGGGGAGGGGGAGACCAGGAGGGGAGGGGGCGGGATGATGGTGATGATGAAGATGGTGCAGCAGCAAACGAAGAGGACAGCGGCTTCACCTCCTTTCCCCCGTTTTTCCTTATTTTTCAAGAACGCGCGTGGCTCCGGTTGGTGCGTCTGATGGAGAGGCAGCGGCGCGTGTGCACGTGCAGGCTCCAAAAATGGCAACCCATTTATCGACACCCCCCCCCCCCCCCACGCACACACACACACACACTCCTTTTAATCAATTCAAAGTGAGCAGACAGGGGGTGTGACGCGCGCGGCTGCAGGGCAGAAAATCTTAGCAGCTTCTCTTGTTAGCGCTGCAGGTGCGTGTAGGCGCGCGTGCGCGCTGTCTTTGTTCAGATGGAGCTGCCCGTGTTGTGTGCGTTGTGTGGCTGTGTTGTGTAGCTGTGTTGCGTGCGTGTGCAGGGCCTTTCGTGATTGTATGGTTGTTACCCCGGGCGGGGGGGAGAAAACACAACACAAGTTCACCATCCCTTTAATTGTTGATTCATTCATTCACTACATTCCCTTTTAAAATGTGTTATTATAAAAATAATGTTTTCAATTTGTGAACTAAGCGTTCAGACAGAACAAAGTTGGATCTTTCATTTATAAAATGACTTGAATAAAAAATGATTTAAAAAATGTTGTAGATGCAAAGCAAACCTCAGTTCAGATAATTTCATGTTGCACTTCCTTCTAGCCACCGACACATCTGTTAGATATCTAAATAATGGCTTTATCAATGTTTACAGCTACAGATATACATTATATATACAATAGACATCAATTCATGGAGGTTTATTGCACATTGCTGTTCAGATCTCTAATGGACGACTTTCCTACAGCTAATCGTGTCGCAGTCCCATCATGCTTTGTAAACAAGCCATTTGGGTTTTCTTACCACCAGGTACAAGACGTCTGTTAGATAATTAATATACATTGTAGATGTCTACCGTACACCTCAGACAACTCCATTACGGTACTCTATTAGAGCTCTCCCAATAGGGTTCTGCTAGATATCTGCACATAGACGTCTCCTACTCGTCTACCTGTAGACATTTTTAGATGTCTACTAGAGGACAATTTTACATCCATCCATTTATCTTCAGTTCCCACTGAATCTCCTTTTGGGATCACAGGATTGCTGGTTCCAACCCAGCTACTGTTGGGCAAAGGCGAGGAACACTCAGAACAAGTCGCCAGTCTGTTGCAGCCTGTTTCTGTTCATATCTGAAAGACCATTTGAGAGCCTCAAAGTTCCACTTCCCTGTTTAGAAAAGCATTTCATTTGTTTCTGTGGTCATTAATCCATTCATTTATAAAAGGTAGCTTTCATATATTAACAATAATAGAAGCATAAAGTGTCTTTTTTTCTCTAAACATAGCAATTTGTACTTATTTACCAGTTTATGTCAAAATGAAATAAACCCAAATATGCATGAAAAATAAGGTCCTCCTGCTGCAGCAGATTTACTTGAAATAAAATAGCTAAAAAAGCCAAATCAAACACATTTCTATCATTGTGACTTTGGTGAGCCATCATCCTTTTTCTCTGTTTACTGTCAAATTTAAGCATGATAGCATCGGTGTAGAATCAACTTCTTTCTTAAACTATATACATATGATTGGATTGTTTTGATGAAGGTTTCTGTGACCTTTAACCCCTGGTAAATGTCAGTAGAACTGTTTGCCACTTATTGGAATGTGATTACTAGTTGTCTGTGAACAAGGCTGAAAAAGCTGCATGGTGGTGTAGTGGTTAGCTCTGTCACCTTACAGTGAGAAGAACCTGGTTCAAATCCCAGCAGGGATTTCTGTGTGAAGTTAGTATGTTCTTCCTCTACAGATCTGTCACACTTCAACAGATTAGCTGCCATCAGCATGTTCTCCTGTGTGTGAGTGACAAACTGGTGACCTGATTATGGTGCTGTTGTCAGAGACGTCCAGTGAACATCTACAATAGATGTATAGTATTTATCTAATAGACATCCTGTGTCCTTAGTCACAGGTGAAAATGGTCTGTCTGACAATCGGTGGAAATGTCAGATTACAACCTGATTAGTCCGTATGGCAAAAATGTTAAGGCACATTTTTTTGTATGGACATATTGCGATCAACAGCTTCTGGCAACACATAAGGGTAAGGTGAAGTAAGTGAGACACAGGCAGGTCCAACAGACTTTTCTTTTTTTGACCCCACCCAAATCCTGAGCATGGAACCTGTGGGCTGTTCACGTGGTAGCCTCATTGTGCGTCGCTGGAGTGAAACTTGGCTGTTTGAAATGAGGAAGAAGACGATCAGAGTTTAGTTAGTTAGTTAGTGTGGACGTCTTATAGGCATCCTATGGACACTTACATATCACGTGCATGCCTCGTGCATGCAGCATTGCACGGTCAGTAAGGAGCCAGTACTCACACCTTACTAACAATTGGAGGGCTGTGTAAAGGGTACTGTACAACAGCATCACCCGTCAATCGTAAATGTGGGATATACTTACAGCACGCACGACAATGGTACGTTCCATTGTTGTGAGATGGCCGAACCAGACTCAATGGGTCTGCAAGATGACCCACTTGTGCTCCTCTTAAGATGCAGCCTCTCCTGTCCATAACCCTCTAAGCCTGGACAACCCAAAAAGAGACCAGGGCTCGAGACAGAGGTCAGTCGCAAAGTCAAACCTATCCAAAACAGCGTTTATAACAAAAACTTATCACTAGAAGTGGGAAAAAGCCAAAACTAGACGCACCCTAGAAGCAGAATACAGAACTAGAATTGAATCTATTGACAGTGAGGGGCATACCACTAGAATGAAACAACTGAGAGAGTGCAACAACACTAAAGGCACTAAAGGTGGTCTCTTAAACCAAAGGTTGATATTTATAAGTGCACGCAGCTGTGTGCTCCACAGAAAACCCCAGGTGAATGGTTGGACTTCCGGGAAGAGACACAGTCAGCCTCACTGAAAACAGAGTGAGCATAAAGAAAACCCAACCAAAAAACTGAATGGGTCGCTCAGACCCCATCCAGTCGCATCAGATACGGATAGTCACCAGAACTGAAGTGAATTGAATGGTTTTCTATATTCTCTATTTTAGTTTTAATAATACTGCACTTGGTGGTAGTGGTTGCTTCACAGTAAGAAGGCCCTGGTTCAAACCCTAGCTGGGACCGTGTAGATTTTGCATGTTGTTCCTGTGCATGTGTGGGTTTTCTCCAGATTCCTTCCACAGTCTAAGGACATGCTTCATAGGTTCATTGATGATTCTAAATTACTCTTAGTTGTTATTGTGCGGTCCTGCAACAGACTGACAACCTGTTCAGAATGGATAATGCAAGGGTTACACCCGAGCTCTGATCGCTGTCCTGAGTGAACTGATGGAGGTTGAGGAGCACAGTTGCTTCGTTTGATCGTGCTGACCTAGTTAGACTCCCCCGATCTCAATAAAACATCAAGACTGAGAACAGACGCACAGGTCGTCTCCACCTGTACTTCAGCTGAAGGGTGAGGTTTGAATTGGAGCTGTGAATATGGACAATGGAAAAAGGAAAATGTTTCAGACAGCAAACAATAGCACAATCACACAATCACACAGCCACAGACAGAGAAATGACTCCACAGCCGAGGATTTGGGTACTCCACTTTGTGAGTCCTGAAAGGAACACTATTTAAAAAAAAATACACATGTTTGGATTGTACAATGATTACACACACCATCAAAGATCACAGTTTTCCTACATTTATCTTTGTTTTGTGAAGTTCTAATAATTTCTCATGTAGCAGGTGATTCTGCTTCCACATTTACATAGCAGGAAAGAATAATCTAAACTGAAACTGTATTACGTACCACACACGCACACAATCACCCATACACACATGTGTACACACACACTTATCCCTCTACTCACACCCACTGACTCACAACTGACATACGCGATCACAGACTCACACTCTCACACATCTGCTCACACACACACACACACACACAAACACTTTTTGGTCAACTTTTGATTCTTGTCACTGCATCCAGCTGGATTTGAATCAACAGACAGACTGTGAATTCTCCAGATGAATTCAGATACCCCCCCCCCCCCCCCCCCACCACCACTACCTGCGGTTTGCAGTGTGTAGGTGTGCAGCAGTGTGTAATAGGCTTCTCAGTGCAGCTGCAGCCTGAAGCCTCCACTGAACTCAGTGGGAGAAAGTCAATTACAGCAGAGCTGAGCCTGGCCTGTGGGGGCTGTATGGGAAAAAGATAAGAACATGAAGAAGGCTGCTGACATGTTCTCCCCCCAGATGCATGAAGGGGCAGCACGAGCTGCACTCTGTCTTGCTACACCCATCCAGACATGGAGCCAGACTGCTGCAGAACTGCAGTGCACACACCAGTCTATCATTGATTTGTGTGAGGTTCAGTCATACTTTAACTTAGGGCTCACCATGATGACTTTAAGGCACAATCCAGTCCAGTCATAGTTTGTAATCTCTAAATAAATACACAGGAAGTGACATCTTAGTGTCCAACAAGAGCTGCAAACAAAGTCAAGATTTTTAATTGGTAGCAGTCTCCCTCACTCAGACTCAGGAGTTCACTGCAGAGCAATCCTAGTTGAAACTCTGACAGTAGATGTTGGGTGGACATGTTTCACTGACCTGGACTGCAGACCACACTAATCTCATTATGAGTTCTCCTTCAGCCAGCAGTCCACTTCATGGATGCTGATGCCAGAGGAGGAAATGGATCTCTGCATCTCTCGATCTGCCAGATCATCCCTGGGATTGTAATGAGTCCAGGAGAGGTACTTGGAATTCTTCAACACATGCACTGAGTTAGTCTTGCCTACAGTGGTGTTGTTGAGTAGGTGAGAAGCAGCCTTGTGCACCAGCTAGTTTCTTCAGCAGGACCCAGAGGAGTCACCCGGACCTTTAAAGTTCTAGTATGCCTGAATTAAAACTTGAAAAAGAAAAAAAATAAGGAGAAGGGTTATACTAAGCAAGTCATTTTTAATCATATTCATTGAAAGATTACAGAAACATACAAAAGAAAAAGTCTAGAGATTGAATTCATTTACAGGGCAACGTTCTTGCATTAAGTTGCATGAAACCACTACAAATGTGATGGTGTTGCCCACTACACAGATAGATACCCGCGTGTTCAAACATGGTGTTTGTTATAGACAAACGTGACGAGCACAGAAGTCCAAAAAACAGAACACCATTCAGGTTCAGTTCAGTTAAACTCCACTAAGTTGGGCTCTTTCTTTGGAAGAGTACATTGAAAGGTTATCTGTAATTCTGAGAAACAATGTTTTTTTTAAATAAAATCATTTAAAAAAGATGGAATTCCTGGCTTTTCACTTTAACCCTTGTGCTATCTTAGATGACCCCCCCCCCCCTTACCTTGAGGTGTTCTCCCTACCATGACAAAGGTGGATAAAGGTGGAAAGATTTCATGTAATCCATGGACACCAGTGAAGATCACAAATCATTGAAGAAAAAAGGTTCAGAGCACTGTCTAGTGGGTCTAGATGACCCAACTCCCAATGTTAAAGTGCCTAGGATAGCACAAGGGTTAACTTGAACATACAAGTATGGTTTGGTATCTAACCCAGTCAGCAAAGATGGAAAATCAACATCTAGTTTTCTTAGATCCAGCAAATGTGTCTGACATTGCATCACTTATTTTGCTAGTTTTAGAATATTTTGAAATGCCAAGCACAGCAAGTGGGTCAGTGAAAGCTTATTTACAAGACATTCAGTTATGTTTTAGTACATCTGCACATACAGACTGGAAGAAGTTGGTTTTAAAAAGGGCTAAGGCACTTAATATTAGAGATTCAAGCTGGGTTGTAGGAGGAAAAAAACTTGCGACTGACTCCCACCTATTAGATCACACACAAATGATATGACAACAGTTACCATCACTGCACTATTTACCAGAAGACTGTCAGAGAAGTTGTATTCATGTTTAAAATGCACCAGGATGAAGGTTAAGCCTCAAAGATCTAGAAGCATTGAATAATAAACGGTGTTCTGGCAGATCGGCCTGAATTGGGAAGGTTTTGGGAGGTTGTATGATGCAAGTCTGTCACAAATTGTGTCTTTAGTTTCAGATTCTTCGCTTTGATTTCTGGATTGGTTTCCGTGCAGGTTGGCTATGACTTCTCCCCGATGGATCCAGCCCCCTCATGTGGTTCATCTTGGTTCAGGCACAGCTGCCTGCACTCACTCATTAGTGGCTGTATCAATGTAACCTTTTTTTAAGTCTAAAACTACTGGGGTCCTGGGGGTCTTACTCATGAAGGAGGAAAGGATGGAGCGTTAGATTGACAGACGGATACGTAAAGCAACTGCAATAAAGTGGCTGCTCTATTGATTTGTTGTAATGAAGAGGGAACTGAGCTAAAAGGCAAAGCTCTCCAATTACTGGTCATTCTTTGTTCCTATCCTCACTTATGGTCAGGAGCTTTGGATCATGGCCAAAAGGATAAGATCCTGTATACAAGTGACTGACTTGAGTTTCGTCTGCTGGGTAGCTCCCTAATGCCTTAGTCACAACAGTCTTAACAATTGTGACTATTGTATTCTCTGACTTCATGTCAGAGAATACAATAGTTAATGGCTAAACTGAACAGATTTGGCTAAACTGGCATCCCTGCCCTTAGACCCCCCTTCTCTGTGAGGAAAAACTCCTAAAAAAACGGATTCCACAAAAAAAAGAAGAAACCTCAGGGGTGTCCACATAAAGGAGGGATCCTCCCCCAGGACAGACAGGTGATGTACCAGAACTCTTAGAGAGAAATAACTTATCTAAATCTACAACTACACTTTTAAAGGCCAGCAGACGAGCTTCATCCAGATAGAGTTGGGGGGACGGCCGGGGTGCGAGTCGAGCCGGAGACAGGATCCACAGCCAGGTGTAGGAGCAGGAGCACAGACGAGCCAGAGGCTCACATTTGATTCAAACTCAATTTTGATTTTCAAAATTACATCTGAAAACCTGTTTTTCAGTACTAATTAGCTTTATGTGATTATTATTCTATACTAGTAATTGGTTTAAATGATCCATTTTTAAATTACTGTTTGAAAGATTCTGAAATGATACTTTTCTTGCTAATATTTGTGAATTGTTAAGAATGTGCATCTTCTACATTGAAATCAGTTCAAATCAAGACTTTGATTTTAAAGCCCAGAGTTAGCAGAATAGTAGAACAAGAGTCATTTTTCCCTCTCTTTGTCTAGATGATTATGTGTTAGATGAAAGAAATCATCACTTTTTTATTGTCTGTTAATGCGAGTCTCACAGAGCTCCTATGTGTCCTACTTATTTTAAAGAATAACAGAAGAAACCCCTCTGAGCAGTAACTGCTGCTGAGGCTTGTGCTGTGAATGAAGGATCCTGAGTGAGGAGAGGAGCAGGATGAAGGTAATGCATGCAGGAACATGCAGGAGCTCCCTGGCAGACTCAGGAGAGCTTCACTCTGGCTTGTTTTAGCCAAGCGATAAAAGCTTGTAATGTTTTCATAAATGACTCCTGTTTATTATTTCCCATCAGCCTCCTTTTCTTCACAGACAAGGATGAAGCCATTATCACTTCTCGTGACTGCTGGTCTTTGCGGGAGAACCTCGGCTTCTGTCCTAACTGTGGGGATGAAGATGTTTTCTCTGGAGGAGGGATTTATGTTTGGAATTCAAGCGGTCTGCCTCTGCTGCCTCGCTGGATCTCAGTCTGCTGCAGACCTGAGCAGCATAATAAGAGTTTGTTAGCAGCTCGCAGTGCCAGTGTCCCATTTCTAGCATGCAGGAGGAAGCAGAGATTTGGAATAATACAGGGCATCCACAGATTTGTCTGTTTAATTCCAGGTTGCAGTACTTGAGCAAATGTTTTCCACTTAACCGTCTTGTGATGCTGTTTCTCTGAAGCTAATTTTGTACAATGTAATAGGTCTTTGTGTTTCAGTAGCCCTTTCCCTAAAACACATCAGACGTGCAAACATCTCTGCTCAATGGTTTAGTGGAGAAATGAATGCTTGGTTTTCTGCTGAGGCCAAATGACTGGTCTGGAAGAAATCTTTTCTGTCATGGCTTGTCAGGTGTCTGTCCCTTTGTCTCCATCTTCTGGTTGTCTCTGCCACTCCTGTCCTCTGGCCTTTACCTGCAGGTGTCTTCTCCAGGGGTGCACAAGTGCTGTATGAATCTACAATTCCTACATCCATTGATTAGGTTGTTACTTCAGGAAATAGATGGCATCATATTTGCCTTTTTTTTTAAGTCGTGAGCACTCTGTGGACCTCCAGGCCTCGAGAAGGGAGCTCTGCTGCAGCCTTTTCTCAGGTCTTGTCCAGCTGACTTTGACCTGTGTTGAGCAGACTTGTACTTTGTAATGTTCTGTGTGTTATTTTTGTGTACAGGCCCACTCTCAACAGTGGTGTCTTTTTTACTGAGTGAAGTATGAATTACAGTTGAAAGTAAAACTGTAGGGGTGAAACCACCGTTTTCTTTAGTACATGTTTGTTGGTCCTGGGAGGATAGTGTTTGGCATGTTTTCTATTTTCTTTCATTTCTGGTCAGATGTTTTCTGGGATTAGATAGGTGGGCTTGTGTTTGTTGTTTTGGCCTTGGTTCACCCTGAAGCCTTTTTGCTAAATCTCTGTTGTTTCTCTACATATCTGTTATCTCAAGTTCTTTTTTATTTATCATTAGCTAGTTACTTTTCATTCCATTTTTATTCATATAGCCCATACATACTGGTAAGTGGATAAGAACATGAAATCAGTCATACAGTTCAACAGGTAATTGCTAATCTCAACTAAACAGACTGAGCTCACCTGGCATCCCTGCCCTTAGACCCGCCTCCTTGGTCAGGAAAAACTCCTAAAAAAACTGTTAGAGTGTTTGTTGTTTTTTTCTCTGAAAAGCTGCCGTAGTTCCACTGAGGTTTTGCACAGGTTCGAGTTTGCTTTAAATCAGGGTAGGCTATATATCCAGTATGTTGAAATTGTTATACACATTATGAGTGAACATTTTTTATTTTTCAGTCCATGTAAAGACGCATCAAACTCCCATTGATGTAGTGGTGACTGTAGTGGTGACTGTGGCAGCATCCTTTGTTCCACTTGACAGATCTCACAATCTCTGCAGACCTGCTGAACGACAGTGTCCAACCTAGGCCAGCAAACATACGTGTGTGCTAGTGCCTTCATCCTGACAATCCCTGGATGTCCTTGGTGTAACTCTTTTAACACAGCTTTGTTCAGTCTGGTTGGCCCAGTGACACGAGTTCCCCACATGACACTGCTCTGCTCTGCTGAAAGTTCATTTATTTGCATTTATTTCAGGTTCTCCTCCACTTGGTACATTCATCCTTCCATGACAGAACGACGCGCTTTTGAAAGTTCAGAGTCGGTTCTTGGAGCTCTGGTTACCTGCATTGGTTACTGTAAACATGGAGATGTTCTTAATCTGTGGGCTGTCTTTCTGAAAATACGGTTTTTCCCAGAATGGTTGGTGCTTTTGATGCTTTTGAAGCGTAACTGGGCAGTAGAGTGTTGGTACTTCTGATGCCCACATGCTACAGAATGAAGTGTGCTTCTGTATCTCTGGACAGTTAATGAAGGGACTTTTACAATGATATCTATACTCATTTGATGAGTTGAAGTTATTATTTTTTAATAATTCAACAGTCATCTAATTCTTCAGCATCTTATGGTTATAACTAGCTCGTCTTCTATCTTCCTTTCCTTCCTCCTCTTTGTCATTCTCTCCCATCTCTCCCATCATCTCCCCTTCTTCCAGCCATTTTTCCTCTTCTCTCTGCTTTTATTTCCTTATAGTTCTGCACATCCTCTCTTCTCTCCACCACGTCTGTCCTCCCCGCCCCCCTCCCCCCACCCCATTCCTCACATTTTAAAACATCAGCTCTCTCAGCGTGTGTCAAGCCGCCCGCAGATTCTACCATATTCCCTTCTGCTCATTAATGAGGGTGCTGGGTCCTGGCAGTGCTGAGTTCAAACAATCAAAAACTGCAATTAGAGGAAACTCATGAGTCTGTCTGGATGAGTTGGGAAAGTGGGGCATTGTTGTTTCAGTCAAGTAAAGAGAAAGGATTTCTGTTCTCAGTTCAGGGAAAGGATCTCCAGAAAAAACCAAAGGCAGAGAAGGTGTTAGAGTTCCAGGAAGCATATGAGTTTAGTAAAAAGAGCGAGCAGCAGCAGCCTGAGCCTCCAGAAGCTGCTGCACGCTCTGGAGGGGACTGCAGCTGGGCTCCTCAGCATGCTGTGCCGCTTTGATAAATGGCACTATCACACCACAGGGTTCAGAAATCCACTCATTTCTATATGTTCAAAGCATCACATGACCACTCTCCCTGTCACCATTACATCCATGTCTGTGTGGCCTCAGGGGCAGGATGGACGAAACGCGGCTTCATCACACGGCTCAGCTTTCAGCTCCAGATTCCAGTCCTACTGTGGAATGTATTTTCTCTGGCACATCCGTACCAATTTTAATGAAAAACATTGAAACTTTTTTTCCCCATAAAAAGGTCTAAACACACTCAGACAAATGTTTGTAGACTCATCAGTGTTGCCTTATGTCTTTGTAAAATGAACAAATCACCTAATCCGGGACATGCAGTCTCCCCGGCCATCACTAGATGTATACTAATCATTGATCTGTGACATAAATCAAACACCTACAGAACTTAAATCATTTCAATCGTCTTTTGCGTCATTTCTGTTTAATTCCAGCGTAGGCTGTGAGTTGAGGCAGCACTGAGTTTAGTCTCATGCTAGATTGCACAACTCTATGGACACTGGGTTGATTAAGTGCCTTTTGCTCACTCAGTGTAGCCGACCAATGTACTGCTTTATTAAAATGTTTTTATGCATTCTTGACATTTTTATTACATGTCCTCATTTTTAATATAACAAATAATGTATTTAATGTTTGGATTGACATAAGTCACACTGAAAAGACATGAGGTGAGGCAGGCAGTAGCTCTGCCTCTATAGAGAAGGCGCTCATGAGCTCACGTTTGTCCCTCTGTGGTTGCTAATAAAGGAGTTCCTTGTCACATGTTTTGCCTAACTGGATGTAATGTTACGACCCCAGACTTCCCCTCTTCCAGGCCAGTGTATCTTTGTGAGTGTTTCCCCTTTTTGTTTGCAGGTCCTGGTTGAGCTGGAGTCTCCTCCCTGTGGGTGGACCTGACCCGTCCCACAGAGGGTATAAATCCTGCTGGGACTCTTGGCGTCACTCTCTCCCACCTGGCAGATGATGCTGCAGCCTTACCAAACCATTTACTCATTTTAGCAGATTTAGTAGGGTTAAATGTAGGTTAAAAATAAACTTTTGTTAAGCCTTATCCAGTCTCCCTCTTGTTGTCATGGCTTTTATTTGAGCCGGTCATGACAGTAACATCTCAGCTCTAAAAACTTCTTAAGATTGGACATTGGACACCAATGCTGGAGCTTAAAGCCTTCAAGCTTCAAGGTGGACTTGAAGCCAAAGTCACAGAAATTTTTGATCAGAAAGAGAAGCATATGGACTTCATTTACAAGTAAACAGTGAGCACAATCTGTGTATGTGTGTAGTTGAGTGTGTAGTTGGTATGCTGTGTATGTACATGTACACGTGTGAGTGGGAGAAAGTATCCCACAGCAGCATTCACCTCTATGTTTTCGGGAGGCACAGGCTACTAAACTGCTATACATGTTACATTCTTCCCTGGCCAATTATGAAACTGCTGTGTGTACGTTTTTTAGGTTGTGGAGCGAGTGTGATGGACAAACATGTTCTCAGGTGCATCAAAAGAAGCAGATGGAATGTGAGATGCAGACTGCCTTCATATGGAGCGGTCCAGGTAAAGCTGCCCGTTTGAACAGCTGTCAGACTGAGCTGGATCTGCAGGATCAGAGGAGATCCATCTGTTAAAAAAAACGAAAGCTGAAATGGTGAAGCTCTAAGAGGCTGGTGGCCTCTTGAGGGTAAAGAGGGAACCAGAATCCAAATGTTGGAACCATGCATGGATGTGCATGATGCTGGAAGGTAACATGAGAGATGTGATGCTTCTGCTTCTCCTTCCTGTCTGAGGATGAAAGTGTTAAACAAAGATCCTCAAAACTATTTCAGGCAAACCTACATTCCTATCAACCTACCTTACTTTATTTTGTCAATGAGCTCTGTTTGAGGTAAATATGGGATTTGTATTTGGAAATCCACTTCTAGAGGAGCCTGTCAAACACGGCGTCTGCAGGCTGAACCCAGGTGTTTCAGTTCACTTCATCCACTGGAACCTGACGACCACAGGAATGACGGTCAGTAGAGAGTTCACCTGACAGGTGAAGATCTGCATCTCTGTACAAGCTATCGTCAAAAAGCTGTACTGTTAATGTTTACAGCTTTTGAGACAGCTGACCCCCCTTTGAGCTGAGGGGGGCCTCCTCCTGCCGCAGTCTGAAGGCAGACGGCTGTCATGGAAACAGAAACCATGTGTGCATAGCTGAGCGAATGCTCACTGCCGCAGAGTTTACCTAAGTTATTCTGCAATGAAGAAGCCCTGCTCTTTCTCATTTGCACTCATATAAATCTTTTTTATTTTTTGTCATTTTTCAGGTTTACAGTAAGTTATTTAAAGTTTCACTGTCATATTTTTTGTCTAAAAAGTAGAATTTCTGACCCAGCACTTTCTTAATATTTGAACAACTAATGTTACTTCTTGAGTAGGAGCTTTTTACATTAGCACAAGTTAGCGCTGGGCATCAGGAGAAGCCTCAGCGCAGAGGCTCTGCAGTATTAATTCACACATGGAGCTGACTCTTCCCTCAAACTGCTCACCTTTAACTTTGCTGGACTTCCTGGACCTTTAAGTCCAGACCTGGTCTCCATACAGCAGTAAAAACTTTTCTTTCCTTCTTGCTACAACTTTCCTAAATGCCCCGTCTTCTGTGTCAGGAAAAAGATGTGGTCTGCACGAGGAGGTGAAGCTGCTGCCAGCTGACCTTTGCTCTTCACAAGTGTTCTCTTGCAGGCCAACCTGCCTCAGGCGAGGTCACACAGCCCCACAATTGCTGCCAGGCTGCGGTCAAGGTCAGAGATGTTTCCGGCTCATCGAGCGGCTGCAGGATGGAGACGAGAAAACAAACAAGAACCATTAATCTTCCACCAGGTTGCTATCAGCTGAAACAAGCTTTTCCTATAAACACAACCAAAAAAACACACACACACAAGCATAAATCAGTGTACAAACAAAAGAATACATTTCTTTAAAATATAAATAACTGTTATGTGGTTATGCAGTACATTACTGTTTTTTGGTAGCCTTCATACTTAAACCTTTTTATCCTTTAATGTTGTCATCAGGTTCATAATAACCAGCTGTTTGTGTTAGCAGTGTTGAGATGATGCTGGTCACTGTGAGTGTGTCTGAGGTCATATATGCACAAGCTTGTAGATTTAATATGAGAACTCATGTCAGAAACTCCCTTCGTTTATTTTTAAGAATGTTTTTTAATTTAAATATGGATCATACTTGTTCAAAAATGCTCAACAGCTCTAAAGATACTGAAGCTAACAAAGTAACTTTCTGACATAATCTTTGTTGTAGGACAATTGGGTCATGATTAGTTAGTATAGAAAGTTTGGTGACAATAGCTTCAGCATCTTTAGAGCTATTGAGCACCTTTATTAAATTCATATTTCTATCAAAATTTGAACAAAATATATAGAATAAAATAAAATAAAATAAAGATTGAATTTCTCAAAAACTATTTATTGTTGCTTGAATATGCTGACAAATCTTCATTACCAGCTCATATGAATGTAGAAATCTATTCGTTACGAGAGATTATTGATTTTTACAGAATGGCGTTTTCTCTGAGTTTGCACTTTATTGACGGTCCCTTGGCAGCTGTCTCCCTCTTGTGTCTCCATTTATAGTTCAAAGAGAACACTTTCCATTAAAAGGCAAAAAAACAAAAAAATAAAACTTTTTTCTTTTGCATCTGTAATTCCCTCTCTGTGTTCATACAAAATGATTGAGATACTTGCTGTCACATTTGAATGTTTATCAGAAGAATTATTGAGACCAGAAGTCAGAATCTGTGAAGATCTGAATAACTTTACCAAATCTTCTGAGTCCTGCACTCTGATTGGTTGACCCCTGCTCCCTACTTGTTCCATAGTCAGACAGATCAGTTTTGACACATATATCTCGCAACGAATGTGTCAAAAGTCCAAGCGCAGCTGTAGCACGCTGTGAATTGCAGCAGCAGATTTGAGCAGTTGTAATCGCCAATTTGAGGTTTGTAACTCTACATGAACACATGCAAATGGGAATTTGTCAATTGTGATTTTATTTGTCAAACTTTACAGCAGAAGAATTTTACACACAGATTCAGATTTTTGGTTCTCATTTCAAATCTACAAACTCGTCCATTTAGTCACATTTTTACCATCATGGTTCGGCTCCTGCCGCTGCAAACCCAAAAAAGAATGGGGGGGATACAAGCACTGATTTGAATAGGTCATTATTTTACGCTGTAACAATTATACTAGATCTGCTGAGACGACAAATATTACATCAAAGGTGAAATTCTGAAAACATCTGTCCATCAATACACTGTGGGTTAGGAGGAGGGATGAAGCAGACAGGGAGCAGTGTGGCAGTGTGCACGTGGGGGTGGAGATACATGCACGCTGCGGAAGTGTTTATAAGGGGAACCAGATCCTCCCCAGCCCGACCAGCGACACCGGGGGGCGGGGACCCCTACAGGGGCCCCCTCCGGCGCTGGGAGGCATAGCTGAACCCAGCATCTGGGACCCCAGGCCACAGGACAGGCGTGATTAGCCGTACCATGTGCCGGCCACCGGGCGCCGGACACCGAGACGCGGGCCAAGGACGAAGCCAGGGCCCAGAGGACCCATGAGCCGCCCACCACCCAGCCAGAGCCCTGTCTTCATAGGCCAGCCCCGGCACCCGACCCAAACAACCCAGAGATCACCGTGCAACCATAGCTCCACCCCCATCCCCACTACTCTATCGTACCCCCCCTATCATACCCCCCCCAATGCCCTCCCCACTCTGCGATGGGGAGGGAGAGCCCCAGAGGATCCCGGTGAGCCAGCCCCCAGGTCTGTCCCACCCATACACCTTGATGAGCATCCCTAGAAGAGAGAGAGTTGTCATTGGTGCAGATTTCAGTGGATATGTTGGTGCAGGAAACAGAGGTGATGAGGAGGTGATGGGCAGGTTTGGTATCCAGGAGAGGAACATAGAACAGATTATGGTTGGTTTTGAAAGACAGATAGAAATGGTTGTAGTGAGTATGTTGAGAAGAGGCACAATAAATTAACCGTCCCAATACATTTAGACAAATCTATCTATCTTCACTTAATACACTGTGCCTAAAAGAATAGATCTTTTTTTGAATTTTAAAAAAGAGGATATTTAACATTCTGTGGGTCACTGATTTTTAGACAAATCCTCCCAATTTGACAAAACAACACATGCAGACACAAGTTTGTGCAGCTTTTACGGTGTTTGATTAAAGTGAAGAACAAAATGTTTGTAATTACGTTTATAGAACACTCCCCGCTAAAAAATCTAGTAAGATTTCTGGACAACAGCGCCTCCTGCTGGATCACAGAAAACATAAGTACATTTTTGGTTTCTGTAGAAATCAATTTTAATATTTTCTTTTTAAATATTTATTTTAATATTTTCAATCAAGTCAATTAATCAAAGTTTATTTATAATAAGCCCTTCTCATACCTTGAGCAGCTCGAAGCACTTTAAATTAAAAATATAGACACCAAAATTAAAATAAAAACCCAACCCACCCTTTACCCTCCCCACTCCATCAACACATACATCCCATGACACCAAACACAATAAATATTTATGAAAGTAACATGAAAACAAACTTAAGGCTTGGCTCTGCTGTGAAGAAACAGTATTGTGGAAATCTGTCCATACCAAGAACCAGCTCGGCTTCAGGGGCATCGCCACAGTCCCCACCCAGACCAGGACAGCAATGGGGTCCACTCCACAGCTGTGAGGCTGAAAAACTGGACCCTGACTGCCCCAGCAAGGGCAGCAACCATGGCAACAACCACTGACCAAGCACCACCACAAAGGATTACAATACACTGCGGCTAAAATAATAAGAAAAATGTTCAAATTACACACACACCATGTATGTAAAAACCTAAAAAGGAAAACACCCGTACTGGTGTGCAGTCCAGGCTGGCCATGGGTGATCCTGCCCTGCCTCTTAAAGTGGGAGCAGGCGGGGGCTCAAGTCTCTCAGGTGGTGGCGTGCCTCTCATCTGGGCACCTGCGTAGGTCTGTGTGGTCGGGGCGTTGGGTCTGAACCTGGAGAGGCTTGGGGTGGGGCAGGTCCCTGCCCTGGCCTCTGCGCGCTCTCCGTTCCTCCTTCTCTGCCGTGGGTTTGCCGCGTCTAGTCCTCCGCCTCCGTCTTGGTTGTGGGGGTCCGGTGAATGTGAAGGTGGTTGTTCCCATGTCCTTGTCTGACGGGGGGGCTCTTGGATGCTTGGATCGGCCGGGTTGCTGCGCTGTCTGCCCCTGGCTCTGGGGTGGGGGGTTCCGGGCCTCCTGCCTTTGCTGGAGCATTCAGTGTGATGAAGGTTCACTCTCAGAAGCACACATTCCTTCAACCCACCTGCTTATTCACTGTAGCCCAAATATGGGCATGGGTATTGTTTTTACAGCCCTCTTCAAGAATATTGGTTATGCAAATCTTGTGTGTAGCTGACTGTGTGCATAAGTCTTGTGAGATAAATCTTCCATCACTAATGTCTGAATATTCTTCAAACCTGTAAATAGCTCTGTGCAGACTGTGTGTTACTGTGTGTTACTGTGTGTAGCTGAGTGTGTGTATCTGAGAACTAAGTCATACAATTGACTTATAATACTCTTATGTTATGACAGTGATATCGACTGCCACCCCCACATTTCCCTGATCTTCACCTCTTACCCCCCATCACTAACATCCCTCTCTCTCTCTCTCTCTTCTTTTTTTACCGTCCAACAAGGAAAACATATAAACGTGATTATTATAAATAAAGCTTAGCCTCAAACACAAACAGGGTTTATACAAATATACACTCAGTCTGTCTGTAGATCCATAAACCTCTATTGTAACAGTAAAATCTATCCAACACAAGAGGCCTTCAGCTCTGATCTGCCTGCTCAGCTGTTGGACAGGACAAATAAAAAAATAAAAGAGGCAAATCCCTGAGATAAGAAGGCCAAGACGATAAAAACACTTAATAAGGGATACTTTAAAACCAATCCGGAAAAACACAAGTAACCGATTTTTAAATGGGTGTTATGTGTTAAAGCCCCCGGGTCCTCGTAAGAACTCATGGTGCTGAGTTCTGTATAGTTGTAGGCTTGTGAACGATTTTTTGGGTAACGTAGAGAGCAGGGCATTACAATAATTTACTACTAAAACTAAAAGCATCTCTAGGCTGGCAAGAGGGATGAATGGGCAGACTCTGGCAATATTTTTGATATGATAAAATCCTGTCTTACTGACATTTTTAATATGTGGCATTAAATGTAGGTCAGTGTCAAAAAGTACACTCACACACTGAGGTGGTTCAAATTCTGGAGTTTAGGTGTCATGTTTAGGTGTTAAAACTTATATTTTGTCCTGGTTGAGCTGCAAGACGTTTGCCATCCCTGACTTTCTATCTGAGGCTGTATTCAGACTGGACACATTTGGTCAGCTCCAAGTGAATCAGAGTTCTTTTCCCCTGATAATCCGAATAAGTTTTTAGTCTGAATACACCCAAGTGGAGCCTGGACCGGGACCAAGAACCGCTCTCTGACCCATCTTTGGAGGTGGTCTCGGTTTGTTTCCGATTGCAAATGCGTTTTTGGTGCCCTTTCATACTTTGAGCCCTGCCCCTCTAAAATCCTGTGCACACCCCTGGTGTTTGGAACGGCCTGAAAGCTGCAGCTGCAGTGATGGGGAAACCCAGTGATGACTTACTTCTACAGTGTCTATTAGTCTGCCACGTCTTAAGACCTAAAAAGAATATTCACAAATAGAGCTTTTTAAAAATCCAATCACTCTGATGCGTTTCACAAGGACACATTCAGGACTTCACACATCAAACATGAACTTGTTAAACAACGATGCCAGGAGTCCAGCTGAGGAAAAATTAAAAAAAGAGAAAAGAAAACAGATTTAATTTGTTATTACTGAGAAGCACACATTTTATTTTTATTTCCAGTCTTTGTCTTTTTCTGCAGCATATTTATTTTTAAATAACTTTGACAGGATATATTTTGATATATTATACGTTATTTATTTATTCTATATTTATATTTTGTTTTCATTCATGTAAGATCAAAAAGTTCAGTTTTTAAGGTTTAAAGGTTTGGCTTTAGACTGTTCAATAAATGTTCATCCTGCTCAGCAGAGCCTAGAGCATGTCTTGGATTTTGGCCCCCTGTGCCATTGAGTTTGACACCTCAGCCATTAAACATGCGCTGAACCTTTCCTGCTTTGTTCTCTGACCGTGCTCAGAAGATGCAGGGGAGATCTTCTTCAGGGCCGAAGGCTGATGTTCCTTCGGGGTTCACTTCCCTGTTCAAACCCTCAGAGCCTCCAAAGCGGGTTAAGCCAAAAATATAAAAAAATAAAGTCTCAGTTCTTTCAAGAGGAACTTTCTTTATTACTTTTTTCCTTAACTCCAAAAACGGCGACTGACCACGCGTGTATGCGCTCCACATGCGTGTATGCGCTCCACACGCGTGTATGCGCTCCACACACGTACTCTCCCTCCTCCCTTCCTTCACCAACGGTTTCAGGTTCTGATCACAGCTGCAGAGAAAGGCGGGTGTAGATACCCCATCCATACCCGTGGCGTGTGTGAAATGAGTCAGCATCTGGGTGGCTTCACCGTTCTTTTAAGACGTTAAAACAGCCGTTAACAATAATTTGGTCTTCAAATGTCACGGTTAGGATTAGGTTAAGATGTGGTCTCAGCACGGTTTGGGTGACGTCCAAACATCAGTCCCTCCACCACCTTCCCAGCCAGTGGCGGTTCTACCCTGAATTACTCCCCGGGCGAGACCCTCCTCTGCCCCCCCCCAATAGAGTCACTTTGTCCATTTATTGTAACTGAAAATACAAAAATATTTAATCAAACACAAATAATCTGAAATAAATATTATAAACTACAAATCACACTAATAATACACTAGAATAAATGTAACTGCAGCACTAAGAACAGAAAACACTAACTAAAACCTAACCTTTGTGGCCTTCCTGATGCAAGCTTGTCAATAACGTCATCATATGAAATCTGCTCCCCCCCTGAATGATTGATACTAACAACAGCAGGTTAGTGAGTTGCTCCTGAGACATTGGTGATCTCAGGTATGACTTGATCAACTGGACTTTTGAAAAGCTAACAGCAGCAGCAGCAGCAGCAGCAGCAGCAGCAACAGCAGCAGCAACAGCAGCAGCAGCAGCAGCAGCAGCAGCAGCAGCAGCAGCAGCAGCAGCAGCAGCAGCAGCAGCAGCAGCATGCTACCATCACAGCTTATTTAACATTATGAACTAATATACAACAATAAAACACAACAAAAACTTTGTGATACAGCAGAGCAGACAGACACACGAATCATAACTAATGTTACAAGTTAAGGCAGAGCAAACATTTAAGAATAAATATCTTAAAAATGACGTTATTTACAATATTTGGGCCTACTTCAGTTTTGATCATGATAGACCAAACAAGAGATTTTTCCTCTGCAACGTTGTTGATGTTGGAGGGCAGATAGCATTCGAATTTAGAAAACGTGCATCTAGCTATGCGATAATACCCTTTTCTTTGTCTCTTTTCTCCTCTTCTTCTCTTTTCTTTCTAAATTGGGCACCAGCTTTGACCTTTTTTCTCCATATTTCAGATGTTTTTGCATTTAGCATAAATGTCCTGACATAGGTATCAAGTCTGTCGACTAAACCAACTGTCATCTAAGTGAAGAATTTTTTTTGTTTTCCCATTTTTTATTTGGGCATTTCACACAAAAATAACCAAAAAAAGCATGATTTTTTATACCTATTTTATACCCCCCCGTTCGTCAAACATTTCCTGCAGGAGCGCGTGCAGCTGCACCCAGGGGCGCCAATTCGCTACATGGCGGCGCAATTTTTATTTTTACTTTTTCATCAAGCACTGAGCCGCGGCCCGCGACCGTTGCCCCTCTGGAAGAAGATCCAGCCAGGTTTGCGCATGCGTTTTGCGCTCCGTGCTCACCTCAGCCTGCACCCTTCACCCCGCGCCCCCTCCCTTCTCCTTCTTCACCCCGCGCCCCCTCCCTTCTCCTTCTCACACACATTTGCGTCTACTTCTCAAAGACAGGAGGGAGCGCAGCTGCGGGGCGGGGGCGCCGCCAGGTTTCAGGCTGTTACAAACTCTGTGATATAAGTAAACCAATAGTGATGCATAAAGTATTTTACAAGAGCTGAGCCGCTGGCGCCGCCCCTCCGTCATTTTTCCGCCCCGGGCGATCGCCCGTATGGCCCGTGCCTAAAACCGCTACTGTTCCCAGCCTTGTCCCACCAGGTGACCCTCGCCCCCCTGAGATTTGTCTGTTTGTTTGAGAACCACTGTGTTAAAACAAGAGTATTGTGCAGATGAAATAGTTGCAGGAGATCAATACTCTGTGTACTAAAAAAACCCTGAAGAGATAATAAAGAATGCATAAATGTGTGAATTTTGTTGCTATTTTCAGCTCCATGACCTTTAATTCTAACTATGATGAGAGATGTTTCAGCATTTCTCCCTGTATCTTTGACTTGCAGTTAAGAATGACTTCCACACCCAATAACTGAGAAACTTTATTCGGAGGAAAGTGTAAAAATCACTGCTCAACACAAACAGAGGAACTGAAGAGCAGCTTTAACCAGGGTCCCCGTCAGAATGCTGGAGGGGCTTTCCCGCCCCCTCCCGGGACAGCCGGTCGGCCTGCTCGTTGCCTGTGTAGCCAGAGTGTCCAGGTATGTGCAGCTGAGGAAGAGGAGAGGTTATCTTCACACATGTCCCAGGACTACGAGTCTGAGTTTGAACTACCTTCAGATGACAGGTGGATGACAGAGAATGCATCTACGCACAGGAGATCTCTACGTATAAAACTCTGATTCTAAGGCTTTCTTTATTCAAATTGTGGTGAATCAGAAGAAGATAAAAACAACATGCCCTTTGAAAAAGCTGGTAGCAACGTACGTCACCAGCTTCCTGCTCTGCTCCATTCTGATCATCCAATCAGACAAATAGATCCATGAACGAATCTGTTTTCCTGGTCTGAGCTGGAATCTGGATCAGAACCGAACGACTCGAATTTACTCACCATTTCTGTTGCACCTCTAAGTCTATGAATTAATGTCGTTTGATATTTGACTATATACAAACCCTAACAACATTTACGTCAGTGTCGTATGTATATATGTATGTAAAAATGTATGAATAAATACATAAATAAAACTGGCCAAGAGCATGAAGACAACTCTGCCAAAAATCTTTTCACTGCTATCCCTTCCTCACACAAAAACCTAAAGCCCAGCAACAACCCCCCACACCCTAACCTCCCTAACACTTTCCTCAGGTAACGACCACATAAACCTGGGAAGTAATGCTCATTTAGCCACCAGAGTTAGCCAGCCAGCTTCCACTAGTTAAAAGTAGGCCCTGAAAAGCCTGCAGTCAACAGAAACTGTTCAGATTCTGAATCCAACAGAAAAGTCATAGTTTCTTCTGATTATTATTTTTTTTTCCTGAAGGTCAACAGTAACCAGCCCCTGTGGTTTTAATAAACCACTTACTTCATTTGGTCAACTCCAGGTGACGGTCTGACCTCCACCGGTCACATGACTAAGCTCTGAGGCGGGGGTTAGGGGGGGTTTTATGCTGGCACAGGTGTTGGACAGACAGACTTGAGAACATTTCTCTTGGATGTTTCATACTTTTCTGAGCCAACACATGTTTTGTTTTTTTACACATGTCTGTAACATGTTGATTGAACGTGTACACAGTACAAAGTTCCAAGATAAATGTCTAACAAATAGATCAAAATGCTAAAAACATAGGACAGAACAAGAGTAAAGGAGGGGGGGCACTGCACAGTAGTAGGTACAAACATTTTGTGGGGGCTGTTTGCGCCTCGCTTAGTTAAACATTCCATGTTTTCAAAGGTTTTAAACTCAATTCCTTTCACTTGTAGTGCTAAAATCATTTTTACTTAATATAATTTAAAGGCAATTATTAATATTTAAAAAAGGTAAGGATTCTCTTTTTGAATCACCTTTCCAGGTAGTAGTGGTCTTTAGGGATGACATCACTCATAATGATAATATGTGTAATTCTGTACAGGATCCAAACATGTGAGACTGATTGGCATTTGTCTGTCCACACAATATTCCAATTTGTGTTGTTTTATAGAACCTGAGAATAATCTTCCATTCTCTCCATCTCCTAGGTCTAGTTTATGTTAGTTGTGTCTCACGTGGTAAAAGCCAATATTGGGCAATATTTAGCTCCTTTTCCCATTTTAATTTGACAGCCAAGGTACTATTATCTTTATGTTTTATAAAGTTTAGAGACAGTCTTGTTAGGTAGCTGTTTATAGGAGCTACAGTAGTCTAAAGACTGTCAACACTGGAGCTGAAGCTCTGCCATAAACTATCACAAAGATGGATGTTGTCCCCTGATTGGTAGTTAACTCTAGCGCCCCCTGGTGACAGTATGACAGTGGAGCACAGCAGCACCATTTTTTTGCAGAGGGTCAGATGTCCTGAGGTGACAATGCGTGAGGGGGGGCCGACCGTTCAGCCTGCATTCTTTCAACCTTATTATACCTTTAAACAATTCATTGAAACTTCTTTGCACCACACGCACTTTATCAGAAATAACTCTCAAATGCTCTCTGGAAAGTTCTAAATGTAAATTGTGTGAACAGGAAAATAACACAAACAGAAGACTCACGTGTCAGTGTTGCCACAATCACATTTAAAAAAATCAGTTTTTACACAGTTTATAGAAAATATTCTGGATTTTCTGATTGGAGTTGGTGGGAATTTGGACGCGGGGCAAACTTTGGACACGTCTGGTCTAAACCTTAGATTCTTGTGAAAACACAGATGACTTCTCATCTTAAACAAAACCTACAAATCCTCTCATACAACTGTTTTGAATAAAGCATTAAACCATTTTTGGTGAGTCCAGAAGCTGTTCTGTGCTCAGTGAGGGTCAAGCATGCAGAGCAGATAAACTTACCCACACCACTTCCAGCTCGGAGTTTAACTCATCCAGCTTCACAAAGTCTTCTTTGTTTGTGACCAGCCCGCCAGATTTCAGCCTCCAGCCGTTCAGTTTCCAGTTCTTCACCCAGCTAGTCACACCTGCATGAAACACCACCCACCGTCAGCCCAGCGGAGGGGTTTCTGGACCACCCCCGTCTGAAAACCAAGGGCTGTGACTCACCATTGATGGTGAATTTGCTGTCAGTGTAGAGAACCAGCTTTTGGATGCCGTGCTCTTTGGCTTGTTGCAGAGCTTTGCAGGCCGCCTGTTCAGTGAGATCAAAGCAAAACAGCCGTCATTCCTTCAATTAAACATCAGGTAACATTTGATAAATATGAAATGATGATTCCTACACATGCATAACAGAATAACAAATATTCCATGAAGCTGACTCTGCAGTCTGACTGAACAGAGACCTGCTGACCTGGATCTCTGCACGTTGGTTGGTCTGCCGTCCCTCTAGCCGCTCTGCCACATTTCTGTCCAAAAGGCAGAAAGACATGACGGATTGCTTACGACATTGGCGTGCATTCTGGATGGTTGAGTTTCCTCACAGCGGGTGGTTGTGGCCCCAGTACACTCCAATGCCGGCGCGGGCCCCAGCCTTCCCGTTACATGAGCAGCAGCCGTCAGTATAAACGACCACGGCATCACCTGCAGCAGAGACCAACAGCTGAGAGACGCCGCGATGCTGCAAGCGGCGAGGCTGCAAGCGGCGAGGCTGCAAGCGGCGAGGCTGCAAGCGGCGATGCAGGCAGCTGCTTACCCATGTAGGTGAAGCCGTCGGAGGTTCCTTCAGATGAAGGTGCTCCCGACTCTCTCGGCCGTTTGGCATGCAGCTCCTCCTCCTCCTCACTGGAGCGGCTCCTCTTGCCAAGAGGGATGTAGTGCAGAGGCTCCGGGCCCCGTTTAGGAAGCAGAGGAACCTCCGCCTCTGTGGACAAAACGCCACTTTGGGTCACGTTTATGGGGTGACTGCATGCAGTCAGCTGCTCACCTGAAGCCCACAGGACGGCTCCACAGGTGTGAGGGGTTCACCTGAACTCAACTGCCACGCATCAGGATTTAAAGGGACTTCCGAGCATTTCCACATGCAGGTTTTTCACAACGTTCTTTCAGACATTTAAACAAAGATGCTATAGGACTCATCGGTCTGACCTGCGCTCTGGCGTGGAGGCGCAGACAGCTCCACGCCCCGCACGAAGGCCCACGCGTCCCGCTCCGAGGCGAACTTCTTGAAGGAGGCTGCAGGGAATTTCTCCACTTGGCTCCTGCATTCATCCCTGAGTTCAGGATTAACGGGAGCATTGCTCATTAAGAGTAGCCTGCTGCCAAACAGCAGTGCACCTCCACCAAACCAGACTGTATTCTTGTTTTCAAGTCAGAGTCTGAATAGAAAAACTGAACAACAACAAAGTGGAGTGCTTGACGAGCAGCGTTAGCCTCACCATGAGCTGTAGACTCCCGGCTTGAAGCCTTTCCTGACCGCGTAGAAAAACTTCCCCTTCGGCATGTCGTCGTTAACGCTGCAAACTGTCCTCTGAAGCGCCCTGAGGAGCCGGGACACCCGGAACATCACAAGCCGGCAGACAAGCACCGACACCCGGACGGGGTTAACATCGTCAAACGATCAGAGCCTTCAACGCGTCTAATGTTTCATTTTCACAGTAAAAGACCCCTTTATGGCGATACGATTCTGTTTTAAGTCATCGTTGTAAAAATTATTCCTGAGATGACTATTTTTTTATCTTATAACGCAACTGACAACATTACAGTGCAAAAGCAGCGCAGACCCGGCGCTGAACAGATCACCTGTGCGCGGTGCATGCTGGTTATGTTTTCGCTCCGACGTCACGGTCTCGCCGCAACAAAGGTATCGCGAGAGCAGTGTCGTTTTAAAAAGAAATATATAAAAAATAATTAACAAATATTGCACATACGAAATACCAAAAACAAAACTCCACACTGTGTGCAAAATACAATTTTCACGTTCGCCAAGAAAATGAACAAAAAAAAAAAAAAAAAAAAACATAATAATGACAATGTAAAACAGGTTAAGCAAAAATAAAACAACAATAATAAAGGCAAAGGAATCTGTTAAAACAGTGGTTCCCAAACTTTTTCTGCAGGGCCCCCCTTTCTGAAGATTAGAATATTTTCGAGCCCCCCACACTGACACAAACATACAAATCCTTTGTTTCTAAACTCCACCGCGCCTTATAACATGTGGTTAATGAGAAATCTTTCTCTGAACGGTAGAATTCTGTTATCTAAAGCTGAAGGAATCTCTACATCTGTCTATGTGTCTCTGTCTTTAGAAATGCCAAAACACATCTGTAACCTATTAAACAAAACATTATTTGATTTTATTTGGAGGAAAAAATGTCATTACTTAAGGAAAAATGTTTTGTGTAACACCAGAAAACATGGGGGCATGGATGTATTAACCTTAGAAACTTTAAACAACTCTTTTAAAATAAAGTAATTTATTGAAAGGTGAAGACAATATCTGGAATGCATTTCCCAAATATATATTTGACACAATGGGAGGCATTAAATTCTTGCTAAAATGTAATTATAAAATTGAAAAATTACCCAAAAAACTTTTAAACTTTTACAAAGAAGCCCTGCTGGCCTGGAAACTCCTTTATAAACATAATTTTTCTCCAACAACTTGTTTTATTTGGAATAACAGTAATGTACAATACAAGAATAAATCACTTTTTCTTCCTAGATGGTATGATATTGATATTGTTTTAATCAGACAACTTTTCAATTCTCATGGACATCTTCTGACGTATGAAGAATTTCTTTAAAATTCGGTATTCCTGTTCCACCCAGAGAATATGCCATAGTGTTAGATGCTGTTCCAACCAGTCTACTTCAACTGTTTGAAGGGATTTATAACACAAGTCTATTAGGAACCCAGACAATATTTTTGACAATGTGGATATTTGTGTTAATTCAGTTTCCAATAAACAAATAAGAAATCTTTTACAGACCACAACCTTACCTGCTGGGAGGTTTTATTGGGAGTCCAAATTTGTGGACATAAAATGGAGTTATGCTTGGACTATTAGCAATAAATACTGTCTAAATAACAAAATAAAAGAAGTGTCCTTCAAAATATTGCATTGTATATATCCTACCAAAAGAACTTTGAGTAGATTTGTTGTGGATATGGACCTGTTTTGTTCATTCTGTGGAACTCAGCAGGAAACTATTGATCATCTGTTTGTGGACTGCAGACATACAAATAAGTATTGGATTGAAGTGGGAAACTATATTGGAAATATAACTACACAAACTGTTACATTTTTAGATAAAGACATTATTCTGGGTTACCTTAATGTCAAAGTAGACAAAGATTTTATCTTCATCACACAATTGTTTTTATTATTGGCAAAATTCCATATCCATAAAGCCAAATGGTCAAACTCCAAACCTTAATTCCAGCAGTTTTTGAGTGAAATCAATCAGTAATGTACCACTGTCAAACATCTGCAAAACCAAAAAGCAATTCCAACTAATTTGATTTTTGAAAAAGTAAAAATTTATTAAACCCCAAAGATTTTTGAATTAATGATTCTTTTTGTCTTATGTTGTATATGTATGTATTTTTATAATTTTTGTTTTATTTCTTAAAATTTTCTGCAATGTGTACACATTTCAATTCCCCCTGAGACATTCACATTGTTTTTTGTATTATGTTGTTTGTCAATAAAGTATGAAAAAAAAACTCGACGCGCCCGCGCCCCCCTGCAATACCCCAAGTTTGGGAACCACTGTGTTAAAGTATCAAAAGAGAGCATGTTTGAACTGTTCTGACAGCTTTTTGTTAGTGGAGGATTTTATACTGTTTACATACAGAACCATTTCTTTCTGAAAATACTGTGTTTTTTTTGTTGGCATATTTACATTTGTGTATAAAGTATTTACCCATAATTGTAAGTAAATTAACTACATATATTTTTTCTGCATTAAGTCTTCCTTGTGTAAAATATCCCAAAATAATATGCTCATAAATAATCTATAATCCTCACATAGATGAGTTCTTATAAAATGCATCAAATATTTCCAAAAACGTCTAGTGAAGGAGCAAAACCAAAAAAGATGAGGCAGTTTCTGGTGAGGAATGACAGAATGAACAGTTTATGTCCAGATCTTTTTTAAACTTAGTAAAGAAGTGTTTCACTGGATAAAATGTATGAAGAATTTTGAAAGAAAAGTATCTGATTTTATTGGTGATGAAATACTTTTGGGGCAGGGACCAAACCTTTTCCCACTGAATTCTTCAGCCAAACCTATTCCAGAATGAGATAACATACAGTTTTGTGGCAAACTCATTTAGAAACAGAGAACGGATACTTTGATTATTCCTGCCAGCTGAAAAACATCTCTTTCCACACCACAATTCTGTTAATTTGGGAGGAGAACATGGAGTATTTGAAGCAGAACTGCTCCACAGAAGTCTCACACCACCTGGGATGCTCCAGTAACCAATGCAAACTCTGCAGGTGAGACATGCAGACTGTAGGTGGACAGAAACTCAACGTATGACATCAGGTTACCTTGTGGATTCATCAGCTGTGTCACAAGAGAAATGTTCTTTTCAAACCAATTTTCAAGAAAAATACTCTTGTTTTTGTATCAAAAATCTGCATTATTCCAAATATAGTAGCGATGAGGAGAAAAAATTATGTTAGTAGATCAAAGTCCACGCCAGTATTGTTTTTTTGTTTTGTTTTTGTGTTTTTGACATGAATCAAAATGCAATACAGTACACAAATTGTAGTAACGGTTATCATCAAGTAAAAAAAAATCCACAATAAAAAACAGTTAAACAATACCTGCTTACTATGCAGTCAACCCAACATAAAAATGACAAATAAAAAAAAGAGAATTAAAATTGAAATAACATGACAATTTAGGATTGAAGCTTTGAGTAGTCTGATTGCTTGGGTAAAAAGTGATTATATATTTTCAATTTTTCTAAGGAGGCCAAATATATTTTAAAATCTTGTTCCTTAAAATGTTTTTGTAATTGGACTTTACTCAGCCATTTTCTTTTGTTTATGTAATATTTTGCTAATATTATCATTAGATTTCCTAAATAGCTATGTTTCATTGGAATGAAAGAAAGGGTCACGGAAGACAAGCAGTATTCTAATTGTAGATAAGAAACATTTTCTCCAAAAATTCCCATAAATTACGTCCACACCTCACTTCAAACCACGGATAGTGCAGGACAATTGAGGTGTTCAATGCTGCCTGACAGTAAAAGCACTTTATGCATTCTTTAAGGAAAAATATACAAATATAATCTCTTACCAGGGGATATCTATGTATCATTTTGCATATAAATTATTTTATTCTATTGTTAATTAATGTATTTATAGGACAATAAAGATATTATCCTGATAATTTTCTCATCTATGTTAACATTCTCCAGCAGTAACGTTTTGGGCTTCCCTTCATGATCAGCTCTGGTGGGAAAACTTTCTGCCAATCATTTATTTGAACAAGGTCAAAGAGGTTTCATTAAAAACTTGCATAAATTTGATCCAACGAATCAGTTCATGCAAAGGTTAAAAAAAGCTGTAAAAACTGGACATTTCATGAACAATATGAAACACTAATACACAAATTTTGGATCTGTACTCAAACTAAACTAGTATGGAACAAATTGTTGACTCCCATCAGTACTTAAATCTATTCCTATTTCTTCCTGAGCTGGAAGAACATTTTGTTTGGCTTTATTGATTATCATAATAAACTATCTTCACAATTCTAGAAACCTGCTGATTTTATAGCAAAAGATATACAAAAGCAAATTAAGTGATAGAAACCTACATCTCTTATTCATTTGCTCAAATCACCTCCGTCATCTTTATCACCTTAAAAATAACATATTGCCTTTATCGTTGTCTTCAACTGTTGTAAACTCCTTGGCTTTTTAAATAAAAATATTTTTTTCAGTGTATTGCTCGTTGATCTATTATATTTGTCTTATACGCGTTTTGAATAACGCTTTTGAAAAATGCTCTGCGATCACCTTCATCTCATGCGCCTTTCCCCGCCCCCTCTTTCAGTCCCTGGTATCGCCGACAATCCTTTTTTTTTTTTTTTTTTGCATGCTAAAGTCATCTCAATCATCATTTGTATTTGTTAGCGATTTTGGTGTAATAATTTAGAAGTTCTAATGAAAAAAAAAGTTTTCTGCTGAATTATCGCGATACCTCTTGGATTATAAACTGTACACAGGAAGCCACGCGATGTTTGGCATACTCGCCTGATTGGTTGTATTCAGCTCTCGCGATGTTCCGGTCTCTTCCTTGGCCGTCGTTGTTGGAGGTTAGTCGTGCTATCTTTCAAGGAACAGCGTTTTCTGGCGAAAACATGTCTTTTCAGTGTTGAATTGGGATATAACTTCACCAAAGGAACAACATTGTGTTGATACCTTAGATTGTGTTCTTTGTGGTGACGGATGGTTTTCTAAGAGCTTTATTTGATCCGTACTAAAGCAGCGGGTTAGCAGGCCTTGCTCATTAGCCACTCAGCCTCCAGAGTGAAAATGTGGAGCTCAGCTCAGGAGATGTTCTGATTATTTTTGAAAAACTATTCCTGCCTTGTTTTATTAAACTTTAAGAAAGCGGGTCAAGTTGGACGTGTTCTACAGACCAACTTTTCTCGGCTTTCATCCCCACGGTGGTTTTCAGTCCGCGGGGCTGAAGGTCCAGCTGTGGTCCGGGCTGCGTGCCTCTGCTGTTCCCGGTTTAGCAGCCAGCGACCTCCACGCCGCAGCCGCGGGCCTTGACGGACGGAGCAGAGCGAACATTAACATGTTTCATGTTTCCCTGCAGACACTGAGGCCATGTTTAGTACCAGCGCTAAAATAGTGAAGCCTAATGGCGAGAAGCCGGACGAGTTCGAGTCCGGGATCTCCCAGGTAAGCCAGAGTATCTGAAGGCTGATGTTTCATGAGGTTCAGGACTGAGCATGAAATCTGACAGACCTGCAGAGTTAACGGTGTCTGTTCATGAATCAACCTGACTTTAACAGACGCTCCTCTGTTTCAGGCTCTGCTCGAGCTGGAGATGAACTCTGACCTGAAAGCTCAGCTGAGAGAGCTGAACATCACAGCTGCAAAGGTGGGTTTAGTCATCCATGCAGACAGTAAACTGGTGGATGATTGGTCTAAACCCGACGCGGACGTCCAGAGAGTTATGCTCCTGGTTCTGTCCGGGTGGCGTATGGGAGCGTAGCTTTGAGCTGAGACGTACATTCCCGTTCCACAGCGTCGTACAGAAAGCTCTGCCCCCGGCCTCGGCTGGTGAGGGCGGGCGTCCTGCATATTCCTACATCTTCCCAGAGTCCTTTGGGCCGTTACTGGGGAGCTAAACCATGCAGTGCACATTGAAAACACATTGTTTTTGTGTATTATCAGGCTTAAAGGGGGTATTATCGCCTCAGTTGGTTGAGGGTTCATCGCTTCTTTTTGCTTTCTTTCAGGAAATTGAGGTTGGCAGCAGCAGGAAAGCCATCATCATTTTCGTTCCCGTTCCTCAGCTGAAGTCCTTCCAGAAGATTCAGGTGCGCCTGGTTAGGGAGCTGGAGAAGAAGTTCAGTGGGAAACACGTTGTCTTCATTGCACAGGTACGCCCAGGTGCACACACCAGGTGATGTAAGTCCTTCTCCAGTCATCTTTGATCAAAGTGTTCCCCGTGGTCTTCTAATTATGATTATGCTATTTTTAGTTCAAATTAAACCTGTCGCTTTCCAGGACCTAGTTTCTGCAGAGCAGCAGCTCAGTAGAATTTCGCCTGCCTCACTTCCTGTCATCCATCTGTTTACTCTCCTTGCTAGCTTACAGCCCTCACACACTCAATCAAGCATTAGCGGTGCAATCTCCTAGTGTATATCCAGATTGCAGCTCAGACGAATTGATGCATCAGAATAGAGCAGAGCAGGGAGCTTGTAGCCTGCTGACCTACGTTGCTGCCTCTCAGTGGAGTGGCTCTTTAAGAAACAGAAAGGGACTGACCTGAAAGGAAATGGCAGCTTAGGACTGGTCACAATTAAAGTGAGGCTCAAACAATGCTTGTCTAAAAGTCACCTCTGAAGATCTGAAGTTATTTTGATTTCTGACGGCAGGTTGTAAAACATATCTAAAAGCATGAGGTCATGTTAGTCCTCTGCAGAAGCCGGTGGCTGTAGTCCTGATTGCAGGGATGTTCTGTCCTCTAGAGGGCGATGGATGGACGGGTACGGTTTGATACCTCGTGTAACGACGCGGACGTCCAGAGAGTTATGCTCCTGGTTCTGTCCGGGTGGCGTATGGGAGCGTAGCTCTGAGCTGAGACGTACATTCCCGTTCCACAGCGTCGGACAGAAAGCTCCGCCCCCGGCCTCGGCTGGTGAGGGCGGGCGTCCTGCATATTCCTACACCTTCCCAGAGTCCTTTGGGCCGTTACTGGGGAGCTAAACCATGCAGTGCACAGACATCGATGCTAAACGTTTTGTAAACTGACCATTTTCTTGCAGGTTGAAAGGGTATATATCCTGCTTTCCCCAAGCCTTTCAGAGAAAACTATGCATAGAAATAAGAATAGATTACTTTTTGCACATTAAAGAACACATTTGAATTGAAATGGGTTATTTTTGCAACTCATTTTCCAATCTGGAAGTAAGACGACTCGATCTCTGTGGCTCCGCCTTTCTATCCTTATGGGCGCTGCCCATTTCATGACCTCATCCTGGAGCCTGCCTCTGCAGCGTGTCTTCCTTTTTCTCTTGAAAACAAACATCTAAACTTTTACGAAGACTGAGGTGCATATTGTGCTATGAAAGCATTTAGCTGATCACCGCTAGCTCCACAGAGAAAGTGTGTGTTAGCCTGGGGGCGGGGCTTGCAGCGCAGACACTTCTTGGAAGGGGCTGTTCCTCACTTATCTATGTCACAACTTGAGGACCTGCTCATTTCCGTGGGTTGGGAGGGGCTGGTGCTCAGGGCAGGATTTTTAACGGAATACACAGAAATGTGTGAATGGATCAGAATACCGGTTTAGGTTGTTTTGTGAGGAATGAGCATCAGAAAACACTCAAGAGCTCAAGTTGATTTTGTACGATATAGACACTTTAATGAAACAAATATCCTGACTTTGTTGAATTTCAGCGGAGGATTCTGCCCAAACCCACCAGGAAAAGCCGCACAAAGAATAAGCAGAAGCGTCCCAGGAGGTATGATGTCTACAACATTCAGCACTGAAACCACCTTTAGAGTTGATTCTCACTGATCTAAACCCAGTCAGAGCTGCAGAGTCATTATGAATCTGTTTTTCCATTTATGCTACATATAATTTAACAATTGTTTTTGTCATAAATAAAACCAATGTAAAAAGGAGAAAAGACATTTTTGTTTTTCTTCTCTTGACAATAAGGTTGAGTGTCTTTTTAAATTAGACAACTTAAAACTGTTTACTTACTTATAGAAGCACCTCAGTCCGAAATTTAAACATCTGCATTAAATAAGCACTAAAAAAATTATGCCTTTAAAAATGTCTCTAACTTACATTTTTGTAGCCAGGATGCCACAGTGCAGGGTAACAGAACTATAAAGCCTGTGTTTGCAGACCTCTGAAGCTGCTTCATTAACGGTGACCGAGGTGGAGACTAGATATAAAAGCAGAGTAGTTGGGGCGGATACAAACCTAAAGGCTTTCTCAGTGTTGTGAGCCGTGTGTGATCCTTCCCATCATGCATTTGTTGAAAGTGCTGACTCGGGGCTAAACGGTGGTGGTAGAGGATAAATGATTGGTCTAAACCCGACGCGGACGTCCAGAGAGTTATGCTCCTGGTTCTGTCCGGGTGGCGTATGGGAGCGTAGCTCTGAGCTGAGACGTACATTCCCGTTCCACAGCGTCGGACAGAAAGCTCCGCCCCCGGCCTCAGCTGGTGAGGGCGGGCGTCCTGCATATTCCTACACCTTCCCAGAGTCCTTTGGGCCGTTACTGGGGAGCTAAACCATGCAGTGCACAGATTTTTCAAAACCTAATATTTTCTGTTCCAACAAAAACGTTATGATCAAAATTCAAGTCTTTAAAAGTAATTTTATAAATGTTGATACAGGATCGGGGGGGGGGGGGGTAGTCCCATGTGGTTCAGCAGCAGCTTGTTAGACTTCAGAGAATGCTTTAGATCATTCTTACTTTGTCAGTCAACCTAGTTTTGTGTTTTATTTTAGAAATCAAATCAAACTATTGATCCGTGTTTGGGTTAACGTCCTGATGGGTTTGTCAGTACGGTAAGGGGGAGCCCGGTGTGGGTGTTCAGGTTTTAACGGGTGTTTGGCTCCTTCCTCAGCCGTACGCTCACCGCAGTCCACGACGCCATCCTGGAGGATCTGGTGTTCCCAAGTGAGATTGTGGGAAAGAGAATCCGGGTGAAGCAGGACAGCAGCCGGCTCATCAAGGTCCATCTGGACAAGGCGCAGCAGAACAACGTAGAACACAAAGTAAGCAGTAGCCTGTGGCCGTGGTCCTGGCTGCAGGGATGGACGGATACGGTTTGATACCTCGTGTAACGACGCGGACGTCCAGAGAGTTATGCTCCTGGTTCTGTCCGGGTGGCGTATGGGAGCGTAGCTCTGAGCTGAGACGTACATTCCCGTTCCACAGCGTCGGACAGTAAGCTCCGCCCCCGGCCTCGGCTGGTGAGGGCGGGCGTCCTGCATATTCCTACACCTTCCCAGAGTCCTTTGGGCCGTTACTGGGGAGCTAAACCATGCAGTGCACAGACATCGATGCAAAGAACAGTTTGTTTTTTCAGGAATGATGCAGTCATCAGCCTATTTGAGGCTGATTCATCTTTGTGATTAATGTTCTTTTCAGTTCTTTGTACTTGTGACAGATTTTCCCACAACAGAACAGACGCATGAGAACAAATGATGTTGTAATTGAACCTCTGAGGAGACAGGAGAATGTGACGTTTGAATCTTTTTCAGGTGGAGACCTTCTCTGGTGTCTACAAGAAGCTCACAGGCAAAGACGTCGTGTTTGAATTCCCAGAGTTCCAGCTGTAAATGCAGATGACAAAATAAATTTGTTTACTGTCTGCTGTTGTCGTATTTCAGTCTGTTCAAACAAATGTAGTTTAATCCTCAAAGCTGGTTTTGTGGATAACTGGAGCGCGTTTTGGGGGAAGCCCGGTCTCATGCGGAGAGACGGCGTCCATCCCACCCGGGACGGTGCCGCTCTTCTTTCTAGAAACATTTCTGCTATCCTTAGTCTGTTAACCTGACAACCCAGAGACGAGACCCGGGCGCAGAGCAGCAGTGTAAAACGCTCCTCTGAGCCTCCCTTAGGGTTAGTGCCGGTGCAAAACCCATGCAGGGAAAGTCAAGCAGGTCCGAGCTTTAGCTTATGTGCTGAAAGACAAATGAAAGGAGCGCGTCATAGAAACTTTACAGTGACAGACAGCAGTTCTCACAAGCAGAATTATGAAAAAACTTGGCTAACTATCAGGATTTCAGGGAAAGGAGGTGGTTTGGCAGTAATATCACAGTCTAGCCTCCTCTGCACTAAAGTCAAACATGTTTATAAGTCATTTGAAAGCATCATACAAGGAAACGTGCAACAATGTGGAAAATCCTTGGTGTGATCTGGCAATGTGGTGTGATACAGCAATAAACAAAAAAGAACAGCAAAATCAGTGAAAAGCTGCAGGAGACGATCTTCTAAATGTGCTTTACTACTGTCATGATTATTAACAGGTTCACAAAGTAATGTATAATTATAGAAATATTTTTATTTTAAATCTAGAAATTGAGTTTTATGCCAATAGGGTCCTTCAGAGTTGGGTATAAATTGATGCCCCCCCCTTCCCTTTTTGCTGTTTTGTGGGGATGGGAATAGAAGCCCCATGAAGCCTCATTGGGGTTCATGTAATTGTGCCGGAAAAATGAACCACCCATTCAGGGCTTTGAAATCACACAGAACTGCGCCATCTGGTGGCGGACTGGACGTATATCGACATGTTTCAACAAAGCTCCTTGTAACACTTCAATGTGGAAATGATGATGAAAAAACGTAAAACAAAAAAATGCTGTAATGATCATTAGAAAAAAAACTGACGTAAAACAACACAACATTCGATGTTTTCTGTGAGAGATGCTTGACAGCAAAATACACATACATGGAGAAAATAAACACACAAAAAAGAATAACTAATCGTGAACTGATGACCTCTGGATGCAAACCCCTGACTGTTCCACTCAGCTATCTCTACTGTCATGAATTTGGCTTGCCATTATAAAGTCATTGAAGTTTGTTTTTTTATATACAACGTTCATAGTGTATTGTTTTATTAGGAGAAATCGAGTTGAAATGATCCTGAGCCACAGAACGTTTCTTTCTAGAAGCCATGGTAAAGCACAATGAACTGACGCTGATTCCAGTCTTTGGGAAAGAATGAAACTGGTCGGGAAATGTTCGGGATTCATTTCGAATTTTTAGCGCGCCCAACTGTTCAAAACACATGTTACATCAGAAGCGTGGTTCGACCAAACGAAGCATTTGGCGCGTCATACGTCATCAACCACGTGATCTGTGCTAGTTGACACACGCCCCGAAACCAATGACTTATATACAACTCATTGGCCGAAACACTGTTCATGAAAGTGAGACGCGTGCCGAAGCGTCGTGTCCATCGGGCCGTCCCCAGCTGTTTCTTTGTATTCAAGGTTGGTGCTAGTTTGAACTTTATGTCTTTAGTTTTGGGACTTTATCTGAGCGCAGCCCGTGTTGACGCCATGTGTGTTGTTACAGAACAAAGACGACTGCTCCAAGAACGTTCCTCCGGTGTCTAGTGGCTTCCTGAGGAGGGTGCACAAAATAACACAACGGGGAGCAGAGACGACAATATTTTTGAATCTGTGCGGTGAGTGATTTTTTTCTTGGTTGCAAGGAAGGACCCGAAAGACGGCTTAGCATCAGGCTAACATGTGCTAGAAACTTTAGCCGTGGAGGAACTTCAAACTCTGCAGACATTCTGCAATGAGCATCTTGGATGTTAATAAAATATGTGGGAATAACTTCAGTAAGGACCACAAGCCACAAGGTTTTAATTTTTTTTAGAAAATTGTTTATTTAATGTTATAGCATGCTTCAAGTCCTCTGCCTGCAGTTTTTTGTCGTATTAAGAGCTTGAATCCGTGACCGCGCTTATTTAAATTGTTGGCTATTATTTGATTTGTCAGATTCGGGTCTGAACGACCAATGCCGCGCGTTTCGTCAAGTTTCCTCCATGTTTAGGGGGTTTTGGGGACCTTATTTATCTTGTACCTTTCACAAAGCTGTGAATATTGAACCAAACAGTCGTGAGAAAGTTGCCGTTGGCTCACAAATGTCCACTAAGTCCACTTTACCTTTTTCCGATTCAAAATCAAAGTATAAGCCATCCCGGGTAAGCAGAAGTTTTTCGATGGTGACGCAAACATGCACGAACTCTTTGCGGTCCCTAAACTTCATCCTTTATTTTGTCTGGACACCACTGGGAACACAAATTCACATGATGGTTTAGAGTTTCTCACATCTGGGTAGCAGCATTTCCACCTTCGGTCATCTGGAGCTTCGGATCCCGGGGCTCCGCTTTGCGAAGGCGGCTGCCGGTCCGAAGACACAGAGCTTGTCCGCTAGCACGAGCTAGCACGAGCTAGCACGAGCTAGCACGAGCTAGCACGAGCTAGCACGAGCTAGCACGAGCTAGCACGAGCTAGCACACAGCTCCACTGCTCCTAGCATGTGTCTGTTAGCAGCCGGACATACGGAGACAGCACTGACGTCATCGCCCCCCTCCCCTGAAAATGCAAATGCAATCCCCTCTTTGAATTTTCATTATGACACAGAATAAGTAGAAATGAAAAAGCATGAAGGATTGATGTTCATTTAGTCATTTGATGCAGTTACATTTTGAAAATGAAAAGGCATTTCTGTTCATCCATTTTAATTGTCAAATTAGACATTTCTAAACGAATCTTGTTACACATTTACCAGAGAACTTTTTTTAAATGAAATGTCAAATACCATTTTCATTAGCATTTTTTGTTGAGAATTCTGAGTGGGGGGGGGAGTGGAGGGGTTCCTCCTGAAGTCCACTGTCATCTCCACTGTTTTAAGTGGGTTCAGCTCCAGGTGGTTCTGGCTCCAGAGGACCAGCCGCTCCACTTCTCCTCTATATGCAGTCTCATCACCGTCCCGGATGAGCCCAATGACTGTGGTGTCATCTGCAAACTTCAAGAGTTTCACAGGGGGGGCTCTGATCTGCAGTCATTGGTGTAGAGGGCGAAGAGCAGAGGGGAGAGAACACACCCCTGGGGGGCGCCAGTGTTCAGGATCCGGGTGCTGGATGTGAATCGTCCCAGTTTCACCTGCTGCCTCCTGTCGGTGAGGAAACTGGTGATCCACTGACAGGTGGGGAGAGGCACGGCGAGCTGGGAAGGGAGGTCACCGATTGGATTAATATTTGGGGTGACAGCTCTGTTCAGGCCAAACTCCAGGGTTCTTATCGCAACTGGGCGGTTTTTGAAAAAAAATTTCCAGATAAATGGCAGAGCGTGGTGTTGAACCTTTCCCCGCGATAACTTTTTTTCCTTCTCCCCTTTCCGACCGTGCTCAGAAGCGCGGGGGACCCGAGGCGATCCTCCTCCTCCTCCCTGTTCTGATCCTTAGATTCTCCAGAACGGGTTATTAAGAGTCCATAGCATTTATTCTGGGGGAAACCTTCTTTTATTACCGTCCTCCGTAACACACAACATGAATGCGCGCCCACACTGCCGAACTGCACTGACGATCCCGACTCCATTGCCTTCTTAAAATGAGAAGATTGTAATTGTGCTGCTCCTTCGTGAAAATAAATTTAATATTACAAAAAGAGCTCCACTGTTGACAACACTGTTGTTGACATCCATTGTTAACGTTTGCCCCGCAAACAACGAGTGACGTCGGTTACCGTTGAGTATTCTTCTGGCTTCTGCGCATGCGGGTCTCGTTTGGGTCGTGTCACGGTCACAGTGGAGATCACAAAAGTTCGGATTTACTTGGAAATGTGAACGGTCTAGCAAATAATTCGGATTTTTTCAAAAAATCCGAATTGATTCATAAAGGTGCCATCTACTCAGAAAATAAATGTTCCAACGCAGCCAAGGAAAAACGCCAAAAACGTAAGGCTCTAGCTGACCTACCTACCAACACGACACCCTCTCACTGGTGTTCAACCTGTGGAAGGGGTTTTCTTGCCCGTATTGGCCTTATTAGCCATGTGCGGACACATCCCTCCGCCCCTTAGACAATGTACTATTAGTATTGCTTTGGTCATACTCGACTACGAGTTGACGAACATCAATTCGGATTTTTTCAAAAAATCCGAATTGAGCATTAAGCCCTGCAGTGTGAACGTAGCCTTTGAGGCAAGCAGGTACCACACACATCTCCAGGGAGCTGGTGAAGATGGGAGCTAGCTGGTCAGCACAGACTTTCAGGCAGGAGGGAGAGACTCCATCGGGTCCTGGAGCCTTCCTGACCTTCTGCTTCTGGAACTGTTGACGCACATCTCGTTCACAGATCGTCAGTGGTAGTTGGTGATGGTCTGCAGGCCTTTCCAGACTGCAGAAGAGCAATTTAAAGGATGAAATAAATAGATCTGAACCACCTGCTGATGATGACACGTCTCTGATGAGACGCAGAGCGTCTGACAAATGTGGTTCTTTGGTTTCTATCCTGAGCTAACAGCCATCTTCTCTAAAGTTCTCCTCTTCCTCATCTGCAGCTCCTCCTCTGTCTTGATGGGCGTCACCAACTGAATGAGAAGAAAGGAGCACAGTGAACCATCTGATTGGAGGTCAGAGTCATCCAGTTTCTGAGAAAGTGAAACTCTCAGAGAGAGTCTGTGTGTCTGAGAGGAGAAATGGCGCAGAAAGGAGCAGATGTGGATGAAGAAAGCTTCAGCTGTTCCATCTGTCTGGATCTGCTGAAGGATCCGGTGACTATTCCCTGTGGACACAGCTACTGCATGAAGTGTCTTCAAGGATTCTGGGATACAGAGGAGAAAGTCCCCAGCTGTCCTCAGTGCAGGAAGACCTTCACACCGAGGCCTGTTCTGGTGAAAAGTTTCACGTTAGCAGCTTTAGTGGAGCAGCGGAAGAAGAGCGGACTCCAAGCTGCTCCTGCTGGTCTCTGCTATGCTGGACCTGAAGATGTGGTCTGTGACGTCTGCACTGGAAGAAAACTGAAAGCCATCAAGTCCTGCTTGAGCTGTCCGGCCTCTTACTGTGAGGAACACCTCCAGCCTCATCTGAAAGCAGCTGCATTGAAGAAACACAAGCTGGTGGAACCCTCCAAGAACCTGCAGGAGAACATCTGCTCCCGTCATGATGAGCTGATGAAGATGTTCTGTCGCACTGATCAGAAGAGCATCTGTTATCTCTGCTCTGTGGATGAACATGAGGGACATAAAATAGTCTCAGCTGCAGCAGAAAGGACTGAGAAGCAGAGAGAGCTGGAGGAGAGTCAGCAACAAATCCAGCAGAGAATCCAGGACAGAGAGAAAGAGGTGAAGCTGCTTCAACAGGAGGTGGAGGCCATCAATCACTCTGCTGATCAAAGCGTGGAGGACAGTGAGAAGATCTTCACTAAGATGATCCGTCTCCTCCACAAAAGAAGGCGTGATGTAGAGCAGCAGATCAGATCCCAGCAGCAAACTGAAGTGAGGCGAGTCAAAGGTCTTCAGGAGGAGCTGGAGCAGGACATGGCTGAGCTGAAGAGGAGAGACGCTGAGCTGAAGCAGCTCTGGCTCACAGAGGATCACAGCCACTTTCTGCTCAACTACCCCTCACTGCCACCACTCAGTGAGTCCACCCCCTCAGCCAGCATCCATGTCCGTCCTCTGACATGCTTTGAGGATGTGACAGCAGCTGTGTCAGAGCTCAGAGACAAACTGCAGGACATTCTGAGAGAGGAATGGACAAACATCTCACTGACAGTCTCTGATCTGGACGTTTTACTGTCAGAACCAAAGAGCAGAGCTGACTTCCTCAGATATTCATGTCAACTCACACTGGATCCAAACACAGCACACAGACAACTGTCACTGTCAGAGAACAGAAAGGTGACACGGATGAAAACACCTCAGTCTGCTTCTGATCATCCAGACAGATTTACTGATCGAGGTCAGGTTCTGAGCAGAGAGAGTCTGACTGGACGCTGTTACTGGGAGGTGGAGTGGAGAGGAACCTCTGTTTATATAGCAGTCGCACAAAAGAACATCAGCAGATCTGGAAGTGAAAGTGGATTTGGTTTTAATGATAAATCTTGGGCATTATATTGTCATCCAGACAGGTTCTCATTTTTCCACAACAGCATAGGAACCTCCATCTCAGGTGGTGTTTCCTCCAGAGTAGGAGTGTACCTGGATCACAGAGCAGGTGTTCTGTCCTTCTACAGCGTCTCTGAAAGCATGACTCTCCTCCACAGAGTCCAGACCACTTTCACTCAGCCGCTCCATGCTGGACTGTGGTCGGGTTATTATGGAGCCGCAGCAGAGTTGTGTGAAGTGAAGTAGTTCCTGAAAGAAGTGAAATGTTTGTTTTCAGTGATTTCTCTGCTTTGGATCATCTAGAACTAAACGTTTGAACTGTTCAGATTCTGTGGAGAAATGTTTGGAGTCAGAAATGGAGAGAAATGAAACTCTCTAGAATGTGGATTGGAGACATTTTGGAACATGAATGTCAAACTTTTGGGAGTCCAATCTGTGTTCTTGTTGTTTTCCTTGAACGTTGGGATTCCAATGTTTTTGTGTTGTCATGGGAACTGAAGGAAGCTGCAACCCAAACCGAATCAGTGAGGTCACCATCCCAGACTTTCTCTGGTTAGTTCTCCACAGAAACGCCAACAGAAGAAGCTGAAGGAGAAGATTGTTTGTGGAAAGAAGAACATTTACAACTTTGTGTTCTTTCTGCTTCATTTGACAACTTTGGATTGTAGATTTGTGTTTTCACGTCTCTCTCCTGATTCTTTGGTCTTCATTCCAGAGTTGGAGTGAAATGTGATGAAGAAAAGTGGGGGTAACTCAGACCCACAGAAATAGACCTGCATCCAGAGCTGCTTTTTGCTGCTCAAGTCTCCAGGAAAACACATTTTGCTCTGATCTCACTTGTTCAGCCATTTATTTCATGAAGCTGTGTTCACAGTCAATTACATTGAGAGGTTATAAAAGGTTGGCAGCTAAAAGTGAAGTCTTTATTGTGTGACAGATGCTCTTTTTTTCTAATATATTATGATTAAATCCTTAAATGTGGCGTAAAGGTTATTTAAAATATTTTTTCCTGTTCTATGTCAAATTTGGTGCTAAGGTTGAAAGTAACAACACACTCCTATTTACTCAGATTTATTTCTGTCTTTCCTTTTTATTTTAAATCATGTCTTTATCTTTAGGTTCTTTAAATCTCAGGGGATTAAGAAATACCATAAAATGTAGAGCGCTGTTTCTATTCGCTAAACAATTGAAAACAGACTTTTTTGTCTTTCAAGAATCACATTCTATAAGTAATAACAGAAACTTCTGGAAATGTCAATGATCTGAAAATGTTTATGGTAGTCAGCATTCAATATTGTCCATAAATCACCCAAACAGGAAGACTCAAAAACCCGTTTTATTCATAATTATTTATCGCCCCCCCGGCCCATATTCAGAATTTTTAACTGAGTTTTCCGGCTTCCTACAGACTACTATTTCAGATTCTGATCAAACTATAATATTAGGGGATTTTAATATTCACGTTGATGACCCCTGTGACTGCCTAGGAAAGGCTTTTGCAGCTTTATTAGACGATGTTGGTTTCACCCAAAGTGTGAATGAACCCACTCACTGTCATAAGCACACCCTGGATCTTGTTCTAACCCATGGTATAGAGATCAGCCAGCTGAGTGTCCTTCCTCTTAACCCCATCATTTCTGATCACTCTATGATTACCTTCCAGTTTACATTAGAACATGCTACCACCCCAGCGAATAAGAAACAGCTTAGAAGAACCTTAACTGACCGTTCTGTGTCTGAGTTTAAACACAGTACAGCCAGTACTTAGTGATATTCTGAGAAAATACTCTGAGACCAGCTCCCATAGTATCAGTCCTAGTATAAATGACCACTTTGTTAATGATACCTTACAAGCCCTCAGGAGTACACTCCATGTTGTTGCCCCCCTGAAACCTAAGTTTGTCAGACAAAACCGAGTAGCACCGTGGTTTAACGCTGAAACTCGTTCTCCGGTTCAGAGCAGTCTTTCAGTCCCCCAGTCTGTGAAACACATGAAGCCCTGTATATCATATGAAGCCCTGTGAAACACATGAAGCCCTGTAAATCACATGAAGCCTTGTGAACCACATGAAGCCTTGTGAACCACATGAAGCCTTGTGAACCGCATGAAGCCCAGTGAATCATATGAAGCTCTGTGAACCTCATGAAGCCCTGTGAATCATATGAAGCTGTTGGTACTTGGATGATTGACTTCCTAGGTTCTGATTACCATGGTTTTCTTCGCAGCTCTACAATTTAACTAAAAAAAACGTGAGGCATAACTAGAAGGTAACACAATTCATCACAAAGAGATGAAATCACCTCCATCATAAAACGATGTCTCCACCTCGGTCACACATTTTCATTTCTGCCTTTGTCGGTTTCTTCCACACTGTCAGCTTAGCCTCGATTACAGAGAAAAAACAAAACAAAACATGATGCTCAAAGGGGAAAAGTTCCAGAGGAGAGTCCTGAGGAGGAACAGCCTAGAAACCTCTAGAACTGCACGTCGTCCAGAACACAGAGCAGCTAGAACCATGAGGTACCAACAGCTTCTGCAAAGACTTGACACTGACCGACTTTACAGCTGTTTCAGAAAGGGTCTCGCCTCTGGGGGGCTGGTTGATGTCTGTTTCAGACAATGGGGGGGGGGTCTGGAAGCTTCCCTAAATCGCTCCTCTTCCTCTTCCTTTGCCTGGACATCACTGGCAGCAAACATGAGGTGTCCTCAGTGCCCTACCCACCAGCTTCACTCCTTTTATTATACACATTCCTTACCCCACGACACATTACACTCCTGCACAAACCCGTTACACGATGTCAGTGATATTAGCGGCTGGGTAGCTCGGTTGGCAAGGTGAGAGACTACCAGGGTTCGATTCCTGGAGGGGAATGAACAACGGTACCAACATCACCCAGTGAAGGCCCTTGGGCAGGCCCCTGAACTCTTCTGCCTCCCCAGCGCGGTTCGGCTGCAGCTCACCGCTCCCCCAGAGGATGGGTCAAATGCAGAGAAGAATTTCCCCATTGTGGGATAAATAAAGTATCGATTATTATCATATTCTGTCCCTCGTGGGGGAACTGGGCCCTCGGTGGCTGTGTTTCTTGGGTGTTGGCTTCCCGGGCCTTGTGGTCCAGAGAGAGTGATCCCTGAGTTCTCTGGCTGGACCATGAGCCAGGCGTCACAGCTCAGCCTGTATCTCTTGGGTGGTGCCTTCAAGTGCTAGGCCTCTTCAAAATTCCCAACAGTGGATGAAGCAGGACAATTCATGTTTACCACGCTCAACCTTCAGGTCCTGGTCTGGGTGGCTGAAGTTAGGTTGACTTTTTATTTGTAAAACTAAAAGAGGATTTCCTTCATCTAAAACTTAAAAAAAAGAAAAAAATAAAGTCTGACCACAAGTCCAAAGGAGAATAACGTCAGCACCTGAATCTCCTTTTCAAAAGGATGTGGAATGTTTTTCCTGATAGAGTAGGATTGGTTCCCAGAAAGCTGCCTGGACGGTCCTGTTTACTGAAAGAGACTGAGGACTAACGTCTGTGACTTCTTGGTCCATCTATGGACTTGGACTATGGACTGCTGTGTGGTAGCCGTATAGTATTGTCTCACTAAAAGCGGCTGGGTAGCTCGGTTGGTACGGTGAAGGACTGACAGGAAACCAGGGTTTGATTACCGGGGGTGGTGGGGGGATGAACAAGCAACTGAATTCAGTGAGGGTGTCCCTTGAGCAAGACCCTTAACGCTACTGCCTACCAGCATGAAAGTGCATGAGTGTCCCGGTGAGGGTCAGAGGGTCCGTAGGCGTGAACTGGCAGCCACGCCTCTACCATCACCAAATCTGAAAGAAGACTTGATGAATAACGGACACACTGTAAGCGCTTTGAGTGTCTGGAAAAGAGAGATGTTTCTTGATCTCCTGAGCATTCATGTCAAGATTCTTTAGTGTTTGAAGCTTTGAACGTTGAAGCTGTTCCACAGCTCAGACCTTCATCTGCACAGAACTTCACTGCCTCACATGTGAAGACATCTTTCAAAGAACAACAACATTTTGTTTCCATTTATTAAATATGAAAGAAGTGAAGTGGCCTGGAAAAAACACATGGCTTTATGATGATTCACACATTCTGGAAGAAGGATGAACTCCTCCTTATTAGAACAATAAAACATAAAAAATAAACGGATATAAGAAAGGCTGCAGCAGTGAATGGTCAAAGTTCCAGAGGAGGGTCCTGAGGAGGAACAGTGTAGAAACCTCTAGCACTGCTCATCGTCCAGAACACAGAGCTAGAACCGTCAAACCACCAGCTTCTGCACAGGCTGGACACGGACCGACTCTCCAGCCGTTTCATTTCTGTTATATTTTTCCTCAAAACCACAGAAGTCACCAAAATGACAGAAATGAAGACAAGTGGCCTAAAGTCCCTCAAGGCCAGTCATTTACAGCATGTGTAACGTAAAAAAATGTCCCAACCATCTAAGGATGTGACTGACAGGTCTGAGGAGGAGGAGCAGGAGGAGGAAGGCTGGCCTCAGGCTGAGAGGGGAAAACGTCCTGAAGGTCAGCTTTGGCTTTAAAAACCTCCACCTGAAAGATTCTGTCCCTGCTTTGTCCGTGTGGGGGTGGGGGGTCAGGCAGCTGATGTTCTAATCATGAGTTCAACCTGCAACAGCCCCAAAGTATGAAGGCTCCTCTGGGGTGGGGGGTGGGGGGTGTCAGTGGCTGAGGAGCCGGAAGCGAGCCAGCAATCCGCCCAGCAGAGACTTGCTCTGTTTGGTGGGGGCCTGAGGAGGAGCGGAGGAGGAAGACGAGGAGGAGGAGGAGGGCTTCTGGGCCGCAGCCTCCTGGTAAGGCATGGTGGTGCTGTTGTGAAGGTCGGCGTCGATGAAGCAGCGGCTGCCTCTGATGTGGTCGACGCCGCGCACAGAGGGGTGCCCCCGGTACGGCAGGGGGAAGCAGGGCTCCTCTTCCTCCACAGTGCCGATCCGTTCGTTGCTCAGACATCTGTGCAGAACCGCTCTTCCTGTTGAGGAGCAGACAGCAGCTCCACGTTACTCTGTGAACGTGCGACGGCAGAAACGAGGTCTGCCACCCTCCTGCAGTCCCTGTAAGGAGTCAGGAGGGGGCGCTGCTGCTCTCCCTCTTTCTGTTGCCTTCCTAAACACACCTCAACAATTTTTAAGGAGACCAAAGCTTTAAAGGGCAGATGGATCCATTATGTTGCTGAAAGTTCTGCTGTAGTTCAATTCTGCGTTAGAACCCCGACAAGGTCCAGTTCCTGCGTATGCAAGAGGACATCGACTATTCCATGAGAGGATTTTATTCTGGTTCTAGTTTTTGATTCATTTTAGTTCAGACAGCGCATGGCATACATTATGTTAACCCTTCATTACTATTAGACGGTTGAATTCACTTCATATGGCCAGAGTGGGAGATTTTATGCTTTCAGTGTGTTTTTAATTCAGATTTCAGAACCGTTAAAGACATAATAAACATGATTTCTACAGTTTTCTGTTAATGTGCAAATTAAAAACTGTTACAAAGATATTAATAACCAGCAGAAAATGTGCAATTATTTATTTATCCCTTTTTCAAACCTGAATCCCTTCTGGTGTTGTGGGGTTGCTGGAGCCTATCCCAGCTACTGTTGGGATACTACTGTTTATACTACTGTTATCACTGTTGAAGCTACGGTTTCCAAATGTCTGGAAGCTCATTTGTTTGATTTACAATTTATTAAAGTTTTATTTATTGATGGTTGGTTTGCAGGGTCTCTTCAGCCCGATGAAGCCGTCATCGGGTATCCCTGCAGGCAGCTGTTCACTTCAATCCTTTCTTCCTCCACCAAAGACCAGATCTCTACGTTTGTGTGACGCTTTCGTCTGAGGAGGAGGATCACTTTTTTGGCATTTTATTCCTCTTTATTGTTTTATGTTGAAACTGGACGTTTCATCTGGAGGAGGGGGTGTACGTAACACCGTTTACTTCCACATTGGTGTTGGGATGACAGGTTCATGACGTAAGGTGACAAATGAAGTTCAGGGTGTGTGAATGAAAAGGAGAATAAAGGCAGCAGCGGTTTTCTACACCCAAACGTGTCTCTGAGCTCCTTATTTATATGTGAAACTCCACTTTACTGACACTGAATCTGATTTTGAGTCGCCAAAAGGTTCAGAATCTCTTTGTTTTTTAAACCTATCTAGAAATAAAGCTTCACAGAAAACTTTGACGTTTTCTCCTCGTTAATCGATGACTTTTTCTCGTAAATTTATGAGATATAAACTCGTAAATTTACGAGTCGTAAAAAGCATTTCTGGTTTTGACTTTTATTTTTAATTACGCTACAGAATCGCTTCCATAGGTTAAAAGTTAACTACACTCAGATTTTGATGACAAAAACTTATTGTTATTGATGTTTATGTTCTCTGCTTTAAAGCAAATGAAAGAAAAACTCAGACGGATTTTGTATTTTAAAGTCATAAAGAATGTTGTACTGCAGGATATAATAAACTGCTCACATTTGATGCAAACAACAAGTCAAATGTATTTGAAACTCTATTGTAACATTGCTATTTTCCCACTTAGAGCTCCTGCTGTTTTCTGGTCTGTGAGCAAATGCACTGGACCCCTGCAGCTGTTTTCAGCTCAGACACTCAGTGTTTTCAACCTTTTCTGAGCCACGGCACACTTTAACCTTGAGAAAAATCCTGCGGCACACCAGCATCCAAAAAAAAAAAAGGAGAAACTCATAGTCTGTATTGATCCACAGTCCCTCCATGATCTCACATGCATTTTTGAGATAATTGTAGCAGAAAAAGTTGGAAGCTGCAGCTGTTTTTTTCTAAAAGATGTAATAAAAGTTAAGTTAGAAGATTAAAAAACTGTTTGATGTCTGTTCGTTGTGGATTCAAGACGTTTAACAAAGAAAGACTCATTGTGTGCTGAGACGCTGTCACTCTAACCCAATGCATCATGGGAGATGTAGTAATGGCAGAAAGACTAGCGTCTCTGAGCTTCATTGTTTTGTTCACTTGTTCCACGGTCTGACACCGGATTCTGTGGAAAGCTACACCGCTAAAGACGAGCTTTAGATGGTATGTTTGTTAGAACTGAGAGACTTTATGAGCAGAATCAGAACAAGGAAGTGAAGACTTTAACCACTTCTGATTGGTCAGAGTGATGACATGTGATTAAGCCTCCAAGAATGATTGGTGGAGACAGTTAAAGGGGCGGGACTTTTCCAAAAAAAACAGCTGAAGCTGTGGCTAAATCACGGTACCATCATTCTTATCAAAATGTCTTCAATAAAATCAAATAAACACAAAGAAAAAAGTATTTTATGATCTTTTATATTCCTAACTACTCAGTGTTTTTTCAGGGCCTGTTTGGATGAATACAGCTGATATCCTGGAGATGGGAAATGTTTTTAGATCAGTGAAAATGGGAAATCTCCAACGGCACACTGGTTGAAAAACACTGCTCTAATGGACCACAAACTCAGAAGCATATTGTGTTGCAAAAAAGTATTCAGTCAGCCATCAGTTCTTCGAGTTTTCCCACTGTAAGAGATGAGAGAGGCCTGACATTTCCATCATAGGTAAACCTCAAGTATGAGAGACAAAGTGAGACAAAATGATCCAGGAAATCCCATCGTCTGATTGTTCAGTGGGAGAACTTGCACTATTGGTGGCTGACTGAATCCTTCTGCCCCCCGTATGATGTTTGTGCAGCCTGCTGCAGAGCTTACCTTTCCTTCCATGAGCTCCAGGCCTGAGTGGGAAGTCCGACACTCCCAAGACCGACTCCACGGGCATGGAGACGGGTCGAGGCCTACCTGCAACCAATCAGCAGAGAAGCTTCCAAAGCAGAAACTGCATTTCTTGACAGATCATTTACTGAAGAACAAACTGCAAAACATTTCAAAGTCTCAAAGAAACTTTTGATCTACAAGAGGATAACTGATGGCAAAAGCTGCAGTGATTAGAAGAAGCTGCCACTTTAATAATAGAAGCTCAGTCCCAAACTGATGGAAATATTTTCAATACTTGCAATCAATTTGAATTTTTGCAAAAGCAAAAGTCTAAAATGCAGAACAAGCTGGAAATCTTTATCCTTTAACTGCAGGCTTTATGGGTGTGAGTCCGGCTCCAATGTCACGGCTGTGGATCGTTACTGGTGATCCGTTTGATTGACGAATCAAGCTCAACGATTCCCAGATTGAACCACAATTCTTACTTTTTAATATATCTGGACAGTTGCTTTTCCTTGTGCGAAATAAAATGTGTATTAGATCATTTATACCTTTATTTAGAACAGGAGGTCAGATTTGAATGTGTCTGTTCCTTTAAACACGGTTTTTGGTCAACTTTCTGGTTGAGTTCAGCCGTAAACAAAACCAACATCACTATTGTTTCACATCACTTAACAACAAATGCTGAAAATTTTCTCCACAGTTTTTCAATCTTCAAAGTTCTGCAACACTCGTCGTTCTAAAACATTTCACACTGGTGCAAAGGCCTCCGCTGCGATTCCGTTCACTGCGTCATCTGTTGAAGAGTTACTAAAGAATGTCAACACTGGAGCTGCAGCGCCGCTGTTTCAAGCAAATTCATTTTTCAGAACTTATGTCAGTAAAGGAAGCTTCAGGAAGCTTCACCAACACTTTATCTTGAAGGTTTGTCAACCTCTGGGGGAAGTAGCGCTGCAGATTCAGCTTAATTTCACTTTTAGAAACCTAAAATCCAACATTCTTCTGTATTTCAGAGCAAAAAATACATTTTTCCCAAATTATATTTTTGCTGCGCTCTACTAGATATTTATAAAAATTGTGAATCAGCAATCTTAGATGTGGCGAATATTTGTAGGTGAATTTTTGGGAGCAGATCCCGAATATCTGAGTATTTGGATACTCATCACAGTCCTAAAGGTCCCTGCAGTGTTTGGTGCACAGATGTCATCGAGGTTTCTACCTGCTCCTCTTCTGATGATCCTGGTGAACTGAAACTACGCCTCATTCTAACCAGAAGGTCTGAGCTGAACCCGGATGTGTTTGGACTCACTGAGGGCGGAGGAGCGCTGCCTGAGGGGGATGGAGACCGGCCGCTGGAGCTCAGGGCCTGCATGCATCCTAGTATCTCCAGTAACGCTCAAGTGTTTGGGCCCTTCAGGGTGTGAGCTCCAGTCTGAGGGCCGGACCGTCGCTGCAGCGGACACTTCAGCTTCTCTGTCTCTGCAGACAGAATGGAGGTTAGCAGAAGAGTTATGAGCTGAGCTCAGGGATTAAGAGAGATATGTCCACTAGATACAAACGAGGGGACGTACGTCTTCCCTGGGGGGTCTGTGGGTTCAGGCAGTGCACAGCTGTGGAAACCTGCAGCTCCCTGAGAGGTCTGCATGGAGGAATCAGCCATCAGAATCAGGAGCCATGCCTTCAGCATCAAACACCTGATGTTAAACTCCCAGTGAGGAGCTTTTCATTTTCTGCAGCTGAAGTTAAATCAACTTTGAACATTTCAGACAGTTATGGGATGCAGATCCAGTTCCAGGACAGCCTCTGGGGTGAACAGGTGAGAGGAGGCTGACCTCACATGTTGGATTAGAGATGACACACTTCCTGTTGCTCTGTCAGCACAGACGGTGAAGAGACAATGGTCACATGATGAACTGGCATCAGCTCCAGAGCTCCATCAATGCTGTTGTCAGATGTTCAGAGCTCTGCCCATAAAAAAGGACTGAATAGCATCTGAAAGAGCCTGCCACCATATTTGATCCTAACAGGAAGTGGGAAGGCTGTGTCATCTTAGCAGAGGCTCTGAATTGCTGCACTCCAGACCTGTCTGATAAAGTGCAGCTGCAGATTATTATCGGGTCATTAACGTCCATCTTTGCAGACTCTTCCTGTGCAGACAGACGGTTAAACACCAACAGCACTTAAGCAGAAACGAAACGAAATGAACAAATAAAAGGGTCTTTAAAAATACTCTTATACGTTTTTACTCAATATTCAGTGTGACTGCAAAGGGGCCCATTCCAGGGATTTATGTCCAAAGTCCAGACAGCTGCACAGTGTTGGGTCAATAAGGGAATCTGACAGAAAGCCCAATGATTCATGAGGATCCCAAACAGAACCGTCACACCGGATCAACTGGAATCCGGGTTCACACCAAACCCACTGGTGCTGTTGACCTAAAGGGTGGAACTTGGACTACTGTAGGTGGAAAAAGGAGAGAAGAAAGACGTGTTTGTAGACAGACAGAAAATAAAAGGACGGGAGAGGAAGACTAAGAGGAAGAACTTTGGATTGAGGAACTCTAACGGGAAAACTAGACAGTTGGTCAACAGTGAAGCCTTTGTTCCAGAAAAGAGAGGAGCATCAGGTTAAACAGAAGAGCGGAGGGAGGAGCATGTTGATTACATCTTCTGCAGAAGATGAGTGACGGAAAAGTGGTGGCTGGGGGAGAGTGTAGACAGACAACATAGGATGATGGAATGAGGACGATGAAGAGGACAAGGGGCGGGCAGAGAGTTAAATGATGGAAGAGAGAAGAGCTGAAACAGACTTCAGGAGATGAAAAGGTTCTTCCAGATGATTGGACAGCAACAGTGATCATGGAGTACAGCAGCAAGAGCGCCACTGCATACCAGAGACCCTCAGAGCAGCCCACCTGAACAAGCAAAGGTCTCCACCGCAGGTTTCTTAGAGGAGCAGGTGCAAATCTGCTGGACGTCCCAGGCGGCCTTTTCTTCAATACCAGCACTAAACTTGAAGAGTCTGTCCTGAAGGTTTTAACTAAATGCTTCAGCTGCCAGCCCACCTGCACCAAACACAGACCAACAAAACATCTCTGATGGGAATCATCATCAGAAGTGTGTAGCTCTGGAAATGAACACTGCTCCAGAAAGAACACTGAAGGCTTAGTGCCCCTTTGATGGAGATTTAAAAACATCAGAAATGAGATGAGAGAAACTCTAAACTCACCACAGTCTGTCTGTTGATCTGGATGACTTCATCTCCAGCATGTATTCTCTGAGTTTGATCTGCGGGAGACTTGGCAGATAGAGAAAAGAACCTTACAGCAGTGTTTGCAAAAACACTGATAAACAGGAAAAACACAAGCAGACAGACGGACAGATGGAACTGCAGACGGACGGAGCAGCAGACAGACGGACAGAGCAGCAGACGAGCAGACAGAGCAGCAGACAGATGGAGCAGCAGTGCTGCACTTACGTTCTCCGTGGTTCCCGTGATAACGTGGTGCCCGTCATACGTGGATTTGATGTAAATCCCCTGAATGATGAAAAATAAATATCTTGTTCGTTCTTCCTATTATATTTTCTGACAGAAGGAGTTTCTGGGTTTAAACCTCAAGCCAGTTATAACTGCCGTCCCTCAGTGGGACCGTCATCATTAGAGGCAGACAGCACAGATGTCATCATCTACTAATTATATTAGTCATTTTGTTCTGTACAGTTTTGGTGTTGAACTTACCAGTCCCTCCCCAGGCTTGATGTCAGTGATGAGCACCTCTTCCAATAGGGACACTTCTCCTTTAGAGGGGTCAGAGGTCACCTGGACCGTCTTCTCACAGACGCTGTTAAGAGCTTGTGACTGAAATGGAAATAAAGGGAACAAAACTTCCAATTTCCTTCTTGAGGAACATCTGTTTGTTTTTTTCCTGCTTTTTTATTGCCCAGAGCTGCTGGGAAGCAGGAAAGGCTTTGGAAACACCAACAGAGAGACTGCTGATATACTGGTCCCTTCACATTTGCTCAGGAATGTTCTAGAAGTGGGGTTCCAACTCTAAAATGAGGGAAATAGTTTCAGAAACTGGGATCTAGGCAGCACACGTAGCGTTTGGTGAAGTGGATGCCTAAAGTTTGAAGAAATGCAACTTTGATTGCGTTGATGAAGAGTTCATATATGGAAAAGGAGGCAAGGAGCATGCTAAACCATGATCACCTGGTTCCTCCTAATGATGCTCAAACCTGTAGAAGACAACCTGAGGGGGGGGCAAATCTTCCTGGTGTGTTGCCCGCTAGCAGCAACAGTTTTGGAGACGACTTCTAACATGCCGATCTTCTAATAATGGCTCCCAAAAAATAACAGACCAAACAACTTACTTTTAGGGCCAAGTTAAAACTAGGGGTTTGTTACCACGGTAACACATGGAGGTTGAAGGTTTCATGTCATGTCCGACATGAATCTGAAAAACATGAACCTTACAGACCAAAGATGCATTCTTCTGACCTCTTTTTTCTGTCTTCAATGGGAAAAATGGATTTCAAAAATGCCAACCCCTTTTGTCATGGAGAATCCTCTCCTATAGCGTGTCTGAGAGTTCATCGAGGTAGAATTGACTGAACCAACCCTGCAACTGAAAATCAGCAGCTTTTGGGCAAAACCTGCTTCCAGGAACAGAACCCTAGAAAAGTGGTAACGATGGATCTTAAGGATGAATAACCTTTAAAACTCCCTTTCCTTAACTTTTCAACAGCTTCATCCTTATTCAACCTCAGTCTGTCCTCCTCTACTCTGACAGCGGCCATCAGCAGAGCCTGAATGTGTCTTTTTCTGACAAGTCAGGAGAAAAACCAGGGGAAATGATCTGAGGACTTTATGAAGATCAGCGTTGTTGCATTTCCAGAAGCAGAAGAAGCAGAAAACAGCTCTTTACATCTTTTATGTTCCAGTATTCATGCAGAGCTTTCCCAGTAAACACAATGAGAGGTCCCGTGTTGCATGGTGATAGCAGAGACAGGACGCAGGGGGAGGAGCCAGCTTCCCTCGGTACATGCGTCCAAAGATGTTCGAGGTCACACAGCACAGATTTACACATTCCTCAGCTTCCCGCCATGACATGAAACTCCTCAAGCATCAGAAAACCAAGGCTGAAGTCATTCTCAGATAGTTTGTCTGGACTCAAGTTGATGGAAATCTTAGCAAACAAAGACCGACTGCTGCGGTAAAACGCAAGCAAAAGCTTTTTGGAGCCACTGAGGAAAGAGAGCTAGCAAACTTCCTCCCATTCAGTCCTCTGGAAACAACAGCCACCAACAGGAAGTTATCCAAGACAGGAAGTGGATGCTGCTGAGCTCAACAAATTCACCTGTTCACACAGACACAGAAACACAAACACACACCAAATCATGCACTCGTGGACAGAGAGGGTCATGGTGTGAAGGGAACACCTCCTCATAGACTCACCACTTCCAGAATCTTCTCCTCCATGTCATAAACAGTGCAGTCCTGTGATGAAGACACAATGAAGACACACACTGGAGTCACAACATTCACAATCATTCCATGACCTCAGGCGGCGTCTTCACGTTTTGTTGTTAACACACAAAAAATGTCAGACTAAGAGGAAGTTGTTTGTCTAAACAAACATGAAAAGATCATTAGACAACAGAAAGAAATACAGCTGTATTTCTGGAAAATTGGGCCAGTTTATTAATATTAATAATAAACATTTATTTTTTTAAAGTGCTTTTAAGAAGCCTTTTACAATTAAAACACAAGACTTGACAAACATTATAACCAACCTGCCCCTTTGCCCCCTCCCCTCCCTTGGCTCATACAATGAAAATGGGCATAAAAAAAGACTATCAAAGAAACCGATCTGGACAACACAGACCACTTTCAGAAGCTAAGTCCCATGTTTGAGGAACCAACTCCATCTGGATGTCTCAGTGTTTCAAATGGACCTCTGCCCTTTGACCAAGTGTTCCTGCAGCAGTCAGACCATTAAAGCAAACAAACTAGTGTGAAGTGATGATATGAAGACAAAACACAGAAATGAAAAAGGAGAAGACCACAAACTCCTCCCAGAGATGCAAAGGATTCCTCTCATGGTTGCAGAAAGACTGTAAGCTGTAAACAGGCTGACCAGATGATTACATGACAGCATAGCAGAGTGACGCCCAAGAACTAAACATGCAGGGATGCAATGCAGCAAACATGCAGCTGTATGTTCAAAGGTACATTTAAAAAAACATGCAGCCAAATATAAGTGTCCAGCTGTATAAAAACATGCAGCTGCAGAAAAACAATGCTGTGGACAAAAACATCCAAAAAATTCAAGGCAAAATAAAATCAAACAGCTGCTTAAAACAGTAATGCAAAAGAAATATATGTGGTTTTAACACTTGGATTTTGTCACTGTAGGAAAAGAAAGTATCTGCAGAAATGTCTGAGGTTTTATGCTCGACATATTTGAAGCCATGTGGCCTTAACCCGTGATGATCTGCAGACCTCTACTGGAACTGCAGGACCTGTGATTTCAATGGTCCTGCAGTGCTGTTTCAAAGTACAGGAGTCAGCAATGTGATGATAAACATTTGGCTCAACTGGGTCATGTACTTTATCAGAAAGATATTTATCTGTTATTTTGTAGCTTTTACTAAATCTTAAAGAAGCTTTTTTCTTTTTTCTTAAAGCCATTTTAAATAAAGAATGTAGTTGTATTGTTTAAAGGATTCAGGATTCAAGGAATGTTTATTGCCATTTTCAGTGAACAGAGCCGTTTCACAGAATTGGAATTTGCTGCAGTGCTAATGTGCAACATAAAACACTTACGTAAAATTAAAAAAAGACACAATGGTCAGAGCAATAAATAGAATAAGTAGTGCAAAGTAAACAGTGCAAACAGTGGACTGGTGACTGAGTGGAGATGAATTTGTTCAGCTGACACAATGGACTCCAGTGTGAGATGTTTCACTATCAAATCATTTCAAACCAAAGTGTTAATGATCCGCTATGACCAAATGTAAATAGAATCCTATAGATTCCAGAATTACTTTTAAAAAGCACAAAGCTGAGGAAGCCGTTTCACTGAATCTGCTTGTTGTAAACGGTTCATACGGATATTTTGAGTACATGTATGGATGTACTTTAGCTCTTGTAAATTTGGATGTGTGGTATTATTCTGTCTGGCTTTGCTCATTTCTGTTTTTTGACGAACACTTGAACATAATGTCAAACCAAAGCAGGGTTTTCTGCTCAGGAGGTCCCGTCCAGGGATCAGGCTCTCACACAAACCACATGTGTGCCTCACTAACCTTCTGGACGGTGGAGGTGAGCTCCAGGCACAGCTGGATGATTCTGCTCTTGATGGAAGTGAAGTCCTTGGGGCTGGTCAGAGGACTCCTGGACAGGAAAACAGAGAAGACGGGAAAAAGGAGTCTGTGAATCAGAGCTTCAGGTGAGGCTGTCTGCCTCTCAATGCTGCAGGGTAAACAGCAGAGTCCCACTTCAGGTTTCACTGCCTGTTCTGCCACATCCTTCCTTGCGTACATTAACGTACTGTATTCCCTGCTTTAAAGGACGCTTGCAGCACAGGATGGTAAAGATTTCAGAAACAAAAACAAAAGTTCAACATTTAATTCAAAAGCTCCTTCAGCTGACCTTTGACTAGGACTCGTTTAAAAGGCTGTTAAACTTGGACTCCTTGTGGCTGTAGGCTGAATTTCTTCTTTTCGTGTTTTTACCCCTGCAGGCTTTCCTTAAAGGAGGAGTGTCTGGGTCCTCCAACACACAGAACTGTCCAATGCTCAGCACTTGTAGAGACAGACTCGTGTAGGTGATTTACCTGTCCAGCCACGCCAGCAGCTTCTTGGCAGCTCCGATCAACTGCATCACAGCAGTGAGGAACGGACTGGAGGGCTGATGGGAGTTTTTGTGTTGGTAGGCAGGATTCCTCCTGCGCTGTGACACGGCGCTGATCAGGTTCTGATGTGCTGTCCTCATCGTCCCCACCAGAGTCTTCAGGTTGTCCAACTCCACACCACAGCTCTGTTTTCAATGAACAGTGACAAACAGTCAGTGAACGCAGCACAGCGGGGGCAGGTCAAATCCTGGAAGCGTTGTCATTCTCAGAAACATCTGCAGCTAGCCAACAGTCCATGTGTCACCTGACTGAGCTGTGAGGAAGCCCCTCCCCTTACCTGACCTGACCCCACAGGTAAGACTGCCTCCCACCATCACAAGCAACACTGTTGGAGTTCAACAGGCAGATTTGATCCCGTAAAGGAAGAACCTTTCTGCTAAAATTCTTCATGATCACTTATCTCTGGGGGGTGGGGGCATGTACAGACACACACACACAGACACACACACACAAACGTCTGCTTTGCTGAAAAATGTTATGGATGTCAAACTCATTTTGATTCGGGGTCACATTCAACCCTGTCTGATCCCAAGTGGGCCGGACCAGTAACATAAAGCCAAAAAAACAGCTTTGTTTTTGTTTTTTCACTCAATTGGAAAACATGCCTCAACCAACATGGTAGCAGCAATCATTTATTATTACACGTTCTTTCACTGAGGCCAATGGATCGCAAATAAAATTAATTTCTTTTTTTATTACTTTATTTTTATTAATTTTTGTTACATGTAAACAAAATACAAACCACAACCACAATCAAAAACAAGAGTCAAATCTAGGTGCTTCTTGTGTCTATTTGTTGTAAAGTGTCCATTTTTCCCATTTTCGGTGCAACTGTGCCTCTTGCAGTCTCAGCCTGTATGTTATTTTTTCCGTTGAGTAGATGTTGTTAATGGTTGAAGTCCATTGTTCCTTTGATGGGATCGACGTAGTGCCCCAGTTCCTGGTCAATGATTTTTTAGCGGCTAGTGACATAACTTTAAATAAGTATTTGTCACTTTGGTGGACAGAATTTCCTGAGAACATATACAAATAGAACAGTTCTGGTTGCAGAGGAATTGTATATCCCAGCACTTTGCTTGTTGTATCACACACCATCTTCCAAAAACCTGTTACATTCGAACATTTCCAAAATACATGAGAATGGCCAACATTCACTTCTCCACATCCACGCCAACAGCTCTGATTTGTTTTTAACTGTTTGTTCTTCAGTTTCGGTGTTATAAAAAATCTTATAAGGTTCTTCCAGGCAAACTCTCTCCATGTTCGTGATCCAGTGGTGGTATGGTGGTGTCTCCACATGTCCAACCAATCATGCTCAGTTATCTGTATGTTAAATTCTTTTTCCCAGTTACATTTAACTTTTACAGTTGTGTTTTTGTCATACTCCATTAGAGATTTATATAGCGTACTAATCACTTTAGAATTGCTGTCTGTATATGCCTTTATTATTGTCTGAATGATCCCACCCTCATCCCCAGAAGAGCCACTTTGTATTTCAATCTTATGGTAATTTCTTATTTGCAAGTATCTAAAAAAATCCAGATTTACAAGGTGAAATTGTTTAGCCAAATTCTCAAAACTCTCCAGCTGTCCATCCTTCTTTTCTAATAAGCACCATGCTGTTATTCCTTTTGTAGTCCAATATTTAAAAGTAGGGTCATATTCTGCTGGTTTAAATTGCCTGTCATATGCTACCCATTTTAGTTTTTTTGCACTATTTAGGATTTTGTATTTTTGCAGTAGTTTGAACCATACAGTTAGTGTGTGGTTTGTTATGGGATCTAGATGCTTTTTCTTTGTTTCATACAGATCTTTATCTCCCATAATGTTTTGAATGGGTTCTTGTAAAGTTTTATATTCTATATTTTTCCATTTTCCGTTATACTGGGGATTACACCAGCAATATAAGTATCGTAGTTGTGAAGCCATATAGTATTCTCTCAGCTTTGGAAGTGCCATACCTCCTTTATTCTTTGGAAGCTGGAGAGTGCCGTATTTTATTCTAGATTTTTTATTGTCCCATATGAATCTGGTTATTATTTTGTCCCATGTTGTAAATTGCGTGTTAGAGACCTGTGTTGGTAGAGCTTGAAAGAGAAATAGAAACCGGGGCAAAATGTTCATTTTCACTATTTCAATTCTAGAGGTGAAATCTAGTGGCAGTGTTGACCATTTTTCAATGTCTTTTTGTATCTTTTCTTGTACTACTGAATAATTTTTACTGTTCATATTTTGAAAATCTTGTGTTATTTCCACACCTAAATATTTAATACTTTTCAAATTCCAGTTGAATTTAAAGTTGTATCTAATGTATTCAGATGGAACATAATTGAATTTTAAAATTTTAGTTTTGAGAATATTTATTTTATATCCAGATAAATGTTCAAATGTTTCCAATATTTCCATAAAGTGAGGAATTGATGTTTCTGGTTGTTCGAGGTACGCTATTAAATCATCAGCAAACAATCCTATTTTATGTTCGGCTCCATTCAGTGAAACTCCTTTAATTTCAGGTTTTTCTCGAATTGCCTGCGCCAGAGGCTCAATAAAAAGAGCAAACAGACTCGGGGAGAGTCCACAGCCCTGCCTTGTGGATCTTTCCAATTTGAATGTTCCAGTTAAATTCCCGTTTATTTTAATTCTAGCCGTTGGTTGTGAATAAATTGTTTTTATTATTTCAACCGATTTGTTATTAAATCCCATTTTTTCTAACACTAGGAACAAAAACTTCCAATTAAAGCAGTCAAAAGCTTTTTCTGCGTCGATGCTTATGAGAACTGTACTTTTATGTTCTCTTTGGGCTCTTTCAGTTATATGCAAGGTTCTCCTGATGTTATCGTGTGTCTGACGACCCTTTATGAATCCCGTCTGGTCCTCATCGATAAGGTCAGGAAGAAATGTATTTATCCTATTACAAATTATAGATGTATAGATTTTGTAATCTATGTTTAGTACTGATATAGGTCTGTAATTAGCACATGACTGTTTGTTTTCCCCCGGCTTTAAGATAACTGAAATTATTGCCTCTGACCAAGAAATAGGCATTTTATTCTTTTGTAGGGTCCAGTTTAGAGATCTATGCAAAATTGGAGTAAGTTCGTTTTTAAATGTTTTATACCATTCAGCTGGGAAGCCATCGCTGCCTGGTGATTTATTGTTTTTCAGAGTATTTATGGTTTTTAATATTTCCTCTTGTGTAATTTCCGCTGTGAGTAGTTTATTTTGATTCAGTCCAATAAATGGTAGATCTATATTTTCCAAAAAATTTCTTTTCTCTTCGTCACAGGCTGAAAGAGGCTGGGAATATAGTTTTTTGTAGTAGTTAGTGAATATTTTTTCGATTTCCTCTGGGCTATTTGTTACTTTATTAGTGTCTGGATCGATAACTTCATAAATTGCATTAAGCGCCTGTTGTTTTTTAATTCTTTGGCTAATAATTTTGTTGATTTAGGCCCTACTTCCTGATAGCTTTGTTTAAAATAAATCAGCTTTTTTTTTTTTTATTTATTTTTTTTTTTTTTTAACTTGTCCTGTCCAACAGCTAGGCAAACAGATGAGAGCTGAGGGCCTCTTGTGTTGGACATATTTTATTCTAACAAGAGGGGTTATTCATCTTCAGACAAACCAAAGGTATGTCTGAATAAACCCCTTTTGTAATTGAGGCCAAACTTTATTAATTTCAATCATGTTTGAAAATCTTTGGTGTTGGACCGGACGGAAAAGGAAAGAGGGGAAGAAGAGAGAGGGACGTTAGAGAGAGGGGGGGGTAGGAGGGTGATAATAGGAGGGGAAGGGGGATAAGACCATGAAGCAGCATAGAGCAGACAGGTTTACTGGTTGTTTATCGTTACGGTACGGTTCAAATGTAGTACAAAAAGGGCGGGGCCTGTCCACACACACTCAAATGTTATAAACACACCTGCTAGCTGCAAAAATGTCCACATGTCAACATGCACACAAAACAGATAGTGTTCACGAACGCATACCTATGCCTTAAAACCAACTAGTGTGAAATCTTTCATTCATTCAATCATGCAAACTATTAGTGCAAAGGTGAGCTAACACCTGTGCTCAGGTGAGTGTTTATGTTCTTCTAAAATGGATGGTGGAATGTGAAAAGAAGGAGGAGGAGCGCCCAGCCACCCCCACACCCAGACCCCCGCCGCAGCAGCAGCGGCAGCCGGAATCCCCCCAACGCCACACGGGAACAGGCAGGGAACAACCGCCACCCAGGCTTTTTTCTATTTCTTCCTCTAAGATGTGATTGATTTGTTTTTTAATGTTTTGTATTTGTTGATATATTTCTGTTGTATTTCTTTTTATGAACTGTTGTTCGAGTTCTTTCAATTTTTTAGAGTATTCTTCATACATTTTATTTCTATTTTTCCTTAACCATGTTGTTTTTGCTATTACTTTTCCCCTCATTACTGCTTTAATAGTGTCCAATAACACTGTGGGGTCTACGGCTCCGTTATCATTTTCCTCCAAATATTGTTTTATATCAGTTTTTATGTCTTTTATATTTGCTTCAGTATTCAAAATACCCACATTTAATCTCCATGTTGTTTGTTTTTTCCTGTTTGAAATATTTATTTTCATGTGTAGAATATTATGGTCAGACACGTCTGCACCTTCAATTTTACATTCTTCCACTCTGCCAATATCAGATTTAGAAATGAAAAAATAATCTATTCGTGAATGTACTTTGTGACTTGCAGAATAATGTGTGTAATCTTTCTTATGGGGATTTAAAATCCTCCATACATCAATCAGTCCTAATTCTTCTATGGATATTTTGACAAATTTGGTGACAGTCTTTTTATGTTTATGTACACTAGTTGTGTCTAAACCGAAGTTTAAGGCTACATTGAAGTCTCCTCCGCGGATTAATATCCCCTCAGCTTCCACAGCAATTACATTGAACAGAGATTTAAAAAATTGTTTATCACTTTCAGGTGGGGCATATACATTGACTATTGTTAAAACTGCGTCTCCCATTCGTCCTTTTACTATGATGTACTGCCCGTCCTTCCCCTTTATCACTTTGTCGGTCTCAAAGTTGGTTTTGTTAGAAAATAAAATAGCAACTCCTCGTTTACGACCTTGTTTGTATGAACTGTAATATGTATTTCTGAATCCTAGTTTTTTAAGTTTCTCGTGTTCTTGGTCATTCAAATGGGTCTCTTGTAATAGAGCTAGTTGTATATTTTCCTTTCTTAATTTTTGTAGAATTATTCCCCTCTTTTTTGGCGTGGTTAGCCCATTCACATTCAGCGAGGCAATACTCAAACTACACATTTATTAAGGCAATCATATCCATGCACCTAGATATTGACCAACCTAATAACAAACTAAAAAACAAATAAAAGAAACTGCACAACCTGAACCTAAAAAAGAACTGTGACTTCCACATGGAGATGGTCTCTGTCTCTCCTCTCTTGTCCCTGTTGGTGGGTGGGCAGGGTGACCTCATTCCAGATGGGGGTCTGCCCCTAGACGTGAGTCTAGAATTGTCCAACATTCCTCAGTCTTCAGTCTGTGAGTTCCGCCTCGGCATTTTGGTTTAATAAATCGGCTCCATTTGCAGGTTCCATGCGTTTATTTCCTTTGGTATTCCTGAAGTCTCTCCGCGCCGCGCCGTCCCTCCGACTCGCTGCCATCCCTCCTCTGCTTGGGTCCGGTCCGGTCCCCTTGTGTTTTCGCTGGTTGGTGGATTGACATCAATCCCTCTCTTTTTTAAGTCCTTTGCAGCTTCCATCGCACTGTTGTAGCTTTGGACGCCATCTTTCCAGTGAATCCTCAGCCTGGTGTATGGGGTCTGAAAACGGATTCCCCGCTCCTTCAAAAGTTTTTTAATGTCTGAATATGAGCGTCTTTTTTGAACGATTTCTGCTGGATAATCATGGTCAAATTGAATTAGCTGGTCGTTCACTTTTATTTTCTTTTGCCAGGCTTTCTTCAGAGTCGTGTCTTTCATTTCAAAACTCAAAAAGTTGACCACAACATGCCTCGGGCGCTCGCCCGCTTTGGGTTTCATGGGGGGTGTTCGGTGCGCACGTTGTATCTGCAGATCCAAGTCTGCAGGCATAAGCAGCTCTTTCCTAAACAACTCATTCAGATATGTTGCGACTGAATCCCCTTCAACCTCTTCTGGTAACCCGAAGATTCTTATGTTGTTTCTTCGAGCTCTCGCTTCAGAATCTGTGATTCTGTCTTGCATGCGTTGGATCTGTTTCTTTAGAGTTGTTAGCTCACCATTAGCCTCCGTGTTGCATTCCTCTAGGCTGGCGATGCGTGACTGGGCCTCCGCCAAATCCGCTTCATGATTTTCCAGCATATTGTGGTGTTCCTTGAATTGTCGATCCATATCCTGTCTGAGGGAAGATATTTCTTGTTTTAATTCGTCCTTTACGCCTCGCAGTTGCGTGTTTAGATCGAGGATCTGACCGCTAATTTTTGCTAGCCCGTCTAGCATTAGCTTCGTGTCGCTGCAGCCGTGCTGGGTTTCGCTGGCCATGCTAGCTTTGTTAGCTTCGCTAGCCGCTTCCTCCGTCTCGTGCTCGCTGTTTTCTGGTTCAGTCGGTTCGGACTTATCTTTTTTTGTTCTTTGGCTTTTCCGCAGCGTGTCTCCTCCACTCATATCTTCTCTTGTATTTGTTTTTTGTGTTCGAGTTGTATTTGTGGGGTTTTGTTAAACCGAGTATGGGAGCTCCAGACTTAGCGTGTCTCCTCTATGCCATCCTACCGGAAGTTCCAATTAAATTAATTTCACTTAAAAAATAAGGTCTATTCAATTTTATACAGACTGAATATTTTACATCTGACACTGAAGCAATCCCAATAATAAACTCAAGAGGGACTACAGAAAAAAATAAAACACCTGCCTAAAATGTAAATGTGCAAACCATTAAAAAATTACACAAAATTAAACTTGCAAACATTTGTGAACATAAGAGTTTGGAGTTAACCTCCTTTCTCTCCTTAAACTTCACCCAGCCATCAATATCAGGATTCAGATCCTGTGCAGAAACACATTTACTGTCATTCAAGGGTGCAAAACACAATGAAATGTCCAAGAATCTTTTCCTGGTTTCTGCCTGAATTTTGTGTCAACACCTGCCTACATCCTGACCTTTAATGGGCGCCATCAGTGACCAGACTGACATCACGTGACCAGTTCACTTCAACATAGTCTGACACTGTAACTAGAGAGCTGACTACGTCATCAGCTGTTGTTGTGTCCATCAACTCAAGAAACTCTGCTGTGACGGTCTGTTCAACACCTCTAATAAATGTGCACAGCTGTGCAACACCTGTGGTGTCCGTGCTTTCATCAATAGTGACCAAAAATGCAATAAATGACTGGATTCTTTCATTTGGCTGCTCAAGTCTCCTCAGAGATGTTGTACCTGCAGTTGTTGTACTTGACAGACTTATGTTGGAAAAGGTTGACTGCTTTTTGGGGCACACGACTTCTGCAGCCTTCAGCAAGTTTCAATCAGTTCACCATCTGAAAATGTTTTGGATGTTTGCTCCAACTTTGTTTGCATTAAGGTAGCTAGGTGTCACTGCTCCATCACTGACGTCACGGCTGCAGTGAATGCAGACGGTTGTTCTTCAGTCCAGATACTAGTTGGTAAATCTTCTCTTTTCTGAACTGCAAATGGTGAAACTTTTCTTTATGGTGAGTCATATAGTGGTGCTGAAAGTTATATATTTTGAGCACTGTGACCTGTTGATGACATACCAAGCATGCAGGTCTTGTATTCAGCTCTGTGAACAAATAAAACTGTCCGTTTTTCTGGAAAGCTCAGGACTTCGCTTCAACCTTTTTTTCTTTGTGACAACATTGTGGTCATTATTGTGACGTCGTTATAGCAACGTAACAGCTGTGAGGCTCACCGGGAACTGAACTACTGCCTACCCAGACACAGAGCTGTTAGGTTTCGCTTTTGGCATGTGCAGATATTTGCTGTTTCAACCTGTTTTGCTTTTCCTTTGGTCCTTCTAGTGGGGTAATTGCGCATTTCGGTTATTTCTTTAAAAAATCATAACTTGCCACAGGAATGGACTAGAAAAGTAGTTTCTGTTTTTAAACATCCTTTTGATTTTTACTCTTCATGTGCGGGTCAGACTAAACCACCTGGCGGACTGGATACGGCCCGGATGCTGTATGTTTGACACCCCTGTGTTAAGTAGATACAGCAGGGCTTTCATTTCCTGGTCTATAACCCGCACCCATGCATGATAATTGAAATTGAATTCAAGTTTGAGTGTGGTCATTTATTCTTTTAATGCACTGGCTTCTTTAAAAACCCTACAGAATGGCGATCGGGAGCTTCGGTTCGCGGAAGGTGGAAATGCTGCTACGTAGTCCTGAGAAGCTGTGTACAATCATCAGAAGTTCACAACCGTCACAAAGCCCTCTTCTCTGCCGCTAACACAAAGCTACACTGCTCCTAGCATGTGTCTGTTAGCAGCAGGACACACGGAGATAGCACTGACGTCATCGCCCCGCCTCCCCGCTGGAAATGCTTATTTGAATTGAATAATGCGACAATGTTCGCAGGGTGGATGTTAAAATGAAAATGCAATCCCCTCTTTGCATTTTCATTTTAATTACGACACAGAATAATTATAAGAATAAGTAGAAAATGAAAAAGCATTTTAAAGTATTGATTTTTCATTTTAATTTTGAGTCATTAGATGCAGCTACATTTTGAAAATGAAAAAGCATTTCTGTTAATCCATTTTAATTGTCAAATTAGACATTTCTAAATGAATTTAGCAAAATTCATTACCAGAGACCTTTTTTAAAATGAAATGTCAAAAACCATTTTCATTATCATTTTAATTAGGTGACAGAATAAGCAGTGTTGAAGAAGAAAATGAAAAAGCATTTTGGTGGATTGCTTTTCATTTTAATTTTGAGTCAAAAATGCAGCTTCATTTAGAAAATGAAAAAGCATTTCTGGTTTGACTTTGATTTTTAATTGGGCTACAGAATCGCTTCCATAAAGGATTTTATGAACAAAACCAACACAAGTGAGGGTTTACTTTCCTTATAAATATTCAACTGCTTGTTTACATTAGTGTGAAGGCATTATAAATCTCTGTCTTTTATAAATAGTTGTCTCATTTGTCCAGAGTCTACAACCCCCGAGCCGCGGCCCGGTACCGTTCTGTGGGTCACTTGGTAACGGAAAACAATACATATGGTAACTCACATTATTGCTGTTTCTAGTTTGGAAAATGAAGGAATTCTCTACCACATCCATGGATGACTCACTCTTGATGCGTGTCAATCACTCGCCTAAATCCCATGTCTTAAGTACTAAACTCTGCCTTCCTAAAGTAGCTGCTCCAACTGATAATCTAAAGGAAAACCCTCCAAGCTAACAAAGTTGAAGTCCTGTCAGTTGTCCCAAGCCTGAGCATTCTCCATATTTGACCCACTTACTGCGGGAGCGGGGAGCTGCACGTGGGCATTAAAATGCAATCATTTAATGAAAGTGACACGTCTAGTATGGTGGTATAGGTCCACCAATAAAATGATGTTGCCTAATTATAAGAGAGGGCAAGAGGATTGAAGTGCAGAAATCTAAATATTTATCAGAATTATCACAACAAAAACTGCAAAAAGTCATATAAATATTAATAATGTTAACTTCAAAAATTGATCATGAAGGTTTTAAGCATAAACTTCTATTAGTTATGGTAATTTTTGGATAAATAAAGAAAATAGTTCATTTAATCCATCTCAAAACTGTTCCCAGAATTGATTCCCTGGACAGAGGAGACAGAATGGATCTGAGTGACTCAGACATATGCGAGCACTGTGATAGTAATCTAATGCATCAGTTATCATTCATTCATGTGTCAGTGGGAGAACAATGTGCTTCTCACCTGATGTAACACAATGAGATTCAAAGCAGTTCTGGGTTTAATTCAACAGAAAGAACCGGGTTTTCTGATAGACTTCTTTTAAATGATGTTCTTTGTCCGGTCCGCTGCTTTTTGGACGGCCTTTGCTTCTGTGTTGCTTTAGTTTTCTCAGGGCTGGAGTCACAGGAAATCTGCTAAAAACAGACACAACACAGGTACTCACTAAAGAGCAAAGCAGATCCACAGCCTCCAGGACCAGCTCCTGGTGTCCGACCCGGTCCACACCCAGACACAGGAGCTCCTGGTGGGACATCCTGAGCAGCTTCTCTCCATCGACCTGCTGCTGCTGGAAGGATGGGAGGTACTGCTGCAGGCTGTCGTCCAGACCTGAAGGACAGATGTGGGTCAGAAGCACAACTGCATCAGTTCAGCTCCGCTGACAGGAATGACAGCCATCGTTTTGAAGGAACAACGCGAGGTGATGGAGATGTGTAATAACCAACCGGGAGTGAATAAGGAGTTCATCATTCTGCATTCAGGTGTGTGTGTGTGTGTGTGTGTGTGGGTGTGTGTGTGTGTGTGTGTGTGTGGGGGTGTTTGGGTGTGTGTGTGTGTATGTGGGTGTGTGTGTGTGTGGGGGGGGGGGGGGGTGTGGGTGGGTGGGTGTGTGTGTGTGTGGGTGGGTGGGTGTGTGAGTCCCCACAGTTCAGACCAGCTCTACTCAAGACCTCCTTCAGCTCAGTGTTGGAGCCAAAGCTCCAAAGGTTCTACCTCACTATCTTATTTTTAAGCACAACTATAACTCATCTGTGACACAGTGAGATAGTTTCACTGTATCATCATCCCGGATCTTCTTCAAATCATCTTTGCTACAAATTACACATTCAGATGTTAAGACTGTTGTTTCACTATCGGTACGGGACCTTGGAGGTTTGACGGGTCGGGGTCTCCGCTGAGACAATCAGCGGTCGCCCCGGCTGGTTGGCTGCCTCGGTCCCGTCGAGGCCTGACCAGAGCTCTCCCCCAAGGGGCGGTCCTTGCCCTGGGTGGTGTGGGGCCCCCTGGGCTGAGGAGACCCGAGCTCTGTGCTTGGGGGGGTGGGGGGCTGACAGTCTACTAGACGAGGTCTCATCACAAAAACTAAAGCTAGTTTCTTCTCTGGTCTCTTTAGTTCCAACAAAGCTAATCCTAGAAACTGGTAAATGATGCGTTCATGCCAGCATCTCACCGTCACTCAGACAACTTGTACCATTAAATATTCCTGTTTTTGAATGAAAACAATGCAGAAAACACTCAAATTAAAATGATTTGCTCTGTTCCCACACTCCTCTCCCACACTTTTTCCAGTTTTCAAATTCAGCAGAAATCTGAAAACTCATCTCAAAGTAAACATTTCCAGCCTCTCCCAACAGCTTTGGTCAAATCCTGCCTTCCTCATTTCCTCTGTGATTTTATCCAGCATCCACTCCTCACTCTTCTTCCCTCCTTCTTCTAAACAGAGGCCGTCTCTGCTGTGCTGAGAAAGTCCACCTCAGCCTTTGGTTTATTACTCAAACCTTTTCCAACCAAGCTTTGATTTGATTTGGAGCTCGAGCCTGACTACGTCAGAATTTGTAGACTTCAAAATCAAACAACAATTTGACCAATTGGAAGGACACATTCATGTTGTTGACCAATCAGATGGAGCCTTTTATGTAGACGAGAGTCATTTAGAGTAGAATAAAAGTGAACTCTGTTTGAAATTAAACTGTTGCAACCAAATGGAAATCATGTTTTTGGTTGTTTTACGCAATATTGATCACTAATATGGCAAAGGGCGAGTTTTCCTCACATCGTGCAGCCCTATTACAGAGCCAACTTGGCTATGTGACTGTGGAAAACAAAAGGGGATTTTGTAATCTGCTGGGGAACCAACGCAGCACTAGCACCAAGCCTGGTACTGAACCAGAACTGGCCCTTCTTTGGACATAAAGAAGAACTGAAGAAGCTGCTTGGATGAAAAGTCCAGCTGCCATGACCTTCAGGAATCTGGTAGCTTATAAACAATCTGAAGAAGTCTGTCATTCCTCTGAGAGACCAGTCTCCTCCAGCATCAGTGGAGCTCCAAGTTGAACAAACAAATCCAAATGTCCTTGTTAAAACTGATAAACTGCCACATTCACTTCCCTTGACTGAATTATAATGAAACGTTAGGCCCTGCTTAGAAACATTCTTGAAGGTGCAGAAACTTTGCTGCTGGAAGCAGAACCTGTGAAAGAGCTTTGGAGAGTCCGAGCCATGGCCTCATGCCGTGAAGCATTTGGTGTCCAGCAGACTGGTCACCAAAAGGCCTGATCAAACGGGGAGCAGGGAGATCCGGCTGTGCGGGTGTTTGGATGCAGCAGCAGGGAGGAGAATCCATGAGCGCTTCCCTCTGCAGCAGCAGCTCCACTCGTTCCTGCTCGTTTCATTTAGACACCGACGGCCTGCTGCGCTGGAGTGGGATTATGTAATCATGCATGTACCCAGTTCAGGAGCTTCAGCATGATTCACAAAGCAATAAATCCCATCAGTCAAAAGAAACAGGCTGGAGTTTGTTTTTTTGGGTAAATTTAACCCTCAAAGTGTGTTGTTGTAACGGAGCAGAGTGATTCACCACGATGCTTCAGAGCAAAGAGACCACACACAAATAGAAGCGCTAAGGCGGGTTGTCCTGATGAATATGAACCAGCAAAGCTCTGAGGCTTTGCTCTGTCTCCACACATAAAACCCTCTGAAGCAGTTAGATCCTGAATGAAGCAGTGAAGCTGGTTCTGCTTCAGCAGCAGCCTGCAGGTCAGGATCAAGAGGCTGAGGTTCATCAGGACTCCTCCACATGTGGAACTGAACACGTGTCCAGATGCCTCTTAACATGTTCGTCTGCTTCTCCAAGCAGCTCGGCTCTTTCTTAGTCTGTGGAACATGTGGAATATCAGATCTTCCTAAAGTTCTTTGAGTTTTGTTGTCCTAAAAAATATTCAAGCAAATTCTGAAACAAATTGTAGCAAAAATGAGAAGAAATGATGGCATAGTGGACAAAGTTGACCACACCCACAACACGCATGTCCAACAGGTCACAGACTTTGCTGCTTTGTGGCCGTTATTATCGTCAGGATCGACTCACAAACAAAATACGTAAAGAAACAGTTCATACTTGGTAATGTTTAATACTTCCTCACTGATTTTCTGTGATGTTTGTGGATAAAGTCAGTAAGAACAGACTGGGGATACCAGCACATAAACTAAACGCTTCCTGTCTGTGACACGGACACTTTGTGGCCATTTTACTTTTAATTGCAGCTCATCTTCTAGTTTTCATGAACAGATGAGGTCAGAGTCCATCCAGTCTGTTTGGAGTTCATAAAAATATTAGAACAAAAATCACGGAACAGATTTGAAAAGATCACCCATATTTTGTAAATCTTGAATGCATTGAGCTTCCATTGTAAGGCTTTCATCAGCAGTTTTCTCTGAGGTTTCTGCAGCGTTCAGCAGCCGTCCTGTTTCTGCTTCTCTCATGCTGCTGATGACTTGGAGCAAAGTTTGCATTTTGCAGGTTTCTGGGGGAAAATGTGTTTCAGGGTCTTTCAGGAGCCACAGTTGATACTTCTCCTTAAAAAGACACTCGTTGTTGAAGCTACATTTCACCAGAGCAAAGCTGAAAGCTCCACACGCTGAACTGAACTCAATCTGCTTTACAGCAACAGAAACTCCCATCACCCATAGACTGAGGTTGAACTTCTGACACAATTTAAATTGGAGTCTCATGTTAAACTATTTTATTTTATGTTTTTGAACCTAAAATATTAAAATTTGATGACTTTTCCAAAACTTTACAGAAGATTTTGTTTTTCCTAAACCTTTCAAGGACCTAGAAATTGCATTTTCAATTTCCTGAACTTTTCTAGGTTTTTCATGACCGTATGAACGTTGGAAGAATCTCCAGCAGCTCCTCACTACTCCTCCTTTCCTAGCAGACATTCCCAAACGTCTTCATGGTTTCTTTCTTTAGATTCACACCATCATGGCTATTTTTTCCTCCAAACACTCAGAGCTTACAGCCTTTCCTCCCTTTGGTTCTCCTCCTCTCTTTGGTCTGTAGAAAGTCTGCCTGCATTCACACTGTAGTGAACCGCACCAGAGTTCATCTGCATGTGAGCAGAGACCCTCAAGAGGACCACAGTTCTCTTGTTTCTTTAGTCCAAGGTCAGGTGAGCCTTCACACCTGCAGAACCAGAGGACCATGCAATGAAAACCAGATCTGGATCAGACACGGATCAGACCTGCCACAGGATATGTGCTCCAAGAGAAAAGCATGTGTCCCCCACACAAGTACAAGAAATGACATTAAAAAAGTAATACACTGGATCTGAATAAACAAAGGTCAATTTGAAATGTTAAGAAAGATTTTATTGCATTTATTCTGTGTATAACAGCCAACCAGGTCAGAATCCAGTGATATTTCCAACCCTTATCTCCATGATTCTGTTTGCAGACATGTCTGGGCCTTTGGCCTCCTGTCCGTCAGCCCCAGCGTAAACGCTGTTATCAAAGCTCTGGCAGAGAAACCTTCACTTCTTACTGCAGCTACAAAACCCACAGGTCACTGCTTCAACCTGACAAACACACCGCTGTCTGCGCAAACATCCAGAGCAGAAACGTGAGCCAGAGGGAACAAATACTGGAGTCCCGTTCAAAGGCTACATCCCTAAAAAAACAGCTTTTCCTGTTAAATAAACACAAACAGCAGATGGAGCCAAAACAAAACAACAGCTGTTGTGTTTGTTCACAACATCTCCCCCAGCAGAGTTTCAGCCTCACCGTTCCCAGATGGTTTACCATCTCCTACTATGTTCAGCAGAATCAGAAATAAAAACTGACCTTTAGGAGATGCAGTGAAGAAAATGAGGATAAACTTAAAGATGCTACACTTGTACTTTGAGTAATATTTCATACTCGTTTCACCTTCTATTCTTCTGCGTCTGCCCAAAGCTCCTACATCCTGGCGTTGCTGGAGCCTTTCCCAGTTACTGTTGGCTGAAGGTGGGGTCCATCAGAGACACACAACCTCTCACATTCACACCTAATGAGCACGGCAGAAAAACCATCAACCTGTGAAACAGGATTCTGCTGCAGAAACCCCACTCATGCACGGGGAGAACATGCAACCTCCGCAAACAGAAGACCAACTGGGATTTGAACCAGGACCTTCTGGAACAAGTGCTAACCACTACACCATGAAGCCCTCATAGTAAAAAACTGTTTAGGGAAGCAGTTTCTTTTCACTCTGTTTCTTCTCCTGGATATGACTTGAATTGATTCGTTCCTCTGACTAAGTTTGGCTTAAGCATACTTTAATCAAGTTTCTTCTTGATTGGAAAAGACAAAGGCGTCTCCTACGAGGAAACAAGACCATGTATGTGTGGATTGTAGAAAACATGTCTGCTTCTCCTTCCATTTGAACAAACTGTCACATGCATGTCCACATTTGAGCTGCGGTATAAACAACATCCAGTGTTCATGTACTTGATAAATGCAAGCAGGCATTTTTCTAGAGCGCTGAAAATGTTTTGTTTCCTAAAATGTAATTGAATGTTTCTAAATCCTTTTAAGACCAAATCTTCTAACATCAATTAACGGATATTAGAAATCAGATGGATGTTTCAGTGTAAATGACTAAGGATAGGTGATATATTGGTGCCGGTATCGGTCCGATATTAAAAAACTACAGACATTCTTCAGTCTGTTTTCAGAAACACTTTCTTGTTAAACGTTAAATGTAATACTTGTTTCTAATAGACTGGGGAGCTTATGGTTTACAGTTATGTCCAATATTCAATAATAACTGAATGCTTACAGATACATTTGTATAAAAGTTTGATACTTGTTCCTATGAGATCCTTTGTTTCAGGTTAAAAAGGTCCAGTACAATGTGATTGTCCAGGAAAAGAAAAGTTGTGCAAAGTTGTACTGTACACACTTAAGTATTGCTATCTACAAATATCGGCTATCAGCCAAAGTTTCAGGGGAATATCAGTTATCGTATCGGCCAGAAAAATGATATCGGTCCATCCGTACTAATGACCATAACTTTCACATTAGAGATTCAAACTTCAGATACTGTCAGTCCATATTTATTACAAAACCACCCAAGTCAGGTCAGAAACATTAGAGGAGAAACCTACACACTTCTTCAGTCAACGTTTTTGAGCACTCCCGGGAAACAAAGCAACAGGAAGAGACTCTCTGTGGAACCCGCCCCACAGTTTCCTCTGATTCACCACACATCCCGAGTTTCCGCGATAACACCGGACGCGGGGAGGGCGGGGTCACATTCCCCATCCACAGTACAGGCCTCTGAGCTCTTCTTCACGATAGTAGTAGTTAAGAAGTGCAAACATGTAAAAGCACTTCAGGATAACCCCCCCCCCCCCCCCCCCCCCCCCAAACACACACAGCAGTTCAGCCAGCATCAGCGCCTCCGACAAACCCTCTCCTCTGCTCAACACTCAGGCTGAAGATCCGGTCAAAACAGCAAGCAACACTGGAGAACAGCAAGACGTTCACAAAACACGTATCTGATGGGAATTGAACCATCAACACAGCACAGCCTGGGCCTCCCCTGCTCTCCTCAGCTATCCTCCTGCTTCCCAAACAGCCGTTAGCTTCATCTTCAAGCTGAGGATCTTTGTTGAACACCAGCTGCTGCTGAGACTGTTAACCCCAAATGAAATCTGATTTAGACGCCACCAATGGTCATCCTCATTTGATTTTGAGGATCTTCCATGCAGAACCCCCATCTAACCCCCCTGGGCCAATTCATCATAGGAACTTTTAATTTGGGCTCCCAGAATCCATAGGGAATTTTGGGAAGCTGAATCCATCTGAAAGAGCTCAATCCCCGCTGAACAGTCTAAAGTTGAAGAGTTGCTCTGCTAAAGTATGTAGAAGTTTAAGGATTTCAAACGTCTGTCATTCGTGGGGCTGAAAATGTCTTTGATGGTCAAACATTGCATTAACCATAAAACCTGAAATACCTGAAGGGTCTGCTAAACGAACTGAATCTTAGAATACTGAGATCACTGAAAGAGCTGAAAGTATGAAGGAGTTTAAATGAGCTGAAAGACTTGAAAGAATAAAAAAAAAAGTTAAAAATCACTCAAATCAATGCATTAAATAAAGTACTAGTGTGAGAGATTAGCCTTAAAAAGTATTCATGTTTAATGAAACAGAATTACTTAAAAAAAGAAAGAGAAAGGTCCCTGGAGTTCATATTTGTATTTAATCAGATGTTGGATGTTTTAGTGTTGGACTTCCACCTGACCCCCACCGTCTCCATGTTGATGTCTTTACGGGTGCATTTCTGCCTCTTCCTGGAGTCACAGGTCCTATTTACAATCCTGACTTTTCATTCTCCATGTTTCTACAGATCTGCTCAGAAAAACAAGGCTCGACTCCTTATTCTTCCAGTCTGTCGGGTCTGTAAGCAGCTGGCTGAAGCTGCCGCACCTGTCAGAGAGGAGAAATATGTGGATGTGTCTGAACACGCTCTCCTCAATCCTCCACACACCTACAACGCTCAGCTGTTTACCTGCTAGTACTGTCCAGCATTTAGCCCGCTCCATGTTTGGAAAACTGTTCCAGCTGCCCACCAGCAAGCAGCCCGGTCAGCCTCCAGCTTCCTTCACCCCCCTACAGATGTCAACACCCAAACACAGCCTCTTCACCCAGAGTGTGGGGTAACTAACACCCGACACATAACCTCCACAGTTACAAAGGCACAGGTCGGACGGATTCAACGTTCCAAAGGAGTCCATGGGAAATCTGCTGGTTCTGGTTCCTGACCCATTTATGCCAGCATCTCCAGGTATTTTCTAACATCCATGGTAGGTTTCCATGGAAATCTTTAAATGATCCCCCCAGTGGCCTCCTGATCTTTGTGGAACCTGCAGTCAGCTGAAGAAGCTGGGATCACCACAGAGGAGTGCCTTGAATTTTTGAAAACTGCACTGATTTGACTGACTTTCAAAAGGTGGGGTCCACACCAGCAACCCCCACTCTGAACACAACTCAGCATGCAATGCATGCTGGGATGATTGTGTGCTCCTCACATTCTTATGAGGAAGACCAGCGGCAGGCCTGAAGACCACAGGACCACGCAGGCCCATCTCTGAGCAGTGTGCAGTTCTACCATGATCACCGGGGTCACACAGGGCTGCCCTCCCTCCCTCCTTACGTTCCTGCCCCCCCTGCAAACCCCACTGACGATCACAGCTTAATGATGAAGGCTGTGCACAATCCTGATCCAACAAGCTGACACATGAGAGCATGAAGGAAGACGGAGGTAAACAAAACAGAAGCTGCAGACCAAGCAGCCACGGGATGGGCGTGTGCGCGCGCGTGTGGCTCGTTTCCATCAACTGGATCCAGCATGTCGACCCCCTGAGGACGTCCAGCTGAACCCTGAGGAGCCCCCTGGGATCTTCTGAAGCCCCCGGGTGTCGGTCTGTCCCCTCAGCCGGTAACTCAGCGCCTTCTGGCAGATTTGCTGTGACCATAAAGCCGTTTCTCTCCAGCTTCCGGAGGAAGATCAGCTTAAGCCTCGGTGCTGCGCGCTCCTCACTGACTTCAAAGTTCTGCTCACGTGTTTGGTAACCAGCACCGGTTTGACGTCACTCGGTTAAAGCAGCAGCTAATGTGCGCGTGGGTCTCTGTCTCTCAGGTTCCCCTCCTCACCTGTCATCCAGTCCAGCACCTGCTGGGGGCTCCACGCACTGACGCTCTCCATGGGGATCCTCGGTTAGCTGGCCGTCATCATGTCTTCCCTGTGAAGCCCGGAGGGCGGGAAGCGCGCGCGCCTAGTCCAACACCAACTGAACTGTTGCAGTCGGGCCGCGTGTGAAGTTTCCCCATAGGAAGACCACGCCCCTCTGCTAGTCTCCTCCAATCACGGAGCTTTGTTTACACCACTTTTTAAAAAGTGCTGTTTGGAGAAGACGAGTATGTTTATGAAGACAAGTGCAAACGTTTTTACAGCCACAAAGCTTTTTGGTACAGGAACATTTGACATCGCTCAAGCTCAAGAAGTTTTGGATCATGTAAAAAACAAAAAATTCACAGATTTCTTCAGATTACTTCACAGATTTGGGGGACAGGGAGGTAATTGCAGACAGACACACCTCTGGTGTTTCCCACATGATGATTGTCTCTGTGTTCAGAGTGTCTGATTTACTGGAGCCAAAACCCAAAAATTCTTAAAGAAAGACCTTTTCAATGTATCATTAATGTCAAAATTCTGTGGGTCTAAAAAGCTGATTTTGGCAGTAAGTCATTCCAGGTTCATCATTCAAACAGCCAACAGACGAGCAGCACCCCCAGACCACAGCGTCTTCAGGTTGGTAGGAGGCAGTCAGGTGATGCAGGTGATCTTGGTGAGTCTCAAAGTGTCATCAGCAGACCTGCATCAAGTCTCAGAACTACTGGCAGAGTTTGGGACAGACCCAGGAGTGGAGCCCCGCCAATGACAGACCACAACCATGACCAGAACCTAAGGACTTCTGACCCCAGACATGGTTTAGAAAACGCCACACAGCTGCAGGCCCGTTTACCAGATGTGAGGGATACCAGGGTTTCCAGACAAACCATTCACAACCGACTCCACCAGTATGCCTGCAATGACAGATGGCTGTTGCAGGTGACTCCCCCGACATCATGACACCGTCAACAACGTTTGCAGTACCAGACCATGTGACCTGGACAAGGTCAAAGGTCCTCAGGGTTGGCTTTGGGGAAGGAGGTGTAACAGTCTGGACAGGTATCACCAGTCAGGGTCAAACTGATTTGGTTATTGTAGATGACCCAGTCACTGAATGTTCTAACCTCAGAGACATCATAGAACCATTCTCATCCCCCAATTCCACCAGAACACCCCCTGCTTTCTGTTCATGGATGATTACACCCTATCACATGGTACCAGTACTGTCACAGCTGGACTTCAGGAAGTGGGAGTAGCTCATGTGGTATGACCAGCAATGACCCTTGACCTGAAACCCATAGAGAACGTCTGGGACCACCTGAAGCAGACTGGATGATTGGACCCCACCCCTTCAGAACTGCATGCAGCACTTATGGAAGATTGGTTCAGACCAACACCATGAGGCTGGTGAGGAGACGTCACTGTCAAGCTGCTGTTGATACAAATGCTGCAAATACCCACTATTGACATTTCTGTTATTTGGGGCTATTTTTATTATTGTCCTGATTTGAGGGGTAATATTAAACTAATGAAAAGGGTTTTTTTTCATTCATTATTAGTAATATCAAATGGAACTTTTACGCATTTCATTAACATTCCAATTGAACAGGAAAAGCACTCATGTTAATTACAATATCACCAACTTACTGTCAGTGGTAGCAGGTCAGCTGGTGAAAACTGTTCTCCCTGTAGCTGCCTGTTTGCAACAGATTTTAGTGCTTAGTTCGGTGTTATAAGTTTAAATCGCAGTCAGACGTTGGTTACAGTTTAACAGTAAAGATTTATTGTCTTTTTAAAATGACCAGGTTTCAAATAAAGCAAGTAAACACATTTCCACTGTAAAGGGCTCCATGCCTGTAGGATCAAAGGATCAACGATTGAAGGGCTTCATGAACTGAATCTATACAAATCAACAATGAGGAAGATAAAAAAACAAGTTGGTTTTTCTTACCAAGGTGACTGTATACTGATGACTGAGAGGAGCAGACAGAAGTTTTTTTTTGTCCTGGAACTCTACGCATCTGTTTTTCTTAGAGGCACATTTCTTAATGTGTGGTGTTGAAATCAGGAATGTATAGAGTTAGCTTTTTCTTTATGAAGAGCACAGTCAGTGTTGAGACCATCTTATGCTACTGTATTCCTGAGGAACGTCTCTGAACCAGCACACCAGCAGACAGTGGCTACTATCATCAGCTTGTAACAGTCAAGGGGGTGGAGAAGCTCTTTTAGGACTTTCAGGTGTCCTTTAATTATGAGGTCATCAGTTTTAGCTCGCACTCAGTCTGCTTGTGCTCTACCTCCTAGTTTTTCATTGCGCTGCTCCTGTTTTAGTCATGTATATTTTAAGACAGTAGCCGTCCAACCGGCCTTTATAAGGTTGATCATTTAATTCAATTTTATTTATATAACCCAAAATCACAACAACAGTCGTCTCAATGGGCTTCATACCGGTAATTGTAAAGTAAACATAAAATATAAGGATTATGAAGTAATAGAATTCAATAGGAAAATACTAAACTGAACTAGACTAAACAGACTAAACTAAAATGGGCATCTCTGTCCTTAGACCCCCCTTCGCGGTAACGAAAAACTCCTAAAAATGGATTCCAGAAAAAACGAAGAAACCTCAGGGGTGTCCACATGAAGGTGGGAGAGAAGAATTCACTAATCTAACCCTACAACTACATGTTTACATAGTCCAGCAGATGAGCTTCATCCAGATGGAGTTGGGGGACGGCCGGGGGCGCGAGACAAGCCAGAGGCAGAGTCCACAACCAGGTGTAGGAGGCTGTGGATCCTCTCGCGCCCACATCATCGTTATTAATAAAGCAACAAACACTGTTGGAGCCCCAGAAACCCCACATTTGTGAGTTTTTTTGCTGCTATCTAGATTTTTTCTCTCTGCTGAGAGTTTCTTTTGCACAATCTGTGAACGATACAAGCTGGAGGGGACTCAGTGTGTGACGTCCACATACTGGATCTCCTGTGGTTTTGCTTGTTGGGCTGCTAAGGTCTGATGTTGCTTTGAGGATTTACACAACCCACAAGTTACAAGCAAATATAGTACACACCTTATGCTTTGCTTGAAAAACACAACCCCCCAAATGTCTCACTTGTTGCTTGTGTGGTGAGATCAGCTCTCACAAATCCCAGAATGAAGCCTTGATAAAGCCTCAGAGAAAACTGTCAGCACCAACACTGTCATGACAAAACCTCAGACCTGGTTTGATTGGACCTTCCACACAGTTCAGCAGTCGGTTCAAAGACTCTAAGACTGCCACCACTACCACAGCCTCCATCTGAGGTTCTGCTGTTGAGGACCGGCTTTTCATGTGAAGTGCCTCAGGGTTCTGTCCTTGGTCCCTCATTTCTTCACATGCTCATAGACTCACATGCTGCTACTTGATGATCTCTCTGGGAGACTTGGCATTCATTTTGGTAGTTTTGAAGACAACAAACATTTTTGCTTTGTCTCCTGATGACATGTTTTAATTATATAGAAAAAATAAAGATTTGGATTGCAGAAGTTCCTGTTCTGTCAGGACAAAACATGATGATGGATTGATGGTCCTGAAGCTGGGTGGAGCAGGTTAGATTTAAACTGCTCAGCCAGAATAAATATGTTTGTGACAGTCAGGAATCTTGGAGTCCTTTTGGATTTCCGTTCAGCTTTGAAGCTCACACAAACAAGACATTTACTTCCAAACAAAACCCAGGTCAACTCTTCTACTCCAGAGCCAGAAGAGATGATTGTGATGCTCTCCTTTCTGATCTCAATAGAAGGACAGACACAAACGTGGTGCAAAACTTAGCAGCATGTCTATTGACCAGGAAAGGAAAGACAGATCTTGTTAAAGTTTGTGTTCTGGTTGCCCATCAGTTTTAGCATCAAATTTGAGAAGTAAGATTTGACTTGATGAACCTTTATTTGTCCCTCAGGGGATACTGTCCATGTGCCACCATTACAGTGTACAATAAAAGGGCAAAGAACACAATAGTTTAAAAATAAACGTGATGCACTGCAACCATCAGGCAGTGTTCAGTCTTACAGCAGCAGATAGAAACAGAACCAGTAATGTCACACCTTCAGGGACTTTCAATGTAAAATTCAGAAACTAAAGAAGCTGATTAGTGATGCCAAACACACACACGCACATCAACATGCACTCACAGCAACTCTCTTACACACAGACGCTCACACAGACCTACAAAATGCCTGAAGAGTACTACAAATCAAAAATGTAGTTTTACTTCTGCTCACAGACATTTGTGTACATCTCCCTTGAATTTTGAATCAACTGAAAAATAACTTGGAAGTCACACATGAAATATGATCAAAGTCACTCTCTAGTCTTTTTTGTTCATGGGATTTAATGATGGTATTGTTCAGTGTTTATTATTAAAGGTTTGTACGTTCACTGGCTGTACTCTAGCCGTTGAGTTGGATCTCACACATACTTCATTGGTGCACCAAGTCACTGATCTGATGGAGCTTCACAGGAAAGAAATAATGAACCAACCTGAAACACACAGAGATGTCATGAGCTGCTTCAGAGGAGTTTCCCTGAGCAAAACTTTGTTTTCATCCAGAAAAAGGGCGTTAGGACAAAGTCCGGTCACTCAAAGAGTTATCTTTGCTAATGAAACAAAGTGATTTTTATTTTAAAGGTGTCTTTAATTGCACATTGATTTAACAGAGTGACACCAGCTGCTCTGAAAACCTTTGGATTTAAATTCGTTATTTATTTATTTTTTATTTTACAAAAAGAATTCTGTGATTTCACCATTTTAAGACCAGTTACACAGAAGACAACAAAGCATGTTGAGAACCTGCTTCTGTCGTCTTATCCATTATCTCGCAGAATTTATGTGTTCTGTTCAGTATTTTATCTATTTGTCCAAATCTCTTATTATTTGACTCAAGTTTATCTTGACATTAATTTCCTTTCATTTCATTATTTTAGAATGTGAGTTTTGTCATGCTCGGAAATAGTTTTTTTTAATGTAATGTTACATTATTTCCCGTAGATGGCGGCAAAGTGAAATTTAAAGCAACAATCAAAGAAATAAATAATCAACAAAGATCGTATATTTTAAGGCGATGAGCAACTCATTCACATATAACGAGGCAGCTAAAGCCAAGCTTCAATTCCCTATTTCTGTAGCAGATTTTCAATTCAAATATCAAAAAGCTGAGGCTGAATTTCTTTAAAAAGAATTCTACTTTAGAATAAAAATAATAAATCAGAATTGAATACAATCCAAGTGTAGTACAAAAATAAAAAGTTAGACAAAATAGTCAGTACTAATAGAAGAATTAATAGAGGATGTACTAGCAAATATTTCAAAGTGACTCCCAATTGAACAGGAAGTGACAAGACAATACAATAATATAACATAACAAAGAACATTTTATTAAACTAGTTCATACAAATGAATACATGATCAAATATTTGTTGTATGCGGTGCGTCCCCTGAATGCGCATCACTGGCTTTATTTTTGTGTGCACAACAATGTGCGTGTGAGCCGTTATTGGTATCGTGTATGTGTTGACATGTATGTGTGTGAAGGTATGTTTTAGGACAGTGGTGAGAAAGTTTGGGCACCCCTGATACTTTTCAAGATTTTTCTTCATGAATCATTGGTTGTTCGGATCATCAATTTCAGTTAAAGTTTGCTTGAACTGTGCCTGTGGTCTTCCATGCTCTCACTATATTCCTCACAGTGGAAAATGACAGCTGAAATCTCTTAGCAAGCTTTTTGGATCCTTCACCTAAACTATGATGATGAACAACCTTTGTTTTCAGCTCATCTGACAGCTGTTTGGAGGTTCCCATGTTGACATTCTTCAGAGAAGATGCAAAGAGGAGAAAAACTTGCTCTTGACCATCTTAAATACCTCTTCTCATGATTGGCTTCACATGTGTAAAGGTCAAGGGTCAATGAGCTTATAAAACAAATTTTGTGTTCCAATAATTATTGCTAAAGGAAGTCAAATTTACGCACCTGCCTGTTTTTGTTTAAGTAATTATTGCACAGTTTCTTTAAATCCTATAGACTTCATTTCACTTCTCAAATATCACTGTGTTCATACGATATATTTAACTGAAATTGATGATCTGAACAACCACTGATTTATAAAGAAAAAATGATCAGGGGCGCCCAAACTTTCTCATAAAACTGTAACTGAGTGTCTGTAGACCGGCTCCTTTTGACTGACATCTACATGTGACAGTTATAATGAGAAACCTCCAGCAACTTGTTGCTTTGTGATTCTACTCCCTTTCTTCTTCTTAAACATCCTCCAACTGCCTTTTCTCCCCTTTCCCCCCTTTCTTTTAGACCCTTATGCCCCATCTCTATCATTCCAATCTGTCCTTCTCTCATCTTAAGTATGTTTTATATGTGTCCAACTAGAAATGCATGCAAACACAATCAACATCAATAACATCTCGCCTCAAATACAAAAGGGGTCATACAAATATACACTTTCTGTGTCGGACGATTTACGGCCCCCTATTGTAACAGTAACATCTGTCCAACTAAGAGGCCTTCAGCTCAGGGGGGTATTCCAGGAAGCATGTTTAAACTAGCCTGACTTTGAGCCTGAACTCTGGCTGAAATCCCCCTGAACTTGCTTACTCTGGGTATGTCGGTTCCAAAAGACCGGATATGAGTTGGCGTAATTACGCTCGACTTGGTAACCCTGGGTTAACGCACGGAACATAAAGACATTCTCAATAGATCGCCGATTTCTGGAGTCACCATGGAAACGCGTGGAGAAAAAAAAGAAAGCGCGACACTTGAGACGGAAGTGAGACGGAGTCTGAGATTTTAATGACGGCGGTTAAAAATTATAAGTCCATCAAAAAAGTAACACGGCTGAAAAATAATTTAAATAATTTAGTTAAATTTATTCAAACTCAATAATTGTTTATACAACTCAAATTTACGTATTTATCTAACTAAATGTCACATTACTCCATTAATCTTTTTTCCATCTTAATTACTTATATTTCTTGAACTTTCATATGTCTAAGTTTGAGCCGGCAGATATGCTCATTTTTACAACAATAAAAAGAACGGAAAAAAATGCACGGAGTGCATAAACTCACTAAAGAATTTTCCGTCACTGTCATAACAGTAAGAAGCGGTAGGGGTGCTATATAAACTCATCATTCTCTCCTTTACTCTCACTCATGGTGCAGAGACGTAAGCATGGTAGGACAAAATAGCTCGGCTAAACACGGTGAAACACAGTAAAACAGCTATACAACTAAACACATTTTGTAAAAAACCCACACTTAAACCCAAATCCGTCCAGACAGGCAAAGGGAATGATATCCCAGAATCCCTTGCGGTGCCGATCTAACAGCAGCATCAAAGTTACACCTACTTAATTGAATTAATTTGAACGAAAGGAAAATAACTGTCTGAAAACTACGTGTAATTTTTAACAAAAAAAAAAAAGATTTATCTTAACTGAAGCAAATAATTAAGTTAGATCAAAGTGAAAAAGTTTATTTTTCCAACATCCATATGTGGTCTTATCACCCTCTCACGGTGGAAAAAGTATTATCTGAGCTTCTTCATCCACTAAATCATCTTTAAATGGACACGCCATGCTGCTTCACCTCTCTGTAAACAAACTAAGCTTCAACTAAACCTGCTCCAGACCAGGTTATGTTCAGAGCATGAGTTGCCATGGTAACTTGACTTACCCTGAAACATACCTCCATTTCTGGAACCGAAAGCTGAGGTTATCAACTTTCTTAGCCTCAAACTTATCGTGGGAGCTAGAATAACCTGCTTTCTGGAATACCCCCCTGATCTGTTTGCTCAGCTGTGGGAAAGTTACAAAAAATGTGGGACCCAGGATGGAGCCTTGAGGCACACCACATGTCAGACCGTTCCAATAAATAAAAGTCATTTCTATGAGAGTCACTGTTGGTCTTTTGCATTTTCTGGATTAAGTAGAGATGGTGTGTAAATGAAATGTAAATAACGTCTTTGATTAGCCCCAAGAGTGTTTGACATGGGATTTGTAACTTGTATAAAAATCTTCTTTGTAAAGTTGTAATTTCCAACAAAGACTTTCATTTAACTTAAAACTGTGCTGGAATAAATAAGTACACTCAATTGAGCCAGTTGACTGTGAACTTTCTAACAATTAATGATTAGCGAAACCAGAAAACGTGAACAGTTTTCCTAACAACTGTTGGGAACTTTATGTCACACAGCAACACCTGTTAGGAAAACTTGAACCAAATCCAGCCTCGGAGTTTCGCTCGGAGTGAGCGCTCCTGTCGCTCCCGCCGTCATAGAGCAGCTCTGCTCCCGTCAGATCCACGGAGCTGCTCGGACTCGGAGCGGCTCGTCCGACAACTTTCAGCGTGAAAACAGTCCGAATTCAGTCCCAGGCTCGCTCCGCCGCTTCAGCTGCGGTTCCGCCGGCCCAAACAGTCCGGACCTTTGCTGTGAAGTGGGTGTCCGACCCGTCCCCGCTGGCTTTGTTCTGACCGGATGGGAGTGGAGAGCCCACCTTTGGGAGGTAGTTGTTCCGAGTTGGACCCTGCAGCTCTGTTTGTGTGAGTTTGTGTCAGGACTCTGATGTTTTCCAGTGTTCTGGACGCAGACGTGCTGGAGTTAAACTGAGAACTCAGGCCGCATGTTTTTGGATTTTCATTGATCAGAGATGATCATCAAGCTTTATTTCCCACAGCAATCAGCTGAGCTGGCCATGGAGGTTATGGTGAAGTTGGTGTCCACAGACAGAGCAGCGTGCACGTGCGCAGATAGCTGCAGCTTCAGTGCTCTGCTCTTTCATAACTGAGAAGGTCTTTAATGATTAATGCTGCACAGCTTTAACAGATTGCTTTTTAATCTGAAGCACCTTTGAGTTTCTGAGTGTTATTGGGAGAAGTGGGCGGAATAAAAACCGACCCAAAGCAGAGGAGGTGTGTGCAGTAACTGTGCTGTTCCTCTGACTGCAGGACACTTTTGTTGCTCTGACTTTCCTGCAGAAGGCGAGCACAGGAGGCTCCCCTGGCGTGCAGCTCCCTCCCATCAGCTGCAGCTGCGGCTGGCTTCTGTGTAACTGTCACTAAGAGCTGCAGCTTGCAGAGGCGTTTGCATTGCAGCTGCAGGATGGGCCTGCAGCAGAATCAGAGGATGAGGGGGCCGCCGCCGCCGCCGCCGCTGCTGCTGCTTGTGACTCTGATGAAACATCCGAGTTTATCTGTCAATTTCATGGCTTCAAGCTGAGTTTTGACATTTGAAAGTTCTAAATAACAGGAGCTCCCTCTGTGGTGCATCTCTTCCCCGATTTCCCGTTAAAGTGACCTTTTGTACTCAAACCACTTTGAGGCAATAAAGCAGGGAATAATTATTGATGGAAGGATCAGCTTCTGTCAATCCTCCATCACAGCATCATCTCCATTGTCCTGAAGCCTGGCAGAGTGGGATTTTGTTGTTGGAAGAGGTTTTTGCTGTGCGCGTGTTCACCGTGCAGATTTGGTTGACACGCTGTCTTTATTGTGAACAGATGCTGAGTGAAACCGGTAAAGAGGAAGTGCAGATCTGCGGCGTTTCATGCTGGTTCCCTGCAGCTGCTCTCAGTCCGATCCAGACCCGGCTTGACCTGAACCTCTGAGCCGGACCTGCCCTTCCACTCACAGGAAGATGGTTTCAGCTGCAGCCAACGGGGATTCACAGGAATGACGGGACGCAGGGCTCTTGGCTGAGAGGCTGTGGCTTTGTTTCTTTGCGCCTTTACTCACAGCAGAGGATGTCGGCTGACAGCAGCCCCCCTCCTTCCCTGGCCTCACCAAGGTCCTTCCCATCCTTGTCCCAGCACCCAGCCCCATCTCTGACGTCGCCGTCCCCTAGTCCGCCCGCCACCATCAGCAGCCGGCTGTCTAACGGCAGTCAGACGGCGCCTAGCCCCACAAACTCCCGGGGGTCTTTGCACGGCATCTCCTTCCTGCTTCAAATCGGCCTCACCAGAGAGACGGTCACCCTGGAGTCTGGAGACCTGTCTCTGTCTGCTGTCCGTGAGCTGGTCTGCTCCGTCGTGGATCAGAAGGTGAGTGAGAAGCCTCCTTTTTCCTGTTAGCACCATGTCATGACATTTCTGTCACTGTGAATGTTTGCAGACTAACCAGGGCGAGTTGTCTCACTGTTTGATTTCCAGTATGCAGACCTCTGCAAAGTTCCAGCTTGTATCTGACTTGATTCATATGTTTCTTTAAACTGCTGCAAAACATTCTCCCAGATGAAAGAAGTCTTCATTTCCAGCATTTATTTTCTAGCAGTTTTTGTTCATGACACTGTTCCATCTCTGTTTTGGCGTTTGCTTCATTCTTTCACTCTGTTGATGGATGACCAGACATCAGTGTTGGTATCAAAGTTTTACAAACTGGGTTTTTTGAGGACTTTTGACCATCCAGCAGGTCATATTTCTAAGTTTATTTATTCATTTATTTTTGAATTTTTTTGGTCTAAAAGCTAGGCTGATCATGGAACAGTCCTGACGTACAGGTCCTCAGCCCCCCCCTCTGTGACCTCTGCTCCTGCAGCAGGCACTTCCCTCTGGGCTACATCCTCATTGTTCTCTGGCTTCTTGTCCAGCCTCACTTTGTTTGTGACGATGTGGGCCTGAGTGCGGCCGTTTCCCTTCACGCTGTAGAGGGCGGTAGGAGCTGTTTTTCTTGGTTTCATCATCCACCAGTAATGGAAGAACAAAGAAGTCATGCAGAGGTAAAGGTGGATTTCATGTTTTGCTAGTCTGTCTTTAGTGAATACTGTAGTTTGTTCTACGTTGTGGCTTCATGCTGAGACGTTTAATTGATGCGTGATGTGGGTTGTTGTGTAACTGATGTCAAAGTTTTGGAAAAAGACGCAGCATGACTCAGCACATTTCACTAAACCTTAACTGGGTGCATCCAAACCATTTACTGCATATTAGAACTGGACTGAGGGGCCCCTCCCTCCTCACGTTCCAAACATGAATTGCCTGCTGGCTCCAAGATGCCAAAATCCTATAGAACACATGTGTCAAACTCAAGGCCCAGGGGCCAAATGTGGCCCTTCATGTCATTTTATGTGGCCCTCGAGAGCATAGGAGTTTTTAATTTCCTAAAGTAAATAAAAAATTGGTGTGTATTTATTAATATCTAGGACTTGAAATATGGGATTGGGCAACTATACATTAGGACTTAAACACTGTTCATATAACCCAATGTAAAAGGATTTATGCTAAAGTAACAAGAAAACATATGTTTCTATGCAACTGGAATTGTCACTTTAAAAAGTTAGAATAAATAAATAATGAGTTATTTAACATTAAGGAGTAGTTACATTTATTTTTCTTTACATTTAGTCAAATGTATAAGTTATATCTGGCCCTTTGAGGACAGACACTATGCTGATGTGGCCCTCAGTGAAAATGAGTTTGACCCCCCTGCTATAGAACAAAAACCGCTGTTACTCAGTCATTCTGTTGGTCAGATATTGGATTCTTGCTCTACCGTTTTTTAACATGTTCTTGGTAATCCTCTTTTTTTTTCAATAGTTCAAGTTATTCGGGTTATAAACCGGCCAATCGGATGCCTTAATAAAAGTGGGTGGAGCCTGCTTGCCCCCACATCCAATTTTCAAAACGTCTGACAGAATCTCCGGAGCCCCAATGAGTGGTAGGGCTGTGGTCGCCCAACAGGCTCATCTACTGATTGGTGAGAGTGGTTGCCATAGAAATGTGACTTCGTCTGGCTCCATAATGGTGACAGCCGTACCGTGAAAAAAATGGTGACCGAAGTGACTTCATTTGGTTGGAGCCAGATGTTATCCATTTTTTATGGGTGACGTCACTCTCACTCAGTCAACCAATCGAGGACCTGGTTAGAATGCCCTAAGCTTCTTGCTAAGGAGGGATCTCCTGCTGGACAAACGTCATTCTCAGAGTTGGGGAACTTTATCAGGGGGGAGAGGAAGCTATACCTTCAGGGTTACCCTTGTGTACCATCCAGAGGTCTGTCACAAAGAAGAATCTCAGTCTCATGTCACTAAGGCTTAAGACACATTTAAGAGTTTACGGTCATTTGACGAGTATTTGTGCGTAGCTTTGTCTTCCTCAATGCTTCCTGGTTGATCTTGTTCTTAAAATCTGTCTGGTATAAGTTTTAGAGTTTTAGTTTTAGCACTTAGATCAGAGAGATGTGAGAATTTAAGGAATAGTTGATATAAAATTGCATTGCTGTATACTAAGCTAAATTAAACAATGGTAGTTTGGACCTTTTATTTAGAATATTATTTTATTTTATAAAACATCCCCCATTAAATAATCCATAATGTAGCATTTGTTCACTTTGTAACCGTGTCTGAACTGGTTTGTGGATGCTCATGCTGTCACTTTTGCCCTACGGCTCTGTTTTCCTTGTTGCTTCCTGCCCAGGGGGTAAATAAAGTTTGTTGTGGTGGAGTCTATTGTTGGGGCGGGTCAACCTCTGCACCCTGTTGGACAGCGCTTCTCATGAGGGGCTTATTTGTGCCCATGGGATTCTTAAATGACGGTCGACTGATCCATGGTGGTCCTCCTGTACCTGAACCATATTTTAAAGAAGGTCCTCAGTTTATGTTGGCTTTTTGTGTTGAACTTTAAAATGATTTTAGTCTAAAACTTGTCCGCTACCGTCTTCCTCTGTTTGTCATCTACAGACAGTTTCAAACTAGATTTCATGAAGAAACATTTTAATGGAAACAAATAGATTTTCTGGACTCCAGAAGCCAATCTTGTTTAGGCAGGATCGTGAATATTGTCTGACATTATAGCGGTCTGTGGCCTAAGAAAAGTTTGGAGAGCACTGGTCTTGACAAAATGTATGGCCATACCCCCAGTCTCTGAATCCCCTTTGGTCAGTAGGAAAGACGGTCATCAGACGGCCAAACCTGAGCAGGGGGGGTTGGAGAGTGAAACCTTCATCTGACCTAAAACACCTCCTTAAATGATGAGCTCATATTTGAACTCCCTGAAACTTTAACCCTAACCTTGCAAACTGACAGGAGATTTTTAATCATTTGTTTATAGCCACAGGTTTTTATTTGTTGGATTTGTTACACATGAGGACTGTGCAGTGGACATGCAGTGTGTCTCAATGTTTGTGATATGTATGTATGAAGTGAGCATATCATGAACATTGTGTATGAACTGCCACAACTAAGTTTTACAAGCTCTGTGCGGTCTTTGTCGTTTTGTTCTTATTTTTCTACCCAATTCACTGCGGGGGACCCCCCTACGGGACCCCCCAACCCGTTCAGAAATCTCCTGTGTGCACGTGTGTGTGTGTGTGTTCCGTCTCCGCTTAATTGTTTAAAGCAGAGGTACCATCAAAAGCTGATTCATGTCTTTTGAAAGAAAGGAATGAATTCTTTGAGTTATTTGGTTTATGAGAAATATTTCAGTGGATCTATTATCAATGGTGGTTTGATCTGCCTGAAACTCCCCTGTGACAGATGAAACGATGAAATGGGCGGCCACAAAGGAAACCACTCTGACCTTTTCTTTCATTGCCCCCCACCCAAAAAAAAAAAAAACCAAACAAAAAACATGAAATTGCACATTTTACAGTTTAACTATTACTTTGTTTTTTGATTTTTAAAAGTGATTAAGGAACTTATATTTTTGAGTCAAAGTTGTCATAGGTTCTGGTTATTTTTTATTTCTTTAGGTTATGTCTTTTTTTTGCTGCGTCTTTATGGTGAGTGCTTATTTTAGTTCTATTCAACGTCGGCTCAGCGGAACAGAAGGTGGGAAGCATCTCTGCTCTGGTTTGCTCACCTCACTTGTCTGCTTTCCTGTCCAAATGTGAAAAGAGTATTTGAGATCCAAAGCCTGATTATTGGGGGCAGATGACTGGAGACTGAGCCAGTCAGATGACAACAAATGTTGTGGTTGGTTGAAATGAAGTAAAATATTAATTTATTTTTGACAACATAGTTTAACTTCCGTGAACTGTGTGTTCTGATTGAATTAAATGTCATTTTCTTTTGCTTAGTGTTAATTTTGTTTTTGGCAAAATTTAAAGTGAATTTTTGAGTTTTTTATTTTTGAAATTTACCTTTTAATAAATAGTTGTTTTACATATGTTATCATTTAATAAATCAAGAAATTGGTTAAAATAGTTTGTATGATTGTTGATTTAACGATGTGGACGTTTAGTTTGGATGGTTTTTTTGTAGACTTACTGTTTATGATTGCTGTTAAACATGCTTTTTAATTATTTGCTGATTTGATTCATGTTTGTAGACATGTTGGTTTATGATTGTTAGCTTTTCTGTTGCTTTGAATATTGTATCAAAATGTCCTGGTTGTAGTTTTTTCCATGCTGTTTTATGGTACTTTGCATACAAACTGGTTGTCTGCAGGGATTTTGGGTCCCATGAAAATAACACAGCGGCAAACTGTTTTGATGCTGTTTCATGTACGATTTTGCATTATGATGTTATTTTTCACTATCATTAATATAAATAGCATAACAACTGACATGTTCATTATGGGAAGAACTGATCATTCTGAATACAATAGAATTTATTTTGTTTCAAATATTTACGGCAAAACTAATTTTAAACAAGAAACGTTTTCCTGAAAAAAATATGATCAGTGGAAATAAAATAAAAATAAAAACCTCAGCTAAAACAAACACAAAAAAAACATCAAAATACAAAATTATGGTTTACTCAATTAAAACCTAACGTATAAATGAATAGCAAATGAGTAAGTGAAGCTACGTTTTCCAGGCATCCTGCTGTGCTTCACCCACCAGATTTTTTCTACTCTTCTCGTTGCACAATTCTAAAGGGGTTATTTTTTTCACACTATTAAAATGGTTAAAATTGATTTACTTCATTTTTTTTAATGAATTATTCTTATGACAGATTCACTTTTTTGGCATCCAGATTGAGGCATGTCTTCTCTACAGTAGGTGGTTGAGAGGCTCGACCAATGATCGGTTGGCGGGTCGATCCCCGCTCACCCCAGTGTTGTTGTGTTCTTGGGCTAGACACTCCACCTTCCCTGCCTCCAGTGCGGCTCCACTGGTGTGTGAATGTGTATGAATGTCCCGGTGATGGTCAGACGGGCCGTTGGCGTGAACTGGCAGCCACGCCTCTGTCAGTCTGCCCCAGGGCAGCTGTGGCTACAACCATAGCTACCATCACCAACTAAGAATGAATAATGGACACATTGGAAGAACTTTGAGCATCTGGAAAAGTGCAGATAAATATTATTATCGTACACACTGTGGCCTTGTCTGTCACAAACCGCATGCCGGCACTTCAAGGAGAAGTTCAATCCAGTCGGACTGAACCATTGTAAAATAAATATGGGGTGTGGAGAGGACATTGATGTTTCCAAAACAAAAAATGTTTTTTCTTTTTTTTTATCATTGTTAGGGCCCCCCCTCAGTCTGGGCCCCTAGAATCAGCCACCTTTACCCCCTGTTTTTGGTGCCCCTGGTTGTATGTTCAACCACCACCTTGTCAAGGTGGACTAGTTTGAGATTCTGAGCAATCCTCTGAGGTAAAGTCTCTTGCAAACAGGTTCACGGTGATGGATGTAATGATTGTGTCCCTGTGTCTTTGAGCTGTCTTGGTCAATAAGGTGAACAGCAGTTCAAAGTATCTGGCTTTCTTGGGGTCTGTTGAAAGGGTACTGTAAAGTCTCCCTCCCACTAGGGGACTCTGTTGTCATCCAGAGCAGAGGGACCTGGATGGGCTGGCTGGTGATCTGTTCTGTTGTTGTACTTTTGTGCTTTCATGGTTTGTTCAGTAAATGTTTTCATTTTTTGTTTTCATTGTTTTTTCATTGTTTTCATTTTTTTTTCGTTTTTCATGTTTGAGCACAAGGGTTTGTTAGGCAGGGGTCTATGACGGACTTTGTAGTCGTTTTAGGTGACCTTCTGCTTTGTGTCTTGGACACTCGGGTAAAGAGAGGCTGGAGCTGTCAACCAATCACTACCTGGTAGTGATTGGATCTGCATGTGGAGAAGGTGACTTATTAGATGCAGATGCACTGTTAGCTTAACTTTCACACGTGAGAGGACTTCAATCCATCAATCAATTTATTATTTGTATAGCACTTATAAAAGCCAAGGCAACCAAAGTGCTTAACATAAAATCCAATAAAATCACAAACAATATGATGCAATAAAGAAACAATCGCAATAAAACAATAAAATCAATTGAACAATAAAAGCAATAAAACAATAAAAACAATAAAATAATTAAATTAATAAAATGAACAAGTCCCACTAGATATGCTCACTGGAGTTAAAAGCCTGAGTAAAAAGATGTGTTTTTAAAAGAGTCTTAAAATTACTGACAGTTCTGGCAGACCTCACAGAATAGGGGAGAGCATTCCAGAGTTTAGGACCTGCACCTGAAAAGGCTCTGTCTCCCCGAGTCACAAGCTGAGTCCTGGGAACCACTAAAAGCATTTGATCTTCAGACCTTAGGACTCGACATGGACGATAAACATGCAAAAGCTCAGAAAGATACTGAGGTGCCAGACCATTCAGACATTTAAAAACCAAAAGTAGAATCTTAAAAGAAATTCTAAAAGACACAGGCAGCCAGTGAAGTGAGCGTAATATTCAGACTGGTACCTGGGACAGTGAGTCAAAATGGACTGTGTTCTTCACCTTTGGAAGAACTAATTGGAGCTGTGGCCATAATGTCAATGGTGGCTGTTGCCAAGGCAATCCTCAGAGCTGGTGAAGGACATTGGATGTAATGGAGGCCTTCAAGAAGTATGGGTCCTACTGAGGCTGGCTGGCTTGTTGGATTCTTGAGGTAGCTGAAGGTATGCCAGTCCAAGTGAGCTGGCCTCAGGCTTTTGTGGAGGCAAAAACTCGGTTCTGGAAGTTTATGTTACAGTTATCTTGAGTGGATTTGGGTTATTATCAGGTTGATAAAGGATCTCCTCAACCATGTTGTCACACCTTTTTTTTTTTTTTTTTTTGAAGAAGAAGAAGCGAAGGCTGAAGTTGGGCTGTCCATCACTCAGGTTCAAGTCACCGATGTAGTCAAAGAGCTTAGGGCAACAGGTTTGGAGGACGTCTCTTCTGTAGTGTGTGGCAGTTGGGGACAGTACCAATGGGAGTAGACTGGGGTGGTGGATACTATTTATAAGATGCTGTTTTGTTTGTTTGTACACATGTTGTCTGTAACATTGGTTGTACTGATCTTTTTGTTAAACATTATCACTCTGGCTTCTTTTGTAAGCATCATGTCTTCTACAAACTTCTCTAACAACATCTACAGGTCTTCTGGTTGTGCTGCTCCCCCTGTCATTACGGAACACACTATTGTGTGACAGTTCCTGTCGTTCTCCCACTGTTCCCGTTGTAGTCCTTCAGGGCTCGATTGATTAGCTGGCTAATTAGTTAACTATATTAGTGACTGTTTTTAGCTGATTTGTTGTGTTCTGTGTCATCTCCTGTAGTTCTCACATCCTGAGTAGAGGAAAAGCTTCTTCTCAGAGAATGTCACTTCCTGGTTGTTGTTGCTGTGTCAGCGCTCTTTGCTTCCTGTTTCACAGCTGCAGCTCGTTTGAAGAAGCGGTAGGGAGACACTGCACATTAAAGGCTCTAAACAGTTGCAATTCTTTTTAGTTCTTTATATTTTATGCAATAAAACTATTTTTTTATTAGAATTGGTGTTTATGTATTTTTGTACCAAACAGAGTAGAGAGGTAGATTGGGGTAGAAGAGGTAGGTGTCATGGGTGCAAGAAAGAAAATGGGGGTGAAGTTGTTGAAGGATAATTAAATAAACATATGAGATGCGGGGAGTTAAAAAACCGGCAACAAGTCGTTCCCGGTTTATCATTTTTCTTTCACGACTTTGTCCAACAGTATCTGGGTTGTTTCCAGCAGCCCCTTGACCCTGAAAGAAAAATTTGACAGGTTCTGAAGATGGATGGATGGATGGATAGATTTTTACATGTAGATATTCACCAAATTGGCTGGGCTTGTCCACAGTGACACTATTTCACTCAGATACTACAAATATACACGTTGGCTGCAAAAACTTTCACACAGACATAGACCCTCAAAGGGATTATACAGATGCAGATCTCATACAAATATGCATATAAGCAAACACGTGTTCACTATGGATCATTCTTGCACACATACAAATATCCTATCTGTGCAAAAGTGAGCAGGCACCCCTAGGCACCTGTGTTCAGGTGAGTGTCTGGGTTCTGCTATGGACAAAGACGTTATGGACATTTTAGTGTAAGACAAAAAAGGTGTGCCTGGTCACCCCCACACTAAGACCACGACATAAGGCGAGGAGGCCGTAGCAGCCAGGACCCCCAGAAGACTTGCATGGAGAAGGAGATCCAGGGGGTCCACCCACCAGGCAATGAGCCACCCAGACTAGGAGGGTCTAAGGGCAGGAATGCCCAGTTTAGTTTAGCCATTACATATTGAATTCTATGACTTTATGTTCTTTATGTTTTCATGTTTATAACACAATAACTGGTTAGAAGCCCATTGAGACGACTATTGTTCTAAATATTGGGCTATATAAATAAAATTTATACGGACAGGGTAGAGTTGGGAAGGGGAGATTACCTCCCCAAACCCTTAAGATTGGGTCGCTGAATGTGCGGGGGTGTAGTACAGACGGAAGCAAAAGAGATCTGATTGGAAGGATGTTTGAAAGGAGGGGAATGAGCGTGTTAGCACTGAGTGAGACAAAGATGAAAGGGAAGGGTGAGTGTGTGTTTGGAAGTGTGAGTGGGAGAATGTCTGGTGTAGAGAGCGGGAGAGCAAGAAAAGGTGTGGCTTTGCTGGTGAGCTGTGAGGTGAGACGATGTGTGGTTGAATGGAAGGAGGTTTCACCAAGACTGATATGGGTGAAAGCGAAATTTCGGAAGGAGCTGTGGGTGTTCGTGAGTGCATATGGTCCTGGCAGTGAGAGGAATGAAGAGGAGAGAGTGACCTTCTGGAACGACTTGGATGAGTGCTTGCAAGGATTTGGAGCAAATGTGAATGTAGTGCTGATGGGAGATCTGAATGCTAGAGTGGGTGATGAGAAAATTGAGGGTGTTGTTGGCGGGCATGGTGTTCCTGGAAAGAATGATAATGGTGAGAGACTGATAGGAATGTGCACTGAAAGAGAGATGGTGATTGGGAATACATGGTTCAGAAAGAAAGAGATCCATAAGTATACGTGGGTGAGGCAGAGTGGTGGAAGAGTGATTGACAAAGCACTGATGGATTATGTGGTGGTTTCAAAGGTTGCATGTAGTAGATTGCTAGATGTAAATGTGAGGAGGGGAGAGTGTGGAGGTATGTCTGATCACTATTTGGTGGAAGGAAAGTTGCGTGTGGGTATGCCATGGGTGAGATCGAGAAAGAGTGGGGAGGCAAGAAAAGTTCTGAGAGTGAGTGTTTTGAAGAACAGAGAGAAAATGTGTGAGTATCAGAAGGAATTAGGTGGCAAGTGGAATATGGTGAAGGAGCAAATGGTTGTTGGAGTGGAGGAAGAATGGCAACAGTTCAAAAGTGCAGTGGTTGGAAGTGCAGAGGAAGTGTGTGGTGTGAGACGTGTTGGGGGTGGTCTAAGAAAGGGAAGTGAATGGTGGTGCGAGGATGTAAGGTTGGCTGTAGCTGAGAAGAGATGTGCGTACGAAGTATGGCTGCAGAGAAAGGACAGGGAGTCATATGAGTGTTATAAGGAGAAGAAAAGGGATGCTAAGAGAGCTGTGCGTGAGGCAAGAGCGGCTGCGGACGAAAGGTGGGGCAGACAGTTGACTGATAATTTTCGAGAGAACAAGAAAATGTTTTGGAAGGAGGTGAAGAGGGTGCGAAAGGGAGTGTCGGGGAGGGAGGAGAAAGTGAAAACAGAGGATGGAAGGATATTGAATGAGGGGAATGCAGTAAGGAAAAGATGGGCAGAGTATTTCGAGAGGCTGCTGAATGTGGAGGAAGATCGGGATGCTGTGATTGGGATGGATGGAAGGGAAAGTAGACTGAATGTATTGGGAGAGTTGAATGAAACGTTGATTACAGGAGAGGAAGTTGAGCAAGCTGTGGGAAAGTTGAAAGTAGGAAAGGCTGCAGGTGTGGATGGGTGTGCTGGGGAATGCCTGAAGTGTGGTGGAGCGATCGTGATTGAGTGGTTAGTGAGATTGTTGAATGTGTGTTTTGCAAATGGGCAGGTGCCGCTTGATTGGATGAGTGCGTGTGTGGTTCCCCTGTACAAGGGTAAGGGTGATAAGTATGAATGTGGTAGTTTTAGGGGTATTAGTCTGCTGAGTGTTGTAGGCAAAGTATATGGGAGAGTGCTGATTAATAGGGTAGTGGAGGGAACTGAGTGTATGATTGGTGAAGAGCAGTGTGGTTTCAGGAGAGGTAGAGGGTGTGTGGATCAGGTGTTTGTTGTGAGACAGGTGTGTGAAAAGTTTTTGGCTAAGGGGAGGGAGGTGTTTTGGGCATTCATGGATTTAGAGAAGGCGTATGATAGGATTGATAGAGAGGCGTTGTGGGTGGTGTTGAGTATGTATGGTATTGATGGTAGATTGTTGGAAGGTGTGAAGAGTTTCTATAGACACAGTAGAGCGTGTGTGAGAGTGGGAAATAGCATGAGTGAGTGGTTTCCTGTGAGGGTTGGTCTGCGTCAGGGATGCGTGATGTCTCCGTGGTTGTTTAACGTGTATATGGATGGTGTGGTAAAAGAGGTGAATGAAAGGGTGTCGGGTACGGGTGTGAGCATGATAAATACTGACGGCAGCGAATGGAGTGTGAATCAGCTACTGTTTGCAGATGATACTGCACTAGTGGCTGACTCAGAAGAGAACTTGGGACGTCTGGTTGAGGAGTTTGGAAGGGTGTGCGACAGAAGGAAGTTGAGAGTGAATGTGGAAAAGAGTAAGGTGATGAGGTGTACGAGGTTAAAGGGTGAACGCAGATTGAATGTGGCATTAAATGGGGGGTTGTTGGAAGAGGTAGAGTGTTTTCAGTATTTGGGGTCGTGTGTCTGTGTGGATGGTGGAATGGGGGGAGAGGTAGAGTTTAGAATGAATGAAGTACGAAAGATATGGGGGGAATGAAGAGAGTGTTTGAATGTAGATCACTGGGAAAGGATGCAAAAAGGAGATTGTATGAGGGTGTGGTGGTGCCTGCAGCGTTATATGGGGCTGAAACATGGAGTCTGAAAGTGGCGGAAAAGAGGAAGCTGAATGTAGTTGAGATGAGATGTTTGAGGAGTATGTGTGGTGTGACGCGTATGGATCGTATGAGAAATGAAGTTATCCGAGAGAGAACTGGTGTGACGCGAGAGTTGGCTGAAAGAGCAGAGCAAAAGGCACTGGGATGGTTTGGACATGTTGAAAGAATGGAAAGGGAGCGATTGGTGAAAAAGGTATATGAATCTGATGTGAGTGGAGTGAGAATGAGAGGAAGACCGCGAATGGGATGGACAGAGGGTGTAAAAAGAGCGCTGAATGCAAGAGGGATGACTGTGGTGCAGGGGAGAGAGGCTGCTCAGGACAGGGATGGGTGGAGAGAGTTTGTGTATGGATGAATGGATGGGTGTGGTAGAGGTCTGGTCTTGGGATGAAGCGGCAAGGGGAAACCAGCCTTGGCTGAGGCCCTGCAGTGGAGGTGCCCACACTGGAGTGTGCAGCTGACCCTGGTGCAGTGTGGTGTGGCTTAGACCAGATCTCAGACCAGTCGCACGCACATACGCACACACGCACACCCACGCACACACGCACTCACGCACTGAAGGAGGAGGGTTTGGGGAAGAGACAGAGGGAGCTAAAATTGTGTGCCTTGTCTAGGCTACCCCACCTTGGTGGGACACAGCCTTGGTAAATAATAATAATAATAAATAAAATTGAATTAAATTCCAGGGGGACTACCACAGGAGCCCACAGTGCCAAGGAGCAGGAGACACAGGACCAACAAGACCACAAGAGTGCCAATCAGACTGCCCTCCCCACTGTGGCCGATGTCCAGTGTGAGGGCCCATTTCCGAGTCCCACCTCACAGGCCCAACCCCCCCCAACACACACACACGCATAGAAAGGAACCAAGTAGGCACTGGCCCCAGGGGCAGACCCCAGTACCCTGCCCTTAAGCACCAGGCCCCTGTGAGAGCTTTGTTTGAGGACAGACAGGACCAAAGTGCTTGATTGGCCAGAGCTGTCTAAGAGAATAGTAACCAACTAACAGCACACTCAGTGTTCCTGGCATTAGAACCACCCCACTCCATCCCTCAGATTTTATCTGGGGGAACAACTCCAGTAGATTTTGGATCTAAACAACCTGTATTTGTATTGTATTTGTACCTGGTATTCAGAGTGTTTGATGAAAGACACCAGACCTGGCATTTTGAAAACCTCTCATTCTGATTGCACCAAATTCAAATACTGGTTCTTTGTCCCCTCATCTCCGCACATGGGATGGGGATGAGTAGAATGTTTCTTTCAGTCTTTTCCTTAAACAAGACCCATGTTAAAAATGTAGTGGGTTGTATTGGAGTTTGCATGTTCTCCCCGTGCAGCAGGGGTTTTCTCTGGGGTCTCCGGCTTCCTCCTACCGTCCAAAAACATGCTTCATAGGTTCATTGGTTACTCCTGAATTGTTCATAGGTGTGAATGTGAGAGTGCATGGGTTTGTAATTGTGGCCCTGAGACAGACTGGTGACCTGTCCAGGATGTCCCCTGCCTTTGCCTACAAGTAGCCGGGATAGGCTCCAGCAACCCAGTGACCCCAAAAGGGAACAAACGTTTCAGAAGATGAATGAATAGTGTCCCTAAACCAAATAAGGCGATACTTACCTTAATAAAATGAGTTCTTGCTCTAAGAACTAATAGAAAAGAAAAAAAAGGAAATTTGTTTTTACTAATTTCACAATATGGCGGTTGAGTAGCTCGGTCGGTAAGGTGAGAGGCTACCATGCAGGAATCCAGGGTTCGATTCCCGGAGGGGGAAGAAGCAATGATTTGCACTGGTGGTTGGGGGGAGTTTTTATGCCGGCTGCCCTTCCTGACACAATGCAGGGAGACGCTGATAGGCAGCAGCGTGAAGGGTCTTGCCTCAGGACCCACTCTGGATTTTTTTTGTTTGGCTCATTGCACACCATCCACATTCATGTTTCAAGTCTTATGTTGAGGCCTTTAGTTGCTTTAGCTTACATTATGAAACGAGGAATGTTTTTGACTTCCAATGTTATTAACAAAATTGCTACAAACGCAGGATTATTTCCATGAACTCCCCTCCAATATAATAAAGCGATGAGTGCTTTTCTGATTAGAGGTGACCAATGTAACCCCAACTCAGGAATAACTCAACTGCAGAGGAGTCCAGGCTGAGGATCTCCAGCAGGACTCTGCAGGTCTGAAGGAACTGTTCCACCAGTCTACAGATTTCCTTCCTGTCAGCTGAAAGTGTGTGTGTGGAACTCTTTATGTGTGTGAGTGAGTGTGCGTGCATGTGTCTGTTTATGTGTGGGGTCTAAGCTTGGTTAATGGGAGATTAACCATAAAGAAGGGATCAGGGTGTATGCACACACAGGGATGTCCATTAACGGCACTCTGAGTGTGCGTTTCTGTTCTCTCTTCAGAGATAAATCCACTGATGAGCAGCTCTTTCATGATTTGACAGAGCAGAAAAATGAAATGTATTGAGGATAATTTAACTGAAGTGTTTTCAGCTTCAGACACGCTCAGGCTTTTTCCTTTGCTTCCTGCTTAGTTTCAGTTTCATAACTCCTGGACCAGACACTAGCAGATTATCAAGAGTTACAGACGTGTGTTCATGTCGAAACAATATTGGCAAAGGATGGTGCATTTATCATCATCAGAGCTAAAGAAAAGTTCAACACGTCAGCAAAGTTGTGAGAATCTATTAGTTTATTTGTCCATTTTGCCAATATTTACTAAATCACCACATCTGTCACCGTTCTTCACCTCTAGGTCTCCCCTGCAGTGAGCTTCACCATTTTGCAGGGTCCGTGTGAAGCTGGGTCTGATTGTTGGGCAGTAAAAGTTGAGGTACAAACATTAGGATCTTCAGCTGTTTGTACCTAAAGGGACTTTTAAAAATGTATTTATTAGTGACTAAGTTAAAAACTGTAGTGAATGTGTGTTTGGTTGGCCTAAAACTGTTCGAGCAAATCTCCGACCAAAAAGAGTCGTTTGTATTAATACCCAAGTCTGAATCCCACTTCTCTGTTGGCAATGTGACTTAGTTTCCAATATTACTTATAAAAATATATATTTTAGACATAATTTTGTATGATGTTAGTTTCAGAAATGTATTCAGTGTATCAGGGAGTGTCAAGTTTATATGACCTGGATTAAACCTTGCAATTATTACGGCTTTCATTTGCTGATATTCAAAAGAAAATTACTTAATCCATACCGTCCTTTTAGGTTTTCAAAAGATACAAATTTATTATCTTGAATTACATGTTCTAGATGTGTAATTCCGTTAGCCTTCCAGGTTGGAAAGTTCAGGCTTTTCTTTCTTATCAGGATGTCAGGATTGTTCCAAATGGGTGTCAGATTGCTTGATGTGAGGGAAGAGTTATTCATCTGAGGGAAATCCCACCAGGCTGTTAACGTGGTTTTGATATTTATACTTTTAAAGCAAGTGTACCGCTTGATGGAGCTGCTAATAAAAGGAAGATCTGAAAGTTCAATCTCTTCACATAGTGACTGTTCTACATCTATCCATGAGGAATCTGCTGGGTTTTTATTATGCCATTTTAAAATATATTGTAATCAATGAGCTAGGAAATAACTATAAAAGTTAGGGAATTCTAAGCCACCAAGGGATTTAACATTTTTCATGGTTTTTAAACTGATTCTTGGTGGTTTATTTTTCCATAAAAACTTGGATATGGATGTATCTAAATATTTAAACCATGTTGTGGGTGGATGTATAGGAATCATAGAACACTGAAGCCATTCTGCCTGTAACTGATATGGGCAGGTTGACCCATCGCACCCTAACCACATCGATCGAAGAGGCTTCAGCGAACGTGACGGCACAATGCACAACCCTCAACACTAGGGGGAGTATGCACCTCAACACATCCACGAGGTTGCCAGAAATTGGGCAGTTTTGGTTCTAAATTTAAATAACTATGGCTTAATAATAAGTAATCAAAGCTCCCCTGACATGCTCATTGGAACATGAAAAATGCACTTAAACCTGATGCTCCCCTCAATTTAAATACATTTTCATGCTGTTGATGCAAACATGGAGACACAAAGAAAATTGCGATCAAAAAATTTAAATATTTTTTTAACAATACCTTACAGAATTCCGGTTTTTCAAAACTACAAAAAATTTAAAACAGTGAGGTTTTTAAAGCCTGGTTTTGAAACAGTTTAGACTGCGTAGAAACAGTCAAAATATCCAGGATCAAGGTTTCTCTAAATACTTAAATGCTGACACGCAAGCAGGAGAAGTATTATCCTGTTATGACTGTAATATGAAATAATGGGGTTTTATTTGAATTTAATGAGACTGGTTATGCCACCAGTCAGTGTAATTAGCAGTTCATAAGTATAATTTCATCACATCTATCTGATTTTAAAACAGGAGTTTATGCAAATGGTCACATTATGAGCTACAACTCAAGTTAACGTTAAAAATTTTTTTTTTTTAAATGTACAGGTTGGGAAATGAATTATGACATGAGGAACTAACAAAGATTTTAAAAAGGAAGAACTCACAGAAGGATGACAAAGGGGCCACTAACTTACCATGGAGAGAATAAATAAATGATATAGTACTAATCTACTCACATTGCTAGTATATTACCAATATCTAACTTGCCAAACTACACTAGTACTAGTTTTTCAAAATGACCAAAAAAATGCAGCTCAATAGCATGAAATAAATCTGGTGTGGTGTTGGTGTGTGTGTCGGAGCTCACCTCCACCACACATTGGACTGGTCCATGCAGACTGAGGCCTCTTACAGCAAATGTCAGGGCGGACTTTGGGAGAAGGCTAAGGGGAGTGGCCCAAATCGGGAACGCTTTCTTTTACAGTACAGTACTTAAAGTGTACTTAAATGGGATTTACGTGGTACTTTTTATAGAATTTACTGGGTACTTACAGGGTGTTTAAATGTTATTTTTTATGGGACTTACTGGTTACTTACATGGTACTACTGTGTATTTATGTGATACTATTTGGTTTATACCTATGTGGTACATACTGGGTACCTATAATATACTTACTGGGTATTTACATGTTGTGCAAAAGTGTCTTTTATGGTACTTACCACATGTAAGAAAAAGGTAAGTACAAATAAAGTACCTTGACGTTTAGGTCTGCACTCGTATGTTTCATAGTATTTACTATGAATTTACCACAGAAACTACCCCTTAAGTGCAATGAAACTGGACTGGTTTTTACATTTTTTAGGAAGCATTTTAGGTATTTATTCTATTTCATTTATGTTATTCTATTTTAATTTGTTCAGTTCTTGACCAAGTAATTTGAATGACTTGGAAAGACATTGATTGGTCAAATACTACGCAAAGGTGGTAGGCTTGTACAAGAAGCAGAGAGTGCTTAGGTGTTGTTGAATTAGGGGTACTTCTTTGTATTCATGATGCATGTTGTAAAAGCTCTTTGTGAATGTGTGCATGTGTGTGTGTTTTCTGCTGCTTGTGACTTGCACTGACATCTCGCTGAAACAGTGCAGGAAGCTGCTTCATCTCCCTTTCTGCAAACTGCAGCAGCTGCAGCTCATCTTCAGAACACGCCACGTGAACCTGAACCAGAAAAAGCCTGCACTGTGACCAGAAAAGGAGTCTGTGTGGTTAGAATTCAGCTCTGTGGTCTTGCTCAGGTTAGATGTTGCATGGTATAACTTTGTGAAAAAATGGAAGAAGAACTGTCAGAAATATTGATGTGTTTTCATGTTGACAAATGGTAATTACTAAGTTGCATGTAAAAACAAAGATTGGAACCCAAATGGACTTGAGCCTGAGCTCCTGAACTGATAGTAAGCTCCATACTATCATACTCCCCTCACCGTGTCTGAAGGTCTATCTGAATGAGAATCTGTACTTTCTCGTTTAACTTCAGCTTTTGGGACTATGTTGCTATTGATCCTTCAGATCTTTCAGACTTAACTATTCAGCAGAGGTTCCAAAGCTTTTTCAGTCACTTACATTTGTGATAAAATCAGATTTTACTTTGAAATTTTTATAGTTTATAGTCTTTTTATTTGGCGCATTTTTATCTATAGGCTTCTGTGATGGCTGCAGCCTTGTTTTATCACTACTCATATCTAGAATTGCCTCAAACTTGTCAGAAGGCTGTTAAACTTTGCATTTATTGTAAAAACCTGATAACTTTGAGACCAGAATGTATAAGTGTAATCGCAGAAGCAATAGTTTGTCATATCTATGGTTTTCCTTTACATGAAAAAAAGAAAGAACAGCAGAAATTTATGAGCAAAAAAAGTAATTGAAAGCCTGGGGGACAAACCTGTTATCTTGTTTGCATAAAAACGTGTAGTTTTTGTCTTTGGAACTGGAAATCCAAGACCTCATTTTAAATGCCTTGCAGAGCTGAGCACAGAGATGTTTATTTGTTGCCATGGAAACCAGCTAACAATCAACACTGCATTTTAAAGGCATTAGGCAGCAGATGACCTAGCCATGGACTCACCCACTGCTTCACGTTTGAGCTCACTCTGAAAATGAAATAACTTTCAAACCTTTTAGAGCGAAAAAAACAAACTTCTGCAGTGTGTTCCTGCAACTTAGTGAAATCATGAAATCACCACCAGGCCTTTGGCTGCCAGTTCTTCCTGGCTCGTCTTTCTCTGTATGACTTTTATCAGATCTGTGCAGTGATGTAACTCCTTATGTGATGATTTGATCAGAGATGTGAGTAAACCTGAGCTTTGGGAATGGAGCAGAAAAGAAAAAGAAAAATTATATTTTTCTAGAAATTTTCTAAATACTCAATGCAAATGACAGCATAACGTAAATGTCACTAAGCATTAGAGTAAATATTAAATGTTATTGAACAAACCTGTCAAAGATAACTACTTTGTTTTTCAAAAATAAAACCGTCAAATGCACTGTTCCACATTATTAAGCACAACATGGTTCTGAATAGGGTTGATGTCAGGGGAGGATGGGGGCCACACCATCAGTTTATCTCCTTTTCTGTCCATAGCAGCCAATGATGCAGAGATATTCCTTAGAGCATGAGATGGGGAATTGTTATGCATGAAGACAAACTGTTCTTAGTTTTGTCCCACAGAAGAAAGTGGTCAGTCAGAAACTCCACCTAATTTCCAGAGGTCATTCTCCCACCTTCAGGGACCCTAAAGGGGTCAACCAGCTCTCTCCCCATGATTCAGGCCCACAAATCTCTTTATACTATGATGATCATACTTAAGTTTTCATGAAACATCCAAGGATTTCATACCTTGTTCAAGGCATTTAGCAATTTCACTCTTTTCAGCAGAGATCCTCTTTCTTTCCAATATTCCATGAAACTGTGGAACGTCCTCCTTAAGTTGTTTTTCCTTTAATTGAACTCAGCTGGCAAACTATTTATCCCAGGTGTCTGAGATTAATGTCAGTGATCCAAAGACACCAGAGACACAATATCATCCATGAGTTTCATTGAAAAACAAAGGATTTCATCTTTTTAAACCTTAAATAAAATTTTAATAGCAATTTGGAACACAGTGTAGGCTCTACAGCATTTCACAGTCATGATCTCCTATACCCTGAATAATAGCTGTGCACCATCGTTGTTTGTTTTTTGTACCCCCTTTTCCATTTTTGAAAACAGGAGTTTATGCAAATGGTCACATTTTATTTTCTGTATTTGCACATCTTTTTTCACGTCTGCTTTCAAGAACTTTTCACATATTTATCAGGATTATGTTCTGTTGCACTTCTGTCCTTGTAAATGCTGTTGATGCCACAAAATTTCCCCCAGTGGGAGGAATAAAGTCGAATCATCTGCAGAGAAAAGGCTGGATAGCTCAGTTTAATTAAGTGCAGGACTGGCACATAGGAAATCAGGGTTCGATTCCCAAGGGGCGTGATGAGCTTCATTCAGTATGGGTCCCTGGGCAAGACCCTTTGTCATACTTTCTTTCTATAGTCACAAGGGGTCCCAACTCTGGATCTCCCTGTGCTGGTCTCTAGGCCAATAAAATACAGGGTTTTGGCATAAAAATCTCTGCCAAAACACCTGTGGGAATAAGTGAAAGCTGATTCACTGAAGCGACCTCTGAAGGATATGACGAAAGGTGATCAACAGACTAGACAGATGTGTTTAGGGCGCTGCTCACAGATCAGGGCTTTGCTGATTGAAGCTGGTTAAAGGTCGATGTATTCTTTGTGTTCATGCAGAGCTGTTCTTTTGGCCTGTTGAAGGTCCAGTTAAAGAGATTTGACATCAAATCTGACTTCCTGTTCCATGAAAGCATGTATTTGACGCTGTGGTTGCAACATGAAGCCACGTCTAAACTCCTGTCTGGCTTTTCTTCTTTTACTTCATTGCAAAGCATTTTGGGCTCTTTTTAGGTCTAATGACAGAACATCTGCTGTTTTTTAGTCTTTTTATAAAAGGGCTGCTGTGTAGAGTACACTACTGTAAACGTCTGAGTTGGATCAAATTATTTTAAAAGTCCCACTTTTGATCTGTTCTAAAATCCTTCCCAGTGGTCTTTTAACTATGTTGACTCAGATTTTAGGAAAAATCCCAACATAGTTTCTGCAGAGCAGCAGTAGGTATAGTAGCTGTGGGTGGGACCGTTGGTGCAGAGTAAGGTTGTGGTTATTACTCAACTGTGCCTTTGTTTACACTCTCTCCCACTAGCTTACAGCCCTCACATCCCCAAACTTACACTAACAATGCAACAACAATAGTGATCAATGTCAGATCTATTCAGCTCAGACCAGGAAAACAAAGACGTTCATGGATCTGTTGGTCTGACGGTGGATGATCAGAATGGAGCAGAGCAGGAAGCTGGTGACCTGCTGGTTGTAGTTTGTACGTAACAACTATGTTTTTTTCAAACTGCATTTTTTTTGTCTGCTCCTGATTCACAAAAATATGAATAAAAAATCTCTGAAATGCAGTTTAAGTCTTGTTTTTCTAATGTATGTCCTCTATAAGAAAAAGGCTACAAGAACATGTTAAAAACACAATTTTGATTAGTGAGTCTTTAACGGGTTTTTTCTGTGCCCCTTCAGACGTGCACGCCCTTCTGTGACTCCTCAAGAAGATTTTTCATGGTTTTTCGTGACCCCCCCCCCCACATGTTTGTGACAGACAAACTGTATTTGTGACCAATCAAATGTCCAATCAGCATCAAACCTTTTCATCACATCACATCCTCATGTCAAAGAAACAGGACCTAAAGAACCAAAGACCTGAAACTAAACGTGACAAAATTAACAAGAAATGAAACAAAAAACAAAAACCTAACAGACAGAGCCTACAAGAGTCCAAGGATGATCTGAGACAGAGAAACTAAAACCATGAATCTGTGGGCTGTCTGAGTAAACATAGCAGCTGAGATGATAACAACTGAAGCTGGCTGTGGTCATGGGTCCCTCTGTTGCTGCTGTCATTCAAACAATTCATCTCATCTCTCCTCAGTTCCCTGAATGTGGATTTTTTGGGATGTACGACAAGATCATGCTGTTCCGCCATGACCTGGGCTCAGACAACATTCTGCAGCGCCTGACCTCAGCGGATGAGATCCAGGAGGGGGATCTGATCGAGGCGGTGCTCTCTGGTGAGGCTTCTGCTTTAAATGCTAGAGTTAAGCAGACTTGTGGTCTTCAGGCATCTTAAATGCAGCAGATTTAGCATGAGGTGTTATCTCATGTTTGCTGTACACTGGGGGAGAACAAAAAACGAGGATAGTCCTCAAAACCTGCCCCAGGACAGTCATCCGGGCTGTTTATGTGAACATGTTTGCAGCAGCCTGATTCGGTTTTCTGTTGCTCTATTTCTTTCCTGTCTGTCATTCATGTCACCTCTGACAGCGAGCAGTGAGGTCTCTGTGTGGACCAGACCCCCCGCCACATGAACCGCAAAGCTATATTTATGGACCTTCACTTCCTACCTCACACCAAGTTAAGGCGTAGAACCTGAGTCAAAATAGCATTGTCTAAAATATGCCATAACCTAGGGAGATTATTTAGTCAAATTAAAGATCAGGAGAAGGCCGTTATTTCAGCATGTTTGTTCTTTTGCTTCAGTTTTGATGTGTTTTCACTTCCCAGTCAGAGTTTTATACGAGTGATGACTTCACCGTGATGGGAAATCTTTCAGTCACTGACAGTGCCTTGCCTTAGGACAGCTATGGGCAGGCAAAGTGGGAATCGTACCAATCAGAGGCCAATCTTTCAACTCTACTCCTGCACCCCATATAAAACGGCCCCTTTGTGAAGACTGGCAATCCCCTGAAGCAGGGGCAGCGGGGATCCACCAACCCTATGTTAGGTGTGGACCACAGCTGTGTTGGTCAGGTGATGAAAGAAATACATTGAAGGTCTTCACAATCCCATCAACAATCCTCTACTGCGGTAGCATGACCTGGGGGGGGGGGGGGGGATGTTGTAGGACTGTCTTGGTCGGCAGATCTCTGTAGCATCACATGACCCTTGTGGGCTGTTTTGGTCTGAGAGTGTGAAATATGCAGAAGATCTGTCCATGGCTGCTCCTGTGATGGAGCTCTGTAATAAATGTTTGACATTTCTTTTTAGAAACTAAAATTCCTTGAGTCCTGCTCTTCTGTCAATCTGTCATCATTGTGGAAGTTTGAATCAGCTCCTGGTTGGAAGAGCCATGTCCAACATCCTGAGTGTTTGTGTGTTCCAGCTCTTGCCAAACAGGAGGACTTCCAGATCCGACCTCATGCCCTCTACGTCCACTCCTACAAAGCCCCGGCCTTCTGCGATGACTGCGGGGAGATGCTGTGGGGGCTGGTCAGGCAGGGCCTGAAGTGTGAAGGTAAAACTGACGAGACACTTCAGGACCCCAGCTGAAGGAGGAAGGAGATAGGGAACCAAATTCCATTCAGTTCTGTTTACACCCAGCAGCTCCTGTGCCGCTTTGGCATGGTGGATGACAGTCAGAAGGAAGGATCTAGCCTCAAACCAAAGCACTACCAACCTGTTCCCATTCCAAACCTTTTCTTTTTTTATCATGCACTACAGTTAAGTTAATTTGACCACAGTTCACAGCAGAAGTAAGTTTCATTCATTTAAATTATCTAATTCAGTCCATGTAATTTCAATAACGACAGGTTAGATTCTAGTGGACAGGAAAGAGACAGACATGAAAAACTTTGAGACACTTGTCATAGGACAACGTGACATTTGTTAACTTCAGCAATGAGACAAGAGGGAACAAATGGACTTAAAGTAAATCCATTGAACATCTGTTGTAGAACAGAAAAGATTAGTTTATTATTGCTGCAGAGAGACAACGGAAAGAAGACAAAGATGAAAACACTGGAACATCCAGAGGAGTGTTGGAGTCCAGAAAGCAGTCCTGATGAGCAAAAAGAATCAAAGAAAGCAAATATAAGAGCAGAGACAGAGAAAACAGGAACAAGTTTGGCAACAGAAGATCAGGTAAAGGCCTTGTACAGAGAGATGACCACAGTGAACCGACAAAGAGGCATGATGAGAATTCAGGCCATAATAAAGTGTTGCCTAGGTGCATTGCAGCACTCGGGCTGCAATCAATCTTTTGCTGATGCAGCCGTGTTACTTTTGTTTATGGGCGTATACTCTTCATTCGCCGTCATTAAAATCTCAGACTCCGTTGGCGATCCATTGAGAATTTCTTTATGTACCTGCTGTGCACGTGCGTTAACCCAGGGTGACCAAGTGGAGTGTAATTACGCCAACTCATATCCGGTCTTTTGGAACCGACATACCCAGAGTAAGCAAGTTCAGGTGGATTTCAGCCAGAGTTCAGGCTTAAAGTCAGGGTAGTTTAAACATGCTTTCTGGAATACCCCCCTGCTGTACTCAGAAGAAACAGTCTGGGGGTGATTATCTCTGAGTTCAGAGTTTCCCACATGGAAAGTTAACCAAGATTTCTGGAACAGACCCCTGATCTGCTCTTTCCTTTCAAAGAACGAGGGAGGGGAGCTTTTCCAGTCTTCAGAGCACATGTTGATTCCCAAATTGTAAATGATAATCTGAGTAGGCTGTAGAAGAAATGGGATGCTCATGCTGAGCACATCTGACTGTTGTGGCAGCATCACACACTTGTTAATTTTGCCTGGAGATGTCTGCTGAGGATTCCTGAGGAGGAAGAGCCTCACTCCCCCAATCAGACACAGCTCTCATTCCTCCACATTGACTTGTCAGCTTCACACTCTGCTCCTCTGCAGGATGTGGACTCAACTACCACAAACGCTGCGCCTTCAAGATCCCCAACAATTGCAGTGGAATGAGGAAGAGGCGTCCATCCAACGTGTCCCTGCCGGGCTCCATCATGAGCGTGTCTCGCCCGCCTTCTGCTGATCTCTCCCCGATGCCACAGGAAGAGGTGACGTGCAGATGTTCTTGTCCAAACTCACATTAAGGGTGGGGTGGGATTTCATTGGGTGTCAAGATTGAGTATCTTCCTTTTGCCTTTTGTTCCTTTTTACAGACGCATCAGAACTAAAACCAACAGACTCAAAAACAGCTTCTTTCCCAAGGCAATAACCATGCTTGACTCCAAAATACTCAGATAAAATTTACCACAGCCCATACCAATGTGTATGTTTTAAACTTGTCAACACTTCCCACCCTCATGCTGCTTTTGCACATCTGACATGTTTACATCTGTACATATCACTCTGCACATAATGACAGACATTTTCTAAATGTTCACATTTCCTTTGTACATATTGACATGTTTTATAATATACTTTATAAGATTTCCTTTTGCACTGCAATGGTGACTTCTCCAATTTCATTGTCCAAGTGGACAATGTCAATCAAGGGGTATCTGTCCACGCCATTGATTAGATTAGATTAGATTTGCTTTATTGTCATTGTCCGTTGTACAATGAAATTGAAGCATCACCATTTCAGTGCAAGAATAGCAAGGAATAACGATGTATAATATTAAATAATCAGTATATACAAGTGTACAAAAATATAAACTGTAATAAGAATGTCTGAAATTTGTGTACAAATGTGCATACAAAATTGGGTGCAGACATGTCAGATGTGCAAGAGGTAGCAATGAGGTAGAGTGTTGATGTTGTTGAAAGAGTAAGTGGACAGAAGTCTGGATAAGCATATACACACACACCATATATATATATATATATATATATATATATATATATATATATATATATATATATATATATATATATATATATATATATATATATATATATATATATATATATATATATATATATATATATATATATATATATATATATATATATATATATATATATATAAATAAAACATTGGGAGGCAGAAAGAGAGTCAGACAATTTTTGACTAACTCAGGCTTAAGAACAGGTAGAAGTAGAATACAATATTTCCTCACATTGGAGTAGATCAGTTAAGTCACAATCTTCACCTTCCGGGAAGAGTCTGCGCTGCCCGCCCCCCCTCCCCCCCAGGCTAACACAGACACCCACTTTCTCCGGTGATCAGCTAAACGCTTTTGTAAGGCTCCACGATATGCACATCCATCTTTGCAAAAGTTTGGAGGATGTTTGTTTTCGTGGGAAAAACACAGACACGCTGCCAAGGTCGACTCTAGGCTGACATCATGAAATGGAGAGAAAAGCAGAACCTCAGAGAACAAGTCGTCTTACTTAAGGGTAGAAAAATTAACAGCAAAAATAACTCATATTGCATTTAAAGAAATCCTTTTTAACCAACCAAAGGTAATACATTCTCCTCTATACTGTATGGATATAGTTTACTCCTAAATGCTTTTAAGAAAAACATGGTATAGGCCCTTTGACAAGGCCTACTTGAAGCGAATGGATATCTCAGTTGGTTATAAGTAGGTAATCAGGGAACACATGGGAAATCACGGTTCGATTCCCAGGGGGCGTGATGAGCTTCATCCAGTGTAGGTCCTTGGGCAAGACCCTTAGCCAAATGGGGGCCTAAGTCTGGGTCCAGACAAAACAGGGGGACCGGCACAGGGGGACCCAGACAGGATTGTGTCAGGAAGGACATCCGGTGAAAACTTTTTCCCAAACATTTTCCCCAACTACCTAGATGTGTTTCTGGCTTCCATGTTAAAAACTCTCAACGTTCACGTGTAGTTACGCAAAATTTTACAACTGTTTTCCGGCGCTACATACAAAACGCGTGGCCGTTGAACACACATTGGCAGCTAAATCAGGTCAAACTTTGACCAATCTGGGACTCTGGTTTGGAGGAGACACGGTGAAACTCACCAGAGTACCTGGTTTATCTGATGAGTCCAGACACGGTGATGAGGCTGACAATATCTGCGTAAACAGGCTGCTCTCCTGACATTGATGGTAATCCATATCTGCAATTGCCGTTTTGTGCCCAAATCATGAGATTTGCACCACTTTGACAAATCACACCAAGCTTCTTCCTACTGTAGGTGGGGGACATGCTCTAGTAGACAGTAGAAAAAGAAGAAGCCCCTCCCTGCTTGTCCACTCTGAGAGCCATGGGCTGAATGCGCATTCAAGAGCGCGCATCATGTGCCTGGTGTGTACGTAGCTTAAGGATTAAAATCTTCAAACATAAGAAAATTAATTTCAATTGGTAAACATGATGCCCATCTTTGTTTTTACATTGCAACTTAGTAATTCCAGCTTGTCAACATGACAACACATCAACATTTCTTCTTCCATTTTTTCACAAAGTTATACCATGCAATCATCTGAGCAAGACCACAGAGCTGAATTCTAACCACACAGACTCCTTTTCTGGTCACAGTGCAGGCTTTTTCTGGTTCAGGTTCACGTGGCGTGTTCTGAAGATGAGCTGCAGCTGCTGCAGTTTGCAGAAAGGGAGATGAAGCAGCTTCCTGCACTGTTTCAGCGAGATGTCAGTGCAAGTCACAAGCAGCAGAAAACACACACACATGCACACCCAGACGCACACACACATACATACACACACATGTACTTCTTATAAAGAGTTTTAACAGCACATCTTGACAGTACAACTATCTTGCGTCTTGTTGCTTTGCTCAGTCTTACCAAGACAGGAAACTGTCTTATACAGCCTCACTGCGGTAGCAGAGTTTGGCTGATCCCCACAAGGTGCTTTAAGATCCATTCTTTGTCGATTTTTTTTGTCATTTCTTCTCTTTTGCCTGTCTATGTATCTGGAGTGTGCCACTACACTCACTGTCTCACACATAATTGTACGAGTCCAGTCTGTCCCTGCATGTGATTGGCTAAATGGGGCATCTTTGGTACTCTAATGTTTTATCTGAATGGATTTTAAGCAGAGTTGATCAATAGAGACTACAGATTCGGCTCTCTCCAACAGGAGTCGGCTCTTTTCGTTTGCTATAAAGCATCAGCTCTTAAAGCCAGCTCCTTCACAAGCAAGACATCGCTACAGCACTCTGCCCTAGTATTCAAAGGGAGATAGAGAGTGAAAGATAGTTTGTGTGTGTATATATGTATGTAAATATATATATCTAGATATGTATATAGTATTTTTTTAAAGAAAAAAAGACACAGTTTCAGGGTTGAAGAGTACTTGTCAATTTGTTGGTTTGTTCTCCAACACAAACATTGAAGGAGAACAAAGCAGTTTACATTGTAAAATGTTGAGCTCAATCTCTGGCTGTGATTTTTTATTTTTTTATTGTATCTGAGAGATTTTATCTCCCTACATCGCCACTTCCTTAGGCTGTCTGGAAGCTGAACTCTCTCCCAGCCCTGCCCCCACTCCCCTCTTGTTGCCCCGTTGCCCTCCTGCTCTGCTGATCCCTGACATACACACGTCATCTACCTCATCAGCACCAACTGCACCTTCCACCAGTCCTCCAGTGCCGTAAAAAATTAAGTTAAACAAGGAACTAAACTACAGTCACTTTATTTTTTCTCTCATTTTTTACATTCATGTTATTTATTCTACTATTTATAGCCTATTTATAGTAGGGTTGGGCGATGTCCCTTAAATTGGCCATTGACGATGTTTGCTGTCAACCATCGGGATGGACGATGACATCATCGGGGGTATTTTTACATTTTTCGTTCTTATATAACTGCTATTCGTTTTTTTGCTTTTTTCATTTTATTTCCCAACTAATGACTCATCCGCGATGATCCAGTATAAACTGAGGGAAGTGACTCTAACAAAAAAAGTAACAAACAAAATAGAAAAGAAGTAGTCCGCTCCCGCACTTCACTAGTGAAGTGGACCGGCGGAGTGCGGACTTAAAGCTTTGTGTTTGAAGGGGGGGGGTGTTACATGAGCGGTATGTGTGTGAGATTTAAGACTGCGATCCGTCCCGCAGCTCTAGGGGTACATGCAACCGAACTCAGAACCGGGTCTAAAAGTGTGTGTCTGAGCACAGCTCGGATCGTCAGCACACACAGCGGTTTGAGCTTCAAAGCAGAAATGTCGCTCAGTCCTTAGAAAACATTCAAACAATCACGCGGATTTGTGTTTCCAGTCGTGTCCCGACTAATAAAGGCTAATGTTATTCACAGCAAGCAGCACCACCCAAAGCTAATGTTGTTAGCCCGTGTTAGCATACTGCTAATCCTGGCTTCGTTCAGAAAAAGCACTGACCACACGGATTAAAATTCAAATGATGAGCGAACAGGTGTTTCATAATAACCGTAACATTATTAAAAGCACGTTTAGAAGATCATCTCGTATTTTACCGAGCTGACATGTCAATATATATAGCCGCTCGGCGCTGTTTAACATTGTTTTGTATTGAATTGTTACATTCAATAAAGTTTGGAGAAAAAAAAAGCCGCTCGGCGGAGTTTATATCCTTCCGTTTTTCAAACCCTACTGCGCATGTGCGAATGATTTATTCCGACGGAAAGTGTGACCTTAGTGAACGGTTTTATATTTTGAAAACATTTTTCTGGGCCCATGTACACGGTTGGATTCTAATCCGACCATTGATCCCATCAAGATATTTTTCACATGTAACCGCGTCTTATGGTGTCGATGCGCAACGTGGCGGGGGCGTGGCATCACGATGGTGGTCTCTCCATCGGGATGTCAGTCACCCATCACGATGGACGATGATATCGTCCATCGGCACAACCCTAATTTATAGTTTGTTTATTGTTTCATTGTGCAATTTGAAGTTGTTTCCCCGTTTAAACTGAAGCTGAAGAGAAACGGAATTTCAATTCTATGCATGTGGAAACATTGTAGAGATTGACAATAAAGTTACTTTGACTTTGATTAGTGGATGAAGTTGTGTTAGGATAATGTTGTGGGTATTAATTGAATATTGTAAAGATCAGAACATTTCAAATTCTGAAGGGACTGACTGACTGTGTTTCAAAAACTGAATGTTTCTGAAACGGTTGTGAAGAACTGCAGCTGACTGTCACATGCTTGGTGCTGCTGCAGCACAGCAGCCTCTGCTCCACAGCCACACAGGCCCCTCATTGTTTTTCTGCACAGATAAGCTGCTTTCACGCCTCAGTCTCTGTCAGTTCTTTTATCAACCTAAACCAAAGCAGCAGGATTTATAGGAGCTTCAGTGTTCTGATCGAAACCCTTTTATTGTGCGTTCAAACTCAAAAATGAAAGGTTTCATGAACTTTGTGCTCCATGAATGAATCATGTCACATGTGTTTGTATCAGGAAACAGCTGCTGGTTCACTTTAGTTTTTTGGAGGTTAGGATTTTGTCCTGCAGGATGTTTCTGTGTACTTCTGTTAGTATTTTATTGCATTGCGGTGTAATTATTGTACGTTAAAACACATTTCAATTATCACTTAACCCTTGTGCTATCCTAGGCACTTTAACGTTGGGAGTGGGGTCATCTAGACCCACTAGACAGTGCTCTGAACCTTTTTTCTTCAATGATTTGTGATCTTCACTGGTGTCCATGGATTACATGAAATCTTTCCACCTTTATCCACCTTTGTCATGGTAGGGAGAACACGTCAATGCAAGGGGGGTCATCTAAGAAAGCACAAGGGTTAAGAAGGGATAACTCTATTTGATTATTAACAGTTCATTTTTTCACAACCAAACAAACAAATTATCTATGAAAGCTATGAAAAAGGATTCTGAATAAAGTTAAATGTAATGGAGAATCTGAAATGTTTGGCCCCAAGCTCCAGACATGGGAAGTCTGTTCCAATTGGTGGTTCAAAGATTTGAGTCATTTTTAGGGAGGGAGGGAGGAGCAGTTTATTTCAATTCAGTTTTATTTTTATAGCCCAATATTACAACACAGTTGTCTCAAAGTGCTTCACTAGGTGTAACATAAAAACTGGACATCTCTGCCCTTAGACCCTCCATCGCGGTCAGGAAAAACTCCTAAAAACTCAGATTCCAGAAAAACGAAGAAACCTCAGGGGTGTCCACATGAAGCAGGGTTCCTCCCCCAGGACGGACAGGCGGTGTACCAGAACTCATAGAGATAATTAATTTATGTGACTCTACAACTACATGTTTAAATAGTCCAGGAGATGAGCTTCATCCAGATGGAGTTGGGGATACAAGACGAGCTAGAGACGAGGGGAGTGGGAGAGGGGGACAATACATGAATTGCACTGCACCAAACAGAGACATGGAGGACTGAATGATAAATAAATGATCAAGATGAGAGTAGAAATAGATGAGAGTAGAGGACAGAACCCCAGTGCACCATACTTTCCCCAGCTTCAAACTTCTAGCAGCCTACTAATAATGTTATTATTGAAATTTAATTTAAACCTGTTAATAGTAAGTTGCATGCACTATGGCAGTGTTTTTCAACCCTGGTCCTCAAGGCACACTGTCCTGCATGTTTTCCATGTTGCCCTGTTTATTTGCACCTGACTCAGCTCATCATCAGGCTCTGCAGACGCCTGACAATGACAGTCATGAAAGGCAGGTGTGTTTGAGCAGGGTTGGATTGAAAAATGCAGGACATAGCGCCCAGAGGACAAGGGTTAGGAAACACTGCTCTAGGGCAACTATAGAGAATGGTAATAATAAAAACAATAATAGAAATTCTACATTTTTAGCATATCAATGGAGTTCATGATCCTGCAGGCAGGTCAACACCCACTTTTCTGTGGACATGGAAAGGTAGCCGGCTGCTGAAGAGTCAAAAGTCAAAGCAACAAGTTTGTTATCATTTTTGATGACGTGATTCTGGCTGTTAAACTGTAACTCTATAACATAAACAGCAGTGGCCCCCTAACACCATCTTCCTGATGAACTACATATAGCAGCGCCTGCACTTCCTGCTGTAAAGAGTCCCCCCACCCTCACTACCTGGGCCATTGGACTGCTCAATACCAAACCATAACACCCTGAAATGTTAACATGTTTGAAGTTGGGTGTAAATAACTACAGGTTACAATGCAGATCCATATTTATCAGGAAATGTGAGGTTTTAATAGATATTACATTTGCGCATTAACTTCAAAGACATTCCAACATTCATTGAGTCAAGCATGTTCCTGAAGCATTTGTCAACAAAATTAAGCTTAAGATTGCATTCATGAGTTGTTGTTTTTAAATTCGAATAGTTGTAAATGTTTTTAAAGTTTTGTTTAAGTAATTTTTTTGTTTTACTGTTAATTGTGGTGTTTTGAAAGGCGCTTTTAAATAAAATAAATAAGTGTTATTAAATCAGCAGCAGATGTAAAAATACAGTTTAAAGAGTCTACATCATGCAAAATCAACTTTTTAAGCCCTTGAGTGTTTTGTAATGATTATTCCTCACTATAAACAACCATAAAGTGGTATTTTGACCATTTATGCATTTCTGTTTTCCTTTAAAAACATGTTCTCTGAGAACCAGCCCCTCCCAATCCACGAAAACAAGTGGGTTCTCACATTGTGACATCACAAAGTGAGGAAGAGTCTGTGCTGCCAGCCCTGCCCCCAGGCTAAAACACACGCCCACTTTCCCCACAGAGCTAGTGGCGATCAGCTAAATGCTTTTCATTTCATTTTGGATGTTGTTTGTTTTCGTGGGAGAAACAAAGACATGCTGCTTAGGTCGGCTCTAGATTGACGTCATAAAATGGGCGGCACCCGCAAGGAGTGAAAGGCGGAGCCTCATAGATCATGTCGTCTTTCTTCCTGATTGGAAAATAACTAGTATTTAATAAAAATGTGTTCATTTGTGTGCCACAGGTGATAACTGGATTATCATACAATGATGGGGTTTACTATAAAAGGCTGAAGAATATCATGGTATATAGGCCCTTTAGAAAAGCATGTAGATGTGACGTAGAAGCTACTAGCAGGCCACACACCCTTGCTTTGATTGGTCTATATGTTAAACATTTCATGAACTACAAATGACAAAAATTCCACCTGAAATATTAAGTATGTTAAATTATGAGAAATAATAAGGCAGAAGAGGAAGGTTGACTCGTGAACACACTGAATTCAGGGATCTTTGATGTAGAGAAGTGACTGAAATGTAGTCTCAGTCATTGGTTTGTTTGTGTTTCTAAAAACAAAAAGAAATCTGTGTGCATCAATAATGCTCATTTGACCTCTAGCCATTCTAACAAATATTTGCTTGAAACTAACTTGGTTTTTCTTCTCCAACAGCGCCCCCTCATGGGTGCAGGGAAGCGTAACTCACTGATGAGTGGGCGTCCAATCTGGATGGAGAAGATGGTCCTCGGTCGAGTTAAAGTTCCTCACACCTTTTCCGTTCACACCTACACCCGTCCCACCATCTGCCAGTACTGCAAACGGCTGCTGAAAGGCCTCTTCAGGCAGGGGCTGCAGTGCAAAGGTGCAAGCTTCGCTCTGGTTGCTAAATGAGCAGCCCCAGTGTCACGTCATGGCAGATATTTTCTACTTCTAGGTAGAATTTGAAAACCTCTTTTTGATTTTCTGCAGATTGTAAGTTTAACTGCCATAAGAGATGTGCCAGCAAAGTGCCCCGAGATTGTCTGGGAGAGGTGGACTTTAATGGAGGTGAGTCTATTCACTTCAGCTGGACTCTATTTCAAACGCAAGAGTTAAAAAAAAAAAAAGGAAACCACATTTGTGCTGAACTGGAACCAACACAAAGAAGCAAACACAGACATCATAGAGGTTTTACCGTTTGTCTCGGTTCCAAAAGCCCCATGTGTGGCAGGATTTCTACTGGAAAACTGCATCTCCTGTAAAATGCATGTGTGAATGCTGAAGCTGATGATATGATAAAGAATTTAGACTCCAAGTCACTTATTTAATGCAGACTTGGCTAAAAAGGTTGAACCCAGCCAAACTGCAAACACTGTTTGAAGGAAAAGCCTTTAGTTCATTTCTGTTATAAACATTCATTCAGTTAATGGTGATTTAAAGTTAGGAGATGGTTGGTCATTTATGCTATACTGCTTTGAAGGCAGAAATCAACTTTTTTAGGAACAAGCAAAAGCAATGTCAAAAGCATAACGAGGGAATGTCAGAATGTCATTCTTCATTAAGTGTTATAGACCTCCATTTCTTTTCTTAGTCTTCTTGGTGTTTGCATGGTCCCCTTGTGAGCAAAAAAGGCTTCAGGAGCAGACCTGGACCACCAAAACCATGGTTCAAGAGACTGTTTATGCTAATGAGTGGGTTTTGGTTAGCATTTCAACAAAGCCCACTGAGTCCATTAAGACTTAAAAGTAAAATTATCCTGTCAATTTAAACATCATTATTAAGACAAAAATCACAAAGTATAATTTAAGATAAAGAGGACCAAGTGGTGGAAGTTTAAAAATGGTTTTGAGAGAGGAGGTGAAACAGACTTTAGGAGATCAGGAGGTTCTTCCAGATGACTGGAGAACTACAGCTAAAGTGATCAGAGAGACTGGGAGGAAGGTTCTTGGTGTTTCCTCTGGAATCAAGAAAGAAAATTAGGGAACTTGATGGTGGAATGAAGAAGTTCAGGAGTTTGGTAAGGAGAAAACGTTTGCTAAGAAGAAGTGGAACTCTGAAAGAAGGCAGGAGTACAGGGAGATGGTAAAGGTTAAATAAAGGTCAAATGAGGACTTGAAAAACTGATAGAGAAAATATTAAGGACAATTAGAGACGGAGAAAATTTGTGGTTTAGTCAGCAAAACTTTTATTTTTTATTCTTTAGTTTCTTTATTTGAAACCTTTTATGTCCAATTCTTTTTCTCAGAGCCGCTGAGTCCCAGTCTGGACTCCGAAGTGACAATGGAGGTGGACAATGACATCAACAGTGATGGTCAGAGCATGGACGAACAGGATGAGCTCTCCACCTCAGAAGACAAACTCTTCTTCATGGAGGGTCCCTGCACTGATACCGAGAAAGATGATGAAACCATCAGAGCAATCAGGTAAAAACAAAACAAAACATTACTTTATTTCTCTTTTTTACTACTTTATTATTCTAATGAGGTATGATGTAGTGATCATACTTTAGGAAAACTATCCATCCATCCATCATTCTATGTTCGTCACCTAATCTGGAAACAAGTTGTAGGGGCAACAGTCTAAGAAAAAATGCCCAGACTTTCCTCTCCCTGGCCACTTCCTTCAGCTCCTCTGGGAGCATTCCAAGGCGAGCTGAGAGACGTAGTCTCCCCAACCTTTCCTTGGTCCTCCCCATGGTCCCCCGCCCAGTTGGACATGCCTGGAACACTTCCCCAGGGAGGAGTCCAGAAAGCTTGAATCCCAAGTATTCAAGACACATGGTTGAAGGTCGCCTGAAACGACTACAGTGTTGATCATTGACCTAATGCCTACGGCGTCCTGGTTCCCTCACACACTGATTAACCCTCCTGTGTTTGAATATGGTGTCACATTTCATGACGGACACAGAAGTCCAACAACAGAACACCACTCAGATTCAGACCAGAGAGACATTCCTTTCAATCACATTCTTCTCATGCCCATGTGGGCAATGACAAGGACGCCGATTGAGTCTCCCGTTGGGGTGAGACACAGAAGGGTCACGGACTCTGAACAACTGTTTGATCCGTTGACAGAACCTGATGTGGTGGGGGTCTCTGCTATTCAATAGGGGAAGATAATCCAAGATAATAGTCAGGCTGGAAGATAAAGACAACAACTGGAATCAGAAAACAAGAAAGGCCAAAGTGAGTCTTTAACGGATGTGGACTCATTCAGCATCACTAAACACTAGCTAATGGACTGGCGAGTTAGGTCAGATAATGGGGATGATGCGGGGGTTATCGCTGAGCCACTCTTTGTTTGGCTCATCACCTGGGACCTGTCTGCAAGGGGAGAAGTAAAAACCTTTGGTATTATGAGAGCTCTGGACGCATATAACAGAAAGATAATGCTATTCCCCTCTTCAAATGACCCTGTATTCATAAACATTGTAAAAATGCATTTTATTTACTCCAAAATGTTTTGTCAGGAAGCCCATTTTTTCTCCTAAAATCATATTTGTAGGAGCGACTTTGAGTGTGATGTGCTTTTGTGCAGCCCGTCCACCAGCAGCAACATCCCCCTGATGCGGGTGGTTCAGTCCATCAAACACACCAAGAGGAAGAGCTCCACAGTGGTGAAAGAGGGCTGGATGGTGCATTATACCAGCAGGGACAACCTGGTTAGAACACACAGAAAACACATGTAGACACACACCTTTTCCTTTGCTTTACCAAGCTTTTTCTAAAAAATCGTTTTATAAAAGACTTTCTTTGCATAAAACCGAGACATTATTTCCAATCATGAGTACAGGTAAGGCTAGTAAGAGGTATGGTGTTCATCCTTATCCACATGTATTATCTTTCCTTTGTTTGGGTTCCAGTAGCTTAAAAGAAACCAGATAAAAGTTAGTCTGTTCAGCTGTATTTTTATGGTTGTTAATAAACTCAGGGGTCTTTTATTAGTCCTGTTCTGTCTGTCCTTAGACAACTTGGCCTGGTCCAGGTTTGGTCCTGTCAGATCCAGATGGTTTCCTCTGATGGGTCATAAACTCTCATGCTCCTAACAGTGACACTGTTGAGTTTGGTTGTCTTTTTCAGAGAAAAAGACATTACTGGAGGCTGGACAGCAAAACTCTGACTCTGTTCCAGAATGAAAGTGGAGCCAAGTTTTACAGGGTAAGAGTTCTCCTTAGATTGGATCAAGTTTCCTCCATCTGTGTATGTGTGGGGGGGTTGCACATGTTGCAGCTCAAATTGACTGACTGTGTAGACCTACATGTATCTTTGCTGTGCTACGCTTCCACGCCAACCCCAGGTGATACCGGTGGAACATTTCCAGCAGACGCTCTCAGGGCGTGCTTTAGGCTAACTGGACAAACCTTTTCTTTCCCCCTGCTTTTTCAATCACAGACAAACGTGTTAGTTGGTCCAAAAGAAAAAAACGTATATGATTCTAGTAGAAACAAAGCTTTTTCTTTAATCATTTATACTTCTGTAGATTTTGTTTGGTTGTCATCCCACGAGAAAATAAAGCGGCCAGTTGTAAAGCAGCTTTTCTATCAAACATTACAGGCAGGATGGGGAGGGGCCTGTGCCTCTATTGTTTTTTAACATCTGCAGCAAAAATGCGGGAGCATAAAACAGGCTTTAGCGTGTCTACTTGCTTTAATTTTGTTTTGATTTGTGTAAGATTTGTGTATGTAGAAGTAATAAATCTGTTGTCTCCAAATATCAGCCACAATGAGAGGGCTTCCTCCACATTTGTGACCTCAGGTCCGTTCAGCTGTTTCTCTTCTATTCACTCTTTCAACTCTGCTCCAGCTTTCATCTTGTTACTGTTGACCTTCATCTCAAAGCAAAGCTTTGAAGATGAGCGAGGCAAGTTACCGCAGACTTCCCTGCCTTCGCTTTGCTCCTTCCGAGCTGTCAAATGCCAGCGTTTTGGAGCACATCCTGTCTTTAATCAGAGGGGGACAGTGTGGCTGAAGTGGCTGGTGTCTGGGAACTTGGCAGAACACAAAATGCTTAGATGACTCCAAAGACACAACTCTTGCCTCAGCCAGATTGAGAGGCTTTGTTTGTAAGAAGGACGGTTTCTTTCATCTGCAGAAATCAGGCTTTGGAAGGACAAAGTCCTTCAGCATCAAGCACATAACCAGCTTTGCCTTCTTCACTCTCCTTCGCAGGAGATCCCTCTGTCGGAGATCCTACGGGTGAAGCCGGCGCAGGATCTAAGCAGTCTGCCCCCAGGCAGCAACCCCCACTGCTTCGAGCTCATTACTGCCAACATGGTGTACTTTGTCGGCGAAGATAATGGCTCCCCGCACCACTGCCCTGTGCTTGTTTCATCCGGGGTGGGGCTCAGTGTGGGCCAGAGCTGGGAGAAAGCCATCAGCCAGGCAATGATGCCAGTCACGCCCAAGGCCAGCGTTGGCGCCGGGCGGGGCCAGAGGAATGACCACAGTAAGTACCAACAAAAGTACACTCTAGTTTGACCAGGATCAGGTTTATGTGGATCATGTCTGAACTGGAGTCCATTTAAACTTTAAAACAAGGTGTAGAAACTGGATTATGTAAAGTAGATCACATTAAATCATTATGTTTGAACTGGATGAAGGACAATCTGGATTGTAACTAAACTGGATCCTGTTTGATCCAGTTTAATTAGATTTAAAGTGGATCAGATTTGATCTTTTTTATTTTATTTACTGAAACATGTTTGGATCTTGTCTCTCATAGGTGGACAAACACAGTATGAGCTCTTCATGTGTTCTGCATTGTGGTGTACTGCTCATATCTACATAACCAAATGTTATCCAATATTCAGATTGCATCAGTTTACTAACTGGACGGTAAAAACATCTATCCTAATGTCTTCATCACGGTTGGATTGGTGTTTCCATTGAAACTTCTGTGTGCATCTCTACCTACATCACTTCAGAGTTTTTGATTGGCGTTCACTAAAAGGCTGATGTTCTTTGCTCTTTGTTAAAGTCGTACAGAATTGAACCAACAGCTGCAGCTGTCTGCCCTCTGGCTCAATAATCATATAGATTAGACATGTCTTCATGTTGCACTAATGCAAAACACATAGCTACACATAGATACACACAAACTGATCATATAATTGCTGGGATTTTCAGTTTTTTTTCTGCTGAGTTTCTTTCTGATTTATCTCCACTCAAAGTGGGTTTTATCTGAAAGTTTTCCTCTAGAAATGGTTTTCATCAGAGCTGGAGCTCATTAGACTTATGACCTCTGACCCTGCCTAAATACTTTCAAGTATAAACTCAAACTGCTGCATTTGGGTGTTTAATTGTGTGGCAGCCCAACATGTGACTGTAACAGCAGTTCTGCTTCAGCAGGTGTATGGCTGTGCTTTGGGAGATTTTCAATAGTGTAACTGTGCCTATGGCTAGTATTTTACCAAGGTATTTGCTCCCCTATCCCAATGATCAGAATCAGGTGTCCTTATCACGTGATCTGGCCACAGGTGTATCAAATCATCACTCAGTCATCCAGACTGTTTTCACAAACATTTGTAAAAGAATGTTCCGCTCTCAGGAGTTCAGTGAATTCCAGCGTGGAACTGTCATAGGACGCCACCTGTACCACAGATCCAGTGGTGAAATGTCCTCTCTCCTAAATCTTCCACAGTCAACTGTCAGTTCTATCAGAACAAAATGGAAGAGTTTGGGAACAACAGCAACTCAGCCACCAAGTGGTAGACCACATAAACTGATGGAAAGGAGTCAGGATGCTGAAGCATAAAGAGGTCGAGGACTTTCTGCAGTCAATTGCTACAGAACTCCAAACAGACCTTCAGATTAGTCCAAGTCCAGCATGCAGAGAGCTTCATGGAACGGTTTCTATGGCCGAGCAGCTGAATCCAAACACACATCACCAAGTGCAATGCAAAGCGTTGATGCAGTGGTGGAAAGCACACCGCCACTGGACTCTAGAGCAGTGGAGACGCCTTCTGTGGAGTGACGAATCACGCTTTTCCATCTGTTAATCTGATTGAGGAGTCTGGGTTTGGAGGTTGCCAGGACAACGGTCCATTTTGGACTGCACTGTGCCGAGTGAGAAATTTGGTGGAGGAGGAATTATGGTGTGGGCTTGTTTTCTGGACTTGGCCCCTTAGTTCCAGTGAAAGGAACTCTGAATGCTTCAGGATAACAAAACATTTTGGACAATTCCATACTCCCAACCTTGAGGGAACAGTTTGGAGCAGCTCCTTCCTTCCTCGTCCAACATGACTGTGCACCAATGACCAAAGCAAGGTCCATGAAGACATGGAGGACAGAGTCTGGGGTGGATGAACTGGACTGGCCTCCACAGAGTCCTGACCTGAACCCCAGAGAAAACCTTTGGGATGAATTAGAGCGGAGACTGAGAGCCAGGCCTTCATCAGTGTGTGACCTCACCAATGACCTTTTGGTCCAAAATTCCTAGAAACATTCCCCAACCTTGTGGACAGCCTTCCCAGAAGAGTTGAAGCTGTAATAGCTGCAAAAGGTGGAGCCACATCATACTGAACTCTATGGGTTAGGGATGGAACTTCAGTTCAAATGTGAGTCAAGGCAGTTGAGTCGATACATTTGGTAATATAGTGTAGCTTCTGCAGAGCAGCAGTAGTTCAATAAAAATTTGCCTCTGAGTTGTGGGCGGGACTATTGGCGTGATCTAAGCCTGCCCTCATTGCCCATCATATCTTTGTTTACATTCTCTCCCCTTGCTTACAGCCCCTCACAACCCCAAGGTAATATTAGGGGTGCAATAAAAATGGGGAGCAGAACCAGCTCAGACAAGGAAAACAAAGATGTACCGGTACATGGATCTGTTTGTCTGCAGGTGGGTGGATCGTAATGGAGCAGAGCAGGTAGCTGGTATTAGAGGAGAGGATGCAGAAGACAGGGTTAGATGGAGGAAGATGATTCTCTTTGACGACCCCTGAAAAGACCAAAGGAAAAGAAGAAGAAGAAAATGGCCAGATTAGGCTCATGTGTCAAATTTTCCAGTGGAGCTTCTGTTTCGAAGCATCGTTCTGACCTCTGATCAAACCAGGGAGGTCATTTAGCAGTCCATTAAGTCACCAGCTCTCCTGAGTTGTGTCAAATGTTGTCATACTCTGCAGAAATATAATTCCATGAAAGGCAACAGTGTGGCAATCATGTTGATTTGAAAATATCGTCCAAAATTTGACAAAAACAAAATTATTTCCAGCAGGGCTGTTCTTTTCTTTGTTTTTTTGTTTTTTCAAGGGCAATAATCTTTTGTGTCTTTTTCTGAATGGTGGCATTGGAGCAATTTCAAATCTTCTCCAAACATCCTTTACATTGGTCCCTCGCTATAATGTAGTTCTATGTCACTGATTTTTTTTGTGCAATTTTGCATGCTTTTTTCTTTGATTCTTTCTTTCTGTTACAGCACATTGTGTTCTGCGTCTTGATTATTAGGCCATTTCCATCAATCTCATCTGTGCCGTGTCACATGGAACTACAGTACAGAATGCAATCAGCCTGCAAAGATGATCTTTTTCATTCAATGTTGACATGAATGTGGAGACACCTTACAACAAAATGTCCTGATGTTTCATTCAGTCTGAGCTCAACTCAGTTCAGTGCTGAATTAGTTTGGTTTAGCAATAAGCTCAGTTTTATGTTTGTCCTTTTATTAAAAACCATTTTCATAATTAGCACAGTGGTTAGCGCTCTTGCCTCACAGCAAGAAGGCTCCAGTTCAACAATCACCAATGGGGGGCCTTTCTGTGTGGAGTTTGCATGTTCTCCCCGTGCATGCGTGGGTTTTCTCCGGCTTCCTCCCACCGTCCAAAAACATGCTTCATAGGTTGATTGGTTGATCTAAACTGTCCCTAGGTGTGAATGTAAGTGTGTATGGGTGTGTGATTGTTGCCCTGAGACAGACTGGTCTCCCCTGCCTTCACCCCACGAGTGGCCGAGATAGGCTCCAGCAGCCCTGTGACCCCGAAAGGGACAAAAAGGAGTTCATAAGATGAATCATTTTAGGATGTGCTTATTGTCATTCCATCACAGTTATCTCTAATACTAACAATACTACGTTTAAAAAGCAGGTCAGTAACTTATCATTCCCACATGAATGTAGTTGGATTAGAATAAAAAATATTCATATATCTACACCAATCTATGAAGTATAAAAAGAGAGTAAAAACACATGAAACATTGCATTTTATTAAGTTCAGTTTATTAGTTCAGAATTTTGAGAGTAGCTTTTAGCCACTGGGAACGTTCTCAAATAAGACCAAATGAACTGATGAGATATTCAACCTACAGCACATAGGGCTGGCCTTCACAGCTTTAAAACCCCAAACAATGACATAACTGATGACCTGAACACCATTAGAACTGCAGCATTGATCGCGGGGGGGGGTGACCCAGTCAAACGAGCCCACATGTGTACTCGATGTTCGCACATCAGTTGTCCCTTTGCAGAGCTGCCCTTGGCTTCTCGCTGTCAGGTCAAATTAAAGCCATCTGTGCTCAGTCTGTAGCTCTAAACAAGGTGGTGGTGGTGGGGGGGGGGGGTCTTTCATTGTTGTGAACCTTCCTCCTCAAACTTCTTCCCTTTATGCTGTCAAGAACTTCAGTCAAGCAATGAGAGCTAACACCACATCCATATGCCTATCTTTGTTGTGTCTCCTCAGAGGAACTCTCAGTCAGCATATCTGTGTCAAACTCTCAGATTCAGGAAAATGTTGTAAGTCTTTCCAGTATTTTATTTCAAGAATGATTTGTAAATATTCACAAGAGTGATGGATCTCTGAAAAACATTTTTGGTCTTTCTCCTGTTTAGGACATAAGTTCAGTGTACCAGATCTTCGCGGATGACGTCCTCGGCTCAGGGCAGTTTGGAATCGTCTATGGAGGTGAGATGTCAGAAAGTCCAGTCTCAATCCAAAATAATACAGACTCAGAAATGCTCAGATCCTTAAACAAACATCTTTGTGCAGGTAAACACAGAAAGAGTGGCAGAGATGTGGCAATCAAAATCATTGATAAGATGAGATTTCCAACCAAGCAGGAGAGTCAGCTGAGGAACGAGGTGGCAATTCTCCAGGTAGAACACATCCGACCTTCTCCAGCTGTGACCAGTGGAAAGAGCTCTAATAAAGAGCGGACATGTTCTTCTGCCTGACAGAAACTCCACCACCCCGGCATCGTTAATCTGGAATGTATGTTTGAGACTCCAGAGCAGGTCTTCGTTGTCATGGAAAAACTTCATGGTGACATGTTGGAGATGATTTTATCCAGTGAGAAGAGCCGACTACCCGAGCGCCTCACCAAGTTTCTGGTCATGCAGGTCAGCAAGTTCATGTTTTTTACTCTTGAGATTTCTCCCAGTAGGACTGGATACAAATGAATCTCATCCAGTGTGATTCTGCTGTTACCCAGTAACATCCTGAAGCACTCAGGTCCAACTCAACAAACTGTTTAACTGAGTTCAAGAAGAAGAATAAAAGAATCTGGAAGACATGCTTCAAGCCTTGGACAGCTTCAGGATATCTCCTTGGTCTATACATCAGTATCATCAGCATAGAAATAGTATGCCACACCATACCATTTACACCCCCAGGACGATTTGGGGATTTAACCCCCCCAATACAACCCCTTAATGCTGTGTGTCAAGCAGGGAGGCTTTGGGCCCCATTGTCAGTCTTTGGTATGACTCCAACGTGGTTTTGAACTCACAACCTTCCAGTCTCCGAGCGAACACTCAACACAAGGCCGTTGAGTTGGCTGAAGCCTCTTTGGACCAAGCACAGAACTCTGTGGTACACCATGACTGCCTCTTCTGTGTGTGGAAGGATCATCGTACATGAACCAACTGGATCCTATCAAACAAGATGGTTAAAGCAGCTCCGGAAACGATTTGTAATTCTTTTGGCCATTGACTACTCAGATCTGTAATTAGATATCTTAGATGAAGGATGAGAATGTTGTCTACATCCATCATTATTTTTGCCTGTTCTGGTCAGAAAAGATGCAGTTTGTGTCCCCACCTGAAAGCAGTTTTAAAACTCATCTGTTTGCACCAAGAACACAAGGGGAGAATGTCAAATGGGGGGGTTTCTTGATGGCTAGAAGCAGAGGTCTGCTGGCTGCACTGTAATGGATCTGCACCTCCCCACAGCTCCAGGTCTTCAGTGTGTATGATTTGCTTTGGGATCTTTAGTGTGGATCTGGAACTGAGTTAGGATTTTGTGAACCGTGTCTGCAGATCCTGGTGGCCCTCAGACATCTTCACTTCAAGAACATCGTCCACTGCGACCTGAAGCCTGAGAATGTGCTGCTGGCCTCAGCAGAGCCGTTTCCACGGGTAAATATGTCGAGGAACACCTGAAGGGTTTCTACCTTTACAGTGCAGAAGCTCAAACTGCAGCTCTTCCTCACATCCAGGTGAAGCTCTGTGACTTTGGCTTTGCCCGCATCATCGGGGAGAAGTCCTTCCGCCGCTCAGTGGTCGGGACACCAGCATACTTGGCACCAGAGGTGCTGCGCAGCAAAGGCTACAACCGCTCTCTGGACATGTGGTCTGTTGGCGTCATTGTTTATGTGAGTTTGAGCGGAACCTTTCCTTTCAACGAGGACGAGGACATCAATGACCAGATCCAGAATGCAGCCTTCATGTACCCACCAAACCCCTGGAAGGATATCTCTGAGGAGGGTGAGACGTGCTGCCGTCTAAAAATGATTTTATAAAAACAACCTGTTTACAAAACACATAAAAAATGTCATCATCTCCAGTAAAGAAGCCGTCTTTGGTGGAAGGAACTGTTGATTGCAATGCTAAAAAAAGCTGAACTGCTGATTATGTTGATTAAATCTGAAAGATTAGAGAGGAACATTTCAGCCACAGATTATGCAATACCCTTCATTATGCTGTTTTTAAACATGGATGAAGGCAGGATGTTTGTGGCTGATATTAAATTAAAAAAAGAAAAATATCTTGCAACCTGAAGGTTTACAATTTTGTTTGAACAATTTTAAATTTGCTTTTTATTTGATAAACAAAAACGATTCCTAGAAGATTGCTGATAACTCACAAGGATCCACAGGTGAGCATGTGAGACTCACAGCAGATGTTTTGATGTTTCGCCAACAGCCAAAGACCTGATCAATAACCTGCTGCAGGTAAAAATGAGGAAACGCTTCAGCGTGGACAAATCCCTGAGCCACCCCTGGCTGCAGGTAATGGAATGAATGTGGGTGGCATTAAGAGACAGACAGACAATGAGTGTTGTGAAGCTGAACATGTTCAGATCATGTTTATTTCCATCAAACATGATCTGAAGATGGAGGGCTGGGTGTTTTTCAGGGCCGCTCGGTCGCGTGTCTTTGAATTTACTGTGTTAACTCAAGCTGCTGTGCTGCTAAGAAGAACAGACGCCACAACTTCTGCCATTGATTAGTGTTGTCTTTCTGACTGATGGTAGAGTCATATCTCATAGGCCAAAGGACACTGCTGTCAGACAGCTGTGGATGTAGTTTATTTTCACAGACAGATGTTTGTTTGTGATGCTTGATGGAGAAAAGCTTCATAAAAAACCTCAGTATAAAGCTGGATTGTTATAACGTTGCTTGTTAAATTAGGGAGAGTTTTAACTGGACAGGAGTCTGCTGAAAAAATGAGTGAGACGCACACATGTGACCCGAGGATGAAGGCCACGCCTCTAAATATCAAGCCAAGATGATGAGAGGAGAAGGGAAGATCGGTTACCAGAAACGTATACCATGGTCCGGGTGAATACTCGATTCTGATTGGCTGCTGGGTGTGCACTAAAAAGTGATAACACACACCTAAAAAAGAAGTTCCGGTCACATAGCTATAAATGTTCTGTATCACTGCATTGCCTTATCTAAAAAAACCATAGCTTCATCATTCTGGACAAAAACAAGCAGTAAGAGGAGAAGTTTCTCTCTGAACTGATGCTTTATCAGTGTAGGTATCGCTTTCCTTTGCCGCTGCAGCCGAGGTCTGCTCAGCGTGGTCATGTTACCGTGAAAACACGTCGCATCACACAACAAATAGTTCGCTTTTTGTGAAAAATGCGATCTAAACTGAAAAAATAACAAGAAAAAGCGCTAAAATCTGAATGAATATTTATTTCTTTTGTAAGTGACCATGATATGGGCGGGATAACAGCCTTTGAAGTGTGCATTATCACACAAAAATCAATACCATCAAAACTGCAATTTAATTAAAGGTGTTCTTCAATGTTTATGTTTAATGGATGCCATCAACGGGCTGTGGTGCAGTGTAAACTGCTCTTGACTGCAAGACACAGGTTTGAACCACATTCAGGTGCAGTGGGAATTTTACAGTTCCTCACAGGGATCACTTTGCTGTAGTGTCCCTGTGTTTTCTGCAGTAAATCAAAGTCCTTTTTGCCTGATAAAAGGTGATTGGGGGGGGGGGGGTCCCCCCACCAGCATTTGAAGTCTTGGCTTCACTGTGTGTGGGTGTGAATGGCTGGATGCCCCTAACGCTGTTCAGATGATTCTGCCTCAGTCACATCTCCTGCCCTCAAAGCCACAGTTCAGAGATGTGCTGGCGATCTTCAGACAGCATCTCCATGGAAACAGCAGAGTCAGGGGCTTTGTTCATGTCCCAGCATGCCCCAGGACTTTCATGTGACTCTGAGTGATCAAAGAGTAAAACCTACACCAGCAAAGATGAGACACCACTGACACTGACCTCTGTCTCTGTACCATCACTGCAGGACTACCAAACCTGGCTGGACCTCAGGGAGTTTGAGACACGGCGAGGCGAGCGCTACATCACCCATGAGAGCGATGACGCCCGCTGGGAGGAATACGCTGATGAACGAGGCCTGCATTACCCCAAACACTTTATCATGTCCCCCAACCTGGACGACATGGATGAGGATCCCTAAAAGCCCCTGAGGGTCCACGAAACCGTTTCCCATCAGCTTCCAGGATGGTGTGAGCAGCAGGATGACCCATGTCCAGATTCTTTTCAAGCATCCACTTTTAAATGCAGTTAGGCTCCACAGATTTTCTGTGTAAAAGAAGTGTCTTTACTGCTAGCTAAGCTGTGGTGGAGCGGCCCATAAAGAATCTGAACACTTCAGATCCTTGGTTTGAGGTCAGTCTGTATAGCTGACTGAATTATCCTTGCACTTTGAGTGACCTCTGTCAGGAGCAAACGTCTGTCTTGTCGTCTGCTAAGCTGTTGCATCCTTTTTTTTTAATGACAGACCGCATCCACCTCAGGCCCTGAGCCCCACCAAAAGGTTTCTGCAGGAATAATAAGTTCAGACATCAACAAAAAGCATCTGGAATGTTTGAGGTGAAAGATGATGGCTCATTTTGAAACTGACGTCAGCCGCAGCAACAGAAATGATGAGAAGGAAAACATACCTGCAGCTGTGAGAAATGTAGAGGAACCAAAAGTGAGCTGCAAACACTGAACCAATCGATCCAATGAAACTCTTCCGGCCGTAGACATGAAGGAAACTGCTTCTACCCAGCTGCTCTTTATGCTTCAGCCATCAGATTTCAAAATGATGCTCATCCTATGTAGAGAGACTCGCTCTCAGCACATGTACACGTTCAGACAGGAGTCATGGACTCATGAAACTTCATTCAGCAACATCTACCTGGATTTAATTTTCAGGTATTTTTTATCTGATCCAACTGGAAGATTCCTTCTTTTCTGACTGAACTGGTTTATTCTGCTGAATGCTGGTTTCAGGATCATGTTCTGTCATAAGAGTGCAGTCACACACACTGAGTTTCAAACTAGACTCCATGCAAGCTGTGAAAGAGCAGAACTGAGTGAATTAGTTAAACACAATTTCAACCAAAAAAGTACTGAAAGGATTTGCAGAAATCCTATTTAAAGTCCCCACTCTGACCCTCTTGATCTGTTTTCAGCGTCTTCCCAGTGGTCTTTTAATGATGATTATACCATGGTCTGGGGAATACTTGATTCTGATTGGCTGCTGGCTGTGCATTAAAAAGTGATATACCACATGATAACCGCACGGTGAAAAAAGAAGTTCCGCTCACCTAGCTTAAATGTTTTGTATCACTGCGCCGGCTTCTTTAAAACAACCTTTAGCTTCATCATCTGGACAAAAACAAGCGGTAAGAGGTGAACTTTCTCTCTGAACTGATGCTTTATTCAACCCATCGGGAAGATCAGCATATATATATATATATGAATCTGCAGCGGTGGTGCTTCGCGACGCAGACTATTTGTTATGTAGTGCAAATAGTCTGCTTTTTGTGAGAAAGGCGATCTAAATTGGAAAAAAACATAAATTAAGGAGTAAAAACTGGTTAATATTTCTTTCTTTTGTAAGTGATCATGGTATAAGCGGGTTAAAGGCCTTATAAGTATGCATTATCACTTTTTAACGCACTTCGCGGAAGCAACCGTCCTCCAGTTCAGGCTTCCACGCCATGCGTTAAAAAGTGATAATGCATACTTCGTCAGCCATCAACCCTTGCTCATGCCGTTTTAGCCAAATTTAAAACAGTCGTTTTCTAGGACGTAGTTTCTACTGAGCGCAGGAGTTTATTAGAAATTTGAGTTGTGGGCTGCACGGTGGTGCAGTGGTAAGCGCTCGTGCCTCACAGCAAGAAGGCCCCTGGTTCAAGTCCCTGGTCCCTGGGGACCTGAACCGGGGAATGAACCAGAACCCCAATGGGGACCTTTCTGTGTGGAGTTTGCATGTTCTCCCCGTGCGTGGGTTCTCTCCGGGGACTCCGGCTTCCTCCCATCATCCAAAAACATGCTTCATAGGTTAATTGGTCCCTCTATAATTGTCCCTAGGTGTGAATGGGAATGTATGTGTGTTTGATAGACTAGACTCACCCTGCAACAGACTGGCGACCTGTCCAGGGTGCCCTGCCTTCGCCCGCAAGTGGCCGGGATAGGCTCCAGCAGCCCGAAAGGAATAAAACAGATTAGAAAATGAATGAGTTGTATGTGTGGGGGGAGCAACCCCACCCCCCCTTTTGCTTCCTTGTTGCAGAGCAGGGAACTTGTGGCCCGCCCAGCATCACGATTCACATCGATGTGGATAAAGAAATACTCCGAAATGGAATTTTAATCTTAAAAGTCTTTATGCATGTCCTCTATCGTGAGAAAATACCACAAGGACATGTTAAAAACACCATCATAGTGGGTTTTTTAAGGAAAAAGTGGATTATTTCTGACTCCTGTGTTTGAGCTCCTCACCTCCCAGGGAGACTGAAGACAGTCATGAGTTTTATTTTAGGTTAATTTTTTAGTAAGTCCATCAGAATGATGAGATGAACATGTTATGTTGAATGTGTCAGTTTCTCTGTCATGTCAGAATTTCAGATTTTCTGAGAAAGATTTCTTATTAAGATATTTATCTAAAACACTGCAGGCTCTTTCCTAAAGGAGACCAAGACAGACAGAAGTCCAGCTCCAGGAAGGGTCATTCTTACTTTCAAAGGGCAGAAATCAGGCTCTCTGCTTCTGTAAGAAACCCTCTTTAAAGAGAGCGTACAGTAAAAAAAGTCAGATATGTTCTAGTTGTCAGTATTTCCTCTGAGCTGAGAAACAGGCTGCCATTGTCAGTCCCTATGAACTCTAACAGGGTTTTAGACTTAAGCCTGAGAATTTATTCTACAACTTTTATATTTTTACAAAGTGTTTTATGAGCTGAAAAATTAAAAACAATCTGTTACATCTGCTCTGTGTCTTGTGTCTCATCATCATGTAGTCTGTAGATCTTCTAGCAATCACCTGAATGTGTCAGTCACAGGAATCATTTGGTGGTCTGACCCCCCCAATCCAAACCTCAATGTTGGATGTGAAGCAGGGAGGCTTTAGGTCTTATTTTGTGGTTCATGGGTTTGACCCAATCATGGATTTGAACCCACAACCCTCCAGTTTCTGGGCAGACACTTTCCCAGCAGATGTAGGAGTGTTGCAGACTCACACACACAGATATGTGTGCCCTGATGTGTTCATTCCTGTTTTTGAACCATGCTAACACACACACACACACGTACATACATGTGTGGACACACACGCAATACCCTGCAGAGACTTCCCTCGGTAAACCTCTGGGTTTCAGTAGCGCCGTACGCTAACATGACTTTGGTCTTCACTGGTTTCATTCATATCAGCTAAAAACCTGCTTCCAGGCCGTCAGGTGTGCCTCAGGGCTCTGACCTTCACTGACACCCACCTCTACCTGTCCAGCAAACCCAATGCATCCCTGTCACTCCCTTCCTTATCACGGCCTCGATGATGACAGCCGATGGTTCTTCAAACGCAAAATGGAGCTCCTGACTTTTAACCCTTGTGCTATCTTAGATGACCCCCCCCCCCCCCTTCCATTGACGTGTTCTCCCTACCATGACAAAGGTGGATAAAGGTGGAAAGATTTCATGTAATCCATGGACACCAGTGAAGATCACAAATCATTGAAGAAAACAGGTTCAGAGCACTGTCTAGTGGGTCTAGATGACCCCACTCCCAATGTTAAAGTGCCTAGGATAGCATAAGGGTTACAACCAAATCCATTTCCTGTTCCTGATCATGTACCTCGTCTCAGCTCCTGCTGCTACACTTGGCCGAGGACTCTGCCTCTGGCTCATCTCACACCCCCAGCCGTCCCCCAACTCCATCTAGATGAAGCTCATCTGCTGGACTATGTAACATTGGGAGTTGGGTCATCTAAAATAGCACAAGGGTTACACATCTTTATTTTCCATCTTCCTGCCTCAGCACCACAGGGAGCAGAGGATTCATTCCCTCTGGAACTGCCTTCCCCCTCACACCCAGAACTTTCATCCACTCATCTCCTCAGTAAAAGAGTCTTTATTTCCTTATTTTTCACTCAATCTCACATTTAAAAAAATGGTTTGTAAAAGACAAGTTAAATACACTACAGTACATCAGAGACGCTTTTGAAAAATGAAACCAGCATTTTCCCATTTCTGAGGCCAGGCCTTCTGTGAATTCTGACCCTCCTAAAGCTTCCCGCTCAAGAGAATCTGAGCTCCGTGAATCCAGCCACCGGCAGTGGAGCTGGGCTCTTCGTCCGGTCCAGATTCAGCCCTGCCGATACGACGGGTTTGGAGAAGCGGCTGGGGTGCAGTAGGCTGAAGAACTGGAAGCGCTCCCCCATCTTGGATGAACTGGTCAGCATGTCGTAACTGCTGATGAGCTGCTTCCTGGTGGACAGGTCGCTGCAGTTTCTCAGGAGAACCTGGACAGAGTCGCAGCACAACATGAACACCTTTGTGGGCAGAGTGGGTAGCAGCAGTTGGTAAGGTGAGAGACTACCACGCAGGAAACCAGGGTTCAATTCCAGGCAAGCAATTAACATCACTAAAGACCCTTAACACTACTGCCTACCAGCATGAATGTGCATGAATGACCCCGTGACGGTCAGAGGGACCGTAGGCACGAACTGGCAGCCACGCCTCTACCATCACCAAGCATGAATAAAGAGTGAATGAATAATGGACACACTGCCAGACGCTTTGAGCATCTGGAAAAGCGCAGATAAATTCAATCCATTATTATTAATATTATGATGATGATGTGTTTCTGCTGCCCCCTTGTGGCGACAGAACGGAGCCCACTCTGATCAGACACAAGAGTCCAAAGTCTTCATTGCTGCTGAGATAAGGTGGAAACGAGAAGTGATGAAAGGGAGGATCCAGAAGGGGGGGGCTCAGAGTGATCTCTGCTTTATGTCTTTCAGGGTCTCTGCACAAATAAGCCCCTCCTTCAGTGGCTTTTGCTTTCTGTTAATGTCATCTGTATCATTTTACTGCCATCAATGAAGTTCTACCCAACCATAAAGTCAAACATTGTATTACTTTAATGTACAGGAATTTGAATCCAGCTCTCTCCCTGCATCCCTGTGTGTGTGTGAGTCTGTGTGTGTGTGTGTGAGTTTGTATAAGATCATTGTTCATGAACTCAGACGTCGTCTGAGGAGCCATTACAGACGTTGTTGAAGGAGATCCACTTCCTGCTCAAATACCTGCATGCGGACATCAATGCCCATGTTCTTCAGGAACGTCTTTTGGGCCACTGGTCCCAGACAGGTCACCCCTTCTCCAGCCATCCTCCGTATGTAGCTGAAGTCAACGTCGGCGGTGAGGTCGGCTGAGCCGGGAGAGGACAGGACGTGGTGGAGCTGGTGGTTTTTGAAGCCCTGTCCAATGCAACAATGAGAACATGCATCAGGAAGAAGCATGCCGGCCGGGACGCTCCTGTCGTACCCGCAACGTGTCCGTCTTTGTTCCATCATGGCCGTAATCTGCGATCAGAGCTGCTCCACCGTTCTCTGAGATTCTTCTGGCCAGCTGCTGGACAATGACTCCAGCCTCTGGGCACACTTCCAGGTGATCCCGCGGTTCGGCCGCCTGATACACGAGAGTGATGAGGAAAATGAGGCTTGAGGGTCAGATTCCTTCAAAAAGACAAGAATTGTAGCTGCGTTTCCATGGACAACAGTAATGGGAAGGAACGCCTGACCAAAATAAAAATGCGTCATGTAAACACGCCGTTCGGAATACTCTGCCCCGATCAGACTCGTTTGGATCAAAATTTCTTTCTGATCGAGACGCTTTGTGAGCTGGCTGAGACGACTTTTGAATGCAGAAATGCTGCACAGTTCTGAGAAAACATGTGAACAATCATGTGAATTCATGTTTCCAATCGTGTCCCGAAAAAAATAAAGACTGATGTTATTGCAGCATTCAGTCAGGACCCTAAATGTTTGGACAACTCAGATGACATTGAAGTGCAGACTGTCAGCTTTTATTCCATGGGTTGAACAAAAAGATTGCATAAAAATGTGAAAAAACTAAAGCATTTTTAAACACAATCCCTTCATTTCATGAGCTGGTAAGTAATTGGACAATTGACTTCCATGCTTTTGCATGGGCAGGTGTGGGCAATTCCCTTGTTATGTCAGTATGAGTGAAGTAGATAAAAGGCCTGGAGTTGATTAGAGGACTCGTGCTTGCATTTTGAAGATTTTGCTGTGAACAGACAACATGTGGTCAAAGGAGCTCTCCATGCAGGTGAAAGGAGCCATCATTAAGCTGAGAAAACAGGAAAAAACATGCCAGAAACTGCTACAGTATTAGGAGTGGCAACATCAACAGTGTGGTCCATCCTGAGAAAGAAAGAAAGCTCTGGTGAAGTCAGCAACGCAAAAAGACCTGGACGTCCACGGAAGACAACAGTGGTGGATGATGGCAGAATCATTTCCATGGGGAAGAGGAACCCGTTCACAACAGCCAACCAAGTGAACAACACTCTACAGGAGGTAGGCGGATCAATATCCAAGTCTACCTGAAAAAGAAGACTGCATGAAAGTAGATCCAGAGGGAACACTGCAAGATGCAAGCCACTCATAAGCCTCAAGAATAGGAAGGCTAGATTGGACTTTGCTAAAAAGCATTCAAAAAAGCCAGCACAGTTCTGGAAAAAACATTCTTTGGACAGAAGAAACCAAAATCCACCTCTACCAGAATGATGGCAAGAGAAAAGTATGGAGAAGGCGTGGAGAAGCTCTTGATCCAAAGCACACTACATCATCAGTAAAACACGGTGGAGGCAGTGTGATGGTCTGGGCCTGCATGGCTGCTAGTGGCACTGGGACACTAGTGTTTATTGATGACGTGACACAGGACAGAAGCAGCCCAATGAATTCTGAGGTCTTCAGAGACAGACTGTCTGCACAGATCCAGGTGAATGCAGCCAAACTGATTGGGCAGCGTTTCATAATCCAGATGGACAACGACCCAAAACATACAGCCAAAGCAACTCAGGAGTTTATTAAAGCAAAGAAGTGGAATATTCTTGAATGGCCAAGTCAGTCACCTGATCTTAACCCAATTGAGCAGCATTTCACTTGTTGAAGACTAAACTTCAGACAGAAAGGCCCACAAACAAACAGCAACTGAAAGCTGCTGCAGTAAAGGCCTGGCAGAGCATTCAGAAGGAGAAAACCCAGCATCTGGTGATGTCCATGAGTTCAAGACTTCAGGCTGTCATTGCCAACAAAGGCTTTTCAACCAAATATTAGTAATGACCATTTGGTTTTCAGTGATTTCATTTGTCCAATTACTTACAAGCCCATGAAATGAAGGGATCGTGTTGAAAAACTGCTTTTGTTTTTCACATTTTTATGCAATGTTTTTGTTCAACCCATGGAATAAAAGCTGAAAGTCTGCACTTCAACGGCATCTGAGTTGTTTTATTTAAAATTCACTGTGGTAATGTACAGAAACTAAATTAGAATGTGTCTCTGTCCAAATATTTCTGGCCCTGACTGTAAATGCTGTCGGCACGTCTTAGCCTGACACTGACTCTTTTTCCGGCTCTTTGCCGTCAAGAAAAAAAGCACTGATTAAAAAAATGTTAACAGGCATTTACTAATAATAAAAATGATAAAATCACGTTTAGAAGATCATCTCGCTCTATGCTTCCCTCTCCGTCTCTCGTGGTTGAGGCGTGTCTATGATGAAATCCATGATGAATAGACGGTTAAAGCAGAGTGACAGAATCAGCTGAATCATCAAAGATCTGTTGGCTGAAGGTCTCCTCTCTGACCCCAAAGCATTGGAAGTTTTTATTAGTCATTTTAAACTACATTAAACGGCTTCATATGAAGGGAAACTGGAACAGGAAACCGCTAAAGCAGCAGAATGTTTTCCCACCAGATCAGTGCTGGAACATGACATGCAGGACGTGTGTGTGTGTGGGGGGGGGGACAGCCTCACCTGGACGAGCACGGATGAGGCCAAGGTCGGAGACGGCGCCAGGACGAACCTGAGCTGCTGCGGACCGTGGGGGTCGATGTCCACCATCACCTCCCTCCAGCCCCGGTCTGTCCTCTGTCACAAACACAGCAGCTGCTGACCAAGCCCCCCAGGAACACAACCGTCTGCAGCCCCCCAGGAACACAACCGTCTGCAGCCCCCCAGGAACACAACCGTCTGCAGCCCCCCAGGAACACAACCGTCTGCAGCCCCCCAGGAACACAACCGTCTGCAGCCCCCCAGGAACACAACCGTCTGCAGCCCCCCACTCACCTGGAACTTGTGGACTGGCAGAGCGTCAAAGAACTCATGAGCAATGAAGATGCTGAATCCTGCAGACCAAAGAGAAGATCAGTCACTGAGCCTGCAGACCGAGAGCCCCTCACCTGCCGGGACAGACGGGGGGGCTGAGGGTGGGGACAGGACACAAGCTGCTGCTCTGGTCCAGACCCTGAACGCTCAGATAGTCGTTCTCTGACAGGTTTTGTTTCTTTGAATCTCATGGAATCAGAAATGATGCTGAGCCAAAACAGACGCTGGACCCCGGCAGAGATGTTTCACCGTTTGCATCCACCAGAATCTTCTGCAGAGTTTATGGATGAGCAACAGGAACCGCAGGAGGAAGGGACAAGAAAAGCTTCGTCTTCATCACTCCTTCATCAACACTCCCCCCCCACGTACAGAGTCGAAGTGAGGCGTGGTACAGAACCGGGCTCAGCACCTGCAGGGACGTCCTCCAAGCGCCGGTACCACGACACCGGCAGCCCCGCGGCTGTTTCTCCCCGCAGGTAGACCGGGCCGTCGCTGCTCGGCCCCCCCTGACCGCCGGTCAGGTTCTGAGCCTGGATGACACTAAGAGCCGGACTCACTTCCACCAGGTGCAGCGACACGGACGCCCCGCCCACAACTGACTTCAGCTGACTGAAGGCCTGCATGGGGGGGAATCAGAGATGACCTTCATGTTTTTAAAGGTCATAGGCCAAAACATTTTAATAAACCCCTAAAAATGTTTTGCTTTTTGGGCATCAAGAGTCACAAATATCAGACTTAAGTAGTTCAGCCGGCAGAAGGCTCCTTCATTAAGTCATGATTAATATTTCATCAGCATCCAATCTTTTGATTTATGTGGCCAAACACAATAACAAACATCAATAAAACCCACCACACCCGGCAAACACACACCCACATAACCACACCCCACTCTTCATCCTCTTTAGCGTTCACCAGCCGTTTCTACAGGAGGAGGAGGTTTTAGTGAACTGATCCGTACTCTGAGCACGTCTGCAGCCAGCGATCCTTTCCCAGGTCCCAGCTCCACCAGCTGCAGCTGCTGGGGTCGGCCCGCTCCCATCCACTCGCTGATGATCCACACGCCCATCAGCTGCAGCCCAACCAGAAAGAACCGCGAGTTAGCATCCAGAAGGGTTCTGATGCTTCACCAGCAGATCAGAATCATCAGACGTTTTGATGCTGGTAAAGATCAGAGACTCCTCTGACAAGGAGAGTGTGTGTGAGGACAGGAGCCTCAGGGACTCACCTCTCCAAAAATCTGACTGATTTCTGGTGATGTGATGAAATCTCCATCAGGTCCCAGCATGTCGCCCCTCACATAATAACCCTGCAGCAAAACAAAAGACATTCTGTCTGAGTGCATGAGGAAGAAAAAGCAAGAAGAGGGACCGGGTCTGACGGGGACCTGGTCTGACAGGGACCAGTTCTGATGAGGACCGGGTCTGACGGGGACCTGGTCTGACGGGGACCTGGTCTGACGGGGACCTGGTCTGACGGGGACCTGGTCTGACGGGGACCAGTTCGGATTGATTTATTTACTTAGAATTTAAAATACTCTTTTGGATCTGGTCAACTTCAGTGATTTATTGACTTTTGTGACTCAAAAATACAAACCGTGTAGATATTAGAGGTTTTAAGGTATTAAAGGTATTAAATTCCCAGATTTTCACTGTTACCTAAAAAAGATAAATTTCAAAATATTGGTTTACGGTTTTGTGAGTTTTAACCACATCTATAAAAGCATGAAATGTAACACCCAGCAGAGGTCAGAGGTCGGCGGGGACTCACATACCGTCACAGGGTTGGTGAGGACCTCCTTCATGTATTCCGCCACAGTAATTGGACCTACGGCTGTGATCTTTGAGGTCAGGTGCTTGAGCATGGAGGGGGCAGCGTCCTGGGAGTCTGAAGAGCTGCAGGGGGATCTGGAGGCAGCGGTCCATCGTAGTCCTGTGGGGAACAAAGCTGTCCTGAAAAGACCCCATTCAGAGACTGGAGGTCTGCGGTTTTCTGACCGAACCGCTTCAGAGGTTCAAAGTTTCACAGGGAAGGTTTGGAGAAAAAGTCTAATTCCTAGTTTACAGACCCACTCCAATGAAAATGGTGATTTTCTTGTAGCATTTTTCTCATGGAGGAGGACATTTATGAAGAATTTAGGATGAAAACGGCATTCTGAGTATTTCCTGATTGAAATTGTGGAGAATCAGAGCAGATGAAAAAATGCAGTTTGAAAAAACAAACTACAACAGCAGACCACAGTCTTCCTGCTCTGCTCCATTCTGATCATCCACCGTCAGACCAACAGATCCATGAACGTCTTTGTTTTCCTGCTCTGAGCTGGAATCTGGATCAGAACTGGACGGATAAATAGATCTGATATTGATGTCCATTTTTGTTTCACCACTAATGTTAGCTAATATGAGGGATGTAAGCTAGCAGGAGGGAATGTAAACAAAGGGATGATGGGAAATCAGTGAAGGCTTACTTCCAACAACCCAGAGGTGAACTTCTGATTTTTGGTTTTGGCTAAAAACTGCATCATTTTAATGAAACCACTGGGAACGATTTGATAACAGAGTATAAGATGATCGGAGAGGAAAAGCTTGCAAACAGCCCATAGGTTAAAGATAAATGAACGTTTTTGATGGTTTGTTTTGCTTATAACCCCGGGAAAGGCTTTAAAAGTGCTGCATTTTGGGTGATAGAATAGAGACAAACGTTTCCTGCAGCTGCGTGCGGACAGAACCAGCCCTGACCCGCAGTGACCTGCTGCTGGAGGATGAACTGGTGTCAAGCCAGCCCTCTCTCGTCGAACGGCTGTCAAGTGAGCCCTCTCTTAAAAACAGTGTGCCGCGTTCTTCCGTACATTACGGTAACAGCAAGAAGTAATATTTTTTTAAAGGTAAAAACATAGTTTAAGAACTGTCATTACATTTATATGTATGTACAAACATGCCCCCGTATAAATATATATCTATATCTATGTATATATTTAAAAGTCTGAGTAAATTTCAAAATAAAACACAATTCAAATCATGAATTGAGGAGTACTTATAATGTTGACATGGGTCTAAAAATTCTGCTAGTTTTCAGAGAGTCATTTCACTTCTCACTGATAGTATCCTACCTGGTGATGTCACAATGAAAGTTTCGGAGGGATCTGATGTGGAATTTCAAAATAAAACCCAAGTGAAATCTGCTATAAATGTGTTTTTGCCATAGGTTCACATACGTCTAAAAAGATAACTGCTAGTTTTCAGAGAGTCATTTCACTTTTCACTGATAGTGTCCCACCTGGTGATGTCACAATGAAAGTTTCGGAGGGATCTGATGTGGAATTTCAAAATAAAACCCAAGTGAAATCTGCTATAAATGTGTTTTTGCCATAGGTTCACATACGTCTAAAAAGATAACTGCTAGTTTTCAGTGAGTCATTTCACTTCTCACTGATAGTATCCTACCTGGTGATGTCACGATAAAAGTTTCGGAGGGATCTGATGTGGAATTTCAAAATAAAACCCAATTGAAATCTGCTATAAATGTGTTTTTGCCATAGGTTCACATACTTCTAAAAAGAAAACTGCTAGTTTTCAGAGAGTCATTTCACTTCTCACTGATAGTGTCCCACCTGGTGATGTCATTAAATAAGTTTCAGGCAGATCTGATGTGGAATTACAAAATAAAACCCAATTGAAATCGGCTATAAATGTGTTTTTGCCATAGGTTCACATAAGTCTAAAAAGAAAACTGCTAGTTTTCAGAGAGTCATTTCACTTCTCATTGATATTGTCCCACCTGGTGATGTCATTAAATAAGTTTCAGGCAGATCTGATGTGGAATTTCAAAATAAAACCCAAGTGAAATCTGCTATAAATGTGTTTTTGCCATAGGTTCACATACGTCTAAAAAGATAACTGCTAGTTTTCAGAGAGTCATTTCACTTTTCACTGATAGTGTCCCACCTGGTGATGTCACAATGAAAGTTTCGGAGGGATCTGATGTGGAATTACAAAATAAAACCCAATTGAAATCTGCTATAAATGTGTTTTTGCCATAGGTTCACATAAGTCTAAAAAGAAAACTGCTAGTTTTCAGAGAGTCATTTCACTTCTCATTGATATTGTCCCACCTGGTGATGTCATTAAATAAGTTTCAGGCAGATCTGATGTGGAATTTCAAAATAAAACCCAATTGAAAACGGCTATAAATGTGTTTTTGCCATAGGTTCACATAAGTCTAAAAAGAAAACTGCTAGTTTTCAGTGAGTCATTTCACTTCTCACTGATAGTGTCCCACCTGGTGATGTCATTAAATAAGTTTCAGGCAGATCTGATGTGGAATTTCAAAATAAAACCCAAGTGAAATCTGCTATAAATGTGTTTTTGCCATAGGTTCACATACGTCTAAAAAGATAACTGCTAGTTTTCAGAGAGTCATTTCACTTTTCACTGATAGTGTCCCACCTGGTGATGTCACAATGAAAGTTTCGGAGGGATCTGATGTGGAATTTCAAAATAAAACCCAAGTGAAATCTGCTATAAATGTGTTTTTGCCATAGGTTCACATACGTCTAAAAAGATAACTGCTGGTTTTCAGTGAGTCATTTCACTTCTCACTGATAGTATCCTACCTGGTGATGTCACAATAAAAGTTTCGGAGGGATCTGATGTGGAATTTCAAAATAAAACCCAATTGAAATCTGCTATAAATGTGTTTTTGCCATAGGTTCACATACTTCTAAAAAGAAAACTGCTAGTTTTCAGAGAGTCATTTCACTTCTCACTGATAGTGTCCCACCTGGTGATGTCATTAAATAAGTTTCAGGCAGATCTGATGTGGAATTACAAAATAAAACCCAATTGAAATCGGCTATAAATGTGTTTTTGCCATAGGTTCACATAAGTCTAAAAAGAAAACTGCTAGTTTTCAGAGAGTCATTTCACTTCTCATTGATAGTGTCCTACCTGGTGATGTCACAATAAAAGTTTCAGAGGGATCTGATGTGGAATTTCAAAATAAAACCCAAGTGAAATCTGCTATAAATGTGTTTTTGCCATAGGTTCACATAAGTCTAAAAAGAAAACTGCTAGTTTTAGAGAGTCATTTCACTTCCCACTGATAGTATCCTACCTGGTGATGTCACATAATAAGTTTCAGGCAGATCTGATGTGGAATTTCAAAATAAAACCCAATTGAAATCGGCTATAAATGTGTTTTTGCCATAGGTTCAAATATGTCTAAGAAAGAAACCAGTAGTTTTCAGAGAGTCACTTCACTTTTCACTGATAGTGTCCCATCTGGTGATGTCATTAAATAAGTTTCAGACAGATCTGATGTGGAATTTCGAAATAAAACCTAATTGAAATCGGCTATAAATGCGTTTCTACCAAATTTTCACAAAGGTCTAAAAATAAAACTTTTTTTTTCTTTTTCCTAATGGGGGCCTTGCAGAACATAATTTAGAAGCACTTATGTAAACCAAGGATCTGCTTTCTAATGCTCCGGAGCTGTCATGCAGCTCTGTTGCTTTAAAGAAAAATGCTGGTAAAAGTTAAATTTTTCCATTTATTATTATATATTTTTCAATGACGTCATCTTACCCACTCTTGACATAACACTAAATTTAGGAGGCCTTGTATGCTTGATGATGGTTAAATCCACTGTCAGAACTATTTATTATTAGATTCAGTTCAAAACACATTCCTATGTTCTGTTGCACCACAACACCTTCTGTTCAGAGAATGCACTTAAATTATAGAATTGCATTATAATGATAACTGCAAGTAAATCTGCTCAGCAGGAGGATTGTTTTTGACACAAGGTAGCCAGTTATGCTCATTTCAGTCATTGTTTTGGGCATTTTGACTCCAAACGGTTGTTGTGTGTTCAGACGTTTGAAATTTAAAATTAACAACCAATTAAAATCACTGAAAGTGCCCCACCTGGTGACGTCACATGCTAAGTTTCAGACGGATCTGATGTGCAATTTCAACAACACTTCACTCCGTAGAGTTCTAAAGTTGTCCTCCATTGCGTTCTCGAACCGAAGTCAAAATTCAATATATAAAGCGCACTGCACCACAGGACACTACGTACATCTTTGTGGAAATCTGAAGACTTTTACGCGCGCCCCATTGTTGCAATTCATCGAGAGCAGGAAGCGAAGATGTCCAAGAAAAAACCTGGGTGAGTGATCTTATCTGATAACTTATTAATATGTATGAAAACATTGCTAATACAGATAGGGTAGGATTTGTCTTTGTAAGTTGCAATGCTGTTCATTTAAAATTCCACATCAGATCTGTCTGAAACTTATTTAATGACATCACCAGATGGGACACTATCAGTGAGAAGTGAAATAACTCTCTGAAAACTAGCAGTTTCTTTCTTAGACCTTTGTGAAAATTTGGTAGAAACGCATTTATAGCCGATTTCAATTGGGGTTTTATTTTAAAATTCCACATCAGATCCTCTGAAACTTATTTAATGACATCACCAGGTAGGACACTATCAGTGAGAAGTGAAATGACTCTCTGAAAACTAGCAGTTTCTTTCTTAGACATATTTGAACATATGTCAAAAACACATTTATAGCCATTTCAATTAGGTTTTATTTTGAAATTCCACATAAGATCTGTCTGAAACGTTTTATGTGACATCACCAGATGGGACACTATCAGTGAGAAGTGAAATGACTCTCTGAAAACTAGCAGTTTCTTTCTTAGACATATGTGATCATATGGCAAAAACAAAATTTATAGAAGATTTCACTTGGGTTTTATTTTGAAATTCCACATCAGATCCCTCTGAAACTTTTATTGTGACATCACAAGGTAGGATACTATCAGTGAGAAGTGAAATGACTCTCTGAAAACAAGCAGTTTTCTTTTTAGACGTATGTGATCCTATGGCAAAAACACATTTATAGCAGATTTCAATTGGGTTTTATTTTGAAATTCCACATCAGATCTGCCTGAAACTTTTTATGTGACATCACCAGGTGGGACACTATCAGTGAGAAGTGAAATGACTCTCTGAAAACTAGCAGTTTTCTTTTTAGACTTATGTGAACCTATGGCAAAAACACATTTATAGCAGATTTCACTTGGGTTTTATTTTGAAATTCTACATCAGATCCCTCTGAAACTTTTATTGTGACATCACCAGGTAGCACACTATCAGTGAGAAGTGAAATGACTCACTGAAAACTAGCAGTTTTCTTTTTAGAAGTATGTGAACCTATGGCAAAATCACATTTATAGCACATTTCACTTGGGTTTTATTTTGATATTCCACATCAGATCTGTCTGAAACTTATTTAATGACATCACCAGGTGGGACACTATCAGTGAGAAGTGAAATGACTCTCTGAAAACTAGCAGTTTTCTTTTCAGACGTATGTGAACCTATGGCAAAAACACATTTATAGAAGATTTCACTTGGGTTTTATTTTGAAATTCTACATCAGATCCCTCTGAAACTTTTATTGTGACATCACCAGGTAGGACACTATCAGTGAGAAGTGAAATGACTCACTGAAAACTAGCAGTTTTCTTTTTAGAAGTATGTGAACCTATGGCAAAATCACATTTATAGCACATTTCACTTGGGTTTTATTTTGAAATTCTACATCAGATCCCTCTGAAACTTTTATTGTGACATCACCAGGTAGGACACTATCAGTGAGAAGTGAAATGACTCACTGAAAACTAGCAGTTTTCTTTTTAGAAGTATGTGAATCTATGGCAAAATCACATTTATAGCCGATTTCAATTGGGTTTTATTTTGTAATTCCACATCAGATCCCTCTGAAACTTTTATTGTGACATCACCAGGTAGGATACTATCAGTGAGAAGTGAAATCACTCACTGAAATCTAGCAGTTTTTTTTCTGAGACTTACGTAAACATGTCAAAAACACATTTATAGCCGTTTTCAATTGGGTTTTATTTTGAAATTCCACATCAGATCTGTCTGAAACTAATTAAATGACATCACCAGATGGGACACTATCAGTGAGAAGAGAAATGACTCACTGAAAACTAGCAGTTTCTTTCTTAGACATATTTGAACATATGGCAAAAACAAAATTTATAGAAGATTTCAATTGGGTTTTATTTTGAAATTCCACATCAGATTTGCCTGAAACTTTTTATGTGACATCACCAGGTGGGACACTATCAGTGAGAAGTGAAATGACTCTCTGAAAACTAGCAGTTTTCTTTTTAGACTTATGTGAACCTATGGCAAAAACACATTTATAGCAGATTTCACTTGGGTTTTATTTTGAAATTCTACATCAGATCCCTCTGAAACTTTTATTGTGACATCACCAGGTAGCACACTATCAGTGAGAAGTGAAATGACTCACTGAAAACTAGCAGTTTTCTTTTTAGAAGTATGTGAACCTATGGCAAAATCACATTTATAGCACATTTCACTTGGGTTTTATTTTGATATTCCACATCAGATCTGTCTGAAACTTATTTAATGACATCACCAGGTGGGACACTATCAGTGAGAAGTGAAATGACTCTCTGAAAACTAGCAGTTTTCTTTTCAGACGTATGTGAACCTATGGCAAAAACACATTTATAGAAGATTTCACTTGGGTTTTATTTTGAAATTCTACATCAGATCCCTCTGAAACTTTTATTGTGACATCACCAGGTAGGACACTATCAGTGAGAAGTGAAATGACTCACTGAAAACTAGCAGTTTTCTTTTTAGAAGTATGTGAACCTATGGCAAAATCACATTTATAGCACATTTCACTTGGGTTTTATTTTGAAATTCTACATCAGATCCCTCTGAAACTTTTATTGTGACATCACCAGGTAGGACACTATCAGTGAGAAGTGAAATGACTCACTGAAAACTAGCAGTTTTCTTTTTAGAAGTATGTGAATCTATGGCAAAATCACATTTATAGCCGATTTCAATTGGGTTTTATTTTGTAATTCCACATCAGATCCCTCTGAAACTTTTATTGTGACATCACCAGGTAGGATACTATCAGTGAGAAGTGAAATCACTCACTGAAATCTAGCAGTTTTTTTTCTGAGACTTACGTAAACATGTCAAAAACACATTTATAGCCGTTTTCAATTGGGTTTTATTTTGAAATTCCACATCAGATCTGTCTGAAACTAATTAAATGACATCACCAGATGGGACACTATCAGTGAGAAGAGAAATGACTCACTGAAAACTAGCAGTTTCTTTCTTAGACATATTTGAACATATGGCAAAAACAAAATTTATAGAAGATTTCAATTGGGTTTTATTTTGAAATTCCACATCAGATTTGCCTGAAACTTTTTATGTGACATCACCAGGTGGGACACTATCAGTGAGAAGTGAAATGACTCTCTGAAAACTAGCAGTTTTCTTTTTAGACTTATGTGAACCTATGGCAAAAACACATTTATAGCAGATTTCACTTGGGTTTTATTTTGAAATTCTACATCAGATCCCTCTGAAACTTTTATTGTGACATCACCAGGTAGCACACTATCAGTGAGAAGTGAAATGACTCACTGAAAACTAGCAGTTTTCTTTTTAGAAGTATGTGAACCTATGGCAAAATCACATTTATAGCACATTTCACTTGGGTTTTATTTTGATATTCCACATCAGATCTGTCTGAAACTTATTTAATGACATCACCAGGTGGGACACTATCAGTGAGAAGTGAAATGACTCTCTGAAAACTAGCAGTTTTCTTTTCAGACGTATGTGAACCTATGGCAAAAACACATTTATAGCAGATTTTAATTGGGTTTTATTTTGAAATTCCACATCAGATCCCTCTGAAACTTTTATTGTGACATCACCAGGTAGGATACTATCAGTGAGAAGTGAAATGACTCACTGAAATCTAGCAGTTTTTTTCCTGAGACTTACGTAAACATGTCAAAAACACATTTATAGCCGTTTCAATTGGGTTTTATTTTGAAATTCCACATCAGATCTGTCTGAAACTTATTAAATGACATCACCAGATGGGACACTATCAGTGAGAAGTGAAATGACTCTCTGAAAACTAGCAGTTTCTTTCTTAGACATATTTGAACATATGGCAAAAACAAAATTTATAGAAGATTTCACTTGGGTTTTATTTTGAAATTCCACATCAGATCCCTCTGAAACTTTTATTGTGACATCACCAGGTAGGATACTATCAGTGAGAAGTGAAATGACTCTCTGAAAACAAGCAGTTTTCTTTTTAGACGTATGTGATCCTATGGCAAAAACACATTTATAGCAGATTTCAATTGGGTTTTATTTTGAAATTCCACATCAGATCTGCCTGAAACTTATTTAATGACATCACCAGGTGGGACACTATCAGTGAAAAGTGAAATGACTCTCTGAAAACTAGCAGTTTTCTTTTTAGACTTATGTGAACCTATGGCAAAAACACATTTATAGCAGATTTCAATTGGGTTTTATTTTGAATCTCCACATCAGATCCCTCTGAAACTTTCATTGTGACATCACCAGGTAGGATACTATCAGTGAGAAGTGAAATGACTCACTGAAAACTAGCAGAATTTTTAGACCCATGTCAACATTATAAGTACTCCTCAATTCATGATTTGAATTGTGTTTTATTTTGAAATTTACTCAGACTTTTAAATATATACATAGATATAGATATATATTCATACGGGGGCATGTTTGTATATACATATAAATGTAATGACAGTTCTTACACTATGTTTTTACCTTTAAAAAATATTACTTCTTGCTGTTACCGTAATGTACGGAAGAACGCGGCACACTGTTTTTAAGAGAGGGCTCACTTGACAGCCGTTCGACGAGAGAGGGCTGGCTTGACACCAGTGAGGATGAGGTCATCCTCCCGCAGCAGGTCACTGCGGGTCATCATCATGAAGGACTCCGTCCATCCAGGCAGCTGCAGTCACTCATCTGACGGCTGAAGGGACGTTTACCAGCCGAAGGAGAGAAGACTTTGTGCAGCAGCTGCTGGGCTCGAACTCGGACACAGAACATCGTCCCGACCTGAAGGCTCCGGGGTCAGACTGTAAAAAAAAAGCTTTAAACGGAACCGGACTGTAGAGCCGGTCCGCTCACCAGGACGTAGAACCGAGCTCAGCTGTCATGTACAGCAACAGAGACGCCAGATGACCGCTCTGTTCTGTCCGTAATGTTTTCGCTTTTTCTGCCACAAACGCCTCTTCTTTCATGTTCCTGTGGCTGTGAACAAAACCCTTTGAAGCCGCCTTACCGCCCCCCAGTGGCCGGGCATGGTAGTGTTGGAGCGTGTGTCTTTGTTTCTGGAACTTTACTTAAAAATAAAATGAAACAGGTAATTTATAATAATACAAAAGTTTTATTTGTTTTGTGTACTTTTCTTAACAATTTTTTACTTTTTATTGTGTACAAATACTGAATGATGTGCTGACTGGCTGGGAAGCTACGAACACACCGGGTATGTAACGCGGTTCAAGAACGCAGTGAGTGCTGACCACTACACCACCTGGCAACACCACAAGAAAAACACATTTTACTATATGACAAACTATGTAATGCATTTTTACCAGGTGTAAAATATTTTCAACAAATAAAAGCTCATTTGGAGTTTATGTTGTACATTCATACATTTGCTCCAATGACAGACAATAAAATGAGTTTGTTTTTACAGTAAAAACATTTTTATATTTTAAAAATGCCTACCACCAACAAACCTCAGAAGATTAAAAAGCACAATGTAACATCGTCTTTCAAACAAAAAAGGGTTTCCTCCCCTCAAAGACAAACTCCATAAACACAAAATACTGACCGAGGTGAGCTAGACAAGCTGGGGGGAGGAGGGACACTTTATACAAAAGTGGGTCAGAAAGAGAAAAAAGAAATCATTTAAAGCAGGCTCAAACTCCATATGTGGGATCAAACAGTGTTTGGTGGTGTGTGACCTCCTCACAGTCTAAAGATAACCTTTAGGGAAGCCCCCCCCGACAGCAGACTGCCCAGCTAAAAGCATCCACTCCTTCTTCTTTCATTTGTCTGCGTCAAACTGCCTCATGGTGAAGCATGTTGCTGTAGTTTGCGGCTCTCACAGAGCACCGGTAACAGGATGTGGTTTTCTCCAGAAAGCAGCAGCTGCTGCCTGGAGCTGGTGGTGCAGCGCCACCTACCTGCACCTCTCAGCACTGCGTTTCCTTGCTTTCAACATGATGGTGTCTCTGCAGTCGGAACAGCTTCGCCTTCTCGCTGCGGCACACTACCTTCGCCTTCGTCAGGTCTTCGAAGGAGCGCAGGACTGACCCCTCTCCCGCCGCCCGCCCAAAATCCTCCTGTAGTTGGTCCTCATCCAGACGGGAGTCCAGGCTGGGGTCTTCCTGGATGGTGGCCATGCGGGGGCTGTCCAGGGGAGGGGAGGTGTGACCCGAGTCGGGGCCTGGTCTGAAGACAGGTGGGGTGTTGGTCTGCTGGGGGCCACTTGGGGGCAAGCGCAGAGGGGGGGCGGGAAAGCTCGGAGGCTTGACGATCCGAACTGAAGCCGAGTCGAGGCTGCTCAGCAGCTCTGCATTCTGGGAAAAAAGACTGAGCATGAACATCCAGAGATCCCAGAAGTGCTCTCTACATCTACAACAGCAGAGAAAGCACTGGAAGACATGACACCTGGCTCCCCCCACACGGCACGGGGGAAACTTCCCACAATCCCTCTGGCACAGGTGTTTGTGTCATCAGGTCAACTCATCCCAAACACCAGTGTTTAGCCCTCATGCTCACAGGTTTTTCATTAAATGTGAAACACCCAGACACGCCTTACGTCCCTTTTTATCCAACGGACTTGTAATAGCAGCCCGGCGGCGGCGGCGTCGGCGTCCAGAGTGTCTGCACCATAACTTAAGCAGACTTCAGTGGTTCAGTTAAGCTGCATGTGTGCTGAACAGCCCAAACAGCTGCTGGATCATCTCTAGCCATCACCTCTAGCCCTTGTGCTGTCCAAGGCACGTGGGCGTTGGGAGTGGGGTCATCTGGACCCCACAAGACAGCACAAGGGCTAGACTTTCAAAGCAAAGACAGAAATCTGAACTCACGCTGGGGAAGAACAGAGACTTGGCTGTCTGCTCGTACTGCTTGTCCAGTTTCTTGTCCTGAAAGGTGAGAAAAACGACCTTCAACTGATTTGTCAGAACAAACACAGCAGACCACAGCCAGCTTCAAAAGCTGGGTCAGGATGAGCAGGCGGGGGGACGGGGGGCTAACTCACCACAAAGTGGACCAGGATGCTGACAGGAACCCAGAAGAGCAGCGAGAACGCCACCACTGAGCCCACGATGTTGTCAGCCAGGAACTTCCCAAAGGTGTTGATGTCCAGCTTATCAATGAAGTACCACAGCCGCTCCACCACGTCCTGCACCTGCTTCATGCACTTCCCCTGCACGGACGGTTGGGTTAGTAGGGTTACCCACTCACACCCACACACACACACACACACACACACACAGAACAGCGGCTCCACTCACCGCTCCATCGCAGAAGCCCACTGTGCACGGTTTGCCTTTCCGCAGGAACACAAAGTTGTCGCTTTTGTCCTTGTAAGGTAAACAGACCCCCCCACTGTTCCGACAGCAGACTTTACAGGAAGAGTTTGTTTCTGGAAGAGACAAGATTTTAGGAGACTGCTTAGCCGAACACCAGAGTGGTGTCCAGGACGCCAAAGCTCAGTGTTTTTCGGACATAGCAGACGCCTCCACGGCCTCCCGTGAGCAGCTTCCTAACTTCATGCTGCAGTTAGATGATGGAAACAGATTGACTTTGATGCAGACTCCTGTCTATTTATTTATTTTCTTTAAATCCAGTAAAACCAATAAATTATATTAATCTTATACATGACAACTATGTTTTATTAGGAAGCGGTGAGTCTAAGCCCCGCCCCCGCCTCTCTACCTGTTCTTTGTTTTCCCCCGCGTGCAACCCCCCCCCCCACAGCGTGTTCTACAGAGACACTGCAACATACATAGCAGCAAGGTGACAGGATAGTAGGCCGCCCTGATGCAAATTTAATTAATTGTACGCTGAAATGGGGGGTTTTGGTCTAGGGGGAGGAAAAAAAGGCTTTTTTGGGGGCGCTCATGTGTCCCTATGAGATCACCACTGACTGTCTTTCCAGAAAAACTTTCCATCCCATCACAGACTCTGGTCGGCGTTCACAGCTGCAGACACGCCCCCTCCACGTGTTCACGCTGCTCTCTGCCTGCTCGCTCTACCTGACCATGTCAAAGGAATCACAACAATCTGAGAACATGATGGTTATTTTACTAAACCACAGGGAGGAAAGAGCCGCAGGTGGCCCACCCCTGACCTAAACCGAGTAACGTCTGAAGCCCAGGATCACTTCAAGCATTTCTGAGCCTCCAGAGACCCCTTCCCTTCACGTCCTCTCATCAGCCAGCGGCTGTGCCTCTAGGATCAGCAGTACCATTGCAGGCGCAGGGCTGCAGGTTTAGGATGGCCTGGCAGAAGGGCACACACTCTCCGTTGTGACACTCCCCGTTGTCCAAGCACACGGTTTTATCCGGAGCGTTCTCCGGTGCCGGGCACTCGCTGCTGTCTCCTGGAACGCAGAAACACAGCAGCTTCATCTCAGAGTATGTGACCAGCTGAGAGCAGAAGCCAGACCCGGCGCAGCAGACCTGTGCAGTAGGAGTGGCCCTCACAGGTGGCATTGATCGGCTCCTGACAGACCACGCCCCTGGACGCAAAGCGGCAGTTCTTGCAGCAGGCGCTGTTCCTGTCACTGAACACATCGGAGGCTGAGCTGTGGCGCCTCAGCAGAGCGTGCACCGCCCGTCTCACCTCCGTCACCCTCACCTGCACTGAGCGCCCTCTCTCAGTCGGCAGTCAGGGGTGCAGCAGCCGTCCAATGAGATGTTGATCAGCCCCGGGTCACACTCCTCGCCCTGCTCTACCCGAGAGTTCCCGCACACGTTGATGTTCCTCTCTCTGAAGCAGGAAGTGGCCTTGGAGCGCAGCCGCTTCACGATGGAGCGCTTGCTGCAGTTGGAGAAGAGCTGCGCAGACGAGCTGCCCTCAGTCCTCAGTCAGACAGAGCACTGCTCGTGTGAGGGACAGGAAGCACACACACCTTGTTGTTGACTTGGTCTCCGCTCACAGCAATGGGGTACATGACATACTTGCCCCCCTGATCCTCTCGGGGGGCACAGTCCAGGATGTCGTCTGGATCATGCTCAGCTCCAAAGTTATGCCCCAGCTCATGGGTCGTGACCAGGTCAGCTTCCTGTGGAAACAAAGGTCTTTTACCCCCATGCAGGAGTGAGGGGGTAAGGGCTGGGGAGGTGACATGACTCCGACTGGAGGAAAAAAGCAGGAAAAACATTTCTGAGCCTGCTTCAGCTGTGGGAGGGGCTGAGTCACAGACTGCAGCCTTCTCCTCCACTTTGTCATTGTGAAGTCTCTACTCCCCTTTAGAGGGCGCCACAGAGCCCACCCTGCACCCTCCTCGCTTACACCTCCAGCCTAATGTCCTCCTTCAGGATGTTCTGGACCTCCTCTTTGGTTCGCCTGAACTGAAAAAGGGCATCGGGGGTTTCAATCCTCTTCACTGCTCTGGTCCTGACAGCTGCTTCAAGGACTGATGGAACCGCAACGTCTGTCAAGAGCAACCAGCTTTAAAAGGGATCTGGGATGAAAGCCCCGCTGCACATCAAGGCGCAGCTGTAACCCTTGTGCTACCTTAGATGACCCCCCCCCCCCCTTCCATTGACGTGTTCTCCCTACCATGACAAAGGTGGATAAGGTGGAAAGATTTCATGTAATCCATGGACACCAGTGAAGATCACAAATCATTGAAGAAAAAAGGTTCAGAGCACTGTCTAGTGGGTCTAGATCAGTGTTTTTCAACCTTTTCTGAGCCACGGCACACTTTAACCTTGACAAAAATCCCTCTGCACACCAGCATCCAAAAATTAAAAAAAAGAAGGAGAAAGTCATAGTCTGTATTGATCTACAGCCCCTCCATAATCTCACATGCATTTTTGAGATAATTGTTACAGAAAAAGCTGGAAACTGCAGCTGTTTTTTTCTTAAAGATTCAATAAAAGTTAAGTTAGAAGATTTAAAAATAGTTTGATGTGTGTTTGTTGGTTTCAAGACGTCTAACGACAGATCTCCTTGTGCCCTGTCACTCTCACAACCCAATGCATCATGGGAGATGTAGTGCATAAAACGGCCGGAGATCGGTTTTCGGAGCCTCATTGTTTTGTTCACTTGTTCCACGGTCTGATACCGGATTCTGTGGAAAGCTACACCGCTAAAGACGAGCTTTAGCTGGTATTTCTGTTAGAACTGAGCGACTTTACGAGCTAAATCGGGACAAGGAAGTGAAGACTTTAACCACTTCTGATTGGTCAGACTGATGACATGTGATTAAGCCCCTCAAGAATGATTGGCGGAGACAGTCAAAGGGACGGGACTTTTCCCAAATACAGCCGGAGCTGCAGCTGAATCGCGGTACGTCATTCTTATCAAAATGTCTTTAATAAAATAAAATAAACGCAAAGAAAAAGTATTTTACGATCTTTTATATTCCTCAGTGTTTTATCAGGGCCTGTTTGGATGAACAGAGAGCTGAAATCCTGGAGATAGGAAATGTTTTTAGATCAGTTAATGAGGGTAATTTTCCACGGCACACTTGACCATCTCCCACGGCACACTAGTTGAAAAACACTGTCTTAGACGACCCAACTCCCAATGTTAAAGTGCCTAGGATAGCACAGGGGTTACATGTCTCCTGCTGGTTTTTCTGATGAAGACCTAAGAGGTTCTGTTGTTGCGTGTGGTCTGGCGGGACAGCAAGAACTCTAAAGGAAAAACCCCTTCAGTCAAACGTGTTCCTGCTTAAGAACCCTCCCACCTTTGTCAGGATGGTCTTTCCATAGTTCTTGGTGCTGGTGAGGCCCGTGTTCAGGTAGATGGCTCCATGTTGGTTTGTAGATGAAGGACAAGCTGCAAAGAGGAAGAATAGGTCACAAGTCAACACAAACAGTGAATGGGGGCGGGGGGTGACAGAAGCAGAACCAACCTTTGGAGCAGAGCCCTCCGGGGATGTCGGGTTTGGACGGGGCCACATAGGCCAGACCCAGAGTGCCTTCATCAAAGTCCTGGTAGGTGAAGAGGTGGGCCAGGCAGACGTTGAAGGCTTTGTCTGCAATGTCCACACTGAACTGCTGCAGGTAGAGAGACCAGTGTATCAGCATGGCGCCCTCAGACCCGCACTACTGCTTCTTCTTCTCAGACTCCTGTCAGCTGTGAGGACAGGGTGGGCCGTTACCTCCAGGAGCTTCTTGACATCCCACACATCTTTACCTTCCACCGGACTCCCTCTCATGTTAAAGTGACTCTTTCCAGGAGCCACCGGCGTCGGCCCACTTTCTATGATGATCTAGCACATGTGATCACAGGAACAGGTCAGGACCGTTGGTGCCCACCCGGGCTTCCCCGTCAACACGACCCCCCCCCCCCCCCCACCTGCTGGATCTGAACACCGTAACCAGAGAACTCCTCGTCCCACGACGTGTTCCTGTAGATGTCGTCCACGCGATCAATCAGCTCGATCTGAAAGCAGACAGAAGCTGGTCTGCACTCTGTTGGGGTGGGGGTGTTTGACGGTCTGGGAGGGGGTCTGACCAGGTAGTTGAGGGTGGTGCTCTCCTCCCCACGACCCATGTGCATGAAGAAGCGGTAGTCAGCCACCAGCAGCAGTGGGCAGGTGTTCTTCCTGTGGTCGTGGAGCTGCCGTCTGGACCTGGGTCCAGAACCTTCAGGAGGACCAGAAGGTTTCTGTTGGGGGGGGGTGACTCCATGTGGACATTGAGTTGTTCTAGCCTTTGATCACTTAGATCTGTTTTTAAAGGCGGCTGAAGAGCATCTGTGCTCCGTCTGTGAGTCCTGCAGCTCTAACAGGAACCAGCACTGATCTATGAACACTCTGACATACATGTACACGTATGACAAGTCTCCTTCATCCAGACCATGTCGTCTGAAGCTGAGTCATGGCATCTAAACCTCATGAACCATTTCAGCACTGATGCATGCAGCTTTATCAGTCATGAGTGGTAAACGGTTCATTTCTGTGTTTTAAGAGCTAAAGGTCTTTACACACACACACACACACACACACACACACACACACTGATGGTTTTCTTCTATTGTCGTTACCATAAATCTCTCATGTGACAAACAAAAGTCCTAGAAGACTGAAGTTGTAAACACCCACGAACCTTCCTCCTGCTCGTCCTGCACGGCTGCTCTGCGCCCGTCAGTGAGGGCGGGGCTCACGTACCCACAGACTGCAGGCTGCTGCAGCCGACTGATGTTCCTGATGTCCTCTGACCGATAAATGAGGACGCGACCATCGGGGGGCGTTGAGGTGAACCTCCACAAAGGCTGGACCACAGACAGACAAGGAGTTTGTTCTCCGCCGCTGTCCAGAGGTCCAGATGCAGACGCAGAAACGTTACCTCGATGTTGTACTCGGCCTCATCGGTCAGGATGTGAGCCGAGAACTCCTGGTTGTCGATGTGGGCCTGAACACGAGAGTTCTCCTCCCCTGGAAGAGAGTTAGGTCATCGGTCTGACTGCTCGGTTGCCAACAAATTGGCTCTTTTAAATGACCCATCTTCTCTCAACCCACACACGGTCGAAGGGGCGGAGTTACAAGCCCAGCAAACCGCCTGACGGACAGAGACCACAGCTAAAGTAACCGGTAGAGAAGAGGGAACACAGAGACTGCGCCCACCAGAGGGAGCATCTCAGAACTCTTGAAACATTTCAGCATAGCTTTTCCAGACTCGAAGGCTGCTCCTGTTTTTGCAGGCCTCTGGACCCTCCATGGAGGTCAAGGTCAAACCTTCATCAAGATGCTGCATGATGCTCTAAAGTGGGGGGAAGCCACTGAAACCCTGTTAACGTTAGCCTGGGGGTGTGAGTGGCTGTATGCTAGCGGGAGAGTGTGATCAAAGGAATGCTGGGATATCAGCCAAGGTTCACAAACAGTCAGAGGAGAGTTTCTGATGAAATCCTGCCGCTCTGCAGAAACTATGTCCTGGAGAACAACTCAGGTTTTGGATTTTGGCTAAAAACAGCATCATCATAATGAAAAGACCACTTTGATAACAGATGAAAAGCAGATCAGAGGTCAAACTTTGGTCCTTGATTATATTTCATAGTTCAGTGTTCTGTTTTTACAGGAAATGCACTTTTCTGGCACTCGGTTTCTTTTTTTTCTCTTCACTTTGATGTAATAACAATGAATTCAGTGCTTGATGATCTGCCAGTCCAACCTCCAGCACAGAATTACCGATGACGTGTCCGGTGAAGAAAGTCTGTCTGTTGACCGGATGGTTGTGCTCACGCCCGTCCTCGCCCACCACCACGGCGCTGAAATCCTTGCTGAACAGCTCCTCGTTGGTTCTCAAATACAGCTGGAAGTTCCTGCGTCAGGCAGCAGAAACGGTCAGAATCCAAGAATCCCAAACACAGATTTTCTGCACAGGACAGTCCAACCTGTGCAGAGCGCTGAAGCTCAGAACCTTCTCCACGTGAGTCTGAGTCTGGACCTCACGCCGACGCACCGAGTGGCTCTGCAGACTGGAGAAGGGCAAGACGTCAAAGTCCTCCAGGATGGACCGCAGAGACGCTGCAGGACACACACACACTCACATTGATGAGCCACAGGAGGTTTCTGTTCTCTGATTCATCCTCTGTTCAGACCCACAGGACACTGACATCCACCAGTGCTTGATAGGTTCTCATTCATCCAGAAGTCACTGCAACTGGACTCAAAATCTTCTTCCTTGGACTGTTGTGGAAAACATTGCAAGGAAGAAGATCAAATGTGTTTGTGACATGTAACCAACCCACAGTAAAAATCTGCTTCTTCCTGTGCCGGGTCACAGCAGGGCTACTGGATCCTACCCAGGTACTGTTGGGCACACAACCACACACACACACACATCGGAGGACAATCTGAAGACATCAGTGAACCTATGAAGCAACTGGAGAAGACTGGAGGAGAAGGGAAATGAAACAAACACACACACCCACACACACACACACACACACACACACACACACACACACACACACACACACACATGCATGAGGAGAACATGCAAACGCCACACAGAAAGGTCCCAGCCAGGATTTGAACCAGGATCTTCTGGTTGTGAGGTCAGTCGAGCTCCAACACAATCACACATGAGAACCACAGCAGTGACACATGTATGACCATGTATGACCATGGCAGACCGTGTCCCAGCATTCAGGCTGCATGCCGTCACACATTCCACTTTAGTTCTGAGGAAACAGCATTTCCCTTCATTTGCATGATTCCACACCTGGGAATCACCTGTGGAACATCTGCATGATGATCACGTGGAGATGAGTGACGTGCGTGGATGAGGACCTACACCTCTGTGTGTGTTTGTCATTTCCACTCAATACGTTTGATAAATCTTCCAATAGTTCTGTTTTTTGGTCATCTTAGTTTTATTTTTGTTTGGATTGTTTGAAATCAACCTTTTCCAGATCCAATCAATTCTTCACCTAAATAATGTAAACAAATTCATGAAGTTTACCAGCAGCAGACTTCCTGCTTCCTGAAGCTAAGCAATCACGTTCACTCGGTTTTTGGTCGGCATCTAAGACTCTAACCGGGTCCGGAGGTCTTACCGAACTCCTGCTGCCCGGAGTCCGCCGGCGGGCTCGCCGCTGCCGCTGCCGCCGCCGCCGCCGCCACCGCGACCAGGACCGGGACCAAAGCCGAGAGGAGCCGCGGGCTCATGGGGCTCCACACGGGCGGATGTTCCACAGCAAAGCGAGGTTTAAAGTCCTGCTCCAGCCCCCCCGAGCACTCCCCGGTCCAAACGGCAACTTTTCAAGAGACCCGAGTCCGCTTTCAGAGGATTTTCTTGAAAATGATCCCCCAATCACATCCAGGAAGACCGCAGACCGCACTGAAGTTAACGGAAACCACGGCGGCGGGCGGAAGTGAAGCCACAGGCTTTCACAGTAAAAGCCCAATACCAGTGGCTACAATTTGGTTTTGGTTTTTTAACCCGAGTCAGAGTTTAACATGTAATTTTAGATACGGGTGAATGTCGGGATACAATGTGAAATAAGATAAAAATAACAATAAGAAAATAAAAGAAAAAAAAAGTCCAAAGAAGGTTTGTCTATTTTTAAACCATTGAACTGAATCATGAAGAATCCTTAGTACAGCCTATTGTGCTCAATTCAATAATGATTTATTATTTATTGTTTTAATACATCAAACCAGGCTTAGTATGAGGCCCCTGAACAGTTTTTTTTGTCGTTCATTTGCTCATTAGAAATTGAATCAGTTAGTTGTAAAGGGGCCCAAGTCCAAGAGGTTTGTTTTTCCAGGAAATGATTTTAACTGCATAGCTTAAAGGGAGGCTACACCAAATGATTCATACTTTACCCAGATTTAGCCCCAGTTCATAGCTTACAAATGCTATAATATGAAGCACCTCATTTTTATCATTTCAGAGGACTAGCAAACTAAAGTCTCTGGACTTGGGCCCTTCTTGAATTGAACTGGGGTGCTGCCATATTGGATAACTAGTGCTGCCATCTATGGGATAAAGCTAAACCCGTGCAAGAGAGGCCCAAGTCCAGGAATTTTGCACTTAATGCATTTTAAATGTCAAGCATAGTCAGTACATTACAACAGACTTGGGACTTTTTTGCACATAATCAGATAGCTTTTCCCTTGAAGACCATAGAACAGATAATATCTCTATTTTGAACAATTGTGGACTTGGGCCCTTTATGAACTAACCGATTTTTTTAATTTTTTTTGTTTTTTATTTTTGTTTAGTAAAACACAAATCACATGTCAAATTGAAGCCAAAAACAAGGTTTGAACCAAATCTCTGAGAAAGTTTTTCTTTGCATACATAATAGTTACTGCCATGTAGGGTATATTTTTACTTGAGTGCATTTTTTTTCGAACTTTTACTCTATTACATTGTGTAATTAGATAGTTTTTGTACTTTTACACTTTATGAACTGCAGATTCAAAACAAGTTACCGTAAAAGTCTAGATGGCTTGTGTGTTATTGTCAAATGTGATGAAATGTCAGTGTTTCACAACTAAAAGGTGCAGTTTTGGAGATCAGGGCCATTTGTTATGTCATCATGTGAAGTTGTCGTGAGCTCTTTACTGAAAAAAAAAAGTATTTACAAACCTGCTGTAACGTTAAAGAAGATTATTTCTGCCATGGCCTTCTTTCTCTTCTTTTAACTCTAGAAAAGCTGCAAAGCTCAATATATTATGAAGCCCGGAATTCATGATTTTAAGTTCAGGTTAAGAACCCAGGAGCTCCCTAAAAAAGAATTTTTCTTATCAGTTCATTGTCGTTGCAGACAGTGGACAGTGTGGACAGCATATACAATTAGTAAAGTTGTCTTTAAGGTATGTAACATTTACTTGTACATGAGTAACCCTGTTTGGGAGCATTTTCAGGTCTCTACAACACAGTAGGGATGAGCCTGTGAAGGCTTTTATTTTGAAAATCTGCCACCAATCTTCGCTGTATAAAAGTGAACTTGATGAGTTCCTGAGCAAAACAGTCACCGAGCTCCTAACAGTGAGCAGCCAGGTGGGTGCGCGTGATTTCACAGCAGTAGCTGAAAAATAAACCATTAAAAGTTTATTCATGAACGGAGAACAGCCTCAACTGGGACATGGGGGGGATTTCCATGTTATATAAGAGCAAAGGAAACATCTGGTTGTCTATTTATAACCTCTGATCTCATCTAAATCCGCTTTAAAGGAAAACCAATGTCTGATGCAGAGAGCCACAGCTGGCGCTCACTTTTCCTTATGATGCAGTAAATTCATACAGTTTTTCGGTTATTCATTCTCTTCCACACTGCAACCTTCTTTCATTTTTGTAATCCTTGCATTTGTTTTTCTCTGGATGCACGAAGCCTTAGACTAGTCGAAGGTGAAAACAACCATCAGAGTTTCTTTCAAGGTCAAGCTGTGAAAGCCGGGGCGGCTTCGTTGAAGGCGTGCAGTTCTCGCGGCGCACTGTAGGTGGCAGCAGCGGGCGGGTTTTCTGGAGGCGCATCGAAGAAGAAGCTGCTCATCCTAGGCTGCACATGTCTACTGTCTGGCTGTTGAAGAAGACAACAAACCGTTTATCTCTGGAATCACAATGGACGAAGAAGAAACGGTAAACATGGCCTTGGACCTCTGTTTTTGTATATGTTATATATGTTTTGTATTATGTCAGCTATTGTTTTTAGCCCGCAGATTTTCCGCTAACGCTATAAATAAACCTCCCTTCTGCGTGTGATCATGTTCTTATCAGACCCTTTTTTGTTGGGCGTCAGTTGTTGAAATCAGTGGGAAGGAGGTTATATTTTGTTGGGCTCTGCAGCTTCACCAGCGATGAACGCTCTGTGTGGCGGAGGGCAGAGGTCTTCTGTACAGAAACAATTACTAAGTCCATCCCGTTTATGATCATCAGCACGTTTACGTGATGACGTAACAGTAACTTACGCGTCTCTGTGGTGAAACACAAATGACGTTTTTAGTTGAGAGCATAATAGGAAACCTCAGCACATTACAAACTTCATCAACAGTTTAATGAATGAGGGAACGTGTGCGTGCGTGCGCGCATGCGTGTTGGTTTCAGGCGGGTTACGCGGAGCCGTGCGCCCAGTGCGCAGCCGTGGACTGGGGTCTCTCAGAGGAGGGTCGCTTCTTCTGCAAGTCCTGCCACAATGTCATCGAGGTAAACATCAGCTGACCGGAGCAGCTCCACCAAACAAACACACACAAGAACACAAACAACTCAAACAAAAACAACAACAGAGGCGAGACATAGATTTGTTCCTTTTTGACTGGGTGAAGTGGAGACATGGCGAAGTCAAACTACACACGGCGTGAAGGCAGCAGCGTGAAGGCTGCCGAACACTGGCACCAACCTGTAACCAGCAAAGTGAAGCACACTTTGACAGGAACCAAACCTACCTCCTGATCAGAGGGATGACCACTCTACCCCTGCACCGTGGTTGCCCCTATATAGAATATCATAGAAAAGTGTCATCATTTCTATAATACCATTTAAAAAAGCATAGAATACAGATTCAGGGCCCACTGTTTAGTTTTATGTTTAGTTTGACATCGATTGGGGTTTCAGCTCATAAATCCCACAAAACAGGATTTCAAAAATTAGAATACTGTGGATAAATCTGCTCTGTTTTCCCAGAGAAGAGGACAGGGTCATTGGAGGGACAGTTTGGATCTAAAAAAGGTTGTTCATGCCGGAGTTATCAATGCCACGATAGAAACAAAGTCATACCTGACAAGAATACAAATGGTTGTGAAACATTGTGAAGCTCTAGAGCAATCCTCATGTCTGAGTTCATCCTCAGAGAACTGGAACTGATTCATGAGGACTCTTCACGCAGACAAGCCCCCTCCTCCCCTCCATGCTCAGACCGGGCCCTTCCACCACAGAATGTGGTCTCTGGTCAGAACCTCATTATGGAGCCAACACACAATCAAAGGCAGACAGATCCTGTTCATTTCAGGGCCAGTCTGAACACAAATCCAGCTCACCGATCAAACAAAGACACAATCAACCCTTTTAAACCATATTCAGTTTATACATATATGCATGTTCATCCGCTCCTACAGCCTTTGATGTTGTGAAGACTTGATGGCATTAACATTCTCAAATGGCAGCCACAGCAACAAATCTGATTTCCTGCAGAAACCTTGATGGATACTTTGGCTTTTTTCCTGCTATAATTACCAAAATGTCTACCAGTGTTCAGCATTAAAGCTTTGTTGAGTGGCTTTGGGCCTTTACCAGGGCTGGGCTGCCTTACCTTTAGGTACTAACTGGTCAATAACTTGTTCAAACTGACCGTTGAAGAATCCAGAGAGGTTGTGTGCAGTACTGTTGGCTGCCAGCAGGGGGCAGACCGAGTCAGCTTATGTTGATGTTGTGAGTGTTTGATTCAGCCTTCCTCTTTCCAAATGTCCTCAGCGAACCAAAGAGGTGATGGACCTCACCTTCATCCAGGGAGCCAACAGGATCTCCACCCTCGGCAGAAAATCCAAAACCGAGACAGCAGGTCTGAGTCCCTCACATTCTGCTGCAGTTTGTTGTTGTTTATTTGTTGAAATAACTCAAAGTTTACTCACTTCACTTGATTAGGATCTATACATTTCCAGGTTCAGACTTAATCCGACTGAGGTTTACTTTTTTGGCACTGTCCAGCCAGCACAGTGAGATTTGGGTGGACAGATTCTCTGAAGGGAAGTGAGCTGCTGCAGCATCCATTTCTGCTGCAGGTCCCACTGAAGCAGCCCCCTTGCTCCTTTGTGCGTGTGCAGAGGCTGTGCACGGCTGTCTGATCCATCCATGCAGAATCCTGCCCCCGTCGGGGAGCCCACCTCCTCCTGTGGAGCAGCACTCCGCTGTCTTCTCGACCCTCTGCTGGCACATTTCTCCATCTGATCACACTTTGCATCTGTAGGAGACTACAGATGCAAAGTAGCACCACTGCTCTAATCCGGTATATTTACATGTATGACTCTGAATAGATGTATGTTAACTATCAAATGAACAAACCTGATCATAGCAACCCAGGAGGGAAGGGTTAGTATCATTTAACCACCTTGAGGTTGTGACTGACGCTGTCATGGGGTCAGCTGTGGAGCCATGCTGCCACCCACCTCCTCACCAGCTCCTCTGGCTGTGAGCACTGCCTCCAGTCCTCTTTTCCATTAGGAGTGCATCTTAAATCATTCCTTCTTGTTTCTAAAGGTCTCCGTGGTGCATTAAAGCGTGTTTTGGTTTGTCTTCCTCCAGCATCCTCTGATCTTCAGGCTCCTCCATGAATCCTTGTTGCTTCTAAACTCTGGAACTCTCATTCAGACATTTGCTTCGTTTCCAGTTTTAGATCTTTGAAAATGCTTTTGGGTTCCTCTCAGTTTGATGGCAGTGCCCATCTGAAACGTTTGTGTTTCTTTGTCTCACACGTGTTCTGTGTCGTTCAGGTGGCCGTCACACATGGATGGTCTGTGAAGGTTTCCAGTTCATCCTGATGAACCAGGCGGATGCCCTGCTTAGGCTGGGAGTCCATCCTCACTTCAAGGTCTGAATCTGTCCGTATTGATCTGCCATCGATGCCTGAGCCCGTCTGATCAGTGTGTGGCTCGCCGCTTTAGGACGGCGTGCTGCGTCAGCTGTGGAGGCTCTACTTGCAGAAGAGCCGGCAGGCTTACTGCGTCAACCGAGTTAGGAGCGCCAAGTTCAGAGTGGTCAGTTTCAGTCTGTGACTCACCTTCCTTTGAAAATCTGTGCTGAGATAATCATATACATGATTTCAATGAGTACTAACACGGATGTTTATTTATTCATATGCTCTCCATGCTTTTTCATAACTGGAGGGATATCAGTTTAGTCTGAATTTTTAGATCCACTCAAATGCAGGAACAAACATAAATGTCTTCAGAGGAAGAGTGATGATGACTGCAGCAGCCTTCTGTTCTGTCCCCCCCCCCCCCCAGGGAGACGCAGACTCGGATTCAGACAGCGCAGCCGAGGCGTCTGTGGCATCAGCCAGCGGGACGGATGGAGAGTCAAATCCCTGCAGCAGCCCCAGCTCTAAAGGAGGTATGTTTGACTCCCCCAGCAGGAGCAGCTGGGGTCAGCCATGAAGTCTTTGGTCACTGGACTATGGAGACGCCAGACCTCAGATCTCTGCCGTCTGGGGGACTACAGGGGGGTCTGACTTTGAAATGAGTGAATTATTATTATTATCTAATTATTGAATTAGACTACTGACAGAAAGTTGGAGATATTACTAATAACTAAAAATTAATGAGAAAAAAACATTTTCATTAGGTTAATATTACCCCTAAAATGAGGACAATAATAAAAATAGCCCCAAATAACAGAAATGTCAATAGTGGGTATTTGCAGCATTTGCATCAACAGCAGCTTGACAGTGACGTCTCCTCACCAACCTCATGGTGTTGGTCTGAACCAATCTTCCATAAGTGCTGCATGTAGTTCTGCAGCTCACTTGGGGGTGGGATACCATCATCCAGTCTGCTTCAGCTGGTCCCAGACGTTCTCTATGGGTTTCAGGTCAAGGGTCATTGCTGGTCATACCACATGAGCTACTCCCACTTCCTGAAGTCCTGCTGTGACAGTACTGGTACCATGTGATAGGGTGTAATCATCCATGAACAGAAAGCTGGGGGTGTTCTGGTGGAATTGGGGGATGAGAATGGTTCTATGATGTCTCTGAGGTTAGAACATTCAGTGACTGGGTCATTTACAATAACCAAATCAGTTTGACCCTGACTGGTGATACCTGTCCAGACTGTTACACCTCCTTCCCCAAAGCCAACCCTGAGGACCTTTGACCTCGGCGTATCGCTCACCACGTCTCTGTGTATATCACATCCACTGAGTTTGTTGTTTTTTTCACAATATCCATGACGTATTGTGAGTATTGTATGTTGAAATGTAGCCTAATCCCTCAGGCAGTGACTGGTCTGGATCAGCGGACAGCCTCTGTTACCTGACTCCCCGTCAGAGGCGGAGCCATAGACTCCTGAGCCTGAAGAAGACTCTGGCCCTGATCCACTTGGCCTTGGTCTGGAGCCGGGAGGCGCTGACTCTCAGCGACCTGCTTGGGTAATCTGCTCCTCCAAACCAGGCGTTGGACTGCTGGATGTTGGGCTGATCCTGTGTTTGCTCTCAGACTGGTGAACTGTGGAAGCGTCCCGTATGTGAAGGCCCATGAGCAGCTCCCAGAGCAGATGAAGCTGTTCGGCAAAGATGCTCTTCTGTTTACTGCAGAGGTAACGACCTGGAGTGAGTGAGCTGCTGACCTCTGCCCTGTGTTCTCCTGTTTGTTGACGATGTGGTGAACTGTCTCTGCAGACGGTACCGTCTCACCGCTCGCTGCATAAGGAGGCTCAGGATCTGCTTCTGTTCCTGCAACTTCCAGCGTTTCCTCCCATCAGCCAGCAGACTCTGCTCCACCCGGGGCCACTGAGCCTGCGCTACCTGATCGATGCAAACCTGCCCGGTAACAGCTTCCTCCGTCCCAGCTGACAGACAGACATGCATGCTGCGCGGGCTGAGCGGCTCCTTCCTGTCTGCAGGTGAGCTGCACAGGTGGGTCTGCAGAGTGGCGGAGCTCGCAGGTTTGTTCCATGAAAGCCGCCAGACGTTCCACCCCGAGTCCCAGCCCACCCTGCCCCGGTACGACCTGCAGGCGGCAGCGCTCATTATCGTCACCATGAAGCTCCTCTTTGGCCTGGACGACCACACCGAATGGTAACCCCCCCTGCCCTGCCCTCCCCACCCCCCTACATCCATTCCACAGACAGGTCGTCTCACTGCGGTTCTCCTGGTTTCAGGGAGCTGTCCAACAACGCCAGGTCCACAGACGGAGAGGGTCCGTGAGTGCCCCCTGTGTGTGAGTCCTCTTGGTGGGGGCTCTTCAAGCTCATGCTTTCTCTCTGACAGGGGCCCAGTTTAACCTGCGAAGGTGGTACAAACTGATGCAGACCGCTCTGAACCGAGCTCAGCAGAGGAGGGACCAGGACACAGCCAGGTGAGGTTGTTCCTCGGTTCCAGTTTGTCGGACTCCTGCAGATCCTTCAGGTCACTTCTGGCAATATTTTTAAATCTGACTTTTGGGCGCTTTAAATTCTAATAGAATTTTCATAGATATGAGTTTTATTTTTCTAACAAGCTCACTAAAAATGTATATTTCTTTTAATAATAAAGAAAGAAATTGTAGTCCATCATAGCCATTCCATTCATCTGCTTCAACCTCGAACTCAGGGGTTCTCAAAGTGCAGCCCGGGGGCCAATGACAGATACTAAACGAGTAGAAGATCTAGACAGCAACCTCTGGAAAACATCTGGAGGGCCTGGTTAACTATACAAATGACACTTGGTCATTAAAGTTATTAAAAACAACTTTTTCTCTTTATCCATTTTTTCACAGAAATTGGCCCCCAGTCTAATGTCAAGTTCTTAATTTAGCCCTCTGTTACAAAAACTTTGAGATCCCCTGCTCTAACTGAAGGACATATGAGCCTCACAACTGGATTGATCAAGCTGGTGTTTGTGGTCAACAGGTGGCGCTACAGGCCCCATCATTGTTTAGTTTAGGAAAGATTGTTAAGCGGAACAAAACCCCCGAACTACTTCCATTTTCCTAGTGAGAATCAGGTGTCTTTATCATTTAATGTAAAGATCAGAAATGATTGTTCCAGAATTAGTTTGTTACAGTTTTCTGAGGCTGTAAATCATGAACTTGATTTAGGTTTGTCTGGAGGACATCAAGCATCCTCATTCACTGCTTCATCTTCACTGTGTTTTTTTTTTTTTTTTCTCTCTTTTTATCTTCACTGTGTTTTGTCACAGGAGGCAGTGGAGAGCTAAGAAACCCATTTTCATGAGGAAGAAGGAGAAATGGTGGATCATGAAGAAGAAACGTAGGAGTTTGGTGCTGCTTCTAATGTTGCTTGTTGTTTCTGCATCCTTGATGCACTTTGAGCCTCGTTCTGTATGTCCTGCATTTATTCACTGTTACTGAGGAATAGAGGAATGGAAGGTCCTTAAGATTCAAAAAGAAAAATATTCTTCAAGTTTAGATTCCTCATTAAGTAAACTGTACATTTAATTCTTGAACATTTCCAGACTGACAATGTGCAGAGAATATTCAAAATTCAGTCTTCTCTGGCCACAGCTGTTTTCTAATTCCATAACGACTTTCGTCCAGAGGTCTACAGGAGAGATTTCATGCAAAGGAGCTTTGTGTGTCCAATCAGACATTAGCAGATAAGAGTTTAGGAAATGTTTTCCCTCAGGAATGCGTTCAGGATGTCCACAGGAAGCTTACAATCTTTCAGAAGAACTCAGTAGATGTTCAGGAGCTCATCCTGAAGCTGCAAGAAGCCACTTTCATGTCATGTCAGACATTTGCTGCAGGACTTGTACAGAAGAGAAGGCAGAGCATCACATCGTGACATCTAATCACAGCAGAGAAGCTTCCTGTCTGCAGTCAGGGCTGGAGAGTGTCATGGAGGACGTGTTTAATGTGCTGTGATGAGCGTTAAAGGCTAACCTCAGGCTTCTGTGATTTACGGGGAAAACCTGCTGGAGCTTCATTAAAGCTTAAAAGTTGCATTTACTCAAAAAATATCTGCAACCGCGGTTCATGTCTGCATCCAACAGTTTCTCCTCCGTTCATTTATGCATGTTTGATTCAGATTCCCTCCTGACAGTGTGAAAGTAGGAGGAGCTGACCATGGTTCTGATGTCTGCAGGAGTCGCAGAGCAGCTGCAGATTTGCTTTGAGAAGCTTTCCTCTCAGCCTAGTGGCCCTAAAGATGTCACCACCTCCAGCTTCAAGTTCTGTTGGGGGGAACAGAAGGGAGCCGACGGTCCCAGTCTTCACCACACGCTGCTGGATGGAGTGGTGGGGCTCAAAGATGACCTTCTGACCCCCCACCACCACTCATACTGGCATTCGTCGCTCAGACCCTGCAAACCCAGGTAAGACTGACAGAGACCTAGAGGTTTTATTGATGTCAGACCTGCAGGCGGAAAAAGCTGAGAGGCTTTGAGGAGATCTCAGAAATGCTCTTCTGCTGCAGATGCCAAAACCACTTCACGGATTTGAAAAACACGCTGCCGAACTCCTTCGTTTGGCTGCTGGAACTGTTCTGCTTCATTCTGGACGTGAAGCCCAGCTGCCTGTACGAAGAGGTCCTGAGTGTGGAGAGACGGGTGTTTGCGCCCCCCACGGACAGAGCGCGGTTAAGGAACAGGACTGAAACCAGGACCAGACATTCGGCTCAGACCTCTGAAGAAAGTTAAACTCTTCAAGCTTCTTCTCTCATCATCTGCCTCATCATCAGCTGAATGATGTTTAAAAAATGCTGGATGACATGAAATGTAATGTTAGGTGGGGGGTGTCAGTCTGTGGACCGAATTATCTTCCTTAATTTTGTAGAATAAAATCTTTAGTAAACTGTCATTTGTTGTCTGAAGCTCTTTTCATTGTTGCCTCGTGTTTTTGCCTGAAGTTCTTTTGTCAAAACAGACTGACAGATTTCTGTGTTTACAGTTCAGAGGAAGATCCGAGCTCTTCAGTTTCAGATTCACCGCCCTCCTGCAGCTCACAACACTTTTGGTAAATGTTCTAGACGTGTGTTCAGCTAAAACTAGACACCTGGATGGAAATGATTGGGCTTGTCTCTGGCAGAACCCTCAGAACAAGCACACATGAACTGAAATGCAAGAAAAATGTCAAACGGGATGATGGAAATGGAAGGTGGAGCTGAGAAAGTGCTGGTCTCTGTCCAGCTTTGATTCATGTCGCAGATCAGGCAAGGAGAACACAAACTGATGGTTTTCGCGATCAGGGTTATAACAGTTCAACCCACATGGCCCCGTGTGAAAAAGCATCTGCTCACCTACGGTCAAGTATGTTAGATACCTGTAAAGTCTTTCAGTTTTCCCATCGTTGTAGAATTCAGATAAATTGGAGGGTTTTCATTCATGAATGTCTCAGCTGGATCCAGTCAAGGACAGGCACCCATCCTCCATCACTCAGACCCAGCCAAGCAATTTATCGTGGAGGTGGACGCTTCTTAACGGAGCTGGACTCTCTCATTGCCATGGTCAGCCTGCTAAGATGTTACTGTGCATCTACTTTAAAAAAAAAATACTTAACACCAGGGAACAAAACTATGACGTGGGCCACTGGGAACTGCTGGCCACCAAGGAGGTGTCTTCAGAATGGAGTCATGGGCTCGAGGGGTTGGCTCAACCCTTTCTGGTTCTCACCAAGCTGCCCACAGCTCTAGAAACAGCAGTTCAACTCATCACTCACATGTTCTGCCAGTACAGTCTCCTGGAGGGCTTAGTGACGGACAGTGGGTCCCAGTTAACCTCGCAAGTGTAGCATGAAATCTGCAAGGGGTCTAGGCATCAACGTGAGTCTCACCTCCGGCTACCACTCTCAGTCAAATAGCCAAGTGGAACGCCTGAACCAGGAGATCACTTGGTTCTTCCAACTGGAGTCAATCTTGGTTTGGGCTGAATGCGCCCAAAACTCTCTAAAGAAGACGACCATGGGACTCTTGCCATTTCAGTGTGTGCCTGGGGTTCAACCTCCATTCTTTCCCTGGCCAGGGGAACCCACAGAGCTGCCAGCAGTGGACAAATGGTTCAGCCGTTGTGAGGAGATGTGGGAGGCAGCTAATGTTCAGCTCGCCTGACCCAAGAGGACACCGACTGGTGCAGACAGGAAGGTCCCAAACTGGTTCCCAATCAGTGGGTCTGGCTTTCCACCTGAGACCTCCGACTATGGCCTACCCCGCAACAAACTCAGTCCCAGGTACGTGGGTCCATTCCAAATAATGAAACAGATCACCCCAGTTTCCTACTGTCTCCAGTTTCCTCCTGACTATCGCATCTCTCCCACCTTCAACGTCTCTATGCTGAAGCCTGCCAAAGGACCTACGGATGGGGGGTCACAGCCTGAGCCCTCTGACGTTGGCATGCCTCCCTTGATGGTGTATAGTGAGGCAGCCTATCAAGTCAGGGAAATCCTAGATTCCAAGCGCTGAGGGATTCGCTGTGATATCTGGTGGATTGGGAGGGGTACAGCCCAGAGGAACGCTCCTGGGTTGCCGCTGATGACATCCAAGACCAGTCCATAAAGACTAAGAACAGAACTGGTGACAAAGGGCACCCTGCCAGAGTCCAACATGGACCTGTACAAGGTCTGACTTACAGCTGGTTATGCCAACCAAGCTCCTTTTCTGGTCATACATAGACTGGACAGCCCTCAGTAAGGCTCTCCGAACCCCATACTTCCAGAGCACCCTCTACAGTACACCATGGGGGTACCCGGTCAAACACCTTCTCCAAATTTAAAAAACACATATGGACAGAAGGAGCAAACTCCCACAAAATCTCCAGCCCCCTAAAAAGACTGTAGAGCTGGTCCAAGATGGAAACCGGACTGTTGTTTGAATGTGATTCCCCAGTAGTTGGAACGTACCCTCCAGTCCCCAGTCTACCTTCTTCAAAAGGGGAACCATCACCCCTGTCTCCCAGTCCAGTGGTACAGTTCCCAACTGCCAATACTGCAGAGACGTGTCAGCCAAGAAACTACCAGAGCAACCAGAGACTTAAGGTACTCAGGGTGGACCTCATCCCCTCCTGATGCTTTGCCACCATGGAGTTCATAGACTACCTCGGTGACTTCCGCATTGGTGATGGACAGCCCCACCTCAGCCTCTGCTTTCTCAAGAAGAGGTGTGTCAGCAGGATTGAGAAGATCCTGGAAATATTCCTTCCGCTGCCCGACAATGTCCCCAATCAAGTCAACAGTTCCACATCTGCACTCGAAACGATGCCTGGAGAAATCCGTTTTCCCCTTGTGAGGTGCAAGAGGTTTGTTAGAATCTTTTTGAGGCTAATCAATGGTCTTTTTCCATGGCCTAACCCAACTCCTCCCTGGACAGAGTTTTTGCCTCTGTAACAGCCCGGGCCATAGCCCACTTAGACTGCCATTACACGTCAGCTACTTCTGTAGTGCCACAATACAGCCAGATTTGGTACAGAAGTCCAACAACAGAACACCACTTGGGTTCAGATCACGGAGGCCACTCCTTCGAACCACGCCCCTCCAGGTGCCACTGTGGTTGCTCATGTGAGCATTTTAGTCAGAGGTACTCCCCACTGCTGTTCGGCCCGTTAGCTAAAACAAAAGTCAGAGACCTATCTCCCACCCAAGCGCAAAGGGACATGACCCTCTTGTCCACTGGGGTAAACTCCAACACCTGACAGCTGAGCTGGGGGTTCACAAGTAAGCCCACACCAGCCGGCTGCCTCTCACCTTGCGCATCTTCAGAATGGTAGAAAATCCAACCCCATTTGAGGTACTGTTTCAGAGCCCAGGCAGTGTGTGGAATTTAGCCCACCTATATCTAGCCAGTACGTCTTAAACTTTTGCACAAACTCAGGCTCCTTCCCTCTCAGAGAGATGACATTCCATGTCCTAAAAGCCAAGTTCCCTGACCGGGATTTGGGCCGCCCCGAGGTACCCACCTTCAGCTGCCACCCAAGCCACATTGCACTGGCCCCTTTAGAGCTCTCCTGCTCATGGTGGGCCCACAGGAGAGAGATTTCATGTCGTTTCTTTGGGCCAGAGCATGATCACCTGGTTGCCCCTACCCCAGGCCTGGCTCCAGTGCAGGGCCCTGGTGATGCCAATCCAGTTGACATAACAGAGTCTAAATTTTGAGGCTCAAACAGGACGTGCTCTTTGTCTGGCTTTGTCTGGCTTGTCACCCAGGACCTCAAGCTCTCAAACCCCTTCACCATATATATATATACAGATCAATGGTAATGGGGCAATTACCATTACAATAGTGACCAATTAACACCTCTCAACACATGAGAGACAGACATCAGACAAGAACAATGAAGTCCCCCGTTGGAGCGCTTTCCAGTACCCTTCCGAGAGACACCAAGAACAAACAAGGTCTGCGTCAGATGAGCACCCTGATGCAAAGTGGGCTACTGAAACAAGACGTAAATGGACAAAATTTCTTAGCTGTTCCTAGTGCTGCGCTTTTCTGGACTGAGAGGTGTGAGGTCTTTCCAGGGATCTACTGTAACCACTCCTCCAGCTTGTGGGTTACTGCCCCGAGTCCTTCAATTACCACCATCCTTTCTCCAGTTCCTCTCTGGGTCCCTGGTATTTCTCCAGTTTCTCGTGTTCCTTTTTCCTGATGTTCCCATCGCTTGGCACTGCCACATCCACCACAATGGCTTTCCTCTGTTCTTTATCCACCACTACAATGTCTGGTTGGTTCGCCATTACCATCCTGTCAGTCTGCATCTGGACTAAAGACAGGATCTTTGCCCTCTCATTCTCTTCCATATTTGGAGGTGTTTCCCATTTTGACCTTGGGGTTTTCAGTCCGTACTCTGCACACATGTTCCTGCATATTATTCCAGCCTCTTGATTGTGGCACTCTATGTATGCTTTCCCTGCCAGCATCTTCCCCCCTGCAGTTATGTGCTGGATTGTTTCCGGCACCTCTTTCCACCTTGGGTCTTGTCTGGTGTGGTAGATCTACACCTTGGGTCTTGTCTGGTGTGGTAGATCTACACCTTGGGTCTTGTCTGGTGTGGTAGATCTACACCCTGGGTCTTGTCTGGTGTGGTAGATCTGAGCCTCTATCGCTCTGGTGCTCAGGGCTTGTTCATGAGCTGCCAGGATGAGTGCTTCAGTGCTGTCCTGTAGGCCGGCCTTTCTACCCATTGACAGGACTTCTTGATATCAGCCACTTCAGTTATGGTCTGGTGGTACATCCCATGCAGGGGTTTGCCCTCCCATGATGATCTGTCCTCCAACACAGTATCCTCTGCTCTCCATTGCCTGAGACACTCACTGAGCACACTGTCAGTTAGGGCTTTGAGCTTGATGTGTTCATGGATCTTGGATGTTTCATCGTAGATATTGGCTTCCATGCTCACTAGTCCTCGGCCTCCTTCCTTGCGGCTAGCATACAGTCTCAAGGTGCTGGATTTGGGATGGAACCGTCCATGTAGGGTGGGGAGCTTTTGTGTCTTAACATCTGTGGTCTATATCTTTTCCTTTGGCCATTTTATCATTCCTACAGGGTATCTGATAACTGGCAGTGCGTAGCTGTTTATTGCCCGGGTTTTGTTTTTCCCGTAGAGCTTGCTTCTCAGGACTTGCCGTACTCGTTGGAGGTATTTACCTGTTGCTGCTTTATTTGTTGTCTGCTCCAGGTTGCCATGTGACTGCGGAAATGCAAGGTACTTGTAACTGTCCTCAATGTCTGCTATTGTTCCTCCTGGCAGTGAGACCCCTCCTGTGTGAACCACCTTGCCTCTCTTTGTCACCATCCGGCTACATTTCTCGAGCCCGAATGTCAGTACTGTAGATCCTGGTGGTGTGGATCAGGGAGTCAATGTCATGCTTGCTCTTGTGAAAGTGGCTTCCCATTGGCTTCAAGGGTGGTTTTCCACAGCTTCATCGAGTTTCCTATGAAGGCTTGTAGAGTCCTGTTGATGTTGTACAACTTCAAGCATTCAGTGATCCACGTGTGTGGCATTGAGTCATAGACTTTCTTGTAATCAATCCAGGCTGTGCACAGGTTTATGTGTTGTCACCCGCAGTCTTGAGCGACTGTTCTGTCGACCAGGAGTTGGTGTTTGGTTTGGCTCCTCTGCAGTCTCTACCAATGCTCTTCTGTGTGTTGCTCATGTTTTGATCCATATGCCCATTTATCTTGGTTGCAATGATGCCTGAGATGAGCTTCCATGTTGTGGAGAAACAGGTTTTTGGCTGGTAGTTGGATGGGACTGCAACCTTTGAGGGATCCTTCTGGATAAGGATCGTTCACCCTTCCGTTAGCCATTCAAGGTGAGTCCCATCTCTTAGCAGCTGGTTCATTCGTGCTGCCAGGCGCTCATGGAGTGCAGTCAGTTTCTTTAGCCAGTAGGCATGTATCATGTCAGGACCCGGTGCTGTCCAGTTCTTCGTACCTGAGATGTCTGCCACAGTGATGGTTACTGGATTCTGTTCAGGGAGGTCGCTATCTTCTTTTCTCAATGCCCAACAGTCATTGGGCATTGCTGTTATGTGCTGTCTCTTTCTCCCATATACTTTTCCAGTATTGTTCAGTTTACAGCCTTTGTCACCCAGGACCTGACAGGGTCTGCTCTGCTGTTATGACCCTGCCACTGAGCGTACACTTTCACATGTTGAGTTGCGAACAGCCTGTTTATCCATCTGGCTTCATTGTCTCTTGTGTACTTCGTTAGGGGACTGCTAAAGGCTAGGAGCCTTTGTTTGGCAGTTTCCAGTGCTTCAGGTATGGGCATCTGGCTGTATCTCTTAGGTACTTGCTTTTTCATTGTACCGCTTTGGGCCTCTGTCAGCTGGCTAACATCCCTCCGAGTTGCCCTGATTTTGCCCTCTAACCGTTGTTTCCATGGCAGTATTGTTTTCTCCCATGGTTGCTCTTATAGCCAAGCAGATCCCAAAGATCACTGTTGCTGAGGTGTAAACCAGTTAATTGGTTTCAGTGATTTTTGTGGTAGGGATTGTCCTTAATTCTTCATTCACAGTTTCCAGGAAACTTTCAGGTGGTACGTCACTCAAGCGTTTTATTTGGTGTCGGGGTTGCCTGGTGTTCATTCTAGGCATGATCTTGTCTTTCAGGTCAGTTGCTGCCTCGCTCAGCGCATCTGTGGTTGTTGGGGCTGTGTACCCAAGCTCAGGGTGGGAGTGTGGTATAATTGAAGTGGTAGGGGTGTGGATGTAGCATATATATCGTGGACTAGTGATCAGAAAAATCAGAAAATCAGGAACGGTTCAATGAGAGAGGAGGCAGAGACTGTAAGATTTGCTTTGAAAAAATATTTTGTAATAATTTGGAAAAAAACAGACATAACATGAAATACTATGCAAATACGGAAAGCACAAATCCAGGAAATTACAGTATTCAATTATTTACAAACAATAGTCCTTTTAGTGATCCAGTGTATCCGAATCAGCTCATGCATCGTCCATACAACCCAGACTGAGATTGATAAATCCAGAGGCAGGTGTCCAGTGAAGGGGAGTGATTGAAGTTTATGAAAATGTCACTGGGTCGTAGAATTAATGCATATGCAAAAAGGAAATGGGTCTGTAGGCTACAGGAGCCTCCTACCAGCCCGGACTGAGCAATAGGATGAAGGAAGTTCCTAGGTAGGCTCCAATGCTTGGTCCCTTTTCTGGTTCGGGCTTAGCTCGCCATCTATATATGGCCGATTTCGTCAAAATGTGTCAAATACGCGGCTTATTTGCAGCGGGTTTAAACTGGTAGTTGGCTCCTCGCAGCGTCATAATCCGGCTCTCCTGTCATCTAATGCGATAGCTTCCGGGGTAGCGGCTTATAAAGCTAACTAATTGGTTGGTCGCGGTCACATGACCCAAGGCACGCAAGGTACGTAGTATACACGCAACAGGTGGGGAAAAAAAATACAATGGCCCAGGTTGGAACCTGTGTTACATGGACTTCCAACAAGCTCACTCCTAACTGGTAAGAGTGGTTGTCATAGAAACATTGATTCAGACTGACTTGGATCATTCACTGCTTACTGAAGATGTCTGGACACAACATGGTGGCCTCTGTATCACGAAATATGGCGAATGAATTGACTTTATCTGGTTGAAGTTGGAAGTAAAGCGTCTTCTATGGGTGACGCCACACTCACTCAGTCCATTTCTCGTGTACAGTCAATAGGAAAGACTCATCCACTGTGCACGTGGATGTGTCATGTCTGACAAGCTTGGCCAGTGATGGTCTGCTGGTCCAAAGAGTCAGAAAGATATTAGACCTTTTTTGTCATGCTGCAGTCAGTACAATTGAAGAGACTGATAACTTAGTTTACCTCTGGCAATTTAACTGTGTGATCCACATAGTGTAAAATCTTTAGGCTGTGTATTTATTTTCTATTTATTGTGTTTTCTATTTAATACAAAAACCTGTTTTTGTCTCTATTGCTGCAACATTAACCCCCATTCGTTTAGTGATGGCTAAAAGCTTTTGCTGTTCTGCTGTAACATTGTCCTTTAGTTTGTTTATGATGGGTGATCCTCTTTAAAAAAAAAAAGCTCATGTTTGGTGCACCAACCAAACGATTTCATGACATTTCCTGTACAAATGAGTATTTTGTGGCAGAGCAGCATACACAGTGGTGCGTTCAGGGTCCAGGGGTTTCCTCGGTCTTCCTGCTGCAGCTGAGCTCAGACTTCCTCCAGCTCAGGTCGAGGGTTTTCTGCCTGGAAACAGTTTTCATACACGCTTCCTGCTTCCTTTCTGTTTTTTTCTGGAACAACCTCAGTGAACTTGGGGGGAATGAACTTGCGTCACCTCCTCCTCATCCTCCAGCTGCAACCCAGAACTTCAGATCAACCGGAGCAGGAGAAGAAAACCTCAGACTGAGTGATGCGCGTGCACGGCGGACACGGGTGCGAGGCTCTCTGTCTGTTAAATGGCCTTTGTCTCTCAGAAAGTCAGTTTCTCAATACGTAATGACACGCGCACGTGTGCCCGCGGCGCTCCAGCTTGAGCTGGGGTGACACGCGCGTTCCTCTTTGGTATTTTCGGAACCAAAACACAGAAGCTGTGAGCAAAGTTCCGGTTACGTCTCATTGCACTTTCACGCGGTCCAAACGAAAGCGGTTTGTGCTTTATGGAATGGGCTCGGACCAACAACAAAGAGGCGGGTGCTCGGCTGCTATGCACGCGCCACGGTGGGTGGAGGAGGAAGGGGGGCATTTCAGCCCCTCCCAGAAATTCTTGACAGAGGAGGTTGTTTACAAGCTCGGCGCACACAAGTCCCCGGGTTCACGGAACCGTGGGGAGGGAGGCGTCACAGACAGGAAGCGGCACGCGGGGAAAGGCAGACACATGAACACAATCTCACACGTGCGACAAGGAGCGTGCACGCGCAAAACAAAAGTATTATTGATATTGCAAATAAAGAAAAAAGTGGGGCACATTCTCGAACACGCGCTTAAGCCTCTGGTGGGCGGAGCTCTAACTCCTGCAGAGAACCAAAACACGGAACGATTGTCATGTTTGAGTTTCACTTTCACAAAAAAAGAAGATGGTTGGACATAAATGGCGTAAGAAACAAAACCAGAAATAACGTTTTTACGAAGCAAGAGCCCTAAATATTTATTGACACTGAAAAGCCGATTTTCTAGGAAGGCGTTGACGTAATTTTACAAACTAAAAGTGTTTTGATATTTTTACATGAAAACTGTTTTTAATATGAAAGTCACGTGGTATTCTGCTTAAATCAACATCACATTGTGTAAAAGCGGTATTTCCGCGAACACAAACGCACGTGCACTGCAGTAATTATAGTTTATATTCCGTTATTTTTTATTTCTTTTGTCATCAGTTTCTTTGCGTCTTCCTCGCGCCTGTCTGCTCCCCAACCTTTCCCCCAGATCCGCGGGTTCAGCGGGTTCACTCTGACACCGCTGACTCCCAGGCCACGCCCCCAGCAGCCACGCACCCCGGTTTGGACCAATCGCGTGCCTGTCACGTACAGCTCACGGCGCTCTCCGGCTGAGATTGGCTGTGGCCCGCTACACCTTTGGCTGTGATTGGCTGAGTGTTACCAGCCGCCAGACTCCTGTGAATTTCGTTTCTGTGTGTTTTCGGAGCTTTCCTGCTCCGCAGCTGAATCTCTGCTCCGCCGTCAGCAGCCCTTCTCCCGTGCCGCATCTGCCTCGCGCTCGGACCTGCTCCTCCTCCTCCTCCTCATGTTTGGCTTTGCGCAGGGGCGCTCCTGTCAGGTGAGTCCGGGTTCATTCCCGGCAGGTGTTTGTAGCGGTTCGGTTGGGGGTGTCGGTGTGTCGGGAGCTGGTTGTGGGGTCAGCTGGAGCGGGTGAGTTTTGGCGCGCGTGCCTGCGCGCCTGTGATTGGGTGTCATTACGGCGCTGTCACGCGGTTTATCTGAGGTCACCATGAACCCGTTGCCCCCCGTCTGCGCGCTCCAGTGCTGCGCGCGCGCCGTGCAGCCCCGCACTGCGCCGCCGCGTCAGAAAGTTTGCGCAGTGGTTTGCTTCAGCCTTTTGTTTGTTTGTTGTTGTGTGTGTGGAAGAAAACGACATGTGTGTTGTCATCAGGAAACGTGACCACCGCAGGTCCCGCCGAGGCTGCGGGACACCAAACTACTGCATGTTGCAAACACCAACAAAGAACCCGCGTTCCAGTCACGCATAAAGCAACGGTTCCTCAAAACGGTTCTTCCGCTGATGGTTTTGATGTGTTTCAACATTTCAACTTATTCTGACTTTGTCACGTGCCGTAGACGCCTGAAGACTTTTAATTAAATGTGATCGTTTCCCATCAAAACAATAACATCTGAGCAGATTTCTTATGGTTTTTACGTTCACTTTTTCACGAACATCTGAATTTCGTAAATTTTTGGATGGTCAGTGAATCTTATCACAGACAAAGACATGACAGCGGGGGGGCAGGAAGCAAACAAAGGGACTGATGGAGAGATGGAGTGATAGAGATGGAGAGGTGCTGTCCTCACACGGCGCACCCTGAAGGCTGCTTTCATGTGTTGATTTCTGCGATGTGTTTGTGGACCTCAAGGAAATTACAGCCCTGCTGTTAGCCTGTTGTGTGGCTTCCTGCCCCCCACCCTCCCATCCTTTCTTGAGGGTGTAAGAAATTCCTCCTCAGAGTTCCTCCCATGGCTTTCTACCCCCCCAGTATGTCTGCCACCTCACCTCCACCCTTCCTGTGGGTGCAGCTGAGCGTTTGCCGCTCGCCCCAGAGTCCTTTGTCCCCAGCTAACCTCCCACACTCAGCCTCCCAGCCTGCTCGCTGTTCTCAATCGGTCTCTTCTTCTCCTTCTGGTCATGCTGAGTGTGTGCGGGATGAGGGGGGGTGGGGGGGGCGCCTGGAAGAACCCATGTTTGCCGCTCCTCCTCCTCCTCCTCCTCCTGCCTGGTCAGTGAGCAGCAGAGTCTGCTGAGAATGGACTCCAGAGAAATGCTTTGAGTTTTTGTTCAGGTCATGTTGAGGATCCCTGGAGATTCACCAGCAGCCCTTCAACTCTCAATGCTAAACCATGATTCCAGACAGCCGTCTTGGTCTGACTGAAGATTGGAAGGATCTTTGGTTTGGATTAAAGTGGTTCTTCTGCAGCCCTTGCACTGCGCCCCCTGCAGGTGCTCTGAGCTGGCGGCACATTTTTACCTCTCAAACGGGCATATGGGGCTCCGTCCAAGGGGGCGGGGCATTTGGGGCAAATACAGAATCTCCGGCTGGTCATTCTACAGTGATAAAAAGACGTTTTGAATGTCTTTTTACTATTAATTTATAGCTTTATTATTGTGACGTGTGCAAAATTATGCAGAAAGATAAAGATGGAAAGTAGTCTTTACTATAATCTTTTTGTATATTTATTTATCTATCTATATATACCCAAAATATGTCAATACCTCTTTTAAAAATGCACAAGATAGTTTGGGTCCACTGTCCCTTCATGATGGACCGTCAGAACTTGTGGTGATGAGCAGATCCTCTCAGCGTCTGCCTCCATTACTGGAAGGAGGAGCCTGCAGCCCTGCAGTGAGCCATGTCTTTGGGCAGTTTGATTCTCTCAGAAACGCTCCTCGGTAGGGAGAACTCTTGGGTTCAGAGGTGACTCTAACGATAAGAAATGTTTTTCCTGATGTCCCCCCCCTGCAGGTGGGGGGTGTGAAGGGACAGCCCGTGGAGCAGAAGCCATGCGTTCAATACCACGACCTGGAGGCCGCCGAGGCTCTCGTCAGCATGAGCTTTTGGGGTCAAAAGCTGCTCAAGCCCCGCCCACTGACCCCCACTTCAGACTCAGGCGACTCCCTGCAGCTTCAGCAGGAGGGGGCGGATGCAGCAAAGGACATGATCGCTCTGTCTTCTCTGGTGAGTGAGTGCTGGGGGAGGTTCCCCCCCTGAGCCTCCTATGGAGCAGTGTTTTCTGGGCTGTTCTCCCTCAGCTCTTCCTCTATGAAAACCTTTTCTTCTGTCCCCCCTCCAGTGTATGACCCCCCCTCACAGTCCCAGCTACAGCGAGGCCTCCACCAGAACAACCTCCACCGTCGGCGCCTCCTCCGGCAGAGACGTCTTACTTTGCTCCAGTCCTGCCACCTTTTCCTCCCCCCCCAGTGACTTCCAGACCTGCCTGACTCCTCCCAGGTCCTCCCCCCTTACCTCAGAAACGTCACCACCCTCACCTCAAACTCAGCTGTCATGCAAAGCGATGGCCACCAGCGTCATCCGCCACACGGCCGACAGCCTCAGCCCTGCCACGCCTGGACCCCCCACCCAACTTACAGAAACCTCCGTGCCCCCGGGTCCAGACACCCTTCCACAGGAGAAGGATGCACTTCCCCCCTCTCCTAACAGCAACACCCCTCCTCCGTCAGCGCCCCCTCCCTCCTCTACCTCTTCCTGTTCCGCTGCATTCCCGTCGTCTCCGGTTCTCTGCCAGGTTTTCCCGGTCAACGGCCAGACCGGGATGATCTCCGCCTTCGTCCAGGCGCCGGTTCAGGTGCAGGCTCAGGCGGGGACCAAGCCCATCCTGCCCCAGACCCCCCCTCAAGGCTTTGCTCAGCCGCTGCTGGTGAGCTCGGCCGTGACTCAGGGGACGGTCATGTTCGTGGTGCCTCAGGCCCCCATCTCCCAACCGCAGCAGGGTCCACAAACCGTCATGACCCTGGGCAGCACCAAGCTCCTCCCCTTAGCCCCGGCTCCAGTGTACCTGCCGTCAGGGCCGAGCGGCGCCGCCTCGCAGGCCGACTTCTTACGCAGAAGGAACTATGTGTGCACCTTCCCTGGCTGCAGGAAGACCTACTTCAAGAGCTCCCACCTGAAGGCTCACCTGCGCACACATACAGGTAGCACACACACGCTGATGTCTTTGTCTACACTTGGTGTTTACTCCCACACACCCACTGTGACCGGTAGCAGGTCTGCAGCTCCTTTGAAGCAGTGCTGAGATTGAGAATCCAGACCGGATCTCTCAGGTGTAACTTTCCCCTCTTGCTCCTGCAGGTGAGAAACCGTTCAGCTGCCACTGGGAGGGCTGCGAGAAAAAGTTTGCCCGCTCCGACGAGCTTTCCCGCCACCGCCGAACCCACACAGGCGAGAAGAAGTTTGTGTGCTCTGTGTGTGACCGGCGCTTCATGCGCAGTGACCACCTGACCAAACACACCCGCCGACACATGACCACCAAGAGGGCGTCGTCGTGGCCTGCCGAAAACCGAGAGCTCAAAAGGTCCCTGCCCAAGGGCCCCAGCCGGAGCCCGGCGCTCGCCGTTGAGGTGACGGTCTCCCCCAACTGACCAGCTCTGGGTTTGGGCTGCAGGGCGGGCTCTCCGATCAGCTGAGCTGTAGACGTCTGCAGACCCTTGACGCGTTTACAGAACCTCAGAACAGAGTCAGGAACCAGAACCTCATGGACGGTTGTAAAAAGGAACTTGGACTTCGTCTTTGTCTTCATGTCACAGTGGTTCAAGTGACCAAGCTGCCGTTTTCTGGATTCAACACTGGGGTGTCCCAGTCTGCTCAGGACATTTTCTTCCCACAACCAAATACTCAATGCAAGAATCCCGGGGGGGTCAGGATGCTGCTCATTCAACATTGCACTGGATTTTGAAAGTCTGGCTTGTTTTTCTACTCTGCGTGTCGTCCTGTTTGCGTCGCGTGGACAAGTCCATTTAGCCAAACGTGCACACTCCTTTTGTTTGCCAAAGCTTCTTTATCGTGCTCATGTTGTTATCCAGCTTCTGTATAGTGTCTGGCTGTAAATACTGTAAATACATATCTATATGAATGTTATGCATACTTTCCATGTATTGACAGTAATTGATATTTTTTAAATGAACAGTTTTCATTACTGTGACACTATCTTTTATCTTTGTTTTAAACATTATTATATACATTTAATGGTATTTAAGAAGCATTTGTTGAAGAAAAAAAGTGCATTTTTAATTTGGCCCATAGTGTAGCCAGTAAGGGAATACCTCATGTTATTAAATGTTATTCTCATAATAACGTCTTATATCAGAATAATCTCATTTCTGAACGTTTGCTTGTGGAACAGTACGACTTTTGTAATAAAACTTTACCTTGAAAGTTTGGATTGATGTTTTGTCTTCTCTAACTTTTAGATTGAAACAGTTTGGGTTTCATGTAGATTTCATTTTTTGTCTGATTTGAGAGTTTTCAGCTCTTTTTGTTTGTAAAGATTTCCTTTGAAGGTTTTCTTGAAATCTTTGTGACGATGTTAAAGCTGTGCCCTGTGATCAGGGAACCTTGTAAGGTAGATCCTAAATTAATTTCAAACTTTACTTTTAGAATAATGATCTAAAAATGACAAACGCTGACCGTTAGGAATTCACCTTTGAAATTAATGAGCATATCTTCAATACTACTGGGGTTTTCTGAATTACATTGATGCACCAGAAAGATAAGACATGAAAAATATGCTATAGTGCAACATGTCTGCTATTCTAAATGTCCCGAGAACACAGACGGTAAGTTAGAGAGGTGACTATGTAATAAGTAAGTAACTTGTGATGATCAACAGAGCAAAATGGAAAAGATAAATTGACTGGTTTATTGGTTTTGTGGCAGCTGGAGGGCTGAGTGAG